>NC_138161.1:115919026-117241526 GCF_964165515.1 Mesoplodon bidens
GGTGTGCACACATAAAGGAAAGGCCATATGAGGACACAGCAAAAAGGTAGCTGTCTATAAGTCATGAAGAGAGCTCTCACCAGAAACCAACCCTGTTAGCAACATGATCTTAGACTTCTGGTCCCTAGACCAGTGAAAAAATAAATCTCTGTTGTTTAAGCCACACAGACTGGAATACTTTGTTATGGCAGCCCAAGCAGAATAATATGATAGTAGGAAACTCTACAGGACAAGCAACCTGGTTTCTTCAACAAATGTCTGCAACAAGGAGAGAGAGAGGGAGAGAGAGAAAGAAAGGGCACACACTAGGTGGAGGTGGACTCTAAAATTCAAGAAATTTAAAAGACACCAATCATTTGCATGGGCCTTATTCGGATACATATTCAAACCAAATGGAAAGAAGAAAAAGATAACTTTAACTACAGTATCTCTCAAATTTCACCATCTCCTTATAAATGAGGTATTAACATCATTTTGCAAATGAGAAAATAGAGGCTCGTTGAGGCTAAACAATTTTGCCTAAGATCACTGTAGGAAATAAACTTGTAAAGTGCTTAGAACAGTACCAATAGTCTAGGAAACACTCAACAAATGTTAGCAGATAGCAAAAAAGAAAAAAAAAACCGAAGAGGAAGAGGAAAAAGAGATGTTTACATTATTTATGACATTTATGGGACAATTGGAAATTTGAACACTGGATATTTTATTATATTAAGGAATTTTTATTGTTACTTTTAAGTGTGGTCAAGGTATTGTGGTTATTGGGTTTTTTGTAAAAAAAAAAAAAAGGGTACCCAGATACATGCTGAAATAGTTACAGATGAAATGAAATGATGTCTGGGATTTGCTTCAAAATAATATGGGGGATAGCATGTGATAAAATAAATGAAACAAGACTGGCTATGAGTTGATAGTTGTTGAAGCTGGTGATGGATTTGCATGGGTTCATTATACTGTTTTCTCTGTTTTTTGTGTATGTTTGAAATTGTCAAGAACTCAGGTACTTTTTGTCTATAACCAACATATCTTTATACTTGTCTATCTCCACCCTCCCCCTTTGCAAGCAAGGAAGAAAGAAAGAAAGAAAAAGAGAGAGGAAGGAAGGAAGGAAGGAAGGAAGGGAAGGAGGGAAAATAGCATAAAGGTATTACCAGTAACCAGGAAAAAATAATTAGTCATGGCAGGTTAACCTTCCTCAAAAAAAAGAAACTTTTCCTGTAAAAAATACGTTTAACGACTTCAAAAACAGACTTTTTATAAAATAGGAAGAAGGAAAGAAAAAATGGCAAAAAAAAAATTGAGTTGTGGTTTTATGTGAAACTGCCACTCCTTCCAGACAAAATCACCTGCTCATCTTCCTTGTCAATTTCCACTGTCACCCCAATCATTTCCAGGAGCTGCCACCGGTCTGTTCCTCCGGGAGTGGAAGATCCAGTAAAATTCGTTATTTTCTTGATCGCCGCCAAGGCTCCAGGACTTATGGGACAGGCAGAATTGGTGGGATCTTCTGTCTGGTGTGTGCTTGACCTGGCAGATAAAATCAACAAGGAAGATATGCATACACCCAAACAATCAGTCCCCACAATGGGTTCTCACTTTGTGCTTAGTATGTGCTGGCTTTGTATGGGATGTAGTTGTGATTTTATTCCTAGCCTCAAGGAACCCACGATCTAGTAGGATGGTGTGGTGAATACACACAGAATTAATGCCTTAGCCCATAGAATAGGGCTTTTGAGCTTACCAAGTGTTTTCACAGATACGGTTTCATTTGATCCTTACAACAGGTCCTGAAAGCAGCACAGAGTGACTATAGCAAAGTCAATTCCAAACTTGGAGTTATAAAATGACCTTGTGATAAACTTGAAGGAAATCCCCCTGAATTTTTTTTTATTGAAGTATAGTTGATTTACAATGTTGTGTTAGTTTCTGGTGTACAGAAAAGTGATTCAGATATATATATATTCTTTTTCAGATTATTTTCCATTATAGGTTATTACACGATACTGAATATAGTTCCCTGTGCTCTATAGTAGGTCCTTGTTTTTATCTATTTTATATAGAGTAGTGTGTATCTGGTAATCCCAAGCCCTTTATTTATCCCTGCCCCCCACCCCCTTTCCCCATTGGCAACCATAAGTTTATTTTCTATGTCTGTGGGTCTGTTTTTGTTTCATAAATAAGTTCATTTGTATCACTTTTATAGATTCCACATATAAGTGATATCATATTATATTTATCTTTCTCTGACTTACTTCACTTAATGCGATCATCTCTAGGTCCACCCATGTTGCTGCAAGTGGCATTGTTTCATTCTTCTTTATGGCTGAGTACTATTCCACTGTATGTATGTACCACATCTCCCTGACTTACAATCATTCATTGGGTGCTAAGAGGTGGGTGTCTATCTGGGGTAGGCAAGAAAGGATTCTGACTACACTTAAGAGAGCTTAAATCCAACCAGTTACACAAGACATGATATGAAAAAAAATGTTTCTAAAATATGTTTTTTTAACTGACTCCCACTTAATATGTGCTGTTTTCTCTGTAAGACATACTGATCTCACTAAATACTTCTGGCTGGCAGTCTTTTACACCTACCGATTATGTTGTAGGCTTTCCTAGAGTCAGTTAGTTGGGTTTGTTCCCAAACCTGTTTATGCCAGTTGTGCTATTTCATAATTATGCAGTTAAAAAGAATATTATGTTAACCCATGAAATAATGAGTACAAAAAATAATGGGTTTTTTTAATGAAAATTAATTGGTGCCATGGGAGAACTTGACAAAAGTATTTTTATTAAATAAAGTTGCTATTGAATAATATGTAAAGGAGACAACTTTGTGATGAAAATTGTAAAAATCTAGATGGATTCTGCTCTCAGATTGCTTTGTAGCTGTCTTTATGTTGTTGCTCTACTTTAAAAAAAACTAAACTGGAAATTGTAGATGATACCTTATGAGTGGGCTTTACGCAAGGGAAAGGAGGTCGATTTTAAAGAAAAGGTCTTTGTCCTGTAGCAAAAAATTGGCACACAGGGTCCAGTGGTTAGGACACTGAGCTTCCACCACAGGTGGCCCAGGTTCCATCCCTGGTCAGGGGACTAAGATCCCACAAGCCACGTGGCTCAGCCAAGAAAAAAAATTGGCACACATTTCAATGTTTTAGAATAAATGCTAAATGCATTCCTTTTTATAATTTCCTCAGTTTTCTCAATGAATTTGGTGTTTTTAAAATTTATTTATTTTATTTATTTTATCTTTGGCTGCGTTGGGTCTTCGTTGCTGCGTGCGGGCTTTCTCTAGTTGCGGCAAGTGGGCTACTCTTCATTGCGGCGCGCAGGCTTCTCATTGCGGTGGCTTCTCTCTTTGTTGTGGAGCACAGGCTCTGGGCTTCAGTAGTTGTGGCTCGTGGACTCTACAGTGCAGGCTCAGTAGTTGTGGTGCACAGGCTTTGTTGCTCCGTGGCGTGTGGGATCTTCCTGGACCAGGGCTTGAACCCGTGTTCCCTGCATTGGCAGGCAGATTCTTAACCATTGTGCCACCAGGGAAGCCCCAGTGAGCGTGTTTTCAATTTACTTTTTAAACATATTCTCCTAACAAACTACCTTTCTCAATTTGGTTAGATAAGAGGGCTTGTACTGAACTACACCTGCATGGAGCCTAAACAAAGAAGAGTCAAGGAGAGTCAAGGAGAATGAAAAGTTGACGTTCTCCAGGGCTGTCCATGCGAGATAGGAGCAGACTCATATAACTACTCCTTGGAGCTCTCTCCGAGTGGAGGGCATGGGTGGTTGAGCTCATCTACATTGATGTCATTGGCCACTGGGGTTGTTTAACATCCCCCTTGTTCTGATTTCCTCTTCACCAAGAAATCATCTGTCTACGATCTGGCCATCCATGTACATTTCCTCCTAGAAGAGAATGTGCTGATGAGAGAAGACTTGAGTCCTGATTCCTGAAGCTGTTAACATTTTTCATTGTAAATTAGCGAAGTATTACAATGATGTATAATTTATAGGAGACAGTACTGCCTCTTATACTTCTAGTGAAAACATACCTTGAAGCAGGTGGAAGTCATCCAACAGTGTTAATATATCTGCCAATTTAAAAATATTGCCAACAGATTCAAAATGTTTCAATACCCCCTGTGACCTAAATGAAACTGCCAGTTTGCAATCCATGCTCCAGAATCCATGATGCAGAAGAAGGAGACATTCTTTTTGTGGTTGTTGTTTTGCTATTCAACTTAGAGTCTGGGTCTCTTTGCATCAGCAAATGTATTTATTTGCCATGGATTGAGGGCCTACTATGCATAAGACACTGTTCCAGGTGACTTACATACATTCAAATAATCCTCATAATCTGGCAAAATTTTGATTTTATAGATAAAGAAGCAGATAGCGAAGTTAGTTAACTTTCCCTAGCATGCACAGCTAAATAGAGCTAATATTAGAGGTCACGTTTCTCTTGCTTCAGCATTCTTCTTTTTCACTAAAAAATATCACATTATTAAATTCATCAGTGTTCCCTTTTTCTGCAATTAAAAAATTTGTGTCACTCTAACTGTGAATCTTTTTTTTTTGTTTGTTTGTTTCATTTGCTAAACAATTACCACAAGTTAAGACTTCCAGGAGAAATAAATACTCCATATTATCAGGAGACATTCTGAAAGAAGCCAAGGTCAGCCCTTGGCTAAATAAATGGGCAGCGTCAATGGGTTCTGTGCTTGTGTGACCCCCCGCAATGCAGAGGTGCTAACATCGGGTTACACAGCAGACAGTTGCCCCAAGGAGAGTTAAACTTGTGACATTTCAACAGCCAACACAACGAAATTTATTATTAGCTGTTTACCACGTGCCAGGTACTGTGCTAAGAATTTGGAATGTCTTTAATTCTTACAGCAAACCTATGAAGAAATTGAGGTGCAGAAATGTGAGGTAACTTGCCCAAGGTCACATAATAGTAAATTGAAGAGACCAGGTTCAAGTTCAGGTTTAGTCTGACTCCAGAGTCCATGCCATTAATCACCTTGAGAGTCTATCTTCCAGTTATATTAACCGTTTGTTGGATGAACATTTCGTGCCTGGCACTGTGCTCATGATAGACACCCATAGTTTTTCATGACTTAACTTCTCTTTTCCTTTAATTTTTTGGGTGGCATAAGCAGGCAGTTTATGTTATATAGTCTGGCCCCTCCTTGAAGATGCTCAAATAACTTATTTTTTGAGGAATCTAGCAACTGTTATGCTAAAGAGAGTAAATTAAGGACTACAGGGTACTATGATGATGATAATTACTGAGTGCTTACTCTGTGCCAGGCATCTTACTAAGCACTTTATACGTAATATCCTATTTTATTACTTTGCACCAATGCTATGAGGCAGATACAAAGTAACCAAATATCTCCAAGAACCCTTAGCCAAGGTAAGGATAAAGGCATGACTTCCCTACACTGATTGAGACACAGTTGGAAATAAGCTATAGAAGGGAGGGATTTTGAGAAGTGAAACCAATGGAACAGAATAGATCCCAGAAGACATCCTCATGCACGAGTGGAAACTTTATCTACAACAGAGCTGGCATTGCAGATCATTGGAAAAATTAGAGACCATTCTATAGTTGGTGTAAGGGAAATCAGATGTACATGTGGAAAAAGAATTGGATACCTACCTCACACAATATACAACAACCAATGAAGTATGCAAAGAAAAGCTTCAAAACCTTTAGTAGAAAATATAGGAGAATATTGGTGTGATCTCAGTGTAGGGAAGAATATTTTAAACGAAGAACAAAAGTGCAAGTCATGAAGGAAAGTTTTGTCAAACTCAGTGCCATTAAAATTAAGAAATTCTGTTTATCAAAAGGTGACAGAACGAATGTGAAAGACAAGTTACAATCTGGGAAAAGAAATTTGCAAAACATATAACCAACAAAAAAATTTATCCAGAAAGTATGTTTTATAATATATATATTGTATATGTAAAACACATATATGCACTTATAGCAAACATATCTATAACACACATCTTAGAAATTAATT
Source organism: Mesoplodon bidens (assembly GCF_964165515.1). NCBI lineage: Eukaryota > Metazoa > Chordata > Mammalia > Artiodactyla > Ziphiidae > Mesoplodon > Mesoplodon bidens. The sequence continues at coordinate 115,925,065 of NC_138161.1, forward strand.
TTTAGAAAGGCAAAAATCTAACAGAAAGGCATTTGACAGAAGAGAAACCATGAATGTCCAATAAACACATGCAACCATGCTCAATCTCATTTATAATTAGGAAAATGGAAATTAAACCTGAATGAGATACCATTTTATAGCATCCAAACTGATAAAACATTTTAAAAGCACGTTGGTGAGGCAGCTGTGGAATAACATAGATTCTTACATACTGTTGGTGGGAATGTAAATTACTCCAACCACTTTGAAAATAATTTGGCATTATTTAATGAAGTTGAACATACACATAAAATGTTCCGTTACCCAGCAATCCCAGGGATGTGTACGCACACACACACACACACACTTACCCCAGATCAACTCTTACACGTGTGCAACACAAGGCATGTACAAATATGTCCATAATAGCATTTTCTTTGTAGTAGCAAAACAATAAGAAACAGTTTAATTGGCTACCAAGAGAAGAATGGATCATTTCTGCCATACTTACACAATACCTTACTGCAATGAAAATGAATGAACTTTAGCTATATGTATCAATATAAATGCATATTTCAAACAAAATGCCAAGTGAAAAAATCACATTGCAGGAGATTATATGCAATATGATAACATTTATATAAAGTGCAGAAACAGGCAAAACTGAACTGTATGTTGCTAAGGCATGCGTGGAAGTCTATTTTTTTTTTGAGTGATGGAATCATATACCCAAACTTTAGAGCTGTGCTTGCTTTGGGAGAAGGAGGGTCAGGAGAATGGCATGAAGGTAGGGCACAGAGGGGATTTCAACAGAACTGGGAACGTTCTCTTTCATGAGCAGAGTGGTAAATCCATGAGGGTTCATGTTATTATTATTATTATTATTATTAAATTCCTTATACATTTTTGAAGCTTGAAATAAGGTAGAATGGAGATAAGAGATGAGAAGATGACTGGAATCGTTGGCTACATATTTAATAACTCAAGGAAATAATATCTCTTGGAGATACCAACCCAATATTCTCTTTTATCTTCCCTATCAACCTTCGCCATCCCTCTTACCTCCTCCAGCCAAAAAAGAAAACAAAAACTAAACAAATAGTGAATGAATAACCCATAATTTGAGTGAAACCAGTTATTTATTTTAGTTTTTTGAAATAACACATGGAAATACAATAGTTTGGTACAGTGTCTGGTACAAGGTAACTGATCAGTAAATGTTATTTTTTTATTATTAAATTTATTTATTTTTGGCTGTGTTGGGTCCTCATTGCTGCGTGTGGGCTTTCTCTAGTTGGGGCGAGCAGGGTCTACTCTTTGTTGCAGTGCGCGGGCTTATTGCAGTGGCTTCTCTTGTTGTGGAGCACAGGCTCTAGGCACACGGGCTTCAGTAGCTGTGTCACGCAGGCTCAGTAGTTGTAGCTCATGGGCTCTAGAGTGCAGCCTCAGTAGTTGTGGCACACAAGCTTAGTTGCCCCGCAGCATGTGGGATCTTCCTGGACCAGGGCTCGAACCCATGTCCCCTGCATTGGCAGGGGATTTTTAACCACTGTGCCACCAGGGAAGTTCTAAACCAATTACTTAAAAAGCAAACCCAATAAAAAACTGATTGGTGAAATGAAGATACCAAAGATATTCTCATAAAGGCTGAGGGACAGGAATTCCCTGGTGGTCCAGTGGTTAGGACTCTGTGCTTCCACTGCAGGGGGCACAGGTTCCATCCCTGGTTGGAGAATTAAACCCCTCATGATGCGCAGCCAAAAAAAAAAAAAAAGGCTGAGGGAGGTGTTCTGTCATGATATTTGGTCTTCAGACTTTTTATTTTTTTTCTGTGAACTTTAAAAAAAATTTTAAAAACTATGTACAGCTCATAATTTTTATGTTTACATCTAAAACTTTTCATAAGTTTAAGAAAGAAGGCAATTCCCTATTTATTAGTAATACTGACATCTTAAAACAAGCTTTGTATAATTTTAAAAGTTTCCAGTGAAATCTATGTACTATAGTAATTTGATATATAATCATCCATTTAAAATATACAAGAACAAGCTCTTCTTAAAATATCGACATTTAAAACAAGACTTTAATATAATTTTTAAAAATGCTTCCAATGGGGCTTCCCTGGTGGCACAGTGGTTGAGAGTCCGCCTGCCGATGCAGGGGATATGTGTTCGTGCCCCGGTCTGGGAAGATCCCACGTGCCGCGGAGAGGCTGGGCCCGTGAGCCACGGCCGCTGGGCCTGTGCGTCTGGAGCCTGTGCTCCGCAATGGGGGAGGCCACAACAGTGAGAGGCCCGCGTACAGCAAAAAAAAAAAAAAAAAAAATGCTTCCAATGGAATCTATGTACCATAGTGATTTGATATCATTATCCATTTAGAAATGGTAGAATAAGCTCTTCTAAATGTTGCACCATCCTTTCTTCTCTTTGATTCATATTTTCATCCCTTTACCTTATAGAACTTTAACCTTATGAAACATACTTTGTGTCATATTTTTCTACAACAAAAAGGTGTGTATAAACTTAGAGTCCTTAAGTATCTAAGTACTAAAAAGTTTCTTCTGGATTGAGTCATACAATGGTTAATAGTATACAGTGGATAAAAACACAAATATACGTTTTGGTAGTTATTATTATTAAACACAATTTTTATTGGAAATTGATCTCTTCATGAGATGGATCAATTTTTTTCTTTTTTTAAAAAATACTTATTTATTTATTTAGCTGCATTGGGTCTTACTCGCGGCACGCAGGATCTTTTGTTGCGGTGCATGGGCTTCTCTCTAGTTGTGGCATGCGGGCTCAGTAGCTGTGGCACGCGGGCTTAGTTGCCCCGCGGCAGGTGGGATCCTAGTTCCCCAACCAGGGGTTGAACCCACGTCCCCTGCCTCGAAAGGTGGATTTTTTACCACTGGACCACCAAGGAAGTCCCCAGGTTTTTTTCTTTCCTTTTTTCTACTCTTAAAGACAATAAAATAATATATCCATGTTGACAATTACTTGATGCTAAAGTGGAATAGGATTCAGCAGTGTCGAACAATACTCTGCAAAGAATAATTTGTGGTCTTAAGATTTGCAATTGAGGATACACAGATTCTGGTTAAACCAAAAGAGTGTTCCAAGGGAGAGTGTCAGGGGCTTATAAAGGCAAAAGCCGCAAGGTTGTTAGCTGTCTGGCAGGAATTACGATTGACTATGATGTAGGAGAGGAAATATTTGTCCTTAAGGGATAGGCTGTCATGAGTTATTTTAAGGTAAGGGTCCAATAAGTAGCTTGAGTTTCTGGATCATTGGGCAGGTGTTCTGGATGCCTGCATTAAGAAAATAAGTGGTCAAAGTTCAGATTCTATCAGTACTAAGATGTGCGTAAGTAAGTCCCACTTCCTCACTCCTAGCTCCATTTTAGAGAGCTCTCTTAGCAATACCAACTCCATTTTGATTTTCCTTTCACAGAATCAATACTCACCCTATTTTTTCCTTTTTTAATAGATGTAAACGCTGAGAAATTTTGTTCCTGTTTAAGCAGTGAGATTGGAAGTTTTGTTATAGAAACGTCATTTAATTTTTTGAATTCTTTTTGCATAAATGCTAAAAATCACTTAGTGGTTTTTTCCTCAAAATTATTTTAAAATAACTATCAGTGGATAATTCACATCTCCTTTAACTTTGTTGGGAGCAATGAATCAACAACATTTGACTTGTGAAAATATTTGTAACCAGTTATTAGAGTTAGTCACTCTCCCAACAATAACACCAATATTTCAAATTGTTTCTTTTCTTGGGAATGGGGTGGTTTTTGCACCCTGAAGCAATGCACCATTGTAAGATTTGAGATGGAAGAGAGGAGAGAAGAAAAGTAGAAAGAAGTCTATGGTAAATGGGAGCATATAGCTTTGGTCCGACTCTTTCTTAGACAGATTTTAGGAAACAGTGAAAATGGGTATTGAAGATCTGGAAACTGATTCCTTTAAAACTTCTCAAGACTCTACATGGAAAGTTTTCCAGACTACTCTTGGAGTGTAGTCTGTGTACAAGCAACATTGGCATGGCTGGGAGCTGGTTAGAAATGCAGAATCTCAGCCCCACTCCAGACCTAAAGAAACAGAATCTGCATTTAACAGAAATCTCAGGGTGATTCATTAACACATTAAAGTTTGAGAAGCACTGGACTAGACCATTACCACTCCCCCGTCCCCCAGACCTCATAGTTCATGCATTGACTCTTGTGTGGGTTCCTTCAAAGTGTAGGCAGGGACTTCCCTGGTGGCACAGTGGTTAAGAATCTGCCTGCCAATGCAGGGGACACGGGTTCAAGCCCTGGTCCGGGAAGATCCCACATGCTGCGGAGCAACTAAGCCCATGTGCCACAACTACTGAGCCTGCGCTCTAGAGCCCGCAAGCCACAACTACTGAGCCCATATGCCACAACTACTGAAGCCTGCGTGTCTAGAACCCGTGTTCCGCAACAAAAGAAGCCACTTCAATGATAAGACCTGCAACGAAGAGTAGCCCCCGCTCGCCCCAACTAGAGAAAGCCCGCGCGCAGCAATGAAGACCCAACGCAGCCAAAAAAAAAAAAAAAAGTGTGGGCAATCCTTTAAATCCCTCTCCAGCATCTGCTGCTCATGATTCTGCCTTTAGTTCTCCAAGAAGTCCCCTGGTTCAGTTTCCAGCCACCTCTGAGACTGAGCTGGGCTTCCTGACTACAAATAATTTAAAGACTGCTTATGAAAAACCAGATGGTCCCTAAGGGATCCCTGGTGATAAGTGGCAGCTGCTGGTTCTCACTTCCTTCTCACTAATGATCAGATTTGGGAAAGAGATTTGTTTTCCTCTCTGAGTGTCACTTGGGCCTGTGATTTTGAATTACGGGATGTTAAGATTGGCAAGACCCGCCTGTGTCACAGAGAGGTTTCCTCCTATCACCCCTGTGAACATTGTGACCTTGTCATTAGGAGAGCTACAAATAGTTGCTTTTTTTTTAAGGAAAATAAAAGCCTATTCAAATAGAGGGTCAAAAGCTACTGGCTCTAGCAAGGAGAAAATGGCAGTGATTGTATCGTTGAAATGTCTTTGCCTTTCCCTGTAGTATTTCTGCTGTGTTGACAGTTGTGCCATCCAAGCTTGGCCTGGCCCTCCACCCGCCCCTGGGCTCTGCGTTCACTTTTCATGTGTGTGAGATTCCAGATCTATAAACAAAGGGGCCCGGTGCCAAGGTCTCCCTCTTGGGCGCCAACACCCAAGTGTCAGTGGTGTTTGGAAGCAGACAAGCCGTCCGTGGGAGGAAGCATTTCCCTGGCATCATTCTCACTTTGCCCCTGCAGCGGGAAAGCCTGTGTTACGCTGGACAGAGCAAGAACTGCTCAGAGTTCAAACCCTGCTCCATCACTCATTGGCTGGGTGATGTGGGCAAGTGACCTAAACTTTCTGAACTGCTGAGTCTCTATCTTGAAAATGGCATCAACTCAAATGGTTTCAGGAGAATTAAATGAGACTTAGAACACAAAGTACGTAAGTGGATGCTCTATAAAAGTGACTTTTCTCCTCCCCAAACAAATGGATGGTGTTGCTTAAAACCATTGCTTCATAAAGTCATGGGATCTTAGGCTGGAGCAATTCTTAAAAATATCTTATTTGCTCTTGAAGAAACTGGAGGGAAAAATAATCTGCATGGATGAGCCAAGATTCAGATTTTACAAAAGGGCTAATTGTGCTAATGATAATTTAAGATGACGGTGGCCGAGAAGGGACACATTTCTCTACAGCTGATTGGCTGTGCTGTAGGTTACGAGAACTAAGTCAGAATGCAAATAGAAAAGAAGAGAGGGGAGACAGGAGAGCAGAAGGAACACAGCCCTCAGAGTCCTCCAATGCACTGTATTTGCTGCTTTGAACAGCATTTCGAGTAGTGAAAGTAGATGTTAATATCAGTGGTTCTCAAAGCTTGGTCCCTAATCAGCAGCATCAGCATCTCCTGGGAACTTGTTAGAAATACAAATTCTCTGGCCCCAGCCCAGACCTACTGAATCAGAAACCCTGGTGGTGGGCCCAGCAGTGTTTTAGCAAACCTGACATGTGATTCAGCTGTATTATACACTAGAGGTTGGGAATTACTGGTTTACATTATAGCACATTATCATCTTTTCTAAAGCAAAGTAAAATGACATCATAAATGTCTTAGCATTTGAAATTCCTCACCTCCTTGACATATGCTGTGAAAATTCCCAGATATTATTGTCTGCTGATTCTTGCACAGTCACCAGATATAACTTCCTCCACTGCCTTGGGTGGGATTTGTTTAATCAGGAAACAGTAAAAAAAACAAAAAACAAAAAAACACAATGATTTTGAAAATTAAGCAAATGAATCTGATATCGCTTCTATTCTCTAGAAATACCTTTCCTCTGCTGTTACAATATATTTATAACTTTATTGCAAATTATACAAATCACCCAGTTTTCATTTCCACACCGTAACAATCTCATCTCTAGAAGCAGTCACGATGAAGCCCTGTATCGTCTGGAACATGGCGATATCTGTGATGATGTCGTGGTGACCCACAGGCAGAGACTGGGCCCTTCCGAGGGGCATCATCACTCGGTCCCACCTTCTGCTTATTCAGAATTTCCTGTTTGGTGGTTAATAGTCGAGGAGAAAGCCAGAAGTTAAAGGCTGTAACACATTCTGCCTCTTTTCATATTCTGTCATCATCGGCTGTTTACCCATGTGTCTCTTATCATGTGTTTGCCTCAATCCCCCAGGTGGGGGCTCCTCAAGGGGAAGTCATCTTCTAATCCCCTTCTACAGGGCAGGCGTGAAACAGATGTTCATGAACGTGACTGAAACAGATGCCCAGCGAGGCCAGGAGGCTCTCCCAAGGCTTGGGACTCTTCTGAGCACCCACGGCTATTCCCTATGGCTCCCTTTGTTACCCCACCTCTATTTATTCTGTGGGTGTTTATTACTTGCTTTATTTCCACGTGGCGTTCTCTAGAGACTTTGTAAATGATTGACTGCATTCATCCCCCCAGTTCTGCAGAGATCAAGCTCTGTAAATACATTGGAAGCCAGCGATTCACAGCTAAAAGCTTTCTAATGAGAACAACCCCAACATGTTATTTTCAACATTCAACTCCCCAGTTTGAATAATTCATGGGGGAAAAAAAATCTGTTGAACTAGAAGTGACTGGGCTATTTTAATGATAGTCGAGATTCGGAATGTTTTAGAGCTGGAGATTCTAAGAGGAGACTGAAGGCGGGAAGTGATTGCCGTGCACCCAGTGAACTGGTGAACCCAGGTCTTCTCTGGCCGACACCCTCGCCGGCCAAGGTCTCACAGTGGCTGGTCATCAGCCCAAAAGCAGCACTCAGATCTGAAGATGCACGCGCCCAGCGCTTGGCCTCAAGCCCGGCAGCCTGCCACACAACGCCAGAGGTCAGGTCCAAGGGCCTTCTCCCTCGCCTTGCTGGGCCACGGAAGACCCAGGGAGATTATATGTCCTTTTCCATCTTCAATCTAGCCCAGTTGGTCTCAACTGGCTGCACATTAGAACCCCCTGGGGAGCTTTTGAAAAATTGGATGCCCAGAACCTACCCCAGACCAATTACATCAGTCTCTGGGGGTAGGGGTGGGGCTGGGGCCTCAGTCTTTGTAAAGCCTCCCAGCTGATTCCAACCTGAAGCCGAGTTTGAGAAGGGTTGAATCCAGCCCTTCCTCTTGTCTCGTATTCTCTTGAAGGCCAGGACCCTCTTCTTGTTCCTTCTGTTTTCTTTTGCTAATCCTTGGGCTTTCACACCGTAAACACACAGTCTACATTATGGGTGCTGCCACTGCAAGCCCTTTAAGACATTCGCACAAACGGCCCTGCAGTCCCCTCTCATCTCTCTCAGTTGGCTGTGTCTCCTCTCCTCTGGGTGGCCCTCCTCCAGGCCTTCTCAAGGTCCCCACAGGGCCTCACTCTCCCAGGGTGGGCAACTATTTGTCCCTGCACCTCCTCCTGAAGCCCCCTCCTCCTGGGCTTCCACCTGAGACAGCTGTGAGCCTGGACCAGAGACACTGGGAGCCCGGGCTGGACAGCAAGCTCCAGGGAGGCTGCTTCTATGATGATGGGTCCCAGAGGGAATAATTTTTGCAGCAGCTCTTCTTTTGTTCTCGCTGGCTAAGTGTGTGGGCGTGCAGCAGGCATTTGCTGGGGAACGTCGGCAAAAAATAAAACTTTTCAAGCTTCAGCTCTGTAGACAGATTGAGAGGCCTCCCAACAGTTCAGAATTGCCGAATCTGGATGCATCCACCCACTTACCCCCCAGGAAGTGGTAGGTCGAGTTCGATGTTAACAGTGGCCTAGCTTATGGGACTTTACATCAGAAGGGTGAGGCTTGAAGATAAACCAGTCAACAGGTGATTTTTGAACACTTGCTGCGTGCAGAGCACCGTGCTAGGCACTGATAAAACCAAGGGGGAATTCACCTCTGCTAAAGGAACTTTATGGGCCTGGGCCACGGGGAGGAATCAAGGTTCGGGGGAGGCAGCAGTCAGTCTGACGGTCAAGAAGAGCAGAGGGCTGAGATGCAGCCCCTGACTGGGCAGGGACAGCAAGAGAGTAAAAAAAAGCCATAAAAGGAGGAGGGGGTGGGAATGGCAAGATGGCAAGTGTGTGTTTAGCTTCCCAGGATTTAAAGTCCTGCAACTGTTTGCCTAACCTATGCTCACCAACCATACTGCAGCCGCCCCATTGTTTCAATCTTGCCAGTTTTGACCCCTAGCACATTCGGACCCTGCAGAGAGCTCAGCAAACACTATCCCGAGACAGCTGCAGCTTCCTTCCCAAGTCGTCTCTCTCCCTCTGCGTGTGTGTCTCTTCCTCATTTGCTGGCTCCCACCATGCCTCTCCCTTGCAATCTCTTAGATACAGAACATTTTTTTCCCGTGGATAAGTAGAGAAATAAATCCAAGCTCGCAGCCTTTTATCAGAGTAATAATGAATACAACTGGTAGAAATAATCAATACAAAATAAGGTTAACAACAGCTAACACTACATACAGGGGAAAAAATAGCTATTGAGTGAAAATTACCTGAAGAATCAAACCTTGACGAAATGCAGACATCCAAATCTGTTTGGGAACAGTTAGATTTGGTAGAAGTAATGGCCACAAAATGAAACTCACAAAGGCAGATGTTATAATTGATAAAATTTGACCCGGACAAAAACCTGAAAGTGAATCAAATTTCACTGTAAAATTTAAACAGGAAAAGAATCGAAGCCAATGACGATAATTCTAATAAACTTTAATAAAAATGGTGAAAGCTGGAAACTAATTGTGCTGTAGGGAAAACTGATCAATGAATTTCATTACTTAATGACACTTGCTCTAGAAGTTCCTTTCTTGATGGAAATCTATCAGTGTTGGCATAATTCTGATTAAAATGTGTAAGGCCAAACTTCCATTGGGGTTTAAATAACAATCAAAAATTATCGTGGGGCTTCCCTGGTGGCACAGTGGTTAAGAATCCGCCTGCCAATGCAGGGGACATGCGTTTGAGCCCTGGTCCGGGAAGATCCCACATGCCTCACGTCCACTAGAGAAAGCCCACCCAACGAAGACCCAACGCAGCCAAAAATAATAAATAAATAAAATAAATAGTAAATTAAAAAAAAAAATTATCGTGACCCCCTAGAGGCAGCAAGGTGGGAGCTAAACCACCACTCCAGGCTGGGGCATTGGAATCTGTATTTCAAAAAGAATATTCCACATTTTGAACCTTAATTTAAACAAACCAACTGTTAAAAAAGTGTATTGGGGGGCAACTCTGGAAGTTTGAACATGGACAGGATATTGGGTGGTATTAAGCAATTGTTTCTATTATTTTTAGGCATAAGGATGTTATGATCATGTTTCTTAAACATGGACAGAACTGTCTTTCCCCCACCTCCACATGTTGAAGCCCTAACCCCTAATGTGACTGTATTTGGAGATAGGGCCCTTAAAGGAGTAAACTAAGGTTAAATAAGGTCATAAGGGGGTGGGCCTGGTCCAATAGGACTGGAGTCCTTATAAGAAGACGAAGAGAGGGACTTCCCTGGTGGCACAGTGGTTAAGAATCCACCTGCCAATGCAGGGGACATGGGTTCGATCCCTGGTCCAGGAAGATCCCACATGCCGCGGAGCAACTAAGCCCGTGTGCCACAACTACTGAGCCTGCACCCTGGAGCCCGCAAGCCACAACTACTGAGCCCACATGCCACAGCTACTGAAGCCCGTGCTCTACAACAAGAGAAGCCACCGCAATGAAAAGCCCGCGCACCGCAACGAAGAGTAGCCCCCGCTCGCCGCAACTAGAGAAAGCTCACACGTAGCAACAAAGATCCAACGCAGCCAAAAATAAATAAATAAATAAATAAAAAGAAGGGGAAGAGACACTGTGAGTGCACAGTACAGAGAAAAGGCTGTACTACAAAAACCAAGGAGAGAGGCCTCAGGAGAAACCAAACCTCTCCACGCCTTGATCTTAGACTTCCAGCCTCCAGAACTGTGAGAAAATGAATTTCTGTTGTTTAGGCTACTGAGTTTACGGCATTTTGTTATGGCAGCCCTGGAAAACTAAGACAAGTCTTTACATAGTAGAGATATCTACTGAATTATTTATGAGTGGAGCAATATGAGATTTGCTTTAAAATACTCCAGAAATAAAAATAGATAGTAGGGGAGTATAGAAGAAACAAGACTGGCTAAAAATTGACAACTGCTGGAGCTGGGTAACAGGTACACAGAGGTTCATGACACTCTTCTCTTCTGCTGGAGAGCATGTTTAAAAATATCCAAATAAGTTTAAAAAATTGCCATGGGCAATTGTAAGGTGATTTTGATGCACATCCAAGTAGATAATTACTGAAAGGGTTTCTCATTATCTTGTGTTCTAACCTGGGTTGATATGGCCTGGAATAAATGTGTTACTAACATGTATTTATAAATAACATTTTAACTAAATATAATAAGGCAGTAGGGAAAGGAATGAAAATGCCAACTGCAGGCAGTAGAACTGTGGGTAAGGAAGAGCAGGCAGGGAAGAAGGAGTCAGCATTTACTTAGTACCTAATGCACACTGGGTGCTTTGCAAACGTTAACTTTGGATGCTCATACTGGTTTAGGAAGTAGACTTTTAAATTTTTTTATCTTTTAAAAAAAGCGGTAACATGAAGAAACGAAGGCCCAGAGAGGATGAATGAATTCCCAAGATCGCATGCAAGGAAGTGACTCAGCTGGGACTTGAATCCCATCTGTTTGCCTCCAAAGCGCACATTCTTTTCCCTGGCCATTACCGCCTCCCTGGATATTGCCAAATGACAGATCATAAAGGGCAGAGGAGTTCTGACGATGATGAGGTCATGAAGACGTGGGTCCAGTACACACTAACAAAGGACTAGGTCCTGGAGGTGGAGTGAAGAACACGAGGGCATCCCTGGAGTGAGGAGGGACAGCAAGATACAAGAACCTGGTAGCGGATAGAGAATGAGAGACCACTGTGGCTCCTGTGGACGTGTGGTGAGGGTAGGAGTGGGGCATGGGCAGTGCACTTGAAAGAGAAGCTGTCCCAGGACTTGGACCTGGACAAGATTGGTAAACATAACAGATCTCAAAACGAGGTGGGAAAATGAAGCCTCCATCAACAGGTGAGGGAAGCCAGGAGTAAGTTGTTTCAGGTGGGGAGAGGAGAAAGGGATTAATTCAGTTTAGACATGTAGAATTGAAGATGAGAGTGGAACATCCTAGTGGAGAAGGCCAGACGGCAGTTGGGTTGACAGAATGTTGGATTTGAAAAATCATCTGGTCTACCTCTTCGATCAAGAAATGGGCATACAAGAAGTAACCAGGGAGTGCCCTGGGATACACAGGAGATTTTGGCTCCTTAAGCCTGGCTTACACCGTGGTACGAAATGTAATCATCTGTTCTTTGCTCGCCTATGTGTTCCAGGCACTGTTCTGGGTGTCAGGGTACAGCAGGCCTGGAGGGACATAGATGCCTGGATTATTACAAAGGCCTATTGACTGGTCTTCCTGCTTCCACCCTGGCATCCCCTCCATTTTTTTCTCAGACAGTAGCCATTAGGGTTTCTATGTTACTCGGAATAGTCTATGTAAATGGGCTAACTGTAAAAGGAACCTCCTAGATGGTGGTGGAATGCACACCCTGTGCATCTACATGAGACGGTCCTGGGAAAGTTATCCTGTAAAAAGTCAGATCCCATCACTCTTCTGCTCAGAATGATCCAGGGGCTCCTCTCTCTATTCCCTGAACACATAAGCCACACTCTAACCTTAGAACCTTTGCATTGGCACTGCCCTCTCCCTAGAAAGCTCTTCTGCCAGATATCCATCCACAGCTCCCTCAAGGCCTTACTCAAATGCCACCATCTCAATGAGGCCTTCTTTGACCTTCTGTTTTAAATGGCAACTCTCTGTATCTTCCCTGCTATATTCCTAATTTCCTATACCCTGCTCTGATTTTTGGGGGGTCCTTATTATTTGTTTCTTTTCTTTTTTTTTTCTTTTTGCGGTATGCGGGCCTCTCACTGTTGTGGCCTCTCCCGTTGCGGAGCACAGGCTCCGGATGCGCAGGCCCAGCGGCCATGGCTCACGGGCCCAGCCGCTCCGCGGCATATGGGATCCTCCCAGACCGGGGCACGAACCCGTATCCCCTGCATCGGCAGGCGGACTCTCAACCACTGCGCCACCAGGGAGGCCCTCTTTTTTTTTTTTTTTGCAGTACGCAGGCCTCTCACTGTTGTGGCCTCTCCCGTTGTGGAGCACAGGCTCCAGACACGCAGGCTCAGCGGCCATGGCTCACGGGCCCAGCCGCTCCGCGGCATGTGGGATCCTCCCGGACCAGGGCACGAACCCGTGTCCCCTGCATCGGCAGGCGGACTCTCAACCACTGCGCCACCAGGGAGGCCCCTATTTGTTTCTTTTTAATGTCGTGTGTATCTTAACTTAAAAAATTTGACTGTCTACTCTCATTGGAATAGAAACTAGACAAGGACAGGAGTCTGTGTCCCATCTGTTCACTGCTCTAACCCCTGATTAAGAACAGTGCCTGGCACATAGCAGGTGCTTAATGAATGAATTACAGCGTAACAGCGTGGGTGATTGATAGAATTAAGACATGGACAAAGTGCCGGGAAATTAAAAAGTGGCGCCAATTCCACGAACCTGAGCATGTCAGGGAAAGTTTCCCAGAAGAGGTGACAGTTGAGCTTGGACTTGAAAGAGAGATAAGTGGGTCAAGGCAGATGCGGTCGGCTGAATAATGGCCCCCAAAGATATCCAGGTCCTAAGCCCTGGAGCCTGTGAATGTTACCTCATAGGATGAAAAAGATTTACAGATGTGATTAAGTATCTTGAGATGGGGAGATTATCCTGTATTACCCTGGTGGACCCTATATGCAATCACAAGTGTCCTTATAGGAAGTGGATGTAGCAGCAGCAGAAGTCAGTGTGACAAGGAAACAAGGCACTTTGCTGCTGCCTCTGAAGACGGAGGACGGAATCACAAGCCAAGGCTGGCAGGGAATGCAGCTCTCGAGGCTGGAAAAGAGAAGGGGACCAGCTCTTCCCCGGAGCTTTCTGAGGGAGAATGGCCCTGCTGACACCTTGACTTTGGCTTAGTGAAACTGATGTTGGACTTCTGAGCCCCAGACCCATAAGAGAATAAAGATGTGTGTTGTTTTAAGCCACCAAGTTTTGTGGTAATTGGTTACAGAAGCCATAGGAAACTAAGAGAGCAGGTAAGGGCATCCTAGTAAGAGGGTAAGAGCATGTACAAATCATGAAAGTGGCAGCACACTCAGGATGCCCCTGAGAAGTTTAATGTGTCTGGGTTAGGCAATAGGGAACGGAGAAAGATGGAGCTGGAGACGTAGCAGGGGCTAGAGTGTGAATCCCCGGTCAGGACCGGAGGGTTTATCCTCTCGGCTTCAGGGAGTGCTGCTGACAGAGAGCCCTTACTGTCAGCCCTCCTCCACTTTTTCTGAAGATAACCACCTGTCCAAGCTCACGCCAGCTTCGTGGGGCAGCCTACATCGAGTGATTGGTCTGCACAGGAGCATAAAGACTGTCCAGCTCACTCTATTTCGGGAGAATTCTGAAGGGTCACCCAGCTTCCGAACCACCCCTCAGGGATTAGCTGAAGATTTGTTGTGATGATTTCTCCTGTGTCCAATCCCGCCTCCTTCCCTCCCTTCCACAGGTGTTCATTTCAAGATCCTCCCCAATAGACATCCCACATGCTGGTCCTTGCGTCATTCTGCTTCCCTGGGGACTCAACCTGCCAGTGTGAGCTAAGAGGTCTTTAAGGGAGGGGATGAAAAGTAAGATTGGTTGGGGTGGTGATTGGGAGGAGAGATCAGTTAGGAAACTGGAGCAAAATGCCAGGTGAGAGACAGTGACGTCCTGGATGAGTGTGGAGGCAAAGGGAACTCTGTGTGTGCTCATCAGCTTCTCCATAACAGCCTCATGGAGAGAAGGTCAGTATTTCTGGAGAGACCTCGTCCACTGCATGGACTTAAAAGAAGTCCTTTCTCATGATATGGCCCAAATCATTGCATTCTTGCCCTTCATTTCTAATCTGATTTTATAGAACGAGTCTGCTTTCTTACCAAAAATATGTTCTCTGTGTCCCTGGTGAGCAATCAGCTTTGGGAAGCAACAGATTTGATCAATCATTCTTCCCCAAACAAGAGGCCCACTGTCCTGGGAAGCCTACCCTAGGAAGTGTTCTTTCCATTTTTCCTTGAATACCTCCAACACCAAGGGCTCATGACCTTCTTGCAAAACAGTATATTCTCACTCTTAGCAGAGATCATTACGTTAAATCTGAAACTGCCCAGAGCTTTCACTTGGTTCTGGTTCTGAGGCCTGATTATTGGCATCCCTTTATCTCACCTACTTTGCTCAACAGTAAAATGGGGCTAAAAATACAATCTACCTTATGAGGTTGTGAAAAAAATGTTGAAAGCATACCTGGCACATGGTAAATGCTTAATAAAGGTAGATATTATGGATTTTAGATGTCAATCGAATATATCTCTTCAAAAAGCACTATGTGGTACTTCCCTGGTGGCACAGTGGTTAAGACTCCACGCTCCCAGTGCAGGGGGCCTGGGTTCTATCCCTGGTCAGGGAACTAGATCCCACATGCATGCCACAACTAAGGACCCAGCGAGCCACAGCTAAGACCTGGCACAACCAAATAAATAAATATTAAAAAAAAAAAAAAAAAGCACTGCATGATGACATGTGCCCTCTTCAGAGGAGAGAGAAAGAGATAGAGTTGTGCTGCCCTTGAGTTGTGAGTGGATATGGACTGGGCCTTTTTGAATTAAATGTATGTTAAGCACAGATATGGTGTGTGGACTCTCGTTCAGGATATGTGGAGGGTATAATCAAGGTGTCTCCCAGGGCTTATTTCTGCCTACTTAGAAGAAGAAAGTATTTGCTTTCCATTTACCAAACAGCAGGCTAGCATAATAAGAAGGGATTGATTTTCTCAGCATTCCATTAGCTCGAGTCTTTAAAGAGAGCATAATGCACTCCAGTGGGAAGAGGAATTGCATCATCCGGGAGCAGGAATGGGGTATGGAGAGGAATCTGGCTGGTGTTCCAGCTTTCAAAGGGGATAATCCTACTCTTCTCCACATTTACAGTATATGTTTTTTTAAAACAATTCTTTAAAGTCCGGCAGATTATACCCACATTTCCGATCCAGACACACGTTTCATAAGCAGCTCAGCTGCTGATCAGTTAAATAATATTGAGTGATTTTCATAAATCTAAACTTTCAGTCAGAAGAACCCAGTGGAAGAATCTGCAGGGTGGTGGTTGGGGACAAGTCATCAACAGTGGTGTCAAAACCCATTTGATTGATGGCATTAAACACCAGCTGTCTGCACACTATCAAACCACTGGTGGAAGAAAGAAAAATCCAGTTAATCCTCTGGTTGTTTTGTCTACCTGAAATTTACACAAGTGAATGTTAGAAACTGGGAGAAGGAAATTCTGCTTTCTGGAGAATTCAGTGATTTTTCCCCCCATTGAAGAAAGGCTGCTTACTGGAGGATTTTGTAGGAAATATAGTATAACCAGTTGGCAAATGTATAACAGCACACAGGGGAGGGGAGGTGGTGGGGTGGGGGAAAGGGGTGTCCTGATTTGTAGAAGTTGCTCATTTCTGTTGTGTAGATACTTTCACATAACCTATTTCAAACTATCAACTTGACATCACTGAATGTGATCTTGGGAAGAGATGGCACACCATTTTATAGGGTTTCCACCATCCAGATACAATAGATGTAAACAAACTCAAGAGCATAGATAATAGTGAAATGTAGTAAAATAATTGGGAAGTGGAAATTTTGAGTACTTATTATCTTTTTTAAAATATGTTTATTTAAGTATAAGTTTATATAATTTAATTTTTTAAATTGAAGTATAGTTGATTTACAATGTTGAGTTTTTTCAGGTGTATAGCAAAGTGATTCAGTTATAATATATATTCTTTTTCATATTCTCTTCCATTATGGTTTATTACAGGATATTGAATATAGCTCCCTGTGCTATACAGATGTCCTTGTTGTTTATCTATTTTATATATACGATTGTGTATCTGTTAATCCCAAGCTCCTAACTTATCCCTCCCCCCAATAATTTAATTTTTAATTATGGCTGTGTTTAACAGCCAGCTCCCAGAATTCCTGAAATTATAACAACTACTAGTTCCTATGAGCCCATACAAGTGGCTCCAGCTCACCATGACCCTTGTGGCACTTGAAGACAAAAAAACACATATTCCTTGGGGATCGGGGATACAGGCACGTCAGCTTCTCTCAGGTCCAACCCCTAATCACTCACTCACTCACTCATTCATTTTCTGTTTATTCAACAAATATCTACTGAGCATGTGTTGGACACTGCAAATCCTGACATGACCAAGAGGAGCTCGACGTGGACAAGGGAGCTGATTCCAGGGGAGTGTAATGAGATATGTGGCAGAGATGGAAACAGGCAAGGCGACAGGAAGGAAGAGTGGGCTCCTGGACTGCAGCCCGGGGGACTACCGGTTTGACCTCTGAGCCATTCTAACACAGTGGATCTTTCCCCTTATTCATAGTCTTCTCCCTCAGCTCCCACAACACTGCCCTCTCCTGGCTTTCCTCATGCCTTGTTACCTGCTCTTCCTTAGTCTCCTCTGCTGGCTCCTCCTCACCTCCACGACCTCTAAATGTTACAGTGTCCCAGATTCTAGTCCTTGCACTTCTTCTCTCTCCTACCTCCCCTCCTCAATGGTAATTTATCCAGTGTCATGGCTGTAGAGCACCCACTTCCAGCTCTGACCCCTCCTCTAAACTCCAGACTCATCTCTCCAACTGCCCACTTGAAAACCCTACTGGATGGCTTATAGATAAGTCAAATTGACCATGCTGAAGCCCTGACCTTCTGTCCTCTAAAACTTGTTCCTCTCCATCCCCCCATCCCAGGAAATGGCAACTCTAGACTTCTAGTTGTTGAGGAGCTCAAAACCTGTAAGACATTCTTGACCGCTCTCTTTCTTTAATCCCTCAAATCCAATCCATTGGCCAAGATTGGGGACTCTACCTTCAAAACACCCAAAATGCAACCACGTCTTAGCACCACTACCACCTTCACTGTGGACCAAGCCATCATCATCTCTCACCTGGATATTGCAATAGCCTCTTAATAAAGTCTCCCAGTTTTCACTATTGTTCACACACACACCCCCAATCACCTACAGTCTAATCTCAACATAGCAGCCAGAGTGGTCCTATTGAAAAAAAAAGGATCATTTCATTTACCTCATAGAATTTTCACGTGTATTACAGTGTTTGGCATATTGCACACATTCGATTTTTATTAATTATTATCGTTGCATTTAAATTCACAGGCTATCATATATTATCATGATTTCTAATACAGGCATACCACAGAGATATTGCGGGTTCAGTTTCAGACCACTGCAATAAAGCAAATATCTCAATTAAGTGATTCACACAAATTATTTTTGTTTCCCATTGCATATAAAACTTACATTAACATTACACTGTAGCCTATTAAGTGTGCAATAGCATTAACTCTAAAAAATGTACATGCCTTAATCTAAAAATATTTTATTGCTAAAAAATGCTAACTATAATCTGAGCCTTCAGTGAGTCGTAGTCTTTTTTGCTGTTGGAGGGTCTGGCCTGGCTGGCTGCTGACTGATCAGAGTGGTGGCTGCTGAGGGCGGGGGTGGCTGGCAGTTTCTTAAAATTAGACAACAATAAATTTTGCCACATCAACTGATTCATCCTTTCATGAATGATTCCTCTGTAGCATGCAATGCTGTTTTATAGCATTTTACCCACAGTAGAACTTCTTTCAAAACTGGAGTCACTCTTCTCAAACCCTGCCAGTGCTTTATCAACTAAATTTATATAATATTCTAAATCCATTGTTGTCATTTCAACAAGCTTCACAGCACCTTTACCAGGAGTAGTTTCCATCTCAAGAAATCATTTTCTCTGCTCATCCATAAGAAGCAACTCCTCATCCATTCAAGTTTTAACATGGGATTGCAGCAATTCAGCCACATCTTCAGGCTCCATGTCTAATTCTAGTTCTCTTGCTGTTTCCACCACATCTGCAATTACTTCCTCCACTGGAGTCTTGAACCCCTCAAAGACATCCATGAGGTTTGGAATCAACTTCTTCCAAATTCCTGTTAATGTTGGTATTTTGGCCTCTTCCCATGAATCATTAATGTTCTTCATGGCATCTAGAATGGTGAATCATTTCCAGAAAGTTTTCAGTTGACTTCGCCCAGGTCCATCAGAATGATCACTCTCTATGGCACCTATAGCCTTAGGAAATGTCTTTCTTAAATAATAAGACTTGAAAGTTGAAATTACTCCTTGGTCCCTGGGCTGCAGAATGGGTGTTTTGTTAGGCAAGTATGGAAACAACATGAATCTCATTGTGCATCTCCCTCAGAGCTCTTGGGTGACCAGGTCCATTGTCAATGAACAGTCATATTTTGAAAGGAATCTTTTTTCTTCTGAGCAATAGGTCTCAACAGTGGGCTTAAAATATTCATTCAGTAAATCATGTTGTAAGTAGATGTGCTGTCATCCAAGCTTTGTTGTTCCATTTATAGAACAGAGCCAGAGTAAATTTAGCATAATTCTTAAGGGCCCTAGGATTTTAGGAATGATAAGTGAGCTCTGGCTTCAAATTCAAGTCACCAGCTGCATTAGCCCCTAAGAAGAGAGTCAGCCTGTCCCTTGAAGCTTTGAAGACAGGCATTGACTTCTCCTCTCTAGCTGTGAAAGACCTAGATGGTATCTTCTTCCAGTGGAAGGCTGTTTCATCCACATTGAAAATCTGTTGCTTAATGTGGCTACCTTCATTAATGATCTTAGCTGGATATTCTGGATAACTTGCTGTAGCTTCTACGTCAGCACTCACTGCTTCACCTTTTACTCTGATGTCACAAAGATGGCTTCTTTCCTTAAACCTCATGAACCAACCTCTGCTAAGCTTCACACTTTTCTTCTGCAGCTTCCTCACCTCTCTCAGCCTTCATAGAACTGAAGAGAGTTAGGGCCTTACTCTGGATTAGGCTTTGGTTTAAGGCAATGTGGTGGTTGGTTTGGTCTTCTATCCAGACCACTCAGACATTCTCCATATCAACAGTAGGGCTGTTTCACTTTCTTACCATTCGTGTGTACACTGGAGTAACACTTTTAATTTCCTTCAAGAATTTTTCCTTTGCATCCATTCACAACTTGGCTAATTGTTTGGTTCAAAGGGCCCAGCTTTTGGCCAGACTGGGCTGTTGACATGCCTTCCTCAATAAGCTTAATCATTTCTAGCTTTTTTTTTTTTTTTTTTTTTTTGCGGTACGCCGGCCTCTCACTGTTGTGGCCTCTCCCATTGTGGAACACAGGCTCCGGACGCACAGGCTCAGCGGCCATGGCTCACGGGCCCAGCTGCTCCGCGGCATGTGGGATCTTCCCAGACCGGGGCATGAACCTGTGTCCCCTGCATCGGCAGGTGGACTCTCAACCACTGAGCCACCAGGGAAGCCCTACTACATTTTATTATTATCATGTTCTTGAAGGTAAGGCTATTATATCTGTATGTTACAAATACTAAATGATTTTCTGCTACTGTACATCTCTTCCCAACTCTCATGGCATTCAGTGCCATCATATGGTAGCTGGAAATCAGCTGCAGTGGGAGTATTTACACCATGGAGATTAGCAAGGGTGTTTTCACTTGGAGGTGCAGTTGTTAAACATTTACCATTACGGATAAAGAAGATGTGGTATATATATACAATAGAATACTACTCAGCCATAAAAAAGAATGAAGTAATGCCATTTGCAGCTACACGAATGGGCCTAGAGATGATCATACTAAGTGAAGTTAGTCAGAAAGAGAAGGACAAATACCATATGATATCACTCATATGTGGATTCTGAAATATGACACAAATGAACTTATCTACGAAATAGAAACAGATGAACAGACACAGAGAACAGACTTGTGATTGCCAAGGGGGAGAGGGGTGGGGGAAGGATGGATTTGGAGTTTGGGGTTAGCAGATGCAAACTATTGTATGCAGAATAGATAAACAACAAGGTTCTACTGTATAGCACAGGGGACTATATTCAATTTCTTATGCTAAACTGCAATGGAAAAGAATATTTAGAAAAAGAACGTATATATATGTATAACTGAATCACTTTGCTGTACAGCAGAAATTAACACAACATTGTAAATCAACTGTACTTCAATAAAAAGAATTTTTTTAATTTACCATTACACCACTAACTTGGGTTAACTAAAAAGTTGAAAAATACAGTGCTCGTGAATTAGCCCTGCTCTGTATAAAGCAGCTTCGTGTAGTGGAGAGACCTTTGCATTGACTAGTTCTGCTAATACTTTGAAGACATCATCTCTGCCCCTCAAGACCCTCAATCTCTTAAGCAGGCAAAAACATAATACTCACTCCATTGACCCATAAGATTATTGTGAAAACAAAAATTCATTTTAACTCCAAAAAATTGTTCTGTGGTTTATGATTTGTGGTTTAATAAAAGGGCTTAAAAATGAATATCTTATATAAACACAGGGCATTGTGACAAAGCATTGTGCAGTCTCAAGAGAACAGACAACAGATATAAAGGCATATTTTGCTATTTCCTTGACCTCAGTGTCTGGCTGGATGTGAGGAGTGATAGGACAGTGTTCCAGTGCCCATTGATGGAATCTGTGTGCCCTTTTGGGGGAAAACTTGATACACTGAAGTAGCTTTTAAGTTGGCACATTTTGGTTATGCTGGGATACTTGAGTGAATAACTCATGGCTAAAATTAAGGCTTATTAATAACTCAGAATTTTACGTTAAGATTATTCATTTGTATGCATTTTTTTCCACACACACACAAAAAATGTGTGAACAAAATGTAAAGGGATTTATTTAGCACTAAATCCTGTGATCTGTTTGTTGGGGCAAAGTGCTAAGTGCACTTCCTTCCTTCCCCAATTCTCACTCTCGATCTGCAGCTGTGAACTGAGTTTGGGGCAGAGAGGGACAATGTCCACTCCTGATTGTTGCCCCCTTGTGGCCATTAGACAGAAGCTTGAGTAGCCTGAACCACCTGCTGTGGACTACAGACACTTGGGGAGGGGTAAAGTCTTGGCAAGAAGTATCTGAATCCTTTTCAATTCCCAAAGCTTTGTCTGTCGAATAAAGAATGACTATTTTTCCAAAAAAAAAAAAAAGAATGCCTATTTTTCAAATTCATCTGGACACCATTGTTATGAACCAAACACAATCTCATTTCAAAGCCTTACTGAACCTATAGCGCCTTTGGGTCATGGGGGCCTCCATATGGTTGCATTGGTTGTCCTCTGGCAAAGGGTGCCCAACTGAGGGGGCTCATACAAGGGCTGAAAACCAGTCCCAAGTCTCTTTCATGGGCCAACTGCCCTACTTTGGGGCTGAGCCAGCCCTGAGAAGAAGTGGCACCATTTTCTAATGGATCCATCTAGAAAGCCCTCTTTTACCTCAATTTCATAAAGGCATAGAAGTATACCAGGGGTATTACATATGTTCTCAATCGACAGATACTAGTCAACAATTACCAGAGTTGTACAGGTGTCCAAGTATTTTTGCCAGCAGAAAAAGAGGTCTTTATGTCCAAAAGGGTTAGAAAACCCTGAGTGAGATCTTCAGTCTCTCTGGACCAACATTTCCAGTTTTCCCCCGAGTTGTGTGCATGTGTGTGTGTGCGTGAGTGTGTGTGTGTGTGTGTGTGTGTGTGTGTACGTGTGGTAAAATCCAGCTAACCTGGTCTCTGTTAGGGGGTGAGCTTTGTAACTTCATTCTTACACACACAGATACAGTCATAGGCACACCAAACACATACACATCACACTCCTGCTTTTGAGACACAGACTATTTCCCTTTTCCTTTGCCCACCAGGTCTACTTCTATCTCTGATTTCCAAAGCCTTCGATGACTTAGCCTTTACTCGTTCATTCCCACTGTTCTGCGTTGGTGCAGCCTCCCTTCTCAACCCGCAGGCATTCCTTGTTAACCTGGGAATTGAAAGACATATTTCCTTCCTGCACTGCCTACCCTTTGGGTCTCGGTTCATCAACTCTTCGATATATATGTGCTCTTCTTTCTTTCCTGGTGGAGCTCCATCTCCAGGAAGGTGGTCAGGTTCTCTGTAGCAAGAGCTACATCAGTCATTTCTCTCTTATCTTCCCACACAGCACTCTGTACAGCTCTTTCTTGGCAGGGGGAGCCCAATGAGTCAGCGACCCAACTGAACCGACATCAGAGGAAGGATCAAGACTGCTCAAAAGAAGGTCTAATGTCACGGGGGACATTGGATGATGGCCTCCAAGAAGCCCCCTTCCTCTGAAAGGGAAGGAAAGCAGCTGGCTGACCACGTGATGACGCTACGGGCACAGGGCAGCCTGGTACATCAGTGGCCCTCAATAGCTGTTTTGTTGGAAGAATGGCTCAACTGTACTTCTAAGTCAATTTGAACCCAAAGCAGGAAGGGATTGACAGACTGCCCACCACTCCCACAAAACTGATGGACAGTATTTTGAAAGCATTAATTAAATTCTGAGTGTAACCTTGGTGGCAGAATAGAAATGGATATGAATGATTAGCAATTAAAAACTACTCAGTCTCTGATTTTTTTTCCAACCTTATATCTATTTTTCTATCTGAAAAGAGTATATTTTCCAACTCCTTTTACGTTCCTCTGGTGGAAAAAAAAAAGCATAAACACCACTTCACTGCTGATTGATCCTTTCCAAGATTTCACCTGTTTTTCTATTTGAAGAAAGTATGTTTTTCAGCTTCTATTGTTTTCCTCTGATGAAACACTGGAGCAGTTTGGTTCTTGAGTTATTTTTTTGCCATGTAATTAAGCTGATTAATATCCCATATGGAGTGGAAACAATTGGTTTCACGTATACTGGTGTACAGTTAGCCACAGAGCTGTAATTGTTTACATGTTTCTCATTTCCTTGTGGAAATTTTTAGACTTTGTTAGATAAAGATCTGGCAGACTTTAACTCTGAATATTACAGCCTTTGGTTAGCAGACGTGGCTGTATCCTGTTCAGATCTCCAGGATGAAATTGGTATTCTACAGTTTTGTACATAACAAACTTTGAAGATGCATGCCTCCCCAGCATCCCTTTCCTCTTGCCTGGTTCTGGCGGCACCCTGGTTTTTGCTCAGGGATACTCTGCCCCCGTGCGGGCCTGAGGTTTAGGAAAGCTGATTCAACCTCTGGTTGCAGTGAGAGCTTGATTGGTCTATAAGTAATCTTGCCCCCTTGCCACAGAGATTAGTTTAAGAATCCAGATCTTAATAATCAGCACGTGGCATTCCTCAGGCCAAGGAGATTGGTTTAGAAGGGGGCGTGTGCCCAAATTCTGGCCCATGAGATGAAACAGAGGGTTTGGTAGGAGTTTCTGGTCAGGAGGGCTTCTGATTTTAAGAGTGGAGCTACTGGATGAGATGATCCTTCCTCTTATGGACGTTGCTATGGCCAGACTGCAAGGCCTGGAAATGCTACAATCACCTTGCTGTCAGCCAGGGTCTGTTGCCAATCCACAAAAGAAGAAGGGGACAAGCAAATCATAGAGAGGCAGATTGGGGGGCTATGGAACCACACCTGATGGCTACCTAGCATCTGGACTTTTTCAGCTACATGAACCAATAAATCTCCTTTAGTGTACAAGCCAGTTGAAATGGAGTTTTCTTTTACTTGCAGCCAAAAGCATCACTACCAGTACAGAGAGTTTTACCAAAGAAATGTGAATCAAAAAATAAGAACTCAGTCTTATGAAAGATAAACATACATATATGTGTACATTTAGAAAATAAAATACAGAGCAGTCCTAGATATAGTATAGACCTCCCTCTTCTATTTTCCAAATGAAGAAATAAGTTCAGAGAGTTTTGACAAAGCTTTAAGTAGCAAAGTCAGAATAAGTGGAAAAACCCTAGATATCAACAAAAAGCTATACTTGGCCAAATTTCTTCAGAGAAGCCCTATGGGCGACATGGTACCAGGCCCACCTTCACCTAAGTTTAACAGCTAAGCCCAAGGCCTCCTACTCTTTTGCTGTAGTTCTTGTAAACTATTTGAACAGTAAACAGTTCTGTGAGTCTTCTGGTTTTCTATATAATATTCTGTCTTGATAACCTTGCCACTTTCTTTAAGGGGTTTGGCATTTCTTTGTGAGGAAATGGTGAAGAAGAGAAATCCCCAACTTTCCTGGACATGAGCACAGTGCCCTAATACACATAGTGTAGTCAAATTCTATCTGAACCTCGCTCTCTATCCCCAAGCAAGTTTTCAAGATATTTTTCTAAATATGGAGAGTTCTCCTGCCAAGAATTCTGGTGACAGTTGCTGAGCAATAAAATTTCAATCTTCTGACTACGAATGAATGAATGAACAGTCTCTCCACTGATACATCAGATTGTATAGATTCACTGGCAGTCTTTTGAAGAATCTGCTGCAGTCTTACTTTAATAGTGCTACTACCTTTATCTTTTGAAAGGACTCTGAACTTTCTGAAGTTTAATAATCAGAATGGAATTTAAAAAAAATTTCCTCAATATTGAACAATGGGTATTATATCATTATTTACCATGTAAGTATTATTGTGGCACATTACAAAGCACTGGTAATATGGCCATAGGAGATTTACACTTGCCTAATTATTTAACCCTGAAGTTTCTTATTAAAACTTGACTCATAATTCCATAAGCATGTAGGATTTCAGAGGAGAAAACACTCATTGAAGCCTAGGATATTTAAGGAGATTTCAGCAGTGAGACATGAGTTGGCCAGGTAGAACTCAGAAAGGAGAAAGCAGAAAGGTATTCTTATCTAGGGGAATGGTGTGGACAAACGTGTGGTGATAGGAATGCATTAAAGCATACTTCAGGGAACAATGACTCAACCAGTCTGGCTGGAGCAGAAAATAATGGGGAATCCTTTTTAAAAGGTAATGTGTAGAAAACTTTAAAACCCTAACTAAGTACTGTAGATTTTCCTCCTGTAGGAATATGGGAGCCTCATCCTAGACCACGGAGAGATGAGACTGCAGGCTTTTTTAAGAAGGTGAGTCTGGTGGAAGAGCATATGGCACTGTAGGCTGGGGCCCGGTTTAGATGAAATGGAGAGGTCCGTGTGCACCTGGAACAGCGTGACTGAAGGAATAGTAAAAAGGGTGAAATGGTGTGCCAATGTAGGAGACATTAGGAAGATGAAGATTCAGCTGCTCTGGGGACCAGCTGGATAAGGAAGTCCAGACCGAGAGGGCATCGAAAATGATTCTGAGGGTCGCAGCCTCTATGATGGGTGGATGGATGAAACTGCCACTGGAAAAGTCGAGAAATGCAGAAAAAGGAGCCACCTATTAGATGAGAAAAGGAATTTTTTTCCCTGAAAGATTGAGTTTGAGGCAACAGGACAATAAAGTAGGTACTCCAGGCAGTTGGATAGGTGCAGTTGGAGGAGAGAATAGTCACAGCTGGAAATAAGGATTTGGGAGCTGTTGCCCCCTCAACAGCTATTCCTCCTTCCTTCTGAATAGAATCCCACCTGCATTTGGGTTGCGAGGGCCCAGTTGGAGAGGAAAAATCATGACGGTCCTGAGTCCAAATGGAGTACCTCGCTTCCCTTTGATTGGTCCAGGGGTGAGCCATGTGATCCTATTCTAGCCAATGAGACACACGGGTTTCTGAAAAGGATTTTCTTTCTCCAGGAGGAGAAGGCCTGCTTTGCTTTCATCTCCCTCCTTCCTGCTAGGGACTGTCAGGAGAGAATGGGATTATTGGAGCAGCATCTTGAGGGTTGTGGCTGACACACTGATGATGACAAAGCAGGAAGATGGTAAGAACTTTGGGCACTGGTGCCCTCGTTGACGTGCTGATCAAAGTCTGGATTTGTCAACCTCCAGACTTTTTGTGACACATGCATTTATTAAATGTCTCTGTTATTTAACTCTCTGTTGGTATTTTATTATTTTCACCAGAAGATATTTTAACTGCTATGGATGTAATTATTAACGCCTGTGAGAATAGATGTGACCTGAGAGGAATGGAGTAAGAAAAAGACAAAGCCTGGAGAGATATACCCATATTTAGGAGGTGGAAGCTTTTCACTAATTAAACCTTACGGTTTCATAAAAATAAGCGACACAGAAAACTTGTTTTCATCATGAAAACACACACACAAACACACACCCCTACAACCTCCCTCCCGCGAGCCACATTTTCCATAGAGCATATGTTTCAAATGAAGAGGTATTTATGGTGGCTACTTCCGAGACCAGAAGGATGGCTACCGCAAAAATGAGGGCTACATGCACCGGGGAGGCTACCGCCAGCAGCAGTCTCAGATGGCCTACTGATTGCTTGACTTCAGTCCCCAGTGCCCTAAACCATTCAACGTTTAGGTCCAGCCACACCCCAGTCATTAAAGGTCTATTTAGAGTTGCTGCAAAAAAAAACCCCAAAAAACCCAAAAAGGAGATCTGTTTCAGTGTGGAGTTCCAGGGGGGGTGATTATTTCTCTGATGTGCTTTCTATTGCTAAAATGGAGTACCTCTGAATGAGACTGTTTGCTCAGCAAGCGCCTCGTTCCTCCTTCTCCCTGGAAGAATTAGAAAGCAGGGGGAATCAGGCCGCGGTCTCTCCCTGTGATGGGTAAGGAGCTCTGTTTATTCCTGGGGATAGTGGCCACAGGCTGGAGTGAGGGCTGACTCACAGGGTAGCGAGGAAATGGCCTGGATCTTTGACCGAAGTAAGCAGTGTCCGATTCCACCTGCGGGGAGGAAGGAGAGGTTATGACAAAGAATGCCATATCTATTCCACTGAGCAATTAAGGCCATTCTTTTTCTTGAAAAAGCATTCTCTTAAAACGTTAAGGATAATGTAGCTCCCATCTTGACAGAACGTACTGATGACTGCTAATGGATACATTCTTTTAATAAGTGAAGAGGCACAAGAAAATTGCCAGATATTAGAGTCCCACACATCTTATCTGAGTCTATAATGGCCCTATCAAGTGACCCAAGTGAAAGAAATGTGACTCTTCAGGGGTTAAAGGAGTCTATCTTTCCTTAGTGCAATATAAACTCACTACTAGGAAGAACAGTAATCCATTGGTCTATCCTAGGAAATGTTTAAAAGGGGGACCATATCTCAAGTTAAATGATGCATTTCTTTTTGGTAGAAAGAAAATATGAAATAGAACCTCTGTGCACCGTGGATTTATGTAAATAGCCTCTTACTGGCAATAGAGCCCAAAGTTCTATTGGGTCTCTGAGCCTTGGAATCTTCAGCCAAGAAGTCAAAGAGCCTGTGTAGGGCTTCCCTGGTGGCGCAGTGGTTGAGAGTCCGCCTGCCGATGCAGGGGACACGGGTTTGTGCCCCGGTCTGGGAGGATCCACATGCCACGGAGCGGCTGGGCCCGTGAGCCATGGCCACTGAGCCTGCCCGTCCGGAGCCTGTGCTCTGCAAAGGGAGAGGCCACAACAGTGAGGGGCCCGTGTACCGCAAAAAAAAAAAAAAAAGAGCCTGTGTAATATGTTGTTAATCTTATTTGTTCTTTTTTTCAATACCTTCCATGGTGTTTTTGTTGGTTGGTTTGGTTTGGTAATTTTAAACTCTATCCTTAGAAATGTTTCTCAAGATTCAAGTAATTCTTAGTACTCCAATCCTGGGGGACACTTCTTAAAATTTATAAAGAATTCCAACAAATAAGAAAATGACAAACAACCCCAGAGATAAATGGACAAAAGAAATGTACCAGGAACTCAAGAAGAAATGGCCAATAATCGTATAAAAAGATGAATGATTATATAGTAGTCTGCAACTTGCTGTTTTCAGTACAGCAACTAAGCCTCTAAGCTTCATCCTTCCATGGTATTGTGTGTGGCAATGTTTATTTTCACTGTTGGAATGATATTTCACTGGGTGAGTTTTCTATAATTCCATTCTCCCTACAATACATAGAGTGTGAATCTATATTTATAAAGCTCAAAAACAGCTCAAAGAGATAAAAGGGATTGCAAAAATTGTATATCTGATGGAACTATTAAAAATAAAGTAATGATAAAAACAAATTTTAAGATCTTCCCTTGGAAGAGGGGGAGATTGACATTGGGGGTGGGATAGGAGAATATCAGTTATCTATGGCTGCATAGAACACCACCCCAAAACTTAGTGGCTTAACACAAAAACCATGATTCTCTGGTCAGGACTTCAGGCAGTGGTCAGTCAGCAGGGCTGCCTTGTCTCTGTCCCACTAGAACTAGCTGCCTCTCTCATGTGGCTGCCTTCACTGCAGAGTCAAGATGGTCCCACTCTCAGGCCGGGCACCTCAGGCCTTTTGCACATGGATTCTTTCTTCATGAGGTGTCTCATCCTCCAGGCCCTCTCTTTCCACGTGGCCTTTCCCTCCAGTAGGATGACCTGGAGTTCTTGACAAAGGGAAAGCACCCACGTAATGCTTGTGTAATTAAAACTTGATGGCAAGTAAAATCTATTACCTAATGCAGGAGTGCCCTGTGGTTAAATACTTTTTGGAAATACTGCACCTGGCATCCCCTCTTAGAGACTCACAAGGCAAACAATAAGCTTGCTAAAGGCTCTGGGGGTCCTGCAAGGAGCAAAAAAGCAAGGCCTTTTTTTGGTAAAAGGAGCTGGTGAGAAAAGGCAGAGGCCCTCCATCTTCTCTTTCCTCAGGGAGGTACGGAGGGAGGGCTGGCTTAGAGAAAGCTATTAGAAGGGTTGGGTCTGCCTGATGAGAACACCCTCACCATCCGAGCTCTGATCTCCCTGCTCCCAGGAGAGTAGCGTGTGACTGCAAGTGGCTCTTCGTGATCACTGAGGCCTGCTGCACACACATGAGGCCTGTAGGAAGTGGGTCACTGCAGAGGTCAATGGTGCCTCTCCTGGAATCAGGTCTCCTGTGTCTCTGCCCCTCCTCACTGCCCTGCCCTGGTCTTGAACTAGCTCACCTTCCTGATTCCTGCCTCTCGTTTGCTTTAACCCCTGTGGCCTGCTTTGGATCAATTATCCCGACCTGTTTTGTGCAACTTCAGTTTGTCCCCGATGCACAGTGACCATAAGCTCCTTGGACTTTCTTTTTTCTCTTTTTTTCCCTTTACTTAATTTGAAAGTTAACCCATACTGGTTTTAACAAATTCAAATAATACCCCAAAGTGATAGTGTCCCCTTGTCTATTCCTATCCCAAGTCCCAACTGTGTGTTTCCTTCTAGATGATTTTCTATATTTATATAAACACACATGTGCATATGTTTGAACAAAATGGGTATCAATATGTGCATATCGTTCTGTAATCTCCCTTTCCATCTAGCGTTGTATCATGTACATCTTTCCAAGATGGTACACATAGACGAATGCAACTCCTCTTAATAGCTGCAGTTCCAAAGTATGGAAGTGCCTTTATTTATTCAGCTGTTTCCCTCTGATCAACACTGACATTGCTCCTTATTTTCTGCCGTTGGAACCAATGTGGCAGTGATCTGCCTCGTACATGAGTCTTTGCACATTCAAGCTCTTGTTCTGAGGACCAAGTTCCCAGAAGTGGTAGTGCTGAATCTTAGGGCTTGCCTGGCCTCCCCTGTCTCATTGTCCTCTTGACCCTGATGTCCTAGAGACCCCTGTGGTCACCTGCCTGGCTGCTCAGGCCATCCTGGGGTTCACCCGTTCCAGGGCCCGTCTGCCTGGCACCCTTCTGGAAAGCAGTCCCTTATCTCCTGCTTAATGAAGCTCTGCCTTGGCAGCACAAGTTAGTCATGTTGGTTGATAACTATGCGTCAGTACAGCACCTGCCACATTGTGTTAGCATTATTTTTCTACTTGTCTAATTTCCCCAGTAGATCAGAAATTTCCAAAGGCATCACTGTTACCAAACACAAGTTTGCGTGTGTAAGGCAAAATAAACTGGAACATCAGAGTTTGGAGCAGAGAAACATTTACTACAGGGCCAAGCAAGCAGAATGGGTGGCTTGTCTCAAAAGACAAGCCTTGGAACGTTTGGAACGTTTGGTTTCAGCAAAGCATTGTTAAAGGCCAAGTGAGGGAGGAGCAACCCAGGGTCTGTGATCAGCTCATGCACAATTCTCTGATTGGATGATGGTGATCAAACCTTAGGCACCAAAAGGTCTGGGGGCTACACGCTCATGATCATCAAGTAGTTAACTTCTTCCATTTGGTGGTGGGTTTTAGCCTCTGAAAAGCTCAGGAAATAGGCATGAGATACTATGATCTGGGCAGTTCAGAGAGGAGCTACAGCAGAGGATATGGGGGAGGGGTCTATCCTGGGAAGGCTCCATATGGTCTTGCACCATTATATCATCAGGGCTTAGGGCCCTGATGGGGCTTAGGGCTTAGCACTTGGTGAATGAATGAAGGGATGAATGAATGAATTCATTAACAAATTTAATTGAATTCACACCGTGTGCTAAACACTGGCACTGTGTATATACAGCTATGAACAAAGCCAAACTTCCTGCTCTTGAGCGGTGGAGACACAATAAACACATTATAAATAATTAGTCAGGTGGTAGTAAGTGCTATAAAGAAAAGTATGGCGGACACCTCTCCTCAGTCAGCCATTAGATACTGGCCAGCACAGAAAGGGGTATGGTATGGTCTTGGGCACAGTGGCTCTCCTCAGCCATCCCCAAAGGGGTCACCACTGAGGGCTGTGGGCAGCACTCCCAGCAGCTGAGGGGGTGAGGCCTTCGCTCCTGAAGGGGTTTTTCTCAACGAGGTAAAGTGGCCTGTTCTGACGGGGAGCACAACAGGTTGGGGGCTGGCAGTCAGTAGGCCCTGGTTCTAAGCCCTGTTGCTTTGGGGAGAGAAAGTAAGAGGAAAAATTGCTGAAAGGATTTCCTGGGTCTGTTTGCTTGCAGAGTCCTTTCCCTTCCCCAGCTCCGCTCAAGGTGCTCACACCTGCAGGCTGGAGTTCTCCAGCTCCCCGGCAGCTCTTTCTGACCAGGGCTGGCCAGTAGGAGCCACTAGTCAGACATCATAAGCAGGAGGAAGGGCAAGGCCAGGTATTTCTTTCCTCCTCTGCCTTGCACAGAATCTCCATTAGGAGCCTGGCTCCAACTCTGCTGTTCAGACCGAGGGTGGGTCCAGCCTCCATCAGGGAACCTCTTCCCCTGGGCTCTGGTGACACTACTGTGGGAGACATGAGATGCTCAGGTCCCCTTCAAGGAAGGACCTGCTGCCCAACGGCAGGGGTGAAGCTGGCAGCCCACCTCCAGCCATCAGCTCCTGCAGGGTCAGCCTTGCAGTGTCATGCTCTTCCCAACCAGCCCACATCCCCTGACCAAGGGGGTGGGTATTAAGTGCCCAGCCATTTTGGCTGAATGCAGGACATGCTGGTGGGCAACACTCCAGACCTGGCTGAGGTTTTGTTTGGTCTGCATCACAAGGCAGCTTCTTCCTCTGTCATCCTGTTTCTCCTTTCCGTCCCAGGAGCTGACTCCTAATAAACACCATGAACCCCAAACCATGCCTGTCTGCTTCTAGAGAACCCAACCCGGGCACCACTTCTTCCTCTGTCCTGTCTCAAAGGCCAGTGGCTTCCTGTGTCATTAATCCCCCCCAGGGCCCTTTTGAACACTCAGATTTTGCATCGTCTGTGTAACCAGTTCACTGCATCATATTCCCATCTGTTTAAATACTTAAACTGGGTTCTGTTTTCCTGCTTAGAAACTGCCTGACAGGATGAGTTTTGCATCTGAATTTAAGTTTATATTCTGGCCTCCCCTCCTAAGCAATTGTGTTATAAAAGGGCCCCCTAACTCACACAAAAATATTACGAAATACAGTCCTTTAATGGCCTCAGGGCCACCTGTCAGTTGGAGGCTTGTAACACTGCCTTTTGTTTTGTTTTTTTGGCCCTGGAATCTTAGTTCCCCACCAGAGATTGAACCAGCATCCTCGGCAGTGAAAGTGCAGAGTCCTAACCATTGGACCACCAGGGAATTCCCTGCCCTTTGAAAGAAAGGACATGGCCAGCCGTGGAGGTGCCCCTTAAGCAGGTAGAACCAGCCAGCAGCTGATGAGTCGGAGTCCCCCACGGTTCCCAGACCGGCGGCCAGCGCTGCTTCTCACCTTCCCCTGCTCCCTGCTGTCACCCGTGACTCCAGCTGAGGCTGGACATACTGGGCACCAGCACTTCTGGAGCTGGGCTCCCGCTTCTTTGCACAGACCTCCCCCCACCCCTCCCCTTTTGCCACTGGCTCTGAGCTTAGCCGGTCTCTGGTCTGCACCTCCCCCGTCTCTCCCCTGAGGGCAGGGTTGGGACTGGGGTGATGACAAGAGCCCGGGGTACACATGTCAGGGGGACTCCCTTGGAGGGCTGGCTGTGCAGGGCCCGGGGGGAAGCTCTTTTTGGAAGAGTAAGATGGGAAGCTGGCCAGAGGCCAGGAGTGGCGCGGGAACCCCTGTGTCAGCCAGGGCACAAGCAGGAGACAGAAATCAAAGCAGCTTGTTTTTATAACAGAGAGGATGCAAGAGGAAGACTTGTTAACGAGGTAACTGCAGAGGCCAAGCAGAAGTCTAAAGTATCACAGAGGCAGCATCTGGGAAGCAGCGGCCCCCCAAGCTGGGGGGACGCAAGATAAAGGGAGAGACTGAAATTACGCAAACTTAGAAACTCGGAGGAGGGACCTGGTGGCTGGGACTCCAATCTCCGAGGAGTAGGTGCTGCTCAGCGGGTGCTGGTGTCTCCGAGGGGCCCCAGGAAGCTGGGTCTAGCGAGTGTCGAGGAAACTGCAGACTGGATTCAGCTGCTGCCACGGGGACTGGCCGGGTTGGTGCGAGCAGGAACCGGGAGGAAGCGGAGGGAGCAGCCCCGCCACCTCCAGCCCTGCAGCGTGCTCTACCGCCCCCTGTCGGCAGACCCCGGCAGCGCGCGGCTGATAAAGCCGGGTTTGGTCCGCGGAGCCCCAGCCCCAGCATCTCATAGCTGAGGACAGAAGGGAAGGCTTGGAGCCAAGAGACTGAGAGCGTTGAATAACGGGGCATCCTTTCCTAAAGAGTCCACATCCGAGGAGCCTCAGACAGGAGTGGCCTGGGACCTGGCCAAGAATACAAATCAAAGGGAGAGGTAAGAGCAGTTCCGGGCCCTGGCAGGTGATGGGATATTCAGTTTGCAAACAGGAATCAGAGTTATGATAGCAGGATTTCAGGAGTGTTTAGCGACAGGCAGGAGCATTTCTAGAGCTCCTGAGAACTTGGCAGTGTTGATGCAGTAAAGCACCAGCCTCCATGTCTTTCTTCCTTCCCAGCCCCCAACCGCGCATCACCACCCACACTAGCCTCCTCGTTGGCTGCTGGGTCTGCACTGTCGGATACAACGGTTAGACTTTTCACCACTCTCTCAGTGACATACCACAGAAGTGCAGTCCTCAGGAAGTGGCCGTATTCTTTTATCTGTTGCTGCATACGAATTCCCCCAAAGTTGAGCAGTGTAAAACAACCAACATTTAATATTAATGAATTATTATTAGTAGTAATGATGATCTCAGTTTCTGTGGGTCAGGATGCCTTTGGTTTGGAGCTTCTCACAAGATTGCATGAAGGTTTCACAAGGGCTGCCTGCATCTCGAGGCTCCACTGGGGGCGGATCCTTTTCCAAGCTCACTCCCTGGCTGTTGGCAAGTCTCAGGTTCTCACTGGCTGTTGGTCAGAGGCCTTGCTGGGGTCCAGGCGTGTAGGCGTCTCCATAGGGCAGCTCATGACACGGCAGCTGGCTTTTCCCAGAGTAAGAGAGAGTGAGGGACTGCAAGAAGGGCAGAAGGCACAGGCATTTTACACCAGTTTCAGAAGTGCCCTCCCATCACTTTTGTTGTATTCTATTTGTTAGAAGCGAGTCCCTAGGCCCACTGTACCCTGGAGGGGGCAGATTACAAAAGGCATGAACGCTGGGAAGTGGAGGGTCATCGAGAGCCATTTCCAAGGCGGCCTTCTCACCATGACTCAGCCCATAGCTGCGCTGAATTTCTCAGAGCAGGAGATCTCCATCCTGCGTGAGTAACAAACTCCAAAGGCTCAATTCAACACATGTTGAGTCTCCTGTTGCAATCAAGTTACACTTTATAACAAAGTTAATGTAAGGCATATATAATGATACACGTAAGTATTATGGCACCATATGGTAATTAGGCATCCATGGTAGAAGGCTCTGAATACTTTTTCAGGTAGACTGCCTATTTCCTCTTCATTTGTTTGGTCTGGTGGGTTTTTATCTTGCTCCTTCATCTGCTGTGTGTTTTTCTGTCTTCTCATTTTGCTTAACTTACTGTGTTTGGGGCCTCCTTTTCACAGGCTGCAGGTTCGTAGTTCCCGTTGTTTTTGGTGTCTGCCCCCAGTGGGTAACGTTGGTTCATTGGGTTGTGTAGGCTTCCTGGTGGAGGGGACTGGTGCCTGTGTTCTGGTGGATGGGGCTGGATCTTGTCTTTTTGTGGGCAGGACTGCATCTGGTGGTGTGTTTTGGGGTGTCTGTGAACTTATTATGATTTTAGGCAGCCTCTCTGCTAATGGGTGGGGTTGTGTTCCTGTCTTGCTAGTTGTTTGGCATGGGGTGTCCAGCACTGGAGCTTCATGGTCGTTGAGTGGAGCTGGGTCTTAGCGTCGAGACGGAGATCCCTGGGAGAGCTCTCACCGATTGATATTACATGGGGCCAGGCGGTCTCTGGTGGATGAATGTCCTGAACTCAGCTCTCCCACCTCGGAGGCTCAGGCCTGACACCCGGCCAGAGCACCAAGACCCTGTCAGCCACACTGCTCCCAAGTCTACTGTTGCTCCCAAAGTCCACTGTCTCAATTTGGGATGATTCGCTGTCTATTCAGGTATTCCACAGATGCAGGGTACATCAAGTTGATTGTGGAGCTTTAATCCGCTGCTCCTGAGGCTGCCTGGAGAGATTTCCCTTTCTCTTCTTTGTTCCCACGGCTCCTGGGGTTCAGCTTTGGATTTGGCCCCGCCTTTGCATGTAAGTCACCCTCTTTTGTCTGTTCTTGACCCAGACAGGAGGGGATTAAAGGAGCAGCTGATTAGGGGACTCTGGCTCACTCAGGCCGTGGGGAGGGAGCGGTATGGAATGCAGGATGGGCCTGTGGCGGCAGAGGTAGGCGTGATGTTGCAACAGCCTGAGCTGCACCATGTGTTCTCCCGAGGAAGTGTCCCTGCATCACGGGACCCTGGCAGTGGTGGGCTGCACAGACTCCCAGGAGGGGAGGTGTGGATAGTGACCTGTGCTTGCACACAGGTTTCTTGTTGGCTGCAGCAGCAGCCTTAGTGAAAAACGTTATTTTGAGTTTTTAAGAAATAAAATATTCATCTATATTTTTGGTATCTATTATATTTATAACTATGTAAGAATTGAATTGCCCTGCAGTTAACTATTTCTTTGCTGTTCAAAGTGTGGTCCATGGACTGGAAGCATCAGCATCACTTGGGCACTTGTGAGAAATGCAGAATCTCAAGCTCTGCTCCAGATCTACAGAATCAGAATCTATTTGCAAACAAGAGCCTCAGATGTTTTGTACCTTCATTAATGTTTGAGAAACACTGAATTACTTGACATATGTTTCGTAGATATTCAATTAAACATTTATTGATTTTGATTATCTAATTTTCTGTTTTGCATTTTGGAGTCATTACATGTTTTTATAAGCTCTCAAAATTTTTCATAGGGTTTTAAGACATTCCCAGGTCCTAGCCACCATGTCTAGACAGCCTAGGGGATGAATTTGGTGAATCCTGCACATAGTCACATCCCCTTTGGCTCCAATCTCTGGTTTCCCTCCACAGTTAACAATTCTTCAGGTCATCATCTACCCGGTTCTCATACGAGCTCTTCCCTGAGATCTGGCTATGATGATACCCATGGCTCTCAGGGCCACTGTCCATGGCTGAGGGACCCCAGTCCTCAAGGCAGGATTCAGGGATACCACATCCCAGGCCTGGTTTGGCTGGCCAGGGAGACAAAATCAACCTTGTCTTTTCCAATTACTACTCCTACTGAAGAAGTAACCTAGTCCCATTTTTTTTTTTTTTTTTACTATTCACTAAAGTACAATATACATGTAGAAATGTACACATACCAATTTACAGCTCAATACATTTTCATGCACTAAACATTCTCCCCAAATCAACCCACAGATCAAGGAATAGGACATTACCAACACCCAGGAAACCCTTCTAGTCACTACTGTTCCTTCTCCTCCAAAGTTAACCACTGTTTGGACTAATAACATAGGTTAGTTTTTAAACGATTTTTATTCATTATATAAACAGAATGATACAGCATATTCTCTTTTGTCTATCTTCTCTCACTCAACTTTACGTTTCTGAGATTCATCCATATTGTTGTGTGTAATTGTAGTTTGTGTTCTCACTGCTGTATAGTGTTCCACTGTGTGAATTCAGTACAATTAAAAAAATCATGATATCATTGATGGGTATTTGGGCAGTTTCCAGTTTGCAGCTAGGCACATCTTAGTACTTTTCGGGGGGGAAACATACATACAACACGCTTCTGTGGGAATTATCTGGGAGTGGAATTGCTGGGTCATAGGGTATATCTTTGTTTAGCTCTAGTGATACTGCCAAACAGTTTCCCAAACTCTTAACCCTATTCTTCATCTAAAAATGAATTGTCCTGCCCCCATTCTATCCCTTCTTAGAGTTGTGACAAATTTCAAACATGACATTCTTTCTCAACTGCAAGACTTATACATTTCTACCAAAACATTGGTGCTACTATTTCAAAATAAATAAGTGCATCCATGAAATCCTCAGCAGTGGCAGAGGGAAAATGCAAAGAATCCGGATGACAGCTACAACGCCAAGATGTGAAGACGGTTTTCTTTGTTGCCGAGAAGGTTGGGAGCCTTTTTGCAAAAGATGCTGCCAATCACGCTTGCTGATCTTTGCAGGGCTAATTAACAGCACTCGGGCAAGCAAGGGGGACGGGCGGGCGCCTGCATGGTGATGTGAATTGAGCCATCCCAGGGCTTATGGCTAATTATAAACACAAAGAGCACTTAAAGGCTGTGATTTGAAGAAAAAAAAATCCCTGAACAAAACCAAGAAAACCTCTTTGGAATTCTAATGCCAGCATGCTTGTGATTGCATGGCTTGAGGGCAAGGGTACCGGCAAAAATCTACCGTGGACTAAATCACACAGCACCCTATGTCACGCAGCCACACTCCCAAACATGCTCAGGGGAAGGGCTTCCTTTGTGCCATGCAGGAGTTGGGGGAAGTGTGTCAATTCCATTTCCAGGGCGTCCTGGCCCTAGCATGATAAACCTGTTTACACCAAGCATGGAGAAGCAGACCGGGGTAATCCAGGGCCCTGCAGGGGTGGGTGCGGTGGGGTTATCTGTGCAAGCTTTAATCCCCATTAGCTACAAAGCACAAATAATCCGTAAAGTATGCAAATCAGATCCCAATGAATAGCACTTATTAGCATTTCCTGGAACTGACCAAGGAGAAGCTGTGAATGTATGCCAAGGAGGAAGGCAATTCTTGTGCACCTCATTGCAAAAGCTTGTCTGATCAGGCAAAAAACCCTGGGCTTGCTGGGAGGGAAGAATAAAGCTGAAACTGAAAGGCAGCTTTGGTGCCCTCAGATCATCTGGAAGAGTGTCCTCACAGTTCAGGCATGTGGTGTGATTTGACGTGAAATGGAGGAATCAGATACGAATGAGTTTCCCGTGCTTCCCCATCCCTTGGGGCACTGCCTGGTTGTGGCCCTAATAACCTCTGCATATACCCACATGCATCTTCCTGGCAGCCTCTGAGCAGAGACCAGGACAACCAAGGGCCCCAAAAACTTGAAGAAAAGGGCTAGGGTGGGGGGAGGGGGCAAAAGAAAAAGAACTTTTACTTAAAAGGATGATGGAAAGCTGTCTGCACGAATAATCTTGCACTCTCGGGCGGGGGATCTTGATCTTACCTGATCCTCGATTCTTCTGGCAATTTAGTGAAGCCTCTGGACTCCTTTGCAGAACAGATTTTGAAGTGCATAAAATATAACACATAGTACATTAGGAGTTTGGGATTAGCAAATACAAACTATTATATATAAAATCGATACACAATAAGGTCCTACTGTATAGCACAGGGAACCATATTCAAAATCCTGTAATAAAACATAATGGAAAAAATTATGAAAAAGAATATATACATATGTATATATAACTGACTCACTTTGATGTACAACAGAAACTACATTGTAAATCAACTATACTCCAATAAAAATAAATAAATAAATAAAACACATAGTATTGTATTAAAGTATGTATAACTATCAAAATATTTAAAATATAATATGGTACCAAATGTGCTTCTTTATTAACACATGAAATATTGAGATCCAGTAGCAGATCCACTGACTACAACAGTTTTAAAGCAATGATGAGCATGAGCAATATTTTAAGATATCTACCACATAATTGTAATATAACATAAAAATATCTGTGATTTCACTTAGTGACAGTCACAGGTGCTGCTAACATCCCTATAGTGCAGGGGTCCCCAATCCCTGGGCCACAGGCTGCACAGCAGGAGGTGAGCAGCAGGTGAGTAAGCGAAGCTTCATCTGTATTTACAGCCGCTCCCCATTGCTCACAATTACTGCCTGAGCTCCACCTCCTGTCAGATCAGCGGCGGCATGAGATTCTCATAGGAGAGCCAACCCTACCGTGAACTGCACATGCGAGGGATCTAGGTTGCACACGCCTTATGAGAACGTAATGCCTGATGATCTGAGGTGGAGCTGAGGCGGGGGATGCTAGCTCTGGGGAGCGGCTGCAAATACAGATTATCATCAGCAGAGAAGTTTGACTGCACAGAGGCCATAATAAATCAATTGCTTGCAGACTCATATCAAAACCCTATCAGTGAGTGGCAAGTGAAAACAAGCTCAGGTCTCCCACTGATTCTGCATTATGGTGAGTTGTACAATTATTTCATTATGTATTACAATGTAATAATAATAAGAATAAAGTGCACAATAAATGTAATGCACTTGAATCATCCTGAAACTATCCGTGGAAAAATTGTCTTCCGTGAAACTGGTTCCTGGTGCCAAAAATGTTGGGGACTGCTGCTATAGTGTGTAACTTACACCCAAAATTGAAGGAAATGTGAAATTTCAGGTACAGATTATTAAAGATAAAGATGTACTTTTTTCCCATCCAACTTTACAAACTTTCTGAATTCTACCCATAGACTCAAGATTAAGAAACTCCATAGCATCAACTGAATTTTAAAAGATATATTCAAGGTTATTAATAAATGTTTCCCTTGCTTCAAAAGACTTAACAACAATTTAAAATAATTCTTAGGAAAAAATTATTCTTATGGACATTGACATTGAAAAGACTGATACAGCTATTGCCCCCCTGAACGTGCAGCTTGCCAGCAACAGAAACGAATGCTGAGCCCCTGATATGGCACTGGTCCTCCAGGAGACCAACTTGCCCTCACAACAATAGATCCTATTCTGGGTGTGGGTCTGTCTTTCATGCCTACAGAGCCTCATGGAGCACCATTTTCCAGGAGTATCATTTTTTTTTAAATCATTAGTGTTGTGTCTTCCACATAACATTATCCTCTATGCCATCAAGAGCTTTGGTGGCGCAACATTTCTTAAAATGAATCCATAAAAAATCCAAAAGCCATTGGGGCTGGGCTCTTTTTAAGCTGAATTGTCCATTAGGTAGGGCCAGCATTCTAGGGTGGAAGGGATGGTGTCTCACCCCAATTCTCCTTCAGTAAGGAAGCCCTTATTCCCTCAGCTGCTAGGAGTATTGCTGGCAGACAGCCCTGACATGTTAGTCCCTGTTGAGGATTGCCTTGTTTGAAGAGGGCCACCTCACCCAAGGTTCTGCCTCCTTCTAAAAGCTGGCTGACACAGGGGTGGAAAGCTTTGGCCTCTGCCCCAACTTGGAACTACTGTAAAGGATCATCTCAGCTTCAGAACTGCCCCTGGGTTGGGCTGAAGCCTTCATTGTGACTACATCACAGCCCAGTTTTCTTTTCTACCCAGTTCTGTTCCCTTCCATAGGTTTGACCCAAGGACTTTTCCTAATAAATCTTCTGCATGGTTATCTCCATGTCAGAGTCTGCTTCCTGGTGAGCCGGACTGACAACACGTACTTTTGGATCATGTTTGGCTCATAATTGATGGCTTCTCTCACCCACAACAACTTTACTCCAAAAGGTGGTCACTGCTTTTCTATTACTCTGACATTTTCTTCCAAGCTGTGACGGCCATCAATCTGTGAGTTTTGAAGCTGGTACTTTTGATTTTCACACATAAATGACAACTATGTGATGACTACAAACTGGCCACTGAAAGCGACTCTAAGAGGCCATTGACTGTGACTCTTATCCCATCCCAGAGATATTAAATGTGAAGAAAATTTTTCTCTACCAAGGTTGCCTTTCCCATTTTCCTGAGTTTCTTTTGGGTTTAAAAGGCTCAGATGACCTCATGGCTTTGGCTTTTACTGCATAACCTTGTCCTGCTTGGTCTTTGGTGGTGGCCAAGGAAACCAAGGATCACAACTAGTCTGTTTTCTTGCCCTGACCTGTGCCAG
Source organism: Mesoplodon bidens (assembly GCF_964165515.1). Classification (NCBI taxonomy): domain Eukaryota; kingdom Metazoa; phylum Chordata; class Mammalia; order Artiodactyla; family Ziphiidae; genus Mesoplodon; species Mesoplodon bidens. Next base: position 115,966,318 of record NC_138161.1, read on the forward strand.
AGGGTCCTGGGGAGCCTTGGGCCTCACCTCATCTCTGGTAGTTCTCCTGACATCTGGCTGTGGTTTTGGAGCATCCAGCCTTTGTCTAATACAGGTCCCTGTAGCTCTAGCCCTTGTGAACTCTTCCACCAGCCTGCTTCACTGTCATTGGAGTCCCACCGGGGTCCTTGCTTTGTCTAGGTCAGCCCCGCCACCATATCTACTCCATGGTGGTCACCCCATGTTGGCAGAACACTTGGAGAGTTCCTTCCTCCTAGGGCTCCAGGGGAGAAGCAGGCTTTCTTCAGACCCCCAGACCTAAGTCTTCCCTTTCCCTTTTCAGTGTTTCAACATTAGAAGGAGCCAGGACCAGGGGCCCACTCAGCAATACTCACCTGTATCTCACTTTCTTACCTGTCTCAATCCTTCTCCATCCTACCTCATACTCTTATCTGGCATATACCCAGAGAAAACCATAATTCAAAAGGAGACATGCACTCCAATGTTCATTGAAGCACTATTTACAATAGACAAGTCATGGAAACAACCTAAATGCCCATCGACAGACGAATGGATAAAGAAGCAGTGGTACATGTATACAATGGAATATTACTCAACCATAAAAAGGAATGAAATTGAGTTATTTGTAGAGACATGAATGGATCTAGAGACTGTCATACAGAGTGGAGTCAGAAATAGAAAAACAAATATCGTATATTAACGCATATATGTGGAACCTAGAAAAATGGTACAGATGAACTGGTTTACAGGGCAGAAACTGAGACACAGATGTAGAGAACAAACGTATGGACACCAAGGGGAAAAGCAGTGGGGGTGTGTGGGTGGTGGTGTGATGAATTGGGCGATGGGGATTCTCATGTATACAGTGATGTGTATAAAATTGATGACAAATAAGCACCTGCTGTAAAAAAAAAATAAAATTAAATTTAAAAAAAAGAGAAAAATATTGAATTTCAAAAGCTCATTATATTAAGAAAATCAGAAATGTGTCATATAAAATATTCAGAAGTAAATACCATTAATAGTTTGGAACACACACAAACACACACAACATGCACACAAAACATACGTGCACACACAGAGATACATGGGCAGGATCCTGCTCTTCTAGCATAAACAGGTCAAAGTGAAGTGTGGAACAGGTTTATAATGGATCATGAGAGCATATTATTAAATTTTCAGGAGTTTTGTGAGTTGGTTGATAAGCACAGCCATTATTAAAAAAATAAAATAAATTATTTTAAAAACAAAAGTAATACATACTTAAATATACTCATCAGTTTCTAATTATTTTACTACATTTTGCCTTTATGTGTGCTCTGGAGGTCATTTACATCTCATGCATCTGGGTGATGGACGTGTTGTATAATGGTTTGAGGCTGTGCACTTCTTCCCATATCTGCGATCAGTGACATCAAGTTGGTAGCTTGAAACTGACCATGGTGAGACTATTTAACCCCAGGGTCTTTTCTTGTTTTCAGACTGCTGGTTGTTAAATATTTAACAGCATACCACAGGGTTAAAGTTATGCTAATGGAAGTGATGTATATTTCGTCTGCAGGTCCAAATGAAGGCTTTTGGTTTTATATATATGTCTATGTCTACAACTCCCTGCCTAGAAGTAGAATAACTGGAGATGAGGAATACAGCTTGCTTCACAATCAATACTAGATGAAGTTAAAAAGGTTTCCTTGTGGCAAAGTATTTGAGTTAGCGAACTTAAACGTATTATAAATTTTTCTTTAAAAAACAGACAATGTTCTAAACCTGCTGGCTTTCTCCATGAGGAAGGCTGTGTCAGTAAAATGTACCTAAAGATATTTGGAAGGCAGCTATGCTCACCACTATACCACCAACGCACACCCTAAAAGATATTTGGGAAAAATAAATTCACTTGTCTTTTGGAGGCAAAGGTCATGTTGTAAAAAAGTGTGAGTAAGTAATAGCTTTTCAAAATAAACACATGCTTTGGAGAACATAAGTTTATACTAAAAATGGATAGTGGAAATTTCTCCAGAGTTATGTGATTTTTGAGGCTGAAAGTTATGTGAGTGAGCCACTTATAAAAACTCACCTATCTGCTTACTTTCAAAACTTGGAAACAGGGTATTCTAACCTTATACACAAACTAACTTATTAACAATATGAAAAGGTAAAACCTTCCAATTATTTTGCAAGAACAAAATTTGACTTCAGGAAAAATGGAAACTGTCAGCTGAATTTCAACAAGTACCTTTGCATAATTGCATAATTGGTGGATGAGACTGGAAAATGAATCTCACTATTTATTAGGCATGGTCCATAAAGCACTTATTCCATTTGGTATCTATGCATGTTGGTGAAGCTCCTTTTCAGTTATTTTAAAACCGAATATTAGAATAATCTGAATTTAGAACCAGAACTTCGAATGGATATGTTACAAAGTGTTACACCAAGATGTCAAAAAAATCAAACATATTTTACCATTGCTAAAACACATTTTTTTAGTGAGAGCAAAAATATGCTGTGTCCCAATAATTAAAATGAAAATGTTTTTTAAAGGTCTTTTATTTGATACTTGTACTTTCCTTTTAAAATTCTCAAGGGTGGTGCTTGGACCAGCATCAGCATCATCTGGGCCTCTCAGCCCTGCTTCACCGCTTTGAGTTAAATGGAGGAATCACCTACATCTGAGAGTTTTGGCAGAAGTATGATCAAGGGATGACAAAGGTACTTTTGTCTTAAGTAATTCCTGACATTTTGAAGTCAGTTTACAGTAAAACAGACTTTCTGAGAGTAAATAGATTCCCTACTTGGTGTAAATCCCAACTCTGATTTTATACTAGCACCAAATCATAAAGGTATATAATAATACTAGCTAACATAATATGTACTATGTGCCAGGCATTGTCCTAATTTCTCCTCTTGAATTAACTCATTTAATCCTCCCCGCAGCCCTGCAAGGTGGATCTGCTGTTTTCCTCAGTTGACAGATGAGGATGCTGAGGTCCAGAGATGTTATTTGCTCAAGGTCATACTGCTAATACGTGGCAAGGTCAGGACTTGGACCTAGTCAGTATGGCTCCAGACCCCATGATCTTAATTATTACACTGCATTGCTTGGGTACAAACTGTATAAATGAATAAATACCTGTTTCTTGGGGATGCATACTCAAATATTTTTACGGATGGGGAACATGATCAAAAAAGTTTGGAGACTACTAGCCTAGGGGATATGAGCTCAAATGACATGAATATCTTTTCATAATGTGGCCGCAGCCAGTCTCTCAGACCCACCTCCTGCTCTTCTTCCTTACAACCTGTGCTCTGAATTCTACCGTCTTCAACTAGACCCTGGCATCTCCCTGAATTTCTAATGCCTCCTCTCATCTACTCCGACGTGGCCTTCGGAACTTGGCTCAGGCCTCTGCCTTCCCTTTCCTATCTTCTCTTTCCCCTACAAAGGAATCTTTTGTACGCCCAGCATTTTCTGCATACTTCTCCGTGACACTTGCCCCACTATTTTGTAATCACCTGTTCACTTGTTTATTTGTGTATGTCTGGCACCTAGTGCAGAGGCTGGCATGTCGTAGGTGCTGTTGGCATGAATGCACGATGGATGAAAGAGAAATCAACCACTGCCCTAGGAGTTGCTCTGTGAGCTGTAATTTGTGTAACGGCCACCAGAGGGGGGCAGACGAACAGGGTCCAGTGAACAGTACCATCTGGAAGAATTCAGGCTGAGAATTTAAGGAACTATTCTACGGCCAGAAGGGAAGTCCGCTGGGCACACAGGCCATTCGTCTGTTTTGGACAAGAACAAACAAACCCCTCCTGGTAAGCACAGGGATAAAGTCTGTGCTTTATTTTAATTTTTTTGAACCTGGACAGTCTTCAAATCAGAAAACTTGGATTCTGGTTCCAACTCTAATATCTACTTAGCTTGTTGGATCTCAGACAAGACCCTTGGGTTTTGGAGCCTTAGCTTCTGAATTTGAAAAATAAAAGGTGTACTCATTTTGCCTACCTCCCAAGGATGTTCTGAGATGCACAGGCAATAATGCACATGAACACCCTAAAAATGACAAGGCAACATGTGAGGTGTAATTAGAATCAAGGGGCTAAAGAAAAATAAGTTCAACCACCCTTGTTCAAAATTAGTTGTTTGAAGTGTGGGTTGAAAACCAAGGTGTCCTTTTGGTTCAATCAGCACGGACCTACCTCAAAAGCAGAGATGCCTGGAGATTTCAAGCTGGGGTTTTTTTAGACCATCTCATTAACTTGGCTCCCACTTGACCATCTTGGCCATATTGCCAGGGACTCACTAGTCCATCTGCATCTAACATCATCTACACCTGGATCATTCACATATCTCATCACACCTGTACATTTTTAAGAAAAATTTTGCAAATGTGCATAGATGTTATTGGAGTAAATAAAACAAAAATCATATAAAAGCTTTCCTGAGTTTCTAGTCAAAATGTATTTTTTTAATTAATTTATTTATTTATTTTTGGCTGCCTTGGATCTCTGTTGCTGTGTGGGCTTTCTCTAGTTGTGGCAAGCGGGAGCTGCTCTTCTTTGCGGTGTGCGGGCTTATTGTGGTGGCTTCTCTTGTTGGCGAGCACAGGTTCTAGGCGCAAGGGCTTTAGTTGTTGCAGCACGTGGGCTTAGTAGTTGCGGCACGTGGGCCCTAGAGCACACGGGCTTTAGTAGTTGTGGCTCACTGTCTCTAGAGCGCAGGCTCAGTAGTTGTTGCTCTGCCGTAGCATGTGGGATCTTCGCGGATGAGGGATCGAATCCGTGTCCCCTGCATTGGCAGGCGGATTCTTAACCACTGCACCACCAGGGAAGTCTCAAACTGTATTTTTAAAATCAGAAAATAATTAAAAATACACTTAGAATGGAGTTGCATTATGTGCATACTGAACCCATGCAAATTCGACAATATGGGCTTAGCAAACTCACAAACAGCAAAACAACAATGAAACCTATAATCATTTAATAATGTTAGCTGTTTGGCTACCATTCCTCTCAATGAGGGGATGTCTGGGCTGAGCAGAGATTGGTAGATGTGACTGTTTCCTCTTGGTGGGTCTCTGACCCTACAAATGCCTCTCAAAATAAGTGTATCTCTGCATTTGTGAGTCATTTAAAGGATTTTAAAGGGGAATGTTTATATGGGCAGTAGTTTCACCTTATATTTTATCTTTAGAACCTAAGTCACCATGGAAGATGTGTCACGTGGAGGTCCGGGAAATTTTTTGGCACAAAATAGGAAGCCTCAGTGGAAACGGCTGATGGAGCTCAGAAAAACCTGAGACCCCCAGTGGCTCCCAGAGATTGCGGCAGAACCTCAAGTGAGCCTTTCACTTAAGGCCAGTGATCTTCCCACCCACAACTGTGCACAGCTCTACACCTTTGGCTCTGGAGGACCCCCTGCACTAGGCCTCGGGCGTCCGTGAGCTCCTAAACTGTGCATGTCTGCGGTACCCTCTCCCAGCACAGGCAGTCCACCCTCACACATCTCTTTTCCAGGGTCCCCCCTCCCCCTAGAGCTGTAGGGCATGGCAAGCCTTCCTGCTGATCGTCTCCATTCTGTTTCTTGGGTAGCCCTAATATGTGAATCTGGACGTGAGCTGGAAGAGATTCTCAAGTCTGTTTTGAGTCTCACTCAAGGCAATCAGAGGCGTGTGGAAAGAGCCTCAGAGGCCAAGCAGCCTCCAGAAGGCCAGCAGACCCTGGTTTCCTTTCCTCCCTTCCTTCCTCAGAAACACCAAGGCCGGATGCACCCGACAACCCAGCAGCCCCATACCCTCTGACCCAGCTTTTGAGCTGCCTTTTCCTCTTGGGTGTGGCCTTGCTTCCCTGACACTTCTGACCTTTATTCCTTGAAAGCCAGAGGACACTCTGGGGGCACGGGGGCACGTCAGTGCCTTGCCTGGGAGCACGGGCCGCTGGCAGGCCCAGGAGTGTGATCAGGAGGGCTGTGTCGGCACCCGTTTCACACTCACCCACTCAGCCTCTAAACTGAGCCCGGCTTTCAGTGCTACTCGGAGCTGCCTTCTCTCCTCTCTGGGGATGGAGAGGTGGGTGGCGAAGAGACCTCTTAAGTGAGGGGGAAAGTCAACACCGAGGCTCTGGAACAGGAGACTCCACAAGCCACAAACGAGGATGTGGAAATTAGGATTATCAGGCCTCCAGAGGCTTACTGACCTTCTTGAAGAAGAATGTGTGGAAACTGGTGGAATTTTCCTATGGCTGCCACAGCTGGGTGGCCTGAGCTTCTGCACAAAGAATTTAGTTAGATCTCAAGGAGAACTCGCCAACATCAAGAACTCGTAGACACCAGAACAGGCTGTGAGGGAAGACTGTGGAATCTACTTTGGAGGTCTTTAAAAATTAGCTGACTTCTCTCCAGTCTGCGACGGTCTGGAATGACAGCCCATGGAAAAAACTGAAAGCATGGCAACGGCCAAGCTCTTTTATTTACACCTACCCTTGATTTGAAACTGTTTCAGGTTTGTTATAATTCCCCGCATTCTTTGAATGCATAACACAATATTAAACACACACTGAAGGTGCTTTGCACCCAGCCTGGATACTGGAGCTCCACAGTGGAGGAAGGAAATTAATATCTGACAGAAAATCCCCGAGAGAGAGATCTTTGTAAGGAGAATCGAGGTTCAAGGCCCTCCTCTGAGGGGCTCCCAGGACTTTTCCCACTAAGTGCCCTCCCCTCCACTATTTGTATAAGGTTTTGTAACCTCTGAAACCTCCCCCCAGACTCCTTCCTCATCTCTTTCCTAATCTAGTCCCTAAAACTTCCAGAAGACTCTCTGGATGTGTCCTGAATCCCCTATTGCTGCTTTAACTGGGAAACACAGAGGCAGGAGAGTGGGCTGAGAGAGGCAGCCTGGGCGCAGTCAGGCGAATCTTGACCCTGAGACCCCCCTCACTTTCCTCTTCCTTTTCTCAGTCACCCTCAGACCCCATCCTCTATATTTAGCCATGTTTTCTGAACCAAAACAGGGACATGGGATCTGACAAGTGTACTTATGGGAAAAATGGGATGTGGTGTCCTTGAGACTGGAATTGGGAATCCTAGTCTCGGACCACACAATAAGCCCTAACCACAAAATCAAGTACATGCTTGTTGGCTTCTCTAGACCTTGTCAGTGTGGCAAGGATTTCATATACAGATGGATTCACGTGTAGATGAGGCCACATCAGCCATGGTTTAGGGACCCCAAATAGCATGAGAGCCAATGTAAGATGTTCATAGCATCCCCCCACCCCAAAGATAGTAAAAGGGACAGTTGACCCTTTAGCAATGTGGGGATTAATCCACATGTAATTTACAGTCTTTCCTCCACATCCGCAGTTCCTCCGCATCTGCGGATTCAACCAACCTCAGACTGTAGTACTGTAGTATTTATGATTGAAAAAAAAATCCATGTGTAAGTGGACCTGCACAGTTCAAACCTGGTCGTTCAAGGGTCAGCTTCTTTCCTCTGCCCTCTGCCCTCTGGGAAGTACATGAACGCCATGCAGTGGACAAGCAGACATCACATACTGTGCTGCATGCATTTAACTCACACATTTATTGAATTATATCTATTCTGAGAGACAATATCATTTTTTTTCAGGTCCCAGACATCCCAGAAGGCATTCAAAAGCTTTGAACCTCAGATGCTCTGCCTATAGGATCCAGTGGATAAAATGCCTTGGACATTGGACATTTGCTTAGAGGAACAGACTCAGAGAAATAAGCACACAGTTTTGGCATATCAACTGCAAATCCAAACATATTGATAAACGTTACTTTAAAATGTATGTTTGTGGTGGCAAGAGGGCAAGTGGTGGGCTGTTGAGGGAAGGAAGGTCCTCGAAAAGTTCCAGAAATTACTTGACTCATCGTGACCGTCCTTGGGTGTGAATGGAAAGTATGTCATATTGTTAATTACAGGGGCACAAAACGCCCTTAGTTTTGCTGTTGTTTTGGGAACAGTTTCTGTTCTATTTTTAGGGAACTTAAATATTCGTCAATGCAGAGGGCTTCTATGGATTTGGCCACCTTGCCATTCCTCACCACAAAGTCTTCTACTGTGAAGGTTTTTGGGGCCTTGGCCCTCTTGGTGTGAGGTGTCTTCGATTTATGAGGAATAAAGGGGAATGCCCAGCTGAACAAACACTGGGCACCGATTGTGTGTCACACTGTGTTCCAGGTTCTGTGGAGTCTAGTGGTGAATAAGACCCACAAGGGCCCTGCCTGCATGGAGTTTCCACTCAAGTGAGGGTTGATAAATAATAAAAACATATGTAAATGAACAAGGTAATTTCAGATGGTGTTAGTACCATGAAGAAAAGAATCTGTTGATATGCCTGAGAGAGATAAGGGAGAAGGGTGTGAAGCTACTTCAGGTTGCTTGGTCCAGGAAGACTTCTTTGAAGAACTAGCATCATAACCAAGGCTTGAAAGCTCAAAGGAGCCAGCTGGGAGAAGGTCTTGGGGCAGAATCTTCTAGGCATAGGGATCACCTGGTACAGAGGCCCTTACATCTTTGGTAAGTTTCAGAAACATAAAGAAGGCCAGTGAGGCAGGAGCATGGGTGGTAGAGGTGCATCCCAGGAGATGAGGCCAGTTTCAAGGGAAACTATTTATGGGTCCACTATTCAAGCCAGCATTTGCTCTGGTGTCCTGAACACCTTGTTCCCCAGAATGGGACGCCCATTTCTTTCTATCCCATTGACTCCATCCTCACGATTCAGCTGCTGTTCGCCTCTGCTTCTCTCTCTGTTGTCTTCACCATTGGCAGCTTCCTGTTTCTCCATCCCTCTCTCAGTTCATTTTTTGCATTAACACTTCCCTAGGGCAAGGACCTGAGCACATTGGGGAATCACCACCAATAAGACTTGGTCCTGGTGGATGGGGTTTCAGGCGAGGCCTCTCATTGGCTACCGTCTCCCCTGGTCTAGCTTCTCCCGCCTGGGCTCTGGGTCTATCCACTGTGGCCAGGCTCTCATGACCAGAGCTTGGCAACTTACTTTGAAGGAAACTATAGTGACTACTTCCCTCAGGATCAGGTTGTATGCTTGGCCAGAATGAAAGAGACTGACAGAGTTTTTACAGGAAGGATACTTATAACCACGTTCCAGGAAACAAGGCTAATAGGGGGCTTGTTCTTTTTTTTTTTTTTTTTGGCTGCGTTGGGTCTTTGTTGCTGCATGCGGGCTTTCCCTAGTTGTAGCGAGTGGGGGCTACACTTCATTGCAGTGTGCGGGCTTCTCATTGCCGTGGCTTCTCTTGTTGCGGAGCATGAGCTCTAGGCGCGTGGGCTTCAGTAGTTGTGGCTCGCGGGCTCAGTAGTCGTGGCTCGCGGGCTCTAGAGCACAGGCTCAGTAGTGCACGGGCTTAGTTGTTTCACGGCATGTGGGATCTTCCTGGACCAGGGCTTGAACCCGTGTCCCCTGCATTGGCAGGTGGATTCATAACCACTGCCTCACCAGGGAAGCCCTGTGTTTGACTTTTTAATCCTTAAAACCAACATAGTACCAGACTTCTAATAGATGCTGGATACATTATTGTGGATAAAAAATAAACAAATAGCCTTAAGCCCTATTTACATTTTTGCACCATGGGAAGAAGCCAGAGAAATATAGGGAAGCAGCATTTTGAGAAGGAGAGCCTAGGGAATCGAGACTCTGAAATCTGAAGAGAATTGTCTGTGTCATAATTTTGCCTAGAAGTGATCCTTCCCTAGAAAATAACGCCCACATCCACAGCAGCTCAAACTGGCAGTGTTCTTGTTTTCAGAAGCATCGCCACAATGGACTCTATGTCACAGAGGTTTGGAATTTACTTAGTTAATTAACAAAGATCATTTGAATTCCAACTGTGCCAGGCCTTGTGCTTATTAAAATGTGAAGACAGCCTGACTTGTTTTCCTCCAGGAGTTTGTAGTATCCTGGGGAATTGGTAATGGGATTTTGTTTTGACTTGATGCTATTTTTGTGAAGACTTCTGCAAGTAAAATGTTCCTGCTGCAATTACAGGGAACTCAGCTGACCAATGTTCATTCAGCTCCAAAAAATGTTTTTAATTTTTCCAGGAAGAAAAAACATGCATAAAGCTCACCCAAGAGAGGAAATGTGGATGACACTCCCCACCATGAACACAAAACATTTTTGAACAAACGACTCATGAACAAATAAATAAGAATATATAGGATGCAGACGCATAGAAGCAAGAAAATTCAAGCTGTGTGCTTCTGACACACCTGAGTCAAAAGGATGGAGCATATTTTTCTCCCTAGAGGCACAATCTGTCCCCAAAATCCTTGAGAATCATGGTCCAACTTCTACGTGTGGGGATAAAATGTCTTTGGGAGATGTTTATAAAGGAAATGGAAGCTGGTGAGACCTAGAATGGACCCTCTGTCTCCTAGGTCAGTCTGCAAATACACCAGAATTGATGCTGGAGGAATACCAATATACAGATGACATCAACCAATGGACCTATGCCCATGGATCACAGAGATATAGGATGGATATCTTGAGGTGGAATTTGACCTAGAGGTGTTGGGAAGAGAGCAGAGAAACATGCCTAAAATTCTTCTCTGGATGTTGACCACTTAGTCAACTGTCTGAATCTGAAATAGCCACTCACTTCTGCTTTTCTTCTGAAAGTTAAACTTCCGAGATCTAGAAATGTATTTCAAGGAGAACCTAAGGATAGTTGTTTGCCTAGTCACAGTGTTATTAAATAGTGTACATGATTGGCTCCAGTTCTTCCCCCTCCCGCTGTATACACCCTCTGCCATCTATATTTGCCTTGTATATTTGTACCTCCCTGACCTAGACTTGTGCTTGGGCCAATGGAACGTGGTGGAAAGAGCTGAGCCTAGTCTTAAGGGGTAGTACTTGATTCTCCTTGTCTCTCTCTGTACCTCTTCTATTATCATGAGAAAAGCTTGTCCTGGGGAATTGCTGCCTCCTAGCAACAATCAAGACACATGGATCCCCATGAACCCCAAATCAGTGAGATGCCAAGCCCAGCTGGACTGTTAACTTGAAGCAGAGCCACTCAAGTACTGCCAGCCTAGATCAGCAGACCCACAGCCAACCCTCAGACACAGGAGCAAGAGTTAATAATTGTTGTTTAAACCACTATTTGAGTTACTTTGTTACATAGCAATAACTGACTGAAACAGATAATAATAATAGCCCAACTTGCCAAGGTCATTCAGCTAGTGCCCAGTGCAGATGGAATTCAAATTTGGCTCTAAATTCCATGCTCTTAGTCACCTCCTTATACAACTTTCAGATGTGAACCTAGTTAATACTCTGGTGAATTCTTCCCATGCAAAGATTTCTACTCTGGAATACAGAGAAAATAAGAAGATTTTAAGCCAGGAATGAAGAGAAGATGAGAAAATACACAGGCTTCTTTTTCATATGATTTGCAGGGTAGAGGGGAGCTACAATCATACCGGAATAATGCATTCATGAGAAAATTCAGTCAGAGCCCCTCAAAGTCTCATAAGGAGAGGGACAAGTATATTAAAAATAGAAAAGTAAAACAAAGCAAGATTCAGGATTAAAGAATGGCAGGCCATAAAAAAATAAGGAAAGACTTCCCCGCATTCCTGCTACCGTACTAAGATTTGCCTGTCATTTATTAGCTTTGTGACCTTCCCCATGTATCAGTTTTCTCATCTGTGAAATAGGGCTAATGAAAAAAATGACTTCATAGGGTTGTTGAGAGGATTAAACAGGTGAATACATATCAAATACTTACAAGAGTGTCTGGCACGTGGTAAGTGGTATACGCATGTTAGCTTAACGATGCCTACGTAACAGAGCTCCGGACTTAACATCTGCCTGGTGCTTCTGACTCCACCACTGGGATGGCTTTGTATAGTGTTAACTTAGCTACCAGAACTACGTTTCTCAGAAGTCCTTCCAAACTGCCTGGCCTGACAAGCTACAGCGACTTCAGGATTGATCCCCACCAAATGCAGAGGTAACAGCCCTGCACGGACATCTTCATCAGCCCCCACCATATATCCCTATAGAGCAAATCTATGTTTTTCCATTTTACTAATCATGGCTCTGCTTCCCTGGTCACACCTTCACTGGTACTCCCACCCCCCACCTTAACATATGAGTTGGGAGATAAGACATTGGCAGCATTGAGAATGCAGGGTTCTTTACAAAAATGTTTGCATTACCATGAACCTAAGCATTTCGGTTCTCAGCTATACTCCCGTCACTCACCACCTCCCTAGAACTTCTCTGTAGGAGAACTTTGAGCAACAGTGAATGAATACTGGCTGCTGAAATCCTCACAGAACAAATACTCAACTCCTGGCTTCAGAGCACTGACGGGTGGAGTTAACCACAGATCTGTCATCATATTTCAAAATCAAATCAGTAGAATATCCCTACAAATAAAAGAAAAAAGAATTCTATCTACCTCAATACTGCTATTTTCACAATTTCCCAGAAGGAGTTGTACAGAATAATACAAATGCTATGAAGATAGTTCCAAATGAAATGCAGAATTCATAACAAGAGGATGTTGTTATTCAGGAAAAAGGCAACCCAGTGTACTTTGGGATAGTACTGCAGCCATGAAAACAAGCTCAGGGTTCGTGTCAGATAAACAGTCGTAGTCACAGCTCTGGAAGTTTAGGAAGTGACTCATCCTGAGGAGCGGGCACTGGGTGAAGGCAGTCGTTTACCTCAGCCCTTTGGCAGCTGACACACACATTCTTTTTTCCCCCGTGACTTTGCCACTGGGGGATGCTGCGGCAGCCACACGGCGTCTCCATTTCTACTGCAAATGTCATTTACCTCATCTGCCCCAAGATGCCTGCATTCTCGGCCCTCAACCTTCCACCGTCCTTGGGGAGTCCATTCTCTAAAGCCAATGGATTTCCTGCTGGGTGGAGAGAAAATACTTCAAAAGGCCTCTCCTTGCAAGAGGGACCCACTGTTAAGGACTTTCTATCTGAGATGTGTTGGCTGAGTCCATGGGACAGACAATAGAGCAGGATCCAGTCCCAAACCCAGTCAACCAGCAAAGGAAGGAAGGGACTGAAAGGGAGATCAGAGAGCAGACACAAGGCAAAAGTCACTGTGTAGGGGGTGTCCTGCAAACAGGAAGTGATGGCTGGGGTCAGGGCCACAGCAAGGCCAGGGATGGAGGCATGGAGGAGGGGTCAGGCAGGAGAGGTTGAGGGTCCCCTGATTCTGAAGCTTGGGCTGGAGCTGGGGCAGTCGAGAGTCATCACCAGAAGGGCTCTGCTGATTACACTGTTGTCCTTTCTTCCCTCCCCTGAGTGTGCTTCATGACTGGGACCAGGAATTTCTACTGGCAAAGCCATCAAAGGGTGAGCACTCAGGAAGCAGTGTGGTACAATGGAGGTGTGTCTTTCATTTGCACCAGGGCCCATGAACTACCGTGTTCCCAGAGGCGTTACTCATAATGGCTCCCAACCTGAAACCAACCAAACTATCTCAGCTACAGAATGGATCAGAAGTAGAGGTATATTTATAAACAAATTGTGGCTGATTTATACCATATTAGACTCAAACGGTAGTGAAATACTGTATTAGACTCAAATTATTATACACTGGGTGGCTTCCAATCACAGAAATTTATTCTTCCCAATTCAGAAGGTTAGAAGTCCACAATCAAGATGTAGGTAGGGTTGGTTCCTCCTGGCAGCTTGGAGGGAGGTTTTGCTTTGTCTCTCCCACAGCTTATGGTGGTTGCCCCCAATCTCCAGCTTCCTTGGCTTGTGGTTGCATCACTCCAGTCTTTGCCTCTGTCTTATCAGGACCGTCTCCTTTCTGTGTCTTCTGGTAAGGACACCAGTTATAGGACTTAGGGTCCACCTCAATCCAGTATGACCTCATTTTAAATGAGTACATCTGCAAAGACCCTATCTATATAAGGCCACATTCCGAGATTCTAGGTGGACATGAATTTTGGGACACTGTTTAACCCAGTACAAATACTACAAAATAATGAACATCACTAAACTACAGCTACATGCAACAATGTAAATGAAACTCTCAAACCCAATATTTAATGAAAGAAGTTAGACACAAAGGACTATGTACTGTGATATTACACTGTAAAATTCAAGGTTAGGAAAAACTAAGCTATAGTGTTCAGGGATGGTGATGGTACCATAACGAAAAGCAAGTCAATGATTCCTATAAGTCAGGATAGTGGTTACCTTGAAGAGGAGATGGGGAAAGGTGGATGAGAGGGGTTTCTGGCCTGCTGGAATGTTCTATTTCTTCTTTTGTGTGTGTAAGAATAGTTTGTTATCATTTATTTAAATAGACACATAATAGTAAATGTATAAATTATTCCTGGAAAGATACATAAGAAACTAATAACAATGGTAGTCTTGAGGGGGATAGGGGGATGGTAGCATCTACGTGGCCCATGGGACCAAGGTGGGAGACTTATTTTTCATTGTATACCCCAAATTCTGTAAGATATGCATGTATAGCCTACGAAAAAAATTAAAATAAACTGCTCTGTGGTTTGTCTCCTCTGAAGAACTAGGTAATACTGACTCCTGTTTTAAAAATATAACAAAAAATATAGTAGTAGCAACAAAAATGAATCTTGACCTTTATCTCACACTTTATACAAAATAAATTCAAAACTGATCATAGATTTAAATGTAAAACTATAAAACTTTTAGAAAACATAGGAGAAAGTCTTCCTGACTCTGGGTCAGGCAGAGTTCTTAGATAACAACACCAAAAACACAATCCACAAAAGAAATTGATAAAGTGGACTTAATCACAATGTAAAATTTCTGCTCTGTAAAAGAAAATAAAGATAAGTCACAGACTAAGAGAATATATTTACAAACCATGTATCTGACAAACAACTTTTATCCAGGATATATAAAGGACTCTCAAAATTCAATATACAGATAGAGAACAGATCAGTGATTTCCAGGAGTTTGGGATTGGGGAGGGTTTGACTACAAAATAGCAACATGAGGGAAATTTTGCTGGCGGTGGCACTGTTAGGTAACTTGAGTGTTATGGTGCTACATGACGGTATACAGTTGTCACAACTCATAGAACTGTACCTTCAAAGAAGTGAATTTTATGGTATGTAACTTTAAAAATAAAGTTAAAAAAATCACAACCTGATCAAAATGGTCCAAATTACCTACTTACTGACAACTTATCATTAGCCCAAATGTAGATGATGTTGATCAAGCACAGTGGAATGAGGACACTGTAAATAACCTGAATCCCAGTATGTAATGGACCATGGTTGCCTTTGGGCCACTCATCTCTAACTCGTATTTTCTTAGAATGCCAGGAGATAGGAATGTACTACTGAGTAAAAACAGCATTAACTGTGGGACAGTTTGAGAGAACAATTATAATAATAAACTCTTCACTAGCCCCTACTACGTGGAAATCATGTGCTATGGGACTCAAGAAGTAAGTCGGGAAAGTCCATGCCCCAGCGATGTACAGTAGAAAATACTTAATGATTTTATCAACACAAGATAGTGTGGCTGGCAGTTCAGTTAAATAATCAAGACTATCCTCCCTCTCCTGACCCATCACATTTATGCTGTAGTTGAGAGGCTGGGGATGACAAGCCCTAATTGCTTTTCCTTTCAACAACCTTGTACCTCAAACAGAAATCCAGTTGCAGCTCTATTATTATTGTATTCAGAGGATCTGATTTTTCAGAGGGTAGGAAAACGGGGGAGACCTTTGAGGAGTTATAAGACTGTGGCCCTCCTGGGCATCTGTTCCATTAACAAATTTTTTTTTTTAAGTGACAAGAAGAGGGGAAAAGAAGACTGGATTGTCTTTAAAACGCTTTTACCTCTGAAATGTTTAGGAATCTATTCTTTAAACAGAATACTGGAGTGAAGGGAACTCCCAGCCTGTTGGCATAAAAGCCCTAATGATTTGGGTTTTCCACCTGGCCGTTTCTTTCCTCACTGGCTTCTAGATGTATCTAAATGAGCTCATGTTTCCCAGCCTAAATGAACCCAAAAGAATCAATTAATTGCAGTCTGTGAGACCTGGGAGCAACAGAAATATGAATTTTTTCACATGAGTTTTTTGACTAGTTTGATCCTGTTTAGGCAGTTTTGACTTAACAGAAAGGTAGTACAGTACAATGGTCAAGGGAGGGACTCCGGTGGCAGTGTCTGGGGTTCAAGTACCAACTCTGGCACTTCTTAACTTTATGTCCTTTCTGCCTCAATTTCCTCACCTGAAAAATGGAGTTAATCATAAAGTGTACCTCATGGGATTGTTGTGACAATTCACTGAGTTTATGTATCTGAAGCACGTAGAAGAATGTGTGACACATGGTAGGTACAATTAAAAATGTTTGCTAATATTATGTACATGCTCTCCTCTTTTAAATCTTAGTTATAAAAACCAGTATATCAAAACTAAAAGGTTTCACCCATCCTGCTATGTATTGGTGGCATCCTAGAACCATTCTTGTTACTACAGACATTAAAAAAAAGAACAGTGGATTAAAAAAAAAAGAAAGGTAGTGGCAAATGGTCAGCAGGGGGCTGAGAGGTCCTGTGACACAGGGAAGACCCAAGTCCGTTGGGCTGGGTGCCATTCTTGTTCTACCACTGAGTCATGTGAGCTCCCTTTGACCAGAGTTTCTACATCTGTAATTAGAAGAAGGATGGGAATTCCCTGGTGGTCCAGTGGTCAGGATACGGAACTCTCACTGCCAGGGCCCGGGCTTCGATCCCTGGTTGGGGAACTAAGATTCTGCAAGTCCCGCAGTGTGGCCAAAAAAAGAAAAAGAAAAAAATTAGAAGAAGGGCCAGGCAAATTCTAAAGTCCCCTCCAGCTCTAGCAACTAGTATAAGATTTAAGTCCATACGTAGAGATTTCAAAGTTTGTCTTCTGTCTCCAACGCACCTGTTTCAAGGTGCAGGCTGTAAACACTGCTCATGTACTGCTTCCATGGTGCTTTGGGGCTTTCCACGAATTCCTTGGGTCAAAAGTTATATGTTCTCCGTTCATATTGCTCTAACACGTGGTTTTCTGATCATGTACATACTTAGAAATCGTTTATAATAACTCAACCAATGCTAGAGCCACAAATGAGTGAAATAAGTATAGTACATTTTGCAAATGTAGATGAGGATGCTAACTTGGGAATAAATTATCATTAATTAAACCAGCAAGTACTTTAAATTGTAGTTTGGACACGCTTTACCTTATAATATGGTGTAAGTTTTGATCACTTGCATATGGTATAGGCACTTGCAAATAGTATAGTCTAACCCATTGGGAACTAAGTTATTCCAATTTCCCCAATCATTTAGTTCATGTTACAATTATTGTAAAGTTAATCCAGTTTAAGCCCTTGTTCTTCAAATTGGTCTTTCTTGGTCTCCTAAATTTAAAATTAACTATGTCTTACTCCACTGTGAGGAGAAGTTCTATTAAGGTCCCATTTTTCTATCTTGAATAAGATAGAAAAAACACAGGGATTTAGTTAATTTAGAATTTAGTTAAAAACACAGGAATTTAGTTTTCCTCAAATATAACACTGTATAAGGACCTTAATAAGTTACAGTACTTGACATCAAGAGGACTTGAGGAGAAGGCAGTGCCTTCATTCAGTGCTGTGCTTTGTGTAACTATTACTTCTATTTTGCTGATGGGCAAACTGAGACATGGGGAGGAATCCACTTAGAAAAGAAGAAAAAAGTTTTAGGCAAACACAAAGCTGGGTTTGACTGTGACTGGGCCACTTAGTACCAGGGGATTTCAGGCAAGGAACTTTACCTCTCTGCACTGATTTCCTTATCTGTACCGTGGGGCTAACAATATCTAACTTGCGGGGCTACAAGTGATAATTAAATGATTTCATATTCGAAAGTGCTTAGGATGGTGTCTGGTTAGTCTGAGTAACTTACAGTAAAAGATCTGATTGAAGAGCGTGAGTGGCTGGTCCAGGTCTCTCCACCATCCTTATCTAAAAGCACCCACCTCCAGTAAATGCTTATGCTAAAAAATACAGGCTACCACTTCCTTGTCTGCAACTTTCTAAATGACTTACTATACTTTTGTGGGTCTGGGTCCCTCTCTTCCTCCTCCACTGCCAGGGCCCAGGACTCACAGGGAGACGCCCCAGGGAAGTGCTGCTCTCAGCACCCGGTCTCACTGCCCCATCCTCCCCGAATACTTTCGGCTCCAGCAGGAAATGCATGGCTCTCTGAAACGTTCTAGTGCTTGACGTGGCTGGTGGTTACAAAGGTGTTCATTTTTTCGTATTGCATTAAGCCATTTTACTTTCTGTATGCATGCTATCTTTCACAATAAAACAAGTGGGTGTTTAGAAACTTATAGCTCCAGGTTCTGGCAGTAGCTATGGGGTCCTGGGTAAGTTGCCTCTCTGGACTTCAGTTTCCTTATCTGTAAAATGAGGAGATTGGGCCATATGACCTCTGAGGCCCCTCCCAGGCCTCCCATTCTGGGTTTATAACCCATCTGATTCTCCAAGCATGTCTCTGAGGAGGGGAGAACACCAGCCATTACATTTACAAAGAAGGGAACCATTGAGCGAGGCTTATGACATCAGAGTCAGACTTTGAAACCAGAAGTGATCCCTGGTGGCCTCGGCCTGCAGCAGCTTGAAGCCAGGTCTCAGTTCCCCAACCAGAGATGGAAGTCAGGCCGCAGCAGTCAGAGAACCGGATCCTAGCCACTAGACCAAGATGGCCAGTGGTCAGTGACAAGGCCCTGGCTTGTCTGCTTTGTAGGAATAAATTTCAACAAAGAGATGGAAAATAATGAAACAAGTAAAGTGTTTATTAGGAGGAAAAAGTACACGTGAATAGGCACACACAGGCGGGCTCAGAGAGAGAGTCGTGCCCTCGTGGTAGTTTAAATCACTTACATGGGACATTTCTTCCAGGTTTCCTCTGACCAATCATCTTGCTTTGCCTGGTCCTGATTCCGTATTTCGTATATCTCAGGGTCCTCCTCTGTGTGCACGAGCATCTCTTAGCTAAGATGGACTCTAGTGAAGAGGCCTATGGGTAGGTTGACATCACCTATTATGGGGTGGCACCTCCTTCCTTTTTGGCCCCCTAGGAGCCTTTCTGTGTATGTGTAGTCAGGAAGGTCTCCTTGACCTTGAGAATGAGAAATATGTGGTCTCTTGATCTCTTATCTGGGCAAGGCTCAGCTCTCCACTGTTCCTGCCATTATTTTATCTTGGAGTATCTGCCCCCAGGAGACAGATTCCAGCTGCTCAGCCTGGGTCCCGTCTATCTCCTGCCTCAGAGGGACCTGGATTTGAGTCTCGGTTTTGCCCACAGTCATCAAGAGATCATGAACAGATCTCTTCAGCTCTCTGGGCCTCAGTTTCCTCAGCTACAAGATGGTTTTAGGAAAAGAATCTTCCTTACAGAGTTGATGAGAAGATCAGAAAGGATGATGTGCATATGTTACCAGGCCCGGTGCTTGGAATCCATAAAGTCGTTGGCCTTTAATCCTCACTTCAATGCTGTGAGGCCCTTATACTTCTGGGTTTTTCTAGCTGATAGTGTCGGGGCTAGGAGGGAGGGAGGGAGCAAGTGATACAGTTACAGCAGTACTTTACGAAGGTTCCTCTGGTAGCTGTGGGACAGATTAGAAGGAAAAGAGAAAGAGGGCAGGTGGGGAGACCTGTTGGTCAGGGAGACCCTGCCGGGACTGGGCCCCGCAGTTGCCACGAGGTGTCACGCCCAGTGTGGCTCACCACTGTGGTCAAGTGTCCGAGAGACACCTTGTAGAGGTGAGGTGGGGAGGCCAAGGGCAGGAGGCTCCAGTGATGACCCAGGGGCTCCAGGTCAGTCCATCACAAGGGCAAGGGTGAGCGGGGAGCAAGCCAAGAGGGGAGGCATTAGAGGACACTGCCTGGAGAGCCTGGCAGCCGGAGCAAGTGGGTGTAGACTAGGCACGGAGAACTTGAACTCAAGACTTCTGCTTCACTGCCCAGAATGGGTTCCAGTTCACGTACCTTTTCAGAAATCTTTATTGCTTAGGAGTGAGTGGGGGGACTTGGTAATGCAGGGTCAACCCTTCTTCTACCTTATTTCTATCTGCACTTGCACTTCTCACAAATGGGCCATTGCTGGTTGTTGGCCAGTCGTGCCTCTGGTTTATGACTGCTTGAGGACTGTGTTTCTGCACAGGTCATCTAAACGGCAGAACCCCAGATGCCTCAGTGCCTCAGATCTACCACAGTGATCACATCCTTTAGAGACAAGCGTTCCTTATGGCCTTCTAAAAAACTCCGACGCCCCAGACCTCAGAGTTAGCACATTTCTCCAACATTCTCATGGGATTGCCATCTTGGATGTTCCCCTCTGTGACAGGATAACAGGATACAGGAGAACGCTGGGCATGTGGGCAGTGAGATGAGAGGGTGGTGAGCCTCTTCTTTGACCAATAAAATGTGCTCCACAAGGTCAGGCTATATCTGGGCAGAGAAGATAAACTTCATACACTTTGCTATCCTGAAAACTTTCCTTATCGAACACGCATCTTCCACCAGTGCTCACATTTCCTTGACTGGAGGAAAAGGCCTTTCGTGCCAAGCATGGTGAGGCTCTTTACAAACGGGAACTCATGCAAATATCGGAACAACCCATTTTGCAGACAAGAGAAGTGCAGCTCAGAGGGACCATTGGCTCATCCAACCAGGGGGAGGCCGCCCAACTGGGGAGGGAGGGGTGTTCAAATTCCTGCTCCCTGCTTCTCAGCTGGGTGACTTTGGGAGAGCTGCTCAACCTCCTTCTGCTTCTGTTTCCTCCTCCTCCTCTTAGGCTTGGAATGAAGATCAAATGGGGAGATGCATATGACAGGGTCAATGTAAACGCTGGCTCTGCTCTCAGCCATGCTAGGCAGTGGGTAGGCCCTGTGGGTTTAGGCAACAGGTGTCCCAGATGAACCCAAACTGGGATTCATGGAACTGATAGGTTGAGACTTCTTGGGGTGGGGGGGTGCTTATCCCTGAATCATTATGGGAAAAGGCTTTTGTTCCTTGACTGATGGGGGAAGAGGGATGAGTTTCCTTGGAAGGGGTTGGGAGAGAGGCTTAGAGATCAATTAGAGAGAGGCTGGCATGCTGTCGGTCCCCCCCCCACCATCCCCCCAAGCCATGCATTGTAGAGGTTGGACAGGAACCAGCCCCACGGCTCCATGACTGTGGGGAGACAGATGCACAGGTCAGGAGCATCTTCCTTCCTCCTCTCTCTCCCCTGCTGGCTTGTCAGCCTCAAAGCAGCAGGAACATGTCCACAGCCAAGATGGCTCACATGCAGATGACAGACTGACCCTCCCAACCCCAAGCCCCACCCTGGTGTGAAAGAAAGGCCAGTTGGCACAATTAATAGCTAGCTATTCAGTGGCAAAACAACCATCGCATTGATCAAGGCAGGGATTACTTCTAGTCAGTCCTGACTAGGTTTTGGGCCGGCAGATCTGGCTTGGTTCTCCTCTCCCTGTTTATTTAGTTCTGTAAGTGTGGAGGGGATGCATTCCACATCTGAGTGCCCATATCTGGACAGGATATCAAGACTGCACCGGCCGATGAAATCCATTTTAAAGATCATCCATCATGGCTGGAAGGAAACTGACAAGCCCCAGAACATAAAATTTGAGGTGTAGCCCCTGATGGAGGCTGTGGGACAGAAGACAGGGCTCATGCGGTTGGCTGGCCCCCCGGTGGCACTTTTCCTATTTCCTAGGCATGTCTTTTCTATTTGGATGTCCAGAAATTTTAAAAACACTCCTTCAGGACTGCGTTCAAATATTTGGGCAGGTCTGTGGGAAGCTGCTTTTGTGTGTGAGCTTGGGGTAAACTGTGGGTGTGCTGACGCTTCCCCCGATGAAAGTGCTCCTTGATCCTGTGCCTGCACATGGCCTTGCCCAGCCTGGCAGGCATGCATTTTTCCATCTCCTTGGTGTGAAATTCTAAGATTTGTTTTGTGTCACTTTGGATCTTGGTAAAACCACACGCAAAGGGAAGATTAATGGCAAAACTCTGCTTCCAACTGCCAGGAAAATATTTTGCCCTTTACAGTATGAAAACAAAGAGGCACGTCAGCTGAGTGGTCTGGAGGGAAGAGGAAGTTAGTGTTCCCTGTGTTAGTGCAGGGCCCTCCTCTGCCCTTTTTACTGGGCTCCTCTCCTGGACGGGACTTTATTTTTTTCTCTAAGAGTCTCTTGTCTGACAACCTAAAATAGATCCAATTTGTCTGCAAGTGACCTCTGAACAGTACCCAGTCTGCGCAGGGCCCTGTGTCTCCTAACGTAGGCCCACTTGATCTGTAGGGCAACCCCACAATGAAGAGTGGACTAACCTTACCTTACGGGTAAGGAAACTGAGGCTCAAGGCATTAATTAACTTCCTCAAGGTCACACAGCAACTAACTGATAGAGCTAGAATCCAAATCCAGGCTTACTTGCCATGGACCCTTTAATAATGTGGCATACATCAGATTCTGGCCCAGTGCCTGGCACAAGCAATGCTCAGATGTATGAGAGAATGAATTAAAGCGTCCTCAGGCTCAGATGACCTGGGGTGCCCTGATGTTACCACCTTTCCTTCCCACAAGGCCTTCTCAGGATGCCCAAGTGTCCTCACCGGCAGAATTGACATGAAAATGCTTGCTCTTGTGCGTGAATCGGCTGTTGATCTCTGGTGGACCCATGAGGGAACAAGGAGGGCTATTGAGCCGGGGGTGGGGGATGAAAACACTCAGCTGTCTGACCTCACATGTGCTAGACACCTAGCATCTCTGAACCCGCACAGAAGGCAAGAGTGGTCTCTTCGCCTTGGCATCTTTCTAAAGCTTAAATGAGATGTAGTTTATGAAGCCCCTGGCTCATGGCAGTGTTTATGAACTGTTTTGTTTTTGTTTGGTTTAAAGACTTTAATCCGGGAGCCTCATGCCTAGGGAGGGAAGGGATGCAGTGTATGGACGGTTTGCTTGGCTATGCATTTCTCCTGCAGTTGGTCCACAGTATTCATTTTGCTCTCAAAACCGTTCATGACCCCCAAAGCATTTAAGAACCACTGCAGTCCAATTTGATTTTTGACCCATGGTTAGAAACTGCTGAGCTAAGAATATATTAAGTGCCCACATGTTCCTGGAATCATGCTACTTAAACAAATAGAACAGGAGGGACCTTTGCCTTTTAGAAGTTCACCATTTAAAAAGAGACAGTAGTGGGTGATGCAATGGCTGAGTTAAGTACATATGTAGGTAAGTATCAGAAACGATGTGGGAAGCACAGAAAAAATGTTAAATATTCACCAGCTGTATAAAAGCAATAGATATTCACATTTTGGTTCTATTTCAACTTTTCTTTCAAGAGTGTATCTAACAGCCAGCTAGTAGTGGGCACTTATTCTGTGCCAGGTGGTGGGTTGTTTGTTCTAAATGCTCGATCCTGTTTAATCCTTAAAACCACACTGTGGAGTGGTTACAAGTATTAGCTCTATTTTACATACGAGGAAACGGTGATTCAGAGAGGCGAGATAACTAGTCCCAGGTTACACAGCTAGTCAGTGGTGATACTCAAAATCATGAGCTGTCTGGGACTTACCTTTGAAGATGTTTTCATTCCTCTGGCATCTTTTTTAGCCCAGAGTAGTGAGTACTACTCCTACTATTGCTACTACGAATACTGCTGCTGGTACCACCACTACTACTGCTACTGCTACTGTTACTGCTACTACGACTACCCGCAAATCTGCTCAGAAGGTGCATGGCTTCTAAAGAGTAAGGAGTGAAGAGCCTGCTGTAAATCTTACGTAATCAATTCAGTATAAGACATTTTAAAAGAGGCAAATTGCACAGCCTTGGAATTGGCTTCTCAAAATTCCACTGGTTTTTAATCAGAAAGGAAAATGGAAGTGAGAAGAGAAGCCAAAGGAGCTTTGGCTGTGAAACTCTCTCTCTCAAGCCTTCTCCCACGACTAATATAATTAAATGATAGAATCTACTCTGAATTGGACAGTTGATCTATTTGGATTCTCAGAGGTACCCTGGACCCCATGCCCACAGAAGGACAGGAATTGGAATATAAATATTCCATTTGTTTTGATGATCAAGGACATCATCTATTTGGCAAATAGGTTATTTGCAATTCCCAAAGGTTTCCCTGCCAGATATTGCTTTTTTCCCCTGTCTGTGTAAGTATCCCCTCCTCTTTCTTTCAAAAACACCTGACATGTTAAGCCCTCTGCTAAGCACATTTGAAGATGCACAGTTGAATTCATCCTTTGATGAACTTACAGACTAGAAAAGGAAATATGACTATAAATATACATCTCTTCCGTTTTTCCAAGAAGAATGCAGCACATGTGTGATGTTAGAGGGGTGCAGACAGAGGTTCAGAGGGCTGCAGAGGACTTCCAGTGAGGGGCTCCGAGAAGGCATCAGGCATGTGGTGACACGGCTCTGTGCCTTAACAAATGGATGGAGATTGGACATTCAGAGATGGGTCATTCCTGGTGGAGAGAACAGTCTGAGCAAAGACACTGAGGCAGGAAATCACGAGTGTATTGGGAGCTGCAGGTAGCTTGGCTCAGCAACGGCCCTCTGAATAGAGGTGTGACACTCCCAAGACACCTGTGAGAGGGGCCCGCTTGCCTACTGTTGGTCTAATTGAAAGAAGTCCAGGCCCACTCGCCCCCTGTCTGTCTCTCCACCATGATGGAGGACAGGCAAGGTTCTGTGCAGAGGCCAGGCAGAGAGGCATGCAGCAGAGTAGGATCCAGGGGCAGTGGGAGGGCAGAAGGGTCTTTAGGGACTTTCCTGAGGAGGTAATGCATTTGACCTGTGACACAAAGACAAAGTCTGGGTGGCTTTTAAGAGGAGATAAAACCCTGCGAAGCTGAGGGCTGGGAAGGGAGCTGGGTTTTGGAGGCCAAGGTGGTGTCTGATCAGCTCTTGTCTGGGCCAACCATGGGAGATCGTCCCCCCAGGCCTCAAGGTCTAGGACAGGAGTATAGCTACAGAACGGAATTCTAATCCAGTCAGCGAAGGAGAACTCCGTGGAATTGGACCCACAGAGCCTTTCCTTCCTAACCAGCCCAGCCGACCAGCCAGCCTTACCTCTGTGTCTAATGGAGTATCCCACAGGCTTTTCCTTTTCTGCTGCTCAAACTGAAAACTTTACTCTCTGAGGGAACCTGGGCAAGCTACTTAGCCTCCCTGAATCTCAGTCCTCACTTGTGGCCAAGGCTTCATAACAGGACTCACTCCGTGGAATTGTGAAGATGAAATGAGTTCATACACAGAAGGTGCTCAGCATAGCCTGTGTTAATCTATCTCTTTATTCATCAACTCCACGCCCAAGGGGAGCAGCAGAAGCCAGATTGTCAAGAGCAAGCTGTCAGAGGGATGAGACGTATCTCCCAGGAACGGGGGTCCTGAGAGCCACGGGAAACAGCAGGCACCACAGGCCAACACCTGGTGCTGGAGGGCAGAGGTCCCTCCCCATCAGAGACACTTCATCCACACCACCGACGTCACACAGAAGCTGCGTCTTAAAGCGGGCATGGGGATTAATACGTGCACAGGGAGGGGAAAAAATGTTAGTGTCTTGTCCTTCCTCAGCACCTTCGCATCCAGAACACGCTTCCCCCCGGCAGCAGCTCCTCGGCTACCATGCAACGCGATGGAGTGGCTTTTTTCAAAGACTTTCTTGCAGAGAAAAAAAATCTCTTTTTAGAGGAGAGATGCTAAAACGATAGACGTGGAAGCATCTGAAGTGGAAAGACCCTGAGTATTAGAGGTTTCAGGTTTCCAGACGATATCCTTAGGGCTGGGGCACCCACAGAGAGGGTATGGATGTGCTGTCAAAGGAACTTTGTCTGTTTGTGCAGCTACAGAGAGGCACGCAGTGACCCTACTAATGGAAGCAGAGAGGAAGCAAGAAGCGGGTGCCCAGCGAGGCCGTAAGATGAGTGTCTTGTTGACTAAGGTTGACGGCCTTGCTCACAGCCTTGGAGACTAAAGTCACAGAAATGCATGAGCCTCGCTTTCCTGAGGGCCGGACACTGACCTACTTCTGTGGCCCATTCTCCTCCTGAGATGTTTCCCCACTCTTGAGCTGACATATTCCTTTTCAGAGCCCTCCAGGTAGTGGGGCATAGGGCGCAAATACTCACCCAATAAAAGGCAGCTTTACCCTCCACAAATCTTCACTCTCTGTTAGCATAAGGAATTGGTATTTGAAATTTGCATTTCCTCCTCTGTCCCCAGTCCAGCTTCTCAAAGGACAAGCATATAACGGCAGGGGGAGGGGCATACCTCCAGGCATATGTCTGAGCATAACTATTAACAATGTCCCCTCCCCTTTTCACTCTCACAAGGGTCCTAGTTTGGGCTGTAAATTACATGATCGCTTGCCTCAGCTTAGTTGCCCTCAGAAGCAGACACTGAGAAAGGGATTCAAGTACAAGTAGTATATTTAGGAAATGCAGGAAACACACTGTTAGGAGACTACGAAGGTAGAAAGAAAAGGAATGTAGCTGATTAAAGAGTGTACTGTTAACAGTGGCTACCGTGGGCACCTGGAGTGTAATCTCCGGGGGAAACTCTGAGAAATGGTGCAGTATCTATACTGCGGGCATAGTCTTCTCTGGTAGATCATTGCAGTAAAATCAGATGAGAAGAAACATGCCATATCTATGAATTAATAATGATTTATGGTGCTTATTTTGTTTTCTGCAACCCTCTAACACCTTATTACTTGTCACTGTTCCTTAAAAATTCTTTACTATGGTCTTGCTGTCTCATTCCTCTCAGGAGTTTGGAACATATTTCAGAAGACATAGCTCATTTTAGGGTACCCAGAAGATCTTCTGTAACATCTTCGCCAACTTAGACCTTAATCTTTCAGCATCCCAACTCCAGAGGCAGAGGAGACAATCTAACTGGGCCAGCCCAGCAAATGGTTTGATTTCCACCGGGTCAGGAGTCCGCTCTGGTCCAATCACCTGTGGCCAAGGATACAGGATCTTGAAATAACATTACAAGTTTAATTCCTTTCTTTGGCAGGGTCTGTGGATGAGAGGAAGTTCCAAAGAAAAAGGTAGAGCTAGATGCAACCCTAATCACACTGAATTTCTGGAACTGCAGAGCCATAGACCGGATAGCATCCTTACCTAGACGCTGACAGCCAGGGACACTCAGCCTGCACAACTTCCCTGCTCTCCTGGGCTGGACTGTTACATCACTGGCCTCCAATGAACCACACCTCCTGGTGTTTACACCTTTGTGTACTCCTCTCCCACACTGACTCTGCACTTGACCATGGGACTTGCTTTGGTCATTGAGACATTAGCAAAGTGATGCCAACAGAGGCTTGATAAATGAATTCACATTGGGGCTTGTCCTCTGGAAATGCTCCTTCTTGGAAGCCAACTGCCATGCTCTAAAGAAACTTGGGGACTTCCCTGGTGGCGCAGTGGTTAAGAATCTGCCTGCTAATGCAGGGGACATGGGTTCGAGCCCTGGTCCGGGAAGATCCCACATGCCACAGAGCAACTAAGCCCGTGCATCACAACTACTGAGCCTGTGCTCTAGAGCCCGTGAGTCACAACTACTGAAGCCCACGTGCCTAGAGCCCATGCTCCGCAACAAGAGAAGCCACCACAATGAGAAGCCCATGCACCGCAACGAAGAATAGCCCCCGCTCTCTGCAACTAGAGAAAGCCCGCGCACAACAATGAAGGCCAAACACAGCCAAAAATAAATAAATAAATTTAAAAATAAATAAATAAAGAAGCTTGGGCTAAATTACAGAATGGTAAGAGGTCATGGAGGATGAGAGGCCATCTCTGATGTCCAAGACCCAGCCACCTGAATAGAGCCCCAGTTGAATACAGCCCATGAGTGACCTCAGACATACCATGTGGAAAAGAAGAACCACTCAACTGGTATCAGTCATGAAAAACAATAAATTAAATCATGAAAAATAATTGCTGTTTGTTTTAAATCACTGTTTCAGGATGGTTTATAAGGCTACAAAATATTGAAATGCATCCCCTGTCTAAAATTTCCTTGGCTACAAAACTCATCTAGAAATCCAGATGTCTGGCTGAGGACCCTTGGAGAAAATGTTTTGGATCTGGGAATGTAGCCAAAGGGCCTTGAAAATGAAATCTGGAGATGTCTTCATTTCTCCTGTTCTCCTGGAAATTGAGAACATTTCCCCCTCAAATCTCGAAAAGAAAAAGAAACCGTTAAACCATGAGGCATAAGAATGTTCCACTAACCAGCCAGATGAGACCAGGCCCTCACACAGTGCTCCACACGCCTCTCTTACATACCTCGTTTCCTCCTCAATTAATACATCTACTTTAAGGGAAGGCCACAGATGTTTTTTTGGTTCTCCTGAGACACCAGGAGAGAAAGCTCCTTCAAATGACTCTTGTTCTATTGCCCAGTCTCCTGTGAGGTGGCCCAAATTGTGATGGGTTGTATGTCTTTAAAAATTGAAGGGGGAATTTTCCTGTTAATGCCAAAGAAATTTACCCAGAGAGGCAATCACCATCTTCTGAGGTAATTAAAAATACTACTGGGTATGACCTTTCAGGAATGTTTGATGTTTGTCCATGGCTGAAGCTATACAACTTCCTAGTGTCCCCAGTTGCTTACTGATTCCATTCAAGATGCATGTTTCCAAGTATTGCTAAATGCACCCAGAGATTTCTATTCCAAAACACCAAGACTGGCATTGACCATCTCTTCTCTTAAGTCACTGAGCAAGCTCTGAACTTTGCCCAGAAGCAAGTTTTCATTCATTCATTGTACAAATATGTTATTGGGCAGCTACCCTGTCTGGATACCCAGCAGGGATCACTATGGTGGCCCAGCAGATACTTCCTTTGAGGCTAGCCAGGGTGCATTCTCCCCTTGGGAAGCATAAACCAAGCAACCCTTTTTTTTTTTTTTTTTTTTTGAGGATGGGAGATGACCTCTTTCTTTTGGATCCAATCTGATGAGGCTTCTCTCCCTCCCCAAGCCAAGAGTGAGCCCATGATCCAAGCCAGGACAAATAAATATTCTCACTCTGGATTTTAAATCAAAACAGATTAATAAGGAGACTGAAAACAAGTTGGCATTTGGGGATCTCACACCACAATCAGGCTGTTTTTACTAGAACATTTCCTGCCATTTTAATTTCCCACTTCTTAGAGCTGTCTTGCTCCTACTTTCTTCCAAGCCCTGTCCTCTGGCCTATTAATTCCAGATGTCCCTCCAACAAATCTCCTTTACCTTAGATTAGCCAGACTGATTTCTGTTGCTTTCATCCCAAACGCCCTGACTGATACAAGAAATGAATGAAATAGACATAATCCCAGCTTTTAGAGCCTATTAATTTGGTCGGGAAGACATACACTAAACAAATGAAAAAATATGTATTACAAAGAGTTGTGAAATAAAGGAAGAGGATGCTATGAGAGAGAGTAATGGGATGATCTAATTGATTTTGTGGGGCTGTTGAAGACAGCTGCTGAGATCTGAAGGATGAGCAGGCACAGAGAGACAGAGGGAAAGAAAAGAACCCTCTGTCAGAGGACAGAGGGCAAACAAAGGCCCTGAGACAGGGAGAAGTTTGCTGCATTCCAGGAAGGAATGGAGGCTGGTGTCTTTGGGAGGCATGGCATGAGCTGGGCTAGAGAGATGGGCTTGCACCCCGATCACACAGTCTTGTAGTTTATGGAGTTAAATTTGATATCAAGACAATAGGAAGAAATTATTGGAACATTTTAAGTATGTGAGGACATGATCTGATTAGATTTTTAAACAATTCCTCTGGTTGCTGTAAAAAGAGTTGGCTTAGAGGACAAGAGCTAGGGAGTTATTTAGTGTTCTGGGAGGGTGATGATGCTACTTAGGCTAGCTGGTGGCAAAGGAGATGGAGAGAAGCAAAGTCCTATTGGGATTTGTAGGTATTTGGATACAGGACCTCCTGCTTTTGAGTGTGACTGAGGCAGGAGATAGATGGGCTCCAGGCTGGGCATTTACAACTGGTCTCCTGTTCACTCTTCCTGGGGTGAGAAGATGATGGGCTCCAGGCCGGACATTCATTACCCGCCCCCTGTTTACATTTCCTAAAGCAAGAGAAAAATGGGCTCCAGGACTACATATTTATGACCAGACTCCTGTCTATGTTTCAAGATCTGCACCTCAATATAAAAACCAGCAACAGAAATAGGGTAAATAACAAGACATTGGACATTTTTATGCCAGGGACAGAGTGGGACTAAACCCTGTTAAAATATCCAGAGGCATACATTTCCCATCCTTGGGGCAAGGGAAACATTGCATATGCACAGAAAGCCTCCTTGGGGGTAAAAAGGAGGGGCACCACCCCATAATATGTGATGCCAAGGCCGTCCCGTAGGCCTCTGGGCTGGAATCCATCTTGGAAAAAATTTGCGCACGCGTGTTGGGAAGGGTCCTAAGGCATGTCAGGTGTGGAAAAAGAAACCAGGTAACTGGCCAAAGGTAAACAAAGACCCGGAAGAACTGCCCTATATAAGTGACCTAACCGCCTCTTGTCAGCGCTCCTCCTCACTGGGGAGGACGCCCACACCTTTCCTCTCCGGGTGGGCATCTCTGCCTTGCTTCTGTCATAACTAAACAAACTGTTTCTCTGTGCGCTCTCCCACCTGTCGTTGTGCTATGTCTCTAATAATAAACTTTGTACCTGTTTTTACAGTTTTTGCTGCCGTGAGAAATGCATTTTTCACTGGGGGCAAGAGCAGGGGATGCGGTGGCCAGGATTCCTAGTTTTCAACCAGGCTCCCCAGGTTCAATTCCAATTCCAGAGCAGGGAATTAAGATCTGGCTTCAGACCACCACTCACTGCTGCCTCTCCAAGATCATGACTGCCAGTGGGCAAGGACCAGCCCTGTTCATTTCTACATCCCCAGGAGTACCTGCATCCTTTGTGCTTCTGTAGAATATCATAATTTACTAGGTGCTTCTTTGTCCAAAGCTCACTTGATCCTTGAAGCAACCTTGAAGCATTGTTGAAAATCAAGCAACAGAGACCCAGAGGGAGAGGTTAAATGTCTGAGGCACACAGTTGATAACAGCTAAGCCAGGACTCAGATCCTACTCCTCCGCATGAGAGCCGCTGCCTCTAGCTCAGTATTCAGCCCCTAAACTGTACGATCCCCAGAAATGTTTACAGATCTGAAAATGAACTGGGATCTTCTCTGCCCTTTGGTGGCCATTCCTTGTCCAAATGAACCTGGGCTCTGAAGGATGGTCCTGGTACTTCATCTGTATCCATCTCCCACACTCACCCTGTGGCTACTGTAACCACTGTCTGGCTTTGCCCAGCACATGCTGAGCACTCTTTGACCAAGTCATCCATCCATATCACCTTTTATCTCACCCTGCCTGGATCTCCTTCAACATTCTTTCAAGTATTTTTGTCATCCCTCCCTGGAATGCCTGCCTCCCTTTGCCTGGGTTAATGTCTGGACAGGCAGCATCAGCATCCCTTGGCAACTTGTTAGAAATGTGAATTCTCAGGCCCCACCCCAGACCTACTGGATGAGAAATTAGGGGTGAGGGGGGGTGGCCTGGCCATCTGTGCTTTCATAGGCCTGCCAGGTGATTTGAATGCATGCCAAAGTTTGAGAACCAGTAGCCTAGATCTTTCCAGGAACAGCCCAGATGCTGCAGACAGCTGAGCTGAGCTGGGTGTTTTCTAGAAACCCAAGTCCGGGGCTGAAGTCACTGATGGCTCTTACTCCAGCTCTAGGCCCACATGGCTGAGAGGTGGTGACAGCTCCAAACTGAAGAGCCTAGTGAAGCTCTGAGGGGTATTTGCGGGGCCAGTCTCTGCTGAGGCCTCTCTTGGCTTGCAGATGTCTTCTTCTTGCTGTGTCCTCCTCACAAGGTCTTCTGTCTGTGTGTGTGCACCCTTACTGTCTTTTTTTGTGTTATAATCTCTTATAAGGACACCTGTCAGATTGGGTCGGGGTTCACCCATATGACCACATTTAACCTCAATCAACTCTTTAAAGGCCCCGTCTCCAAATACGGTCACACTCCAAGTTACTGGGGAGTTAGGGCTTCAACATATGAATTTATGAGGCGACAGCTCTGGACAGGGTGTGACCAGAATTCTCTTCAGTGGAGTAGGGAGCAACTGCATGAGGTGGTCAGAAAGTGTTTCCCAGAGAAGGTGATATTTAATTTTAGTCCTATTTTTCCAGGTGGATAGGTTTTGAAAGTGAATTCTGGGCAGAGCAAAGGTGCCCTGAAAAGATAAAGAAGCAGGGCCATCCTGGTGGGCTTGGAGATAATAAGTATTTTATTGGCTACAGTGTGTGGTCCATGATATTGTACCCTGTTGCCCAGGTCAGGGGAGGCCAGGGCCCAGTTTAGAGTCCCCAGTAGCTAAGACGAATGCATCAGTTGGGTTGTTTGGTTACAGGTATCAGAAACTGACTCAAGTTAGGGTAAGTCAACATGGAATTTACAGAAGGATATTAGGGAGAATTGTTGGGAAGGCAGAAGAATTAAACATAGAAATGGTGCTCCAGGGGACCATGCATCAGAACTGCTAAATTACCTTGGCAGGGTGGTCCAATTGGAACGGACAAGCTCTGACAGCTTTCTCTGCCCTTTAGACCCTCCATTTAAGATTCAAGATCCCAGACTGATAATGCCAAGTGTTGGTGAAGATGTGGAGCAGCTAGAACTATCTTACAATGCTGATGGGAATGTGAATTGATACCAAAACTTTGGAAAGCTGTTTGGCAATATCTACTAAAGGTAAACATATTTCTATACCCTATGGTTCAGCCATTCCCTATTTTCAAATATAATAAATTTTGGTGACACCTGAAGGAATTAGATTGTATCAAGTCACTGTACTCTTTACTTGCTTTTCCTTTAACATCATCTTCTTTCAGTGCTCTTTCAGATAATAGGAAGGCTTGCCAGTAAATGCACAGGATTTTTGTTTGTTTGTTGTGAACTCCCTCTTCTCTCACAGCCAGTGGTACCCTGAGATATCCTAGCATATCACACAATCACGCAACTCTGCATACTGACAACTTTCAATGGAACAGTGGGTATGCTTACTGTAGAAACATAATCACTGTAAATTTTTTGCATAGATAAAAACTTGGCAGCATCACCTGAGGGTCTCTCTCTACACCACTGTGGGGTTGAGGAGCACAGAGCTAGTCTTTGTATCTAGCAAGGGCTAATCCCAAGTAATGAAAGGGCATTTCCTGAATTGAATGGACTCCCCTTTGATTTGCTTGGGGAAGGTTCTCCCTGACTTCTCCTGTCAGTATGATTACAGGCTGGATAGCTCAACCACTGCTCTGATGATGGACAGCTCTGCTCATTGGAAAAATAATGTTCATTTTGCCTCTTCTGACTTCTTGGCCAATTTTTCCAGCCAAAAAACTAAGATCTGGGACAGCTACCTTGTGCATGCCATTCAAAGGACTTCCCCATTATGGTCATTTTTTAGAGTGGCTGGACAGAGCAGTGTGCCCACCAATATATTGTATATATATTGCTTTAGACCAATATACAGTTGATTCTTGTTATTCATGGTATTATGTCCTCTAAAGACATCAAGAACACTGCATCACTGAATACTGAAACATTGCTCCTAGGGGAAATACAAGTATGACTATGAAAGCAGTGCAACGATTTGACTTGGGGGTTACAAATAAATTTTAGCGGGTAGGTGTTATTTGCAAACATAGAATCTGCAAATAACGAGGACTGACCATGTATTGTTCATATTTTCATGAGAACTTAAATCCTCTAACCCATCTTTCCATCCCTGCCCTTTCTCCCCAAACTATGTTATGTCCTCAGGACTCCAAACTTTTCAACAGTCATTTATTTTTATGCCATCCAGGATGGCAGCCTGCAGCATTCTGGAAGGTACATGCTGCCTAGTGTGAGGGTATATATGCCTGACAGAAGGTTCTAAAAAAATACTCCCAAGGTTCCTCCCCACCCCTCACTCCATAGAACCCTTTTCTTCCCATTTACTCTCCTTTCTCCCCTTTTGCACTTCTCCCTGGGCCCC
Organism: Mesoplodon bidens; assembly: GCF_964165515.1. Taxonomy (NCBI): domain Eukaryota; kingdom Metazoa; phylum Chordata; class Mammalia; order Artiodactyla; family Ziphiidae; genus Mesoplodon; species Mesoplodon bidens. The sequence goes on from NC_138161.1 coordinate 116,000,452, forward strand.
ACTCCCCTGCTCTACTTTCAGACCACATCTCATCTCCCCTCACCCGTGCCCCTCCTCCCCAGAAGGCCCTTAAGGCCTTCCATATAATTTTCCTTTGGAAAAACGGATCCCTTGCAGTTTGCGTGACTGAAACTACATTGCTGGCTACTTTGTGATTCTCTCCTGACCTGGAAGTTGGGGATGGAGAGTCCCTCAGGGCAACCAGTTTGCAGAGGCCCTGACATCAGTTAGAGCAGAGTTGGAACCACCACTGTTATTTGGGGGCTTATCAGTTCTGTTGCTGCAGGACACGTCACTCTACAGCTCAGCTGCTGAAAACTAGTATGTATTATTTCTCATGGGTCAGGGACTCCAGGCTGGGCTCAGCTGGGTGGTTCTTCTGTTCTCTGTTTGGCTCAGTCATCACAGTCAGCTGGGGGTCAACTGATCTAGGATGGACCTGTTGGAAGTGGCCCTGCTCCAGTGTCTCTCTTTCCTCTCCTGGACTAGTGGGCGGACCCAAGCACATCCTTCTTAAAGCAATTGCATGAGTGCAAGAGAATAAGCAGAAACACTTACAAAGCCTTTCAAAGCCTTGGCTCAGAACTGACATACTGCCTGTAGTGTGTGGATCCCCAAAGCCAGCCCTCAGGTGTGCCAGAACTCAGCGAAGCTGATACACTCATGGTTATAATTTACTATAGCAAAAAGATACAGATTGAATCAGCAATTGAGCAAGACACATAGGGGATGGTCCAGGGTACCAGCTGTCCCTTCCCAGTGGAGGTCTACAGACAGTGCCTATTTCTTCCAGCAACAATGTGTGACAACACATGTGGAATATTGCCAACCAGGGAAGCTCCCCTGAGCCTTGGTGTCCAAGGTTCTTACTGGGGGTTGGTCACATAGGCACAGCTGACAGCTGCTATGTGCCTGACCTTAGTCTCCAGCCCCTCCAGAGGTCAAGGTGATACTATGTAGTCCAAAGCCCCCTCAAAAATCATATTGTTAGTGTCACTATCTGGCCTGGCTCAATGCTTCCAGGTAAACAAAGACACTCTGTCAGGCAGGATATTCTTGGGGCTTAGAAGTTACCTCCTAGGAACCAGGAACCAGCCCAGGGCCCAGACTTTCTTTGGAATGTGCAGAAAGAAAGTTTGGACCCCTCAAACTTGCTGAGTTGATCCTTTATTACAGGTTGTCTCTTCTGTCTCAATCTATTGGCCAAATTATGTCACACGGCTGAGTCAGAGTCAGAGGGCAGCACAGTGTCTCAGCAGAGGGCGTGGATGCAGGGCCAGGGGAAGAGCTGGGGCCATTCATGCGACCCGCCATGAGGGTCTGTCTGGGGCCAGGCCTGGGCCAGGGGCCGCCATGGTCTCATCATCCTAGGACACAGCACCACGCGCACACCTCCCTGCTTCCTGTGTGCTGTTCTGTACTTTCCCACGACCCCTCATCTCCCAGGAAAGTTCCAACTCAGGCTGTAAGTTTCACTCCCCCTGAAGGCCTCCCCCGACCACCCCCAGCAAAGGCAGGGTCTCCTGAACTGACTCATGGTCCCGCCTGCCCAGGGCTCTGAGATGGGAGACGGCCCCTTCACCACTCTCCTTCTGATCATCCCCCAACTTAACTTCACCCAGGGCAATGACTTGCCAGCCCCACATTTGCCTCAGAGACCCCCTGCCTCAACCAACTGCTGCTACTCTTGACAGGCCTGCTCTCTGCCAGGAGCGGAATGTGTGGGTCGATCCTTCTGATGGCTGTTTTCAATCCCCGGTCCTCACGTTCCCTGGCTGGTTCGTCTCCTCCCACCTGCTGAAGCGATTTCCACGGCAGCACAGAATTAGTTAGAACCCTTTACAATCCACGCCCCATTGCCCAGGCTTGTAAAACGCTTTATGAGCAAATATATTGCCTCCTCCTTCGCTGCCGGGGTGTGAAATTGGAGTGGCAGTAAACATGGTCTGAATCCGAGCAATTCCTGGGCCTGTCTCAGAGCAAAACCAAGCCACCCGATGATCTTATCTGACTCTGAAGATGAAGTCGGCCTCTTCCCAAATGTCACCTCCTCCATGAAGCCTTCCTTAGTCCCTTAGTGGGAAGTGATTTCTCTCCAGTCTGAAATCTCACAAATGTCTCTGTACACATTCTTCCTGGTATTATTTCCTTTTCCATAAGTGCCTCATTTTCTCCTCCATATTGTAGGTAATCAGAGGCCAGGAACCGTATCTGTCCCCTCCACAGCACCAAAGGCCCAGTGTCAATGTTTGCTGAATGACTATTTGATGGTAGCTGATAGATGGCCCCACACAGCCCCAGTCTCTAAAAGTTAGGTCCAAACTGGAAAGAGAAAGAAGGTCCGAGGAGCTCTTCATTCACCCCCAGCCTGCAATGGGTACAACAGGCCACCCCACAGGGACCCCGCTGGGGACATGACGATGCTGGGCAGGTGGCCAGTCGGGAAAGAAGGAACCAGAATGCAGGATGCCTAAGGGTGGGAATTTGTTTTAGTCACTTTTATACCCTCAGGGCTTAGCAAAATGCTGCCCACTCAGAAACAGTCAGATCCAACAAAGCCATGCATGAGGACGAGGCCCAACTAGAGGAGCTGGTAAGACAAGGCACTAAATTTAGAGATGGGACTGAAGTGAGCAGTTTCTTAAAAATACTTTAAAAGCTGAAGCGGGGGTGGGAGAGCTGGCCCAGAGTCAACTGGTAGGCTTTATTTCTCTTCTTTCCCCTCCAGGGCTGGGACTGTGGCCTTGAAGCAGCAGCCCATGCCCCATCATGGGCTCCCACAGACCCCTGGGTGCCAAGTCACGATCGGCCAGGTGAAGCGTGGAAGAAGCTTCCAGGTGCTCTAGAGCAGAGCTGCTCACACTTCAATGTGCACATGGGTCAGTGCAGATTTTGTTAACATGTAGCTTTTCTGGGTTGGCAGGTCTGAGTGGGACCTGAGATTCCACAGTCCTCACAAGGTCCTGGGTGATGCGGATGCTGCTGCTCTGAGGACAATATTTGAGTAGTGGCAGGCCAGACTAGCAGTGGTTCTCGATGCTGGAAGTTTATAATCAACTGGTGGAACTTTTAAAGTACTAATGCCTATCACCGATGACGGGGTACCTTGCTATGAGGTCAGTGGGTCTCTGAGTTCGGTCCCTGTGCTGGCAGCATCAGCATCACCAGGAAACTTATGAGAAACACAAATGCTCAGGTCCCACCACAGACCTCAAACTGCAGGGGCAGGCCCAGCAATGTAGGTTTTAACAAACCTTCCAGGTGCACACTAAAGTTTGTGAACTATTGCATTTTTTGCCTCCTGATGTGATGTAATGGGAGGTACAGAACATCACACAAAATCACTATGTGGGGTTCTTGCTGGAAGTACTTGACCTGAATCTCATCTCGAGGAAATAGTGGTTATCTCAGTCTTGGTAATACAGTATGGTTGTGGAGAAGAATGCCCCTTTTCTTAAGGGAGGTATGCTGAAACGTTTAAGGGTGAAGTGTCAATGTGTGCAGACTACTTTTTAATGGTTTGGCCAAAAGGGAATGTGTGTGTATGTGTGTGTGTAATAAGAGATATGGTATGGGTGTAGCAAGATGTTAATAGTTGGTAATTTAGGTAAGAGGTGTAAAGGAGTCCCATGAACCCTTCTTTCAAATTTTTTGTATTTTTGGAATTTTAAAAAATAAATGAAGAAATATTAACCAATCTGGGCCAGGCCTCTAGTGTTCTCTGATTCAGTTGTTTGAAGATAAAAGCTGAATACATTGTAAAATCTCCTCCTGGTGATTCAAATGTGTAGCCAGTATTAAGAACCTCAGTTACAGAGCAGCTTTTCTTAAACTGTGATCATAAAACCACCTGCACCAGAACTCTCTGGGCTGCTGGTTTAAAATGTAAATCCTGAACCTCATTAATACACTGAAATCAGGATCTCTGAGGGGTAGAGACTCAGGCAAGCACCATGGAGGGATTCAGATGCTAATATTTGAGAATCATTGTTTAAAACCCTTTGTCAGAGTATTAGGTCACCAATCCAGATTACTACAGGGCCCAGGACGTAAAATGAACTAATGAAGCAGGCTGGGTGTGAGGCAGTAGGGAGCAGCGGGGAATGAAGCAAACAAGAGAAAAGATGCTCAGTTTAAAGCCCCAGCTTCCAGCTGACTGAGACAGGAATGTGTTGCCAGTGTTGCCCAGTATTCCACTGCCAGATCTTTCTTTTCTTTCTTTTTTTTTTTTGAAGATACACCAGAAATTCAGAATTTTTAATCCCCCAATTTAAAAGTGTTGCTGACTTAAAAAATATTCAAACACTGTAAGATCTGTAGTGATGTCCCCTCTTTCATGCCTTATATTTGTAATATGTGCACTATCAAAAATATATGTATATTCAAACAAGGCTAAACCAAACATGTCTGGGGGCAGTGTTCAGCCTCCTGACCACTCATTTGTAACCTTTGACTTGGACTTGGCTAAACAACCAGGATGCTATGAGGGCCACGGTTCAAGGGTTCTATAGCACATCAGAGAAAATCCCACAGCCTGCATTCTAATCATGTCATGTCCTGGAACAATGGTTTCCTCTGCGGGAATCTTCCCAAACATCCCCCGCAAAATTCCTCTATTGTCCTTAAGACTGATGGGGTTGAGGGGCAGGAGAGCCTGAGTGGGCGGTGCTTCCGTTCCAAAGGATTTTCCCACTTACTTTGGGTACTTTCTGTGGCTCCCAATCCAGCAACCATGTCAACTGCCCATAGATCCTTGGATACCAGGCCCTGGTCCCAGCAACTCCACTGCCCTGTTGTGTGAGGGCAAATCACATCCCCTCTCTGCACCACCAGCTCCTCCCCGTGGCAGAAGACTACTGCCACTGTTTTTCATCAGCAGAACGCTTTATAAAAAATCTAGGACTTCCCTAGTGGCACAGTGGTTGAGAGTCCGCCTGCCAATACAGGGGACATGGGTTCGTGCCCCGGTCTGGGAAGATCCCACATGCTGCGGAGTGGCTACGCCCGTGAGCTGTGGCCATTGGGCCTGCGCGTCCGGAGCCTGTGCTCCGCAACGGGAGAGACCACAGCAGTGAGAGGCCCGCGTACCGCAAAAAAAAGAAAACAAACAAAACTAATGAAAAATTACAGCAAAACCCAAATATAAAACAAAAGTGATACAGGGTTAATTTTTCCAAGGTTGATTGGGACACCTCAATGCCTGCCAAACCCCTCATGCAGCCATAAGGTCCCAAGGAACAGAGTTTGAAAACTACAGGGCTTACTTATTTTCAAGCAATTTTTCCAATTTGGAAATGCCATATGTAAGATAGTTATGAGCAATTTCCTCTCAGTCTCCCATTGGTTCCTATTTTTAATTACAACTGTAGGGAAGACTACTTCTCCAAAGCATTTTTTGAAGCCTCCTGGTTATGCAGAACTGTGCTAGATGCTATAAAGGGAAGTAGCCATTGCCTCCAATTCCCAGGCATTAGGATTATAAATACTGGAAGGTCAAAGGGGAAATGAACTTTAGACAAATTCTAATCCTGTATTTTATGACCTATTCTAACTCATAACCTCTTTCTGATAAACATAGAGATCTCACAGACTGAGAATTTTTTATGTCATCCCCACCATCTGCTTTGAAAAAACTTTTGTTCAGCTTTATTTTCTGTAATTTATATTATGAAGACAATAGGTATTATATTTTCATGTTCCAAATAAAAATTATGTAACAACAGTGTAGTATTTTCTTGCTTTTTCCAAAACACACACATGCCACCCCAAAGAATGTGATATACCTCCTCCACCCTCTCACCCTCCCTCCAGTCACTGAGAATAACTGGCCCAATTCATTCTTCTTCATTTATGCTTGAGCCTTGCTTTCCTTGGTTACAAAGTGTGAGGCTGTAATACGGGGAGTGAGGTGGGGCTGGGGCGTTGGTGGGGTATAGATGAAACAAGATTAGCTTTGAGTTAATAATTGTTGAAACTGGGTAACTGGTATACTGAGATTCTTTAAGTGTTCTCTCCATTTTTGTATGTTTTGAAATTTTCCATAATAAAAGGGTTAAAATGAAGATACTATTATCTGCCTGTGGGTTGAAAGGGAGTATTTTGCCCAGCTGCAAACCTAGAAGCATGTTGGACAGTACCTTCGCTTGCTGCAGCCAGGTCTGTCCACGGTTCTCATTCTGTCTCTACTCCCTGACTCTACCCATTTTGTTATACCAGAGTCTCACACTGCGCGCCCCGAGGACACAAGGGGAATTGCAGCAGTACAAATCCCAGGTCGGAAGAAGCCCCTGACTCTGGGTTCCTTCACCCACCTCTTGCCGGCAGCTGATGGAGCTGGTCCTGGCCAGGGCAAGTCCTCTCTAGCCTGGGGCACAAAGAGTTAACACTCTACCCCTGGAATGACTGGGTTTCCCTTTGGTCAGTGTTGCCTTTCAGGCTCATGCCTGCCTGATGACTCAGTACAGACCAACAAGACCATGAGTTTGTGGTTCCTGAGTATAGGGGTAACTGACTTGTATTACCAAAAATTGAGACCTGCTTACACTTGGCTTCTCCACCCAGGCTGAAATAACTATCTGTATCCTGAGTGGTGGGGAAAGCCTTCTATAACCCTGGATTCCTCATAGGATGGCCAATGTAGCCTCAAGGGGGAAAAAAGTAATCAGAGGCTGCTACTAACTAAAGAATCTCTGGGACTTGAACACAGGGAGGGGGTGTAGGGGTGAGAGGGTGGACAGCCAGGGCACCATAAGGACTGACATCCGAAAAATCCGCCTGTGACAAAATGGTTTCCAACTAATTAAACATAAAAAACCTCTTTTAGGGAAGATAATCCTATTGGATCAACTTGCAAGGTTTTTCCAGCCAGCTTCTGCCTCTTGGAGCTTCAATTAAAAGCTGTTTCGCAGATGGCAATTTCTGAGTCACAAAGTTAGACGCTCTGGCAACCATGTGTGCTTTTGGTTTCCCAGGGGATCCTGGCCACATATGGCCCTGGAAGAGGTGTGACAGTGTTTTCTTGGCAGGCAGTAGACAGCCCCTCTCCCATCTTAACACACAGATGACAGGCATTTCAATGTACCCATCAAGGACAACTAGCAGGAGGGACTTCCTTGTTAATTCAGGAATTTGGGGGCTCTGGAAGTCATAACATATCAATTGATTTTGCCTGAGAAATGGAGCAAAACATCATGTTTAGGAATGGAGCCTAAACGTCATCTAGTGCAGCCCCTTCTTTTTACAGAATGGAGAAACTGAGGTTCAGAGAGATTATGTAATCTATCTAAAGTCACCCAGCAAGGGAGAAACAGAGTCAGGACCAGTCTCATTTTTGTTTACTATAGACATGACTTCTCTGTTTATTTTGGGGGCTGAATACATTGCCTGATCCTGTCCTTATACTCATGGCGTTCCTAAGGGACATCTTCCCAATGATCTGACAAACTGGCCAGCAGAGGGGCTTGAAAGGGTCACTGTGTCCACCTCCCGCTTCATTGCAGGACAAAATCAGGACCCTCTGAAGTGGAACTTCATTGTTCTCCTCTTCAAAGCTTTCTACTAATGTTGAAGTCACAGCTTTCCCTCGGGTGTTGTCTAAGAGAAACAAAGCTGGACACTAGTTGAAGGTGGTAGGACAGATTTTATTCTGTTCTACTGCAGCTGGGGAGAGACCTCAGCTCAACTCCACTGAAACAAAAGATGGGAGGCCTTTAAACACTAGGGCGTGCTAAAGGAAAAGTACTGAAGGATATGATGTGGGGTTAAGTGTTTGCTATTGAAGTTAGGCTTCCACCCTCCCATAGAGGCTGGGAGACAGGGCCCTGTGCTTCTTGATGATTACATTTCAAGTGATGGCTCTCAGGTCCTCGAAAAAGACAGTCCTGGCTTGTGGAAGATACATCACAACAGGAGAGACAAAGGATTTACAATCGCATGTTCTTCAAAGTAAATGCTTCTAAGAAAAGGGAGGTCAGGGACATAGAGTCAGGTTTTTGGAACAAACAGGAAATCCTTTTGGCAGTGTTGAGATTTCTCAGGCAGGAACTTAAGGGGACTGGGACCATTGTCCTAGGGACGCAGGCTTGAGGTGTTAGTGTTGTTCAAGTCTTTTAGGGTAGAAGGTGGACAAAATCATTTGTGCCAAGAGTCTGCAGTGCTCATGGGCCAAAGATGAGGCCAGTCAAGAGCTCAGAGGAGCCTGATTCAACTTTGGCCAAAGACAGAGTCTCTCTCCGTGCTGGCAAGATTTCTGCTGCCCTGACTATCAGGAAGTTGATTCAAATATTTTCCCCAATATCCCACTATGGTTTAAGCCTATTTCTTCCTGTTCTTTACTGTGGCTGGAAGTTGGTTCATGTTCTACTTGGATTGCCTCTTCATATATTTATAGTCAACCTTTCCCAAACTGGATTTTAAGTTGTTTGAAGAGAGGGCCCATGTATCACATTTTAAAAAAATCTTCCATTGTACCTTGTAAGTAGCTGGCTTGATAATTATTTTCTGACCAAAATCCCAGATGACATTCCATTTTCAATGGTGCTAACAACATTCTAAGGCCATATCCTATTTCTAGAACCATCTCTGTGGTTTTTTCTGAACCTTCTTCCAACATAGGAGACCAAAATAAGGTTTAGCCATTTATCTCGGTTCATTTCATGAGCACATTCTCTTTCCAAAAGGCCCCCAAGAATTCAGTTCATTAACATTTTACTGAGCACGAGCTATAGGCCAAACTGATACTGCCCTGGGTGCTGGGGAGGAAAAGATCAGTGGGTCAGGGTTTCTGCTGTCAAGTAGCCTAGGAGGGAGACTGACTGGTAAATCAGTGATTCCAGGACTTAGCGAGCAGCTCAGTGGTAGAGGTGGGTGCACAAAAGAGGGGTCCCTAAATCAGTGTGGGTGGAAGATGGTCAGGGAAAATCTTCCCAGAAGAGACAATGTCTGCTTGGGTGGGGTTCCCTCAAAGCAGAGTCTGGGAGGAGAAATCTTGTACAAGTGACTTATTGAGGGAGATCAGAAGAAGCCTGTGAAGAACTGAGGCAAGTGAGCTAGAACAAGGGGAAAAGTTAGGTTCCTGCTAAAGTCTAGCCTCTAGTCCTGGAGGGTATCTGGAGGCAGTGTGAATTACACCAGAGTTGTCCTTCCTTGAACCAAAGACACCAGACTTTTGTACTCCTTATCCTCCAGTCACTGGAGTGTTGGCTTCTAGCTTTGAGCTGTTAGAAGCCAACGCTCAGAGCAGCTGGCGGATGGGTGTACCTGCCCAGCTCACAGGAATCTGGGTGGGTGCCCCCAGCTTCCCTCTAGTACAACTCCTGAACTGACCCCTGAGAGAGGGGAGTAGTCAAAGTTAGTCAGATGGGATATATGGGAGGGGGAACAGTAGGGCATTTCAGGGCAAAGTTACAGAGGGAAGAGAGGACACGATGCATTTGCCAAAGACAGAGGTTTCGTGCGTGGTTTTATTTATTTATTTATTTATTTTTGGCTGTGTTGGGTCTTCGTTGCTGCGCGCGGGCTTTCTCTAGTTGTGGTGAGCAGGGGCTATTCTTCATTGTGGTGCACAGGTTTCTCATTGCGTTGGCTTCTCTTGTTGCAGAGCATGGGCTCTAGGCACACGGGCTCAGTAGTTGTGGCTCGCAGGCTCTAGAGCGCAGGCTCAGTAGTTGTGGCGCACGGGCTTAGTTGCTCTGCGGCATGTGGGATCTTCCCAGACCAGGGCTCAAACCCGTGTCTCCTGCGTTGGCAGGTGGATTCTTAACCACTGTGCCCCCTGGGAAGCCCGAGGTTTCGTATGTGCTTTAACTCAGGCTGCTATAACAAAATGTAAAGCGGGTGGCTGATAAACAACAGAAATTTATGTCTCACAGTTCTGGAGGCTAGAAGTCCGAGATCAGGGGGCCAGCACGGTCAGGTTCTGATGAGAGCCGTCTTCTGAGTTGTAGACTGCTGTTCCCTTGTTGTATCCTCACATGGCAGAAAGAGGGCACAGAGCAATCAGGAGTCCCTTATATAAGGACACTAACCCTAATCACCTTTCAAAGGCCCCACCACCCAGTACCATCACACAGGGGGTTAGGATTTCAACTTATGAATTGAGGGTAGGGGGACACATACATTCAGTCCACTGCACTGCAGATGGGATAGACAGAATACTGGGTTTAAAAAGAAAAGGGTGTGTGTGGCAGCAGTTAATAGCAGTGGGCGAGGGGTCCTTTCCCATCTTGGTAATTGACGTCCACCCTTCTTCCACCTTAAAGGAGACTGCAGATACAGTCACTGGAGAAACTGAACCAGAGAGTGGAAGAGGGCTCTGACCAGGATACACAGAATTATGACCGGTTGAAGTCATGCAACATTTGAGTGGTTCCAGTTCACAAGGTTGTATGAGTTTCTCCCCCAGAAGTAGGAGATATTTATAAAATCTTCTCAGGCCAGGCCCCGTTCTTTCAAGAGGCATTTGATTTATTCACCTGCAGTCAAACAACCAAGAAGCCCAAATACAGTCATTCATCACTGTGCAATTGTTTACCCAGCCTGTCACTCTCACTGGAGGCTGAGTTGGTCCTGGCCCCAAATCCATCTCCCTCAAGCCAAGCTGGTGGCTCAGGACCTCGAGTTCTGCCTGGTGACCACAAATGGATTAACTGGTGTTTTGTTCTGTTTTTCTCTTTTCCTGAGAAGTTCTTCCCCTTAGAAAACATGGGCACCGTTGTAGCTTTTCCCCCTTCTGGGACCTCAGTCTGCCACATGTTCTCAAAAATAATAGCTGAGTGTTTTGCAGTAACACTTGTCAACAACACCCTACGTCTCACACTTTGCTGGTTTGAATATACTTATCTTCAAACAACTCTTCCTCTATGGAGTTTAATTTGACAACTTTCCCACCTATGGGAGACGATACTTGTTTTGGTATGTGATTATAGTTAAATCTTTGATAAATGCATTAACGAAGTTGCACGAACCAAGGATCTACTCTGAACTTAACTTTTAAGGGTGCCAAAAGATTATCAAAGGCTTTTGTTGAGATGGTGTGTGTTAGTGTACACACAAATTTGATTGGATGGTGGTTATACGCAAAACTACAAAACAGCATCCAAGTTCCACAGATGTCCTATGGAAGCTGCATATCCTTCTGCACTTTTCTAATCGCCAAAATAACTTTGTGTATCCTCAGGAACTGTTCTGATTTTCATTTTCACCTTGGTGGCATTCCTCATGTATTTTCAGGCTGTTGTATCCATTCATTCGTTCCACAAATATATTACAGAGCATCTGTTGTACTGCAGCCATAGTCAGGTGCTGGAAATACAACCATGGATAAGGTACTTAGGGTTCCGGCTCTCATGGAGCTTACAATTTAGGAAGAGAAATAGATACTCAGTAAATTATTTTAAAATGTTTAATCACAATTGGGACAGTTTTAAGAAATAAAAATACAGTGATGTTCTGGCTACCTATGGCTGGATAACAACCAGCCCAAACTCAGTCTGAAAGTCAATAGACAGTGTGATGTTGATGATCACTGGACAGGGGTGGCTCACCCAGCTCTGGATGGCGTTGGCTGGGGTGGCATAAAAGCTGGCCGCCGGAATCATTTGAAGGAAAACCCCCTTGCCTGTCGGGCAGTTCATGACGGCTCTCTGCTGGGACCTCAGCTGGACCTAGCAGATGGAATACACCATGTGGCCTCTCCGCCTGACCTGGGCTTCCCTACAATGTGGTGGCTGGGCTCCCAGGGTGTGTGTCCTGAGAGAGAGCAGGTAGATGCCGTACCATCCATGCAGTCACAATGTCCTGCACAACTTCAAGGAGAAGGGAAATAGTCCCCACCTCTTGATAAGGGAAGGATGAGGTTTTGGAAGAGCACGTAGGATCACAAATGTGGCTCGGGCAATTTTTGGAAAATGTAATCTCCCCCAAGTGACTATGAGAGGGCTAAGATTTTATTAGAGGGATCCAGGCAGGGGTTTTTAAGCTGGGACCTGGGGGGGAGGAGTGGAGAGCATTCTAGACAGTGGGTCCTGGCTCAAGAGGAGCGTGGCTCTAGGGAGAATGGAAGGAAAGGGGGCCAGGGCAGCCGTGGCACAGTGAGTGAAGGCGCATGATGGAAAACTGTCAGCAACGTAAAAGTCCTCAGTGGGGGCCCTCAAGGTATTTAACCAGCCTGTGCTTAGCATCTGGCTTACCTATCGCTGCATCACAAACTACCTCAAACTTCTTGACATAAACGATCACCATCATTCGTTATTTTTCTCCCATGGTTCTAGCGTTGCCTGGGCTCAGCCGTGCAGCTCTTACTAGGGGTCTCTCATGTGGCTGTAGTTAGATGGGGGCTTGGGGTCATCACGAAGCCTTCCTCACTCATATGTCTGGTGCCTTGACCGGGAAGACCCCAACAGAGGGGGCTCCCCAGGCACCTCTGTTTGGCTCTGCCCTCTGGTCTCTCCATGTGGTGCCTCCAGCACGCAGCTCCTGGGTAGCGAGGCTTCTTACAGGATTCTCTGCTGTCACATACCACTCATCCAGGCACTCACAACAGCCCATCCGTTTCCAAGGAGAAGGGACACAGACTTCTTGATGGTTAAGAGTGTCAAAGAATCGGCAGACATGCTTTCAAACCACTACATCTGGGGCGAGCGTATAACCCACTGTCCAAAGCGAGACATCCTTGAGAGTGAAAGTAGGTGCTTTTCCAACATGAACCAGGACTGTCCTCGCTAGACCAAGACATATGGTCCTTCCCGCTCCATCCACAGCCCTCTTCAGCTCCTTTGCCTCTGACATTCATTGTGTCATTTTCAAACACACTCATTGAAATTTGTGTTTTAAAATTCATTTTCTGTTTCTTGATCATTTCTCACTTCTAGATCACAAATAGTATCTTGAGGTTGCTTTTTCCTAATGAGCCTGAAACTTGATGGTTATGAATCTTGTCCTACAATATCTTTCATGCAAACTGGGGCAGCTTCTGGCGCTGTGGATATAAGCACTTAGGATGCCTTCCATGTCAGATGAGAGAGACCCAAGCAGTGGAAGATTTTGCTTCGAGAAATGCTTTTTAAAAAACCTCATTTTTTGGCTAAGTGGTTAAAAAAAAAAACACAAAAACACAGGGATGACTCACCAGTTGAAATCAAATCCTTCATCCCCAAAAAGTGTTTTTATAAGAAGTGGGTGTTTTTTTCTTTCCCCAAAGGCAGACTGCATAATATTTGGTGCTTCTCTCTTCTGAGTAATATATTCCATCTCAGCGGAAAGTGACAGTTTCTGACTGGAGCCAATAACGCTTTATTTTCAGAGCTAGGCATGATACCCCCTTATGTGCTTTCAGCCCTAAGAAGAGTTCAGCTGTGGACACACTGACACAATCCCCCTTTGCCTCCCTTCCCTTCAGTCAACTATTAACCTGTCTTTCTGAGGACGCTGGAGCAGAACGGATGCTTACGGAGAGCGTTTGGAAACAGCACCAGGTGTAAACAGCACTCAGGCATTAACAAGCACAGCAAGTTTATTGTCCTTCAGGAGTCCAACCACTGTCCATCTTTCTTTCCTAATCCCAGTTCTCCGTTCAGGAGACTTTATTCCTCTCACAGGTCTCCACCATAAAACCTTTTCTTTCTGTTGTTTCTTTCCCAAGACTCTACAACTCTGTGTCATTACTGAAAAAAGTCGATGTGATTCATTTCTGATCCATGAAAACAAGCACCCCATTCCACTCTGTTTGTCTTCTTGGAGGCTTCTGCAAACACTCCTTGCTAGAAAACAAAAATGTAAAACTCGTATGCATTTCTGTTCCAGACTGAGGTCCACAGGAAACTTGTACGAGCCCTGAGCTATCGCCTCAGCTTCATAAATTGAGAGAGTATTTAACAGAGATATAACAAGAGATGAAGACTAGGAGAACAGAGGGGAAAGAGTTAAAAGAGCCACTAAGGGTGGCAACAGCAGCACCAACAGCTGCTCAGAACACAAGAGGGGCTGGACTTAGGGTGACCAACTGTCCCAGGTAGCCTCGGGCTGAGTGGGTTCCTGGGCCATGGGACATTCATTTTTCCAATCTAGACGTTCCCAGGAATACTAGGACAAGTTCATCACCTGAACTGTCATCCTCTTCCTTTTTTTTTTTTTAAATTTTATTGAAGTATACTTGGTTTACAATGTTGTGTTAATTTCTTCTGTATAGCAAAATGACTCAGTTATACATACATATATAAATATAAATATATATACAAATATATATATACATATATACACATTCTTTTTCCTATTCTTTTCCACTATGGTTTATCACAAGATATTGACTAGAGTTCCCTGTGCTCTACAGTAGGACCTTGTTGTTTATCCATTCTCTATATAATAATTTGCATCTGCTAATACCAAACTCCCAGTCCATCCCTCTCCTCTCCCACCCCACCCACCTTGGCTGGAGTCCTCTTCCTTAATCAGAAGCTCCACTCTGCTCTGCTGGGAAGAGCCAGGTTCTGCTCTGGAACAGGAGGAGGAAGCAATGCTGGGGCCAGGCAGGGGCCTGGAGGGAAAAGAATAAAGCCAGAGGACTGCTGGTTACTTAGGCTTCTAGGTTCAGGGGACTAAGGGATGCTTTGGATAAGAAAGTGGCAGTGGTAATGGTGAACAATACCGTCAATGGCTCAAAAGGACCAAGGCAGAGCTCCACTCCATAAGGAAGGGGTCGCTTAACGTGTAAGATGAACAGGTTCAGATGAGCTTTTAAGCTCCCTTCTGGGCAGCCTTCCAGAAGAATCGCTGGGGTTAGGGGTGGTCTGGCCTCTAGTCCAATCCCAGAGCTCCACTCCATCCCTCTCACAGGCTCTGGGCCCTCCTCTCCATGTCCATCCCCAGGGAGAGGGCATTAATTATTCAAGCTTCCTTTTTTGTCCTCACCAGCCATCTGTACCCCTTGCTGCTTCAAGCCAAGAGAAAAATCTGGCAGTGCTGCCCTGTTCTGAAATAGCTGGAGGGGACAGTTAACATCACCATAGACTCCCCTCTCCAGGTCACTTCTCTCTTCAAGAAAAACAATTTCCAAAAGTCAGAAATAAAGCAAAAAAGGATGCAAAAAAGAATGCCTGCCTCAGGGGCATTGGACCTTCTAGAAGGAAATAACTTTGACTTACTATTTACTCTTGATTCCATATTTTGCAAGTCTCTAAAATTAGCTACTAATTTGTTGAAAACCATTAAGATACAAATGGTTTTTATCCAATAGTGGTGTAAATGATTTTTTTCCTGTAGAGATAAAAATGACTTTCTGTTTATAGAGAAGATAACACTAAAGGTTGTAGTTTTATTGTCTCGAAGAAAAATAATCAGTGTTGTATCTAACTTAGCGATCTTACTCCCCATTTTTTTCTTTTACTAACCATCAGGTCGTCTTATACGCCTGGTTCTCTAATGAATGAATTAAAATAAAACTTTGACATGTATTCATTAGATATTTGTAGGAGAATTATACTTTCTTTTGCCTTTTTAACATTTTAAACATACTTTCCACAGTCCCCCCCAACCACCACCACAGCTCTGGTTCTTGTTCCCTTTGGACCCACAAAAATGCAGTTCTAAGAAGTCACAAGTCCTCTTCGTCTTTCTGTCCTTGAAACACTGATGACACACTGGACCTCCCTCAGGGCTGTGGTAAGCGCACCTTTGGGTACAAATTCTTTAAAAGGAATTACTCAGTTGAGGATAATAGCAAAATCTGGACACCGAGATGTCCAGCGATAGAAAATTATGGCACATCAACACTAAATATCATGCAGCTATTAAGTGTAATCATTGTCAAGTCTATTGCAGCCACAGGTAAATAAATGCTTAAGCAAACTTGTGAAAAGATGGTGTATAAACAATGAACTGGAAGGTAAGACCAATGTGAAAATATATATGAGGAGGGGCTATTAGGAAGCTTTCTTGTTTTCTTCCCAATTTTTTAACATGGCTTTTGTCTTCTCAATCAAAAAAAATGTAAGAAAGATAGTTTAAACCCCAAGCAAGCAGAACACTAATATTATATGATATTATTGATATGAAATGGATAGTTACCACCAACATGGTCATAAAATGATGGTTTGGAGATTTCACTGAGTAACTCTCCTGAAATCTCCCACAATTACTCATTCTGTCACCCTTTCACCTCCGAATGCTTAGGGACCTCGGAAGTCACTTTAACTCCATCTGCTCTATGACTGGGCAGGGAAAGGCAAGACCCAGGGCGTTAGACGAAACTTGGTGGGGGAGGACTTGGGGGAGCTTCTAAAGGTCTATGAGGACACTCACAAGACCTCAGACTCATGGATAGATATTAGCAGCTCTGCTCACAGACCCCAGGCAGGCCCCCAGGTCCCTCTGGGAGGCTGTCAATCCCAGCCACCCATCCCTGCCCATGTGACATTGTCACTGCTGCCAAACCTCTGCCAACCCACCCAAATATATCTTTGGGCCAGAGAAGCTGAATGTGCACCCTCTAGACCCCACACTAGGACCAGGACCCATACCCTTTTGCTCACCCTGCCTTCCCATCACTTGGAGCATCCACCCCTGGCCGCAGAGAGCCCTTCCTGACCATGGACGTGGTGCCTAGCTGTCCTTCTGAGCACAAATGTTTCCCTCCCACCCTCTTGGAGGAAACCACAAAAACAAAGCAGGAGCCAGCTTTGTTCTGAGGGGAATGTTTTCACCCTGTTCCCACTTCATGAAGCTCTTTGGCCCGTAACACAGGCAATGAAGCATTTTGAGGCTTCCCAGAGGTGCCTATGCAGCTGACCTAATGGCTTGCCAGCTTGGACCTCACTTGGAGTTGCTTTCATTTCTCTGGCAGCTGACATTTTTAAGCTGGCTCATCTTCTGAGTACATGTATTTACAAACAGACTTTACTGACATTCCTTAAAAATCTCCCTCCTTCCAAGTCCCTGAGTCAGTCTCTGTTCAGCGAGTCAGAGAGTCATATTTTGTTTGATAGGTTGGTATGTTCTTAGCTATTTTTCAAGCGCAGATCCCAAGCATAAGCTCCGGATGGGCAGGGACATATTTTACATTTTTTAATATCCTAGCAGCTAACGTAATGCCCTACACAGAATAAATATCTATTGGCAGCCTGGAAACAATCCTAACATTCATCAGTAGGAGGGTGGATAAACAAATTATGGTCTATTCATACAATGGAACACTATTTAGCAATAAAAAGGAAAGAATCACTGATGCATACAACAGTGTGGGTGAATCTTGAAAACATTACACTGAGCAAAAGCAGCCAGACACAAAGGAGCATGTACCCTATGATCACATCTGTTTGAAGCTCTAGAGCCAGCAATGCTCATCTGTGTGGACTGAATGCTTGTACCCCTGTCCCCATTGTTATGCTGAATCCTTAACACTCAGTGTGGCTGTATTTGGAGATGGGGCCTCTACAGAAGTAACTAAGGTTAAATGAGATCATAAGAAAGGGGCCCTGATCCTACAAGATTAGTGTCCTTTTAAGAAGAGATACCAGAGGTCTCACTATCTCCAGATACAAAGATGAGGTCATGCTGGAACAGGGTGAGAAGGCAGACATCTGAATCGACTGGAACCTTCCTCTTGGACTTCCAGCCTCTAGAACCATGGGAAAGTAACTTTCTGTTGTTTAAGCCACCCAGCCTATGGTATTTTACTATGGCAGCCCAAGCTAAGACAAGACCAGAATAGTGGATGCCTCTGGGGGAGGCATTGACTGGAAAATGACACAGAGAACTTTCTAAGGTGAAGGAAATTACCTACATCTTATGGGATGGTGGTTATATGGATATTTACATATGTATATGCAGAAAAGGTTTGAGCTGTATACTTCAGACGTATGTATTTTACTGTATGTAAATTATAAGTCAATAAAGAAGTGAAAATTAAACCTGTTGCTAAGAATGATTATCTCTTCACTGTGATTCACACCCTCCAACTGATCAATTTGGGATGAAGGTTTGACAAGCACCTACTGTATACAGATTCTTGCACTAATCACTGGTGTAGCAAAAGGGGAGGGGGTGGGAGTGCAGGGGAGCCACCCTGGGCCCTAGTTCCCAAGGAGACTTCTTCAGCTCCAGAATCAATACCTGGAAGTCCTCAAGTCACAGCCACTGAGCCAAATTGGACCCAAAACTAACAGCTCCTTATTTAAGAGACTTTTTGACACCCGGGAAGCCACGTTAACCCGTCATGTTTCCACAGAGGCAGCTGTTGCCTGGTTCCTTCGAGAACCAGCCAGCCACCAGATCTGCTCAGCTGCTGGCAAATTCCACCAGGGCAAACAAGAGGGAAACGGGAAAGCCGATGCAGAAAGTCTTAATGAGATATTAAACTGTGCAATCCTGACCTTAAAGACTCCCTCTACTCAAGCAAAAGAAGCTGAAAAACAAATTACGCCCACATTCCAGCAGTTAGGTTTTCCATGGTGTGCGGAATTAACGGAGCTGTTAGCACCTTGGCACAGAAATGAGAAATGCCCCCCCAGGTGGCTCCCACTCCCTTCTTTCCTGACTTTGGCAACGCCGATGAGATGCAGTCAGACCCCACCGCAGAAGCATCATAAACAGGAGCAAAATCTACGTGTTCCTCCCCAGGGAAAATTGTGCCATTTCACTTGGGGATCCTAGGTTCTTTGCAATTGAAAAAACAAACGTTCTTTTCATAAAATCGCTGAAATTCTAGAAAAGGTAAACCCGAGGCATGCCTGCCACCCATCTTCCACCCGGAGTCCTTAGCAGATGTTCTTCATTGAATGTTGTTCACCATTTGTCACTGAGCCCAGTTCTAGAAGCAGTGATGTGTTGGAGCTGCTGGTACCAGCTCATGAGAGCCGATGGTTAAATTTCAGAAACCTTGGGACTTCCCTGGTGGTCCAGTAGTTAAGACTCTGAGCCCCCAATGCAGGGGGCATGGGTTTGATCCCTGGTCAGGGAACTAAGATTCCGCATGCTGTGTGGAGCAACCAAAACATAAAAAAAAAAAAAAAAAAATTCAGGAATCTTGCTAGCTGCTTGTTAAGCATATTCATTATTAAAACTTAAATGATATAAGTTTATACTTAAATGAATTACATTAAAAGAAAATGTAATGGATACTCAAAATTCATCCCTTCCTAATTGTCTTATCACATTTTATTATTATCTGTGTGCCTGAGGTTACTTACAAATATGGTGTCTGCAATACTACATGATGGCGTTCTACTGTACATCTCTTCCCAACTCTGTGTTGACAGATATAGTATCCATAGCTTGAAATATGTCACCATAATAGTATTTACATCAGAGAAACCAGCAAATCCTACAAGTCAAGGCATCCTCCCCATTCCCCTGGCGAGAGCCAGTTGTTAAACATCTACCAGCACACCACCATTGGATGTCAACGTCAGATGATGAGAGACCCCAGAGGAGGCAGACTGAGCCAACCAAATTCCTGCTGCCTGTGATGGGGGAAGGAGTGTTGGTCACCATGCCTTTCCTTTAGCATGGAAAGATACAACTCTGAGCACTCATAGAGGAAATCGAAGCAAAGATGGAGAGAGTCCTTAGATCCAGCCATGCCTGAAAGCCAGCCAGATCTGCTACATTTCTTACTAATGTGAGACTTGCCTAGGGGCTTTGTGTTCTCACTCTCACAAAGACACACAGCTTAGCCCTGGAGGGGACAGGTAACTGTTTGCCCTGGAGTCTTCCATGAGAGTGCCAGAAGGAGTCAGCCAAGGACCACGGGCCAAGGTCAGTCAAAATCAGAAGCAAACATGGGGTGTAGCAGCTGGAGAGGCTGGTCAGAAGGAGGGAATTTGGGAAGCCGTGAAACTGGAGAGGGGTGCAGGCAGGGGTGTGAGGCTCCCGGGAGCTGATCTGGGAGTTCTTGCTGGGCAGTCTGGCTTGGCTACAAGGGGTAGCAGAGGCTAAAACATGGGCAGAGAGCAGGCCCAGGTCTCAAAGAACTTGCTCACAGAATTGTAACGGAGATAGTTTTTTCTTAATTTCAGGCAGTGAAACACACAAAGGGGAAACATCCCCACAGTCGGGGCCAAACAAGGGCACTATGGATAAGTGTAGGAGCCTGAAAGTCTGCCTGAGTCAGCGACTCCAACAAGTGCTTACCTCTCACAGCTTCTTCCCTTTTGTTTTTCCCCCTTACTTATTTTGACTTAAAATCCTGCTCTAAAATACTGGAGCCCGATCTTCGCCATGCATCAGAATCACCCAGGTACCTTTCCTAAAACGCAGATTTGGGGGCTGTGCCCCTTGGAAATGTGGTTGAGAGATTCCAGAATTAGGCCAGGAATTAGCCAGGATATGAGTCCCTCGGGTAAAATTTCCCATTTTATTGTCAGTTTTTTCCATAATGGCACCCCTGGCAAAAGCAGCATAAGTGAATCTGTTTGGGTGGAACGAAGGTGGAGGGGTGCCTTTGGGCTGAGTGGCAGGCAGGACTGGCCGCGGAATTTGCAGGGCCTGGCATAAAGTAAAATGCAGGGCCCCGGGCTTCCCTGGTGGCGCAGTGGGTGAGAGTCCGCCTGCCGACGCAGGGGACACGGGCTCGTGCCCCGGTCCGGGAAGATCCCACATGCCGTGGAGCGGCTGGGCCCATGAGCCATGGCCGCTGAGCCTGCGCGTCCGGAGCCTGTGCTCCGTAACAGGGGAGGCCACAACAGTGAGGGGCCCGCATACCGCAGGAAAAAAAAAATGGAGGGCCCCTTGTTCAAAAATTATTAAGGAGTTCAAGATGATGACAGCAGAAGTGTTAAACCAAGCATGGACCCTTCTGAGCAGGGGCCCTCAGTGAGTGCCCCTGAAAACAGCCCTGGTAGCAGGGCACCATTTGCCTGTGGGGTTCCTGTGTCATCTAAGTATTTGTGTTACTGACCAGGGTTCTTGGCCTCCTTAATCAATAGAAATTGGTCAGAGACCAGACAAGAAATTCAGGCAAGGCTTTACTGGGGCCCCTGCTGCAGCAGGAAAGATCGAGAACAAGTAACAGGTTTCCTTGCTCACTCACTCCTCAGGCGGGGGCAAGCTGGTTCCTTACATGGGGTGAGGGTAGCGGTGTGTCCAGGGGTCGGGCCAGAAGGGCGACTCAGGTGGTTTGCCCACCTCTATGGTGGTGTTGTGTGCAGGGGGCATGCACAGTACCCTGCTTTTTCTCCTGACACCCTGCTTTTGCTCCTGGCTCTTCAGAAGTGGCAGTTGTGTTTTTGGTCTTTTTGTATCTTGTTGTCCATAATTGCCCCCAACTGTGCATGTGGGCAGTTATTTTTAATCCCTTAGAGTTTCTTTGTATTTTGTTGCTGAAGGAGACATTTGTCCAGGTGCAAGCATTGCAGCAAAGGGCCCCAGGTCCCAGGTCCTGGCCTGTTTCATTCATACCCCAGGGACTACCCACTGGCTTTCAAGGACAAAGGCTCCAGGCAAAAGACAGTGAGTCTCCAAGCCCTGTGCCTTGACTTTGGAGAAAAGCCATGGTCCTACAGCATCTGACAGAGCAGATCTTCAGAGTTTGGGGAAGTTCCACTTCCTCCCAGGTCCCAGAGGCTCCAGAGCTCTGGCTGGGCCCCTGCTGGAATCCAGAACAGACACAGAAATGTCTCAGGGAGATGGGAACAGAGGTGGGGCATCTGGCAGCCCAGGTAGAAAGGAAGACACAGATAAACATCCACAGAGGGTCAAA
This sequence comes from Mesoplodon bidens, assembly GCF_964165515.1. Classification (NCBI taxonomy): domain Eukaryota; kingdom Metazoa; phylum Chordata; class Mammalia; order Artiodactyla; family Ziphiidae; genus Mesoplodon; species Mesoplodon bidens. The sequence goes on from NC_138161.1 coordinate 116,022,140, forward strand.
CGTGCTCGGCTTCAGGCCTGACTCACCCTTTCCACTCTCTGATCCTGTCTTGAGAAGAGACTAAACCATTGGGGTGACAAACTCATCCCAGTTTGCCTGGGACTTTCCTAGTTTTAGCAACGCAAGTCCTGTGACCTGGTTAGCCTCGGTGAACCGGGTTGGCTAATCAGCCTCTGTAAATCAAAGTCACAAAAAAATGCCCACAGGGGTCCTGTATGCAAGGGCTCCGGTATTCCTGTGGGCAGGTGTCCTCCAAAACTCATTGGCTTAGTTCCCACAATCTGATGCAGCAGGTCAACAGCTTCCCTACCTGCAGGTTCATATTTCCTCCTTGTTCACCAGGATTTTCCATCACTCACAATCAGATCCAGCAAGGACAGCTTACTAACTGTGGCTATGGGCAGTGACTGGTAGCAGCTGCTTTGGGTTTTTCCACCCAAAACAATCCCATGCTTTGAGCAGTGGTCTCCATCTCTGAGGACACATTAGAATCCCCTGGAGGACTGGACTTCAGTGTTGTTCATACCTCCAAGGTTGGGGCTTACTTGGTGGCTCAGTGGTTAAGAATCTGCCTACCAATGCAGGGGACACAGGTTTGAGCCCTGGTCCGGGAAGATTCCACATGCTGTGGAGCAACTAAACCTGTGAGCCACAACTACTGAGCCCGCGTGCCACAACTACTGAAGCCCATATGCCTAGAGCCCGTGCTCCGCAACAAGAGAAGCCACCACAATAAGAAGCCCGTGCACCGCAACGAAGAGTAGCGCCTGCTCACTGCAACTAGAGAAAGCCCACACTCAGCAACGAAGACCCAGTGCAGACAAAAATAAATAAATAAATAAATAAATAAATAAATAAATAAATAAAATTAAGGGGGAAAAAAAGCTCTAAGGTTATTCTGATGCATAGCCAGGTTTAAAGACCCACAGCACTAAGACCTAGAACACTGGGCACTTAATTTCCCCTCTCTAGGGAACCCTCTTGCAATGTTGGTGGGAATGTAAATTGATACAGTCACTATGGGGAACTGTATGGAGGTTCCTTAAAAAACTACAAATAGAACTACCATATGACCCAGCAATCCCACTACTGGGCATGTACCCTGAGAAAACTATAATTCAAAAAGAGTCATGTGCCACAATGTTCACTGCAGCTCTATTTACAATAGCCAGGACATGGAAGCAACCTAAGTGTCCATCAACAGATGAATGGATAAAGAAGATATGGCACATATATGTAATGGAATATTACTCAGCTGTAAAAAGAAATGAAACTGAGTTATTTGTAGTGAGGTGGATGGACCTAGAGTCTGTTATACAGAGTGAAGTAAGTCAGAAAGAGAAAAACAAATACCATATGCTAATACATATGGAATCTAAAAAAAAAATGGTTCTGAAGGACCTAGGGGCAGGACAGGAATAGAGACGCAGACATAGAGAATGGGCTTGAGGACACGGGGAGAGGGAAGGGTAAACTGGGATGAAGTGAGAGAGTGGCATGGACATATATATACACTACCAAACGTGTAATAGATAGCTAGTGGGAAGCAGCCGCATAGCACAGGGAGATCAGCTCGGTGCTTTGTGACCACCTAGAGGGGTGGGATAGGGAGGGTGGGAGGGAGGGAGGTGCAAGAGGGAGGAGATATGGGAACATATGTATATGTATAACTGATTCACTTTGTTATAAAGCAGAAACTAACACACCATTGTAAAGCAATTATACTCCAATAAAGATGTTAAAAAAAAAATTTCCCCTCTGTCCAGAACAGTTTTTTTCAGGACAGTCTTCACTCTGTGAGGGGTCTCCTTCAGCTCACTTTTCTGCAGCTGTGGAACGGGCCTGCACTCAGGCATAAGTCCTGGTTTAAGCAATTTTTTTTTTAAACCAAAAAGAACATCCGCCCTATATTACATTTTCTAGATTATCAAAGCATTTGGCACTGTCCTTTCTGATAAATGCAGACATTTTATCTCCAGGTACCTGTCATTTAAAGATGAAAATCCTGAACTCCAGGGTTCATGGGCAATGACCAGGAAGATCTATTGATTGTCCAGTTGGAACATTCTTATTCTTTGGGTACTGTGAATCTGATGACCAACTGTGTTCCCTTCCTTACATTGACTGCTAGGAATCTCAGAGTGGCTTACTTTTGCAATTGCTTACATACTTTGTGTGTTAATTTTACTTCTGGTTTCATCTTACTCCCTAAGCTTACTTTTCCTTTGACCCAGTGTCCTTAGCTATTTATTCTGTCCTATTGATTTGAATGTACACTCAAGCCACCACAAATCCTTTCCAAAAAAGGAGACTAATATATTGATAAAAACAAAGTGCAGGGCTTCCCTGGTGGCGCAGTGGTTCAGAGTCTGCCTGCCGATGCAGTGGACACAGGTTCGTGCCCCAGTCTGGGAGGATCCCACATGCCGCGGAGCGGCTGGGCCCGTGAGCCATGGCCGCTGAGCCTGCGCGTCCGGAGCCTGTGCTCCGCAACGGGAGAGGCCACAACAGTGAGAGGCCCGCGTACCGCAAAAACAAAAACAAACAAACAAAAAAAACCAAAGTGCAAATGGTAACTGCTATGATTAGGAAGAAGAAGGGCACGAAAAGTACTGCAGACTCTACAAGGCAGATCATGCTGACCCTCATGATGCAAGGCTTCCAATCTCAGATGCATGCTTCTGCCCCACAGCCACCTCTACCTCGTGGAAAAAGTATTAGTGCTCAGACACCCAACCCAGGGAATTCCCCGCGGCCTTCTCTCTGAAACTGTCTCCTGGCCTCTCCACACAGTCCCAACTGAGGAGTTGACAAATGCCTTCAACAGCACACTTATCCTTCCCAATCAAGGGCACAATTATCTTGATTGGTTCATAAGCTCAACTCTGTGCTCTGTAGGGGTGATGTCACTGCTGGGTCAGAGTGCTACCAGAGTCAGTTGTTCTAATGAATTCATTTACAGAGTTGCTGCAGGGCCTTTTGAAATCACTATGCAAATGTCACTTAAAACTTGCAGCAATGTTTTGAGCCAAGAGCGTGGGCCTTTTTATCGGGAATGCAGGGTAGTCTTAAACACCTGAAGTAAAGCTCTTTGTGGCTGATGACTTGGTTCTCTGTGGGGTTATATTTGTAGAGGCCAGGAAGTTGGTTATTCCAAGAATGCTTTTGCTCAGAAGGCAGGGAGGCTGGGTGGGATATTTAAGATTTCTTCATTTTCCTCCAGCTGCGTGACTATTGGGAGATTCTGTATAAATGGCTCAGGCACAATCTCCATTTTATAATGCATGTTCAGTTTCCACCATAGTGCTGAAAAATCTCTGGAGAACATTAATCCAGCCCTTTCCTTACGTGAATATATAGGGACTTGTCCAAGTTCACACAGAGAATAAGTTGCAGACTTTGGACTGGGATCCAACGTCCATCACACCTGTGACCACCCCAGAATCAGGTGCGTTACCTTCAGTTCTAAGGCAGAGGGATAAATTAGGAGTTTGAGATAGAAATATATACACTATTATATATAAAACAGATAACTAACAAGGACCTACTGTATAGCACAGGGAACTACATTCAATATCTTATAATAACCTATAATGGATAAGAATATATATATTTATATATATGTATAACTGAACCATTATGCTGTACATCTGAAACTAGTACAACTTTGTAAATCAACTATATTTCAATAAAATTTTAAAAAAATAAAGTATTAAAAAAATTCAGTTCTAACTTCTTAAGGCAAACTTCGTAGACTTCCTCTAAGCCCTACCTCCAATCTACTCAATATTCAAGGTACATTCATGAAGATGTCCATCCTCCAAGCATTGCAGAGTTGCCTGGGGCATCTGTGCCTCCAACCATCTGCATTAGCAGGCTTCTGAACACATAACTGAACACGAGTCCTGATGGAAGTTCCCACAGACCATGAGAGTTCTCTGTCAGGAATCCAGCCCTGCCTTCCCTCTACAGCCAGCAAAGGCCTACATTTCTATCTGCCCCACTCTTGCTTATTAGCAAAACACTTTTGTCAAGAGCCATCTCCAGCTTTGTATACACTCTCTTTCTCAGGGATCATGTCATGTTTGCAAAGAGATTGCACAAGGTTTTCAAAAGGCTCCTTTAGAGATAGTCCCACCCTTGCAAATTGGGACACAGCACAAGGCATATCCAAGGGGTAAAGCCCAGCCGCCATCTTGGGAACTGTTGTCCTCATGGCCTTCCTCCACCCACGTGTCCTACCACATGCCACCCTCCCCATCAGGTCTTTCACAGTGTTTGGGGAGAGTTGGGTGCTAAACTGACAGCATCTGGATCACATCAGATCTTTAAATGTCAGGCTAAATGTATTTCCTAGTCTTTCCCTGAGGGCTAAGATTGGACTACTCATAAACTCATCTCCTCTCTATCTGCATGGATTTTACACTGTAAACGTTCACAGATCAGCCATTTCCAATGCCTTCCCATCTCAAATGGCATATAAAAATGGAAGAGCTCAGGCTCAGCCAAGCTGCCAAGAAGTCACGAGCTGTAGGCATGTGACCCATTGTTTGGGTGCTCAAGATGATAGTAATGCTGGCTGGAGTTTATTTCACATAGCCACCCTGTTGTCTCTGGTTCTGGTCCAGCCTACAGAAGGGAGGAAGAAGCTTTGAAAAATGATAATAAACAATGAGGTCACAGACCAGAACATCCCAGCCCCACTGGACCCAACCAAACCAAAACAGTCTTAGTGGCAACAGAAGCCCTGTGGGTCACTGTGAGTCAGGGAATCATGGCTGGTAGTATCAACCAGACTGGGACTCACAAATTGGGGGATCCACTTAAGAGTCATGGCTTAGAATTGAAGAATCTCAACACCAGTCTCAGACTGCCTTCTATCCTAGGTTCTAATCTCTAGCACCTCAAGCAGTGCCCAGCACACAGCAGGTGGTCAATAACCCCAACTGCCTTCCCTGTTGGGCTGTGATTCCAGAACCCAACACAGCACCCAGCATATAATAGGTATTCAATAAATGTTGGTAGACTGATTTCATTCAGAGAAAATTTACTGGATGGACAGATGCATGGAAGGAAGGAAGAAAAGAAGGAAGAAGAAAGGAAGGGAGGGAGGGGGGAGGGAGGGAAGGAGGAAGGAAGGATGTTATTAAATCTCTGCCTAAAGCTAACAAGTCAAAAAGTTGGGCTCAGTTCCTCACAAGGCAATCCCTTCAGCTATTGGACATTTACACTAAATGTTATAAAGTCCTCCCGTTGACGGAGCCCAAATCTGCCATGTTGTAACTCACTCTTGGCAGTTCTAGTTTTCTCATTATGTCTTCCTGGATCTTTCTAGAGCATCCTTCCCAAAAGGAATCAGAACTTCCCTTCTGCATTCTCTTTCTGTTAGCATTGGAAAACTAACAAGAACCCACATAAGGTTTTAGCTGTAGAATCACAAGAAGGGAGGATCTTAAGAAATCAACAAGTCTTTGTTTCTCTTAGAATTTGTCTGGTTTGTTCTGGTTTTGTTCTGGTTCCCCGGGCAGCTGTGGAATGATTTCTTTGGAAAGACCTAGGTCTGCCGAGCTTGTTCCTGACACCAAGAGCAAACTTCCCTATACCAAGATAGTGGCCACAGAGCACTGAGGCCCATGGACATTTTGATGACTTCATAATGTATCAATTAGCTAGACTGACCTACATTTCCCAGAATGCTCATTTTAACACATTTTCAGTGGGGTTGGTTATATTGTTTTCCCCAGTTAAGATATTTGAATGGATTGTCCGGACTCCACAGAGTATACTTATGTTAAGACTTTTATTTAAAGGCGAAAGATCCAGTGGAGGGAGAGAAAGAGAATGCAGGGGAACAGTGTAGTTTCTGAGAGACAAAATTTGTGCATCGGGGCCCAACATTTGTCCACAGAGACCACACTGAATCTCTGGATTGAACGGCCAAGATCTGTGTGAGGAACCTTGGCTTTAGGAGAACTCACTGAAAAGAGCCAGGTGGCTTTTTTTTTCTTTGACAAGAAAGTAGGATTTATTGGTGGGCGTGAGTAAGGAGGGGACACAGCCAACCAAGGGGCTCTTTAATACATCCAGCCAGGCTTCTCAAACTGGGGAAGCCATTGCAAATCGCCAGTAAAGAAGATAACCCTGAGGCTTGCCCGGAGAGTTTCAGACCTCAGACAGCATACCACATATCCCATTGCCTTTATCTTGGTCATACATCAAAAGTCAGACACTCAGGCACCCCCAGAAGTGAAGACAGAGCTGTTCTAGTATCTCCACAGTGGGGCACAAGAGTGACTCTTGGGAAATCTGGAAGGGCAGAAGGGAAGCAACAGACATTATGTAGCTCATACTACACAATGTTGCTGATCTGCTGACTCACCTCATTGGCCGGAAGCGGTAGGACTTGCCCTGAATCCTCCTTCAGCTGTTCTGCTCCCGTGTCTGGGCCAGGGGTCTGCGTTTAGCTCCAGACCAAAGGACCCTGGCTTCTGCAGGATACTCATACCACTTACATAGAGGCAGCAAGGATGGACACGGGTTTTAGTCCACCTCACACTGGGGTTCCAGCTTGGTCTTGATTTCCCCCACTTTGTATCTATCTTTCCTTCGTAGCTGCCTGTCTTGTGGACTTCAGGCTTCAGCATCAGATGTGAAGACACCAGCTTTGCAGAGACCGCTTGCCAGCTCCCACGATGATGTGAGACCATATCTCTGTAACAAGTCATGTATCTCCCATTTATGTCTCTTGGTGGATCTGTTTCCCTGGCTGAATCCTGACCCCTGACCCCTGGCTGCCAGGTGCTCTGCCATTCCCTGGGAGCACAGCCATTGGCTTCTCCCTCCCCCTGTGCTGCAAAAAATGCCAGATGGTGGCCAATTCCCTGGGCCCTGTTTCCCCACACACTACCATTCGACTTGCAAGCTCCTCTGACAATCTCTAGTCTCTGTGCAGGTGGAAGGCTGGGCAGGCAGCCCTGTTCTTAGTGATGGAGTGGGCTGACCGGCTGTGCAGATGAGCAGATGCCAGACGAATAGCCCAGGAGGCTCAGCTAATTTCTCACGGGGGGAAAAATGCCAAAACAGTGACAAGAAATCGCTGGAGAGCTCCTGTGGCCACAAGGAATGGTGGTCCTTGGACTTCTAATAAACCTCAAAGCAGGAGAGTGAGGTGAGCTCACCGGACAGACACAGGGACATCTAGCCACGTGGATGTCAGGGCAGACTTCTAGGCATCTCTTGGCACTCCCAGAAGGCTTAGCATGCACAGGAGATGACGATCCATTTTCTCCAGGCTCATACCCAACAGGTGGGGTTTTGCACACCTTCTATCAGAGAGATTGCAGACTGGTGGTCCGTGGGCTGAAGTTGGCCTGCCGCCATGTTTTGTTTGGCCTTCACGGTGTATTTAAAGGTTTTCAAATTCACTGCCAGCTTTTACAAATATAGGATTTCACATTTAAAAAAATCTGAATTTCCCACTTTTCTTGAAAAACCAGAAGATTTGGCAAGTCTCGGCCTATTTTCCTGCATGGCAAAAATTGGCCATAGCTGAGGAACAGCTCTTCTTGTTAGACAGGGAGAGAAACTCTCGGCTCCTGCAGCCCCCCTCAGCCTACTGCTCTTGCTTATATTACCTGCCTGGCTTCTGGAGGCGTCTGAGTTTACAAGCCCTGGCCATGCCATCTGCAGCAGATGCTTGGATCCTCTCCCACTGTAGTAGAAACCGAGGCTGGACTTCAATCACCAGCGGCTGTACCTCTCTGCCTGAGGACTTCCTTTGGCATTCAGTGCCTCTGTCTGCTCCCCAGCACGCCCTGAGTGCCCCTCCCCAGCAGACCTCGGCTGATGGGGGGTTGGTGCATAAATACCCCAACCCTGAGGCATGCTCTACTGTGGCTCCCAAACAACCCCAATGATATTAAGCTCTAGGTACCCACAGTAATAGCTGTCCTGATGACATGGTCTTCAAAGACTGCCTTCCCTTCCCTATCTCTCTTCCCCTCTCCCCTCCATGAATAAACTACTTGTTCAGTTTTTTTATACAGTAACAAGACTTCGTAGGAGTGATGTTCTACAAAGTTGCTATGAATACTGAATTAGCAAATACAGAACCACTGTTCCCTGGTCTTCTGGTCAACCAATCAATACATAACCTTGTTTTATATGTTTATGTTCAAAGACACCTTAATATATTTAATATACACTGTGGATTCATTAACATTGAACTCACGGCCAACAGCACTAGAAGTTACGCCGGAATGAAGTTCATCTAACACATGCATTTTCCCCGTAAGGCTCATCACAGCCTTCTGCGCTTACGACCCTAGACAGCACTTCAGCACTAGGCTTGGGGGCCATTTTAAGCAGCAAAATCACCAACACAAAGCACAAAAAATGTGTAAACATAGCACTAGATAGAACAGGATACTTGTTTATAATACGAGAGCTGGAACAAGGTCAGAGTGTCACCTGTGTGACCTTAGCTGGGAATGTGCACATCACATAAGTCAACATTTTTGCCACTCTGCACTCGTCCACCAATGATTGTGAAAGTGACACAAGTATTAATTTCAAGGTTACAAATAAATTGTAGCAAGTAGGCAAATTCACAAAACCAGAACGCATCAGGATCAACTACACCCCAGAGCCCGCTACTAGGGGACTCCAAATGAAGACAACATCACAGAAGTGCTTTCCTCCTCAAGTAATTCAGAGGCAACTAAAAACCCTGAAAGAAATATAAAACAATAGTTTCAGGAATTGTCAGTTAGGTAACAGGGAGAGTGATCCCTGAGAGAGGGGAAACAAATGAGGTGAGACCTGTGAGTGTGTTGCCTGGAGACCATTTCCAGGCTACAGTGTAGGAAGGGGATCCCAGGTGGAGCAGGGTGTGGCCCTGGCTTGAGGAGATAGAACTGGGAGACTGGGGAGGCCAAGGGGGTTAGAGCATGCAAAGCAGAGACCTGGGGAGCAGAGAGCTACACACAGAGAGCTCTGGAGATGGGCAAGGATCCCAAGTCTTCACAGGAGTTCTGATCAGAACATGCCTGTGGGAAAACAACTCAAGGCCAGAGAAAGAACCACCCAAAGGAGCAGAGGGAAGAGTCCTCAGAGCTCACACAGGGCGGGGAATAGTCAGCGGCAAGAGTGGAATCGCGCCATTCATGGGGCGTCAGGCCGAGTACTCAGAAGGTCTTGCTTCAGTAAGTGGGGGAAAATTGGCCCTTAGCTAAAGACTGCTCAAAGATCAGACCATTTGACCTTCCAGAAAGAAAGCTCAACAATATTTATAGAAATACGAACATATCCAATATCCAACAAGATAAAATTCACAGCATCTGGCGTCAAATTGAAAATGACTAGGCGTGCAAAGAACCAGTGAAAGGTGACCCGTAATGAGGAGGAAAATGAATAGAAACAGATCAAGAAGTGACACGGATGAGGATGTTACTCATCGAGTATTGAGAAGAGCCATGGAGACACGGAGAAAGCAGAGGGGAAGCAGACAGACAATGCCACATGTGGAAGGAGGGGTTCTGATGGGAAGAGGTGGGTGGGGGGCTCTCCCTGAACAGACGATCTTGGAGTTGACATCAAAGTGGAGAAGTGAGCCATATGGCTGGACTTCTGGGGAAAGAGCCATCCAGCAGAAGGAAGGCCAGGTAAAGGCCCTGAGGTGGGACGAGGCTGGCAAGTTGGAGGCCAGTGTTATCCGAGAGGGTGGAGGAGGGCGCTCTGCCCGAGGGTGGAGGCTGTGCACCCTTAGGTCTCTGAAATCTTCCTGGAATCAAAACTCTCCATCCTATCATCCTCGTTAACCCCCAGATGTCCTTACATTCTAAACCCCATCTCCCAGAACGTCTGCCTCTTAAACCTGGAAGTCATACAATTCCCACCCCCCAGCACATCCTGATGTGGGATATGGAAAATACAGTCCAATCTGGCAATTCCTATGAGCTGTCCATTGGGCGCCGTGCTGGGCTGTCAAAACAATCGTTTAGGACCTACTCTTTCACCTCTGACTCTGAGTGGCTTCAGGGAAAACAAATGTGAACACACACGCACACACACACACAGGCTGGAAGCAGCAACTGAATCCAAAGGAAAAACATTTTTTTCCCATGAGATGTTTATGCTCACAATTTAAGATTAAAATCAAGTCAGAAACAATGAGCAATTCATCCAGGAACCCTGCAGTGACAGCCCTCCCCACCCCACTCCTGGTTCCTCTTCAGACATCAGGATGGTGGCATCTCATGGTGCCAGCTACCCACCCTCCATCAATCCGGTCCACCTGACGCCTGAGGCCTCTGAACTCGCTGGCTCCCCTCCTCTCTCCCGTCTCCTTCACTCCCTCCAGGATCTTCAGGTACCATCTATGTGCTGCTGGCGTCTGGCTGTTTATCTTCAGGCCAGACCTGTCCTCTGACCTCCAGCTATCATATATCCCCATGTATCCATATGTCCAGCTGCCCACCCTTCCCCTCCCCCTGGCTGTTGAAACGCCATCTCCAACTATGCGTGTCCCCAATGGAACCACTGCTTTCACTGCCCTCTCCATGCTCCCAGGCTTCCCCATCTTCCTTGACGGCAACTTGATTCTTCCAACTGCTCAGACCAAAAACTTGTAATCATCCTTGACTCATCTTTCTCTCACACTGGACGTTAATTCACCAACCAATTGTATAAGTTCTTCCTTAAAATACTTCCAGAAGCCGAGCACTGCCCCACCTCCAGGGATGCCCTTATCATGTCTCACCGCAGTAACACCTCAGTTGGTCTCCCTGCTTCTGCCTTGTTCTCCCCAACTGTCTAACCTCAGCATAGCAGCCAGAGTGGACCAGTTAACGACCGAGTTGACTGTGTCTGTCTTCTGCTTACAACCCTCCAAGGGCTCTCATCTTACTCAAGGGAAAAGCCAAAATCCCGACCTTAGCCCCCCGAGGGCCTAAGTAATCCCCCCTCTTGCCTCTCTCATTCCATTCCCACCCTGCCCACTCTGTTCCAGCCACACGGGCCCTCTGCAGGTCCTCAAAAGGCCAGGCATGCTCTTGGTCTCAAGACCTTTGTACCTGCTGGGCTGTCTGCCCCAAATGCTCACCCCACTGAGCTGCCCAGTCCTCCTCATTCACAAATGCTTCTGAGAGCCCTTCCCTCACTCAGCGTCAATTGTCAACGCCAGCCCCTGTTCCCCAGCCCCCTTCCCTGCTTTATTTTTCTCCTTAGCCCTTATCACTGTCTCTCCCACTGTATATTTTATTTTTTTATTATTAATTTTTAAAATATTTATTTATTTATTTGGTTTCACCAGGTCCTAGCTGCGGCAGGCAGCCTCCTTAGTTGTGGCTTTTAGGCTCCTTAGTTGAGGCATGGATGTGGGATCTAGTTCCCTGACCAGGGATCAAACCCAGGCCCCCTGCATTGGGAGTGTGGCGTCTTAACCATTGTGCCACCAGGGAAGTGCCTCCCACTGTATATTTTAATTATCTGTCTGTTTGTCTTTCCCACTAGGATGTAAGTTCCACACATTTTGCTGTTTTATTCGTTGCTATACCCCCAGTCTCCAGGATAGTTTTGGCACATAGTGGGTGCTCATCAATATTCATTGGTTGAATGAAGGACATTTACAGCTGAAGGAGCATGCCCCTCTTCTTCTGACCGCCCAGCACCCCGCCCCTCAACCTGCTCAGAGGCCAGTGCAGAGCAGGCATTCAGGTGCTGTTGTGGGCAGGAGGGGCTTGTGACAAGAGCATCTCCCCCAGCTCCACTCCTTTTCAGAAGGTTGAGGACGGTGGTCCTCAGATCTGTGGGAGGCTGAGTGTGCAAATAGCCAGTGAGCTCCCTGCATTTCCATCCCAGAAGGTACAGCCTTCTGGAAGTTAGGAGGGAATACTCTTTCCCGCCCCTTTGGGTGGGGAAAGAAGCCTTCCTGTGAAGGAGATTCAAATCAGAACTCCTGGGATGTTCCTGTTGGGTTTGGTCCTGGCGGTGACGGCGTTTGTTTTCCCCGGAGTCGTGTTCCTCTGGTTGCACAAAGCCTGGGAACAGTGAGGGCGTTAGGACCATGAGCAAGGCGCACGCCTGCGGCGTCTGGCGGAGCTTCTCGGGCCGGCTGAGCGGGGATCTATGTGTGAAAGGAAATTAGGCTGCTGCGGGCTTCACATCTGTTGAGCTGACCCCACTTGCAGGGTCCAAAAGAGGACGGCTGTCAGCTTTGCCAGACTGAAGACCCACCGGCTACCCCCAGACATCTCATAGCAGCCTGACAATTCGTGCAAGGGGGGGAAGCGAAACACGTGGGACTAGACCCCTGAGCAGAAAGGAATCATTATTTTTCCCAAAGAGGAAAAGGGCATCAAAGGGTTGGGGTGGAGGGAGGCGCAAACAGTTCAGTCTGAAGTCCCTGTGAACGGGCTTTTGGAAGGCAATTAAAGACTTCCGCTCAGAGAGGACCTGGGCTGGGACTTGGGTCCGTGGCTTTCTGATTGTAAGTGGAAGCCGGTCTTACACACGCTGCTGGCAAATGTCAGCCGGGGAAAAAAGGAGCAGGTTAAGTGACCGGCAAAAAAACCTTCCAGGTGGACCCAGGAAGCCAGGTTCTGCTGCCAGCTTGGAGGAAGCCGGAGCAGGAGGAAACAGTGAATTTGAACATGACCTGTTGCGTTTGGCAAGTTCCAGCCACATGCTGCTAAGGAAGCGATGCAGGCGTGGACCTTGCAGGCTGCAATTCCTGCTGCTGGGATGTGTGTTGCTGATGCTGGCCGTGCTGCACCCTCCCCTGCCTACCCTGCCCCAGGCTGTCCCACCTCAGGTCGCCGAGCACGGCCCCGAAGCCGGGTACCGCCTGGACTTTGGGGAAAATCCCCAGGAATTGGTGCTGGAGTCCAAGGACGAGGACCAGGAATACGGCCCTCTGGAGGGCTTGCCGCCCTTCATCTCGCTGCGGGAGGATCAGCTCCTGGTGGCTGTGGCCTCTCCCAGGGCGAGAGGGAACCAGAGCCAGGGCGGGAGAGGTGGCAGCTACCAGCTCATCAAGCGGCTGAGCAGGAGGCCGGACGAGGACGCCCCAGAGAGGGACTGGGCGGCCGAGGAGGAGGATGCGGGGGCATCTGAAGAAGAGGCGCTGACCTCGCTCAGCCTGGAGGAGGCGCTCAGTGCCCGCATCCCCCTGCAGAGGGCGCTGCCGGAGGTACGGCATCCGCTGTAAGTAGGCCCTTGCTTCCCCTTCCCCCGTTCCCGGAGGGCAACCAGCAAACTCAGGGATGCAGACATTCTGCATTCTGCTTCCACTGCCTCGGGGCAGCGCTTCTCCACGTGTGGTCCCTGGACCAGCGGCGGCGGCAGCAGCAGCATGCCCTGAGGACGTGTTAGAGATGCAGAGGCAGAAACCCTGGGTGGGGTCCAGCGATCTGTCTTTAACCAGCCCTCCAGGGGAGAACCACCGTCCTAGAGACAGAAAAGGAGGAACCCTTCCTTGTCCCTTCTCTTCCCGTCCTGGGTTCTAGTCCTTCTGTCTCTGTGGATTGTCAGGTCAAACAGCTTTATCTCTATAACCCAGAGGGGCCTAGAGTGGATGTTCTCCAAGACACTTTCAGTTCCAGCACATTTTAATAGTATGATTGTTGGGTTTACTTTTATTTTGGATGAAGGTAACAATTGCCGCTAACCTTTATGTGGCTCTTGCCATGTGCCTGACTTTAATCAAAGAGCTTTTCATGTATTGACTCAAAAATCCTTACAACTTATAATGATGGGTGCTAGCACTGACAATCATGCCTATTTTATGCGTATGAAAATGAGGCACAGAGAAGCCAAGTGACTTACCCGCAGTCACACAGCTAGTAGGTGCCAAAGCAGGGATTTGCTCCAAATTGCCTGAGCCCCCCACTCTACGCCCCCTTCCTTAGTCAGCGAAACTAAGGGGACAGGTCCAGGACCCAGGATCTAGAACACTGCACTCAAGCAGCCTGACCTGGCAGGGTGCCCCCACCCCCAGGAGGCAAGCTGGGAAGTAGGATGACATAGGCTGTGCCCAGGGAAACGGTGGGCTCGTCCTGGACCCCCTGCCCTCCCCACCATTACCATAGTGGGTGCAGAGGAGGGGTCTGGTTACCAGCATCCAGGAGCAGTGCAGCTGGGTAGTTGGGTGACTAGGTCCCTTCCCTATAAGCACTGCTCTTCTCAGAGCCCAGAGTCTCCCGGGAAGCAAACCCATCCTCCAGCCCTCTGGGTGGGAGGACTGGAGTGAAGCAGCAGCTGGGAGCAGGACCACATGCTTCTCAGACTCCTGATGGGGCTCCTCTGAACCTGGCCACTCAGCCTCTCGCCCTCAGGGGCGTGCAGATGCAGTCGCCTGGAGGGTGAAGCCTCCTTAGACTGTGTACCTCAGAGTCTCACTCATGTCACCAAAGCCCCGGCCCTGATGCTCCGACTCCAGGTCTTGGCTGAAACAGCTCTTTTCAGGCAACTCCCAGACCCATCCAGGCCCCGCCCCCTCATCACAGGTTTGTGCTGTCTGCAGCCTTAAATCTTAACACTCATGACAACCGAAGCTAAATGGTCATTGATGTACTAGTTTATTCAGTGCCTGCTTCCCTTGCCATGCAGTGAACCTGTAGTCTCAGCACACAGTAAAGAAACGATTGCTTTATGAATCAATATATCATTTTCCAATTCTTTTGATACATCTTTTCATTGGCCTGGAGCAAGGATGTTTTACCAACCAGACACACGGCCTCGATCAAAAGTCTCTGGCTCCCAAAGCTGTGAGTGTGTGTGTGTGACTCTGTGTGTCTGCATCGTGCAAGTGTGGGTGCATTGTGTTGTGCGTGTGTCAAATGGATGCTATGCATGTCTGTTGTGTGTAGTGCGTTAGTGGTGCCCGTGTGCCTGGTGCCTGTGTAGGCTGTGATGTGATGTGCACGGGTGCAAGCTGTGTGGTGTCTTTTCATGTGTGCATGTGTGTTGTTGATGTGTCAGTGTTCATGTGTGTATGCATCGTGATGGCGTGACACGTGCACGTATCATGTATGTTGTGCACATGGCATTGTGCCTGTGTGTGTTCTTATGTGGTGCTTGGGCTGTATGTTTTTGTGGTACGTGTGTCATGACTGTGTGCACATGTGTGATATGTATGATATGCTTGTGTGTGTGGTGTGCTTTACCCATGCGTTGTGTGAGTGGTGTGAAGGGCATGGGTGTATTGTGTGTGTGTGGTTCATGTGTGTATGTTGTGTATGTTGTGCACGTGGCGTGATGGGCACGTGTGCATGTCTGCATGTGTGTGTGCTGTGATGTACGGCTTGTTTGGCATGTTTGTGTGGTCTGCGTACATGATATTTGTTGTGAGTGTGCTGCACATGTGCATTGTGTGGTGTGTGCTCCGTGTGTTATAAATGTGTTGTGCAAGGGGTGCGTGTGTACTTTTGCAAGTGTGTTGTCTCTGTTATGCTTGTGGTGTGAAGTGCATGGGGGAGTGTTGTGTATGTGTGTGCATGTGTTGGTACACTGTGTCATGTGTGTGATGTGCACGTGTGTATGTGTGCATGCGCGTGTGTGCACCACTTCTGAGGGTGCCTCTTCCAGCCAGGGTGACCAGCTAGTCTCAGTTTGCCGGGACTTTCCCATCGCAGTAACCCCTCGGTCCCAGGCTAACCGGGCCGGTAGGTCCCCCGCCCACAGCTTGGCTCTGTCCGGCAGGATGTGGCGCCCTCTTCTGGCCGCATCCTGTCCCTGCAGCCTGTGTGCCCCGCCTGAGACCCCAGACTCCCCTCCCCCAGAAGCACACGGGCACTGGCGCCGCCCCTTCCTGGCAGGCTCCAGGATGCACAAGGGATTATCTGCAAAGTAAGGCCACAACCCTCCCTCCAGGGTGCCAGGGCTCTCCTTCTCCCATCACTCTATTTATTAAAAAAAAAATTTTTTTTATTGGAGTATAATTGCTTTACGATGCTGTGTTTCTGCTGTACAGAAATCTGCTGTATATATACATATATCCCCTCCCTCTTGGACCTCCCTCCCCCCCATCCCACCCATCTAGGTCATCACAGAGCACCGAGCTGAGCTTCCTGTGCTTTATAGCATGTTCCTGCTAGCTAGCTATTTTACACATGGTAGTGCATATATTTCAATCCTAATCTCCCAATTCATCCCACCCTCCCCTTCCCCCCACCCCACCGTGTCCACATGTCCGTTCTCTACCTCTCCGTCTCTATTCCTGCCCTACAAATAGGTTCATCTGTACCATTTTTCTAGATTTAAAACTGGGCCCAAATACAACCCATAAAAGAACAGCCATCTCTTAAGCACCTACCCTTTGTGTCTGAGGACACTCTTTATGCCCACCAGATTGCATAGAGCCTGTTTCTCAAATTTCAACATGTATGCAAATCGCCCCAGGCATCTTGTGAAAATGCAGAGTATGCTGGTAGTTGGCCAGGGGTGCAGCCCCAGATGTGACATTTCTATCAGGTCCCAGCACTAATGGTCCAGAGACCACAGTTTTGAGCAGCAAGGGACTACATCACTGGTTCCCAAACGTATGTGCATATTAGATTCCTACAGATTGTTTGTTTAAAACGTAGATTTTTCAGACTCCATCGCTAGAGACTATCAGTGGCTCTGAGTTGGAACCCAGCGATCTGAATTTTTACAAGCTGATAGTAGACAGTTTGCGGAACCACTGGTATAGACGGTGAGTGGAGAGGTAGTAGGGTTCTGGAAGTTTCCATGGAGGAGGTAGTTCTGGGATTGGAGAATAGAGAAGAGAGGCAGAAAGGAACACAGTCCCCTTCATGGCCCAGGGTTTTACACTTAAACACAAATGTCAGGTCAGCCGTAGCTGGCTGCACGCTACCTGCTTGTGCCAACTTATAACTTGTGTTTACGGTTTGGCCCGTGTTTCCCTGGTTTATATGCCTGCAACTGTGACTAAATCATACGCCATAGAACAGTGGACCTGGGGTTGAATTCTGGACACCACCCCTTACTGTGTGACCTTGTGTAATCACTCAACCTCTCTGAGCCTCGGTTTCTCCAACTGTAAAATGTCGATGAAAATAACACCCTTGCGTAGGGTTGTGGATCAAATGAGATGAAATGTGTGCTGATTCCCCCCCGCCAGCCTGCCTCCCCACCCCCCAGTGTTCAAGTCCAAACAGAAGATGCCCTTATTGTAGTCTCTAGCATAGGACCTAGGAATGAGTTGGAAAGAGGGAGGAAGATTGGAGCGGGCAGCTGTGGGCCTCACACCACTGTCTTTTCTCTGACCCATGAGTTATTTTCTGCCCCTCCAGCTGCTAAGTCATCACAAATTTGGCAGCACATCGGAATTACCTGGGAAGTCCTAAGAAGGAATCCTGAGCGGGTCCCACTTTCAGGGATTCTTATTTAGTTGGTCTGGGGTGAGGCCTGGGTGTCCCCTGGTAGTTCCAACGTGCAGCCAGGGCTGAGAACCAGGGCTGCGAGGCACCAGGCACTCCCCAGCCAGTGGGGGGAGGTAGGAAGGAGCATCTCCTCCTCTGCTCACCCCCCACCCCTGACTCCTGCTCCAGAGGCCCCTTTGGCAGGAGCTTTGTTGTCAACGAGGAGGGGTGCTGCAGTCCACAGGGTCAGGTCAGTTCCTGGTGGGCAGCGAGACACCCCAGGATGGCTTTGGCACCTGGGCTGCAAAAGAGAGGAGAGGCAGCTGACAGGGCATCATCAGTAAATCTGAGAGAGTGGGCATGCCCCTTGGGGAGGGGTTAGTAGCCTGGGGCAGAGACTGGGGGCTGGAGCCCAGCTCATCCCCCTCCATCAACGAGAGAGGGAAAACAACCCAGTATGTGTGGGACTTGGCCAGCCAGGTGTCGAAGGGAATCCACAAGCACCAAGCCCCCGAGTCCAGCATAGCCACGGCCGGGAGCGGCGCCTCCCTGGATCTCCACCCTGGACCCGGCCCCCATAGTGGGCTTGTGGTATAGACAGAGCTGAGTGTGACTCTTTGAGATCGAATGCACTTGTGGTGCCCCGTGCAGTGGGGTCTTGCCTTGTGCTTCGGGCCAGCCTCGGGGGTTAGATCAGAAGTGATCAACCTGCATCTTATCTTTTTTTAATTACTAGGGAAAGCTGGTGTTATTTACCGCAGTGCCACTCAAAGTGTGGGCCTCAGACCTGCAGCGTCAGAAATGCTATGTCTCAGGCCCACTCAGACCTACTGCTTGAAAAACTCTGTTTTTAACAAGATCCACAGGTGGTTTATGTCCGTGTTAAAGTTTGAGTAAGCTGATGAGGCCTACGGTTCACAGCCCTGCCTGCATGTGAGCGTTTTGTGAATCATCACGGCCAGGCTCCCCACCCGCAGACCAACCAAGCAAAATACAACTCACCGGGACTCGCTCTCTAAGTGATGCTTGTGTGCAGCCAGGCCGGGAGCTACTGATCTAGGTCCTCTTAGGTGAAAAGGAACAGAGACACTCATGTGACTGCAGGTAGCAGGGTTACTTGGAGTCTTCCCAGGGAAGTAAGGAGCAGGGACTGCCCGGGGAAGACTGCAGGCAGTGCAGGAAGGGGACTCACGGGTCACAGTGCTCCTGGGAATGTGCCTTCCTGATGTCCTCTGGCAGCTAGAGGCCCGGCACTCACTCCTGTTGCAACTTCCCTGTTGATGTCCTGCTGATGTCTTGTCCTCTACTCAAGCCCTCGTCTAGCACCCACCTGTGTCAGCATCACCCAGGAGCTTGCTCACTAGAGATGCAGACTCTCAGGCCCCACCCCAGACCTCCTGGACCCCAAATCTGCATTTATGGAGATACAGGGTGATGTGGGTGCCTGTTAAGATCTGAGAAGCGCTGGGCTACCTCTTGGCTTCTGATGCCTCATCGTTGGCTTACTGCCCTTTCTGTGACCTGCTACCAGCTGCTGACCCTCGCCGTGTGTCTGAATATCACCTTGAGACCAAGGATTGATCTGGGGCATCTGGCCATTCTTGGGGCAGCTGTCCCTGTTAGGTGGAGATCTTGCACCAGGAGCCTTCAGTGTTCAGACCAGAGACTCCTAGTCGGTACCCATCTTTAGTCCAGGGCTAGGGAGCCAGGATCAGAGCAAAGCCAAGGATGCCTGGAGCCCCTCAGAAGGAGGCTGGGAGACTTCAGAGGACTCCCACAAAGAGAAGGGGATTGCATGCACCTTGTGTGACTTGTCTCCACCGTGGCGAGTGACAGGCTGGCAGCCTCAGGCTCACCTACAGGCTCCAGCCCTTCCACATTTCTTTCTCATCTGTAAGCTCCTTTGTCCATCCTTCTAAGGCATCGTCCGCAGGCTGTGTCCCCAGCCGCTCTATCCCCAGGTCTGGCCTGGAAATTGGTGTCCCCAAGATGAACTCTACCAATTAGAGACACAATGGGCTGAACCTTGGGGTTTTCCCAGAATGCAGGAAATTGGTATTATTGTCCTGTGTCTACAGCCAGCCAGCCTATACAGCCCTTGAGAGCAAGAACAGTGTCCACCTTCATTCATTGAATAATTATTTGTTTAGCGACTATTAAAAGTGAGAAGGTGAGCAAGCCCCAGCCCCACCCCCAAAGAGCTCAGGGTACACTGAGGGATGCAGACAAGTAACCAGCTGTTACATCGCTGGGCTCAGGGTTGAGACAGGGAAGCCCGTCTCAGTGGGGGGGGGGGCCTCTGCTGATTTGGTAGGAGCAGGGGGTCAGTCACTCCAAACCAGCTTTAGAAAACCCGGCAGAAACCTTTCTACTCTGGCCAGGCAAGGGAAGAGCAGGAGAGGGTTTGTGTCACAGCCAGGCCATCTGGTGCACTGCTGTGACTCATTCTCTTCAGAATCAGCCTCCAAATTCATGTTCTGAGTTCACGGGGACCCTGGAGCTGCATGAAGTGAGGGTGTGCATCTGTGTGTAAACACAGACGCAGACTCTCCTGATCTTGGAGTGTGAAGACATAAAATTTGCACTCATTGAGCGGCTCTCCTGGGCCTGAATGATCTCTTTTAATCCAGGCAGCAGCCGTGGGCTGGAGAAAGGTCTCAGACTCCCTGTGCTGGCTAATTAAGGGATATAAATAAATAACAGAGCCAAGATTCAAAGCCACATTGATTTGATTCCAAAGCCCTGGGTCTTTCCTTCCCCACCTGCTGCCACTCAGAAGATGGACAAATGAGGTCAGGGTGGGCTTTTGGACACTTGTGTGATGTATACAAACTGAGACAGTAAACTATTCACCAGGTGTATGGTTGAAGGACAAAGAAAATGCCTCCATTATTTAATAATGAAAGCATGCATTTCTTCCTGGATCCCTTCATGAGTACCTGGTGACATTTGGACACTGCTTCACAATGTACAAAAGCTGTTTCTCTGCCCCGCCTCATTCACACCCCCCAGCAAAGCCGTGGCACAGACAGAGCAGGAAAAACATCCCCACTGGACAGAAAGAACCCAGGTCGCCAGGGGAGGGAAGCGACTTGCCCAGGTCCCCTGCGTGGACCACTGACCTTTTGCTCTCTTGCTTGTTTACCTACCTACCTTATTCCCTCAAAGGATTTGAAGATACATTAGGAAATAGAAAATTGCTATTAATATCATGTTTAGTCAAGATAAAGGGAAGTATACTTTAGAAAATCTTTCCTTCCTTTCCTGGTACAGGCCAAGCCCCTTCCCACCTCCAGGCCTTAGCAGAGGCTGCGACCTCTGCCAGGAACACCTCTCCCGACTCACACACCTTCTCTGACTGTGTCCCACCCACTCTCAGGTCCTGGCTTCAGTTGTTGAATAATTCTTCGGTTTTCTGTTTAATAGGATATAAACTCCATGATATCAGAGACTATCTGAATTTGGGTTCCCCCAAAGCAGGCCCTAAGGACAAAGAGTTGTTTTGCAGGTGATGCCTGGGAGCCCTGGTAGGGGACAGGGAGGGTGGAGCAGCCAATGAAAAGTGGGTTTGCAGGCAGTTACCTCTGCAGGCAGCTAGAGCTCAGCCCTGGGGGGAACCTGGGAGATAGCATCTCGTGGTTACCCACCCCCATCCTTAGGGTCTGGGTTGCTGGATATTAATACAACAACTCATTTTAGTCACTGACTGAGGGCAGCTCCCAGGGGTGGAGGGAGGTTACACTCCACCTCTTCAGGCATCTGGTGCTTAAGGAGAGCATCTCTGGCAGTCAGAGAAAACGCTCGGGCAATTGGAAGTCAGGCTGTGCTGTATTATATGATATCCCCGAGGGGATATGGGCAGGGCACCACAGATTCTGCTTCAAGGATTTTATCTACTTAATTCATCTTCCAGTCCTCACACATAGTAGGTTGTCAGTCAATATCAGTTAAATGACTGGATGGAAAGATGGAAGATCAAGATCAAAGAGAAAATTAGAATGAAAATAAGCAACCAATGACTAAATATCCTACTTCCTTACTCTGAGCTTCCTGGCAGCTGAAGTGAAAAAGGAAACACGATAAGTATCATGATCCTTGTTGCTCAGGAAGAGGAAACACACCAGGTCCTCAGAGGAGGAAAAGCTTTTCCTGGCACTTCTATCTGACAGGAATTTCCCTCCAAAGTTGCATGGAGGGGATAGAAAGTGCTGGAGGAGACAATTCCCCTCCACAGGTGTTACAGAGACTATAATGCAAAGCAGGTGTCCTGAAATGCCTTCATGTACTGCTCTCTGATCAAAGCTGAGAGCATGATGTGAAGCAGAACTCCACAGAAGCAAATTTCTAAGGCAGCCAAGACAGTGGGATCAAAGTAAGTTGCTTTCTAAGGACTTTACTGAATCAGTGTAGACAGTCCAGAGCTTGTGATGAAACCAATGGATTGCATGTTCTTCAAAAAACACCCCCCTCATCACAGTCACTGTGATCTGGACATCAGAACCCAAGCCTTATGACTCTGAATCCAGAACATTCTGTTAGCACTTCAGTCCAAGATGGGGATATGTATATACTGGTCAAGAGCACAAGGTTTAGAGTCACACTGACCATCAGCAATTTTCTGTGCAACTTTAAGCAAGTCACTTAAGCTCTCTGGGCTCTAATTTCCTCATCTTTAAAACGGGACTGTGTATCCATTATCTAGTGCTGCATACACACGACCTCAAAATTTAGTGGCTTAAAAATTGGACGTCATAAAATTTTTAAATTTTGTGCTTGAAGAAAGTGAAGACACAAACCCAGAAATGGTAGAAAATATTTGCAAATCATGTATCTGATTAGGGATTTGTATCAGAATGTATAAAGAACCCTTACAATAATAATAAAAAGATATCCAACTTAAAAATAGGCAAAGGATTAGAATAGAAATTTCTCCAAAGAATACATAGAAAATAGCCAAAAAGCACATGAAATGATGCTCAAATCATTAGTCAGTAGGGAAATGCAAATCAAAATCACAGTGAGGTACCATTTCACCCACACTGGAATGGCTAATAAAAACCCCAGATAATAACAAGTGTTGACAGGGATGTGAAGAAGTTGTTGGTGGAATGTAGAATGGTGCAGCTGCTTTGGAAAACAGTTTGGCAGTTCCTCAAAATATTAAACATAGACTTACCACATGACTCGGCAATGCCAGTCCTAGCTCTATACCCAAGAGAATTGAAAACATATGTTCACACAAAAACTTATACATGAATGTTCACAGCAGCATTACTCATAATAGCCAAAAATGGAAATACTCAAATGTCCATAAACTGATGAATGGATAAATAAAATACAGTCTATTCAAACAATGGAACATTATTCTATTCAAACAATGGAACATTATTCATCAGTAAAAAGGAATGAAGTACTGATACATACTTCAACATGATGAACCTTGAAAACATTATATTAAGTGAAAGAAGCCAGACACAAAAGGCTGCATGTTATATGATTCCATTTATATGAAGTTTATAATCTTTAAGTAGTCCTGTAAAATAACTCTACTTCTTATTCTCATTTTACAGATGAAGAAACTGAGGCCTAGATAGGTATTCAGGCCCTTGGGAGGCTTGCAAGAAATAATAATAACTGGCATGTATTGAGCTGTTACTTATGAGTAAGGCACTGCTCTAAGTACTTTGTATGAATTAACTCATTTGATCCTTCCAACAAACCCATTTTACAGATGAAAAATACTGAGGTTAAGTAAAATGTGTGCTCAAAAAGGACTTACTGGAATCAAAAGTATTTCGAAAAATAACAATTGATTACTACAGATGCGACTGGTTCTGGGGATCTGGAAATTGTTGAAAGGAAAGATAGTTATCAGAGAGCTTATGTCGCTTGTCCAAGTCACACAAGGACAGATCCAGGATTTGAACTCAATGCCAAAGCTTGATGACACATACGGACTCTTCCTAAGATGCCCTGAACTGTCACGGTGTTTGAGCTCTCAGGGTATCACGTGCCACACCGCCCTTCTCCACCCTGTGCTACCACATGGGCCCGTCTGCCCATCCCTACGAGACCCAGTGCTGATGACCACGGGCTGATGACCACGGACCGCAGAAGCCCAGGCATGTATCCAGAGCCCTTCTTTCCACGGGGGTCTACACAGCCTGCCCTGCCCACAGGCCCTTGCGCCTGCTCACCCCGCCCCCCAGAAACAAAAGAATCAATCCTGGTTCCTCTGAAGAGCATTTCCCTGGCCCCGAGACACAGGCCTCGCCACACCTCTGTTGATGATACTTAGCGCTGCTCTCAGACCACGGTGCGAGCACTGGCCTTCCCGCAGGAGCCCACGCCGCTCGGCCCTGAAAGGCCACAGTACCGCCACGGCTATTTCCAGCTCACGGCTCCGGGCAGTTCTGCGGTTGCCTGAAGAGGTGTTCCGGCGCCACCTGTTTATGTCTTGGAGGCCGTGTGAGCATGTTTCCATGGGGCAGGTGAAGGGTCCCCTCGGAGCTGGTGCCAGGACACCTGCCTCCGTGGCTCAGGGAGGTACCGCCCTTGGCCTTGGAAGAGCTTCTAGAAGCCCATTTGCCTTTCAAAGTCCTCACAGCCTATTGAGCTCATCCCAGGCTTGCCTGTCATCTCTTCACCCACCTCTCTCACCAGGAAGAGAGAACACAGTTCTATCTATGCATAAAACCTAGAAAACCCTAGTGGAGGGAGAGGAGGGGAGTCCTCTGAGATTCCCTTTGAAACCCCTGCTCCCCTGGTCTGTCCTCTTCCCTTCCCCCTCTCCTATGCAAAGAAGAGCCAGGAACACAGAATTTCAAGGCTGGAAGAGCCTTCTTGATCCATCCTGTAGTGATAATACATCTTCTGATCATGGCAGCGAATACTTACCCAGCGCTCAGTGCCAGCACCATTCTTAGTGCTTCGTGAAAAAGCCATCTCATCTTCACAGCAGCCCTGCAACACGGGGACTACCATCACCCGCCTGCAGACACCGAGGCCCCAGGAAGCCACGTTACTTGTCCAGGGTCATCTGCACAGCTAGAAAGTAGCGGGGCTCCCGCGTCCACAGCTGAATCATCTCTGCAGGGAACGTCCCGTGAGGCCAAGGAGAGAAAGTCGGTTGCCCGGGGTCCCCAGCTCTGTAGCCCGGCAGGAAGCTCCCCCATCTCCTGACTTGAGGAGAGTTAAATATTGAGTATATTACCCAAAGAAACTCAGCGAGTAGCAGGGGGGAGATTCAAATCAAAAGTTGTCTGATTCCGAAGTCCAAGCTCTTTTGACCACCATTCTACAAGGACACATGTGTGCACACAGACACACAGACACAGAAGTGTTGTTTCCTGTCCACATATTCTATAGATTGGGGTGGAGAGGGGGCCAGGCCCCGGGGAAGGTATGGCTGTGTTCTGCCCTGAGGTGATGAACTTCAGTCCTTCTGAATCTGCACCCATGGGCATCCCATCTGCAGGCCTCCCTGTCCCCAAACTCCTCTCCTGTCTGACTTGGAAAACAGCCAGCCTCCAAATAATCGCCCAAGTAACGTTTTTGGGTTTTCTGTACTCACTGAGTCCACTGAGGCAAGATATCTTTTCAACAGCCACTGGAGGTCCCCATCTCTAGAACCCCTGGATCTGCCAATATGTACAACCACACAGGAAATGGAGAACACACAAAGGAAAATTTGAACCTGTTTGTCTGTGAGCAGATCTAGAGCAGTTCTGGGGGCAGAGTGGAACTTCTCGAACTCGGATAGACTGCAGGAGGAAAGCTCCACCAGAGCCTGGGGTGAGAGGAGGGGCTGTGGGGTGGGAGAGAGGGAGGGTAGAGGGGGTCGAAGACTCAGCCGAGAGTGCAGCATGCGCTGGGGCCTCTCCGTTATCGTCGCAAAACTTCATGGGAACTGGTTCCACTTTGGATGTGTTATTTGACCATCGCTGAAATCAAGCTGTAAAGGTTCATGTAAAATATAGTTCATTATTTTATTCATCTTAGGGATGCTTCTAAGGACACTGTCATCTCTTGAGGGACTTCTTTCTGAAGTCCATAGGAATTTCTTTTAGAAATTAATGCCAGGTATAAAAACTAGTAAAATCTAAATGAGATCTGTATTTGAGTTAATAGTATTGAACAATGTCAGGTTCCTGGTTTGGATCATTGTGGATCACTCGGCGAAGCTGGGTGAAGATAACACGGGAACTCTCTGTACTATTTTTGCAACTTCTTTTGAGTCTTAAATGATTTCAAATGAAAAAGTTATAAATTGTAAAAAAAAAAAAACAAACAGTCTAGGAAGAACATTGCTTTCCCTAAAATATCTGGTATGTAACTTTTCTGATGGTAATAATTCTATTGCAGAATAAACCTCCCATTTTATTTTGGCTACCAGGAAGCTCAGAGTCAAATTTTAAATTCTCTCTAGAAATACCAAGGCCCTTTTGACCTATGAATGTATGTTCTTTCTCCAGATGTTGACTTTCTACTTGTCAGCTAAAGAAAAATGCACAACCTAAGAGTTGCCAGTTATGTTTTATTTGGGAACCTTACTGAGGACCATAGCCCGGGAGACAGGCTCTCAAATAGCTCTGAGGAACTGCTCCAAAGAGTTAGAAAGGATATATAGGAGGTTTTGCTGAAAACAAACAAACAAACAGACAAACCATGGAGTTGAACGTCAAAAGATAACTGCTAATCACAAAACACAAATATCTCAAGTTAATGATTTTAGTGCTTTTCTACATAAGGAAAGATGCAAAAGTCTGGGCTCATTGAAATTATTCCTTAGATAAGTATCTTAAGTATCCTCTTTTTCTGCATCCTGAATCCCCTCAGGGTGCATTGCGGTGAGGGATGCACTGGCTGTTGGCTTGATGGCTACAACATTCTTTTCTTTTTACTGGAATGGCAGGCGACATTCTTTGTCCACACACTCTTACTTCTATTTCCCTACTCTTGACTTTTCAGCCTTATTTTTTCTTTTACCATTATTTTATGGTACATATTTCTTGAGAGTGACTTTAAATACTTTTTTTTTTTTTAAGATTTTATTATTTATTTATTTTTTAATATGTGGTCTTAATTATTTATTTATTTATTTTTATTTTTGGCTGTGTTGGGTCTTCGTTTCTGTGCGAGGGCTTTCTCCAGTTGCGGCGAGCGGGGGCCACTCCTCATCACGGTGCGCGGGCCTCTCACTGTCGCGGCCTCTCTTGTTGCGGAGCACAGGCTCCAGACGCGCAGGCTCAGTAGTTGTGGCTCACGGGCCTAGTTGCTCCACGGCATGTGGGATCTTCCCAGACCAGGGCTCGAACCCATGTCCCTTGCATTGGCAGGCAGATTCTCAGCCACTGCGCCACCAGGGAAGCCCGACTTTAAATACTTTATGAAAAGAAATAGTGTATAAATACAGAAACAATAAGACAATTGTCACAGCTACCTTATGAGATGTTCATGTGCTTTTTTGTTTAATTGTCTAAGATTTCTGTTTTACCATTAAGTTAAAGCACTTACCTAGTATCAATCCCCCACCACATAGGATTTTGCCCAGGAAGTCACGGGCAGGTTTCCAGAGCGTTGAGAGCTCCAGCTTTGGCTGGGACGCACCCAGCAGAGGGATGTCCAGCTGGTGAGAAGCTCGGGCTGACCCTTCAGGTGGCATCTCCCCCGAGCAGGGCCAGCCTCCTCTGATCATCCCTCTGTGTGCAGTCCCACCAGCACAGATGCCTTTAGATGCTGGAAGTTTGAGGTCCTTGAGACAACCCCAATTCAAATGCAAATACTCCTCTGAGGAGGGACCAGTGGTTTCAGCAGCTGCAACCTAGAAAGGAGCACTCTGGAAGTGCATTTTAGGAAAGTGCCTTTTGTGGACAATGTGAGCCACACACTGCTCCATGGATCAGATTGCTGTTAGAATTCATTCCACTGTGGATTCGCTCAGAACTCTCAACAGACCCCATGCACAACAAATATAGAGCATCCCATTCACCTGGAGAGGAAAGTGGGACCTGACAGCCTCCGGGCAGAGGCCACACCACGCCCCACACCACCCCACAGGTTAAAAGATAAAAGATAAAGAGAGGATTCTAAAGGCAGCAAGAGAAAAACAAAGAGTTCCTTACAAGGGAACCCCCATAAGACTGTCAGTTGATTTCTCTACAGGAACGTTGCAGGCCAGAAGGGAATGGCAAGATACATTCAGAGTCCTCAAAGGGAAAAATCTGCAACCTAGGATACTCTTCCCAGCAATATTATCATTTAGAATTGAAAGAGAAAGAAAGAATTTCTCAGGCAAGCAAAAACTAAAAGAATACAGCAATACTAAACCTATCCTAAAGGAAATACTGAAAGGTCTTCTCTAAATAGAAAAGAAGTAAGAATCTATAGGAAAGAGAAAATCACAGTTGGAAAGTAAATCATTTAAATAAGCCAGTACACAGATTTTTTAAAAATTAAAAATTTTCTGTTAAAGCAATTGTAACCACAATGAACGGCAAAAGAATGAAAATGAAGATGTAAAATCATAAAATGTGAAGGAGGAGAGTAAAGAAATATAGATTTTTTTTTCTAGAATGTGTTTGAGTCTATATGACTACCAGTCTAAAGCAATTAGATATAGGAAGATGAGTTAACATACTTGAAAAACAGGGTAACCACAAATCAAAAATATAAAATAGAGTCACAAAAACCAAAAAGAAAAGAACATAGCATAATACAAAGAAAATCATCAAACCAGAAACGGAAAAAGAAAAAGAAAGGGACAAAGAAGAAATTTAAAATCAATGGGAAAACAAGGTTAAAATTGGCAATAAATACATATCTATGAATAATTACCTTAAATGTCAATGGATTAAATGCTCCAATCAAAAGACACAGAGTTGGGCTTCCCTGGTGGCGCAGTGGTTGAGAGTCTGCCTGCTAATGCAGGGGACACGGGTTCGAACCCTGGTCTGGGAAGATCCCACATGCCGTGGAGCAACTGGGCCCATGAGCCACAACTACTGAGCCTGCGCGTCTGGAGCCTGTGCTCCGCAACAAGAGAGGCCGCGATAGTGAGAGGACCGTGCACTGCAATGAAGAGTGGCCCCCGCTTGCCACAACTAGAGAAAGCCCTCGCACAGAAACGAAGACCCAACACAGCAAAAATAAAAAAAAAATAAAGACACACACTCGAAAAAGAAAAAGACACAGAGTGGCAGATTGGATTACAAAAAAAAAAAAAAAAAAATCTACAGTATGCTGCCTACAAGAGACCCACTTTAGGGCAAAGGACATGCATAGATTGAAATATTGATTAACACGTATTATGTGTCAGATGTTGTACTAGATTATAGGAATACAAAAATAAAGAAAATAGTGTCCCTACTCCTAAACTGATGATCTTTCATGTTCACAGGACACTTACTATGTACCTCATCCTGTTTAAGCCTCACAACAGCTCTAAGAGGTTGGTAATATTGTCATTCATTCCCACTTTACAGATTAGGACAGTCATCTGCTGAGAATGGTGGTAATACCTCTCAGCTGCTACGGGAGAGGCATGGGTTAACACTGTAAAGAAGCTCTTGGAGCCCGAGTCCTGGGAGATAGTGGACAGCACTTCTGTCAGGGTGTAATTGGTTCTCTTTATGTGGAAATTCTGAGAAAACCAGAGAGAGCCGGTGAGTTGGGAGGAGAGCCATCGGCTGAAGAAGCCCCAGCCAGGGCCTGCCTGTCCCCTCAGCGCCCTGCTTCTCTTCCCTGCAGGTGTCTGCAGCAGCATCCCAGAGGCAGCCTGCCCACAGCCAGCGTCATCCTCTGTTTCCACGATGAGGCCTGGTCCACCCTCCTGAGAACTGTGCATAGCATCCTGGACACAGCGCCCAGGGCCTACCTGAAGGAGATCATCCTGGTGGACGACCTCAGCCAGCAAGGTGCCCGCGGGCTTCCTCCAGGTTCCCTGGGGAGGGCCTGGACCCTGGGGGGTTCCCGTGCACAGACTGGGGTTTGGAACCTGTGCAGGCAAGGTTCCCCAAAGCAGACCTGCAGATGGGATGCAGCCGCAGGTAACTCATTAGTGAAGGGCCCCAGGGGCACTGCTTCTCTGTGAATACCAAAGACGTATTCTGCTGGTTGAATCTGCAGATGCAGAACCCTCAGATACAAAGGGCCGACTACACTGTCCTTTTATATAAGGCACTTGAACATCTGTAGATTTTGGTATCTACGGGGGGTCCTGGAACCAGTCCCCTCACCCAGATACTGGTTCTTCCCATCTCCACTAGTTTGCTTATCTGGGTGTACTCAGCATGCCCATACACATAGCGTTTCTGATCTTGAAAACAAAGCCTAACAAGCTTGTCTCATCCTGTCAACTCTATAGATTGTCATTCCTAAAAGAACGTTTAGACTTTTGGTCTCAATTTCTTACCTCCCTTTTTCTCTTCGACCCACTGCATTGCCCAGTCACCGCTACCACTGCAGTGAGACCGCTTTGGCCAGTGCCACCAATGACCTACTGGCAGTCACATGAAATGGACGCTCTGTCTTTGACTTCCTTGACCACTGTGTCTTAGGTCAGGTACCCTAGAAGCAGAGCCTGAGATGGGGCATCATGTACATGTGATTTGGCGGGGGCAGTGCCCTCAGGGGAACACTGTAGGGGAGTGGGGAAAGCAGGAGAGGCAGAGGGAGGAGCTGAACTTAGATGTGGTGTCAGACGAAGTTCAGCCACAGCCTGATCCCAGGGGGAGCTCTGCAGTGTAAACTGCACCTCAGCATCTGTCTTGCCTTGAGGCAAGGGAGCGGGCCTGGTACCCCGGCAATGGCGGGTCATTGACTCTGGCACCTGGGGTGAGGGGCATCATTCTGCATGACTCCCTGCCACTTGCAGGACAGGTGGTTCCAATACTCTAGGGCACATCTTCAGGGAAGGCTGCTGATTGCCGTTAGCAGCCAACCCACAACAGCTGGGCACATGCAAAGCAAACCAAATCAGTAAAAGGGGTCTCAGGGCTTCTGAGTAGGGCACCAGCAGTATCTGCTTCAACCTCATTGCTGCATTTAGAGAATGTGAACGAGTTCTCTCCTCTCTTAGTTTTACGACACCATTCCTTTTGGTGTTTACTGGGGAGAATCCTGACCCACCGAAACTAACGAAGCATTTTACACCTTAACAACTACCACCATGTACGCGCTGCTCGGGACTCTTGTGCTCACCACTGCTCCCAAGATAGACCTGTTGACAATGATCCTAGGGAGGGTCATCACAATCTCACAGGCTGTGGCATCTGTGACCCCACTGTCCCGTTGATTCCAGGACAGCTCAAGTCGGCTCTCAGCGAGTATGTGGCCCAGCTGGAGGGGGTGAAGCTGCTCAGGAGCAACAGGAGGCTGGGCACTGCCAGGGCCCGGATGCTGGGGGCCACCAGGGCCACCGGGGACGTGCTGGTCTTCATGGACGCCCACTGTGAGTGCCACCCAGGCTGGCTGGAGCCCCTCCTGGCCAGAATAGCTGGTGACAGGTAATTCACCCCCGGGGGCTGCAGAGCGGGAGGTGGGAGACGGGGAAACAGTCCACAGCCTCCGCCACTCAGAGAACACCCACCCACCACTGCGTGTGCTGACCGCCAGCTCTAGTGCCCAAGCCAAGGAGTAAGAGTCATGGCCAGAGAAAAAGGAAAATTTCCAAGGGGAAATGGGCAGCACCCTCTTAGAGGTATGCCTGGCTCCAGAGGCTGTCAAGAGGCTCAAGAGCTGTTTCCCACTTGACGACTGGTCTGGGCTCCTGTCTTAGGAACACCTAGCTCTTAAGGTTACCTAGTTCTCAGCCGGGGCTGGGCCTGCTCCATAGGGAGAAGCAAGGTGGGGCAGGGAACAGAACACCTCCATTCGGGGGCATAAATGATGGAAGGCAGTCTGAGGAGTTGTGTGTGTGTGTGTGTGTGTGTGTGTGTGTGTGTGTTGAAGAGGGGATCAAGATGCCTCCAGCCCTGCAAAGGCAGCAGCCTTCCTCCTGTCGGATGCCCACAGGAAACTCTCCAGCCTCCATCCTTCTCCACTCTCCTCAGCAGGCAGAGTACTGGAAGGGCCAGCGTCAGTCTTGGGGTCACACCTGAGCAGCAGAGCTCTGGGAAGAGGGAATTCAGAGCTTTTTGCTTCTCAGTATGAGATACTTCTCACAAACACGGAGAATTTGCGTGAACTTCCAAAATGACTTTATACATCGTAGAGCTGGAGGAATATCCAGGCCTGGGGGAAAATAAAGAGGGGTGAGATGAACTAGGGTTCATTCTTCCTTGTGGTAAAAAGTTTGGTTGGTAAGTTTGCAACTGCAGGTAGCTTTTGGCTCTCTGGACAGTGGTGCCTTGGTTGACCTCACATATTTCAGTTAGCTGGTGTTTGTTGGTGGCTCCATTGAAACCCAAACGCTTGACCTCCTGGAGCTTAGAAACGCTTAAGAGAGGATCCATCTTGTGTCTGCCTGAGAGTTAAAACTCAGTTCACAAGTGACAGGATGATGGAGTGAGCCCTCTCCTAGCTCCTTCCAAGTCAGACAGGGAAGCTTTGCTATTTTGTTTTAAGTGAAGTCCAAGAACACCAGCTACATCTGTAGATTTGAAACACAAAGCTAAATATAAGTTATTTTTTTTAACCACCTTTTTTCGAGTCCCTAGACTGTAGTTACTTCCTAATTCAGCCCTGGTTGGGCAGCCGCTATGGTCCATGGGAATGAAAACCAAAACAAGGAAACATCTTTCACTTCATTCATTGACATTTTATTCTTTATCTCTATTCAAAATGTACTCAAAGAGGCTTATGATGAGTCACTTATGTATCTGGCTAAAATAGAAGGGAAAGGAGATTTCAGAAAGGAAAAGATAGTGTTAGAAATCAGGGATAGGGACTTCCCTGGTGGCTCAGTGGTTAAGAACCCACCTGCCAATGCAGGGACACGGGTTCGAGCCCGGGTCTGGGAAGATCCCACATGTTGTGGGGTAACTAAGCTCGTGTGCCACAACTACTGAGCCTGTGCTCTAGAGACAACGAGCCACAGCTACCAAGCCCGCGCGCCACAACTACTGAAGCCCGCACACCTAGAGCCCGCGCTCCGCAACAAGAGAAGCCACCGCAATGAGAAGCCTGCGCACTGCAACGAAGGGTAGCCCCTGCTCACCCCAACTAGAGAAAGCCCGTGCGCAGCAACAAAGACCCAACACAGCCAAAAATAAATAAATAATTTATTTTAAAAAAATACAGGGAAATCTGGCAAATTTAAGTTTAAAAAGAAAAGAAAGAAATCGGGGATAATACAGTTATTAGAAGTGAGCTTTACGTAGGACTGAGCCTCCAGCAAGACAGAGTAAAAAGAGAAATTTGATGAATTTTAGGGTTTTCTGATGAAAAGGAATGTACACCTTTTATCAAGAAGGACACAGCTCAAAGGTCTGGGACGAATTGATTGTGTGGACGCTTGAATGCAGTTTCCTTTCTTGTCCTGTTACCATTACTAAGATGGCACAGACTTGATGGGGTTCTTTAGAATTCAGTCACACAGCTTCCCTGGCTCTTGATTCTGAAATTCCACAAAGTGCTTTGCCAGTGGCCAAATACATCTCGATTGCTCAGCTTATTCCACAGTAAGCGGAGACTTGGGAGGGTGCCCTCCTTCCTTCCTTGACCTTGCTTCTCACTTTTCTTAGGTCAATGCGAGGTGCCCCAAAATAGTGGAGGCCAGAGAGATTAAGTTCCCCTTACCTTCCAGAGGGAACGATGTGAAAAGTGCAGGAAAAGCATATCAAGATCCTTGCTGTAAATATGAACCCCATGACTCTTCATGCTGACGCCAGTCACTTGAGGCCATAGATTAAAGCAGATCATTGAATCCCAGGACCACCCTGGCCCTCTGCATAAGGGCTGGGCTCGTGCCAGCCCTGGCTGTCTCTGAGGTGGATGGAAATTGATGGGAGTATGAACAGCATGGCTGGCATCTCTTTTCCAGGAATCTTCCTTTTCTTAGACTGGTAGCTTCCAGCACCCCTGAGTTCAGGCCTGATTCATTGCATGGTACGGATTTTAAAAGAAACTATTGTGAGAGGCCAGAAAAAAAATGTGAGTGAGATACTGACTAGGTAGAGGGCAGCTCCTGCTACACCTAAGTGATTACTTGTTTAATTAAGAGGCAGAGTTTCCAACCTGTACCAATTTCCCACATCACCCTCTCTGAGGTCACGTAATCCCAGGCTGTGCAAAAAAATTGGGATAAAATACAATTACCAAGAGCAACAGTAAATGAAAAAATCAACCTAGACTCACGACTTTGCTGAGAGACACCACATACTCATACATACACACACTTTAACAATGAGGACCCTTTTGGGGCTTGACAATCCTGATTCCTCAAGCCAATGAAGTTTTATGATCCAGGGAGGAACAAGAACTAGACCCTAGAGCAGGGCCCCTCTGCAGCTGTGCACGATATTTTGTGTATGTGCATATGATTATTTTGCTGGGGAGGGGTCCATAGATTTCCCCTGATTCTCAAAGGGATCAAAGACCCCCAAAGAAGTCAAAAGCCACAGTCCTAGAGCATTACAGCTGAGAAAGACCTTTGTGAGAAGTAGTTCAACCTCTCATTTTACGAATGAGGAAGCTGAGGCCCAGAGATGTGCAACAGCTGTCTCAAGATCATACAGCACATTGGTGGCAGAGCTGAGCCTAGGTCCCTATTCCCCTGTGTCTCAGTTTTATCCTGAGAGGTTTTTAAAGAAAGGGGCAGGCATGCTTTTTAATGAAATGGGCCCCCGATTCCTTATGGAAAAATATATTTTCTAGGAGAGTACTGTTCAGTAGAAATAGAACATGAGCCACAGATATAATTTAAACATTTCTAGTAGTCCCATTACAAAAGAAAAAGAGACAGATGAAATTAATTTTAACAAAATATTTTAGTAAACTCAATATGTCCAGAATATTATCATTTCAATATGTAATCTGAGATTTGTACATCTTTTTTTTCAAACTAAGTCTTCTAAATCCAGTGCATATTTTACACTTACACCACATCTCAGTTCGGACAGATGCTGTTTTACGTGCCCAGTAAACGCATGTGGCTGGTAGCTGCCATATTGGACAGCATGTGTCTGGATTATGTTTCTGTCCCCCAGCAAGTGGAGGGTGTGTATCCCTTATCTGATTCCACGATTCTTTCCAGGAGCAGGGTGGTGTCTCCAGTCCTAGACGTGATTGACTGGAAGACTTTCCAGTATTACCCCTCCAAAGACCTGCAGCGCGGGGTATTGGACTGGAAGCTGGATTTCCACTGGGAGCCTTTGCCGGAGCGAGAGAGGAAGGCCCTCCTGTCCCCCATCAGCCCCATCAGGTGAGGCTCCTTCACTCAGCCTGCTTTGCTTTTGCTTCCTCAGGGTGGACTCAGCACCAGACTGCCTGGGCTATTCCTTGTTCTCCTAGTTTCCTACAAGTTATTACTTAATCAGTAAATTGGGGATAGTAACGGGACTTAACTTATAAGGTTGTTGCGAGGTTTGAATGAGCTAATATATGAAAAACATTCAGAAAGTGCCAGACGCGCAGCTATAGGTGTTATTATTCTTACATTGTTATATGAATGGAGTCCAGCGAAGCTTCCAGATACTGGGGTGGAAAGTGGAAGCACCTTATCTGGGGCCTCAACCCAGCTCTGTCTTACCAGGTAACACTGGAGTTTCCCTGCCTGGGGTGCTTTCTTGGTAAAAAGGAAGAATTCAGCCGGATGAAAGCTAGGACACCATAAGTCTCAAAATATGTCCAACTTTATGGTTTGCTTCTCATGTGTTTCATTTTTGGACAACTATTCTATTTAAGTCAATGTTCTAGATATCTTCTGCTTTATAACAAACCATCCAAACTTAAAGGCGTGAAACAGCTGTTTTATTAAGAGCATGGACTCTGGGTTGTGAATTCTGAAAGGGAGCATTGGCGTTGGCTGTCTCTGCTCCATGGTGTCTGGGCCCACAGCAGGACTATCCTTTACTAGACTAGACTGGCTGGAAATGACTCAACAGCTCTGGGCAGGAATCCCCTGGAGTTTGACGCTGGCTGTCTCTGGGACCCAGCGGGACCTTCTTCCCCATTCTCTCCTTGAAGTCACTGAAGGCAGGTTAGTTGGGATTTCCTACACCCTGGCACTGGGTTCGTAGAGCAAGTATCCAAAAGAGCCAGGCAAAGCAAGTTGTATCCCCCTACCAATTAAAAAGATAATTTATTGAGGTGAAATTCATATAACATAAAATGAACCATTTCAAAGTGAACAATTCAGTAGCATTCAGTACATTCACAATATGGGGCAACCACCACCTCTTTTTAGTTCTAAAACATTTCCATTATTCCAAAGGAAAATCCCTTACTTAGTGTCTCCAGCTGTCCCCTTTCCCCAGCCTCTGGCAATGCCCAATCTACTGTCTGTCTCTATGGATTTATCAATTCTGGGTATTTCATATCAATGGAATCGTACAATAGTTAACCTTTATGTGTCTTCTCTCACTTACTGTGATGTCTTAGAGTATGTATCCCCTTTTATAACTAAGTCTCAGAAGTCACCTAAGGTCACTTCCTCCAAAGTCACAGGCCCACCCAGGTTCACAGGAAGGAGACTTGGACCCACCTCTCAGGAGGGTCAATGTCAGTGTCACGTTGTAAGAGCCCGTGGGATAAGGAATCTGCCACAGCTGACCTGCCAGTGCCAAGCAATTACCCAAGTTGTTTCCAAATGCCTAGTCCAGGGACACGAAGTGAAGGCATTGGGCACAAACAGGACTTCCAAGGGTCTGCCCGATGGTGTGCAACTCTAACAGCTGACATGTGATAAACCATGAGCTTACATACGCAAAAAATATTTTTTTATTTTCTACTAACCGGACTTAGGCAATTTCTATCTTGACCCCTGCTCCCTAATGGCAGAAACCTTCCAGACAAATAAGACAAATTCAGTGATAGCTTAGTCATCTCATCTTTATTTTTATTTTATTATTATTTTTTTTTTTTGCGTTACGCAGGCCTCTCACTGTTGTGGCCTCTCCCGTTGCGGAGCACAGGCTCCGGACGCACAGGCTCAGCGGCCATGGCTCACGGGCCCAGCCGCTCTGCGGCATGTGGGATCCTCCCGGACCGGGGCACGAACCCGTGTCCCCTGCATCGGCAGGCGGACTCTCAACCACTGCGCCACCAGGGAAGCCCATAGAGCTCTCTTTTCATGAAATGCTGGGATTTCTGACATGCTTGCTTGGCTCCAGTCTTGAGATCTGTCTGAGCCCTGAGTCCACTCTCTGGGCCGCTGGAGCGCCCCCTACCTGCCATCCCCCCACCGCTCCCCAGATGCTCCAGGTTCTGAACCTTTCTACATAGTCTCACCTTCTCTCTCCAGGAGCCCTGTGGCGCCCGGCGGGGTCGTGGCCATGGACAGACATTACTTCCAAAACACTGGAGCGTATGACCCTCACATGTCACTGAGGGGTGGCGAAAACCTCGAACTGTCTCTCAAGGTACTTCTTGGGCCAAGGGAGGCCCAGGTGGGTTCTTTGGAGCCCTGTGTCCGGTCACAGCTTGGAGGTCAGGGCTAAGGCTTCGGGCAAATTACAGAGTCATTATACGTAGTGTGTCAAACCCTCATTTCTCCCCCTTTTTCATCTCTCTTGATTTCACTCCAGCCTGCTTCCTGAACTCGCCTGTCAAACCTGCCCTTAGGAAAGGGCGAGTTTTCAGTCATCTCCACCTGAGTGCAAAGCTTCCCATACGTTCTCCATTCCCGGCACCCTTAGCATCTTGATAGTTTTCACAGCACCCATTGGCCAAAGCAAATACCAAGCAGTTCTGTGCATTGAGTAGTTTGGTCCAAACAACTTAATAAGTATTTGTCCGAACAGCTTAGCACCCACTGGGCGCCAGACAGTTTCTCAAACCTTGGAATCAGATTGGACCCGCCACCCTCATTTCCTGTTCCATGTTGGTTTTTAGCCTGATGCTTGCTTTTTCATGACAGCAACCACTGAAAACCCACCCCAACAAAGACATATACCATTAAAAGGGCAGTGATCTAAGGTTGAAACGATGAATTGCCTTGAACTTGTACTTTTCAGAACACAGGTGTCACTATGTTTCTCCTGAACAATGACAATATCCCACGTGGCCTTTTGAGTTCGCTGCAGCACCCTGGGGTACCTTGGCACCCAGTTTGGGAACCCCATTGGTTTGGGTTCTTGGTGTGTTTTGGTTCATGTACTGCCTATCCTAGGCATGTTTTCCCTTTCCTCTTTATTCCCAAGTGGGGAATAAAAGGCTTCCTGTCAAATGAACTTCAGGCATTTTGGAGTAGGAGGGAGTGAGTGGAGAGTAGAGAAATTTCCAGAAGTAGAAAGATTCTGTTTGAGGAAAGCTTGCCTTGACCTCCACACAGATGGCTTCTGGTGCCTTTGCAGCAGGAGACTTCACAAGCTTTTAGAAATCCCCTGGCCACTAGGTATACCCTTATTCCCCGAGGAAGCAGCCTTGGGAGAATCCAGGCGCTAACGGCATGGCTGCACCCTCTAAGTGCTGAATCTGGTCACGTGTTTCAGTAGGGGTGGGGAAGCACAGGTCACTACCTGGGTGTGAGCCCCTCACACCACGGGTTCTGACCCAGGACAACCGCCCTCATTCTCCCCACCTTGTCCCTCCCCAGCCCAGAACCCTCAGATCTGGAAATTCTGCTCCATCCTGAGAACCAGATCCAGCTTTCTCTTTTGTGCTCATGATTTCTGGCGCATTTTGCCAGCCCCTCACTCCCCACGTTGCTGGACGGGAGCACAGAGGTGTTGATCTTCTCCTTTCACTGCAGACCTGGCTCTGTAGGGGCTCCGTCGAAATCCTTCCCTGCTCTCGGGTGGGGCATGTCTACCAAAATCAGGATGCCCGCTCCCCTTTTGACTGGGAGGCCACCCTGCGGAACAAGATTCGCATTGCTGAGACCTGGCTGGGCGCGTTCAAAGAAACCTTCTACAGGCACAACCCAGAGGCCTTCTCCTTGAGCAAGGTAAGAGGAGAGCCCGGCAGGGTCTTCGGTGCCCACCCAGGGCCACCAGGTGGAGGCTGTGCAGGACCACCTCCCGTCCCACCTGGAAGGGCAGATAGAAGCTTCTGGCTAGTACTTCCATGAGTGGCCCCTGTCAGGTGGCTCCTCTACCTGGCGGGGTTGTCCTCTGTCTCTTCCAACATCTCCCAGGGGCATCATGGCCTGGAACCCCCTGATGTCTGTAGGGGTTCTGTCATCACATCTAAGGGGTGTAATCCTTCATCCCGTGGCCGGAGGAGAGGCTGGGTGAGGAGTGAGCACTGCAGTGGGCCTCCAAGGGCCGTTTCATCCCAGGCAAAGTGCTCAAGGCTGTGAAATTACCTAAGATGTGAAACAAATATAACATTGATTTACAATGTTGTGTAAAATTACCCAAGACGTGAAACAACTATAAGTATTTTTTACTATAAAAAATAAACATAAAGGACATCCCCAAAAAGGCACAGAAAAATAAACATTTTAAACATTTAATGAAGTGTCTGCAAACAGTGCATTTTCACCTGGTCCACTACCACTCAGCGCCATTCTGATGGCGTGACACGTAAATGCTATTTAATGTGGGACGTGGT
Organism: Mesoplodon bidens; assembly: GCF_964165515.1. Lineage (NCBI taxonomy): Eukaryota > Metazoa > Chordata > Mammalia > Artiodactyla > Ziphiidae > Mesoplodon > Mesoplodon bidens. The sequence continues at coordinate 116,061,157 of NC_138161.1, forward strand.
TCACAGTGATGCTTGCTGTCCCCCTCCTTCAGCTTGCTCCCAGACACCTCTGTGCCTCCCAGCACATGAACTGTGATGTAAAACCAGCTTCCTCCGTCCTGCCGCCTGTGTCTCTCTCCTCCCCAGGCTGGGAAGCCGGACTGCACTGAACGCCAGCAGCTGCAAAGGAGGCTGGGCTGTCGGACCTTCCACTGGTTTCTGGCCAACATCTATCCCGAGCTGTACCCATCCGAACGCAGGCCCAGGTTCTCTGGAAAGGCAAGTCATGATAAAAACAAAGTGCAGAGAGAGAGGAAGAGAAGGGGTTGGGCGATCTCCCAGCATAGGAACTGAAGTTCAGATGCTCTTCCATGACCATGGCCACCCAGTCCCAGCTCAGCAGGGCCTCCTTGCGGGGGGTGGCTGTGCTGCCCCATAACCTGTCCCAGGGCCCCTTCACCAGGACAGGTGCTGTCACCTCCTTCAGGAGGCCTGTCCTTAGGGTCACTGGCTTCAGCTTGACCTCGATCATTTTTATGATCTGAGTATGGGACCTTGAGCTACACTGCAGGGAGTGAAGGAGTGGTCGACAGAGGGCGTCTTTGCAGCAGAGGGCGGGATTCACTTCTGTGTGAACCTTGCTTATAGCTCCACAACACCGGACTTGGCTTCTGTGCAGACTGCCGGACAGAAGGGGACGTCCTGGGCTGTGCCATGATTCTAGCTCCTTGCAGTGACAGCCAGCAGCAGCAGGTGGGTGGTCAGTGTTCTCAGACCTGCAAGGGGTCTTTGCTGGGATGGCCCTCCCTTCCCTTTGGGGCATCTCCTTTCAGTGGTCCCACGTCCCTTGACTGTGCGTGGTCCCCCACTCTGACGACCCATTCCCCAACCTGCCCCAGCCCCAAGCCCAAATGTGGACCCATCAGAGAAAATGAGCATCTGAGCTCGAGGGACATGGCGAGGCTGTTTAGCCAATGTTTTCATCTGACAGATGAGGAAACTGAGGCTTGGAGAGTGGCTAGCCCAGGGGCTTCAAACTCAGGTGTGTCTCCAGGGTTTAAGTGGATAAAGGAAATAAACACAGGGAGCTGGGCAGAGGCTGTTGTCACAGAGGAACACCTGCCCCAGCCTCAGTAAATGTCTTTTGTTTTGTATGAAAGCGGATCCAGTGTTACAAGATCATCTAAAAATTTAAAAGACACTGGAAATCCAGAGTTTATGGAAAATATCCCCATTTTTTTCTTTTTCTTTTTTTTTTATCGAAGTATAGTTGATTTACAATGTTGTGTTAGTTTCTGGTGTACAGCACAGTGATTCAGTTATACATATATAAATATATATAAAATCTTTCTCAGATTCTTTTCCATTATACCTTATTACTGGATATTGAATATAGTTCCCTGTGCTATACAGTAGGACCTTGTTATTTATCTATTTTATATATAGTAGTTTGTATCTGCTAATGCCAAACTCCTAATTTATTCCTCCCCCCTTTTTCCCTTTGGAAACCATAAGTTTGTTTTCTATGTCCGAGTCTGTTCCTGTTCTGTAAATATACTAAGTGAAGTAAGTCAGACAGAGAAAGACAAATATCCTAAGATATCTCTTATATGTGGAATCTAAAAAAATGATACAAATGAACTTATTTACAAAATGGAAAAGCTCCCCATTTAAATTAAAAATCTATAATCAGAGGTCAAAGAAAACCTGTGTGCAGGCAAATTTCCACCAGGGCACCTTTCTGAAACATCCGGACCAGCTCAAGATCATTAGCCAACTAGAACCAGAGATGGAGAAAGTGGGTCACCGAGCGGGCACTATAGGCACAGAAACACTGAGGAATCGAGGGGACCCTGGAAAATGTTCCCCATTTGCAGCAGTGCCTCAAACCCATAGCTCGTGACTGTGTTCCTAAGACTCCAGGCCTCTGACGCTGTGTCCTGCCCAGAGTAGATCTGCTATGTCTTTCGGGCATTTAATGGGGATCTATGGGGGCCAATACTTCTGGGCCAGAGGGGGAACTTTAGGGCATCACAGGAGCCTGGGGCGTGTGCGTGTGTGTGTGTGAAGTGGGGAGAGGGCTGGATCTGGGTAGACAAGGCTCATGGCCTCTGGTGACCCTCTGCCACACTTGCCAGAGGAGACCTTACCCACAGATGGGGTCATCGGATTTCAGAGCTGTGGCCTCATTCAGAACGTTTCCCACACACAGAGCAATGTGGTTTGTGAAACTCCTTCCACAGGGAGAAAGGCTTCCACTGCATGGTCAGGAGGAAGGCAGAGGGTGCAAGCGGCCCTGGGGATGGGTGGGAAAGAGCACACGAGCTCTCCTGGGGTGCACTGGATACCAACTCCGCAGATTTCCCGGGACCTCACTCTGCAGCATGGCTGGACCCTTCGGTACCGAGGAAGGGCGGGGTTGCCCTGTGACAACAAAAGTTTATGGCCCAAAGGGCGACACTGAAAGTGACTGGCAGGCACTGACCACAGGGAGACTCTCTCCTTGAGCCAGAGGTCCTGCTCGTGGGTACATATGGCCAGAAGGGACCTGAATCAGGTCTGAAATCCACACTGAGTCAGGGGAAGAATCTAGAGACAGAGGGTCCTTCCAGCATCATGTGGGCTCCTTGGATATCAGGAAGGTCTCCTTCTATGTTAGGGTATTTCTTCTCTTCAAATATCCGTCTCAGGAATAACTGCCCAGGTCGTGGGACATCCCCATGACGCTGGATGAAGGTTGGTGTGTCCACTTCTTATCACAACTTGGATGACAACCTGGAAAGTCTAGCCCACCCCCCAAACCTCTGCCTTTTCAGCCTGTGATGGGGTCTTTGCATAAGTTGTCCTACCCCAAAGGCCTGTATTAAAAAATAAACAACAAAGTGTAACTTCCTGGAGATATTGATCAAAGGAGCCAGGTGAGGCCCCAAGAGCCTGGGGTAAAAGGCAGAACAAGTCTTGGAGGGTCCAGCTCTGCAGGCAGGACTGGTGAGGCTCTGGGACCCCAGGGGAAGGCCCTGGGCCTGGAGGACACCTGGGGAAGCAAGTGCTCAGTATCCATTTGTCCCCTTTCAGTTTTGCCCTTTACCAGTGTTCTAGAACACCCCAATAGGCACTCACACCTGGCACAGGAGGACAGAGAGAAAGCTCTGTGATGGTGGAAATAGCTCACCTTCTAGCTGTGTGACATCAGGCAGACCTCTTAACCTCTCTGAGTCTTGGTTTCCTCATCTGCAACTGGGGATAATGGTGCAAAAAGAATGTTAGCTTTTGGGCCTCCCTGGTGGCGCAGTGGTTGAGAGTCCGCCTGCCGATGCAGGGGACGCGGGTTCGTGCCCCGGTCTGGGAGGATCCCACATGCCGCGGAGCGGCTGGGCCCGTGAGCCATGGCCGCTGGGCCTGCGCGTCCGGAGCCTGTGCTCCGCAATGGGAGAGGCCACAGCAGTGAGAGGCCCACATACCGCAAAAAGAAAAAAAAAAAAAAAAAAAAAAAGAATGTTAGCTTTTGGATTTATTTATTTATTTATATTCTTGGTGGGGAGGTGGGGATTAGCAAGGGCTTCTGTATCCAGAAAAATTGTGAGCTTGCTAAGCTGAAGACACCATATGCCATATAAAAAAGAAGAAACACCCTCTTTTATGCATAAGTAACTGTGTTTTTAACAAAGGGAAATCTCCAGGGGCCCCGAATCCAGAGGCAACTGAAATAGAGTCATAGGGCCATGGCCAAGCTCTCCTGCAGGGTGAAGGGGACAGTTTCTGTCAAACCTCAGGAACCCAAAGGCGTTGGTTCCAAGCAGGAGATAGTGACAAAAGCCCATCTTCAGCCCATGACAGATGAGGGGTTGGAAATGGGACACCCATACAAAGCCAGCTTTGACCTTCACAGAGTAACCTATCTGTGAAAACCTGGACTAGAAAAGACTACCTACAGCCACCGGAAGTTGACAAGGAAGCAGGTCTGTAGACAGGTCTTTGCGTCGGAGAAAATGACTCTTCCCTGAAAATTTTTAACCACAAGCTTGTGTCCAGCGTGGGTTTAGGGTTCAAATTTATAGGAACTGTGTTGTCTGGGAATCCTCAGGTGGGACTGGCTACCTAACTTGTTGGGCTCAGTGCAAATGAAGATGGTGAGACCTGTCACTCAACAATTATTAAGAATTCCTAGACAATATCAGCATTAAATCAAATATATTAGACCAAGAACATTAAACCCTTCTAAGCATGAAGCCCCTGCAGTTACACAGGTCACATGCCCATGAAGCCAACCCCGTCTCCTAGCCACAAAGTTAGCATAAAAATTAGCTCAGGCTGCATTTGGCAGGAACAAATGGAAAATGGTTTTATCAGGATGTGTTTCCAACCTGGCCCCACGAGCCTCCCGCAGCTAAAGCCCCTCTGCAAAGGAATGCATGATCCAGCCCTACGGAACCCAGGAGGAAATGAAAACCATGAGCGAGCGTCAGCAGATACAAAAGACAGAAGGAAAATCACTTGCAGGGCCAGCACAGATGTGTCCAGAAAGAGATCAACTCGGGCCTCAGGAGTTTCCTCATCTGCCCTTCCAACTGTACCCTCACAAAACACACAGCATCCTTTATGGCCTCACCTATGATACAGTAAATAGAATAATGGAGGAACTTGCCAGAATGTATAAATATGAATGCAAAAGTAGATGGAATGTGGAGATTTCAGAGGCCAGGGCTAGTCCAGCATCGTATTTGTGGACTTGACTATGAGATAGGGTCTTGCTGACCCCAGTAGAATTTGAAGATTGCCCCCAGACCTCAGCCCTATTGCAATGAGCTCTCCTTCCTTTACCTCCAGCTTTGGAGAGGATCTCCTTCTAGCTGTGCTAACAGCCATTTCCCTCTGTCCCAGCACCTGGATCACATGGGCAGGAAAGAGATCCACTATGGCAGCCCCCAGCACCTGTGCTTCGATGTCAGGCGAGACCAGGTGATTCTGCAGAACTGCACCAAGGAAGGCCCTGACATCCATCAGCAGCACTGGGACTACCAGGAGGTAAGTAACCCAGCTAGGAAGGATTCAGCAGTGCTGCTGGCTGGTGCGTGTCTCAGGCTTTTCCAAGAGGTCAAGTATTACCATACAAGCCTGTGTCCCTGCTGTTGAACTGAGTGACTTGACACTAAGGCCTCAGGGGGAGGTGAAGCCAACTTTGCAGCAAAGCTAACAACCAGCATCTTGAAATGTACTAATTTTCCAGGTTTCTGTATAGCTCTGGTCTTGATATGGTAGAGATAGGAGACAGCCTCTTTTTTAAAGTTTATTAGCTTAGGTCACAAGTAGGACCATGGAGCGTGTTACAGAAGCAGTCAACCACGTTGGTGGTGTGGTTTTAGGGGCAATGGAAAGGCCTGTCTCCTGTTCCACAACCAGATACATGAGGATGTAGATCGTTCTTTCTTGCTTTGCAAATTCCGCTCTGAGCATTTCATCAGTTTAGTAAGACTTTGATTCCCATGACTCCAGAGAGAAGCTTGAGATCCTTTCCAGAGGTTATGCATCAATAAAGAGGAAATACGAAGAGGGTAAGTATTTAGGGAGAGTGAGCCATTTACAGGATTGGGATTGGAAGGTGACAGTAAGTATCAACAATAACTGTCCATACGTAGTTTTTCCTTCACCTCAAATCCCTTCTGAAATGAGTTAGGGTACAAGTATACAAACAAAGAGATTAATACACACATCTTTCAAACATGCCATTCTTCAACTTTTGCTTGGGAATAAGGGGGGGGGTATTAAATAACTAAGCAGAACTCCATGCATCGGTACTCTTAAAGCAGGCTGTGAAAGAGGAAAATCGTATAGTGTAAAACTTAAGCTGAACTCACGATAAACAGTTGAGAACAAAGCTCTTGGGGCTTTGGTGACAAGTGAACCTAGGACTCAGGGGGCCCACACATGCTCAAAGAATTCTTAGAAACCAAGTTAAGGCCCTTTATGAATGATCATAAGGGATCATTCTAAGCAAGTCCTCTGGATAAGATAGATTTAGAAACAGCATTTAAAAATAATATGTAAAAGATTAGTGACTAAGATACACCCAGCATCTTTCAGGCATTAGAAAATAAGGCTTTAAAAAAGTATTCTTGGGCTTCCCTGGTGGCGCGGTAGTTGAGAGTCCGCCCGCCGATGCAGGGGATGTGGGTTCGTGCCCTGGTCCGGGAAGATCCCACATGCCGCGGAGCGGCTGGGCCCGTGAGCCATGGCTGCTGAGCTTGCGCGTCCGGAGCCTGTGCTCCGCCACGGGAGAGGCCACAACGGTGAGAGGCCCGCGTACCGCAAAAAAAAAAAAAAAAAAGGATTCTCATTCAGCCATAAAAAGGAACAAGATACTGTTCATAGCAGCAGGATTCACAATAGCCAATAGGTGGAAGCAACCTAAGGGTCCAGTGATTGATGAATGAATAAACAAAATGTGCTTTATACATACAATGGAATATTTTCCTGCCTTAAGAAAGAAGGAAATCCTGTCATTTACTTCAACATGGATGAAGCTTGAGGACATTATGCTAAGTGAAATAAGCCAGGCACAAAAAGACAAATACTGTATGATTAAACTTACATGACATATATAGAGAAGTCATATTCATACAAACAGAAAATAGAATGGTGGTTACCAGGCATGAGGAGAAGTGGGGAGAGGGAAGTTGTTGTTTAATGGGTATAGAGTTTGTTTTGAATGAAGAAAAAGTTCTGGAGATCTGTTTCACAACAAAGTGAATATACTTAACATTACTAGCTTTTACACTTAAAAATGGTTAAGGTAGAAAATTTTATGTTACATATTTTTACCACTACAAAGAAAGAAAGAAAGAAAGAAATTAGGTACTATTTTGTGCTACAACATGGATGGAACTTGAAAATACCATGCAAAGTGAAAGAAGCCAGTCACAAAAGGCCCTATATTATATGATTCCATCTATATGAAATGTCAAGAAGAGACAAGTCCATAAACACAGAAACTAGATTAATGATTTCCAGTGGCTGGAAGGAAGCAGGAATGGGAAGTGACTGCTAATGGATAGTACCTTTCTTTTTACAGTGATGAAATTTTCTGCAATTAGATAGAGGTGATGGTTGCATATACTTTGTGAATATACTAAAATCCGCTGAGTTGTATTTAGGGCATGTGAATTATATCTCTAAATAAATAAATGGACATTATCAGCACTGTTGGTTAAGGTTGTTTAACTTTTCATAAAGAAATTGATTTTTTTCTTGAAAAGGGGATGGCTACATTCAGTATTAAGTTTGGTAGATTTTGAGCAGGAAGCAGCTATGGTCTTCCACACATGGCTGACTCAGGCCTTCAGGGTATCCTTAGAGTCTTACTCTATACTGCAACTTGGTGGCAGCAGTACTAAACTGCAGGATTAACAGAGGGCAGAGATTTACAAGTACAGTGATAACAATGAATGTCAACAATACAGTATAACGATTGAACATGATCTTTACACTGGCATTTTACTAGCCTGAACTCTCCAAGAAATGGCATAATTACCCAACCACAATAATAATAATTGAATTAATGACCCCAAGGCTCTGTATGATATTTCAATTTTAAGGTTACCTAAATTATATTATATAGTAACGAAAATACTCCAATTCCTTACCAGGCCAGTTCATATCACCTTTATTATTCTCTTAATGATTAGCACAAATCTTAGAAATTTCCTTCTTTGCTGACTGATTGTGGGGGACCAACTCGTTTTCTTTTTTTTTTTTTTTCCTTTTCTACTCTCTTTTCAGAATGGAATGATTGTTCACATTCTTTCTGGGAAATGCATAGAAGCTGTGATGCAGGAAAACAATAAAGATTTGTATTTACGTGAGTGTGATGGAAAAGCCAGCCAGCTGTGGCGATTTGACAATGTCAGCACCGTGGATGAACAATGAATGCCACCATCAGAAGGAAAAGAGAAATGTGGCCATAGAGGTTCAACTCAAGGGAACAACAGGAGCATGTGCATATCATGAAGGAGACCCTTTGTGTTTGTGCAGTGATGATAGTAGAAACAAAAACTCCACAAATGAATATGGGAAGTCTTTCCTTCTCATACCTTACTACATTGACCACTGGCTGTTTTAGAAAAAGAAAAACATGGACCCATTGTCTCAATGTCTTCATCACTGGTAGATGATCATTACATGGTACATAAGATTCTTGGGGTTTTTGTTTCATTGAGCAGTAAATAATTGCTTTTATCTCAGACTAAGGAAAGAGGCCTGGCAACACCTTCAGGATACACAATTCTGATTGATCAATTTATTTCAAATGGCCTTATCTTGGGTTGTCTGTGTCACCAGCCATGAAAATTAAAGCGTGAAGAACGTGCAAAGTCCTGACATCCAAAAAACATTGCAATAGGCTTATGAGGACAAATTTCATGTTCATTGGTTGAGGCATAGCTCAGAGGAAGGAAGGGAAATAAGCTACTGAGAGAAAATAGGGTTGGAGAGAGCTTTGACCCAATTCTTCAGCTCAGCCTAGTAGCTGAAAAGAGTCAGTAGACCTGGAATAAGATGTTCTCATGTTAATGAGAATTTCCTCAGAACTTTCTATCTCCATTCACCCTGCCCTTGCTATTCTCAATCTAGATTAACCACAATCGGATTCTCATGCAATATTCTTTTCTTTAATCGTTGGTGTTGGGTCAGCTTAGATTGAACACTCCCACTAATAGAAGTGTGTACAGTTGAGAAACTCTCCTGATGCCCTGTTATAGGGTTTGCACTGATTGGACCAGAATGAGCAACATTTGCAAAGAGGCAAATATCCCTGGGAGGGAAATGCCAGCGTCTGAGCCAAAATTCTTATGAGAGGAACTAGAGGTGGGTGTTAATGTCCATGAAGGTTGAAAGGACTGTCTCTGAGCCAGTAGGAAATGTCTGGGACCCTCAAATATGCCCACACCTGAACATTCAGCCATAGAAGAACACATCTCCACCAGGGCAGAGCCCATGCTAGCAAAAGCTGAATGGCTCTCTTGTTGTGACTTGGCCCACCCAGTTGGGTTGTAAGAGTTGCTGAGTGGGGGTGGTTATGTGACTGAGAAGACATGGTGCTTGGTGGTGGACCCCGACACCCAAGGAGATGGGAAGAGCCCCCAAGCGAACCAGTAGGATATGGGAGGACTGAGGGAGGAGGAGAAGTGGTCGCTGGACAGGACCGGCACCCCTGAGGGGTGGCTGAGAGGGGGGAGGGGTTACCACGCCTGGAGGGACCTCGGGCTCAGACCAGGGGCCCAGCATTTCCCCTGCCCAATCAGCCGGGGAAGTCTGCCAGGCTCTTGGGCTGGGTCCTATGGCCTCAGAAGTCCCCTCTGGGCTGAGTTGGTCCTGGGGGCATAAGAGCAAGGCCGGGAGAGAACAGGAGAGGCAGACGGGAGGGACCCTCCAGGACCAGAGGAGAGGAAAGGAGCAGAGAGGGTTTGCCCCACCCACTCAGGCACAGGGAGCCTGCTGAGCCCCCAGGCCAGTCCCCCAACCTCCGAAGTCCCCTCTGGGTGCGTGGGTCCTGGGGGCATAGGAGGGAGGCTGGGGAGATCAGGTGAGGCAGGCGGGAGGAGCCCTCTGGGACTGAAGGAGTGGTAGAGGAGTGGAGGGCATTTGCCCCGCCCACTCAAACCCAGAAAACCTGCTGGGTTCCCAGGTGAGGTCCCCCACCCTCTGAGACCAGAGGCAGGGGCACACCTGGGCCCTTCTGTTCTGTTGAGCCTAAGCCCCACCCACCACACCCCCCACCTTTTCCAGCCCCATGGGTCCTAAGCATAGGCCCCACTCACTGCTCAAACCTCACCCCTGCTCAGGCCCTGCCCTCCACAGCCAAGGCCTTTTCCACCTTTTCTTTTTTCTCTTCCTCTTTTTTACTATTGTGGTCCTATTTTACTTTCCAGTTGTTGTTTCATCTATATTTTTATTTTTAGTCTAGGAAACTAATGCAGCTGTTAGTTTCCTAGTCTAATTTTATTTTTTACTGCGTTATTGTTCTCTTTTTTTTTTTTACCACCCCATGCAGCTTGCAGGATCTTGGTTCATGAGCCAGGGGTCAGGCCAAAGCTCCTGCGGTGGGAGCTCCAAGTCTAAACCACTGGACTAACAGAGAACCTCAGAATCCAGGGAATATTCATTAGAGTGAGGTCCTCATCTCAGCACCAAGACCCAACTCTACCCAGCAGCCTACAAACTCCAGTGTTGGAAGCCTCAAGCCAAACAACCCGTAAGACAGGAACACAACCCCACTCATAAGAAAAGAAAAAAAAATGAGATGGGAAAAAATATGTCACAGATGAAGGAACAAGGTAAAAATCTACAAGACCAAAAAAATGAAGAGGAAATAGTCAATCTACCTGAAAAAGAATTCAGAGTAATGATGGGAAAGATGATCCAAAATCTCAGAAATAGAATGGAGGCACAGATTGAGAAAATAGAAGAAATATTTAACAAAGATCTAGAAGAACTAAAGAACAAACAAACAGAGATGAACAGCACAATAACTGAAATGAAAAATACACTAGAAGGAATCAATAACAGAATAACTGAGGCAGAAGAATGAATAAGTGAGCTGGAAGACAGAATGATGGAAATAACTGCCAAGGAGCAGAATAAAGAAAAAAGACTGAAAAGAATTGAAGACAATCTCAGAGACCATTGGGACAACACTAAATGCACCAACATTCGAATAATAGGGGTCCCAGAGGAAGAAGAGAAAAACAAAGGGTCTGAGAAAATATTTGAAGAGATTATAGTGGAAAACTTCCCTAACATGGGAAAGGAAATAGTCACCCAAGTCCAGGAAGCACAGAGAGTCCCATACAGGATAAACCCTAGGAGAAATACAAAAAGACACATATTAATCAAACTAACAAAAATTAAATTCAATGAAATAATATTAAAAGCAGCAAGGGAAAAACAAAAAATAACATACAAAGGAATCCCCATAAGGTTATCACCTGACTTTTCAGCAGAAACTCTGCAGGCCAGAAGGGCATGGCAGGATATACTTAAAGTGGTGAAAGAGAAAAACCTACAACCAACATTACTCTGCCCAGCAGGGATCTCATTCAGATTCAATGAAGAAATCAAAAGCTTTTCAGACCAGCAAAAGCTAAGAGAATTCAGCACCACCAAACCAGCTTTACAACAACTGTTAAAGAAATTTCTCTAGGCGGGAAACACAGGAGTAGAAAAAGACCCACAAAAACATACCCCAGACAATTAAGAAAATGGTAATAGGAACATACATATCGATAATAGCCTTGAATGTAAATGGATTAATTGCCCCAACCAAAAGACAGAGACTGGCTGAATGGATACAAAAACAAGACCCATATACATGCTGTCTACAAGAGACCCACTTCAGACCTAGGGACACATACGACGGAAAGTGAAGGGATAGAAAAAGATATTCCATGCAATTGGAAATCAAAAGAAAGCTGGAGTAGCAATACTCGTATCAGATAAAATAGACTTTAACATAAAGACTGCTACAAGAGATAAAGAAGGACACTACATAATGATCAAGGGATCAATCCAAGAAGAAGATATAACAATTATAAATGTTTATGGACCCAACATAGGAGCACTTCAGTACATGAGGCAAATACTAACAACCATGAAAGGGGAAATTGACAGTAACACAATCATAGTAGGGGACTTTAACATCCCACTTACACCAATGGACAGATCATCCAAAGAGAAAATAAATAAGGAAACACAAGCTTTAAATGACACAATAGACCAGTTAGATTTAATTGATATTATGGAACATTCCACCCAAAAGTGGCACAATACACTTCTTTCTTTTCAAGTGCACATGGAAATTTCTTCAGGATAGATCACATCTTGGGTCACAAATCAAGCCTCAGAAAATTTAGGAAAATTGAAATCATATCAAGCAGCTTTTCTGACCACATTGCTATGAGATTGGAAATCAATTACAGGAAAAAAAACTGTAAAAACCACAAGTACATGGAGGCTAACAGTGTGCTACTAAATAACCAAGAGATCACTGAAGAAAGCAAAGAAGAAATTTAAAAAATGATAGAAACAAATGACAATGAAAACACAACAACCCCAAACCTATGGGATGCAGCAAAAGCAGTTCTAAGAGGGAAGTTTATAGCAATTCAACCTCAACTCAAGAAACAAGAAAAATATTAAATAAACAATCTAACTGTACACCTAAAGCAACTAGAGAAAGAAGAATAAAGAAAACCCAAAGTCAGTAGAAGGAAAGAAATCATAAATATCAGAGCAGAAATAAATGAAATAGAATACAAAGAAAACAGTAGCAAAGATCAATAAATCTAAAAGCTGGTTCTTTGAGAAGATAAACAAAATTGATAAACCCTTAGCCAGCCTTATCAAGAAAAAAACGGAGAGGACTCAAATCAATAAAAAATTGGAAATGAAAAAGGAGATATCACAACTGACACCACAGAAATACAAAGGATTACAAAAGACTACTACAAACAACTATATGCTAATAAAATGGACAAACACAAAGAAATGGACAAATTCTTGGAAAGGTGCAATTTCCCAAGGCTGAACCAGGGAGAATTAGAAAATATAAACGGACCTATCACTAGTAATGAAATTGAAACTGTAATTAAAAATCTTCCAACAAACCAAAGTCCAGGACCAGATGGCTTCACAGACGAATTCTACTAAATATTTAGAGAAGAGCTAACACCACTCCTTCTCAAACTCATCCAAAAAATTACAGAGGGAGGAACACTCCCGAATTCATTCTACAAAGCCACCATCACCCTGATACCAAAACCAGAAAAAGATATCCCAAAAAAGAAAATTATAGACCAATATCACTGATGAATATAGATGCAAAAATCCTGAACAAATACTAGCAAACAGAATCCAACAACATATTAAAAGGATCATACACCATGATCAAGTGGGGTTTATCCCAGGGATTCAAGGATTCTTCAATATACACAAATCAATCAATGTGATACACCATATTAACAAATTGAAGGAGAAAAATCATATGATCATCTCAATAGATGCAGAAAAAGCTTTTGACAAAATTCAACACCCATTTATGATAAAAACTATCCCGAAAATGGGAATAGAGGCAACCTACCTCAACATATTGAAGGCCATATATGACAAACCCACAGCAAACATCATTCTCAGTGGTGAAAAACGGAAAGCATTTCCACTTAGATCAGGAGCAAGACAAGGATGTCCACTCACCACTCTTATTCAACATGGTTTTGGAAAGCCTAGCCACGGCAATCAGAGAAGAAAAGGAAATAAAAGGAACACAAATTGGAAAAGAAGAAGTAAAACTGTCACTGTTTGCAGATGACATGATACTATATGTAGAAAATCCTAAGATGCCACCAGAAAACTAATAGAACTAATCAATGAATTTGGTAAGGTTGCAGGATACAAAATTAACACACAGAAATCTCTTGCATTCCTATACACTAACAATGAAAAATCAGAAAGAGAAATGAAGGAAACAATCCCATTTACCATTGCAACAAAAAGAGTAAAATACCTAGGAATAAACCTACCTAAGGAGATGAAAGATTTGTACTCAGAAAACTATAAAACACTGGTGAAAGGAATCAAAGATGACATAAACAGATGAAGAAATACACCATGTTCTTGGATTGGAAGAATCAATATTGTGAAAATGACTATACTACCCAAAGCAATCTACAGATTCAGTGCAATCCCTATCAAACTACCAATGGCATTCTTCACAGAATTAGAACAAAAAATTTTACACTTTGTATGGAGACACAGAAGACCCCAAAAAGCCAAAGCAATCTTGAGAAAGAAAAACGGAATGGAAGAATCAGTCTCCCTGACTTCAAACTACACTACAAAGCTACAGTAATCAAGACAGTATGGTACTGGCACAAAAACAGAAATATAGATCAATGGAACATGATAGAAAGCCCAGAGAAAAACCCAGGCACCTATGGTCAACTAATCTGTGACAAAGGAAGGCAAGGATATACAATGAAGAAAAGACAGTCTCTTCAATAAGTGGTGCTGGGAAAACTGGACAGCTACATGTAAAAGAATGAAATTTGAACACTCCCTAACACCATACACAAAAATAAACTCAAAATGGATTAGAGACCTAAATGTAAGACTGGACATTATAAAACTCTTAGAGGAAAACATAGGAAGAACACTCTTTGACATAAATCACAGCAAGATCTTTTTTGATCCACCTCCTAGGGTAATGGAAATAAAAACAAAAATAAGCAAATGGGACCTAATGAAATTTAAAAGCTTTTGCAAAGCAAAGGAAACTACAAACAAGACGAAAAGAGAACCCTCAGGATGGGAGAAAATATTTGCAAACGAATCAATGGACAAAGGATTAATCTCCAAAATATATAAACAGCTCATGCAGCTCAATATTAAAAAAACAAACAACCCAATCCCAAAATGGACAGAAGACCTAAATAGACATTTCTCCAAAGAAGACATACAGATGGCCAAGAAGCACATGAAAAGCTGCTCAATGTCACTAATTATTAGAGAAATGCAAATGAAAACCACAGTGAGGTATCACCTCACACCAGTTCGAATGGGCATCATGAGAAAATCTACAAACAACAAATGCTGGAGAAGGTGTGGAGAAAAGGGAACCCTCTTGCACTGTTGGTGGGAATGGAAATTGATACAACCACTATGGAGAACAGTATGGAGGTTCCTTAAAATACTAAAAATAGAATTAGCATATGACCCAGCAATCCCACTACTGGGCATATACCCTGAGAAAACCATAATTCAAAAAGACATGTACTACAGTGTTCATTGCAGCACTATTTACAATAGTCAGGACATGGAAACAACCTAAGTTGAATGAAACAACAGATGAAACAACAGATGAATGGATAAAGAAGATGTGGCATATATATACAATGGAATATTACTCAGCCATAAAAAGAAACAAAATTGAGTTATTTGTAGTGAAGTGGATGGACCTAGAGTCTGTTATACAGAGTGAAGTAAGTCAGAAAGAGAAAAACAAATACTGTATGCTAACGCACATATGTAGAATCTAAAAAAAAAAAAAAACAGGTACTGATGAACCTAGTGGCAGGGCAGGAATAAAGACGTAAACATAGAGAATGGACTTGAGGACACAGGAGGTGGGGAGGGGGAAGCTGGGGCGAAGTGTATGAGTACATACACTACTTAATGTAAGATAGATAGCTAGTGGGAAGCAGCAGCATAGCACAGGGAGATCAGCTGGTTGCTTTGCGATGACCTAGAGCAGTGGGATAGGGAGGGTGGGAGGGAGGCTCAAGAGGGAGGGGATATGGGGATATATGTTGGCATATGCCTGATTCACCTTGCTGTACAACAGAAACTAACACAGTATTGTGAACCAATTATACTCCAATAAAGATCTATTTTTTAAAAAAGACCTGGTACCCATCTCTCTTCCAGGTGGATTTCCCTCTTCACATGGTCAGCTTAAAACCTCCCCTCAAAGATGTTGATCTCCTTTGGGCTGTCTAAGGATACAGTGTGTTTCAAATAACAAACACTAAGCAGGAGGTAAGGGTTTCTAAACAGTACACATCATAACTATGCATTTCTTCACCTGTTGAAGTCAATGGAACACTGCATTTTTCCTTCCTCAGAATACACTCTAGACCTGGGCGAGGAGCCACTGGCCACATGTGGTTATCTAAATGTAAATTTATTAAAATTAAAGAAAATTTAAACTCAGTTCCTCAGTTGTACTGGCCACATTTCTAGTGCTCAATAGCCACTGTGTTGCAAATCACAGAGAACAGAACATTCCGTCCGTGCAAACAGGTCTATTGGATAACATTGACCTAGACAGATTTATCACCCCATTGAGAGAAGAGATTCAGCCACCATCGTCTTGCTTCAGACTTGTCTATATGCAACACAAATTCCCCTAACATCCTGAGGCTGAGATAGAGCTAAAAATTCTCAGGTGGCAACCTTGTAAAGGGTATTATGGCTGAACAATAAAAATTAAACAAGACCTCTATTTTTAAAATGAACTTTGTTATTGGCATTGTTGGTATTTGAAGTTGCTGGAATAAATTAATATAATTAAGTAAAAGGCTGAATTCAATTGTATAAGTTGTGTTTGACAGTAATTAACAAAAGGACCCAGAAGGCTTATTGCTTAATTGGTTGAACAAAGCAAGAATGTGGTGTTTCTTGCTTCTTTAACCATCCCCATGATTTATTACTTTATTACAGAAATGGCGGTCAGCTCAGTCCCTGGCTGGTACTTTAAGACCCTTAATTTAAACAAAACAGATGCCTCCATTTAGTTCTAAAAAAATTCAACCTTCTTCTCCTCATAGAGGAACAGAGTATTCAAATTCTCTTCTCTATGGGCTCATCTCTGATTTTATCCACAATGATCAATTTAAAAGTAGAGAAAATTGGCAGTTGGAAGATTTGATTCCCAAGAGTTTCATTTGTCTACCTGAATTTTATGATTGACTTTATTGTTTGGGTTTTAAGACTGAATTCATCATCACCCTCAACAAGCTCGCCATCACTAGTAAGCATCCCACTGAGGGGACACAGAGAAGTATTCAGCCAACAGTCTAGAGTCAACACTCTTTGTGTTATTACACAATGAAAGCAGATGTTATCCCTGGAGGGGCCCTGATCTATTTCCTCTTTGGTCTCAATGCCATCAATCTCACTGACCAACTTAGAATCCCAACTCCCACAAACATCAAAAAGTCCCCCAGGTCCACGAGATGGGGCTGTCACTGCACCAGAATTTGACATTATTAGAGTTCGTGGTATTGTGCCCACCACAAGAGGAGTCTTCCATTTTCCACTGAAAGGCCATGAAAAACCAGTTGGACACCAAGTGATCTGTGACCAGTCACCAAATCTGGACATTGACACGGGCTGCCTTGATGGGCACCACTCTACACATTGTATACACTGTTTATGCTTATTCTTTAAAAGCTCTGTTCAGAATGCAACTTGTTTGGCCAAAGCCCAAAGCACCTACAAGTCCGGCCCTGACTCTTCAAACACCTTGATTTGGGCATATTTCCAGTGATGATGTTAAGTGCAAATAGCCAAGGAGGTGATATTTTCAGGATTCTAGAATCCTCTCCTATTTCTTTATTAACAACAGTCCCTCCAATCTCCAAACTCTTTGCAGTTTCAACCTCTTCCTCCATAAAATGTGCTCTTTAAATATGGAAGTGTGTCCTTAGCATTGTTTTAATATTGTGAGGGTCTTTGCTGGTATGGTAATTCTTTCCACAGGACTGGGATGTTGATGTTCTCGCATCACTGAAGTCTCTACGTGATATCAATACACTATGCTATAATGACATAAAAGCAGCTCCCCTGATTTTATTTGGCTCAAAAACAGAGTCGGCCTGGTTACTTCATTCCTAGTGTGATAGTTTGCAAGCTCAGCCCAAACAGATTAGATTCATGTTTGCATATGAAAGTTTCCCAACAATTCCTAAACCGTACAGCTAACACACAGTTAACTTATATTCCAGAACCCTTGACAAATGCTAAATGAAGATGACAGGGCCAATTCTGCTGCAACTTGGGCTTATGAAAGCCTTTTAACTTTACAGTAAAATGTGACCAGAGGGTAGGGCAACTTTACTTCACTGGGCAACCTTCACGAAGGCACTGCTGACCCCTCTCCTTTAGGAATTGGCCAAGGGTGGCATTGCTTAATGTTTTATTTAAATAAGACCCAGGAGAGCATGAGAAGCTGTTTTTAAAGTCATGACCTGTCCAGATACACCAATGCTAACCCTGTTCAGAGGGTGGAAAATATCTGTTGTGTGGGAGGAGAGCAGCAAATGGATTATCTAACCAGCACAATTCTCCAACTCTAGCCATGTGGCTCCAGCGGGACCTGCCTCTTACCTCCACAGGATTCCACCCCCTGATTGGTTCCAGGGAGGACACTTGACCTAATTGGGTCAATCAGCACATTCACCAATAATTTTGTTACTGAGACTAAGAAATTCGTCTCTCTAGCAGAAATGTAAGAGATAATGTAAGAATTTATGAGCACTGAACAAATCAATTAATTGCTCAAATTTTCAGCTGTTCTTTGCCTCGGCTCCTCTCCTGGAAGAGTATGAAGGCACAGAAATACCATTTACTATGGACATAGGGTGAGAGGCTACTAGAGGTCCTGCCGATAGTGGTGGGGATATGGCCCTTGTCTCGAGGAGGCAGATGGGGCCCTGGAAAGCAGGTAGCCCCATCTAAGTAGAGACTCTATAGGAACCCTCTGGAGATGATCCAGGACCTGTGGCCTCTGAAAATAGCCACATCTAACAGAGAAACATGAGATTATATGATCAGAAAACAAATCATGCCAAAACCCAAAATTTGATTCTCTCAGTCCTGAATCCCACAGTAAAGTTAAAGCACCATTAACTAAGAAAGAGATGCCAAATTCACCCTTCAACACCAGACTCTGTAATAGTGACATAGAGTGTTCTGGCCCTGCCCACCTCCCTCTGGTCTTACAGCTTCAGTGAGCTCCTGAAGAAATTATAACAGTGAGCATCTGCATTTCTTTGCCTGAGGGTTTTCCTCAAAGACAAAGAAGGCTTCTTTATGATATGGGGAAGCCCAGCCATGCCTTGGCAGTCACCCCCCAGGAGCAACCCTCAATCACTGACTGACAGGAGTTGCAGTATAAACACCTCAGCTCCCTCACCTCTCCAGCAGGACAACTCTGAGGTGCATGTTCTACACCATTTCCCAGCGTTTACTGTGGGATTAAGCTCTGATCACCCAAGTGGTAAATGGCTTGATGGTGCATCTGTAATTGGCTGCATTCCCGTCCACACACCCCAACTGGTACTTCCTAGGCTCACCTTCCAGATAGACCACTTGCCCTCAAATCCTTATCTCCTAATAGGGAAACCCACCCTAGAATACGTGGCCTGGCCCACCAGAAGCTTCCATGTACAAGAGTTAGTTTGCTCATCAAATTCCATTCTTCATTTAGTTATCAATAGTCCCAACCCATGCACCAAATACCCCTATTCCCCTGAACTGAAATTATCCCACCAAACAGCAAGACCAGAGTATGGGCTTCCGGGAAGCTGTGTCCCGAGAGAAAGAGACTGAGGAAGGGGCACATGGTCAGTCCTTATCCCAAGCTTATCAATAATATTAGAAGTCCTTCCTCTCTGGGTAAGAATGAGTGAGGAGTAGAGAGAGGCCACTCATGTTCCACTAGCTGATGTCCCTCCTTGTGGAAACCTGAAGTCTAGGGAAGCAAGGTCCCCTCCTGCATCACACAACATTTCCCTCTCATATTCCAGTTATTTTCCAGTAACTGGTACATACCAGTATTAGAGGATGTACAGGTATACTGTGTAAGTCAGTAGTGGAGAGCATGATAGCTCTCCAGGATAAAGTGAGGGGGATTTAGATATGAGGTGGGTATTGGGGAGGAGAAGGGCAAAACAACATGGTGAAGACCTAAAGAGCAAGATGGTCAGAAAGGGATTCCTAGTGGGGGCAGGAAGGGTTGCCAGAGGGATTTTCAGAGTGAGGTGTCTAGTCCTCAGTCTAAAGTTGTGTGCTTTATTTCCATCACTCCACACTTTCAGCCAAGCCTTCCACACTGACCGTGTCCTGTTTTGGAGAATGGGAATCAAGGAATTGGGTTGAGCTCACTGTCCAGGACAGCCGGCAAAAAGCAGCCTTTGCAGTCAGATAGATCCAGTAAGACTGGGCTCTCAGGAAGAAGAGCAACACTGGTATAGAAAAGAACGGACACCCATCCTAGCCACACGCCACCACACAGTGCCGATCAGGATAAATTCACTTAGGTCAGAGAGTATTTTTAAATTATATTTGACTGTGAACTAAAGCAGGGGTCAGCAAACTTTTTCTATAAAGGGCTACATAGTAAATATTTTTGGCTTTGCAGCCCCACAGCCTCTGTCACAACTATACAACTCTGCCATTGTAGCAGAAAAGTAATCAGGGTCAATAATAAACAGATGCCCACGCCTGTGTTCCAATAAGACTTTATTTACAAAAACAGGTGGCAGGGGCTTCCCTGGGTGTGCAGTGGTTAAGAATCCGCCTGCCAATGCAGGGGAAACGGGTTCAAGCCCTAGTCCAGAAGGATCCCACAGGCTGTGGAGCAACTAAGCCCGTGCACCACAACTACTGAGCCTGCATGCCACAGCTACTGAAGCCCGTGCACCTAGAGCCCGTGCTCCGCAACAAGAGAAGCCACCTCAATGAGAAGCCCACGCACCACAATGAAGAGTAGCCCCCGCTCACCACAACTAGAGAAAGCCTGCGCGCAGCAACAAAGACCCAACGCAGCCAAAAATTAATTAATTAATTAAAAAAAGAAAAGAGGGCTTCCCTGGTGGCACAGTGGTTGAGAGTCCGCCCGCCGATGCAGGGGACACGGGTTCGTGCCCCGGTCCGGGAAGATCCCACATGCCGTGGAGCAGCTGGGCCCATGAGCCATGGCCGCTGAGCCTGGGCGTCCGGAGCCTGTGCTCCGCAATGGGAGAGGCCACAACAGTGAGAGGCCCGCGTACCGCAAAAAACAAAATAGAAAAGAAAAGAAAAGAAAGTCGGCACTGTTTTAAAAAAACAGAAAAAAAAACAGGAGGCAGGCAACTAGAGAAAGCCCACACGTAGCAACGAAGACCCAATGGAGCCAAAAATAAATAATAAATTAATAAATTAATTAAAAAAAAACAGGTGGTGGGGCAGATGTGGCTCACAGGCATCCTTTACCACCACCTGCACTAGAGTTTTTTGTCTCATTCCAGCTGCAGAAGGAGACAAATGACAGATGCTGTAAAAACAAACAGAGAAATATTCCCAAAGAAATTGTAAATAAGCTTGAAAAACATAAAAATAGGGTGTTTTTATAGTATAAATAACCAAAAAAGCAAAGAAAACAGAAGAGGGGAAATATTAGATCTTATTGTAAGCAGACTCCAATCCTTTTCAGAAAAAAATAGAAATAAACAAATGAATCATTTTTGTAAATCAAAATATAAAACACTGACACTGTAGCCCTCAGCCGCCTTTCTTTTGGACACTCAGATGCCACGGGCCCTCACTGTTGACAGAGCTTGGGCAGGACCAGCTTTCCTTATGTGACCACAGGCTGCAGTAAGAACATCAACGGGAAAGGGAGGGCTGCTAAGAAGCAAAGCAACTCTCAGCATTTCATCCAAGCCAACGGGATTCAATTGTAGTAACAGATGAAATCTGACACTCGAGGTTTTATGTTATAGTGGTGCAGAGACTCACAAAGCACAATGCACACACTCCCTGCCTTCCCCCAACACAATTCCCTTGCAGTTGGGATGTGAGGACAATCAGATATAAGCTCTTGCGTGGAGCAAGAGCCACAGCCTCTATGTATTTATATAAACTCCGATCCTTGGCATCCAATTCAGCCAGACTTCAAAACACCAACAGGAGGAGTCAAGCCAAGTAGAGGGACTCCCAATAGCAGGGCTTGAGGCCAGGCTGTATGAGGCCAGCAAACCTTCCTCCCTGTGCTCCTAAGCCAACATGGGCCCATGGAACATGTTTAAAGGCCAGACCCAGGGATGCCTCCTGCCTGTTACAACCTATGTTCGGGGCTGCCAGCCCATCGTGCCCTTGGAGCGTCAGTGCCGGCACATCCAAGTCTGGCTCCTGATAAAACGAACAGCCTGAGGACCACCTCCACCCCACATGCACAGACAGTCCAAAGCTGTCCGGCCCCATCTCTACTCTCCACACTGCTGACCCCACTTGTCACTGTCCAGCAAGCCTTCACCAAGCACAAGGACCAGGCAGCTCCATCACTCTGGCCACACAGTTGGGAGGAACAGCTGAGGCCTCTTGTCTTCTGCTGTGGTGAGATCTTGGTTTGTTCCTCCATGTTGGTCAGATGCCTCATATAACAGAAGGATGAGAATCCCCTATTCTTACTCTTTGTTGGGAATGCTATTTTCTTCTCCAGTCAACTCTTTGAGAATATCCTCGACTGCTCTCCATGGGAGGCCTTTGCACATGGCTCTAGGTGGTGGTTGGTTTGCTTGGTGGTGGAACTCCTACCGTCTCCCTGAGGCTCCAGCTCCTGACAATGACATCTCCTCACAGATTGATTTGAGCAATGGCCCTCCCAGCTGGTCAGGTCTCCAGTGCCCTCCTCCAACCCGCTGGCTACATCCTTACATTGCCTCCCTACCCATCTGGCCTTAGGCTAACAGGTGGGATCCAGATGGAAACATGATATATGTTTCCTTAAGATGGCCCTTGTCCGACATTTCTGTTCAATACAGTAAGTCTCCTACATATGAACATTCAAGTTGCAAAATTTCAAAGATGCGAATGTGCCCCTGTATGCCAGTTGTTGTACTGTACTACTGTACTTTTCAAGGTACTATACTGTAAGATTAAAAATGTTTTCTTTATTTTTTGTGTTTGTTTGTTTTTTATGTATTATTTGTGTGAAAAGTGTTATAAACTTATTACAGTACAGTACTACATAGCCAATTGTGTTAGTTGGGTACCTAGGCTAACTTTGTTGGACGTACGAATAAATTGGACTTATGTATGCACTTTCGGAATGGAACTCTTTCATCTGTAGGGGACTTACTGTGTAGCTCATGATGGAATTCTATCCCAAACTAAGCAATAGGCTTTTTAAAGCAAAGAGTCATGGTCCATACTTCCTTGTTCTCCCTAACCACTTACCAAAGGGCTGGATGCTCGACTCCATGGATTCTATCACGGAGGAGAGAAAACCAGGAGCTGGCATACAGATGAATGACGTTTCAAGAATTGGGAGAAAAATCAAGTAGAAAAAACTTTGGACACTAACTGGGCAAGAGACAATACGACCTCTGTGAAAAAACATATGTACCCATCATCAGAAATAATAGTAATAACTGCCACAGGTGTTAAGCCTGTGCTTAGCCCTTTACTCACACCATCTCTTGTTGTATTTACAATAAGCCAACAAAGTAGGTACCAATATAATCCTCATTTTATATTATACCATTCTATAGTTGAAGAAAGTGAGGCTTACGTGGATGAAACAATTTTCCCAAGGCCACACAACAAGAAAGGGATGCAGCTGTATCACAAACCCAGGTTCATCTGGTTCCAAGGCCTTTACTTTTTATTTATTATTATTATTTTTTATACAGCAGGTTCATATTAGTTATCCAATTTATACATATTTGTGTATAATGTCAATCCCAATCTCCCAATTCATCATACAAACCCCCTGCCACTTTCCCCCCTTGGTGTCCATACATTTGTTCTCTGCATCTGTGTCTCAACATCTGCCCTGCAGACCAGTACATCTGTAACATTTTTGTAGGTTCCACATATATACGTTAATATACAATATTTGTTTTTCTCTTTCTGGCTTACTTCACTCTGTATGACAGTCTCTAGATACATCCACGTCTCCACAAATGACCCAATTTCATTCCTTTTTATAGCTGAGTAATATTCCATTGTATATATGTACCACATCTTCTTTATCCATTCATCTGTTGATGGGCATTTAGGTTGCTTCCATGACCTGGCTGTTGTAAATAGAGCTGCAATGAACATTGGGGTGCATGTGTCTTTTTGAATTATGGTTTTCTCAGGGTATATGCCCAGTAGTGGGATTGCTGGGTCATATGGTAATTCTATTTTTAGATTTTTAAGGAACCTCCATACTGTTCTCCATAGTGGTTGTATCAATTTCCATTCCCACCAACAGTGCAAGAGGGTTCCCTTTTCTCCACACCTTCTCCAGCATTTGTTGTTTGTAGATTTTCTCATGATGCCCATTCGAACTGGTGTGAGGTGATATCTCATTATAGTTTTGATTTGCATTTCTCTTATAATTAGTGATGTTGAGCAGCTTTTCATGTGCTTCTTGGCCATCTGTATGTCTTCTGTGGAGAAATGTCTATTTAGGTCTTCTGCCCATTTTTGGATTGGGTTGTTTGTTTTTTTAATATTGAGCTGCATGAGCTGTTTATATATTTTGGAGATTAATCCTTTGTCCATTGATTCATTTGTAAATATTTTCTCCCATTCCGAGAGTGTCTTTTCATCTTGTTTGTAGTTTCCTTTGCTGTGCAAAAACTTTTAAGTTTCATTAAGTCCCATTTGTTTATTTTTGTTTTTATTTCCACTACTCTAGGAGGTGGATCAAAAAAGATCTTGCTGTGATTTATGTCAAAGAGTGTTCTTCCTATGTTTTCCTCTAAGAGTTCTATAGTATCTGGTCTTACATTTAGGTCTCTAATCCATTTTGAGTTTATTTTTGTGTATAGTGTTAGGGAGTGTTCTAATTTCATTCTTCTACATGGAGCTGTCCAGTTTTCCCAGCACCACTTATTGAAGAGACTGTCTTTTCTCCATGGTATATCCTTGCTTTCCTTTGTCATAGATTAGTTGACCATACATGCGTGGGTTTATCTCTGGGCTCTATCCTGTTCCATAGATCTATATCTCCTTTTTTTGTGCCAGTACCATACTGTCTTGATTACTGTAGCTTTGTAGTATAGTCTGAAGTCAGGGAGCCTGATTCCTCCAGCTCCGTTTTTTTCCATCAAGACTGTTTTGGCTATTCAGGGTATTTTTTGTCTCTATACAAATTTTAAGTTTTTTTTGTTCCAGTTTTGTAAAAAATGCCATGGGTAATTTGATAGGGATTGCATTGAATCTGTAGATTGTTTGGGGTAGTATAGTCATTTTCACAATATTGATTCTTCCAATCCAAGAACATGGTATATCTCTCCAGTTGTTGGTATCATCTTTAATTTCTTTCATCAGTGTCTTATAATTTTCTGCATAAAGGTCTTTTGTCACCTTAGGTAAGTTTATCCTTAGGTATTTTATTCTTTTTGTTGCAATGGTAAATGGGAGTGTTTCCTTAATTTCACTTTCAGATTTTTCATCATTAGTGTATAGGAATGCAAGAGATTTCTGTGCATTAACTTTGTATCCTGCTACTTTACCAAATTCATTGATTAGCTCTAGTAGTTTTCTGGTAGCATCTCTAGGATCCTCTATGTGTAATTTCATGTCATCTGCAAACAGTGACAGGTTTACTTCTTCTTTTCTGATTTGGATTCCTTGTATTTCTTTTTCTTCTCTGATTGCTGTGGCTAAAACTTCCAAAACTATGTTGAATAATAGTGGTGAGAGTGCACAACCTTGTCTTCTTCCTGATCTTAGAGGAAATGGTTTCAGTTTTTCACCATTGAGAATGATGTTGGCTGTGGGTTTGTCATATATGGCCTTTATTATGTTGAGGGAAGTTCCCTCTATGCCTACTTTCTGGAGAGTTTTTATCATAAACGGGTGTTGAATTTTGTCAAAAGTTTTTTCTGCATCTATTGAGATGATCATATGGTTTGTCTTCTTCAATTTGTTAATATGGTGTATCACATTGATTGATTTGCATATATTGAAGAATCCTTGCATTCCTGGGATAAATCCCACTTGATCGTGGTGTATGATCCTCATTTCTTTTCTTTCTTTTTTCTTTATTCTCTTCTGAGCAGTGAATTCCACCACTGTGTCTTCCAGCTCACTTATCCATTCTTCTGCCTCAGTTATTCTGCTATTGATTACTTCTAGTGTATTTTTCATTTCAGTTATTGTATTGTTCATCTCTGTTTGTTTGTTCTTTAATTCTTCTAGGTCTTTGTTAAACATTTCTTGCATCTTCTCAATCTTTGCCTCCATTCTTTTTCTGAGGTCCTGGATCATCTTCACTATCATTATTCTGAATTCTTTTCCTGGAAGGTTGCCTATCTCTACTTCATTTAGTTGTTTTTCTCCGGTTTTATCTTGTAACTTTTCATCTTGTCTATATTTCTGTGAATGGGTTTTTGTTCTACAGGCTGCAGGATTGTAGTTCTTCTTGCTTTAGCTGTCTCAAGGCGTTTACTTTTAACCTCTACATTTTATTGCCTCCCAGTGTTTGTGACAATGACCTTCCAAATGGGAATGGGTGAAAACAAAGGTCAAGTTGTTTTAGCATCTGCAAATATTAGATGCATCAGTTCAATTAGTTCAGGTGCAAGTATAAGAATAACTAACTCCCAGAGGCTGAAGAAATAAAGATCTTCAGTTATTTCATACTCTTGATTCAAAGGTAGGTTCCCCATTGGCTGCAATAGCTCACAGACAGCATTCATCAACTGGCTTTTTTTAACCTTCTGTTCACCATTCCTGTTGGCTTTTGATTCTGATATCTATTGCTTCGTGGTTACAGGATGTCCATCACAACCCCAAACATGACATCCTTGTCCTAGCATCCCAAATAGGAAGGAAGAGATGCCACACAAGGAAGCTTTCCTCTAACATCTTTGTCTCTGTTGGGAAAGAGAGGTCTTTCCCAGAGACACCCCCTCCCCACTTCCCATCAGTGGACTTCCCTCTGCCCCAGTGGCCAGAACCATGCCACGTAGTCACGGAAAGTACCCCACAGGGAGGAAAGGGCTGGGCACACTGCCACACAGACCTCACTGGGGTTCTGTGGGCCAGGAAGCTGGGAGGTTGACTGGTGCAGGGCCAGTGTCTGCAGTTGCAGATTACCCCTGTCTCAGGCAAGACTGGGCTCTGCTTCTCTTCTTTATCATTATGAAATGAAAATTGCCAGACCCTGAGTCCAAGACCTATACAGTTCTGTGCTCACAACTCCAGGGTGTTATCCAATCAGCTCCTGCCCCACCCCAAGGTAGAGATCTTCCAGCACCCCCCAAATCAGCTTGGTTTTCTCAGTTTGGGGGTGTGGGGAAGGCATTGTGTGCCTGCCATCCAGATCCCACCTTCCACCACCACGGCTGCTCAGACATGCTGAGAGGCAAAGGTGTTTTGATCTCTTTTCTTACACACCTTCTGGAAAGCATCGTGGCCCAAAGCACCATCCCATAAAACTCTTCCTTTATTCACCTCTCTGAGAGACAGGTTTCTATTTGCTTTCTAAAAAAAAACATGAACAGCAAGTAAGTACGGCTTCTGAAAGTGAGAAGGGAACTTCCCTTGGGATTTATAATGAATTTCTTCCTGTTTTGTGTATCATATGGGAGTACATGATATAGGAAGTTGTTTGCAGATTTTATATAAAACAACAGTTTCAGCCTGTTAACTCCATCTGCTTCCCATGAGCGGGAGAAGTCATTACACAGCAGTGCCAAGGAGCCTCTGGATTTCCTCAAGGCTTTCTCATAATGCGAGTGCTTAAGACAAAATCCTTCAACACTTTGGTCCTAATCCTCGCCTTCTTTGTCCAGTCATTAAACACAGAGGTATGGCATCTGGTGAAAACCGTTCTGTGCTCTGACAAATTTCGATGCCTGGGCTTTCGGAGGCCCGCAAAACACAAAGTTAAGTTTCTGAATGATAAGTTTACTAACAGCAACCAAGACTATATTGCTCTTTCCAGAGTGATTTCTAAACACTTAGGGTCACTTTCCAAATTCAGAAACTACAAATATTTCTTGAATCTCTATTAAGTACCAAGGACACGGCTAGGTCCTTGTCCCACGTGTTTTGTTAGGAATGCTAAGCTTGGATGACCTTGATGAGTCACCCATGAATCAGAAAATTGCAAAATATCATCTTTAATGCATATTATGTCACCACAGACTCAGATGGAATTGGATATGTACCCTCAGGTTTCTGGGAAGGCAGAGCTATTTATTTCAAAAACAATTCCAGGAAAGTAAATGAATATGCTTTTTTTTTTTTTTTTTTTACTACATTTGCCAAGTGGGACAAAAAATAGACTTATATTTGTAAATAATTATTTGTCAAAAATTGCCATGGCCACAGGCCCAGCATCAAGTGACACTTTAAATACCTATTTGTGATGTAATAATCCACCTGTGTTCAGATAATTCCCAGGTGTTTCTCCAGCCTTAACCCCTCCTTTGCAGGATTCACTCATTCAAGCACCGTCAGTCTTCCATAAAGCTCAAGTGATCTCACCAAAATGCTCCCCTGATGGACCCCCCTCCATGGCTCCCCATTATTTTCAGAATAATGCTCTAGGTCCCTGACACGGCCTGCCTACAAGCTCCTTCCTTGCCTAGCCTTCAGCCTCTGGACTCACCTCCTGCCACTCATCCCACTGTCCCCTAATACATCACTCTTTCTTTTGTCCCTGGTATTGGACGCTGTTCCCTCTGCCGAGAATGCCCTTTTCTAGAGAACCCTCCTACACTGTTGGTGGGAATGTAAGCTGGTGCGGCCACTATGGAGAACAGCATGGAGGTTCCTCAGGAAACTAAACATAGCCTGGCTCTAGGAGTCTCAGCCTCTCTCATGGTCCCTGCAGCAGGGTTGTCAGCTCTCTTATCCAGCGGCTCAGCACACCCAGACCAACACAGAAGCTGCTGGTCCTCTTAAAGACCAGACCTGGAACTCGTATAGCACCCCTTCCACTGTTCTCCTTGCTCAATGCAACCAAGATCAGCCCACATTCAAGAGGAGGGCAAACGGACCCCACCCAACAAAGGGAGGAGTGAAAAAATGCAGTCATCCGTAAAAATCGTCCCCACAGGCCGAGCGGAAGAGACTGGGTTCGTGTCCCAGAATCCCCAGCAAGAGCTCTGAGGGTCACTCTGGTTAAACTGGCTTGGGGAATGCGCATGCCCCTTAACCAAACTCTGTGACCAGGGGCTTGGGAATTTTGATTGGAGCTGGGGTGGGGGAAACAACCCCAGCCAACATTATGGCTAGGAAATTCTGCAGGCAGGAGCTGGGGGTGGGTGGGTCCTAGGGAGGCGTGTTACTTTGGGGTAATTTAAGAGCAGACGGAGCAAGGCCTTGGATGTGGGTGCTTTATTTGAGAGGTGACCCCAGGAGGCAGGAGGCAGGGAGTCAGGAGAGTGGGGCAGAGAGGGAGCAAAAGCCAATGCAAGGGGATCGGGAGCTTGGTTCTGCCTACTCTGAGATGCCTGCAGAACATGTTCCAGAACCATCCACCGGAAGGGCAGAGGCCGGGACGTTTTTCCACCAATTTTTCTCCCTTCCTGGTTGACATGACCTCTGGGGACATCAGCTGTCTCCAGGGCACCTTTCAGACTGCAAGGGCAGAGCAGCTCCCAGGCTTCAGAGAAGGCCCCCAGGCAGGAAAGTGGAGAGGCCTGGGCTTGACCGTCACACGGTGCAAGATGAGTCGGAGCCCGCATGGAAAGGTGCCCTAGAGCTGAAATCTGGAGGTGGCCAAGGACAAGACATTGGGCACCAAAATGTGTGCCACAGGAGACAATCAAATGCCCCCCGCAGGGCCAGAGCCCCAGTGGCTCCCCCAGTGGCTGCTAGGAGCACTTCTGCAGCTGTTGAGGTGGCTCAGGAGCTCCAGGTCAGCACTGGCCTTCTCCCAGCCAGCCAACACCAGCAGGGGTACACCTGTGGCCGCGGAACTTGGGGTTATTGCCCAGAGAGACCACACACTGTGTGGAACCATGGGGATCTCAGCAGGAGGGTGCAGAGTGGCTTGCAGATCAGAGCTCGGGCAAGGGGACCTCGGAGAGGGTGCTAGGAAGCATGGTCTTGCTCTAGACTGGATGCGAGCAGAAAATGGGGCAATTTTATGATTGGGCATCTCACTTTTTTTTATTTTTACTTTTTTATATATTTATTTATTTTATTTTTGGCTGCATTGGGTCTTTGCTGCTGCGTGGGCTTTCTCTAGTTGCGGTGAACGGGGGCTACTCTTCATTGCAGTGCACGGGCTTCTCATTGCGGTGGCTTCCCTTGTTGCGGAGCACAGGCTCTAGGCACGTGGGCTCAGTAGTTGTGACTCGTGGGCTCTAGAGCGCAGGCTCAGTAGTTGTGGCGCATGGACTTAGTTGCTCCATGGCATGTGGGATCTTCCCGGACCAGGGCTCGAACCCATGTCCCCTGCATTGGCATGAGGATTCTTAACCACTGCGCCACCAGGGAAGCCCCTGGGCCTCTCACTTTTATATAGAAGGTGATGGGAGGAACAGAGCGAGGCTAACGCTATCACTGGTGGACGGACAACCACTCCTGCTCTCCAGGAGAGGGCCTCTCTGGTCATTTTTGTAATGTGCCCAGTGTTCTTGCTTTGTCTTAGCTCACACTGATGACAGTGTGGCTCTGTTTTGGTTTCGTTCCATCGCAACAGGCACAGAGCAGCCTTGTCTGATGTTGGTTTTGGGGAAATTGTGTGCTGAGGAAGATGGGGGCTCCACAGCCTGGGGGTGGGTTTTCTTTCTCAGATCTCATATGACACAGGCTCTGTGCCCTCTTAGGAGTGGCAGGTGCCCCATTAGCCCAGCTGTGTGAGTCTAGGCAATAATCAGCTCATGGAAAACAAGGGCAGAGAATAGACACGGATGAAGAGGGCTCTTCTGTCTCTCGAAGAGCTCTTTCTAAGTGTGGCTGCAGACATTTGAGTGGATTCTCTCCACCTCCGCAGTGACTCACAGCTGGGATGCTCACGGTTGAACCCAGGAATGATGCCAGTGACAAGGAAACTGACAGGGCTCGCCGACCCATTTCCTGCCATCCATTTCGGGGTGACAGAGCATGACGGTGACAGCTCAGATAACATTCTGGGCCACAAAATCCTTAAACTAAATGGAGCCAGGCTGTCAGAGAGGAGAGTGACAGGCACTCCACGTGTTGCAGTCTCTGCAGCTGGCTGCAACCATCACAGGAGAACCTGAATGTGATTTGGAGCCTGCAGAGCAGTTTTGGAAGCAGAGTTTGTGCACGGCCACTATGTTGACCAATGCCACGGTGGCCCAGTCAGGGCAGTACAGTCAGGCATCCTAACACCACTGGGCAAATCAAAGGCTTAAGGAAGTCGTCATAATTTGGGTACACCATAGAGGATGCTACATGTTCCAGACGAGGTGCAGACTCTTGATCCCCAAATTAGCCTCACCAATGGCACTTAAACTGTGCAAAATCAAATAAAAATCTCGTCAGAACTTCTGGAAGCTCAATTCTTTCCTGCCAGGCCCATGCTTAGACTGGAGTTCTGCAAAGAGGCTACATTCTAGAGATAAGCCAGGGACTATCTCATCTGGGGCAGCAACACCTCCCACAACCTGGGGTTAGGTCAGGGGTCCCCAACCTAACCGGTCCAGTTAGGTACCGGTCCATGACCTGTTAGGAATCAGGTGGCACAGCAGGAGGTGAACGGTGGGCAAGCGATCGAAGCTTCATCTGTATTTACAGCCGCTCCCCATCGCTCCCATTACTGCCTGAGCTCCGCCTCCTGTCAGATCAGCAGCAGCATTAGCTTCTCATAGGAGCACAAATCCTACTGTGAACTGTGCATGCAAGGGATCTAAGCTGCACGCTCCTTATGAGAATCTAATGCCTGATGATCTGAGGTGGAGCTGAGGCAGTGATGCTAGCGCTGGGGAGCGGCTGCAAATACAGATTATCATTACCAGAGAGGTCTGACTGCACAGAGACCATAATAAATCAATTGCTTGCAGACTCATATCAAAACCCTATCAGTGAGTGGGAAGTGAAGACAAGCTCAGGGCTCCCACTGATTCTGCATTATGGTGAGTTGTAGAATTATTTCATTATGTATTACAAAGTAATAATAAAAGAAATAAAGTGCACAATAAATGTAATGCGCTTGAATCATCCCGAAACCATCCCCCGCCCCTGGTCCGTGAAAAAACTGTCTCACACAAAACTGGTCCTTGGTGCCAAAAAGGTTGGGGACCACTGAGTTAGGTAACTTACAATATGCAGCAAAGTTCAGTAAGACTCTGTTGGTGACACCTCCTGTGCCTGCATCACATGCCTTCAGGCTGGCTCTGCTTCAGCCCCAGTTCCTGGTCAGCTCCGTGTGGCTCTGATTCCTTTAGCCCCATGCCAAGGGTCTTCTGCCCCAGGGTCTTCTCTGAAGGCAGAGAGCAGGAGCGAGCATCCCTGAGAGTTAGCACCCCAGGCAACTCTCAGTCACTGAGGGGATAGGACCCAGTGGAAGATCGCTCCAGCCTCCACCTTTCAGGAGGTAATTCTGAATGGAGGCATTCTGTTCGCCTCTCAGAATCAAGCAGAATCAAGCAGCAGCTGGGAGAATGTGCCCTTATATTCACCTTTCCTTCTTCCCCATCTCAGTTCCTTGCTCACACTCCCCTGCTTCCCAGGCTCACCTCCTACATCAACCACCTGCACCCAATCCTTGCCTCAGGCTCTGCTTGCAGGGGAAGCCAAACCAAACCACACATGAACACAGCTTTCCTTTATGATGTGGCTGGTCCTGGCTAACACAGCTGATGCCAAGTAGGCCTTCAGGCTAATCCTGCCTACAGGGCTGGCCCTGCATCCTAACACAATCAAGAAAGTCTTATCAGTTTTCTTCAGTGGCTCTGCCTTTCTAGCAGGCACCTTTGGGTGGCAGGTGACAGAAATGCAAATTACACAAGCTTAGTCCTGCAGAGGCTGGGGAGATTCGTAGGAGAATAACAAAGCATCTCATGTAATTGAAGGGAAGGTTGCACAACCAAACCATGGGAAGGGCAGGGGCACGGCAGGGCCTCAGAGGACAAGGTATGATGCTGGCTTTTTCACACGGGGAGGCAGGTGGCCCCCAACTGCTCAGGTGGCCCATAGAAGACAGGTGCATATACAAATATTGTAACATGAATGGGTTTCTGTAAGTTCCAGGAAGAAGCTTTGTTGCTGTTGTTCACTGATTAACCCTAGTGCCTAAAACATATCTGCAATATGGTATATAGGGTTAATAGATCTTTGCTGAATGAATGAATAAATGAATGAGTAAATAGAAGGAGGAGAGGACAGGAAGGAGAGGAGGAGGGGTGGGAGAAGAAGTTCAGGTGGGATTCAGGATGAAATTATCCAGCCCCCAGCTTTAGGCAGACACTGCTCTTTCTAGGGTTTGGGGCTGGTAATGTTGCCCTGTCATTCCTCAACTCAGAAGGCAGCTGTGGCTCCCCACTGCATGTGACAAAAACGGAAGTGCTTAGCGTTACATGCAATCCCCCCCACAACACAGCCCTAACAACCTCCCTTCACAACGCTGCACTCAAGTCACATTGGCCCACAAGCCCAGGGCTGTCCTGAGCCAGCGTCACTGTCCCTCCTCTGGGGAAGACATCATACATGTTTTGAAGGGGATTTTAAGTTGGTTGTATGGGGCAACATATTATCTTGTTTGTATAATACTCTACAGTGGAACCCAGTGGGGAATAGCAGGTTCTGAACACATAGTAACACTCTTCTAGGGTTGCTACGTCTTTTACCATTATTTTAGCTCTTCAGAATGTGGCTTTTTGTACCTAAATGCATTTGAACAAGAGGAAATTTTGGATGACTTAGGTACTGAAGGGTAGAGGGTATGTCTTGTATTCCAGTAACTACAGTAGTGTGTATGTGTGTGTGTGTTGTGTGTGTGTTGTGTGTGTAAGACACTCTGCGCCTTTATGAGCCATCGCACAGAAACACCGGTCGATAAATGTGCACTGAATGAATGAAAGAGGATAGAGTAGGGCCGGGATTACAGAGCATCCACTGTGCGTCTGAACTGTGCAAGGCGCTTAGCCTTTGTCATCTTATTTAATCCTCACAGCTGCCCTGCAAGGTGATTTGCACCATTCCTCGTTTGCAGAAGGGGAAACTGGCTTTCCCAAGGTCACAATGCAACAAAGGACTCAAATCCTTTGACGCTTGAGGAGCGTCAGAGCGCAATCCTTCGCTGCACTGCGGCGCTGAGAGGCGAAACTGCGCCATCTGGTGGCCGGACTGGATCAGACACAGGCCAACGCGCCGGGACACTCAGCACGCCTCCTTTTCACAAAACGGCTTGTGAAACCAGGAGAAGCAAACGCTCGCTCCCAAACCCACTATCCAAAAAAGGCAACGAAAGCTACTGGGACTGTCAAAAGAAGAGCAAATAGCGCCAGTATGTTTCAGGACAAGTAACAACTGCTGGGCTGCTGGTCCTGCCCTGAGGAGGTGAAGTGATTCAGAGAGGAATCTCCCATTTCCTTGTAAGCATCACCAGGCTTGGATAGCTCAAGTCACCCCCTGAAGATTCCAGCTACGATTTTAAATACCCATCATGTGGAAGATGAGGTGTCAGGCAGGGGCTGCTGTGAGCGTCTAGTTTTTAACTCTGAAACCTCTACTATGGGAATTATCATATTTCATTTTTTTTTTTAATTTAAACATAACTTTTTTTTTGTTGTTGTTGTTGTTGTTGTACGTGGGCCTCTCACTGTTGTGGCCTCTCCCGCTGCGGAGCACAGGCTCCGGACGCGCAGGCTCAGCAGCCACGGCTCACGGGCCATGGCTCACGGGCCCAGCCGCTCTGCGGCATGTGGGATCTTCCCGGACCAGGGCACGGACCCGTGTCCCCTGCATCGGCAGGCGGACTCCCAACCACTATGCCACCAGGGAAGCCCCAAACATAACTTTTTTTAACTTTCATTTTATATTGGAGTATAGTTGATTTTCAATATTGTGATAGTTTCAGGTGTACAGCAAAGTGGTTCAGTTATACATATACATGTATCTATTCTTTTTCAAATTCTTTTCCCATTTAGGTTGCTACATAATATTGAGCAGAGTTTCCAGTGCTATACAGTAGGTGCTTGTTGGGACTAACATGTACACACTGCTATATTTAAAATGGATAACCAACAAAACTTTTAATAAGTGACTCTTCTTTACTTAAATGAGCTGGAAGAGTCTTTGTAAATCTAACAAACTGATAAGACACCAATATGTCACCCCATCTAAAGCTTATGGTTATAGCCCAGCCACTCAGAGGGGCCTTTTGACATAGGTACCAACTATCTCTGTAAATTCCACAGCAATGCCCTCCCACTCTATTCATCTACCAACTGGGGAACTGAGACCAGTGAAAGCTGACAACCAAATCCATCTGTAACCACAAGGGACCCAGGTTATCACCTGAATCTGCACCCTCCAACATCCTTTACCCACACCTCCCCAGATCAGCTACCTACTCAGGAAACTCAGTCTTCGTAAAGCTCTCATTTATCAGATTCCCTGGATCAAACAGAACCAAGAAGATGGACCTAGATAGGACTTATCACCTTCAGCACTATTAACATTTGAGGCCAGATACGTCTTTGCTCGAGGGCTGCCATGTGCCTTGCAGAACTTTTCGGAGCATCCCTGGCCTGTACCTACTACTCAGATGCCAGGAGCACCACTCACCACCCAATTATGAAAACTAAAAATGTCTCCAGGGCCTCCCTGGTGGCGCAGTGGTTGAGAGTCCGCCTGCCGATGCAGGGGATACGGGTTCGTGCCCCGGTCTGGGAGGATCCCATATGCCGCGGAGCGGCTGGGCCCGTGAGCCATGGCCGCTGGGCCTGCGCGTCCAGAGCCTGTGCTCCGCAACGGGAGAGGCCACAACAGTGAGAGGCCCGCATACCGCAAAAAGAAAAAAAAAAAAAATGTCTCCAGACATTATCAAATGTCTTGTAGAGGCAAAATCACAAGTGCTTTAACATTAATTCTATGATTTAACCTCACACCAACTCTTTAAAGCTCAGAGAGAAAATCTGGGATAAGATTTCCAAACTGAGACTAGAGCAAAGGACTTCCATTTCCATGACCAAGGTCCTCTCCACCATCCCACTGGTTCCCAAAACGAGTGCTAAAATGCAAATGGGCCAAGGTTCATTGGATTTTTCTGTTCAGTGCTAATCCTGCTTTTTAGGAACCAGAAGGCACGTTCACAACCTTCCAGATTGCTCTCTTCTTGATTTGCTTATTGCTTTAGTAACTCAGCTTCACCTCAGATAACCCAATTCACTCACCAACAGATATCACTCCTACTTATTAGATTTTTGGACGGATTTCACAACAGACTTTCTTTAGGATAAGCTGTTCAAATCAGTTTTTCTCATTTAACACAGAAGCATCTAATGCCTGGACACTGGAGTCATGTGAGGTGTGAGGATGCTCCTAGCCAGGAAGAAGACAATGCTGACTACTGAGCTGGAACTCAACGATTCCCTGTGAAAAAGGCAAAAGAGGGGCAAGGGCAAGGCCCGCATAATGGGGATGTGAGCTTTCCTTCCATCCACGCTTGCTCTAGAGCACTGTCACCTCTAAGCCAGCAGTTGTCACATTTCATTTTAATTGTTGATTTAAGAAACAAACCAACAACTTTTCTCTGGCCACAAGTGTGAATTTCTTGAGCCTGTCTGCTTCCATTTCCCCTAACCTCAGCACCTGCCACGGTGCCAGGCACAGGACAGGTTCTCCATGAATGATAAGAGAATGCAGATTCCACTGTTCTGTTCTGTGGGGCGACCTTGGGACAGGATCATGCAGACCATGAGCTGGCAACTAGACTGTCGACGTATACATTTCAAAAAGTTAAAAACTATGACCCTCTTTCATAGTAGAATAAGCATGTGGCAAAGATTTATTTAACTCATTAATGAGAGAATCAGCAGATTGGTAAAGCTAGTTCCAAGAATAGGAGAGATTGATATAATGTTAGTGAAAAAAAGAGTGTTGCCTTCCAACAAAGAAAAACAAAAAAGTAAGTAAACAAAGCAAAATAAAGCCAAGAAGAAGGAGGAGTGGGGGGAGGGAGGAGGAGAAGAAGAAGAAGAAAACATGTTGAAGTAGATTGCAAAATTAGATAACGTCTTCTTACAGGACAATTTATCTTTTGGGAGTTATATTTTTTGGTGGATAGAAATCATTTGCATCTGTAGCAGGCTAAAATCACTTGGAACTTACTACTCTTCTACACATTAATATCTGACTTCTTAGAGTCTGAGCCCAAATCAGTAATACATAGTAAGCCAAACAGAGGTGCATTTCTATGGCAACTTAGATGACCTGGGTGCCTTGACTCCATCACCCACTTCCTTTCATGCCCAGAGGTGTACAGGTCGCTCACCTCTTCTCCCCCCTTCACTTTCCACCTGACCCCTCCTCAATCTTTGGAAAACTATTCAAAAATAATTCTTTACAAAATGGTAAAATCATGACTCTCATACAGATATAAAAATGAACACATGTTAAAGATTTTATTGATTTCATGAGGGACCTAAAGCTTATGGTTATAGCCCAGCCCAGTAGAGACTATAACCAGTTCAAAAGAGACACCTTATACAGGAGGAATATTGACATGAATATGTACATAAATGGAGGCAAAACGGGTCTTGTCACACAGTGGGAGGGCAAACAACTGAGCCTTTCCTGGTTACTAGAGGACATGCACACTTCGAGATGAGAGCGACCTCGCGTTGCTGTCAGCTGCCCTCAATTACAGAGTTAAAACAGCTCAGAGACAGTCAGAGTCTAGAAGCAGATAAATTGGAGGTGATCTAACCTCTAGATGAAACATAGTTTCCCATTGAAATACACTTTTTTCTCTACCCTGGGAACATAGAAGGCCCTCACCATCCCCTTGCCCCTTCCAAATTTCCAGGGCTTCCCTTGACCCCAATCTGTAGATCTTTTAACACCAAAGATCTACCTTGTGTCTCTCTCTGTCTCTGTCCCTGTCTCTCTGTCTCTGTCTCTTTCTCTTTCTCTCTTTCCTTCCCTCCCTCATTTGCTGTATCTGTATCTTTCTTTCATACACACACACACACACACACACCTGATAGGAGATCATATATAAAATTACATTTAAGGGGACTTCCCTAGTGGCACAGTGGTTAAGAATTCGCCTGCCAATGCAGGGGACATGGGTTCGAGCCCTGATCCGGGAAGATCCCTCATGCCACGGAGCAACGAAGCCCGTGCGCCACAACTACTGAGCCCATGTACCACAACTACTGAAGCCCGCGTACCTAGATCCCATGCTCTGCAACAAGAGAAGCCACTGCACTGCAACAAAGAGTAGCCCCCACTCGCCGCAACTAGAGAAAGCCCGTGTGCAGCAACGAAGACCCAACTCAGCCAAAACTAAATAAATAAAACTAAAAAAAAATTACATTTAAGGATTTTGAAGTATAATACAAAGTGAGTGTAGCAAAGGGCAGACAAGCTGCAGGTGTCCGGGGAGAGGCTCTGGGGCCAGGTACTGAGGGCAGGAGGCCTCCTGAACTTGGTCTGGGGTGGGGGGGAATGAGGGGCTGCCAGTCTGAGGGCTGTTGTGCCTTCAACTCCTAGGAGAAAAAAAAGAATCCCCCTGGGAGGAACAGAAATGGAATGAGGCAAGGGAAGTTGGAATTATAGGAGCTCTTGTTCTTTATTTTCTTTTGTTTGTGTTTTGTGATTTTCCTATAATGGGGCTGCATTACTTATAGAATGAGACAAAACAATAAAATAAACAATAAAACTATTGTTGAACATTTAATTTGTACCAGTGGAGCCCCTATTTTTCAACATTTCTGTCCTTCCTGCCCTCAGTACCTGGCCCCGGAGCCTCTCCCCTGTAATTATAAACAATGGGGAACCAAGAATATTCGCAAAATATGAATAAGAAATAAACAGAAAATAATGGAAAATTCTGAACGTTGTCCAAAAGTGTATACACGTGCAAAGCAGTTGTCGAATGTCCCGTGATGTAGCAAAATTACTAATCCTTGAAGGAATATTGACTGGAATATATGTATTGTAGATATTTGTTTTGACCAAATTCTTCCTTGAAATTGTCAGCTGACTTGCTTTTCGGCCCCAAATGTGAACCCCAGGTTTGTGGGCAGGGCTGGTCCCTCCCTTGTCTGCCCCTGGGCTCCTTTGTTCTTACAGGCCCCGGGCCCCTTGCCCCCCTGCTCTGTCCTTTGCAGCCCACTTGATCGCCAACTACTCTTTTGCAAAAGGCACACAGGCCCCCAGAATCTGCCACCTGCTTCCCCAACTAATTCACAGTAGGACTTGGGGCTCCTTCCCAGCTTCTTCTAGAAAACTGAAAGGACTTTTTCTTAGTTGCCATCGAAGTTAGAGTGATTTGAAATCTCATGCAAGACAAAGCCCCATAGCACTTAAAATAGAAATTTCACTTCATGGACTTTTATAGGAGAAATCACAGGATTAGGGTTATCAGTGAGTCTGCCACACACTTAGCAGGCCTAATCCTCTCCCTTCCTGGGCTACGTCCCTACTGGGCCCCTGGAAACCAGAGCACATTCTCTCTTCTGGTTGGGTCTCAAATGCTGGCATCCCAGGAGGGGAAATCAGCCAGAAACCCAGCCTTTCCCTCCATCTGAGCCCATCACCTCCAGAGGGGGGCTTTCCCCTCGCCACCTCCACTCCACATGGGAAACTCAAGTCTCCTTTGGTCCTGTTGGAGAAATAAAACATCCTGCCAACACAAAGACCCCTCCGTACTAATACAGAAGAGAGTGAACATGACTCATTATTGGTAAGAACTAACAGACTCACGTGCATTAAGGTAACACGAAAGTGACGTCAGAGTCTGGACAGAATTTCCCATGAATTTATGCAGTAAAGTAGAAGAAGGAATGATGAAAACGTCTCTCATCCCTTTGAGAGACAGATGGGTGGACCATGTGATTGTCTCCTGTCCACCTCCAGAGGCTCTGAGTTCATTTGCACAATGTGTGTCTATGGTTGTAAGGGTCCGAAGGCCCTTGACCTTGCATTATAAAATCAAAAGGTTGGGCTTCTTATCAGGCCTATTAATGTTTTCAAAACGACCCACTAAGGCGAGGGGAGTGGGAAGGAGTTGCCTCTCTTCTCAGAGGAAGTATCATTATTTTACCTTTACAGTCCCTTCTGAAAAACCACCAATATTATTCCAAAAACCACCTCTTTTTTTGACAGAATTTTAATGGCTATCACCCTTCCCTTTTCTCTTTGTGCATCGCTTGGTGAGAATATGTACAGTGCATGGGGCTTATCAGCAACTTCCTGTTTATTATCCCATCTGATTTTCCCAACCCAGGGAGGTGGTTAATTATCCTCATTTTATTGACACAGAAACAGACTAAGTAACTCTTGTAAACTTGATGTGGGGAAGCTGAGGCTTGAACCCAGGTCTTCGATATCAAAGGTCTAAGAATCTATGGGGACATCCCTGGTGGTGCAGTGGTTAAGAATCCACCTGTCAATGTGGGGGACATGGGTTCGAGCCCGGGTCTGGGAAGATCCCACATGCCGCGGAGAAGCTAAGCCCGTGCACCACAACTACTGAGCCTGCGCTCTAGAGCCTGTGAGCCACAACTGCTGAAGCCCGCACGCCTAGAGCCTGTGCTCCGCAACAAGAGAAGCCACTGCAATGAGAAGCCCGGGCACCGCAACAAAGAGTAGCCCCTGCTCTCCGGAACTAGAGAAAGCCCGCGTTCAGCAACGAAGACCCAATGCAGCCAAAGATAAATAAATAAATAAATAAATAAATTTATTAAAAAAAAAAAAAGAATCTATGGCCAAGATATTCCAATGCAAGCAAAGAAAGACACGTAATAGAAGAAGAAGAGGAAGTCCAGAGAGGTGTTTTATGTTTCTTCAGTATACGAGCACTCTGGCGAATTCTGGAACAGAGGTCTCCAGTAGAACTTCCTGTGATGATGGAAATGTTCTTTACTTGGACCGTCCAGTATGGTAGCCACAGGCCACAGCAGCATGTGCACATGAGTATGTGAAATATGGTAGTATGGCTGAGGAATTGACTTAATTTTATTTCCTCTTAATTGAAATATGAATTTTAGCTACTACGTTGGACAGGGCAGCCCTGGAACTCAAAGACCTAGCTAAGTGTGTCTTGAGATGCTGAGGCCAGTAACCAGTGGACGAGTTTGCCCCAGACCTGGGCTGAAGGTCCCACAGGTGGCATTTGCATTAAGTAGGCTGCCCCCTGGGAAAAAGGACACGTGGGACAGGGAGGTTTTGGCTGCACATGTCCTCCTGCAAGCTGGCGGGGCTTGGGCTACCCACACTCGTGTCCAGTGGGGCCCTGGCTCCCCCGACAGGCCCTGGCCTCTGTCATTCACAGTCATTCCTGCGAAGGCTTCTCTCCTCCACTCCTCTCTTCCTGCCCCCGCTCCCCAGCCCAAAGCACGGCTGTCACCTCAAGGTGGCCCCTTCAGGCTCGAGAGGACAAGTTCATCGGAGACTGGAAATAGTCATTCACCCACTCAATGTCACATCAGAACAGAGCTGAGATGTCTGAAATCATTCTTTCAGCTACGCCCCTGCCCCCGCCCTGTATTACAGTAGCGAGACCAAGGCCTGCCCAGGTGACCAGTACAGTCCTTCGCCACTTTGCCCAGGGCCCTGCCCCACTGAGTCCACAGATGGGGAGGAACACATGTGCAAGCGAGGAAAACTGGAGCCATCTGGCCAAGGTCAGGCCCCCTTCTGCCTCCTGATGTCCAGATGGTACTTGACTGCTTAAAATACCTGATGAGTAAGGGGGTGTGTTCGGCAAAGAGAACAAAGTTTCCTATCATTTAGCTACCAACACCTACATCTGTGTCACTTACTGGTGAAAAGCGTTTCCATCCTGTTCTTTAAGTTTCTCTGTAATACAATTCTGTGTTTGTAAAATCCCCCCTTGGCACAGAGATTAGGCCTAACTCATAAACAGAAAAGGTTTGCAGCATCTTTATTGGTTGAATGACACTGCTTATCCATTTTGGTGGGTTAACTACTAGTAAACTTAACACTTCTACAAGCAGAGAGTCCTTTTTTACGTCTAACTTCACGGATTTTTTTCCCCTTGACCTCAGCATCATGTGTCGAGTGCTTAGCCAAGCTAGATGGACAAGTCCCGAGTAGGCCATATTTTGCCAGGAATATAAAAACTATATCTGGCAGATTCTGTTCAAGGTCCAAAGTTCAAGTTTTCAGGCCTGGCCATGCAGATCATGTCACACTTGAAGTGTGAGCTTCTCACCTGATTTGAAACGGTCTGGATAACAAACTGTTGGACACCACTGAAATGTATCAGGGAATTTGTTGCGATAAAAACACTCAAAACGAATCATCCCCAAATTCCAGCAACCAGGAAACAGACTCATCAGTAAGGGGAGGTGGGGGGGGTGGTCTAGGTTCCCAGGGGTATTACATCTCACTTTGAATGACATTGTATGAACGTATGTCCCATTTCTCTCTAGAATTAGAGCTCATAAATCCCTTCATGTGGATATATAGAGCAGACTTTGGAAATATTAACCTATTATTACTAGAATGACATGGCTCTAAATTTGAATACAGAAAACACAGCCAAAACCTTGCTCATCTCACAACACAAGTGTAGCAAAAATTAATCTCATGGGACTGTTGTCTGATGTCTGGCCAGCAAGAGAGGCTGACTTGATCTAATGTTTCAGTTAACATGGGGATAATGAAATCAACACCACAGTGTGATCTAAATGACGTCATGCTATTATCACTTTACCTGTTTAAAAACAAAAATGGTGTCCCACCCCGGCCTCGGCTTCCCCAACATTGTGTATGGCGGCAATCGGCTAAACTGGGACTATAGGACTACATATCACAGAATTCCCTTCTCTGTATGCTCCTGGGTGAGCATCGACCAAAAGAGAAATTTTGTGCAAGATTTGGAAATGAGGGAATTCCCTGGCGGTCCAGTGGCTAGGACTCAGCGCTTTCACTGCCAGGGCTCGGGTTCAATCCCTGGTCAGGGAACTAAGATCCTGCAAGCTGCACAGCCAAAAAAAAAAAAAAAAAAAAAATTGGAAATGAGAAGGAAAGCAGCAGACACATTTTTATGGTCGGAAGGTTGGAGCAGGGCAGCAGGGCAGTGGGTACACACACACACTGTTGCCACCTTTGCCTTGTTCTGTGCCAACTACTTATGCAGCTCCCTGGGGAATGGTGCCAGCCTCCTGCAGACATCACCCACTGAGTCAAGGTTGGCAGTGGGGAGAGACAGACGTAGCTCCAGTTTGTATTTTCTTTTGTTCACACCAAGTTTGGCTGACTTGTAGCTACTTTAGTCTCAAGACCAGACGCAGAGATAACAGCCTTGATGCCTCCTTCTCGCTCGCACAACCACATAAAACCTAACCCTCAAACAAATCCCTCGTCCTCTACTGCTCATGGCTCTTTTGCTTTTCTGGGTTGACCCCTGACACATCATGGCTGAGTTCTGTGCTGTCTTAACCTTTAAATTCAGGCAAGTTCCTCAGACCGTAAGTCTTGGGTCATTTCTGATAGAGCAAAAAATAAGTACGATTAAACTATTTTTATTGAGTTCTTACTATGTGCAAACACTGTGCTCACTGCTTTACATGTATTATTTCACTTAATCACATTAAATGGTCCAAAGCCCCCATCCTCGTCAGTTCGCTCCTTCATCATCACCAGTTGGTAGTTCAGAGATACCTGCTGGCTACAGTAATAGTCCAGGTTCTGCCATCTGGGATTGTAGACTGGGACCCAATGCCCTCTGGGGTGTCTCTGGGTGCCCTGTCCTGCCCTCATGGAAAGAGCCTAGAACACAGGTGGTGCCCATTAAGAGTTTGTTTCCCCTCTTCCGCATCCTCAGTCTTGGCATTAATCTTTGCCCAAACGTACAGGAAAGAGCTCAATTCCCCTCTAAAGATGAAGCCTGGCCCCAAATCTTTGCCTAGTGACTGGGTCCTGCTTGCCTGTCTCAGTCCCAAGTGTTGACCCCCTGAAGCAGTGCCTGGGCTCTGTGCCACATACTGAGATGCCCCACCCCTTACTAGACATTCACCTCTATTTGGGAGTCACTTCATATGGAACCCCTTGCCCCATCAAATAACCCTCGTTTGCCAGGACCAAGGTGGCTGCCTTCCTTGGATATCCCTCCCCCATTTTAAGAATTTTGTGAGCTAGGGGATAGTATTTTTAACTGTGATTTATTTTTTATGTGTCCTTTTTAAAAATATATAAATTATTTTCTTATTTATTTGTTTATTTTTGGCCACGTTGGGTCTTCGTTGCTGCGTGTGAGCTTTCTCTAGTTGTGGTGAGCGGGGGCTACTCTTGGTTGTGGTGTGCGGGCTTCTCATTGCGGTGGCTTCTCTTGTTGCTGAGAACAGGCTCTAGGCACACAGGTTTCAGTAGTTGTGGCATGTGGGCTCAGTAGTTGTGGCTCCCGGGCTCTAGAGTGCAGGCTCAGTAGTTGTGGTGCACGGGCTTTGTTGATCCGCGGCATGTGGGATCTTCCTGGATCAGGGCTTGAACCTGTGTCCCCTGCATTGGCAGGTGGGCTCCTAACCACCGTGCCACCAGGGAAGTCCTTTTCATGTGTCCTTTGTTTTGAACTCTTAGGAAGGAATAATTTGTAAAATGGTTTCCCAATGTAGTATGTAATCATGAGCAATTTGCTTTGTAGGAAGTAGGGAATGGAGTTAAAGCAATCCTAATTACTTACACATGCAGAAGCTGTCACTTCTGTAAAGTGTGTAATTAGCAGCCAGAGTGTGTTCTGGGAAAATGTGATCGTTTAAGCAGCGGGCGCAGCTAGAGGGCTACCCAGATTGGGGCTCTCCCACTGGGGTCATTAGCCCAGCTTGGGCTCTGTAGTCACTTGTTAAGGCTGATTGTATGTCTGGACACAAAGCAAGTGGCCGACTAAGCCCACTCCTGTTTCACGTGCAAACAAGGTGTGACCATTGAAAAAACTGGATCCTTCTTACTTTGTGATTATGAATTTTCTTTTCTAGCTGAGTCTAGTGGTTCTCAGCTTGGTCTGCACATTAGAATCACAAGGGAGACTGTACTATTCCTGACGTTCAAGCTGCACCTAGACCATATGAATCAGCCTCTCTTGGGCAGCACGGCTTTTAAAATCTCCCCAGGTGGTTCTAGTGCATTGCCAAGTTCGAACGCCGGTGCTCAGCCAGTGCTTCTCAAACGTTAGCTGCATCAGAACCACCTGGAGGGCTTGTCAAAACCCAAACCGAGAGAGATTCAGTAAGTGTGGGCAAAGGGTGTCCAATACTTTGCACTTTTCGTATTTATTCTAATAATATTGTCAGTGCTCAAAACAATGAATTCC
This sequence comes from Mesoplodon bidens, assembly GCF_964165515.1. Taxonomy (NCBI): domain Eukaryota; kingdom Metazoa; phylum Chordata; class Mammalia; order Artiodactyla; family Ziphiidae; genus Mesoplodon; species Mesoplodon bidens. The sequence goes on from NC_138161.1 coordinate 116,106,098, forward strand.
TTTCGGTATTAGAGTAGATAACTTTTTGCTTTTGCACGTATGACAGGCATTGTGCTAAATGTTTTAGTCATTAGCTATTGTAATCATTTTCACAAGCCTGCTTCATTCTCATCCTTCAGGTCTCAGCAAAGGTGCCAGACCTGAGAAGACTTTCATCTATTCTTTAGAAAGGCACCTGTATCACATCACGTGGTTTGTTTCCTCCTGGGCCCTAAACACAGCCTGTTCTCTTATTTCCTCTCTTCTAGTTGCAAGGAAGCTCCACGATGGCAGAAACCTACCTGTCTTCCTCACTTAGTGCCCACCGTGTGGCAAGCACTCCACAGACCCTTGCTGAATGAATGAATCCACAGGGAATGCTGGGGAAAAGGTACTATCATGGTCTACATTTCACAGACCAGGACACAGAGATACAAAAAGAAACCTGTCCGAGATCACAGTGGAGGAACTGAGATTCAAACTGTGCCCTAACTAGAGCTGGGCTCTCAAACCACTGTAAGAACTGATCATCAGTCTTAAATACCAGCCTTCCTTCCCAGCAATAAACTGAATTACTTACAGTCAACTGTATCTGCCTTTCTGCCGCTTAATTCAAAGCTATTTTTTTTCCAAATAACAATAAAAATCCAGAACTGAAACCCATGTGGCCAAACTGTAGAAAGAGTGGCAATTTCTTTCCTACTTAAAAACTGTACTGTCCATAACAGAAACCTTACAAAGTCCTAAAGTGGGTTAAAGATTTCTACCTCATACAAAAATCACATTATAACCTTTTAATACATAATGTTGGTATTTAGGGGAAGAAAAACTACATGAAAACAAATGGATGTAAATAATCTGGCTTTATTTAGCATGCCAATACAATTTATTCTGGTAATAAATTAATACGTACAGTTATCAAAAATGTTGGGTGCTTTCCAATAAAAAGGTTTCTGACTGTGTACACTAAAGTATATGCAGAATCCTTTGACATGGAGTTGCTGAAGAATGGAGTGTCTTTCTCTGTAATTCATCTTCAGCTCGTGTTTAGTTTAAAAAGGTTTCAATTACCATTCCAGCTCCTGCAAACTATGAAGCCTGAAATTATAGTACTGAGTTTAGAAATACCCTGATCCAGTCTCCTAATTGGACGGATGAGGAATCCACTGGCCTTGCCAAAGATTACAAAGCTAGCAAGAGACAGAGGCTGGATTACAACTCAGTCCTCAGAGGGGCTCTGAAATGTCTGTGAAGCTAAACAAGGCATATACACCACACCGAACTCGAGTCGTATCTGTAAGACCCTGGTTTTACTTTCTGCTTAACACAGGATTAAATCCTGATGTGTTCTTTTGCGGTTAACAGATTTAGCAACTCAGCTGCTTTGGAAATGAAACCATTCCCATTATCACAGATTATCACCGATCGCCAGTGCCGTTGGCTTTCCTCCTGGGACGTTTGGACTTGGGCAACTTTTCTTCCTGCTCTTCTACGCTCACAGTGTAAGTGACATCAGGGATGTCTGTTATTGTTTGAAATTCATCATCACTTATCAGTATCTACAAAACCATCACGTCTGAGTATGGGACGGTTCGTTTCTCTCTGTAGCTCATCCCCACCAGTCAGCACACACCCTGCTCTGTTCACCTGAGCCGTCACTCGTTCCAAAGTGACTGTGGATTACTTCTGGGGTGTCAGTGTCCCGAATAGCGATGAGATTTCTCAACACATCAACATGCCGTACGCTTCACATAATGTACCAAGCAGTTCTGGCATACAGTTTTTGGTGATTTATGTCTCAGCCTAGTGGCTTCACATAGCCATGCCGCTGGCAGGGGAAAAAAGGCCACTGGTCTGCTTTAATTTAAACCTCCAATGAGTGGGCTGCACATTTATCAGTTAGTAATAAAATGCTCACATGCTGGCAAGCTATTTTCCTCTCTAATTGCAGAAGCCATTTACAGAGCAACCCACCAGACATAGGTGAGTTTAACTTTATGTACACACAGCAGAGGTGTGTATAGAAAGGGAATTTTGGAATTTCAGTGCAAGTGGTTCTATTTCTTGCTATTCTCAGGGCTGTAGCAAAGGAAGACCGATGGCCTATCTTTGTATGTTTCTTTTTCTCCAGGGCAAGAGTGAATGTCTGATGTGGTTGCAGCTTATAGAGGCTTATTAGATGTGCCCTCAGGGGCATATTTAATTGGAACAGGCGTCTCATTTTTAAGTCCCTCCTCAGCAAATACAAGAGCTGCTGTCGGGGCTTTACCTTTTAGGACGAGCGACTCGATTTGGTGGTAATGCTGAAAGCAGGGCCGCTAGCCATGAAGACTTGACATTAACCCCTACCTAGAGTGAAATTTCGTTAGCCTTATCTAAAAACAAATACACACACAAGAACCCAGATACAGAAATGTTGCTTGGTCTGTTCTCACAAAACCACTCAAGCAGTTAAGTTACTAAAAGTAGGCCTATTTTTCTCCTCTCGTCTGTTACCAATTTCACTTTCTTTGGCTGTTTTTCTTTTTATCTTGTCCTGATTTTCAAGGAACATGCAGAATATTGATAAGGAAATTCTATATTCTTTGACCATATCACTTTTTGACTTTTCTTCTTAACTCACTACCTTTTAACTCTGGAAAAATTGTGAGCCCAGTATATTTTCTCTTTAACACCATGACCAGAACCCAGTGTATGAAGTATCATGGAAATGACATGCTTAACAGAACACAGACATCTGACTCATGGCCAGCTCTTGAAAACTGGCCTGGCCAACTGAAGGTACAGTCCCGACTGACTAAAGGCAACTGATTTCCTTCAGTTTAGAACAGCAGAGCTGATGTCAAACTACAAAGAAAGGGCTGATTTTAATAATCTTAATAACCAAAATAAAAAATAAAATCTCTTTCTAAATTAAAGAATCTTAATGACTTTGAGGTAGATGAAGCTGTTGTCAGATAATGAAGTAATTAGGTGTAAGATATAAAAATAACAAAATTGAGCAAAAGAAAGCACTGATTTGAAATTATCTTCTTTTAAGTTCTGATGGAAAATTAAGAGCCCATCCAATTCAAAGTTCTAGGCACAAAATCCGGGTATGTCATGTGGTGGACTTGCTTCTTCAACTGGAGATGAACTTGGCAGCTGATGGAAAGAATCCACACTCCATGGAACACCAAACTACAAAATGACTGTCGCCATGAAGAAGCCAGTGACTTTGCATTCTATTTTTCCAATTTGGCTCATTCCCCAAAGTTCAGGCTTTGGAATCCTAAGGTCTGCTTCAGCACTTAACTAGCTCTTTGTTGGTGGAAGGGGCCGGGACTGTCTCTCCACACATAAACTGATCCTAAGGCAGAACAAGAAATTATATTAACCACGGAGTGTCTGTGTCACAGATGCATCAATGGTAAACTCATTTTGTTACAGAATCAAGGCAGCTGTTAATCTAAGTTTTCCCTTTGCTCTATCACTTCATTCTTGTTCAATGAGTCAGTGCCAGCACCAGAATCATAATCTCAAACATGTATCAGTTTTTAGTCCTGAATTCATATTTAATGCACCTTATCTTATAAACAAACATGTCCCTCGTCACTACAGGGCACCCATTTCTCAGAAATCACATTTATAAAACAGACGTCACACCTTTTAATTTTCTGTATTAATTACTATTTGCACTACTACTTCTCCACTTCAATATTTGGTCACTCAAATACCTGCCCTCTTCAAAGTAATTACTTTTTTCAACTAAAGGGATAGCTCTTTATGTTTCCCAACATAGATAATGTGCAAATTAGCTATTTTGTAAATGAAGTTCGATCTCTGATGATTTAGCCTGGCTTACGCCGCCAGCCCAGGAAACCTCTGCCTCCCAGGTTACCCCTCATCTCCTGCAGTCTGATCCCCGTAAGGATCAGCCTGTATTCTGTCCCTATCGATCTTTGACTCCTGCCCAGCACCTGGAACCCTCCCACTGTGCTCTTTGGAGTTTATGGTCCACCACCAACACGATGCTCCATATTCTTTAAAATGGCCCCGTGCCTTCTTGCTCTAACACGAGGTTCTCAAGGGGTAGCGGGGAGGAGGCGTGGCTTTTGTCTCTGGGGATATCTGTCAATGTGTCGAGACATTCTGGGTTGACATACTGTGGGGTGCTACTGGAATCTAATGGGTAGAGGTCAGGGATGCTGCTAAACAGCCTACAGTAGGTGATCACCCGATTTAAAATTGCAATCTCTTCTCATACCAGCACTCCTGCTCACCCTTACCCTGTTTTCTTTTTGTTCCAGAACACATTTAAATGCAAGAATAAATCAGTAAACCTCTTAAGTGCAGTCTAAATTATAGCCTGCTTATGTCATGAGGCTAAGTGCCTTGTTCCCCCACCCTGCCTATACTCATTTTAGAGTTCTTCCTTAAGAATGTTAAGCTTTGTTATATGACAATTATATCTCAAAAACAACAACAACAAAAACAAAAAACAAAACCCAGAGAAAAGAATGTTAAGCTTCTTATGATGTTAAGACTCCATTCAAAGTACTGAAAGTACCTCCACTTGGGGTGGAGGTGGGCATTTATTTTGTTTTCTATTGTCAATGTCCTTGGGTGAAAACAGCAGAACAGCTAAAGACTAAAATGAAAATTGTAAAATTGCAACTATGACTTACATCTCAAACAAGATAATGCAGAGTTCAATGTATAAGCCAGGTAAGAGATACTATACAAATGTTCCCTCAAAATAAGTCCAAGAGCTCTAAACAATTTTAATTGCTTATTAAATAAGGGAGGAATAAACACTGTCAATTAAATAATCTTTATAATTATTTTTTCTCTATTTAATAAGTAATCATAATATTTACTAGATACAGAACAGTTTTCTTTATTGCCTACTCCAAAGCTAAAAGAGTTAATCAATTTGAGCTTTTAAAATTTTAATTTACTATACAGCTGCTTATTAATGGTTTTAAAATTTGTTTTAAAAAACATAGCATTTACCTAACACAAGATTAGAAAACATTCTGCACCTACCTATCACAGGCAGACTACTCTAGGTGCCTGCAACCCAGCCCCCACCTTTTAAAATCTGACTCCTTACTTTGTCATAAATCACTTTTATAATGAGAGAGCAGCTAGGGCACGTTGCCACGTCTTCCCCATTCTCCAAATCTTCCTATAACAAAATCGAACACCGCACGGTCAGCATAGTCTTCTCTTGGCGATCTCCTTCTCCCAAACCCTCCCACCTCTGTGGGCAAGCTCCTTTGAGGCTGGCCTCCCCGCAAGGCATGTGAGGACCAAAAGCATCTTCCAAGAGAAATGCCAGCCCCACTCTTCCCTGGAAGCGTTCACTTGGGATAAACACCCAGGAGGGTGAGTCAAGGTTCAGTCGCCTCAAAACCCCCGGGAAGACAAAAACACATAATACCTTCCTCCAAAGGAGTATCACAGGAAGTGGAAGCTTAAGTTGGGAAGGATGGCGCCATCCACACCCTCCCCTCCCCGCTCCGGCCCGACTAAAGGCCAGAACCAAGTGCCGCCGACAGCGCGGAGTATCAAATTTGGGGGAATTCAGAAACGGATAAAAAAGGGAGTATATAACTATGAGCCGCGTGGATCGGCGGCAGGAACTCGGCAGAGCGAAAGCGCGCCTGCTCCGAGGAGTCGCCGGGCGGGTTCCCGAGTTACCTTGGTGATGCAGAAGTTATCTCCACACGGGCAGGGGTAGAAGTACGTCTCCGAGTCCTCGTCATATTGGAAGTCCTCGATCTCCACCTCGTCGTGAAACACCGCCATCGTTACCGGGGCCAGCAAAGGTCTGTCACCTCCGCCGTCCGACCCAAGCCGGGGCCGGTCCAACTTCTAGGGCGTCGTCGCCGTGCACCTGCGCAGGAATGACCGCTTCCGGCTCAGAGACAATGACGCAACTCAGGGTTTGAGGTCAAACGGGTGACCGGGTAGCGGTCACCATGGAGATGGCGGAGCTAGGGGGCGAAGACACGGGCGGACGGAAGTGGCTGCTCTGTGGGGTCGCGCCCCGCCCCGCCCATCGGACGGCAGCAACCAATAATATGTGGTGTTCGCTCGCGCGGCTGCTGCGTCACGTGAGGGAACACCGGAAGCTCTCCGGCGCCTGGGGCGGAGCTTGTCCCTACTTTGCGAGGTGAGTTCCAGAGGCGGCGGCGGGCTGGAGGTTCCTTATTGGGGGGTTGGTTACCTGCCTCAAGTCCGAGGGCCTTAGAGAGGCCTTAACCAGATCCCGCAGCGGGCGGCGGCCGGCCTAGGTAGCGTCGACCCTGCCCCTCGGCGACGCTGCGGAAAAGCGGGCGCGCTTTTTGAGTCTGAGGTGGCGGCGGGAACTGCTCGGACTCCGGAACGTCCCTCCCTGCCTCCCCGGTGACTGACGAAAAGCTCCCTTGGAATAGTGATTTCACCGAGTGACCGTGAGCTCTGGGCGACGCGTAGCTTGTAGTTCTGGCTGCACTCGGCTATTCAGGTACATCCCCGCCTCTTTCTCACCCTAGATTGTCTTCAAATGCCCTAAATTGTGTTGTCGAAAGGACCAAGCAAGATCTGTTAGCAAGTTGAGTTCTAGTCCCGTGTTTGCCAAGCATGTGTTGATAATATTATGTAACTACAATCAGGTGTTTCGCTAAGTATAATTCTTCCATCAACCCTGGGACTTTAGACGTTATTCCATATTATTAATCTTTAAACCGAGATACAGAGAATAACGTATCTTGACCAAAATCACACACCTAGGAAATGAAGAGCTTGTCTGTCCCCAAGCCTATGAACAAATTACTTAACTTACGTGAACCACAGTTTCTTCTTTGTAAAAGAAATGGCATCAGCATGCAGAGTTACTACCATGAGGCCTTTGTATACCTTAATGGGAAATGCAAATAAAAAGTGATTTGTCTCGAAAGCAGCACTAGTGCCTGTCTTGGTAAAACGGGGTTTCATGGGAGTATTGCTCCATTACTAGGCATTAATTCGAATCTTGGTAGAGAAGAATGCAGTGGGAAAACCACTATTTAGAAGCAGATCTGGGCTCAGAAGATGACCACTGGGAACTAACTCTGGCGGATGGACATTTACATTCTTTGGGCCTTATTTCCTCTTCTGACTGAAAGAGGGTTGGATTAGAGATGATTTACAAGATTCCTTTCAGATCCAACATTCTACTCTTGCCATGGAAATTATGAGTTTTACTTGGTTCAGCAATCACATATACGATATTCAGTTTATATTTATATAATACATATGCATAATATACACATGTACACATCCTTATGCTTATTTATGTACACGTACCCCGACGTTTGCATGAAGTTACCAATTTTGTGCACGCTGAAGTGCCACCTGGTTTAGCCCTTTTAAGGCTTGAAAACCTAAAGGCAGAGGAGTCTTTGGGAGAAAATTTAGAAGTTATGTTAAAGGGATTTGTAGAAGATTACTTCAGAGGCTTCACCAACATTCTATTTTGCCTAATTGGAGATCCACCCAGGAGTTAGGAAACATTTGCTAAACTTGTTGAGGGTTAACTGGGATGGTTCTACTCTGAGCAAAGGAGAAAGCCCACATAGCTCAGAGCCCACATAGCTCAGAGGCTGCTCCCTGAATCTTTGCAGACACGGATACTTCCCAGGTAGCCTCTTGGAGAGAGGAGGGCAGAGAGTCTGCAGTGTTTGTTCTGTAGTCCCAGTGATCATTTTGAGGTTGGGAACTTTCTTTAGTTCTTCTGAGCATAAGTACCTACAAAATAAAGGTGAGCCATTTTTGAATGTACAGAAATGGGTGCAGCAGTCATACTTGGTTCATGGAACTATAAATTGGTAGACCTTTTAGAAAACAGTTTGGATCTATCAAAAACAGTTTGCTGGGGAATCTTAAGATCTGAGGTTTGTAATCCTGAAAGTTTCAGCAGTCGTTGGATAATTTTTCTTTATAATTTCCTTGTAGTTTTCCAACTTTTCTTTGAGTGTGTATTACCTCAAATGGAAAAAGAAAAATGAATGAACCACTTATTAATAGTAATTGACACTGTGCCAGGCCCTGTACCAAATGGTTTACATGCATCATGTCATGGAAACAGCCCAATGAGGTATAGGTATCATTAATCCCATCTTCAACATTGGGAAACCTGAGCTTTAGGGGCTTAGGTTTAGGAGCTTACCAAAAGGGGCAATGCTGGTAAGTGACATTAAGCTATGGTGATCACTCAGACCTGTCTGACCCCAGAAACTAGGCTCTAATTACCTTCAGTACCATCTGTGATATGATGGTGCTTGAAGCAAAGCTAGATTAAACAAACAGCCCTGGCACCCTGTAGACTGCTGAGATTTTCTGCTAGAGCAGTGCTGGTTCCCTTGAGGCCTAGATTTGGGGGTCTCCTTGGCCTTCCATACCACTTTCAGCCTGCCGTCTGTTGCCATATCCCTTGTCTGGCCAGAGGTGGTTTCCCATATCGTTCTGCCAGTTTGAGTTCATCCTGTGCTGAGGAAAGTAAAACTGTAGCCAGTCCTGTGAGGCATTATTTTACGCCACCCAGCATTTTTTAATAAAACATCACAATGACTACTAAACTTTACATTTATTCCTAAAAGGGAATAGACATTTTATAATATAATGAGACATCTTTGGACTCTGAGAGCATGACAAAAGCAAGTTTATTAGTTGCTATACAGTCATTTGAGATCACAAATTTATGGTTTAAAAATAATTTTTTTTAATTGTAACACTGCTGATTTGGAAAATAACAGTGACCAAAATTCTTAACGTGAGATTGAGTTTAGAACTAGATCATACTTATGTCATAGCAGCTGTTTTTTATGAGTGCTGTTGTAGATCAGGCTAAGGAGTTGTTTATTGGCAATATCAACCCACTGCCTCACTAGATTGTTGGGCAGGGATAACGTATTTGGGTTGATTTTTTAGTGACACTCCTGCTTGCTAGGTATTTCCCCGGACGTTTATTCCTTTCAGCAATCTAGTGAGGTAGTGTTGTCATTCCCATTTATAAATGGGAAGAGGTGAGTGGCCTAAGGTCAGAAAGCAGAAAGGAGTCAGATCTGAGCCCAGTTCTGCTGATTCTGAGTCGAGCACTCTGTTACAACTTGTATTCCACTCGGGTCCCCTTACCAAATGCCGGGATCCCTTGTGCTTCCTCACTGGCACCTAGGATTATAAATCAGCAGGTGCCATGCTAGCTCTGTGAGTTTTATCTCAGTGCATTCATGCTCTTTGAGGCATTCTTGGTTTTGCTTTCTCTCTCTGCTTGCTCACACCTCATCCCGTCTATCAGCAAGTGATAGGGCTCTAATTCCAAAATCTATTCCATGTTCATCTGCTTCTGTCTGAGTTTTATCCTGTCTACGCTTAGCCTGGTGCCTTCTAGCTGAACTTCCTGCTTCAACTCTTGCCCCTCTGCGCTCTGTTCTTTACAGGGCAGCCTGAGTGATCCTTTAACGTAAATTAGATCACATCCCTCCCCTGGTTTACTTAAACCCTTCAGTTGTTGCCCATCGCCTTCAGAAGCAAGTCCACACCCTTCCTGTGGCCTGCTGTGACCTGGCACGTGGCTCCCTGCTTGACCTCATCTCCTGTCACTGTCCTTGGCTCACTGCTTTCCAGTCACACTGGCTGGGCTTCCTCTACCACACACCAGGCTTGTTTCTGTGATGGAGCCTCGCCCCAGTGCTCTGCACCCAGCGCCTGCTTGGCTGCCTCTTTCCCCTCATTCGGGTCTCAGCTCTGATGCCTCTTGAGAGAGACCTTTCCTGATATTCCCCCACCTACCCCATCACTCTTATTTCCTTTATCACACTCATTGTAATCTGTGTCTTGTTAATTATCTGTTTACTATTATCTGTGGTAGACACTGTGATAAAAGCCTCACGATGGCAGAGGCCTTGTGTCTGCTTGTTTATTGTGTCTCCACAACCTAAAATAGTGCCTGGTGCCTCAGTAATTGTTAAAGAATTTGAATATAGTTATTGAACAGAAACTAGTATCATTCATTTTAAATCTTAATCTGTTGCTTGCAGTTCATTGCTTAAATGGATATCTGTTTTATTTAGCATTTATGATACTCTTCTCTGTTTTAAAAATAAAATAACTTTTTGGTGAGATAAGGCCCATGAGGATACAAATATTGATGGAATATTCTTTTTTTTTTTTTTTTTTTTTTTTTTTTTTTTTTTTTTTTTGCGGTACACGGGCCTCTCACTGTTGTGGCCTCTCCCTCCGCGGAGCACAGGCTCCGGACGCGCAGGCTCAGCGGCCACGGCTCACGGGCCCAGCCGCTCCGCGGCATATGGGATCCTCCCAGACCGGGGCTCAAACCCGCGTCCCCTGCATCGGCAGGCAGACCCTCAATCACTGCGCCACCAGGGAAGCCCTGATGGAATATTCTTTCTTGTATGGTTTTGAAAATTACTTAATATGTTAATTTTATATAGTTAATTAATACATTGAATGTATAAAAACCATTGGACGTAAATTTCAAAGTATGTGTAGTTTTTTTCTTTTTTTTGTATTTTTTGAGTGTGGCTTTGTTTTTTAAAACAAATTTCTATTGAAGTATAGTTGATTTGCATTGTTGGTTAGTTTCAGGTGTATAGCACAGCGATTCAGTTATACATACATAAGTATACATGTTCTTCAGATTTTCCTCCCTTATAGGTTATTACAAAATATTGAGTATAGTTTCCTGTGCTATACAGTAGATCCTTGTTGGTTATCTATTTTATATATAGTAGTGTGGATATGTTAATCCCAAACATGTATTCCTCCCCTTCTTTCCCCTTTGGTAACCATAAGTTCATTTTCTATGTCTGTGTGTCTGTTTCTGTTGCATAGATAAATTCATTTGTATCATATTTTGGATTCCACATATAAGTGATATCATGTGGTTATTTGTCTTTCCTTGTCTGACTTCACTTAGTGTGAAAATCTCTAGGTCCATCCATGTTGCTGCAAATGGCATTATTTCATTCTTTTTTATGGCTGAGTAATATTCCATTGTATATATATATACGACATCTTTATCCGTTCATCTGTCAATGGCCACTTAAGTTGCTTCCATGTCTTGGCTTTGTAAGTAGTGCTGCAGTGAACATTGGGGTGCATGTATCTTTTTGAATTATGGTTTTCTCTGGATATATGTCCAGGAGTGGGATTGTAGGATCATATGGTAGTTTTATTTTTAGTTTTTTAAGGAACCTCCATACTGTTCTACATAGAGGCTGCACCAGTTTACATTCCCACCAAGAGGGTAGGAGGGTTCCTTTTTCTCCACACCCTTTGCAGCATTTATTATTTGTAGACTTTTTGATAGTGGCCATTCTGACTAGTGTAAGGTGATACATCGTTGTAGTTTTGATTTGCATTTCTCGAATAATTAGCAATGCTGAGCATCTTTTCATTGTGTCTTGGGCCATCTGTATGTCTTTGGAGAAATGTCTATTTAGATCTTCTGTCCATTCTTTGATTGGGTTGTTTGATTTTTTGATATTGCGCTGTATGAGCTGTTTGTATATTTTGGAGATGAACCCCTTGTTGGTTGCATTGTTTGCAAATTTTTTATCCCATTCTGTAGGTTGTCTTTTCGTTTTGTTCATGGTTTCCTCTGCTGTGCAAAAGCTTTTAAGTTTAATTAGGTCCCATTTGTTTGTTTTTATTTCCGTTACTCTAGGGCAGTGGCCCCAACCTTTTTGGCACCAGGGACCGGTTTCGTGGACGACAGTTGTTCCACAGACCAGGGTGGGGTGGGGTGGGGTGGGGTGAGGGGATGGTTTGAGGATGATTCAAGCACATTACATTTATTGTGCACTTTATTTCTATTATTATTACATTGCAATATATAATGAAATAATTATACAACTCACCCTAATGCAGAATCAGTGGAAGCCCTGAGCTTGTTTTCATGCAACTAGATGGTCCCATCTGGGGGTGATGGGAGACAGGGACACCCGAAGTGTGTTGCTTATGTCCACTCTACTCCGTGATCTCATTTTGGTTGCTGTCCCTGCAGAAAACCCTGCTTCATAAGGATAGGATGTTGGAAATGGAAGCAGGCTTTTCAGTGCTTTTGTGGCAATCTCAGAATATCCCGCCTTGACTTTAATCCAGAATGTATGGAGATTTGAAGTCGACTCAAACATACTTTAAAGGACACCGTCATTTGCGGTCTCAAGCAGTTGATTCTCTTCTAGCATGGATGAAGTCGATTCACCTGGCTTATTCACAGATGGGTCGCGGATCCATTCCTTCCTGGTTCGGGAGTCTTTTGTGGTTGGGGAGTAATGCTCAGACTCTTTTGAAAGCTGAGATAGGTGATCATGCACTAGTGGGAGAAAGAAGGCCCTGGCTCAGTCTCTTTCAAAATCTCTGCTAATGTTTGAAACATGTCAAAAATCCCAATGTTCACTCGTCGCCCCCATAATTCCAGTTTGGCTTTGAATACAGCCACTTTATCTGCCAACTTGAACACAGTTGTCATTCTCCTGTGAAATGACAGATTGAGTTCACTGAGCAGGTTGAATACGTCACACAAGTAAGCAAGTTTTGCAGCCCATTTGTGTCACTGAAATGTAGTGCCAGTGGTGACTGTTTTTCTAAAAGAAATCTTAGGAGCGGCTCTTGTAACTCAAAAACTGTGGCCAGTGATCTACCTTTAGAAAGCCATCTCACTTCTGTGTATAAGAGAAGACGTGTGTGCTCTGTGTCCATCTCCTCACAGAGCTGCACAAACAGATGTGAGTTAAGGGCATGTACTTTAATGTGGTTGATAATTTTAATCACATCCTGCAAAACCTTAAGTTCAGGTGACATTTTTCGGCTAACCAGCCTTTGTCTACGGATGACACAGTGAGTAGACTCACATTCATAAGCGACCTCTTTGACCCAAGTGGTGAAACCAGAAAGCTGTCCAGCTGTGGCAGGTGCTCCGTCCGCACATACTGACACAAAATGACCAATTCAGGGCTTCCCTGGTGGCGCAGTGGTTAAGAATCCACCTGCCAATGCAGGGGACACAGGTTCAAGCCCTTGTCCAGGAAGATCCCACATGCCCATGTGCCACAACTACTGAGCCTGTGATCTAGAGCCTGCGAGCCACAACTACTGAGCCCGTGTGCCACAACTACTGAAGCCTGTGCGCCTAGAGCCCGTTCTCCACAGCAAGAGAAGCCACCACAATGAGAAGCCCATGCACCACAACGAAGAGCAGCCCCCACTCGCCACAACTAGAGAAAGCCCGCATATAGCAATGAAGATCCAGTGCAGCCAAAAGTAAATTAATTAAATAATTTTTAAAAAATGACCAATTCAGTTTTCCTGATATGTCCCGATAAGTCCAAAGAGTTGAATAGTTCTGCAGCTGTGGTGTTGGTTGGCAACAAAAGTGCGCATAACTTATCCTCATGCACATCCTTCTGAAAAATATATTGCACAAAAAACAAGCGTTGTTGCCTTGTTGTCAACATCAGTAGACTCGTCAACGTGGATTGCATACCACAGTGACTCATAAATCCTCTCTAACAATTGTGTCTCAGTATCCTCTGCTGCTATTTCATCAGTTCATCTGGTTATGGTGCTAGCTGCAAGAGGAATACATGCCACCTTTTGAACTGCAGCCTCTCCTAAAAGTTCATGACAGATGTCCTTAATAGCAGGCAGGATCAGCTTTTCACCAATATAAAGGGCTTCTTAGCTTTAGCAATGTGGTCAGCCACTAAGAATGATGCTCTCAGTGCAGACACATTTGATGAAGTGGTGGCCTTCAATAATTGCTTCTGTTCTTTGTGTTCATGTTTTTTTCTTTTGAAAAACTCCAAAGGCTTGTCTTTTAATGCAGGGTGCTTGGTCTCCGTGTGGCGAAGCAGTTGAAGGTTTCATGGCTTTGTTGGATAGCCGGTTGCCACGTATTACACAAAAGCAGGCTTGGAGAATGTGAATAACCTGTTGCAGTGAACCGGTAATTATGTAGGACTCTTGGTATTTTCTTTTAAATCCAGCTTTCTTTCTGTTGGCAGTCTTAGAGTCTTCTGCCATCTCATCATTGGGTCTTTCCCCATTTTCAGAGAAGCTCTCCAGAGACGTTTGTTTCTTATGCATTTTGGCTAGGGTTAGCTTGTGGGCTTACCAAAACTCTGACTGAGACAAGTGCGCAGTGTGGGAAAGAGGCACAGTGGAAGTGGTAAATAAAATAATGGGTGGGCCACGCGTGGACTAAATAAGTGTCGGATTCTGACTCAAAGCCTGCCACTAGATGCAGCTGTACAATTGAAGTACAGCAACTCACTTGCCACTATAAAGCCTGCCACTAGATGCAGCTTAATTGTCACTTACCACTCACTGATAGGGTTTTTTCTTTCTTACATCTTTATTGGAGTATAATTGCTTAACAATGGGGTGTTAGTTTCTGCTTTATAACAAAATGAATCAGTTATACATATACATATGTTCCCATATCCCCTCCCTCTTGCGTCTCCCTCCCACCCTCCCTATCCCACCCCTCCAGGCGGTCACAAAGCACCGAGCTGATCTCCCTGTGCTATGTGGCTGCTTCCCACTAGCTATCTACCTTACGTTTGGTAGTGTATATATGTCCATGCCTCTCTCTCGCTTTGTCACAGCTTACCCTTCACCCTCCCCATATCCTCAAGTCCATTCTCTAGTAGGTCTGTGTCTTTATTCCTATCTTACCCCTAGGTTCTTCATGACATTATTTTTCTTCTTAAATTCCATATATACGTGTTAGCATACGGTATTTGTCTTTCTCTTTCTGACTTACTTCACTCTGTATGCCAGACTCTAGGTCTATCCACCTCATTACAAATAGCTCAATTTCGTTTCTTTTTATGGCTGAGTAATATTCCATTGTATATATGTGCCACATCTTCTTTATCCATTCATCCGATGATGGACACTTAGGTTGTTTCCATCTCCAGGCTATTGTAAATAAGGCTGCAATGAACATTTTGGTACATGACTCTTTTTGAATTATGGTTTTCTCAGGGTATATGCCCAGTAGTGGGACTGCTGGGTCATATGGTAGTTCTATTTGTAGTTTTTTAAGGAACCTCCATACTGTTCTCCATAGTGGCTGTACCAATTCACATTCCCACCAGCAGTGCAAGAATGTTTCCTTTTTTCCACACCCTCTCCAGCATTTATTGTTTCTAGATTTTTTGATGATGGGCATTCTGACTGGTGTGAGATGATATCTCATTGTAGTTTTGATTTGCATTTCTCTAATGAGTAAAGACGTTGAGCATCCTTTCATGTGTTTGTTGGCAGTCTGTATATCTTCTGTGGAGAAATGTCTATTTAGGTCTTCTGCCCATTTTTGGATTGGGTTGTTTGGTTTTTTGTTATTGAGCTGCATGAGCTGCTTATAAATTTTGGAGATTAATCCTTTGTCAGTTGCTTCATTTGCAAATATTTTCTCCCATTCTGAGGGTTGTCTTTTGGTCTTGTTTATGGTTTCCCTTGCTGTGCAAAAGCTTTTAAGTTTCATTAGGTCCCATGTGTTTATTTTTGTCTTTATTTCCATTTCTCTAGGAGGTGGGTCAAAAAGGATCTTGCTGTGATTTATGTCATAGAGTGTTCTGCTTATGTTTTCCTCTAAGAGTTTGATAGTTTCTGGCCTTACATTTAGGTCTTTAATCCATTTTGAGCTTATTTTTGTGTATGGTGTTAGGGAGTGATCTAATCTCATACTTTTACATGTCCCTGTCCAGTTTTCCCAGCACCACTTATTGAAGAGGCTGTCCTTTCTCCACTGTACATTCCTGCCTCCTTTATCAAAGATAAGGTGACCATATGTCCGTGTGTTTAACTCTGGGCTTTCTATCCTGTTCCATTGATCTATCTTTCTGTTTTTGTGCCAGTACATACTGTCTTGATTACTGTAGCTTTGTAGTATAATCTGAAGTCAGGGAGCCTGATTCCTCAAGCTCCATTTTTCGTTCTCAAGATTGCTTTGGCTATTCGGGGTCTTTTTGTTTCCATACAAATTGTGAAATTTTTTGTACTAGTCTCTGAAAAATGCCATTGGTAGTTTGATAGGGATTGCATTGAATCTGTAGATTGCTTTGGGTAGTAGAGTCATTTTCACAATGTTAATTCTTCCAATCCAAGAACATGGTATATCTCTCCATCTATTTGTATCATCTTTAATTTCTTTCATCAGTGTCTTATAATTTCCCCTTTTATGGCTGTTAGTATTTACCTTATGTATTGAGGTGCTCTTATGTTGGGTGCATAAATATTTACAATTGTTATTTCTTCTTCTTGGATCGATCCCTTGATCATTATGTAGTGTTCTTCTTTGTCTCTTCTAACAGTCTTTATTTTAAAGTCTATTTTGTCTGATACGAGAATTGCTACTCCAGCTTTCTTTTGGTTTCCATTTGCATGGAATATCTTTTTCCATCCCCTTACTTTCAGTCTCTATGTGTCTCTAGGTCTGAATGGGTCTCTTGTAGACAGCATATATATGGGTCTTGTTTTTGTATCCATTCAGCCAATCTGTGTCTTTTGGTGGGAGCATTTAGTCCATTTACATTTAAGGTAATTATCGATATGTATGTTCCTATTCCCATTTTCTTAATTGTTTGGGGTTCGTTATTGTAGGTCTTTTCCTTCTGTTGTGTTTCTTGCCTAGAGAAGTTCCTTTAGCATTTCTTGTAAAGCTGGTTTGGTGGTGCTGAACTCTCTCAGCTTTTGCTTGTGTGTAAAGGTTTTAATTTCTCCATCAAATCTGAATGAGATCCTTGCTGGGTAGAGTAATCTTGGTTGCAGGTTTTTCTCCTTCATCACTTTAAGTATGTCCTGCCAGTCCCTTCTGGCTTGCAGAGTTTCTGCTGAAAGATCAGTTGTTAACCTTATGGGGATTCCCTTGTGTGTTATTTGTTGTTTTTCCCTTGCTGCTTTTAATATGTTTTCTTTGTACTTAATTTTTGACAGTTTGATTAATATGTGTCTTGGCATGTTTCTCCTTGGGTTTATCCTGTATGGGACTCTCTGTGCCTCCTGGACTTGATTAACTATTTCCTTTCCCATATTAGGGAAGTTTTCAACTATAATCTCTTCAAATATTTTCTCAGTCCCTTTCTTTTTCTCTTCTTCTTCTAGAACCTCTATAATTCGAATGTTGGTGTGTTTAATGTTGTCCCAGAGGTCTCTGAGACTGTCCTCAGTTCTTTTCATTCTTTTTTCTTTCTTCTGCTCTGCAGTAGTTATTTCCACTATTTTATCTTCCAGGTCACTTATCCGTTCTTCTGCCTCAGTTATTCTGCTATTGATCCCATCTAGAGTATTTTAAATTTCATTTATTGTGTTGTTCATCGTTGCTTGTTTCATCTTTAGCTCTTCTAGGTACTTGTTAACTGTTTCTTGCATTTTGTCTATTCTGTTTCCAAGATTTTGGATCATCTTTACTATCATTATTCTGAATTCTTTTTCAGGTAGACTGCCTATTTCCTCTTCATTTGTTAGGTCTGGTGGGTTTTTATCTTGCTCCTTCTCCTGCTGTGTGTCTTTTTGTCTTCTCATTTTGCTTATCTTACTGTGTTTGGGGTCTCCTTTTTGCAGGCTGCAGGTTTGTAGTTCCCGTTGTTTTTGGTGTCTGTCCCCAGTGGCTAAGTTTGTTTCAATGGGTTGTGTAGGCTTCCTGGTGGAGGGGACTAGTGCCTATGTTCTGGTGGATGAGGCTGGATCTTGTCTTTCTGGTGGGTAGGTCCACATCTGGTGGTGTGTTTTGGGGTGTCTGTGGACTTTTTATGATTTTAGGCAGCCTCTCTGCTAATGGGTGGGGTGTGTTCCTGTCTTGCTAGTTGTTTGGCATAGGGTGTCTAGCACTGTAGCTTGCTGGTTGTTGAGTGAAGCTGAGTGCTGGTGTTGAGATGGAGATCTGTGGAAGATTTTCGCTGTTTGATATCATGTGGAGCTGGGAGGTCTCTTGTGGACCAGTGTCGTGAAGTTGGCTCTCCCACCTCAGAGGCACAGCACTGACTCCTGGCTGCAGCACCAAGAACCTTTCATCCACACGGCTCAGAATAAAAAGGAGAAAAAGTAGAAAGAAAGAATTAGTAGGAGGAAAGAAAGAAAGAAAGAAAGAAAGGAAAGAAAGAAAGGAAGGAAGGAGCGAGGAAGGGAGTGGGGGAGGAAGGAGGGAAGGAAGGAGGGAAGGAAGGAAAAAAGGAAAGAAGATAAAGTAAAATAAAATAAAGTATGATAAAATATAATAAAGTTATTAAAATAAAAAATAATTATTAAGGAAAAAAAACGGACGGATAGAACCCTGGGGCAAATGGTGGAAGCAAAGCTATACAGACAAAATCTCACACAGAAGCATACACATACACACTCAGAAAAAGAGGAAAAGGGGAAAAAATCATAAATCTTGCTCTCAACGTCCACCTCCTCAATTTGGGATGATTTGTTGTCTAAAGGAGGGATGGAAGGAAGGAAGAGAGGGAGGGAGGGAGGAAGGAAGGAAGGAAGGAATATAAAGTAAAATAAAGTAAGATAGAATAAAATAGTTATTAAAATAAAAATAATTATTAAGAAAAAAAATTAAAAAAAAACGGACAGAGAGAACCCTAGGACAAATGGTGGAAGCAAAGCTGTACAGACAAAATGTCACAGAGAAACATACACATACACACAAAAAGAGGAAAAGGGGAAAAAATCATAAATCTTTCTCTCAAAGCCCACCTCCTCAATTTGGGATGATTCATTGTCTATTCATGTATTCCACAGATGCAGGGTACATCAAGTTGATTGTGGAGCTTTAATCCGCTGCTTCTGAGGCTGCTGGGAGAGATTTCCCTTTCTCTCCTTTGTTCTCACAGCTCCCGGGTCTCAGCTTTGGATTTGGCCCCGCCTCTGCGTGTAGGTTGCCGGAGGGCGTCTGTTCTTCGCTCAGACAGGACAGGGTTAAAGGAGCAGCCACTTCGGGGACTCTGGCTCACTCAGGCCGGGAGGGAGGGAGGGGCACGGAGTGCGGGGCAAGCCTTTTGGGAGGTCTGAGGTCTTCTGCCAGTGTTCAGTAGGTGTTCTGTAGGAGTTGTTCCACGTGTAGCTGTATTTCTGGTGTATCTGTGAGGAGGAAGGTGAGCTCCGCATCTTACTCTTCCGCCATCTTCCCCGGAGTCTGATAGGGTTTTTTTTTTTTTTTTTTGTTACGTGGGCCTCTCACTGTTGTGGCCTCTCCCCTTGCGGAGCACAGGCTCCGGACGCACAGGCTCAGCGGCCATGGCTCACGGGCCTAGCCGCTCCGCGGCACGTGGGATCCTCCCAGACCGGGGCACGAACCCGCGTCCCCTGCATCGGCAGGCGGACTCCCAACCACTGCGCCACCAGGGAAGCCCCATCTGATAGGGTTTTGATATGAGTCTGCAAGCAATTGATTTATTATGGTCTCTGTGCAGTCAGACCTCTCTGGTAATGATAATCTGTATTTGCAGCCGCTCCCCAGCGCTATCATCACTGCCTCATCTCCACCTCAGATCATCAGGCATTAGATTCTCATAAGGAGCATGCAGCTTAGATCCCTTGCATGCACAGTTCACAGTAGGAGTTGTGCTCTTATGAGAATCTAATGCTGCTGCTGATCTGACAGGAGGCGGAGCTCAGGCAGTAATGTGAGCGATGGGGAGCGGCTGTAAATACAGATGAAGCTTCTCTCACTCCCCTGCTGCTCACCTCCTGCTGTGCGACCTGGGGGGGGGGTTGGGGACCTGTGCTCTAGGAGACAGATCCAAAAAGATATACCTGCAATTTATGTCAAAGAGTGTCCTGCTTATGTTTTCCTTTAGGAGTTTTGTCGTACTTGGTCTTACATTTAGGTCTTTAATCCATTTTGAATTTATTTTTGTGCCTGGTGTTAGAGAACATTCTAATTTCATTCTTTTACATGTAGCTGTCCAGTTTTCCCAGCACCACTTACTGAAGAGACTCTCTTTTCTCCATTGTGTATTCCTGCCTCCTTTGTCATAGGTTAATTGAGCATAAGTGTGTGGGTTTATTTCTGGGCTTTCTATCCTGTTCCATTGATCTACATGTCTATTTTTGTGCCAGTACCATGTTTTGATGACCATAGCTTTGTAGTATAGTCTGAAGTCAGGGAGCCTGATTCCTCCAGCTCCGTTTTTCTTTCTCAAGATTGCTTTGGCTACTCAGGGTCTTTTGTATTTCCATACAAATTTAAAAATTTTTTGTTCTAGTTCTGTGAAAAATGCCATTGGTAATTGGATAAGGATTGCATTGAATCTGTAGATAGCTTGGGTAATATAGTCATTTTGACGATAATTGATTTTTCCAATCCAAGAACATGGTGTATCTTTCCATCTGTTTGTGTCATCTTTGATTTCTTTCATCAGCATCTTATAGTTATCGTAGTAGAGGTCTTTTACCTCCTTAGCTAGGTTTATTGCTAGGTATTTTTTTTTTTTTTGATGTGATGGTAAATGGGATTGTTTCCTTAATTTCTCTTTCTGATCTTTTGTTGCTAGTGTATAGAAATGCAACACATTTCTGGGTATAATTTTTTATCCTGTGACTTTACCAAATTCATTGATGAGCTCTAGTAGTTTTTTGGTAGCATCTTCAGGATTTTATATGTATAGTGTCATAATTATCTGTTGCTTGCAGTTCACTGTTTATTTTATTTATTTATTTATTTTTTTAGTTGCGGTATGTGGGCCTCTCACTGTTGTGGCCTCTCCCGTTGCGGAGCACAGGCTCTGGACGCGCAGGCTCAGTGGCCATGGCTCATGAGCCTAGCCGCTCCGCGGCATGTGGGATCTTCCCAGACCGGGGCATGAACCTGTGTCCCCTCCATCGGCAGGCAGACTCTCAACCACTGCGCCACCAGGGAAGCCCACAGTTAACTGTTTAAATGGATATATGTTTTATTTAGCCTTTATGATACTTTTCTCTGTTTTAGAAATAACCTTGGTGAGGTAAGGCCTATGAGGATACAAACATTGATGTTCTTTTTTGTATGGCTTTAAAAAATTACTTAATATTTGTTAATTTTCCATAGTTAATTAATACTTACACTGAATATATAAAACCATTGGACATATTTCAAAGTATGGGTAGGTTTTTTTTCTTTAAATACCTATTGCTTTGGAAGGCACTTTGAACACAATTTGATGAAATACCCTTCTTTTTACCAGTAGGTGGCGCTCTTGGTCATGGTTACTATTGTTACAAAACAAGATTTTAGAATTTTAAAGAGAACAGCTTTTTAAAATTAACATTTCTTTGTTTTCCAGTTCAGTTGAGCAGTAGACCGTTCAAACAGCATAATCACTAAAATATGTGTCTCAGATGAGGACAACTTACTGTAGCAGTAGTTGTCCAAAACATTGAGCAGAACAGGGTGTCCATATGTACTTACATATCAGTTAAGTTTTATCAGGGAAGTTGACCCCAAGTGACATGTAACTGTATCATTCCAGCCATTGAGCTGGTTGTTCATGGGGTGGATACCCTAAGCAGCAGGAGTTACAGACAGGCCAAAGAAGATGAAAGAGAGAAGCAGCAAGACAATCAGACAAGAAAAGTGGAAACAGGAGGAGGAATGAATGGGAAGGGGGTCTTTGCGAGTCGGCTTGCTCCGCGGTGATGCTTGCTGATTACAATGAGCCTTTCCTTTTGCCTCTAAGAGACGGTGCTTTTTAATTTTCCCCAACATCGTTCGTATATGTTGTCTCTGCCGTTGCAGGAACTTTGTGAGAATTTCAGTATATGGAAACACTGTCTGTGTTCCAACTGGTATATATTCCAAAAGTCTCAGTGTAAATGCAGGACCAGAATATTGCATGTCAGTCAGTCAGCCAGCCGTACTCTTAATGACTCCTGAACTCTCATGGACTTCTAAAGTAAGTGTTGCCTTCTTTCTTTCAATGATTTATGTACCATTTTTGGTTTAGTGCATTCAAAGGAGAAAAACTACGTGTAGTAGTTTTACATGAGTTGAAAGAGGCCTTATACTTATTTCATTTACTAGAGAGAAAAATAGTGAGTAGCATGCTTATCCACAGTGATGCTGCATGGCAAGAAATAGATCTTTTATCTTGTCTAAAGACTAGTTATTGAAACAGTGGATTTTTGATATAATTTGGTTATAACTGAATAAATTACATATGACTGCTATCACTGCTCAATTTGCTTACTTTTATTTATTTCTTGTCTCTGTCTTTTAAATGTAGGCTCCCTAAGGTCTTTGTTTTGTTCATGTTTGTATCCCCAGGACCTGCCATGTGATGGGCTTTAATAAATATTTGTCAAATGAAGGGCTAAATTAATGAATGTGGAGTAGGAATGCAGCACAGCTCACTTGAATATTTTTCTAACACTGTATTTGTTACAATTAATTTATGTAGTACCTTCCAAAGAGCTCAGGAAATAGAGTGTTCACATACATTTTCATTTATTCTCAAGCCAACTGAGATAGGAAAGGACAGATATATATGGCAATGTAACGTGTTAAAAGTGGCCATCTTAGGCAAAGAAATATTTAAAAATTGGCAGAGGAAAACAGAGTGATAGGAAGCAAAAAAAAATGTATCATTTGACTTCCAGTCAGTGCTTTCCCTGATAGGCCAGTAGTTTTTAGAATTTGAAATGTTGGAGAATCTTTCTGGCTTTTTTTTTTTTTAACTTGTTATTGAAGTGTAACATATAAACAGAAGTACATAAATCCTAAGAGGACTGCTTCATTGAATTTTTAAGACTTAATTTGTTTTTTAGAGCAGTTTTAGGTTCCCAGCAAAACTGAGGGCTAGTAGAGGGATTCCCCATACACCCGCTGCTCCCACACGTGCATTGCGTCCCCCAGCATCCACATCCCCCACCAGAGTGGGACAGTTGTTATAAGTGATGAACCTGCACTGATACATCATAATCACCCCAAGTCTAACACCACGGCTCACTCTTGGTGTTGTATGTTCTGTGGATTTGGACATATGTTTATAATGACTTTTGTCATTATGGTACCATGCAGAGTATTTTTACTGCCCCAAAACTTCTCTGTGATTTGATGAATTTTTTTCAAAATGAAAATACCCATGCAATCAGCATTCATATTAAGAAAAGACATTGTCATTGGCACCTCACCAGGAGTAAATACTAACTTGATTTCTAACTGCGTAGATTCGTTTTTTCTGTTTTTGTACTCTGTGTGGCTGACTTCTTTGAGTCTGGCTTCTTTCATTCTTTTCATTTACTGTGATATTTGTGATACTCACCTATGTGACTGCATGTAGTTGGAGTTTGTTTATTCTCATTGCCGTGAACCTCAGAAAATTTGTCTGCCCCTTTCACTTTATCTAACAAGAAATATTAAAGACTTATGCGGTGCTCTGGGCAGAATATAATTATTAGGCAGTTATAAAATCTACTGTCCTCTTCTGTAATAGCAGAAGATTAGTCCCATGAGTTTGGTCAGAGATTTTGGAAACTAATAGAGAACACGAATATTTGAACACCAATAATTACATACGTATGTGCTGTGGAGATCAGTTGAATCAGTTGTATGTAGTAGCAGAAATTTTGTCAGGGTGAAGTTAATTGTTTTGCTGTTAGATCAGCTCATAATGTCAGCAACAAAAATCCAAACTCTTCTTCACTGGCCCGTAAGATAGTCTGATATTTCCCTACTTTTCCTTAAAATATTTTAACTTTCAGTTTGTTGCTTCCCAGGAAGCACCATGGCTCTTGTGATTCCTGCGTTGCTGCGAGGCTTTGTGGGGGCCATCTGCGCTCAGGCTGCTTCGAGTAGACTGACACCCAGCGCTTTGCGCCACCTTACTCTAAGCAGGTGAGTTGTCACCTTCAGTGTCATTTGAGGTTGATTTTCAAAAAGACCTGACCTGCTGATGATCATGGGAGGCATATCGTAACATCTTGCTTACATATTCATGCTATCAGTGGATCGTTAAGCTTTAGTTAGATGTGCAGATCTTCATGCGCCACTTTCTGGGATCCATGATGTTATATTGTATTGTGGATGGTCATGCTGTTGCTTTCCAGCTACAGGTATGACAGGTATTGGATAGTCAGGATAATTACTAGTGTAATTAATTTTCAGGAGGATAATACTTAATAACCTAATTTTACTTTCTATTAAAGCGTAATGAAATCCAAAAGGAAAACTGATCACTTGGAGAGAACTGCAGATGTCGTTCGCCGGGAGGTTTGTATCTTGGGCCAGGGCAGGTTCTCCTCGCTGGCAGTTTGCACGCAGTTAGGACTGGCTTACTGAGAGGGCATTACATGAGCTTGATCCCTGTGAAGACAGTCAGGGCAAGTTTGTTATTTTTCTCTTCAGGACTTTTCTGAACAGGGTATATGACAACTGATTTGAAAAGATGACAGCAAAATACTCAAATTGTTCCCTTTAAACTTGGAATGGATGGATTTTTTAAAATATTTATTTATTTATTTATTCATTCATTCATTTTTGGCTGTGTTGGGTCTTTGTTGCAGCGCGCGGGCTTTCTCTAGTTGTGGTGAGCGGGGGCTACACTTCGTTGCAGTGCGCAGGCTTCTCATTGCGGTGGCTTCTCTTGTTGCGGAGCACAGGCTCTAGGCACGTGGGCTTTAGTAGTTGTGGCACGTGGGCTCAGTAGTTGTGGCTCGCGGGCTCTAGAGCGCGGGCTCAGTAGTTGTGGCGCACGTGCTTAGTTGCTCCGTGGCATGTGGGATCTTCCCGGACCAGGGATCGAACCCATGTCCCTGAATTGGCAGGCAGATTCTTAACCACTGCACCACCAGGAAGGTCCTGATGGATTTGTTTTTGATGAAGGGAGTGTAGCAGCAATGGAGGGAACTATCCTCACAGGCATAAGGTTTAAGGTTATATTTTAGGGATAGAACTTCTTTTAGAGCCTACATTTTTATGAGTAGCTTGCTTTTTCTTTCTTTCTTTTTTTTTTTTTTTTGGTACCATGTCTCAAAGTCCTTGTTCTTATCCCTACTTTAGAACAACTTCCTATTTCATCAAAAGGGAGAAAGCACTAACATCTGAGAAAGGAAGGTGGACGAGCTCTCGTTACCCCTTCCTATGTGCAGATATTTTCCTCCATATTCAGACCATAGACGGGCTAATCCACTAACCCGAAGGGTGTCGAGGGCTGGGAAATAAAGGATCCTCACCCTTTATCTCCGTGAGTAACCCCATTTTCTTTTAAAAGTGTCAGTTGGATATTTGATTTTGCTATTGAATGATTCTTCACGTATTTGGAAATACTTAGCTTAGTTTTGTAAGTGTATTTAAACTAACAGTTAAAAACCTATTTCATATAAGGAAGGATTATACACTTCTATAAACATGGTCAGAAATTGCATTGTCGCAGTAGTTTAATTTTTAGTGTTAATAATAGAATATACTTTAATGTAAAAGAGTATTATTTAGGCGCCACCCTCAAGCTTATTCTACTTTCAGAAAATTGCTTTGGGGCCAAGAGTGGTGTGTTTGTGGATTCAGCTTTAAGCCAATGTGTTTTTGAGGAGTTTATGTAAAGTAGTTCAGCATAATGGATTTATGGCTGTGTGGGAAAATATGCTTTTCCCGCTGATGATAAATCTGAAAATGCTTTTTTTTGGTTTGTTCAACATGCAAAAATGCTGACTCTGTAAAAGTGAGATTTGTTAGATTTTTTTTTTTTAAGTGAAACCTTGCCAGCTTTGAAGAAAAAGCAGTTTATTTAACAGGTTTGGACTGTACTCTCTTCTGTTGTATTTTGAGGCAGGTAGAATTACGAGTTGGGTTTGGCAAACTTTTCGTAAGGAGCCAGATAGTGAGTAATTTAGGCTTCCAGGGCCACCCTGTCTCAGTTACAACTACAAAACTCTGCCTTTGTAGTGTGAAGATAGCCCTAGGCAACATGTAAACAGATTGTTGTGGCTGCGTTCCAATAAGAGGCATTCACCAGAACGCTCAGATTTGGCCTGTGGGTCGATTGTAATTTGCCAATCCCTGAATTCAAATTTTACAGGACAGAATTTCTGAGACTTCTGAGGGGTTATTTTGAGCCAAGTTTAAGAAAACCGCACAGAAAGTTAATGGAAACTCCAGTAATGTGATTGAACAGTTGAGAGTTATAATGCCTGGAAGTTAGAGAATTACAGGGTAATTCCAGCCATGGTATCAGCTAGGCGGGAGATTTTCCAGTTGCACCTCCCCTCCTTCTCTGTTTCTCATTTCTGCTTCTCTACCACACAGAATGAGAGTGGGGTGCTGGGGTGGGGGGAGCTGGATAAGCCAGGTGGTGTCTGGAACCACGACCTTAGTGGTGTAAGGTCATCAGGGGCTCACCTGCATCCCTCCAGAGTGCAGCTCCTAGCCATGGAACAGGCGCTCAGCTTGGACTTGTGGAAACGACCAGCACCTCTGGTCAGGCCAGACCACTTTCTCCTCTCTTGTCTGCAGACCCTGCCTTCCCTTTGTACGGCTAGCATACTGCACAGAACTCCCCATGCGTCATTTGCCCTTCAGTTCCAGCCTGTGAGGCAGCCTAAGGATAGCTTGGCATCTCCATGTTACAGCAGAGGCAGCAGAGCCTGGGGCCAGAGGGAAGCTCCAGGTCTCTGATTCCTAGGCCAAAGGACCCTGCTGCTTCCTGGAGTGGGTCCAGAATGGAGCGCTCACCCGCCCGGAAGTGTCCTTTCCTGACTAGGCCTGGGGTTCCCTCTGGAGAATTTACTGAATGACCATATTATGATGTTAATATGTCTTACTTGGGGCTGTAACTGTAAGCTGTCTGGAGTCCTGCTGATGAAGGAAACTGAGCTCTGAACTGAATGACATTTGACTGTGATGCTGTGGCTAGGACTTACAAAACTATGTTGAATAAAAGTGGCAAGAGTGGACATCCTTGTCTTGTTCCTGATCTTAGAGGAAATGCTTTTAGTTTTTCACTGTTGAGTATGTTTGCTGTGGGTTTGTCATATATGGCCTTTATTATGTTGAGGTAGATTCCCTCTGTGCCCACTTTCTGGAGAGTTTTTTTTATCATAAATGGATGTTGAATTTTATCAAAAGCTTTTTCTGCATCTAATGAAATGATCATATGGATTTTATTCTTCAGTTTGTTAATATGGTGTATCACACTGATTGATGTGCCTATATTGAAGAATCCTTGCATCCCTGGGATAAATCCCACTTGGTCATGGTGTATGATCCTTTTAATATATTGTTGGATTTGGTTTGCTAGTATTTTGTTGAGGATTTCTGCATCTCTATTCATCAGAGATATTGACCTGTAATTTTCTTTTTTTGTGGTATCTTTGTCTGGTTTTGGTAGCAGAGTGATGGTGGCTTCATAGAATGAGTTTGGAAGTGTTTCTTCCTCTGCAGTTTTTTGGAATAGTTTCAGAAGGATAGGTGTTAACTCTTCCCTATTTTAATTTAATTTAATTTTTTTATTGGCATATAATTGCTTCACAATGTTGTGTTAGTTTCTGCTGTACAGTGAAGTGAATCAGATATATGTATACATATATCCCCTCCCTCTTGGACCTCTTCTCTAAATGTTTGATAGAATTCGCCTGTGAAGCCATCTGGTCCTGGACTTCTGTGTTCTGGAGTTTTTAAATCATAGATTCAATTTCAGTACTTGTAGTTGATCTGTTCATATTTTCTATTTTTTTCTGGTTCAGTCTTGGGAGATTGTACCTTTTTAAGAATTTGTCCATTTCTTCTAGGTTGTCCATTTTATTGGCATGTAGTTGCTTGTAGTAGTCTCATGTGATCCTTTGTATTTCTGTGGTGTCTTGTAAATTCTCCTTTTTCGTTTCAAATTTTGATTTGGGCCCTCTCCCTTTTTTCTTGATGTGTCTTGCTAAAGGTTTATCATTTGTTTATCTTTTCAAAGAAGCAGCTTTTAATTTCATTGATCTTTTTTGTTTTCTTTGTTTCTATTTCATTTATTTCTGCTCTGCTCTTTATGATTTCTTTCCTTCTTGGTGTTTTGTTCTTCTTTCTCTAGTTAGTTGCTTTAGGTGTAAGGTTAGGTTGTTTGAGACTTTTCTTGTTTCCTGAGGGAAGCTTGTATTGATATAAACTTCCCTTTCAGAACGGCTTTTGCTATGTCCCACAGGTTTTGGATCATTGTGTTTTTGTTTTCATTTGTGTTTAGGTATTTTTTTATTTCCTCTTTGATTTCTTCAGTGATCTGTTGGTTGTTTAGTAGCATATTGTTTAGCCTCCACATGTTTGTATTTTTTGCAGTTTTTTCTTGTTGATTTCTAATCTCATAGTGTGGTTGGAAAAGATACTTGACATGATTTCAGTTTTCTTAAATTTACTGAGGCTTGCTTTGTGGCCCAGCATGTGATCTGTCCTGGAGAATGTTCCATATGCACTTGAAAAGAACATGTATTCTGCTGCTTTCAGATGGAATGCTCTGTAAATATCAATTAAGTCTGTCTGGTCTAAAGTGTCATTTAAGGCCTGTGTTCCCTTATTGATTTTCTGTCTGGTTGATCTGTCCATTGATGTAAGTGGGGTGTTAAAGTCCCCCACTATTATTATGTGACTGTCAGTTTCTTTTATTTCTGTTAACATTTGCCTTCTATATTGAGGTGCTTGTGTGTTGGGTGCATATATATTTACAATTGTTATATCTTCTTCTTGGATTGATCCCTTGATCATTATGTAGTGTATTTCTTTGTCTCTTGTAACAGTCTTTATTTAAAAGTCTATTTTGTCTGATATGAGTATTGCTACTCCAGCTGTCTTTTGATTTCCATTCGCATGGAATACCTTTCTCCATCCTCTCAGTTTCAGTCTGTATGTGTCTCTAGATCTGAAGTGGGTCTCTTATAGACAGCATATATATGGGCCTTGTTTCAGTATCCATTCAGCCAGTCTGTATCTTTTGCTTGGAGCATTTAATCTGTTTACATTTAAGGTGATTATCCATATGTATGTTCTTATTGCCATTTTATTAATATTAGGTCTTTTTTCTTCCTTTCCTCTTTTGTTCTCTTCTCGTGTGATTGATTATCTTTTGTGTTGTTTTTGGATTCCTTTTTCTTTTTCATATATATATCTATTACAGATTTTTCATTTGTGGTTACCATGAGGTTTTGATACAGCAGTCTATATATATACATGATTGTTCTAAATTGCTGGTCTCTTAATTTCAAATGCATTTCAAATATCCTGCCCTTGTACTCTCCTCCTCATGATTACTGGTTTTGATACCATATTTGTGTGTGGATGATTTCCTACTTTTACTATATGTTTGCCTTTACCGGTGAGCTTTCCCCTTTCATAATTTTTTTGTTTCTAGTTGTGGCCTTTTCTTTTCCACTTAGAGAAATTCCTGCAGTATTTGTTATAAAGCTGGTTTGGTGGTACTGAATTCTTTTAGCTTTTGCTTGTTTGTAAACTTTTGATTTCTCCGTCAGATCTGATGAGAGCCTTGCTGGGTAGCGTATTCTTGGTTGTAGGTTTTTCCATTTCATCACTTTAAATATATTACGTCACTCCCTTCTGGCCTGTGGCGCTTCTGCTGAAAAATCCGCTGATAGTCTTATGGGGATTCCCTTGTATGTTATTTGTTGCTTTTCCCTTGTTGCTTTTAATATTTTCTCTTTGTCTTTAATTTTTGTCAATTTGATTACTGTGTGTCTACGTATGTTCCTCCTTGGGATTAATAACTTTTTAAATTGTACTAGTGTACTTCTTTTAGAAGCCTATGCCTTATCCTACAAATGCCTTATGTGTATTGTTGCCTGTTGTTTACAAAGCCCTCAATTAGACAATAAGTTGTTACTTGATTCTCAAAGCCACCCTGGTGCTTATCCCCACTTCACAGATGAGGAAAGTAAGGTTTAGAGATTTAGATAGGATGACCCTGCTTTCTGTTTGCCTGGGGTAGTCCTGGCTTATAACTCTTCCTCTGGTATAATTGTCAGTAGCACCCCCTTTCACTGTCACAAGGGCCCTGTTTTGGGTGATAAATTACAGTGTTGGCCTAAGTTTAAAGGACTTGTTCAAGTAAATGGAGAACTCAGCCCTTGAACTCAGATCTTTGTTATCAATTGGTCTTTCTTTCTAATGTAGCAGAGGATCATGACACTGGATTTAGACAAAGTTCAGTTGAGCAACAAAATGGGAGGTAAATTTCACACAGCCTTATCTCTGTTCTAGATCAAAACTTCACTTAGTGTTACTGGGCATAACAGACAGGGAGTTACTGCTGACACAGTAAAACCAAATGACTGGGCTCCTGGGTCAGAGACATTTGGGGATCCTGTGAGTCCCGTTGCTGGTTACTGAGTGCTGAGAATCTGCTTGACTTTGGGTTTTGCCGAGGCTTGGATTTGAGTGGAATAGGCTGCTTAGTTGGAGAGCTGGATGGTGTTCTGAGTTTACCTCTTACACTTCTCGGCTAGTCATCACCTGTACCTTTTGGGAAGATTGTGTGCTGGAGCGGCCTTCTTCAAGTTGGGAGGTGGGGGGGGCATCTTCTTAATATGAATGTTTCCCAGCAGTTGGACAGCTAATTTGCTTCGACTGATGGTCAGAGAACCTTTTAGAGATTATCCAGATTGAGGTGAACAGTACTTGGCATTCATGGCACTGTCAGCTCTGACAGAGCAGAGGGGGTGGGGAGACCTCAGGCACCTGCCACCTAGAGGCAGCTGGGGGCTTGGGGGGGGTCTGGGCCCCAGTCTCTTGGAGAATCTCCCAGGGGGGTGCAGTCTGATGGCCCTGGCAGCTGGCCTCCAGCTCCTCAGGTACCCAGCACCCTGCTGTGAGTGGAGGCCTTCGAAGAGGGAAGCCACTGTAGCCACAGAACCTGGCATAGTGCTGACATGACATAGGCACTCAGTACCTGTTTCACTGAGTAGAATAAACAAGTGTTACTCCCACTGTGGACAAAGAATGTCGCCTGCCCATTTGGGGCCATCAAGCCATCAGCCACTGTAGCCACCATCCCCCATGGTGCACACTGAGGGGATTCAGGATGGAGAAAAGCAGGATACTGGCCCTAGATAGCCAAGGTGCATATCAAAGGGATGATTTCAGTAAGCTCAGACTCTTGCATCTTCCCATACATAGAGAAGCACTAAATTCATTAACTTGAGATGTCTGGTTTTTCTTTAATTAGCAGTAATCTTTTGATGGTCGATTACAGGGTTTTTTTTCTTTTTTGCAGAAACTCCTATATATCCTGGCTCCCCCCTTACCTCTTTGGAACAGTATCTCAGAGCTATCTGGGAGGCTGTATCCTAGACTTAAGTCTGCAGTAAGTCCACGGAATAAAGTATAATTCTCAACTTTTAGGTTGTGTATTTTTTTTCACTCGACACCTCTTCTGTGGCTGATTACCTGTACTGCCTTGGATGAGTCCCTTTGTAAGGTAGGGACAGTGATGATATGCAGATAAGGCCTGTGAAAATGAGAACTTGCCTCACCTGCTACTTCTTAACTAGACCCAGAACTTAACTTGTTAGTGTCTAAAATGTATAGTGTCATTGCTTTTCACGGACACACTTTTTTTCAACAAATTAAGTAATCTAAGAGGTGGCTCTTTTCCATTTTTCCCTTAGGGGATCCAATCAAATGAAACAGACATGCATTGAGTGCCTGCTGTAACCTAGCCCCATTCCAGATGTGGGGAATACAGCAGTGCATGAGGCAGGTAAAGCCCCTGAGGTATGTGGGGCAGGTAAACCAGAAAATGTCAGATGTGATAAGCACTATGAAGGAAATAAAACAGGGTAATGGGGTCATGGCGGGTGGGAGGGTTATTTCCTATTGGTTTGTAACGTTTGGGCTGAGACTCGAATAAGGAGAAAAGCCAGCCAGCCTAGTGCACAGCATTCCTGGCAGGGGGACTGGAGAGTGTGGAGACTTTGAGGCAGGAACGAGCTCAGCGTGTTCAGAGAAGGTGATAGATGAGAGGTGGACAGGGTCCAGGTCATAGAAACTGCTGTGGCCTTGGACAAGGAGTTGGGGTTTTATTCTCAGGGCGACAGAAGGTTTAAAGCAGGGAAATGACGTGTGGTTTACATTGTAAGTGGGTCGTCTGTTGGCTCGGTAGAGCTCTGGGCTTCTGCGGTACTTTGACACCAAGTTGGAGGCTACTGACATAGTCCGGGGAGAGATGACGGTGGCTTAGGGTAGCCTGGTGGGGTTGTGGGTGGGGCTGATGGGATTCACAGGTGGGGAGGGGGGTGTACAGCTAGTGAGAGGACAGGAGACCAAGAGACTTCTAGTTTGGGATTTGAATCATCCGGGTAGATGATGGTGGTGGCACATATTTACTAAAATAGAGAAGAACAAGTTTGGAGGAAGGGGATATAGAGCTCAGTTTGGGGATAATCTGGGGTGGGAGGTAGATGGAGTTACAGATGAGACAAGATCAGCCATGAGCTTTGTCACCTCACATCAACTGTTGAATGTGGGTCATGGCTACATGGAGATTCATTATACTATTTTTACTAGTTTTGTGTATGTTTGACGTTTTCCATAATAAAAACGAAGAAACTTTGAGAGATAAAAGAGTTCTATGTTGGATGTTTTGTTTGAAATGGAAATTGAAGTCAGCAGTTGGGTATATGAGATTGGAGTTCACTGCTGGAGATGAAAAGTTTAAGCCACATAGAGAGGAGAGGAAGAGGACCCGGCACTCAGTCTGGGGCATGTCAACATCTAGAGGTCAAGCAGGAGAGGAAGGGCCAGCGGAGGAGATGGGGAAGCAGGGGCTGAGCAGGCAGGCGGGCGATCAGCAGGTGTTGGTGAAGCCAGGAGGAAAAGTGTTTCCGGGAGGGAGCAGCCAACCACGTGGAAGTCTGCTGAGAGGCCGTCACTGGATATAGCAGAGTGGATAGCGGGCCACCGGAGTGGCTGGCTTCAGTGTCAGTGCATCGCTGAGCGTGAGAATGCCTGATGGATGTGTTGGGGAGAGGGTGGGAAATAGGGAAGTGGAGCCAGGACCATATATCCCTCTGAAATTTTTTATGTGGATGGTAGCAGAGAGATGGGGTAACAGCTGGATTAAGGGAGAGGCTTGTTTTAATTGTTGTATTTTGAGAAGCAGCAAAGCACAGTGGTCAAGTGCCTGGATTCAAATCTCGGCTTTGCCACTTACTAGCTCTGGGACCTCAGTTTTCTCACATATAAAATGGGGATGATAGCAATACCCACCTCTTCGGGTTGTTGTGATGATGGAATGAATGCTGTACGTGGAGTGGCTAGCCCGTGGTGAGCGCTGTGTGTAGGCGTTTGCTGCCGGTGTCCTTATGTGAGGCGGCAGACCCGAACGCTCTCGCATGTGTTGTCATGGAGACAGGGGAGCGGGGAGTGATGCATGAGAGAGTGAAGGCTTGAGGGGTCAGAGAGCAGACTCAGCCCAGGTGGACGGGTGAGTCTTTGGGAGGAGCAGGGAGAGTGCATTGTCCCAGCAGGCCGTGGTGTTGATGGCACACACCGCTGAAGAGGTTATACAGTTGACAGAATCGTGTGGTCTTTCCTTGTCAGTAATTTACTTCAGTAAAACCATTTTCTTTTAATCAGATTCCTACTCATCAGATTGGTGTTCAGCCACAGTTAAAATCATGTCTCTGGGCCTTGGTGTCCTTATGTGTAAGATGACACACTATTCTGGATGATGACTAAATTTTCCTTCACCTCTGAAATTCTCTGTGCCCCACCTGTGTTTTTGTTTCAGGTCGTCTCTACTCCTGACTTTGTCTAAATTTTTAAGCCAGAAAATGAATGAATGGGAGTGAACTGGGGAAGGTGGCCAGGTTTCCCAGAGAAAGGCCCATTTCCTGAACAGAGACTTTTGTAGCAGCAGTAACATCAAAATATCGTCCATAAAACCCTTTCAGTCAGTATGATGGCATTTCCTTTTAGATGCTGACTCTGACAAAGCATTAAAAAAGTGTGCTAGTAAAAGTTGGCAGATGTATTGTTATTTTACTGAACAGTAGAAGAGTCTAGATGTTATTTTATGGAAAACTTCATTTCCTGCCATGTGTTTTAACTTAGGACGTGGCTAGCTGAGGTTTCAATTGCGAAATCTTTTGATCCATTAAGTATGAGAACAAGTACAAATGTTAAAACATACAGTTTCTCCATCATGTTTTGCTTATTCACTAAAAGTAGAGAAAGAATGGCGTATAACCAGAGCCACAATCATGGCTTAATTATATGAAATAGCTTCAGAATAAAATAAAAGACACGGCCTTCAAAAAGATTTTGCTAATGTTTTTAATCCCCATTGCTAGAAATCTTTGTATAGTGAACAGTATTTATATTAAGAAAATAAGGTGTTAGGAGGGAGGCATGTCTTTAAAAATCATGAATTGTGCAAAGGTATTTTGTGTGACCAGTTACAGCAGTTTTGCCCAGATTATTTGGACTAATAGCAACAGGTATGTTGCTTTTTGTATTAATACCAGTAGGCATAAAGCATCTGGCATCATTTTTGGTCATGGGGGCTATCCAGATGAAAATAGGACTTCTTCAATGGGAAGTATAGCTTCTTTCCCTTCTTCATTGAATTTTTTATTTGGACATTGGCAGATGATTGTTGAATTCATTTTATGTAGTCTAGCATTTGCTGGTCAAGCATGCTCATGTTTCAGCTGAAATTCTCTTTGCCTTTCCCCACCTCCCCTGTGATTATGCATGTCATTTCCCTGTGACCAGGTGACTCTGGGATGTGTTTAAAGCTTATACATATCTAGTTTTTAATGAATCTGACAGCTGCCCATTAAACTGTTACAAATGAAATAATCTAGCTCTTGGCTGTGTTTTTGCAGATTATTATATTGAAAGAAAATAATGAATGTTTACAAAAACAAATGTTTCTTTTTTGTAAACCTAAAAAAAATGAGAGTAATAATGTCATGGAGAGTCCTCTGCTGATGGTTGTTACTTTGTCTTTGTAATAAGATATTTAAAATAGAGTGTGTGGCAAACAAAGGAAGATTCTTATTCTACTGAAGAAATCCCTGCCTTCCCTGACTTTTCCACAGTTTTGAACATGAATTTAGATTTTCTTTAGTGGTCCCCCACTTGCTTTTTTTTCTTTTTTTGTTTCTTTGAACAACAAATAGCTCCTGAATTTCTACTAACCTTTGTTTTGGAAACCAATTTTAAGTCACTTTAAGTTAGAGTTTTCATTCATTCTGCAGATATTTACTGAATCTTAACTATGTGTTTGGCTCCATGCTTGAGGCAGGGAAGTGATCTAGATGGAAATTCTATCCAGTACGTGACCTCAGGAGGCTTGTGGTCTGTGTGTGGAAAAGATCTGTTCATGAGTATTTATATTTACATTAAATGTGCTAAGTATGATAAGACAGGCGGAAAAATTTTATTGGCAGAGTTGAGAGGATGAAGAGGAGAGGGAGGACCTGGGCCTGGGCGAGGGGTGGTGTTTGAGCAGGGCCTGAGGGCCTGGGTGGGAGGGTGACAGGACTGAGGGCGGGTGCCTGCCCAGAGACCTCAGCAGGGCTTTGAGAGGTAGGCAGGTGTCAGGTGCCTTTAAGGACTGGCAAGTTGTCTAGTTTGGCTGGTAAACCAGGAGGAGCTTAGGCTGGTATGAGTTACCAAGGCCTCTGAGCATTTTGTTTGTAGTTGAGAGTTAGGGAGCCCTTGGAGGGTTTTGAGCTGCTGAGTAACTCGGTGAGGTCGGAACATTAGGAATATTCGCCTGTTGGCTGTTTTGAGAGAGATAAGAAGGAGGCTGAGGCAGAAACTCAAGTGAGAACAGAGTTCTTGGCTTAGGATGGTGGTGGGTGAGCAAGGGGAGGAAGAGGCGTGAGCTGAATTTGTGAAACTGGCCTGTGTTAGCGATGAACCAAGACTGTGTGTGCAGGTACCAGTCGATCATGGATTTGACTTACTGACTCCAAGGTCGATCCAGAATTGAAACCCTGGTCGTGAAAGGCGGCTGCTTTTGTGGGGCCCTCTGAGGGCAGGAGCAGCCTTCTCCACCTCTGCGCCTCCAGCGCCAGGCACCAAGTTCAAGAAGGGTTTGTGCAAGGAATGAATGTGCTGGGTTTAGTTGTGCACATCAGTGAGTTTGCCATTGGACCAGGACTTTCAGGTGGTCAAGGGCCAAGCAGACCTGGGTGTGAATCCTGACACGGCCATTTCTGAGTGATCTAGAGCAAGTTACTGAACCTTTCCATTTCCTCATCTGCAGAATGGAGGGTAACAATGCTCTCTCTCGGGATAGAATATGGTTATTCATATTAGCTGAATGAATTAATGCACATAAAACATTTAGCTCAGCACCTGGCATACACCTGAGATAAATGCTCCTCAGACATTGGCTGTTTTTACAGGGGCGTGTAGATGTGAGCCTGTGATTGGCAGAGAAGTAACGGTGAATTGGGGTGGAGGGTTGTAGCTTTGGGAGTGCTTGAGGGCCTCAGCCCGGAGGTGAAGAGGGTGCAGGAGGGAGGCAGATCAGAGGAAGCGCCTGGTGCGGAAGTGGGAGGAGGGGCCTGCTGAGGAAGTGGGAGGAGGGGCGGAGAAGGGTCAGGAGGACCAGGTCAGAGAGGCAGGAGGGGGCCGGGAGAGTTCAGTGTCAGCTGTCCCAGGCAAGGAGGGTGCTTCAGGATGGAAAGGAAGTAGGAAACATCAAATTCAGAGAGACCAGGGACGCTCAGAAGGGAGGCTGAGAACTGGGACTGGATGTTGAGTTTGGTTGTTCGGCAAGACATCCACCGAGCTTGGGAGAAGTCACAGGAGAGCAGAAGCCAGGTTTCCCATGGGTGCAGAGGGCATCAAGGGAACAGGGAAGGTTCTGTCGGATAAAGAAGTATAGGTAGAGGCCAGTGTTAAAGGCAAGATTTCCAGAATAGCTTTTAAAGACAGTATGGCTTTTAAGTTTGTTCTAGCAAAACAGTGAATAGGCTGTGGTACCAAGACCACCATGCTTTATAGTCTGTACTGTTGTCCATGAGAACAGCTCCCTAGGGTGTGCGGTGCTTGGTCTGCGAGGCCCTGCATGGCGGCACTGGTGAGGTGGCATGTGCGATCGTAAATGGATAAAGTGTGAGATTTCTTGTAATAACAAATAAATACTGATAAATTCATTATAACTAATGCAGTAAGATACATTAAAACAGACACTTAAGGAGCACTTACTGTGGGCCAGCAGCGTTATGTGAGCTTTGCATATGTTGTCTCCTTTAATCTTCCCACCAACTCTGTGAGGTACAGGTGCTGTTATTCTCATCTCCCAGCTGAGGTGGCCTAAGGTCACACGTGTGCCCAGGGTCACACAGCTGGTAAGTGGTGGCACCAGGCTTCAATACCAAGCAGTCTAGCTGTAGAGCCTGTGCTGTTAAAAGCCGTACTCTGCTGCTTCCTTTTTGCTGCTGAATTGTTGAGGATGAGCAGTTAGCATTAGACATCATGTCTGATGAGTCAGGGGGTCTAGAGGAGCAGGTTGAACGTGGAAGAAAGGCTGGTGGGAGCTGGTGAAGCAGCATTTCGTGCAGGGTGGGGGTGGGGCCAGGCTCAGAGGCTCCAGAGGGGATATTCACTCCACTTGCTCTCAGGGAGAGGAGGAGAGAGAGGACTGGCAAAAATACAGAGAAAGAGAGGCAGGGGATTTTACAGGAGCAAAAGAAAGGGAGAACATTTTAAGAGGTTTGTTGAGGTAGAGAGGGAGACCATCATATCTGGAGAATTTTCCCGTGGATTTTTAAGAATTGTCTCCCGCTGATAGTTTGACTGGACTTGGTCCTATTGGAAAAAAGGGGCTAGGGGAGCTAGCATTAGGGTGGGAGGCTCACTGACCTCGACAGATTCCCAAGGCGCCCCCTAATGGAGCTGTGAAGGTAACACAGTCAAGGAGAAGGACTGTGTTTGGTCACCTGCTACTGATTTGATTTGCTGCCAAAAGTGGAGCTGAAGGGCAGTAGGTGGAGGAAAGGGTCATATTGTCTTTTCAGCCCTGTTGTGAAGAAATCCCAGGTTTAGGAGGAAGAGAAACCCACAGGCGGAAGAAACAAGGAATGTAGGGAGTAGAGGCATTTGGAATTTGAGGGGTGTTGGAGGCATGGATGTCACTGAACTCAAGAGTACCTGACTCAGACCTTTTTAGAATTTTCTAGAAATCAGGTACATCGTTTAAAATAGTGTTTCTCCAATTATCTGTAGCAAAGGGTCGTTTTTGTTGTTTGAAGGTTGTGAACGGTTTATATCTTGTAAAATATAATAAAAATGAATTAGAAAAAATAAATGAAGAAAACAAAGGCACAAGGAGTACAAACCCAATTTGTTGTCTGTTATTAGATTAAACAGGCACACAATTTACTCTGTGAAAATTGCTTTAAAAAAAAGTTTCTAAGTGCTTGCTTTTAATTTCTGAAGTCAGCTTGGCATAGGCTTCTGGCGGGCTCAGAACAAACACAGGCTTGTGGCTGACAGTGGGTCTCATTTGCATGCATAGTGCTGACAGAGCAGTCAGGCTCCAGGCAGGGCTGCATGGGGCTCTGGTGCCCTGGCTCTTCCCCAGAGCACCCAGCCTCATGCATGGCACACACTGCACACTCCACAAATAACACGCTTGTTAAATAGTCCCTTTCAGAGGTGAGTATTGTATGCAGAATAAAATCCTCCCAAAATAATTAAAATTTGTTCACCTGGTGGTAGGCAGAATTCTAAAGCAAAGTGTGCTTTACCTTGTTTTGCAGTTTTCAAAACCCACATCTTTGTAGATTTAAAAAAAAACCCAAAACCTATCTACCAGAAAGCCACAGTTTGTTCCTGAGTTGTGTGCACCTAACCTCAGCCACTGTGGTCTTTTGGCTCCAGGTCGTGTCAGCAGCTAAGGTGTGTGGAGCAGCTGATGAGTCCCCATCTGTGAAGAGGCTCCTCCTGCTTGTAGCTGATAAAGACTTTTCTTTTAAAGCTGGCCAGTGGTAAGTGGCTTTTCTGTTTCCTAAGTGTGTGTGTGTTCAAGGTGCCCTCAGATACAAGAGCTTGTTTTTCCTTCTGGAAAGGACTTCTATGGCTACTGTTTCTCCCAGGGATTAGGAATTCTAGAGCATCTCCATTCGGCCTGAGCCTCTTTTTGGCATGGAGAATCTGATTCATTTCCTATCCTCAGCTCACCTGGGTTTTGAGCCCATGACCCTCTCAGTCTTAGATCAAAATTGCTGCCTTGAGTTTTCCAGATTGAAACAAAGCAGCTAGTTGCGGTCCGAGGACCTGACAACTCTGATAATTACATTCTGCAGGAATGGCTGCTAATAGAATGCACTGCAGTAATCTAATCTGCTTCAGTTGTGTGTTGCTGGGGGTTGATAAACTTTAAAAAGATAATTTTATTTTATTTATTTTTTATACAGCAGGTTTTTATTATCTATTTTATACATATTGGTGTATATATGTCAATCCCAATCTCCCAGTTCATCCCCCCTCCGCCTTTATTGTCTACATCATTTGTTCTCTACATCTGTGTCTCTATTTCTGCCTCGCAAACCAGTTCCTCTGTACCATTTTTCTAGATTCCACATATATGTGTTAATATACAATATTTGTTTTTCTCTTTCTGCCTTACTTCACTCTGTATAACAGTCTCTACGTCCATCCACATTTCTACAAATGATCCAATTTTGTTCCTTTTTTATGGCTGAGTAATATTCCATTGTATATCTGTACCACATCTTCTTTATCCATTCGTCTTTTGATACGCATTTAGGTTGCTTCCATGACTTGGCTATTGTAAATAGTGCTGCAAGGAACATTGGGGTGCATGTGTCTTTTTGAATTATGGTTTTCTCTGGGTATATGCCCAGTAGTGGGATTGCTGGGTCATAATGGTAATTCTATTTTTAGTTTTTTAAGGAACCTCCATACTGTTCTCCATAGTGCCTGTATCAATTTCCATTCCCACCAACAGTGCAAGAGGGTTCCCTTTTCTCCACACCCTCTCCAGCATTTGTTGTTTGCAGATTTTCTCATCATGCCCATTCTAACCGGTGTGAGGTGATACCTCACTGTGGTTTTGATTTGCATTTCTCTAATAATTAGTGATGTTGAGCAACTTTTCATGTGCCTCTTGGCCATCTGTATGTCTTCGTTGGAGAAATGTCTATTTAGGTCTTCTGCCCATTTTTGGATTGGGTTGTTTGTTTTTTTAATATTGAGCTGCATGAACTGTTTATATGTTATGGAGATTAATTCTTTGCCATTGATTCGTTTGCAAATATTTTCTCCCATTCTGAGGGTCGTCTTTTTGTCTTGTTTATAGGTTCCTTTGCTGTGCAAAAGCTTTTAAGTTTCATTAGGTCCCATTTGTTTATTTTTCTTTCTATTTCCATTACTCTAGGATGTGGGTCAAAAAAGATCTTGCTGTGATTTATGTCAAAGACTGTTCTTCCTATATTTTCCTCTGAGAGTTTTATAGTGTCTCGTCTTACATTTAGGTCTTTAATCCATTTTGAGTTTATTTTTGTGTATGGTGTTAGGGAGTGTTCTAATTTCATTCTTTTACATGGAGCTGTCCAGTTTTCCCAGCACTACTTATTGAAGAGAGTGTCTTTTCTCCATTGTATATCCTTGCCTCCTTTGTCATAGATTAGTTGACCATAGGTGTGTGGGTTTATCTCTGGGCTTTCTATCCTTTTCCATTGGTCTATGTTTCTGTTTTTGTGCCAGTACCATGTTGTCTTGATTACTGTAGTTTTGTAGTAGAGTCTGAAGTCAGGGAGCCTGATTCCTCCAGCTCCATTTTTTTCCCTCAAGATTCCTTTGGCTATTCGGGGTCTTTTGTGTTTCCATACAAATTTTAAGATTTTTTTTGTTTTAGTTCTGTGAAAACTGCCATTGGTAATTTGATAAGGATTGCATCGAATCTGTAGATTGCTTTGGGTAGTGGAGTCATTTTCACAATATTGCTTCTTCCAATCCAAGAACATGGTATATCTCTCCATCTGTTTGTGTCATCTTTGATTTCTTTCATCAGTGTTTTATAGTTTTCTGAGTACAGGTCTTTTACCTCCTTAGGTAGGTTTATTCCTAGGTATTTTATTCTTTTTGTTGCAGTGGTGAATGGGATTGTTTCCTTAATTTCTCTTTCTGATCTTTCATTATTAGTGTATAGGAATGCCAGAAATTTCTGTGCATTAATTTTATATCCTGCAACTTTACCAGATTCATTGATTAGCTCTAATAGTTTTCTGGTAGCATCTTTAGGATTCTCTATGTATAGTATCATGTCATCTGCAAACAGTGACAGTTTTACTTCTTCTTTTCCAATTTGTATTCCTTTCATTTCTTTTTCTTCTCTGATTGCCGTGGCTAGGACTTCCAAAACTGTGTTGAATAATAGTGGCGAGAGTGGACATCCTTGTCTTGTTCCTCATCTTAGAAGAAATGCTTTCAGTTTTTCACCATTGAGAATGATGTTTGCTGTGGGTTTGTCGTATATGGCCTTTATTATGTTGAGGAAGGTTCCCTCTACGCCCACTTTCTGGAGAGTTTTTAATCATAAATGGGTGTTGGATTTTGTCAAAAGCTTTTTCTGCATCTATTGAGATGATCATATTCAGTGATCTCTTGCTTATTTAGTAACGTTATTGTTTAGTCTCCATGTGTTTGTGTTTTTTATGTTTTTGCCCCTGTAATTGATTTCTAATCTCATAGCATTGTGGTCGGAAAAGATGCTTGATACGATTTCAATTTTCTTAAATTTACCGAGGCTTGGTTTGTGACCCAAGATGTGATCTATCCTGGAGAATGTTCTGTGTGCACTTGAGAAGAAAGTGTAATCTGCTGTTTTCAGATGGAATGTCCTGTAAATATCAAATCTCTCTGGTCTGTTGTGTCACTTAAAGCTTGTGTTTCCTTATTAATTTTCTGTTTGGATGATCTGTCCATTGGTGTAAGTGAGGTGTTAAAGTCGTCCCCCACTATTATTGTGTTACTGTTGATTTCCTCTTTTACAGATGTTAGCATTTGCCTTACGTATTGAGGTGCTTCTATGTTGGGTGCATATATATTTATAATCATTATACCTTCTTCTTGGATTGATCCCTTGATCATTGTGTAGTGTCCTTCCTTGTCTCTTGTAACATTCTTTTTTTTTTTTTTTTTTTTTTTTTTTTTTTTTGCGGTATGCGGGCCTCTCCCGTTGCGGAGCACAGGCTCCGGACGCACAGGCCCAGTGGCCATGGCTCACGGGCCCAGCCGCTCCATGGCATGTGGGATCCTCCTGGACCGGGGCATGAACCCGTGTCCCCTGCATCGGCAGGCGGACTCTCAACCACTGCGCCACCAGGGAAGCCCTCTTGTAACATTCTTTAAAGTCTATTTTGTCTGATAGGAGAGTTGCTACTCCAGTTTTCTTCTGATTTCCATTTGCATGGAATATCTTTTTCCATCCCCTCGCTTTCACTCTGTATGTGTCCCTAGTTCTGAAGTGGCGCTCTTGTAGACAGCATACATATGGGTTTTTTTTTTTTTAATCCATTCAGCGTGCCTGTGTCCTTTGGTTGGAGCATTTAATCCATTCACATTTGAGGTGATTATCAATATGTATGTTCCTATTACTATTTTCTTAATTGTTTTGGGTTTGTTTTTGTAGATCCTTTTCTTCTCTTGTGTTTCCCACTTAGAGAAGTGCCTTTAGCATTTGTTGTAGAGCTGGTTTGGTGGTGCTGAATTCTCTTAGCTTTTGCTTGTCTGTAAAGCTTTTGACTTCTCCAGTGAATCTGAATGAGATCCTTGCCAGGTAGAGTAATCTTGGTTGTAGGTTCTTCCCTTTCATCACTTTAAATATATCGTGCCACTCTTCTGACTTGTAGAGTTTCTGCTGAGAGATCAGCTGTTAACCTCATGGGAGTTCCCTTGTATGTTATTTGACGTTTTTCCCTTGTTGCTTTTTAAAAAAATATATTAATTGATTGATTGATTGTTCCTCATGGGAGTTCCCTTGTATGTTATTTGACGTTTTTCCCTTGTTGCTTTTTAAAAATTATTTATTTATTTATTTATTTATTTATTTATTTATTGTTATGCTGCGTCTTCATTGCTGCACGCCGGCTTTCTCTAGTTGCGGTGAGCTGGGGCTCCTCTTCGTTGCGGTGCATAGGCTTCTCATTGCGGTGGCTTCTCTTGTTGCAGAGCATGGGCTCTAGGCACTTGGGCTTCAGTAGTTGTGGCTCGCAGGCTCTAGAGTGCAGGCTCAGTATCTGTGGCGCACGGGCTTAGTTGCTCTGCAGCATGTGGGATCTTTATGGACCAGGGCTCAAACCCACGTCCCCTGCATTGGCAGGTGGATTCTCAACCACTGCGCCAGCAGGGAAGCCCCTCCCTTGTTGCTTTTAATAATTTTTCTTTGTCTTTAATTTTTGTCAGTTTGATTACTATGTGTTTCGGCATGTTTGTCCTTGGTTTATCCTGCCAGTGACTCTCTGCGCTTCCTGGACTTGGGTGGCTATTTCCTTTCCCATGTTAGGAAAGTTTTTGTGTATAATCTCTTCAAATATTTTCTCGGGTCCTTTCTCTCTTCTTCTTCTGGGACCCGTATAATGCAAATGTTGGTACGTTTAATGTTGTCCCAGAGGTCTCTTAGGCTCTCTTCATTTCTTTTCATTCTCTTTTCTTTATTCTGCTCTGTGGCAGTGAATTCTACCATTCTGTC
Source organism: Mesoplodon bidens (assembly GCF_964165515.1). NCBI lineage: Eukaryota > Metazoa > Chordata > Mammalia > Artiodactyla > Ziphiidae > Mesoplodon > Mesoplodon bidens. The sequence goes on from NC_138161.1 coordinate 116,149,741, forward strand.
TTCCAGGTCACTTATCCTTTTTTCTGCCTCAGTTATTCTGCTATTGATTCCTTGTAGTGTATTTTTCATTTCAGTTATTGTTTTGTTCATCTCTATTTGTTTGTTCTTTAATTCTTCTAGGTGTTCTTCAATTCTTCTAGGTCTTTGTTAAATGTTTCTTGCATCTTCTTGATCTTTGCCGCCATTCTTTTTCCAAGGTCCTGGATCATGTTCACTATCTTTATTCTGAATTCTTTTTCTGGAAGGTTGCCTGTCTCCACTTCATTGTTTTTCTGGGGTTTTATCTTGTTCCTTCATCTGGTACATAGCCCTCTGCCTTTTCATCTTGTCTATCTTTCTGTTAATGTGGTTTTCGTTCCACAGGCTGCAGAATTGTAGTTCTTGCTTCTGCTGTCTGCCTTCTGGTGGATGAGGCTATCTAACAGACTTGTGCAAGCTTCCTGATGGGAGGGACTGGTGGTGGGTAGAGCTGGGTGTTGCTCTGTTGGGCAGAGCTCAGTAAAACTTTAATCCGATTGTCTGCTGATGGATGGGGCTGGGTTCCCTCCTTGTTGGTTGTTTGGCCTGAGGCGACCCAGCACTGGAAAGTACCTGGCTCTTTGGTGGGGCTAATGGTGGACTTTGTGAGGGCTCATGCCAAGGAGTAGTTCCCAGAACTTCTTGAGTTTTCCAGATTGAAACAGAGCAGCTAGTTGTGGTCTGAGGACCTGACAATTCTGATTACATTTTGCAGGAATGGCTGCTAATAGATTGCACTGCAGTAATCTAATGTGCTTCAGTTATGTGTTGCTGGGGGGTGATCTACTTTTAAAAATGTCTTCTTTATGTCAAATGCAGAGTAAACACAGCAGTCTGAAACTGGTTGTTCTAACGAGGTATGTCACAGAGCTGCCCACCCTCTCGCCTGAATTCCTATATCCCTCATAACTTGTCTGGGTTGAGTTGAAATATTTTGCTGAATTTATTATCAGGATCCCCCATGGGGCCCAGCCCACATCACACTCAGGACTCTGAGAGCTGGTCAGTACGCTGACAGGGTAACAGCCCAGCTGTCCCACTGTTCCCACAAATGGCCTCACTGCGTTGGGCTTCAAGTTGAATTGTAAATAAAGCAACTTGTATTTCCTTAGGAAAGGTGTGTTTGGGTGTCTGTTTCCTTTATTTAAATAAAGCATTCATTTCTAAATGAATTTCTGGCATGTCAGTCTTGGTCGTCGTCTTTCTTAGGAGTCACTTGACTAATTTTGGCAGTCCATCTGGAAATGTGGTTTTGTTAGAAGGAGGATGTGTGATAATAGCAAATGTGATAATAGCAAGAGTTAGCAGTCTTGTGTTAATAGTTTGCCTTTGAATTTAGAACTAGAAAACAAGATGCTGATTGCAATAATTTGCGTTTGTGAAGCAATTTACTGCAATCTTTGCACATGTTCAGTGATACATATTAAGTGAATTTGGACTGTTTTAGGGGGGAGGGCAGCGTTTTTACCCTTCCAAACTAGTGTAGCAGTTATTACACTGAAAAGTGCAAACTTTAATTGTAATGATCTGTCTTTCCACATTTCCCTTCTGGGGAAGTGTTCGTGTCCTGTGCACACAATTATCTCCCTGCCTCCAACTCAGAATTGTGCCAAGACTCTGACCCCAGCGTCCTGATTAGAAAAAGCCTGTGCCTTTGGTACACTGCTGCTCCCATGGCGTGCGTGCGTGTGAGTGTGTTAGCACTTGCAAACTGTAAGTTTGCAAACTGTTACCTGATAAGAAAAATGTCATCGTTCCCTGGTGATATACATAGAAATAGGGTCTCCCTGTGGGCCTCAAGATAAAATCACTCAGGGTGGGCGTTACATGCGCCGTATCAGTGAATGGATTTGGAAATATCACCAGTGTTGGGTCTGTCCCCCTGGGAAGCTGTATCATAGCGTCACACGCCTTGTGCTCTGCAGACTGCCTGGCCCAAAGGCTCGCTTTTCTACCTGCTGGCTCTGTGATATGGGCGGCTTCCTTCTTGCTCTGGGCTTCCGTTTCCATGTCTTTAAACAGGGAATAGTACTATTTTTGTGTCTTGGGGTATGTCAGGCAGAGTTTGTTTTGTTTTTTGTTGTAGCCAGTGTTTCACAGTCAGTTAGATCATCTGTGTAGGTGAGGCCCAGGGGACAGCTTGTAACTCTTAGCTCCTCTGCCAGTTCCCCTGCAGTGAGGCTCTTGTTGGAAGAGCAGCAGAGCTGCAAGGAGTGGCGAGTGCACAGCTCCACTCCCTGTGATGCTGCCCTCGTGTACGGTCAGTGCGCGCTCCACACCTGGGCTGTGCAGAGACACACCCAGGGGAGCAAGGCCCAGGCGTTTCTGGAGAGAGAAAGGTGTGTCTCTGACTTCGTACAAGATAACACAAGGTTTTATGCTTGCAAGTGACTGGGCTGTACTAAGAGGAGGAGAACACTGAGAAGAAAGCGATTAGAGGAGCAAGATTAGAGAAATAGCACTCTTCCCCCCGCCACCCGCTGGCAGGGCAGCTGTGCTGTAGACGTATATGGACGGCCTCACAGCCCTGACTCACAGGGCCACACTGAGGAAGTGCTGCGTTCCTTGACGTCTTTGTTCACATGGTGTCCTCCTCCACTGCTTGTCTGATGAGCACTGTCTTTCAGGACTCCTCTGTGAAGTCCTTCCTAATTCCTCCACCCCTAGTGGAATTGACTACTTCTTCCTCGCCTCCCTTCCCCACGTCCCACCCCTCAAGCAAGTTTTTTTTTAAGTAAAGCAGCGGCTTTATTAGTATTTGCCTGAGAAAATCAGGATCACATATGTTGGAGCGAAGAAGAAACCTATACTAAGTACAGGTACTTCCAGACAGATCTCAAATGATGAGCGTTTTCTCTCTGCCAAGCAGAGTTTTTTCATAGCCCCATTAATCGTGTTTATTTGTTAATTTTCCTCCCACTTGGGAGTTTTTTGAGGGCAGGAACCAAGACATACTTGCATCTTTACCTGCAACACCAACCCCAGTGCCTGTTCATGGTGGGCAGATGCCGTCTGTCACGTTTGCCGAGTACGGTAGCTGATGGCTAAAGCATTGTCATTCGGCTGTGGTTTGTGTGCCTGCTCTGTGCTGGGCCCTGGGGCAGGATGCGGCTGCCTGGTGTGTCACATTGGATGTGGATATGTGCGCTTCACTACAGAACTAGGTCCTTTCTCTCCGCTCTTCATGTACTCACTCATCTGGGTGCTGATTCTGCAGAGGGCATTTTTAAAGGGGTGCGTGTGCACGCGCTTGTGTGTTTAAAACTTAATTCTTTCTTGGAAAGATGTTTTATTAAATACGTATTGTACATATTTTCTTAAGTCCATTCAGATGAGGTTCTTCTGTAGCATTTCACGAAGGAGTCCTTTTAAAGGCAAAGGGTTTCCAGAGTTACTAGAGAAGAGGGATTCCCTTTCACTCACCTGAGAGAAAGGTCTTTATCAACATCAAGCAGCAGAGGGTGCTGTAGTTCAGGAGATAAAGCAGCAAAAGTAGCTCAGAGATTAATTTTTTTAAACACAGAAGCTATGGAGATGCCATTTACCTCTTCTCTGAAAGCAAATAGCAACTGTGTTAATAAATGTTAGCTATAGTCTTTTAAAATTTGTATCTTGTCTGAAATGGAAGGGGAATTAGAGTATTCATGGGAAAGAAGGAAGTGAATAAATGCGAAAACAGCCTGGGGACCTTTTCTGGAGCACTTCCAGTCCAGAACTGGTTTTCTAAGACTATAAAAAAATGACCAGATATCTAAGGCCAGAGATGAGAAGAGAACATCTTTTAAGGCCATACATAGATCAAATCAGGAGAGAACACCAAGTGCTTTTCGTGTAAGCCTGCTGGTAGGGAAGCAACTGGAGGGGAAATGATACTATTGCTTTTTTTAAATACTGTCACTCTTTGATGGCTGAGAAACAGCTATATTGGATATTTGAGTTTCCTGGACATGGAGATGAGAATTTCCTGTGGTCCCAGTTTCTAATAAGTTTCTCTTTCCTTGGTATGTGACTAGATTTGTTGCATTTTCTAGAATCCCCACCCCACCCCCCAGAAAAAAAGTTTCTGTGGCATAGGATTCAATTCAGTAGAAGGCTTGAGACTCACAAGAGTTGTCGACTACAGGAGAATGGTTAGAAGAGAAGAAGGAAAATGAGACTCTTGGAACTTAGGAGCCTGCATCAGCCTGTTTAGTTTTTCAAATGCCGGTGAGAGAGTGTTTGTTGCCATTTTTTCCCCCACACTTAAAAAAAAAACTTTTATTGAGATATACTTTACATATCATAAAATTCACGCATTTAAAGTGTACAATTCAGTGATTTCTAGTATATTCACAGAACTGTACAGTGATCAATCAGCCCAGACAAATTTTAGAATGTTCTCATCATCCCAGAAAAAAACTCTGCACTGATTATCATTCAGTCCCCATCCTCACCCTCTTAGGCAACCACTGTTCTACTTTCTGTCCTTGCAGATTTGCCTAATCTGGACATTTAATATCAATAGAAATATACAGTATGTGATCTTTTTTTGTGACTGTTTTCTTTAACTTAACATAATTTCGTTATCCATCGATGTGGTGGCATGTGATCAGTATTTAATTCCGTCGTGTGGATGTACCACATTTTGTTTATGCATTCATCAGTTGATGAATGTTTAGATTATTTTGAAACTTTTAGACTATTATCAATAATGCTGCTGTGAACATTCATGTACATGCTTTTGAGTGGACATATATTTTTTTTTCTTTTCAGTATATACCTAGGAGTGGAATTGCTGGTCACATATGTGTAACATTTTCAGGCACTGCCAAATTGTTTTCTAAAGTGGCAAGACCATTTTACATTCCCATCAGCGATGTGTAAGGGTTCTGATTTCTCTGATCCTCACTCACACTTGGTATTGTCTTTTTGATTAGCCATCCATCCTCGTGAGTGTGAAGTGATAGCCCATTGTGATTTTGATTTGCCTTTTTCCCTAATAACTAATGATGTTGAGGATTTTTCATGTACTTATTAACCATTTGTATATCTTCTTTGGAGAAACGTTTGTACAAATCCTTTGCCCATTTTTTACTTGAGTTGTCTTTTTATTACTGACTTGTTAAGAGTTCTTTATATAATGTATATCCAAGTCCCTTATTAGATACATGATTTGAAAATATTTTCTCCCATTCTGAGGGTCATCTTTTTCTTGATGGTATCATTTGTGGCACAAAGTTTTTCATTTTATGCAGTCTAGTTTCTCCATTTTTTCTTTGACCTTTGTGTTTTAGTGTAATTTCTAAGTATCTGTTGCCATAAAGAGTTACTCCTGTGTAAGTCTTCTAAGAGTTTATAATTTTAGCTTTTATATTTAAGTCTGTGATCTGAGTTAATGTTTGTATATGGTGTGAGGTAGGGGTCCGACTTTATTCTTTTTGTGTGGCTATTCAGTTGTCCCAGCACCAGTTGTTGTTTGTTTGTTTTAATTGAAGTATAGTTGATTTACAATGTTGTGTTAGTTTCAGGTGTACAGCAAAGTGATTCAGTTATATATATATATATATATATATATATATATATATATATATATATATATATATATATTCTTTTTCAGGTTCTTTTTCCATATAGATTACTACAAAACCAGCACGACTTGTTGAAAAGACTATTCTTTTGCCATTGAATTGTGTTGGTATTGTTGAAAATCAGTTGACTGTAAATCTAAGAGTTTATTTCTGGATTTTCAGTTCTTTGCCATTGATATATACGCCTGTCCTTACACCAGTACACAGTGTCCTCATTACTGTAGATTTATAATAAGTTTTGAAATCAGAAGGTATGAATCCTCCAAATTTATTCTTCTGTGATTCTGGGTTCCTTGAATTTCATATCAGTTTTATGATCAACTTGTCAGTTTCTGCAAACAAACCAGCTAGGGTTTGATAGGTATTGTATTGAATCTGTAGATCACTTTGGGCACTAATGCCATCTTAACAGTGTTAGGTCTTCTAGTCCATGAGCATGAGAAGCCTTTCTGTTTATTTAGATCTTCTTTGATTTTTTTCAACAACGTTTTGTAGTTTTCAGTGTACAAATCTTAAACTTTTAAGATTATTCCGTTATTTTATTATTTTATTCTATTATAAATAGAATTATTTTTCTTAATTTCACATTTAGATTGTTCATTGCTAGTGTGTAGAGGTAAAATTGGTTTTTATTACTGATTTTAAATCCTGCAGCCTTATTTGAACTTGTTTATTAGTCTAATATATTTATAGTAAATTCCTTGGAATTTTCTATATACAATATTAAGTCATCTGCAACTTCTTTCCCTCTAATCTGGGTACATTTTATTTCATTTTCTTGCTTAATTGCTTTGGCTAGAACCTTTAGTACAATGTTGAGTAGAAGGGGTCAGAGCAGACATCTTTGTGTTGCTTCTGTTCTTAGTGGGGGAGTTTTTGGCCTTTCAAGGTTAAATATGATGTTGGCTGTAGATATTTTATAGTTGCCTTTATCACGTTGAGGAAGTTCACATTTTTTCCTGGTTTGTTGAGTATTTTTATTATGTAAGGGTATTGAATTTTGTCAGATGCCATTTTTGCATCTATTGAGATGATCACATGGATTTTGTCCTTTATTCTGTTAAGTGAGTTTATTTCATTGGATTGATTTTCATATGTTAAACCAATCTTGTATTCCTGGGATTTTTGCATCTATATTCACAAGGGATGTTGATCTATAGTTCCTTTTCTTGTAATAGCTTTGTCTGGTTTTGGTATCAGGGTAACTGACCTCATAGAATAAGTTGGGAAGTGTTGTTTTCTGTTTTTTTTGGAAGTATTTGTGAAAGATTAGCATTAATTCTTCATTAAATGTTTGATAGAGTTCACCAGTGCTGCCGTCTGGACCTATTCTTTTCTTGTGGGAAGTTTTAAAATTACTAATTCAATCCATTTACTTATTATGGGTCTGTTCAGATTTTCAGTTTCTTCTTGAGTCCAGTTAGGTAATTTGTGTCTTTCAAGGAATGTGTCCATTTCATCTGAGTTAGCTAATTTTTTATCTTATTCATAGAATTCCTTTATAATCTTTTTTTTTTTTTTTTTTGGTGAGGTTGGTGATAATGTCCCATCATTCATTCTTGATTTTAGTAATTTTATTTTTTTCTCCTTTTTTCTTAGTCTAGCTAAAAGTTTGTCAGTTTTGTTTACCTTACTACCCACTTTTAAAATTGCTTCAACAATAGTCATTTACTTGCCTTTCCTTTTAGGGTTGACTTCTTTATCCCAGGAGTCTCTGTGGTTGGTGGGTTCTCAATATGCTCCAGCCCCAGACTGCTAGAACAAGAGAGAATGATAGAATTGGCAGTGAAATACACAAACCACCCTCCTGCTCTCTGGATTCACAATCAGGTGAGCAAACCTCTGTTTAAACTTGGAGATCTGGGATCTCTGTCTCCCACAGAATTTGTGTTCAGCTCACTTAATCCACCTAAGAAACCTAGGCTTGTGTGAAAAGGGTAGAAGCTCACAAAGAGCTCCCCTCCATCCAGAATTCAGACTGTAGCAAGGTTAAAGAAGCAGAACCTTTTTGATGCACTAAGGATGATGCAAAGATACTTTGGGGTCTTGAAATACCTTCTGGGTCACCAAACAGTATTCAGTTGAATGCTGCTTTAGGATTAAAACATTTTACTTCATATGTACATTTTTGAAAATTGGCTCTGTGTGTGTCTTGTAACTGGTAAATCTATAAATCAGATTATTTTGTCCTAACGATCTTAAACGAAGGGAATTAAGCTAATCATTCTCTCATTATTTGGAGAGGAAACAATCTCTGATTACTTACTTCTCGTGCCCAGTTGAGCACTGCTAAACCTGTGGTGCCACTGCCTCTCCATTTCAGTCTCTGGAGAGCGCTTCACGTGTGATTTTGAGGAGTCCACATTTGCTGCTAATAATTCATGGTTCATCATGGACCTCAACACGACCCTATGCTGCTGTTCATTACCTACTAGAACTCTGATAACAAAGTGTGAGCTCAGAACAGATCAGTTATTTGTCTTCTTAGCTTTTGACCTTTGTCTTTTTTTTAACTGCCATCCCCTTCACTTCTAGAGTGTGCCTTCTGTATTTACCAACAACCTCCATCCCATCTCAGGCACTTGCTTATCCCCTTTACCAAAAAGGAATGTGCTATATTGCAAATATTGTAGATACAAATAAACTGATTTTAAAATTTATATGGAAGAGCAAAGGAACTAGGGTAGCAAAAACAGTTTTGAAAAAGAAGACTAACGGGAGGAATCACATTACTCAAATTTCAGATTAAAATACAACTACAGTAATAAAAACAGTGTGGTATTGGTGAAGGGATAGATATATAGATCAATGGAACAGATTAAAGAGTTCAATAGACCGGCACACATACGGCCTTTTGATTTTTGACAGAGGTGCTAAAGAAATTCAATGGAGAAAGGATAACCTTTTCAACAAATAGTGCTGGAATAGTTGTCTATCCATATGCAAAAAAAAGGAACATTGACCTAAATCTCATACTTCATATTCAAAGTTAACTCAAAATATATTGTAGGTCTAAGTAAAGGTTTTAGAAGAAAACACTGGATATATTCTGAACATCAGGGTAGGCAGATAGTTCTTAGACATGACACCAAAAGCAGGATCCCTAAGAGGAAAGCCTTATATATCAGACTTAATCAAAATTAAAAATTTTTTTCTGCAAAATATGCTATAACAGAATTTTCAAAAAGAAGCCACAGCCTAGGAGAAAGTATTTGCAAATTAGATATCCAACAAAGGACTCATATCCAGAATATATAAAGAACTTGCAAAAGGCAGCAAAAATAAAACAAACATAATTTTTAAATGGGCAAAGGATTGAACAGATGCTTCCCTAAAAAGGACATAAGGATGGCAAATAAGCAATGAAACAATGGTCAGCATCATTAGCCATTAGGGAAATGCAGATTAAAACCATATATAGTGAGATACCTCTACAGACGTATTAGAATGACTAAAATTTAAAATATCGACAATACCAAGTGCTGCCAATGATGTGGAGCAACTGGAACTCTTATATTGCTTATATTGTTAGAAGGAAAGCAAGATACTACAGCCATCCTGGAAAATATTTTGGCAGTTCCATATGAAACTAAATATACACTTACCATAATACCCAGCAGTACCACTCCTGAGTATTCATCCTAGAGAAACAAAAGAATTGTCCATATAAAAACCTTACATGAATGTTTATAGTGGTTCTATTCATAATTGTCAAAAACTAGAAACAACCAAAACATCCCTCAGCAGGTGAATGGATAAATAAACTGTGATATCAATACATTCATACAGTATACAGGCAGACCTTGTTTTACTGCGCCTTACTTTACTACACTTTGCAGATAATTGTGTTCTTTTACCAATTGAATATTTGTGGCAACCCTGCCTTGTCAGATGATAGTTAGCATTTTTTTTTAACAATAAAGGTTTTCTTTATATGAAGAAATTTTTTAAATTAAAGTATAGTTGGGCTTCCCTGGTGGCACAGTGGTTGAGAGTCCTCCTGCCGATGCAGGGGACATGGGTTCGTGCACCGGTCCGGGAAGATCCCACATGCCGCGGAGCGGCTGGGCCCGTGAGCCATGGCCGCTGAGCCTGCGCATCCGGAGCCTGTGCTCTGCAACGGGAGAGGCCACAACAGTGAGAGGCCCACGTACTGCAAAAAAAAAAAAAAAAAAAAAGTATAGTTAATTTACAATGTTATGTTAGTTTCAGATGTACAGCAAAGTGACTCAGCTATACATACATATGTATGTGTGTATATATATATACACACATACATATATATCTTCTTTTTCAGATTCTTTCCCATTATAGGTTATTACAAGATACTGAATATAGTTCCCTGTAGTATATAGTAGGTCCTTGTTGTTTATCTGTCTTATATATAACAGTAGTATATGTATGTTAATCCCAAACTCTTAATTTATCCCTTCCCCAGCTTTCCCCTTTGGTGGCCGTAAGTTTGTTTTCTATGTCTGTGGGTCTATTTCTGTTTTGTAAATAAATTTTTTTGTATTATTTTTTTAGATTCCACATACAAGTGATATATGATATTTGTCTTTGTCTGGTTTACTTCACTTAGTATGATCATCTCTAGGTCTATCCATGTAGCTTCAAATGGCGTTATTTCATTGTTTTTTATGGCTGAGTATTATTCTGTCATATATATGTACCACGTCTTCTTTATCCATTCATCTGTTGATGGACATTTAGGTTGTTTCCATGTCTTGGCTATTGTGAATAGTTCTGCTATGAACTTTGCAGTGCATGTATCTTTTCGAATTAGAGTTTTCTCTAGATATATGCCCAGGAGTGGGATTGATGGATCATATGCTAATCTCTAGATATATGCCCAGGAGTGGGATTGATAGATCATATGCTAAGTCTGTTTTTAATTTTTTAAGGAACCTCCATACTGTTCTTTATAGTGGCTGCACCAATTTACCTTTCTACCAACAGTTTGGAAGGTTGCCTTTCCCCACACCCTGTCCACCATTTATTTGTAGATTTTTTGATGATGGTCATTCTGACTGGAGTGAGGTGGTACCTCATAGTAGTTTTGATTTGCATTTCTCTAATAATTAACAACATTGAGCATCATTTCGTATGCCTTTTGGCCATCTGTATGTCTTCTTTGGAGAAATGTCTGTTTAGGTCTTCAACCCATTTTTTAATTGGGTTTTTTTTTTCATATTAAGCTGTATGAGCTGTTTGTATATTTTGGACATTAATCCCTTGTTGGTAGCACTGTTTGCAAATATTTTCTCCCAGTCCATAGGTCGTCTTTTCGTTTTATTTATGGTTTCCTTCGTTGTGCAAAAGCTTTTAAGTTTAATTAAGTCCCATTTGTTTATTTTTGTTGTTATTTCCATTACTCTAGGAGATGGATCCAAAAAAAATATTGCTGAAATTTATGTCAAAGAGTGTCCTGCCTGTGTTTTTCTCTAGGAGTTTAATAATATCTGGTCTTAACATTTAGGTCTTTAATCCATTTTGAGTTTGTTTATCTATATGATGTTAGAGAATGTTCTAATTTTATTCTTTTACATGTAGCTGTCCAGTTTTCCCAGTACCACTTAGTGAAGAGACTGTCTTTTCTCCATTGTCTATTCTTGCCTCCTTTGTCATAGATTAATTGACCATAAGTGTGTGGGTTTATTTCTGGGCTTTCTATCCTGTTCCATTGATCTATGTGTCTGTTTTTGTGCCAATACCATACTGTTTTGATTACTGTAGCTTTGTAGTATAAAGTATTTTTTAATTAAGGTATGTACGGTTTTTTTAGACATTGCTACTGCACGCTTAATAGACTCAAGTATAATGTAAACATAACTTTTATATGCATTATAAACATAATTGTTATATGCACAGCAACCAAACAATGGCTGTGACTCACTTAATTGTAGTACTAGCTTTATTGCAGTGTTCTGGAATCGAACCTGCAGTATCTCCCAGGTCCGCCTCTATTTGTTAATTAAGCAGTAAAAATAGATCAACTGTTGATGCACACCACAACTCAGCTGAATCTCAGGGGTGTTATGTTGAGTGAAAAAAGCCAGTCTCAAAGGTCCCATACTCTATAATCTCATTTATGCCACAATCTGGAAGGCAGAAATACAGTGATGGAAACATGGTTGACAAGGGATAGGGTGGGGGTGGGTGTGAGCAGAAAGGGATAGCCTAGGGGAGTTTTGGGGGGTGATGGAACTGTTCAATACCAATTTTGGTACTACACTTCTCTATGTTTGTGTTAAAATTCATAGAACTGTACAACAACAAACAACTGTTACCGTAAAGATAATGTAGAAAATAAAAGATTTCTAAATCTACAGCAGCATAAAAAAATATTCTTCCTATGGTTTACATGTCAGGCTGTATCTGTTTACACACATTTCCAGCTGCTTGCCTTAGCATTTCCATTGTAAATGTATCCTGTCACATTTCTACCCTGCGACCTTCTGAGTCCTTCCTTGGGTGTGGCCTCGGCTATCTCATTCCTTTTTATATTCTCTTTGGGTTTTCTTCCATCACTATCTCCAGGTTGCATCCTGAGTTGTTAAAAGTATGCCCTGAGGGTGGGACCAGCAAGGGGTCCATGTACCCCGAGCTCAGTGCTAAAAGGAGCTTAGCCATCCGGGCTCCTGGTTCCACGTGCCCCCTCCAGTTGTTGGCCGCCTACGTGACCTGGACCTGTTCCTGGTCCATAGCTCCCTGCTGGGTTTCATGGCTCATTGGCATTTCAGTGAAGGAACTTATTCCAAGAGGCTGTAGAAAATCTCCAAGTGGCATTGCTTGAGTGCACATCCTAATTGTAGTGCCTGCTCCACTCTGCTCAGTGGGAGTTGCAAACAGCCTTTATGAAGTCAGATTTTTCTTGGAACCATTCTCAGGTGTCTGTTTTCCTCCTGAGGATTCGTCTTATTAAGCTGTTAGAGTGGACAATAGAGGCACGTGAGTGTCTCGGTGGCAGCAGGCTGCTGTGTTGGGACATGGAATAAAGTGCCATAAATGTCTTCCTTTATTTTCTCTGCTTTGGCTCAAGCTCCTGGTAGGGTAAAGGGTTGTAGACAGCTATTGTGTGCTGGGCGCCAATTGCTGTGGAAAAGTTGTTTATTTCAAAAGTAGAAAATCTATATCCAAATTAGATACATTGCCATGTAATTGAAGGTAATGTCCCTTTACTCTCTTCCATTTTTATACTCTACAGCACTTTGAGTCTCATGTTCATGCTACCCTGGCAGTTTTTATTGATCAACAAAAGACAAAGATGGCTTTTGATTCTTTCCAGATGCTAGCAAATTAGGAGATAGATCTACTGAAGATTATTTTGTCACTAAGGAGACAACAGGCTTCTTGATTATTATCTTTCTCTGGGGCATATTTTCTTGACAACTTAAGGGTTGAAAATGCTCTGGTTTCTAAAAACAGTAACCTAAAGGTTTTGTTTGTTGTCATTACTAAGCACTCTGAAGGTGACCATTGGAGGGAATTATTTCTGTCTTGTTTCTTAGTCTCTTTTACTCTTAGATTCTTAGAGATAAAGAGAAATGTACGGGCAAGAAGGAGAGGAGGGGAGAGAGATTAGCTCTGCTGTCATCATTAGACAGAGCCTCCACAGATTTCTATTTTCAAGACTTGAAAGGAAAGAGCATTTTAACGCACTTTAGAAGCCAGTGTAGCAATTCCTAGATTTTAGTTTTTCCTAAAAGAATGCACCCTTGCTGCTAATTCCTTCTGTCAAAAATGAAAACCCACGTACCATCCTTCATGTAAAAATCTCCTGCATCTTTAAAATAGTTAAGTTCAGATGGGTTTTTTTTCCCCCTCAGAGAAAGGATTTCCATTCATTTAACATTTCTTGACCAAAAAGGACCTGTTCTGTGAATTCACATAATTTTCATTTTTTCTTAGATTTTCTCTAAGTTCTTTAAATTGTAGAGCCCCAAATTAAATTCATATCAAAAAGTACTTACTGTGCACCTGTCAGGCAAGGCACCAGTTGAGTGCTCAGGGTTGGTCTTCAGAAAGTGCCTGAACTGAGGGAGTCTACTCAGTTGATTTGTGTCAAGAATGTTCCTAGTCTAAATGATTTCTTTATTCCTAAGTTCTGTTTTTTGGTGACAGGGAAGAAGGAAGCAGGCACCCCCTACGTTTTTTCTTCTGTGACAGCCACATGACCAAAATACCGTCCATGTAGTGCTTGATGCCAGCAGGGGTTCCCCCACAGTGTCATGCAATGCCCACCGTGGCCCTGGGGGGTGAGCAGGACGGGCTAGAACCCATTTTCCACATGCGGCAGCAGAGGCTGAGAGGAGTGAAGGGACTTGCTGGATTTTATAGGGGCTGTGATTAAAAGTTAGCTTTCTGACTCCTAGATCAGTGTGTTTTTCTCCAAACTAAGGGTTCTCAACACTGCCGGATCCAATGCCCCCTTTCATTTCTGAAATGAAATTCAAAGTTAGTATATACATAAGTACATACATTAAATAAATATATTTAAAATATAACATAATTCTCTAAATACAATACAAAGGAGAAATAAAAGAAAGTGATCCATATTCAAAGACTCTATTTCAGTGTATAAATGGTGGGACATGTCTAAACTAGAAGGTAGAATGAGGTAGGCAGGTTGCTGTTCCTCAGTGTAGGATCACCGTGAATACACGTATACAGATGCAGATGGTACAGGTGTTTCCTGGCAACAGAAGGACCACGCATATGTGCTGTACACTGGGATGTGGTTCCCCAGAATAGTGAACATGTTTGGTAAATTTCTGGACACAACAACATACAATCTGCATGGCAGTGACATTCTGGAAAATTCAGACCACATTAGATCCATGCAAACAATACTTTGAATTGTTTTTGTTTCTGTTTTTTTTTTTGTTTTGTTTTTTGGTTTTTTTTGGCGATAAGCGGGCCTCTCACTGTTGTGGCCTCTCCCATTGCGGAGCACAGGCTCCAGACGCGCAGGCTCAGCGGCCATGGCTTACGGGCCTAGCTGCTCCACAGCATGTGGGATCTTCCCGGATCAGGGCATGAACCCATGTCCCCTGGATCGGCAGGCAGACTCTCAACCACTGCGCCACTGGAGGGAAGCCCTCTTTTTTTTTTATACAGCAGGTTCTTATTAGTTATCCATTTTGTACATATCAGTGTATACATGTCAATCCCAGTCTCCCAATTCATCACACCACCCCCCCCAGACCCCGCTGCTTTCCCCCCTTCATGTCTATACGTTTGTTCTCTACATCTGTGTCTCAATTTCTGCCCTGCAAACCGGTTCATCTCTACCATTTTTCTAGGTTCCACATATATGCGTTAATATACTATATTTGTTTTTCTATTTCTTACTTACTTCACTCTGTATGACTGTCTCTAGTTCTTACCATGTCTCTACAAATGACCCAATTTTGTTCCTTTTTATGGCTGAGTAATATTCCATTGTATATATGTACCACATCTTCTTTATCCGTTCATCTGTTGGTGGACATTTCGGTTGCTTCCATGTCCTGGCTATTGTAAATAGTGCTGCAGTGAACATTGGAGTACATGTGTCTTTTTGAATTATGGTTTTCTCTGGGTATATGCCCAGTAATGGGATTGCTGGGTCATATGGTAATTCTATTTTTAGTTTTTCTTTGTTTTTTTTGTAGTTTTTTGTGGTACGCAGGCCTCTCACCATTGTGGCCTCTCCCGTTGCGGAGCACAGGCTCCGGACGTGCAGGCTCAGTGGCCATGGCTCACGGGCCCAGCTGCTCCGCGGCATGTGGGATCTTCCCGGACCAGGGCACGAACCCGCGTCCCCTGCATCGGCAGGCGGACTCTCAACCACTGCGCCACCAGGGAAGCCCTATTTTTAGTTTTTAAGGAACCTCTATACTGTTCTCCATAGTGGCTGTATTAATTTCCATTCCCACCAACAGTGCAAGAGGGTTCCCTTTTCTCCACACCCTCTCCAACATTTGTTGTTTGTAGATTTTCTCATGATGCCCATTCTAACTGGTGTGAGGTGATACCTCATTGTAGTTTTGATTTGCATTTCTCTAATAATTAGTGATGTTGAGCAGCTTTTCATATGCTTCTTGGTCATCTGTATGCCTTCTTTGGAGAAATGTCTATTTAGGTCTTCTGCCCATTTTTTGATTGGGTCGTTTGTTTTTTTAATATTGAGCTTCATGAGCTGTTTATATATTTTGGAGATTAATCCTTTGTCCATTGATTTGTTTGCAAATATTTTCTCCCATTCTGAGGGTTGTCTTTTCGTCTTGTTTGTAGTTTCCTTTGCTTTGCAAAAGCTTTTAAGTTTCATTAGGTCCCATTTGCTTATTTTTGTTTTTATTTCCATTACTCTAGGGGGTGGATCAAAAAAGATCTTGCTGTGATTTATGTCAAAGAGTGTTCTTCCTGTGTTTTTCTCTAAGAGTTTTATAGTGTATGGTCTTACATTTAGGTCTCTAATCCATTTTGAGTTTATTTTTGTGTATGGTGTTAGGGAGTGTTCTAATTTCATTCTTCTACATGGAGCTGTCCAGTTTTCCCAGCACCACTTATTGAAGAGAGTGTTTTTTCTCTTGTATATCCTTGTCTCCTTTGTCATAGATTAGTTGACCATAGGTGCATGGGTATATCTCTGGGCTTTCTATCCTGTTCCATTGATCTATGTTTCTGTTTTTGTGCCAGTACCATATTGTCTTGATTACTGTAGCTTTGTAGTATAGTCTGAAGTCAGGGAGTCTGATTCCTCTAGCTCCATTTTTTTCCCTGAAGACTGCTTTGGCTATTCAGGGTCTTTTGTGTCTCCATACAAATGTTAAGATTTTTTCTAGTTCTGTAAAAAATGCCATTGGTAATTTGATAGGGATTGCATTGAATCTGTCGGTTGCTTGGGAAGTATAGTCATTGTCACAATATTGATTCTTCCAATCCAAGAACATGGTATATCTCTCCATCTGTTGGTGTCATCTTTAATTTCTTTCATCAGTGTCTTGTAGTTCTCTGCATACAGGTCTTTTGTCTCCCTAGGTAGGTTTATTCCTAGGTATTTTATTCGTTGTGTTGCAGTGGTAAATGGGAGTGTTTCCTTAATTTCTCTTTCAGCTGTTTCATCATTTATGTATAGGAATGCCAGAGATTTCTGTGCATTAATTTTGTATCCTGCAACTATGTTGACTAATAGTGGTGAGAGTGGACATCTTTGTTTTTTTTCTGATCTTAGAAGAAATGCTTTCAGTTTTTCGTCATTGAGAATGATGTTTGCTGTGGGCTTGTTGTATATGGCCTTTATTATGTTGAGGAAGCTTCCCTCTATGCCTACTTTCTGGAGAGTTTTTATCATAAATGGGTGTTGAATTTTGTCAAAAGCTTTTTCTGCATCTATTGAGATGATCATATGGTTTTTATTCTTCAATTTGTTAATATGGTGTATCACATTGATTGATTTGTGTATACCGAAGAATCCTTGCATCCCTGGGATAAATCCCACTTGATCATGGTGTATGATCCTTTTAATGTGTTGTTGGATTCTGTTTGCTAGTATTTTGTTGAGGATTTTTGCATCTATATTCATCAGTGATATTGGTGTGTAATATTCTGTTTTTGTAGTATCTTTGGTTTTGGTATCAGGGTGATGGTGGCCTCATAGAATGTGTTTGGGAGTGTTCCTTCCCCTGCAGTTTTTTAGAAGAGTTTGAGAAGGATGGGTGTTAGCTCTTCTCTAAATGTTTGGTAGAATTCACCTGTGAAGCCATCTGGTCCTGGATTTTTGTTTGTTGGAAGATTTTTAATCACAGTTTCAATTTCATTACTTGTGATTGGTCTGTTTATATTTTCTATTTCTTCCTGGTTCAGTCTTGGAAGGTTAAACCTTTCTAAGAATTTGTCCATTTCTTCCAGGTTGTCCATTTTATTGGCATAGAGTTGCTTGTAGTAGTCTCTTAGGATGCTTTGTATTTCTGCAGTGTCTGTTGTAACTTCTCCTTTTTCATTTCTAATTTTATTGATTTGAGTCCTCTCCCTCTTTTTCTTGATGCGCCTGGCTAATGGTTTATCAATTTTGTTTATCTTCTCAAAGAACCACCTTTTAGTTTTATTGATCTTTGCTGTTGTTTTCTTTGTTTCTATTTCATTTATTTCTGCTCTGATCTTTATGATTTCTTTCCTTCTACTAACTTTTGGTTTTGTTTGTTCTTCTTTCTCTAGTTCTTTTAGTTGTAAGGTTAGATTGTTTATTTGAGATTTTTCTTTTTTCTTGAGGTAGGCTTGTATTGCTATAAACTTAACCTCTTAGAACTGCTTTTGCTGCATCCCATAGGTTTTGGATCATTCTGTTTTCATTGTCATTTGTCTCCAGGTATTTTTTGATTTACTCTTGGGTTTCTTCAGTGATCTCTTGGTTATTTAGTAACGTATTGTTTAGCTTCCATGTGTTTGTGGTTTTTGTGGGTTTTTTTCCCTGTAATTGATTTCTAATCTCATAGCATTGTGGTCAGAAAAGATGCTTGATATGATTTCAATATTCTTAAATTTACTAAGGCTTGATTTGTGACCCAAGATGTGATCTATCCTGGAGAATGTTCTGTGCACACTTGAGAAGAAAGTGTAATCTGCTGTTTTTGCATTGAATGTCCTATAAATATCAAATGTATCTGGTCTTTTGTGTCATTTAAAGCTTGTGTTTCCTTATTACTTTTCTGTTTGGTTGATCTGTCCATTGGTGTAAGTGAGGTGTTAAAGTATTATTGTGTTACTGTCGATTTCCTCTTTTATAGCTGTTAGCAGTTGCCTTATGTATTGAGGTGCTCCTATGTTGGGTGCATATATGTTTATAATTGTTATATCTTCTTCTTGGATTGATCCCTTGATCATTATGTAGTGTCCTTCCTTGTCTCTTGTAACATTCTTTATTTTAAAGTCTATTTCCCCTGATATGAGAATTGCTACTCCAGCTTTCTTTTGATTTCCATTTGCATGGAATATCTTTTTCCATCCCCTCACTTTCAGTCTGTATGTGTCCCTAGGTCTGAACTGGGTCTCTTGTAGACAGCATATATATATGCATCTTGTTTTTGTATCCATTCAGCGAGTCTGTGTCTTTTGGTTGGAGCATTTAATCCATTCACATTTAAGGTAATTATCAATGCACATGTTCCTATGACCATTTTCTTAATTGTTTTGGGTTTTATTTATTTATTTATTTTGCGGTACACGGGCCTCTCACTGTTGTGGCCTCTCCCGTTGTGGAGCACAGGCTCCAGGTGCACAGGCTCAGCGGCCATGGCTCACGGGCCTAGCCGCTCCACGGCATGTGGGATCTTTCCGGACTGGGGCACGAACCCGTGTCCCCTGCATCGGCAGGCGGACTCTTAACCACTGCGCCACCAGGGAAGCCCTTGGGTTTGTTTTGTAGGTCCTTTTCTTCTCTTGTGTTTCCCCCTTAGAGAAGTTCCTTTAGCATTTGTTGTAGAGCTGGTTTGGTGGTGCTGAATTCTCTTAGCATGTCTGTAAAGCTTTTGATTTCTCCATCGAATCTGAATGAGATCTTTGCTGGGTTGAGTAATCTTGGTTGTAGGTTCTTCCCTTTCATCACTTTAAATATATCGTGCCACTCCCTTCTGGCTTGTAGAGATTCTGCTGAGAAATCAGCTATTAACCTTATGGGAGTTCCCTTGTATGTTATTTGTCATTTTTCCCTTGCTGCTTTCACTAATTTTTCTTTGTCTTTAATTTTTGCCAGTTTGATTACTGTGCGTCTCTGCGGGTTTCTCCTTTGGTTTATTCTGTATGGGACTCTCTGCACTTCCTGGACTTGGGTGGCTATTTCCTTTCCCATGTTAGGGAAGTTTTCGACTATAATCTCTGCAAATATTTTCTTGGGTCCTTTCTTTCTGTCTTCTCCTTCTGGGACTCTGTAATGCGAATGTTGTTGCATTTAATGTTGTCCCAGAGGTCTCTTAGTCTGTCTTCATTTCTTTTCATTCTTTTTTCTTTATTCTGTTCCACAGCAGTGAGTTCCGCCATTCTGTCTTCCAGGTCACTTATCCGTTCTTCTGCCGCAGTTATTCTGCTATTGATTCCTTCTAGTGTAGTTTTCATTTCAGTTATTGTATTGTTCATCTCTGTTTGTTTGTTCTTTAATTCTTCTAGGTCTTTGTTAAACATTTCTTGCATCTTCTCGATCTTTGCCTCCATTTTTTTTCAGAGGTCCTGGCTCATCTTCACTATCATTATTCTGAATTCTTTTTCTGGAATGTTGCCTATCTCCACTTCATTTAGTTGTTTTTCTGGGGTTTTATCTTGTTCCTTCATCTGGTACATAGCCCTCTGCCTTTTCATCATGTCTGTCTTTCTGTCAATGTGGGTTTTGTTCCACAGGCTGCAGGATTGTCGTTCTTCTTGCTTCTGCTGTCTGCCCTCCGGTCGAGTCTTTTTGTAAAATGATTTAGGGTCTAGTCTCAGGTCATTCCAAACCAGTTTTCACCTGCATGTATGTCCCATGGGTCTTTTAGAAGTCTGTGCAGGGCAGCCCTGTGCATCACAGAGACTGGTGTGTCACCAGACCTGCTCTCTGACTTAAAAGCCCTCGTTTGCCTCATTTGCTGATTTCTGTGCTGTAAATACTCCCACAGTGGCTGGCATCAAACTACCAGTAGAAACTGGCCCACAGAATTCCTGCAGATTTAACCATCTGCTTAGTAGGAGCCAGTTTCGGGACACCACTAACTTCACAGGACATCTGGTGTCGCTGGCCCTGCCCTCTAAATGCCAGTTGGATTCCGTAAGTCATCATGACCTGAAAAAAGTGTCACCACAGATTTCCAAAACACCTCCCTCAGGGGCAGTATCGCCCCCATGGAGAACCAGTGCATTCAGCTCCGATTGTATCTCTGGTGTAAGTGACCTCACCCAATTGTAGCTGCTTTACCTGGGTGGGTGTGAGTGGTACTTAACCCCTAGGCTGGAACCTCTGGCTGCCTGTTCTGCTCCAGGGAGAAGCTGACAGCACTGAGCAGGACCGCAGTGCTGGCCTCAGCCTGTGGAGCAGCCTGGCTGTTCCCTTCTGGCGGCTAGGAGGGGGACCCCCACTTCTCAGCCCTGATGAGCCCAGGGTAGCCCCATCCCGCCTCTCGGCTCCAAGGCTTTAATCAGAACACAGGAGCACAGCTCAGAAAAGGACACTCATACTTCAGGGCTGTCCCCTGGGCCCAATGCCTCTTTGCACAGCCCAGTTAGTTCAACACCTGAGAAGTTAGCAAATGGCAGGGTTCCTGAAGCGAGCCTCCGTCTCTCCACACCAGAGTGGCTGTGCAGCTTGCATCCTGAAGGTGGAGGAGCACATGGCCTGTAGGAGGCACAGGTCGGATCAGTTCACGGCCCTGCGAGAACTGAGAGCAAGCTGTAAAAATGGCCCTAGAAACTGACCAAAATATATGAGGTGGATGTGCTCTGCTTTCCGAAGGAAGAACATGGTTTAAGACCTCTGCTACACAGCATTAAAGGCTCGTTTCTCTCCCCCCTCAGTGTACACTGGACTCGGAAGTGGCCTTGAGAGTGGGTGGAGAGTTCTTCTTTGACCCTCAGCCTGCAGACGCCTCTAGAAACCTTGTGTTGATTGCGGGAGGAGTTGGAATTAACCCTCTGCTTTCCATCCTGCGCCACGCAGCAGACCTCCACAGAGAACGGGCGAACAAGGGACGTGGGTATGAGATTGGAACAATCAGACTGTTCTACAGCGCAAAAAACACCAGCGAGCTCCTGTTCAAGGTAAGGGAGGAGTGTGTGTCACATAGCTTGCTGTGAGCAGACTCGCATCGTGGTACTAGTGTCCACGGACCTTTCTTGCCTCCATTGCGTCTTCTCTGCAACAGTTCAGAGGCTGGAAAGGCTGAATCATGTTCACATGAGGCCCAGGACAATTTAACAAGCTAGTGCTGAGGAGGCTCCCAGTGCAGTGACAGGAGAGGGCAGGGCTGGGGGCTTGAATCAGGAGGTGGACGAGCAGGAAATTCAGCGTGGCGCTGGGGTTCCCCAGAGAGTCACGGGGACTGCGGGTGGGCTCAGATGGCACAGGAGTAGGTGAGACCCAGCTGGGTGTGTGGAACCCCCAGCGGCTGCATCTGTGGAAGCTAAGTCCATTTGACAGGAGAAGAGGTTCACTCTGGATTGCTTTGCAGCTGCAAGGATAACAAAAGAAGAGAAACAGTTAAAAGACACAACTGTGGTCAGTGAAACTGCTGCTTAATTGCCCACGCCGGAGAAAAAGGAAAAAGAAAAAACTCCCGGAGAGTTAGTAATATGCTTGTTAGCATATTCAGATTTCAATTAAAGCCAAATAGCCCTCTGTACTCTGAATGCTCTGGCCTGCTTGGCTGCAAACAATCTCTCTCTAAGTAGAGAGCAGAGGGGCAGACGTGTGCAGAATGGCAGTGGAGGTTCAGCGTCCCTGGGGGTGCACATCTGTTTTGATTTTTTTAAATTGTAGTGTGACCAAATATGTTTGACATTCCAGAAAAATATCCTTGATTTAGTAAATGAATTTCCTGAGAAGATTGCATGCAGTTTGCATGTTACAAAACAGACTACACAAATCAGTGCAGACCTCAAGCCATACATCACGGGTGAGTCCCCTAAAGATGTTTTGACTGTATCCATACCATTATTTTGTGCATGTGCCAGTTGGTTGAGTGTAGATGCTTTATTGTTGGGAGTTGTCACTACCTGGGGAATTGAGAGATGATTCATCATGGAAAAATACGGAGAGGTTAGTTGGATTTACTTATTATATACAGATCTCCTGCTGCCCATATTAAAAATTTATTTTCTGCATTTTTTAGGGGACCTTTGCATCATCGCGGTAGTATGCATACAAAGAATTATACTCCGGCTTTGACTGAATCAATTCCATTTGCCATTAATAGTAATTTAAATTTCTCGTGGTTTCCCCTCCCTGGAAGGAGTTCTCACAAAGCAGTTTATTTACTTTGCTGAAGGCAGTTTTGAATCTCTCCCAAAGATCAGTATGCTCCCTGGCCCTGTCTGGAGAGTGCATTATGATCAGCTGTCCTCATTGCTTGCTGTGGATTCAGGAAACCTGGAGACGCGCTCTCTGCTTGGGTCCGGCCCGGACACCAGCAGGAGCCGGCATGCTGATGACTCAGGACGCGACCCACTGAGCTTATTACTGAAAATAAACACTGTTGCCGAGTTGTGGTTAGTCCTTCTTCTTTTCAGTACAGACACGTCTGGCTTAAATTGGTGTTTATTCTGTTTTTTGGTAGAAGGAAGAATAACGGAGAAGGAGATAAGATATCATATTTCGAAAGAGACCTTGTTCTACATTTGTGGCCCACCTCCCATGACAGACTTCTTCTCCAAGGACCTGGAGAGCAGCCACGTTCCCAAAGAGCACATCTACTTTGAGAAGTGGTGGTAGGGGGTAGGCGCAGGGGCAGAAGGGTGGGATGGAGGGCCACGAGGACAGGGACAGACAGTACACTCTGTGATTCGTGGGGGATGAATTCACCTCTGCCCAGCCTTCGTTTTTAAGGCTGTGAACTCAGTGACCGGTTGGAGAAACAAGAAAAACCAGCTGACAGACTTAGATGATAAACTTGTTGCAAAAACTTCATTGATTAAACTGGTTTTCACTACGTTGACTTTCTTTTATGAATAACTGCTTGATTATCTCATGATGTACCTCGAATTGGTTGATAGGGATTTTCTTTGCCCTTAAGGGAAAAAAAGACATAGACTTTTATTCAGTCATATGAAAATATGGTTTTGTGTGTGAAATGTAGGCTATCTTTAAATTATTTGATAACAACCTATATATCTTATGATGAATAAATTTAAACGTAATTTCATTTGAAATGCTTTATTATATTTAATGTCTTAGGGACTTCCTTGGTGGCACAGTGGTTAAGAATCCGCCTGTCAATGCAGGGGACACGGGTTCAAGCCCTGGTCTGGGAAGATCCCACATGCCATGGAGCAACTAAGCCCACGTGCCACAACTCCTGAGCCTGCGTGCCACATCTGCTGAAGCATGTGTGCCTAGAGCCCATGCTCTGCAACAAGGGAAGCCACTGCAGTGAGAAGCCTGTGCACCGCCACGAAGAGTAGCCCCTGCTTGCTTCAACTAGAGAAAGCCCGCATGCAGCAACAAAGACCCAACGCAGCCAAAAATAAATAAATAAATAAAATTTAATGTTTTAGTTTACCTTATTGTGGCCTGCAGCCTTGCTTCTTCAGAAGTTGAGTTTGGAAGTAGAAAATTATTAGAAAAACTGCTTTATGGAATTGAACATCCAGCATATTTGTTTCATGTTAATAAACAACCTCAGTATGTATCCTCATTGTTAGTTTCTTCTCAGATGAAACCCTTCCTGGGGTCTGTGTCTTGGCCACCTGCCTCAGTGCTACATGTGGGAGGCGGCTTCATGTTTGGGACAAAGGTAAGGATGACTGCCATGTTCCCTGTTGAATCTGCCCTTAGTGGCTCGGCTGGCTGGCTATAAATATGTGCTTAGGATTGATTAGGGGGTACAGAGCCAATTCCAAACCCTGTTCCTCTGCCTTTTATTTCATTCTTTTGCCAGGGTTGTTCCTGGCACAGCAGCTTCTCATATACCTGTTGAGTGACTAAAAGCAAGCAACTACCGTTTAACCCCTTGCTAAGCCTGGGGTTGGGAGGTGGTCCCCAGGATGCATGGAGAGAGTGGAGAGCATCGTCCTAAGGCTGCTCTGGTGGAACTGATAGAAAGCAGACTTTACTTCTTATCTCTGTTTAGAGTTTAAAAAATGTGAAATAAGTCCCCAGGCTCAGGCCAGGCCCTCCTTTCTGTGACAGGCAGTCTTGGACCATGGCCACTTTCCTGGAGAGCCCCATGAGGTAAGGGGGGTCCGGGAAGAAGGGCAGACCAGAGCCGGAGTGCAGGGGTCCGTGGAGAGGATTCTGTTCTCCAGCTGATGAGAGAGGGCAGGAGACCCTTTCTCCTCTCTGGGGTTGCAGGTCTCACGGGGACTCCAGGGCTTAAACACATCACTGATTTATGGGGTCTGGCGATGGCTAGCATCACCATTCTAGCCTCTGCCCTGTTTTGAATTTTGTTTTAAGCAGGGATCATTTGTCAACTGTTTCAATCCCAGATTTGAATTCCGTAGGAGGAGAGGGGGACCCTTGACCCGACAGGAATATCAGAGTCCGTTCAGGGTAATGATCGTCACCATTTCAGAGGTGAGGGGAACGTGAGGAGCTCTGACCTCCCTAAGGAGCCTGAGTCACCCGTTGGCCCCAAAGTGTCCAGGCCGAGAGCTGGCCTTGAGGGCGGAGCACTCACAGGCACAGAGCATGCTGAGGTTCAAGGGTGTGGGAGCACGGCAGGGCCCTTCCACCCACTGGCCAGGGCAGCTGGTAGGGAGGGGACACCCAGCTACCGAGAGGGAGTCCACCCCAGGCCTTTCTGTGTTGGGAGTGGAGGTGCCAGGGAGTAGCTTCAGTGCTACTGCATATGGGACGGGGGCCTGTGTGCCCGCTGTTGTGTCACAGAGCAAGGGCCACCTGTCGAGATCCCAGCTCTGCCCGCCACCCTGCCAGACACTGTCGCCATCTGTAAATCACTGAGGGGCCAGGTCATGACCTTTGCCTAGACTGTAGCTCCTTCCAGCTCTGTTCTTTCTGGTGCTGAGCGCTGAACAGTATTTCTGGTCCCCTGGCCAAGGATGTCCTTTTGCCCTTGCTTGCTGGGCCAGTGAGAATCTCTTTGGTCCTCAAATTAAGTCCAGCCAGGGTGACTTGGAATTTATAGCGTGGTGGCTGAGAATGTCAACTGGAGAGAGCCTGTGAGCCCGGCTGCTTGGGTTCAGACCTCAGCTCTGCCATGTACTGGGTAGATGACCTGGAGCATGTCACTGACCTGCGTGATGCCTCAGTTTGTAATTACACACGTGGGCACATATGTGCCCCTGCGTGTGAAACAGGTAATAATACCCCCTCCCTCGTAAGGCTGTTACGGGGATTAAAGGTGATGAAACATATGAAGTGCTCGGTAGAGCAGTGCATGAGTGTGAGTGTGTTATTACTTTGCTTTTCCTCATCCTATTCAGGAAGGGTGTAAGAGGCTGGATGGCGCCGGTTTAGTCCACCTGCCTGTAACCTGCACACGGTAGGGCTCTGTTGTTCAGCGCTCACTTTCGTACATGGTAAGTACTTAGTAGATACTCCTTACATGGGTGAGAGGACCTGCCCAGAGCTGATGGGCTGTTTTAAAGGCATTCTTAAGGATCCTTCTGGCCTTATGAGTTTGTGAAAGGATGTTTCCTCTTGGGACATGAGGCCCTTTCAGAGTCTACTCAGAAGATAGGTTAAGCTGATGTGTGAGACTTTCTCAAATTTTGTGTTAGAATGAATGCTAATGCTCACCAGAAAAATGGATCAAATACCTTGGCCTTTCCCAAATAGTCTGCCATTAAAAGGGCTTTCTCTGGAGCATGGGGCACTTCCTCATCCACGGGGTGTCTGTAGGTGGATGTGGAGCTCTGAGATAAGGATGTTCCCTGGGAACCTGTTTCTGGTCAGTAGCCCCTACTCTGAAAGAAAAAAAAAAAAGTCTTATTATGAAAATGTTCAAAGATACACCAAAGTAGAGAAGACAGTAGAATTATACATCCATCACCCAGCCTCACTGATTACCAATATTCTGCTGTTTATTTTTGTCTGCCCTTAACTTCATTGTGTTTTGATGTTTCAGGAGTATTTTGAAGTAAATCCTAGAAATCATATCATGTCACCTGTAAATTCTTCAGTGTGTAACAGCCATATCACCTCAGTGTGACCACCATGCCATCATACTCAGCACAAGTAACAATGATTCCTTAATATCATCATCAAAACAACCTTCCTGAGTTCTTTCCCCCACTGCCTCAAAGTCCACGTGTTGCAATTCGGTTGATATGTCCTTTGAGCTTCTTTCAATCCACGGTCCCCTCTCCCTACCCCACACACATATCCATAGACACTTCATTGAAGAAACTGGGGCGTTGGTCCTATAGACTTTCCCACATTGTAAACCCAGCCTACTGTATCCTCAAGGTGTCATTGAACATCACCCTGTATCCTCTGTATGTCACATAAACTGGTAAGTAGATCTAGAGCTCATTTAGATTCAGATTCAAGATTTTTTTTTCTTTTGCAGGACTACATCGTAAGTGGTGTTATGTATTTTTTTTTTTTAAAGAAGATGTTGAAGGTAGTTTATTTTTGCTGTGTTGGGTCTTCGTTTCTGTGCGAGGGCTTTCTCTAGTTGTGGCAAGCGGGGGCCACTCTTCATCATGGTGCGCGGGCCTCTCACTATTGCGGCCTCTCTTGTTGCGGAGCACAGGCTTCAGGCGCGCAGGCTCAGTAGTTGTGGCTCACGGGACTAGTTGCTCCACGGCACGTGGGATCCTCCCAGACCAGGGCTCGAACCCGTGTCCCCTGCATCAGCAGGCAGATTCTCAACCACTGAGCCACCAGGGAAGCCCGGTGTTATATGTATTTCTGTTGCATCCGAAGGAGGCACCTAATGTCTGTCCCACTTCTAGTGTTTTTAAGATTGACCAGTGGGTTCAGCTTTTGTCAGCCTGATCCCCCCAATAAAAAGTTCTCTATCAGCCTTTCGCCTAATTATCTTAGTAGCTGTTGATCATTGTCTATACCTACTATTTCATTAAGGATTAATCGCCCATCTCTATCATTTTTCCTGCATTTATTACCTGTGACTCTTCTAAAAAGAACTTTCCCTCATTGACTTTGCCCTAAAATGAGTCTGACTTGGAAAGACAGAATCAGTGCTTGATTCCCTTTATTCATCAATTAGCCTATTAAGAGTTGGTGTCTGAGCAACCTCTGAAGATCGAAGATGACCAGTGAGATTATTTTTTTTAAGTGTCATTATGAACTCTTTGGCTTTTTGTACATTTGATTGTTTGCATCCATTGTGTTCAAATTTTCGATGGTTGGCTTGTTTGGGGATGCCCTGGCTGTGTTAGGGGCCCCCACTAAGTCGTGGGGTATTGGTGAGGTTTGGGGCTATTAGAGTTGCAAAAAGTGCTTGAATAAACAGAAAAGAGAAAAAGGAGATGAGTGTGCTGTCAGAAACCCACATGAAGAAAGTGTTTCAAGCAGGACGGACTGGTCAGCTGGGTCATTCTTGATGCAATAGGAGAGAAGTTCCCATGAGCAGCCATTGATGTAGCAACTGGAAGGTCACCGGTGATCTTGATAAGAGGGATGTTAAAAGTGAAACATTGGAGTGGGTGTGGGAACAACTGGGAGGAAAGAAATTGTAATGAGTACAAATTGTTTCAAAGAATGTTACTGTAAAGGGAAGGAAAAAGATGGGATGGTAACTGGAAAGGGAAATGGGGTCAAGAGAACTCCATTTGTTAGAACTCATTTAAAAAAATTATTGAAGTAGATTTACAATGTTATATTAATTTCTGCTGTACAGCAGTGATTCAGTTATACATATATGTATTCTTTTTCACATTCTTTTCCATTATGGCTTATCACAGGATATTGAATATAGTTCCCTGTGCAGTACAGTAGAATCTCATTGTGGATCCATCCTGTATATAATAGTTTGCACCTGCTAACCCCAAACTCCCAATCCATCCCTCCCCCACACCCCCCCTTGGCAACCACAGGTCTGTTCTCTATGTCTGTGAGTGTTTCTGTTTCGTAGATATGTTCATTTGTGTAGTATTTTAGATTCCACCTATAAATGATATCATACGGTATTTGTCTTTTCCTGTCAACTTCACTTAGTATAATAATCTCTAGACCCATCCATGTTGCTGCACACAACATTCTTTTTTATGGCTGAGTAGTATTCCATTGTGTATATGTACCACATCTTCTTTATCCATTCCTCTGTCGATGGACACTTAGGTTGTTTCCATGTCTTGGATATTGTGAATAGTGCTGCTATGAATATAGGGGTGCATGTATCTTTTTGAATTATGGCTTTCTCCAGATATATTCCCAGGAGTGGGATTGCTTGATCATATGGTAACTGTTTTTAGTTTTTTGAGGAACCTCCATACTGTTCTTCATAGTGGCTGCATCAATTTACATTCCCACCAACAGAATAAGAGGGTTCCCTTTTCTCCACACCCTCTCCAGCATTTATTATTTGTAGACTTTTTAATGATGGCCATTCTGACCAATGTGACATGGTACCTCATTGTAGTTTTGATTAGCAATGACAAGTGTCTTTTCATGTGTCTATTTGCTATCTGTATGTCTTTGGATAAATGTCTATGTCTTCTGCCCATTTTTCAATTGGATTGTTTTTTTTTAATATTGAATTGTATGAGCTGTTTGTGTATTTTGGAAATTAATCCCTTGTTGGTAGCATCGTTTGCAAATCTTTTCTCCCAGTCCATAGGTTGTCTTTTCGTTTTGTTTATAGTTTCCTTTGCTGTGCAAAAGCTTTTAAGTTTAATTAGGTCCCATTTGTTTATTTTTGCTTTTATTTCTGTTGCCTTGGGAGACTGACCTAAGAAAACATTGGTACGATTTATGTCAGAGAATGTTTTGCTTATGTTCTCCTTCTAGGAGCTTTATGGTGTTATGTCTTATATTTAAGCCATTTTGAGTTTTTGTGTATGGTGTGAAGGTGTGTTCTGACTTCATTGATTTACATGCAGCTGTCCTACTTTCCCAACACCACTTGCTAAAGGGACTGTCTTTTTCCCATTGTATATTCTTGCCTCCTTTGTCGAAGATTAATTAACTGTAGGTGTGTGAGTTTATTTCTGGGCTGTCTATTCTTTTCCATTGATCCATACGTCTGTTTTTGTGCCAATACCATGCCGTTTTGAATACTGTAGCTTTATAGTGTTGTCTGAAATCAGGTTGTGCCTCCTTATTTGTTCTTTATCTTCAGGATTGCTTTGTCAATTTTGGTCTTTAATGGTTCCATATAAATTTTAGAATTATTTGTCCTAGTTTTGTGAAAAATGTCGTGGGTAATTTGATAGGGATCGCATTAAACCTGTAGATTGCTTTGGGTAGTATGGACATTTTAACAATATTAATTCTTCTAATCCAAGAACATTTACTCATTTTTTAATGTTTGTTTTTAAACTTTATTTTTAAATAAGTTTAGATTTATAGAAGAGTTACAAAGATAGTACAGAGTTCCCATACAACCTTTTCCCAGCTTCCCCGAGTGGCAGCATCTTACATATACATGGTATGTTTATCAAAACCAAGGAATCAACAGCACAGTTAAATTGGTACAGTACTATTAACTAAACCAAACTCTGAAAGAATCATTTAGTGGGAGTCCAGGTGGCTTTTTCTAGAGGATGCTAAATTAGTTAACTTATTTTCTAAGCACCTACTATGTGCAGTCACTGTCTAGAAATTCAAGATAAGAAAGTATAAGACAAAGTTTCTTTTGAGGAGCAAGTTTAATACTTTGGAAAACTTTTTTTATGATTGAAAGTGGAAACGCTTTGGGGAAAAATGTTTTTTTGCAACTCTGCTTGAAAGAGAGGTGTAGAATGTGGCTGACTGGATGAATCATTGGAGTGATGAGGAGGTGGGAAGGGGCAGTGCGGAAGGTTGTACCCGGTCTGGCGACAGTGCTCGGGAGAATTTTTACTACGGGATGCAGAGCTGCAAGTGGGTACATGCGCGTGTGCAGGTACCAGTGTGTGGACACATGCACTGATTGTCAAACAGCATCCAGTATCATGTGCCTCCGCCTGAGATTTTTTTTAACTTTCTGAATGGAAACCAGCATTTCCTTCATTCCTGCATATTGTAGACGATCATATCCTGATAATTCAACCTGAGAGCTGTTATTTCATTTTATTTTAAATGAAACTCAAAGAAGTATACTGCTCTCATCTTAGAGAACTAGTGAGATGTCTTGTCTTTAATATTACTCCTTCCTAATATGCACATATGCAGCAAGCATGGAGATGACATTTAAAGATACCTCCTAACCTACCATCAAATCAAGGTGTGCATTTTAAAATGCTTTGTGCTTAGGAACCCAGACTGTCCTGGATGTTGAGCAGCTATCTTGATCCAATCTGAGCTCTTACAAACCCTGCAGGGCCCCGTTAGCCTAAGCTGGTCTCTTCCATCTCATCCCCATGTCCCATTTTGCTGTGCTCGAGTGTACCAAGATTCTGTCCATTTCTTTTTAATCAATATGATTGTGAAAAATCAAATAATACAAAAGCATGTAAAATAAAAAGTTGAAGTCCCCACCACCACCGCCCCGTGCCACTCCCTCACCTAGAACGAACTTCTGTGTAAAAATCTTGCTGGGTATTCTTTTAGACAGTTTACAGTGCATTAACATGGAATACATATGAAATATGTGTGCTTGTGGATTTCATTCTTTTAACACACTCCAAATTATGGATATATATCAGAACGTACTTTACCGTATCTCTATGAATGACATCTAGATTGTTCCCAGTTTGGGGCTGTTACAATTTGCAGTGAACAAACTTGTTCATTTGGTTTTTATGCACATAATCCTGTACATTGCTAGAATTGTCATTTCTGGATCAAAAATTGACTGGTATTGTTAAACTGCTTTATAAAATGACTAATCAATTTATAGTCTAATGGAGTATGAAAGTACCCATTCCCCTTCCTTCTGGCTAATACTAGATAGAATAAGTCTTTAAACTGTTTTTCCTAGTCAGTTGGGTCAAAGTTGCTTTTTTTAACTTATTTTCTGATTGCTCTCTAGCATTTTTTTTTCCTTGAGTGTTTTAGCTACTTCTCTTTCTTCTTTGGAGAATGGTGTGTTCACGTTTTCTGTCCATCTTGATATCTGATTTGTAACTCCTTATAGAATGAATGTTAATCCTTTGTTACATGTATTGCAGATATTTTTCCCAGTCTATTACTTGTCCCTGAATTCTGTTTTTTATAATGTATACCAGAATTTTAAATTT
The DNA here is from genome assembly GCF_964165515.1 of Mesoplodon bidens. Classification (NCBI taxonomy): domain Eukaryota; kingdom Metazoa; phylum Chordata; class Mammalia; order Artiodactyla; family Ziphiidae; genus Mesoplodon; species Mesoplodon bidens. The sequence goes on from NC_138161.1 coordinate 116,181,294, forward strand.
ATATATAATCAAATATGTCAGTCTTTTCCCTTGGATTTTATGGATATACTTTCTTCTGATACTTTTGCAGGTCTTTAATCCACTGGGAATTAATTTTGTGCTGGATGAGGGATAGGGGTCCGACTTTTTCCATATGGCTCTCCAGTTGCTCAGCACCATTTATCACACTTTTCCCCATAATTTGAAATGCCTCCTTTATCACATACTGAGTCCCCTCACTACTGTTTCCTAAGTCTACTTATTTATTCCTGCTCTAAAATCACACTGTTTTCATTACTCAAGCTTTTTAGTATATTCTATCATTTCTTTACCACATCTTTCTCATCTTCAGGTTATTTAAACACAAATAGGTCTTATCCATAGTGATATAACTTCAGTTTCACAGGTAAAGTTATAAAGGGGGAGTGACAGGGAATAGAAACTCTGGGGTTAACCTGAATTCTATGGTGGTCTGGATTTTGGTGGGTGCTCCAGTATCAACTGAACACTACAGAAGTACTTGGCATTTGACAAGTAGTTTGTTTTGTCTCACTAAATTACAACATTTCTGTGAAGTAGGCAGTGTGAACAATGCTGTCCCATTTACCTACAGGGGAAGTGAGGGAGAGTGGTTAGATGGCTTGCCCATGTACACCTGGCTGGGAGTGACAAAGCCAGAGAGATGGGACTCAGCCTCCTTCCTCTCCTTTTGGAGGACTTTCCTCTCCACAGACTCCATCTTGGGCTTGTTCCCAAATCCTCCCTGCCGCTAAAGGGTGGGCTCTCCTCCATCTTTTGAGAGAGACTCAATTAACCAGAACACCCCATTACCAGAGCATTCCAGTTGGTGAGATTTTTTTTTTTTTTTTTTTTGCAGTACACAGGCCTCTCACTGCTGTGGCCTCTCCCGCTGCGGAGCACAGGCTCCGGACGCGCAGGTTCAGCGGCCATGGTTCACAGATGCTCCGTGGCACGTGGGATCCTCCTGGACCGGGGCACGAACCCGTGTCCCCTGCATTGGCAGGTGGACTCTCAACCACTGTGCCACCAGGGAAGCCCCCCAGTTGGTGAGATTTTTAAATCCCGCTAAGCCTCTCTGTTGTAAGGCGCCTAGAGAGAAGAAACATGGAATGAGAGTGTGGTTGGCTGTGTGGTCTGATGGAAAGAACATGGTGCCCGGCATCCAGAGACCTTGCTTCCTGCGTGACTCACCCCACCTTTCTCCGTAACCTGCTCTCTTCTGTCAAGTAGGTAGGAATGTGCAGCTTAAGTCCCTTTCAGCTTTACCATCCTACAGTTTCATGATGGAAAAACAGGCCTTAGGGATCAAGGGGTGGTTGAGGTTGGCCATTCTGATGAGCGATGAGTAAGGAGTGCCTTAACTGTCTTCAGAGATTTGATTAATTGTCGCAGTGACTATTGTTTGCATCTCCAGTGTTGACAGAAGAAGAAATTGCCTTGGACTGAAGCAAGGGGAAAGTTTGGTTTGATGTAGCGGGCTTTTGCACTCTACCGGTGATTAAATTCTGGAGTTGGGGCTCAAGAGAAATGGTGGAATCACCATTAATAAGAAAGAAAACTGACATTTGCCTATTGGGGCTCCAGGGGGGCTGGACTGAGACGGGGTGAATTGATAGTTCCCTAGCTTCAAGAATGGGAAGTTTTAGACAGTTAGCAACTTAGGCATTTTGTGGATCCCAAAACTGGCAAGCTTGCTGGTTGTCCTTCCTTCCAAGATGAATTTCTTGTTATTTTCGTTGAAAAATCAACAAGAGAGATGGTACCTAACACTGAAGGTTCACGGACACAGAGGTCCATTACAAGAAGCATTTTAATACTCACTCTGAAAAGTAAAGTCTATTTCTTACCATCATTGAGCCTTTATGTTATTTAGAGGCAGCAAAAAAAATCCAAAGCCATATTGGGTTTGATGACTAGTGAGCAACACATTTAACTATGGAAGTGTAGATTTTACTGCATTATTTAGGGGGTAGAATACTTTTCTTCTTTGATCAGCCAACATGGGGTCTGTGTTTTTAAACCATCTTTGGATTGAATGAATCCCTTTACCCCATTTCTAAGACACAGTTGCCAGCCATGGCTGTAATTGCCAGCATCACCATTAGAATCGTTTCGGGGCAGAACTTAGGCTCTGCCCACAGACCCAGGATAAAGAGTTCCTGTTATGCAACCATACCCCTCACCTGTGATGTCTCCCCAGCCAGCTGCTTCTGGCCCCCAACAACTCCTCTCTCCCCAAATTAAAGATATGTTCTCTGGATCTTAAGGAAAGGATGAAGATTTACATTTCAATGACTTTGTAGAATAATGTTAAAATTAGTGGTTCAAACCCTGAAAACGAATCCATGAGAGGTTCTTGGAAGGTCCTAAACAGGACAGGGCAGGATCCCCAGAGTGTTCATTATTCCTTTTTTTTTAAAGATGTTGGGGGTAGGAGTTTATTAATTTATTTATTTTGGCTGTGTTGGGTCTTCGTTTCTGTGCAAGGGCTTTCTCTAGTTGCGGGGAGCAGGGACCACTCTTCATCGCGATGTGTGGGCCTCTCACTGTCACGGCCTCTCTTGTTGCGGAGCACAGGCTCCAGATGCGCAGGCTCAGTAGTTGTGGCACATGAGCTTAGTTGCTCCGCGGCATGTGGGATCTTCCCAGACCAGGGCTCGAACCCATGTCCCCTGCATCGGCAGGCGGACTCTCAACCACTGCGCCACCAGGGAAGCCCTGGAGTGTTCATTATTCTGAGGAAATGCCTTTGACAAGGACAATGCTTGCTTGGTTCCCGCGTGACTGGTAGTTTCAGCCCCTCTTCATTCTCCAGTCCACTGCAGAGTCTTCAGAGCCTACCCTCAGACTCCTCCTCCTAACATTTATGTAGCACCTACTGTGTGCCAACCAGTCTCCAAGCACTTTGCATGCATTCATTTGATTCTCACAGCTATCATCCCCATATTACACAGGGGTAAGTAACTTGCCCGAGGCCTCATGCCTGGGACTGGGGTCAGGCTTCTAGCCAGCAGCGTGGCCCCAGCATCCATGCCCTTAGCTACCAGGCATGCTGCCTCCCCGGGGACAGCTCCCCCGACCTTGGCCTTCAAGTCTCAGCCTCAATGCTGACCTCCTCTGCAAAGCCTCCCCAGCCGGCTGCACCCTCTGTCCCACGTCCACCTTCACGGCCCCCTGAGCTTCTCCATGGCCCATGTTAGTGCAGTTACCACTCCTACGCAACTGCTGGGTGTCTGCTGTGAGCTCCAAGGGAGCCGCGATTGGCTCTGTCTCCCCAGCACCCGGCACAGTGGATAGGAGCTAAAGCCGCAGGTCTGGGGAGTGAGAGATCTGGCCCCTCGTGCCCACGTGAACGCACGGGCTGGGGAAGCCAGCACCTGCCAGGTGCAGGGGCCAGCGGCCTATGGCCCGTGAGCTTTGGTCTGGCCGCAGAAGCGACGCCTGGCAACAGGAACCTGTGGGGAACACCACCTTACTTACTCTTCTGGGGACAGCTACCTCAGAAACGCAGGCAAAGGTTCGTTGGGTCCTGACCTTGGATCTGACGGGATGTCGTCACTCTGGGGCAGGTATGGGAAACCCGGACTCCCCTGGGAGGCCATCCTGTGCTGCCCACGTGGTGCCAGCACCTCCGGCAGGGCTGCAGGAAGCAGGGGTCATGCCCAGCTGCTTCCAGCCCGTCCCCTCACCAGCCCTCTCACGTCATCTTTAATCCCATCTGCTGCTCTCGGCCTGCTCAGGGGAGCCCAGCAGGACATCCCCAGGGCGAGCACGGCCCTGCACTGGGTGTGGGTGGTGAGCTTTGCGTCAGCGTATTCCTACTACTACTAATAGTCCACTGATTACTTTGAGAACTCGTCCTGAACTATGATGATTTGTGGTTTAGAACAGGCTGTGATTAATACGTTTAGATTACAGATAAAACATGCTTCATAAGAAATGAATTAGAATGTCTCCTTCTAATGTTTCCTTGAAACCAGTCCCATCAAGCATAACTCTAAAGTATGATCCAGTTAGAAGTCTGAAAAAATTCAGACAAGGATTGGACTGATGGTTAGTGTTTTGTTACTTATAGGCCACTAACTTTAAGACTCTAAACGTTATTACAATGTTTCTGTTAGGTTGGGGTCTGCTATGCTTTGTAACAGCCCATCAGGCTGCACAGTGGTGGCCACAGTGCCTATGGCAGCTACTTGGGTCCCCACCTCCGTAACCTGATCACCCCTGAAAACACCCCATTCCTTCCAGACCCACTGTGACAGCTGCAGCCCGAGAGACTAATGACCACATGCACAAGCCTCACGCCAGACCCTGCAAGTCTTCGCATTGGTCACCGGGGCCTTGTCAGTGCCAACGATAGCCTTTTTCCCTGTCAGCAACCACAACAAAGTAAAATTTCCTTCAGGAATCCCCACACTTAAAAGGGACACGCAGGATGTAGGGACTGGGATATAGGGGCTTATTTATTTTTTGTAACAAGCATCTGATTTCACACGGAACAAGCTGTGATTCGACTCATGGCTGTCCTGCGGCCGTGGGTCTCACCCTTGGCTGCACCGTAGAATTCTGGGGGTTTTTACAAATCCCAAGGCCCAGCCCACTCCCCAGGGCAACCACCCACAGTCTCTGCTTATTGAAAAACATATCCAACTCTGGGTGATGCAAAGCATCCACCTGAAGGATGCAGCTGGGGTTCTATGCTTTTCAGAGTTGAGAGATGGGAGTGGTTTTTGTCCCAGCCTGCTGCTATGGAGCCTGTTTTTCAAGAGTCATGATCCTTTAAGATATGGGCAAAGAGGTAATATTTGTATTAAAATACTATATAGATGTTTCTGAGTATAATTGTGGAAAATGTCATTTAAAAATAACTTTTAAAAAACCATCTTCTTGGGGACTTCTGGGGAAGATGGCGGAAGAGTAAGACGCGGATATCACCTTCCCACAGATACACCAGAAATACATCTACACGTGGAACAACTCCTACAGAACACCTACTGAATGCTGGCAGAAGACCTCAGACCCCCCAAAAGGCAAGAAACTCCCCACGTACCTGGGTAGGGCAAAAGAAAAAAGAATAAACAGAGACAAAAGGATAGGGATGGGACCTGCACCAGTGGGAGGGAGCCGTGAAGGAGGAAAGGTTTCCACACACTAGGAAGCCCCTTCGTGGGCGGAGACTGCGGGTGGCAGAGGGGGAAGCTTCCGAGTCGCGGAGGACAGCACAGCAACGGGTGCAGAGGGCAAAGCGGAGAGATTTCCGCACAGAGGATCGGTGCCGACAGGCACTCATCAGCCCGAGAGGCTTGTCTGCTCGCCCACCAGGGCGGGCAGGGCTGGGAGCTGAGGCTCAGGCTTCACTCAGAGCGCTGGGAGAGGACTGGGGCTGGCGGCATGAACACAGCCTGAAGGGGCTAATGCGCCACAGCTAGCCGGTAGGGAGTCCAGGAAAAAGTCTGGACCTGCTGAAGAGGCAAGAGACTTTTTCTTCCACGTTTGTTTCCTGGTGCGTGAGGAGAGGGGATTAAGAGCGCTGCTTAAAGGAGCTCCAGAGATGGGTGCGAGCCGCGGCTGAAAGCGCAGACCCCAGAGATGGGTGTGGGACGCTGGGGCTGCTGCCGCCGCCGTCAAGAGGCCTGTGTGTGAGCGCAGGTCACTGTCCACGCCCCCCTTCCAGGGAGCCTGTGCAGCCCGTCACTGCCAGGGTCCTGGGATCCAGGGATGGCTTCTCTGGGAGAGCGCACGGCGCACCTCGAGCTGGTGCAACGTCACGCTGGCCTCTGCCGCCGCAGGCTTGCCCCGCACTCTGTGCCCCTCCCTCCCCCGCGGCCTGACTGAGCCAGAGTCCCCGAAGCGGCTGCTCCTTTAACCCTGTCCTGTCTGAGCGAAGAACAGACACCCTCCGGTGACCTACATGCAGAGGCGGGGCCAAATCCAAAGCTGAGACCGGGAGCTGTGAGAACAAAGAAGAAAAAGGGAAATCTCTCCCAGCAGCCTCAGAAGCAGCGGATTAAAGCTCCACAATCAACTTGATGTACCCTGCATCTGTGGAATACATGAATAGACAACGAATCATCCCAAATTGAGGAGCCGTGTGGATGAAAGATTCTTGGTGCTGCAGCCAAGAATCAATGCTGTGCCTCTGAGGTGGGAGAGCCAACTTCAGGACACTGGTCCACAAGAGACCTCCCAGCTCCACATAATATCAAACGGCGATAATCTTCCAGAGATCTCCATCTCAACACCAGCACTCAGCTTCACTCAAAGACCAGCAAGCTACCGTGCTGGACACCCTACGCCAAACAACTAGCAAGACAGGAACACAACCCCACCCATTAGCACACAGGCTGCCTAAAATCAAAAGTCCACAGACACCCTAAAACACACCACCAGACATGGACCTGCCCACCAGAAAGACAAGATCCAGCCTCACCCACCAGAACACAGGCACTAGTCCCCTCCACCAGGAAGCCTACACAACCCACTGAAACAACCTTAGCCACTGGGGACAGACACCAAAAACAACGGGAACTATGAACCTGCAGCCTGCAAAAAGGAGACCACAAACGTAGTAAGATAAGCAAAATGAGAAGACAGAAAAACACACAGCAGGAGAAGGAGCAAGATAAAAACCCACCAGACCTAACAAATGAAGAGGAAATAGTCTACCTGAAAACGAATTCAGAATAATGATACTAAAGATGATCCAAAATCTTGGAAATAGAATAGACAAAATGCAAGACACAGTTAACAAGGACCTAGAGAAACTAAAGATGAATCAAGCAATGATTAGAAACACAATAAATGAAATTAAAAATACTCTAGATGGGATCAATAGGGAATAACCGAGGCAGAAGAACGGATAAGTGACATGGAAGATAAAATAGTGAAAATAACTACTGCAGAGCAGAAGAAAAAAAGAATGAGAAGAAATGAGGACAGTCTCAGAGACCTCGAGGACAACATTAAACGCACCAACATTCGAATTATAGGGGTTCCAGAAGAAGAAGAGAAAAAGAAAGGGACAGAGAAAATATTTGAAGAGATTATAGTTGAAAACTTCCCTAATATGGGAAAGGAAATAGTTAATCAGCTCCAGGAGGCACAGAGAGTCCCATACAGGATAAACCCAAGGAGAAATACGCCAAGACACATATTAATCAAACTCAAAAATTAAATACAAAGAAAACATATTAAAAGCAGCAAGGGAAAAGCAACAAATAACACACAAGGGAATCCCCATAAGGTTAACAGCTGATCTTTCAGCAGAAACTCTGCAAGCCAGAAGGGACTGGCAGGACATATTTAAAGTGATGAAGGAGAAAAACCTGCAACCAAGATTACTCTACCCAGCAAGGATCTCATTCAGATTTGATGGAGAAATTAAAACGTTCACAGACAAGCAAAAGCTGAGAGTTCAGCACCAACAAACCAGCTTTACAACAAATCCTAAAGGAACTTCTCTAGGCAAGAAACACAACAGAAGGAAAAGACCTACAATAACAAACCCAAAACAATTAAGAAAATGGGAATAGGAACATACATATCAATAATTATCTTAAATGTAAATGGACTAAATGCTCCCACCAAAAGACACAGATTGGCTGAATGGATACAAAAACAAGACCCATATATATGCTGTCTACAAGAGACCCACTTCAGACCTAGAGACACATACAGACTGAAAGTAAGGGGATGGAAAAAGATATTCCATGCAAATGGAAACCAAAAGAAAGCTGGAATAGCAATTCTCAGACAAAAAAGACTTTAAAGACTACTAGAAGAGACAAAGAAGGACACTACATAATGATCAAGGGATCTATCCAAGAAGAAGATATAACAATTGTAAATATTTATGCATGCAACATAGGGGCACCTCAATACATAAGGCAAATACTAACAGCCATAAAAGGGGAAATTGACAGTAACACATTCATAGTAGGGGACTTTAACACCCCACTTTCACCAATGGACAGATCATCCAAAATGAAAATAAATAAGGAAACACAAGCTTTAAATGATACATTAAACAAGATGGACTTAATTGATATTTATAGGACATTCCATCCAAAAAAAACAATACACATTTTTCTCAAGTGCTCATGAAACATTCTCCAGGATATCTTGGGTCACAAATCAAGCCTTGGTAAATTTAAGAAAATTGAAATTGTATCAAGTATCTTCTCCAACCACAACGCTATGCGACTAGGTATGAATTACAGGAAAAGATCTGTAAAAAAATACAAACACATGGAGGCTAAACAATACACTACTTAATAACGAAGTGATCACTGAAGAAATCAAAGAGGAAATAAAAAATACCTTGAAACAAATGACAATGGAGACACGACGACCCAAAGCCTATGGGATGCAGCAAAAGCAGTCCTAAGAGGGAAGTTTATAGCAATACAATCCCACCTTAAGAAACAGGAAACATCTCGAATAAACAACCTAACCTTGCACCTAAAGTAATTAGGCAAAGAAGAACAAAAACACCCCAAAGTTAGCAGAAGGAAAGAAATCATAAAAATCAGATCAGAAATAAATGAAAAAGAAATGAAGGAAACGATAGCAAAGATCAATAAAACTAAAAGCTGGTTCTTTGAGAAGATAAAATTGATAAACCATTAGCCAGACTCATCAAGATAAAAGGGGAGAAGACTCAAATCAATAGAATTAGAAATGAAAAAGGAGACGTAACAACTGACATTGCAGAAATACAAAAGATCATGAGAGATCACTACAAGTAACTCTATGCCAATAAAATGGACAACCTGGAAGACATGGACAAACTCTTAGAAATGCACAACCTGCCAAGACTGAATCAGGAGGAAATAGAAAATATGAACAGATCAATCACAAGGACTGAAATTGAAACTGATAAAAAATCTTCCAACAAACAAAAGCCCAGGACCAGATGGCTTCACAGGTGAACTCTATCAAACATTTAGAGAAGACCTAACACCTATCCTTCTCAAACTCTTCCAAAATATAGCAGAGGGAGGAACACTCCCAAACTCATTCTACGAGGCCACCATCACCTTGATACCAAAACTAGACAAGGATGTCTCAAAGAAAGAAAACTACAGGCCAATATCACTGATGAACATAGATGCAAAAACCCTCAACAAAATACTAGCAAACAGAATCCAACAGCACATTAAAAGGATCATACATGATGATCAAGTGGGGTTTATTCCAGGAATGCAAGGATTCTTCAATATATGCAAATCAATCAATGTGATATACCATATTAACAAATTGAAGGAGAAAAGCCATATGATCATCTCAATAGATGCAGAGAAAGCTTTCGACAAAATTCAACATACATTTATGATAAAAACCCTGCAGAAAGCAGGCATAGAGGGAACTTTCCTCAACATAATAAAGGCCATATATGACAAACCCACAGACAACACCATCCTCAATGGTGAAAAACTGAAACCGTTTCCACTAAGATCAGGAACAACACAAGGTTGTCCACTCTCACCATGCTTATTCAACATAGTTTTGGAACTTTTAGCCACAGCAATCAGAGAAGAAAAGGAAATAAAAGGAATCCAAATTGGAATAGAAGAAGTAAAGCTGTCACTGTTTGCAGATTATATTGATACTATACATAGGGAATCCTAAAGATGCTACCAGAAAACTACAAGAGCTAATCAATGAATGTGGTAAAGTAGCAGGATACAAAATTAATGCACAGAAATCTCTGGCATTCCTATACACTAATAATGAAAGATCAGAAAGAGAAATTAAGGAAACAATCCCATTCACCACTGCAACAAAAAGAATAAAATATCTAGGAATAAACGTACCTAAGGAGACAAAAGACCTGTATGCAGAAAATTATAAGACACTGATGAAAGAAATTAAAGATGATACAAATAGATGGAGAGATGTACCATGTTCTTGGATTGGAAGAATCAACATTGTGAAAATGACTCTACTACCCAAAGCAATCTACAGATTCAATGCAATCCCTATCAAACTACCACTGGCATTTTTCACAGAACTAGAACAAAAAATTTCACAATTTGTATGGAAACACAAAAGACCCCGAATAGCCAAAGCAATCTTGAGAACGAAAAATGGAGCTTGAGGAATCAGGCTCCCTGACTTCAGACTATACTACAAAGCTACAGTAATCAAGGCAGTATGGTACTGGCACAAAAACAGAAGTATAGATCAATGGAACAGGAAAAGAAAGCCCAGAGATAAACCCACGCACATATGGTCAGCTTTTCTTTGATAAAGGAGGCAGGAATGTACAGTGGAGAAAGGACAGCCTCTTCAATAAGTGGTGCTGGGAAAACTGGACAGGGACACGTAAAAGTATGAGATTAGATCACTCCCTAACACCATACACAAAAGGAAGCTCAAAATGGATTAAAGGCCTAAATGTAAGGACAGAAACTATCAAACTCTTAGAGGAAAACATAGTCAGAAGACTCTATGACATAAATCACAGCAAGATCGTTTTTCCCCACCTCCTAGAGAAATGGAAATAAAGACAAAAATAAACACATGGGACCTAATGAAACTTCAAAGCTTTTGTACAGCAAAGGAAACCATAAACAAGACGAAAAGACAACCCTCAGAATGAGAGAAAATATTTGCAAATGAAGCAACTGACAAAGGATTAATCTCCAAAATTTATAAGCAGCTCATGCAGCTCAATAACAAAAAAACAAACAACCCAATCCAAAAACGGGCAGAAGACCTAAATAGACATTTCTCCACAGAAGATATACAGACTGCCAACAAACACATGAAAGAATGCTCAACATCATTAATCACTAGAGAAATGCAAATCAAAACTACAATGAGATATCATCTCACACCAGTCAGAATGGCCATCATCAAAAAATCTAGAAACAATAAATGCTGGAGAGGGTGTGGTAAAAAGGGAACACTCTTGCACTGCTGGTGGGAATGTGAATTGGTACAGCCACTACGGAGAACGGTACGGAGGTTCCTTAAAAAACTACAAATAGAACTACCATATGACCCAGCAATCCCACTACTGGGCATATACCCTGAGAAAACCATAATTCAAAAAGAGTCATGTAGCAAAATGTTCATAGCAGCCCTATTTACAATAGCCCAGAGATGCAAACAACCTAAGTGTCCATAATCAGATTAACGGATAAAGAAGATGTGACACATATATACAATGTAATATTACTCAGCCATAAAAAGAAACGAAATTGAGCTATTTGTAATGAGGTGGATAGACCTAGAGTCTGGCATACAGAGTGAAGTAAGTCAGAAAGAGAAAGACAAATACTGTATCCTAACACATATATATGGAATTTAAGAAGAAAAATATGTCATGAAAAGCCTAGGGGTAAGACAGGAATAAAGACACAGACCTACTAGAGAATGGACTTGAGGATATGGGGAGGGGGAAGGGCAAGCTGTGACAAAGCGAAAGAGAGGCATGGACATATATACACTACCAAACGTAAGGTAGATAGCTAGTGGGAAGCAGCCGCATAGCACAGGGAGATCAGCTCGGTGCTCTGTAACCCCCTGGAGGGGTGGGGTAGGAAGGGTGGGAGGGAGATGCAAGAGGGAGGGGATATGGGAACATATGTATATGTATAACTGATTCATTTTTTTTGTAAAGCAGAAACTAACACACCATTGTTAAGCAATTATACTCCAATAAAGATGTAAAAAAAAAAACCATCGTATTTAAAACTATCTTTATTTTTTTTAAAAAACGGTCTTAAAATACCTAGAAATAAACCTGCCTAAGGAGGCAAAAGACCTGTAGTTGGAAAAGTATAAGATGCTGATGAAAGAAACTGAAAATGACACAAACAGATGTAAAGATATACCGTGTTCTTGGATTGGGAGAATCAATATTGTCAAAATAACCATACTACCCAAGCCAATCTACAGATTCAACGCAATCCCTATCAAATCACAGAACTAGAACAAAAAATTTTTTTTAATTTGTATGAAAACATATTTACATTCCTTTACCTTCTCAAAGCAATCTTGAGAAAGAAAAGCAGAGCTGGAGGAACCAGGCTTTCTGAATTCAGACTATACTACAAAGGTACAGTCATCAAAACAGTGTGGTACTGGCACAAAAACAAATATAGATCAATGGAACAGGACTAAAATAAACCCATTCACCTATGGTCAATTAATCTACCGAAAAGGAGGCAAGAATATACAATGGAGAAAAGACAGTCTCTTCGGTAAGTGGTGCTGGGAAAACTGGACAGCTACATGTAAAAGAATGAAATTAGAACATTCTCTAACACCATGCACAAAAATAAAGTCAAAATGGATTAAAGACCTAAATGAAACCAGATACTATAAAACTCCTAGTGGAAAACATAGGCAGGACCCCCTTTGACATAAATCGCAGCAATATCTTTTTGGATCCGTCTCCTACAGCAATGGAAATAAAAACAAAAATAAACAAATGGGACCTAATTAAACTGAAAAGCTTTTCCACAGCAAAGGAAACCATAAACAAAACGAAAAGACAACCTACAGAATGGGAGAAAATATTTGCAGACGATGCTACTGACAATGGATTCATTTCCAAAATAAACAGCTCATACAGCTCAATATCAAAAACAAAACAAAACAAAACCAAACAACCCAACTAAAAAAATAAGCAGACCTAAATAGAGAATTCTCTAAAGAAGACATACAGATGGCCAAACGCACATGAAAAGATGCTCAGTGTCGCTAATTATTAGAGGAATCCAAACCCAAAGTACAATGAGGTATCACCTCACACCAGTCAGAATAGCCATCATCAAAAAGTCTACAAATAAATGCTGGAGTGGGTGTGGGGAAGAAGGAACGCTCCTACACTGTTCATGGGAAAGTAAATTGGTACAGCCACTATGAGGAACAGTATGGAGGTCCCTTAAGAAACTAAAAATAAGGCTACCATATGATCCTGTAATCCCACTCCTGGCATATATCTGGAGAAAACTGTAATACGAAAGGATACGTGCACCCCAGTGTTCACTGCAGCACTATTTACAATAGCCAGGACATGGAAGCAACCTAAATGTCCACTGACAGATGAATGGATCAAGAAGATATGGTACATATATACAATGGAATACTACTCAACCATAAAAAAGAATGAAATAATGCCATTTGCAGCAACATGGATGGACCTAGAGATTATCATACTAAATGAGGTAGGTCAGATAGAGAAAAACAAATATATGATACCGCTTATATGTGGAATCTTTTTAAAAATGACACAAATAAACTTACATACAAAGCAGAAGTAGACCCACGTAGAAAACAAACTTAGGGCTACTGAAGGGGAAAGATGAAGGGAGGGATCAATTAGGAGTTTGGGATTAACATATACACACTACTATGTATAAAATAGATAACTAACGAGGTCCTACTGTATAGTACAGGGAACTACTCAATATTTTGCAATAATCTATAAGGAAAAAGAATCTGAAAAATACATACACATGTATAACTGGAAAAAAAAAAACCTATCTTGTCTTCGAACAGAGCCTTCAGCTTTTCTGTAAGCTCTGGGGCTTGGGTGTGAAGTTAGCTCAAAAGTCAAAAGGAAAATGACTGTACAATGTGTCTGTGTAAGGGTTTTCAATTCTGCCCTATAAAAATATATTAAAATGTGTTTTATTTTAGCAAATTTGCAAGCAGGTAAAAGACTTACCTCATTAAATAATTAAAAGCTCGGAGACATGCTTAGAAATTGACATAGGGCTTCTTCTTTGTTTTAAAAAGGTATTTGTCTCCACCACCCCCGGGTGATGGGAGATGGCCGTGCCCTGACTTACCTGGTGGCACCTGAATCCCGCTTTCTGTCTTCTTTCTACAAATGAATGCAGAGCATGCTCAGCTGGCTCCGCTGCTTCCACAGAAGCTTTGGTCTCTCCAAAGTCATCCATCTGCTGCCAGGAGTTAGAAACTTAGGAAGCGTGAACAGGGGACACGAGGCTATAGGACTTGTTACTGCAACATGATAAATACTCAATACTCACAGTGCACTAAACTCATAGATGATTTATTGCTTTAAGTAACTAAACAAGAAAGAGAAGAGACAGGATGTTGGTCAAGACAGTTGACACTCTCCAAGGTTTGCCAGCTGCTTCTACTTAAAGCCACATTCTGGATGATATAAACACATCATAGCATACATGGGAAGTGACTTGGCTAATGACACATGATTAAAATAGCACGTAACAAGGGCTCGCCGCCAGTCGGTTTGCCTTGAAATGACAGAAAGAACGTGTGTTCATGTGATGTGCTGAATACAAAATCTTAAAAAAAATTTTGGCATTAACACTAACACAGAATACTTTCTTGGACATTCTTCAAGAGTGGGTACACACACAGAATTACCTCTTCATTTTCAGATTACCAGTATCTATGGGAACACTTGGAGAAAAGCCAGGAGGTGGGGCACCTCCCCTCCCAATGTTATTTTATTTGCCAAAGCAGCAAGGTCTGGGGGGGTTAGATGGAGAAAGGCAGCCCGACTGGGCACCAGGGGTTGTTACAATCACCAAGTAGCTGCAGCAGACAGCACGGGCTGGACACGGCCATCTCGGGGTGTGGGGATGAACAACTCAGCCTTGACTTGTAGACAGGGTGGCCCGCGATTTGGCCCGAAGGCCCCCTGGAGGCTCTGGGTGGGGGTAGGCACAGGCACTGGATGGTCCAGCCCCTCCCTGGAGTGGCGTGGGGCCAGGGCTGGGCCTCCAGCCCCCATGTCTGGGAGTAACCTGCCCTCTTGTGTTCTAACACCAGGGCCTTACGACACATTTCAAATGGATGTGCAGAAACCAACACTGTCAGGGAGCCAGCCCTCCTCGGAGGGCTCAGGTAAGCTCACAAGGAGAGGTCAAGCCAAGCCAAACGGTAACACGTGACACCAGGGCACATCAGCCCCCAGCCCAGCTGGCACTGTGCCCCAGGTCTGCCAGCTCTTCACGCCTCAGCACCACCTGCTGAGCCTCAGTTGTCCTCTGCTGCCGTGGGCTCTGCAGCCACTTCCTCAGCATCCCCCTCCCCGGCATCCTCTCTAGGATCAGGACTGGGGTGCCCAATGCAGCCCCCTGCAGGGGCGGGGCTGTGGCCGAAGGGACCGTTCTGCACGGCCCCAGCCTCCACCCAGAGCTGGCCGTCAGGACGCAGCTTTTCTCCCAGGACCTCCGCCTGCGCGGGGACCTTCACCTCCGCAGAGGCCCAGTCCTCCTGCTGCAGCCCCGGCACACGGTTTTCCACGTCTCCGGCTTTGGGAAACCGGTCTTCTAGATACCTCTCATTTTGCTCTGCTTGCTGCTTTCCTCTGGCACCGAGTTTACCTCTGGATTTCCTCATCTGCCTGTTGTGCATTTCGTCTCGGGAGAATCGCCACTGAAACTAGAAATCAGAGAAGATGGGGATAAATACATGCAGCCTCTGTGAATCTAGAGCTTCCCGTGGACGTTTGTTTGCATTCACGCCCACGTCACTTCTGGCAGCAAGACGCAATGCCCAGTATTCCCGGAGCAGGGCATTCCTGGCACCAAACCGAATCACAGCTCAAACGTCACACCCACCCAGAGCCTGCCGATCCTGCCACGGCGTGGATTTTAGATGTGGATTCCAGGGGTTTGTGGGGGGCGAGGGGTAGTTCTTTCAGCTGGCCCCATACCAAAGGCCTGCGAAAGAAGGTGCTGAGATCCTATCATTTGGAGGACCAGGATGGGTGAGGGGACACGGGCCTGTTCTTCCTAAGTGCCAGGGCTCCGGCCACTCCCTTCCACTCTGAGCAGCTGTAGGTACCCCGCACTGGCCACCGCCTCATCAGATCACCCCAGCCAGAAGGGCACAGAACCCGGGTGCTCAGGTCCCCCTGTAGGATGGGCAGGCTGACAGCCCCCAGCCAATCCCCTGAGTCCGGCCACCTCCCCAAAGGTCTCACTCCCTTCTGGGGGCAAGCTACGACCAATGACTGGTCCAGTCATGGACAACGGCCCATCCTCCTGTTACCAACTCTGGGCAACTCTAAAAGGCCATCCCTGCTCCAGAGCTACAATCACAGCCCAACATCTCCCTCTGCCCACTCCTGTGCCCTCCTTCCCCAACATGTATTCCCAAGGGCACTCCCCCTAAAACCGCATCCAAATCCATCTCAGAGGCCGCTTCCCAGGGAGCCCCACCTGCATTTCCCTGTGGGACAGGGAAGTCTATGGAGCTCAGAGAGGACCAAGCACACGGTCAGCAACAGAGCTGGGAAAGGACGGGGTCACATCGAAGCCGTGGAGGGAGACCGCCCACGTGAAGAGTCCACCCCCCCACCCCGACTGGCCTGTGTTCTCATCTATACAGTGGGGGGGAGTAACCCTAACTTAAATCAGGGTCAATAACTTTTTCTGTACAGAGGCAGGTAATAACTATTTTAGGCTTTGCAGGCCTTACGTTCTCTGTTGCAGCCATTCAACTCTGCCATAGCACAAAAGCAGTCATGGGTAACACGTGAGCAAACGGGCATGACTGTGTTCCAATAAAGCTTTATCTACAAAAACAGGCCGTGGGCCAGATTTGGCCTGAGAGCCGTAGTTCGCCAAACTCTGCCTTAGAGGGTATTTATTTCGATTCAATGATGCAATAATCCACATAGCAGGCTTAGCACTGTGCCCAGCACACAATATACCAGTGTGTCTGCTGTTACCATTACTGACACAAGATGTGAGTTCAGAAGGTCAGGGATGCCATCTGTCCTCTGCACCCCTGCATCCCTGGGATACAGCACAGAGCCTGGCACAGAGAAGGTGCTCAAAACCTTTTGTGAGATGGGTGAATGGAAGGACGGCAGAGCCCGGCCAAGCTAGCCAAGCTCCCTGTTTCAGGGGAGCTGGTCCTGAAATCTTAAGAGTCAAAACACAGCTTGGGCCTTAGTGAGGAGTTACTGGTGCATCCGCACATCAGGTCTGGCTGATCTCCAGAAAGTGAAATTAATTTGAGGAAGAAAGGGGAAAAATTCAAAGTCCTGTTGAGTCTGCTGACAGCAGGAGCTGCTCTGGAGGAAGACAGTTTGGGAGCCTGTGTGCTTGGAATAAATCCGGGCGAATGAGCTGGAGCAGACACAGAAACGTGAAGGGTAGTAAAGGAAGACTCGGAGAAATGGGTCCCTGTGTTTACAAAAGAGGGATGCGCTCCTGGGTAACAACGCAGAGAGAACTGTGGCCTTCTTCCACTCCCCAAGCATAAGTCTTCCTGAGCAAAGACCCCTCTGAGCCCTGCCATCCTGGGACCCAGGTCCCCGGTGCTCAGAGTCAGAGGCCGGGAGCTGCGTGCTGCACACCTGGGGTGACGCCAGCCACAGGGTCCTGGGGACAGGCCAGGCCCAGCTGTGAGAGGCACGGAGAACAAGAGCGAAGCCCCAAGAGTGCTGGGTGGGGGAGGACTGGAGTCAGGAGGCCCCGGGGAGAGATGGGTCTTGCTGGGAAGAGAATCGGGGGCCTGGACCCCAGGCAAGGGCCTCGGTCACCCCGCAGGTGCAGCTCCGGGCCCCAGGGACACGCGGTTGCGCTTGAAGTTCCACTTCTTTCTTTCGTTTCATTTCTTTCCACTTGAGTCACAGCACACTGGTTTCATCAAATATGGACTTAAATCTAAGCCATTCTGTGACTGAAAGAAAAATAAAGGGAGCCATCCGTTCAAATGACTTCTGGCGAGGCTAGAGAGGGGAGCCCAGGAGGGCAGTTGCACCATCAGTGGAAAACCATTTCCTAAGGCTTTACCATGCATAGATAAATCTGAGTACTTTGCTAGGAAGAAGCAAAAATGTGCTATGTAAATTCTTAAAAATCTGCCAACTTTGTGGCGTTTTCGGTGGTAGAAGTCTACTTCCTCAAATAAGACATCTGCCTGAACACACTCAGGGCTCCGAGGCGGAACACATCCTGGGGTTCCTGTGTTGACCCCCTTTTGGACAAGACTGGTAAATTTGAATATTCCATCAAAGAAGAGGAAAAGGAGTGAAGTGCATGCTGAGGTTAGGATTTAACGTTTATCCTGTCTTCCTCCACCCGCCCTCCCTGCAAATCCCAAATGAGTTCACCTACAGTGTTGGCTGGGTTTCCCCAGGGCACTCCTTTTTGGGGGTTCTCTTGTACGATGGCTGATGGACTTCCCTCTGGGGGTAGTTTGAGTTTCTTCCACCCAAGCCATGAGTTTGCAACAGTGGACCCCCTCTGCAGGTGAAGGGGTGCCTCAGACCCCACCCAAAGGCACCCACTTCAGTAGACACTGCCAAGCAGGCATCTTGGGGCCCCCTAACCACCAGTGCAGGACCAGGACCTCTGACCTCAGCACAGATGCTGCAGCCTCCAATGCCAGCCCTGCATGGCTCTTGGGTACCACGCAATCATGCTTCATAACTGCTGCCTTGTTGTGTGCAGAGGCTGCTGCATTTTAATTCCAGCCCAAATGGAAGGGCCTTTTTTTTTTTTTTAATGGATGTCTCCAAACAGTGAGACCCTCTGCATTTTGCATGTTCTTAGAAAAAGGCCAGTCAAACTGGCCTATATATAGCGATCTGAGAGGCAGTCAACTCTCAGAGAAGCTGGAGGAAGTTTTACTTTTGCCAAAAAACTGGGGAGATTGCTTCGGCTGAAAGGCCCTAAATGCTGAGACACCAAAGCATTACACGTAGTGTGGTGGCTAAGACCCCGGTTCAAACCCTGGTTCTGGCATTCGTTAGCTGTCTGTCTTTGGGCAAGTTATTAATCTCCAAAAGAGCTGCCCCTGCCCCCAGGTCTGGGTGCACAACCCACACGGTAGTGGATGAGCACAGCACCCTCTGCGGGTGGGCGGTGTATAGCTGTGCCCATTCTACCTGTGCCAGACTCCATCCTGGACCCTGGCTATTTTCTAATGCAAACCCGATGTCCTCTCAGAGGCTGCTCTTGCTATAAATAAACAACAGACTCGTGGTTCCTCGGATGCCTGGCTATATCCAGTTTCCTGTAGAGGATCACACTGCATTGATCTCCTGATATAATACGACAGAAGGACACAGACTGGAAAGGGCCTGTGGCGGGCACACCAGCCGCTTCCTCCAGGACCCTGCCTGGGCTGCTGGGCAGAGAAGGATTTGGGACTGTCCGTACCGAGCTGGATGGGAACTACTCCAGCCAATGTTTTTCTGTCCTTTGGAGTCATCCCAGAAAAATCTGCCAAGCCAAATGTCTTCGAGGACTGCACCGTTTTCTGTGTCCTCAGATGGGGAGTGGTGATGTCACTGACTCCCCAAGCTGCCCGGGGTCCCCAAGCCACCACAGCTGTCCCAGTGCTGCAGCCAGGTCACCCAGAGGCTCTGGCTGGAGTCTTCTCCTTTCCTTCTCTCCTTTTGAAGGGGGCATTCTCATGAAGCAGGGAAGTAGCAGTGGCCAAAACTCAGGGTCTGTATAAACTAAAAGCTAAATGGGACAAGCTTTCCCATTTCCCTGAATCCCCAAAGCGGTACTCTCATTAGGCATTGTTAGCACCATTATTATGATGGGCATGTAGAGGTTCAGAGGGGTTAAGTAACTTGCCCAAGGTCACACAGCTAGAAAACAGCAGAGCTGAAATTTGAACACAGGTTTCTCTGGCCCCACACTAATCTTCCATCTGCTCATTCTTGGTGGGTGAAAAGGCTTTAGGCTCATGTTCTGGAAGGAAGGGAGGAGAGGAAGCCAGGGGGAGAGGGCACACACCTTCGGAATAGCTCAGCCCGTCCCCTAAGTGCCTCAGCTTTCAGACTTCATGGTGTTCGGATTCATCTGCTAGGTCAGGTGCTTGACTCATGAAGCCAAGGGGTCAGCTAATGGAAGTCCAGCTATAACTGCCATGAAAGATGCTTTGGTTTGTCTTACTAAAAACAAATATCTACACTGAAAGCTCCCTGACAGGCCCATTTTTTAAAGATCAATAATAATAAAATGTGAATGGAGATCCACACAGTGAGCCTAGAGGGGGCCCTAAACTATTCAACTCAGACACTGGCTCTCAGACTCGAGTGGGCATCAGAATCACCTGGAGGGCTCCTTCAGACACGGGTCCCCCACCCTGTCCCGGAGTTTCTGACTCAGGGCGCCTGGGGAGGAGAGGGAGACTGGCATTTTTAACCAGCTCCTGGGTAATGCTGGTACTGCTGGTTCACGAGCCACAATGTGAGAACCAATCAGGTAAGAACAACAGCTGGGCAGGGTTTCACCGTGTGGAACAGGGTCCCCAGTCCTTGCACAGTGCCAGCCCTGCGTCCCTGGGAGGGCCTCCTCCACCATCGCGCCCGCTTCCCTTCACCAGCAGTCGTCCCTTCCTCCTTTGCTGGGGACAGTCACAGTCTTTATGGAACAACCAAAACTACAGTTGGCCCTTGGACGATGCAGGTCCACTTACACGCGGATGGTTGGCAAGAGTAAAAACTACAGTGCTGCTCGGTCAGTGGTTGGTTGCATCCTCGGGTCAGTGAACCTTGGATACGGAGGGCCCACTACAAATTACACTCGGATTAACCTCCACGTTGTTCAAGGGTCGACTGTATTTCAGATCCGAGGCGGTAGAGCTTTCCATGCGCAGGCTCTGAGGGAAGAACTGTAGCATCCACAGCCTGAAGGATGCATCACATCCTGAGCAGTTCCAGGGCGAGTCTCCGAACCCAACCAGCGGCTGCAAGTTGAGCAGGGTGGATGGCCTTCCTGAGCCGGGTGTGTGTGTGGCACGTGAGTGTTCTGTCGGTACCTAAACTGAGAAAAACCCCGACTAGCTGTCCATGCCAGAAGTGCGTGAGAAAAGGAAAAATCCTCCGCTTTACAGCAGCGTGTGTGTCCACAGCTCCACGTCAGCAGGGCTGGTGATTTCATTCACACATTAAGAAACCATCCATATCTGCCTCCACTTCAAGTAATTTAGTGGGAAGGCAGACTTCTCCCGTGTCGTAGAAATCACCTGTTACCTTCCAAGGAGGTTAATATTTGCTTTGAAAGCCACACTCAGAGGTACACAGAGAGGTTTCTTTCAACTGGTGAAAAGTCTTGACTGGAGGCTTTTGTCCACTTGGCTGATTAAAGAGGACTAAGTATGCTGCACCCTTGATGTTTGAATCTTGCAATCTCTTGTCTGAAATTTCAGTGCCAGACATACTGTGCATGTCCCAGGCTCAGAAGTTTGATTATTCACTCATTGATCCAGCAAGTATTTGTTGAGTACTAACTAAAAGCCAGGCACTGGGCATACAACAGTGAGGACAAAAAGGGTCTGTTCTCACAGAATGAACGTCTGATTCTACTGGTGGAGGATTGATCACAAATAATTAGAAACGGAGAGGAGAGGAACGTGGTTCTTCCCAGTGAATCACAGAGGAGCCTGGCTTGGTCTAAAAGGAGAGAACACCATCCCCAAAAAATACAAAGGAAGAGAACATCTGGGGCAGGGGAACTGCCCAAGCAAAGGCCCTGTGGCAGCGAGGGGCACGGACGCGCAGGAAGGCCAGAGTGGCTGGAATGCAGAAGATGGGGGCCAGATCCCACAGGGCCGTGTGGACCACCATACAGGCTTCCATCTTTATCCTAAGAAAAACCCAAAGCTTTAGAACCATTTTAAGCAGTGGAGTGACACGATTCAATTTACTCTTTTTGAAAGTTCACTTTGGCTCTGAATGGAGAACATATCTGAAGGGGAGACCTGTCATCAGGAGATCGGAGGAGTCATCCAGGCAGGTGGTGATGGAGAGAAGAGGGGGTTCCAGAATGTCTAGGACCTAAACCAGATGTGCCTTAAGGACAGACTGAATATGGTGGGAAGGAGATGGAAGCACCAAGGGCAACCTCTAGGTGTGTGGGAGCCTCTAGGCCATGGAAGCGCTGTTCCTCTAAGGTCAGGGGGTGGGGTGACGGCCGGTGCGGGAAAGGGCAAGGTCACGAGTAGCCGCAGGGCAGGTGGAGCTGGGGTCCCAGGGGAGAAGCCAGGGCTAAACATGCAGAGGTAAGACTCATCGACACAGAGGTGGTGAGTGAGATTTTCTCACTCTGGGGGTGGATGAGATTTTCTCAGGAAGAGGTGAGAGAAAATGGGGAGAAACGGGGCTAGAAATGAGGAACTAGGTGGGAAACCAGGCGAGAGTGGTGGGACAGCTGAGAGAAAATGGTGCTTCGAGGGATGGAGGGCAAGAACAGTGTCAGTGACGCGGGGGGCTAGGGCACGGTGAGGATGGAGCCATGGCCACGGGCCAGGGGGCACCGTCTCCTGGGAGCAGGACGATGGCCCGTCAGCTGAGTGAGGAGTGGATGACGGGGGTGATGGGATGGTACAGTCCCTGCATCTGGGGCTGTAACAGTGAGGTGGCCTCCCCAGGTCACACAGAGAACAGTGCTTGTCACCCCAAGCCCTGGAATGAGCAGGTCTGCCCGGGTTCGTGCAGCTCACTGGGGGTGGACATCTCTACTGACCAGAAAAGGCCGACTCCCACCTCCCTGGATTTCCCGAGGTGCGCTGTTCTACTTTCTTACAGCAGCCTTAAAGCTCTACCCCTAACATCCCCCTGCCCTCGGGTTCCCACTGGCTTGTCCCCTGGGTGAGATGCGCAGCCTTCACCAGGATCAAGCCACCTGTCCGTCCTTTGGGATCTGCTGGCACCACAACAAGGACACGCTGGCAAGAAAAGGCAGCACCACGTCCTCCTCGTCAGGGCAAAAGCTGGGCTTTGCCTGGCGTCTGGAGGGAGACCTCAGCAGTGCTGCTAGAAGGTCACTGCGTGAATGCGCGCGGCTCCACGGCCCAGGCCAAGCTGTGGCTGGTGGCAGCCCGGGACCATCCGTCTTCCAGCTGGTGGCTGGTTGCTCTTGGTGGGCAATGGTGGCTTCGGTGGCTGCCTTCTGGTCCTCTGCTGCTGTCATCCGTCACACCGGCATCTCCGAGCTTGAAGAGCCCTTCCTCTGCCCTCCATCCCAGCTGGCTCCGGAGCTTCTTCCTTGGCGTTCCTCCCACCAGTGGCCCCCCCCTTGGATTTGCTGGCTGCAGAGGGGCTGCTCCAATCTGTTCACTTGCTTGGTGCTCCTGTCTGGGCTCTGGGTCCCAAGAACACGAGGAACTGCGGGTGGGGAGCTCGGGGACGGCGCCCGGCGAGGGCACGGGCGGGTCCGGTGGGCTCTGCCCCACAGTGTGGCCTTGTCCGTCACAGGGGGAGCCAGCCGGCTCCAGGGGCTTGGAAGTTTCCCTCGACTCTTTTCCCGAGTGACCGTGAACACCCGTGGGAAGAGCACCCAAGGGGGCAAAGCACGGGGGTGTGAGGCATCGGAATCATGTCACACAAGGGGAGGACTTGGCCTCAGTCTCAGGAAACACGGGAAAAACTCTGAGAACGGCCACGTCTCTCAGTGCCCCTGTGTTTCTGGGACAGTTCACGTGACGTCCAGGGAGAGGGGGAAGGCCCCTGGCCATCCCAGGACAGCCTGGCCCGAGGACTCACTCCACAGGGGAGATGCCCTCTGTCTGTAACAGCCACTGCCACTCAGACCTGCAGGGCGGGGCCTGTGGGGAAGGTCGTCTGGCAGGTTCTCTCTGCCAAGCTCCCCAAACTTCTGATGTCCCAAGGGACCCACGGGCAGGACAGGGCGTCAACCAGCTTGGAACGAGATTAAGAGATACGGAGAAGCTGGGCGTGAGCTCAGCCGTCCCAGCCCGAGTCAGACGGCACCTGCCTTCCCACTCCCCCTTCAGCCTCGTGAAGCTGGTGGCCTGAGCATCCTTGCAGGAGGAGACCGGCGACAAGGCCCTCCGGTGCCCTCACCTGCCCCAGAGGGGCTCAGGTGTCCCCGGGCTCTGGTGAGCAAAACAGAGCAAGCAAAACAAAGCAGCCAAGGTCACTCACCTTTGATTCCTTCTTCTTGATTTTCTGAGGTAGACACGGTCTCTGAAGAAAGACAATCTGCTTGGTGGATACGTTCCCCTCCCTGTAACACAGGCAGAGCTGAGAATGAGTCCTTTATACCTGGCGGAGCCCCGCACCTCACACGGAGGCTGCCGTCCTGAACTTCATCCAGGTCGGCTGCCCGTGGGAAGGAAGGTGTCCGCCCGAGAGTGAGAGGTCGGAGGTCAAGAAGCCCCCCACCTTCCCACCCCCAGGCCACCCACCCTTGCTTGCTATCTCAGGGGCCCAACGAAAGCTATGTGTGCACCCTTGGAAGGCAGCTTCCTGGCTGAAAACCCCCTTTCCCGTGACGTGAAATGATAGCTACCATCTTCGCCAAATGACGACAAAGTGGCCTCAGTGAACATCAGAGGGTGGAGGCCTCCTCCAAGTCTGTCTCTGGGAATGAGGCCAAGGAGGGAACTGGTTGGCCTGGGATGGGCGGCCAGTGAGGACCTGAGCGATTACAGGAGTTTGGGCAGAGGGCCTGGCTGCACACGGGTCCCGGCCACCACCCTGAGTCACCCTTGTGAGCAGCGGGAACTGGCATTAACGAACGGGCTGGGGACACTATTCATTTTTACGGCACAGGGGGTGCGCCTTCCTCCCAGGAAGGCAGGACCTCGAGGAGCTGCCTTTAAAGATGCTAGAAATGTTGTGACGGAGATCATTGTTTTCTGGCCACCGCGAACCCCGCACCTTCGGATCACTTTCTTAAACCTCTATTTGGCAAACGTCTTCTCTGCTGAGGTGATGTGTCACTACATGGGGTGTTGGACGGAAAGGAGGGAGAGGACTAGCATTTTCTATTTTGTGCCCGGGCCGGGCTGGGCGATTGCACCCGGCGCTCCAAACAATGGGACCCCTACTTTCACCAATGGGACAGGACAGGACAGCTCAGCTTGGTCAAGGAGCAGGCCGGGGGTCACACAGCGGGGATTCTGCCCGGTCCCACGCTCTCTCCACTCCACCGCAAGGGTCATTTAAGGCCAGGAAGGTGGAGGATCACGGAGGCTTATTTAGAAGGTGGGACTGCTTGAGACAGAGAGACCGTCCCTACCCTCCGGGCTGCGAGCACAGAGCCAGCGGGGGCTTCACATTCAAATACATTCTCAGGGAGGCTCTTGTCCTCTGGAACAGAAGGCAGGCAGCATTCCTAGCTGCATGGACTAGGAAACTGGCTCAAAGAAGCTACGTGGACTTGACCAAGGTAGACAACAATCGGCCGACTCAGGACTTGGGTTCAAGCTCTGGGTCACAAATCGGGGGTTCCTTCCCCTCCACGGCACCACCCTATGCCCACAGAAACTTTGGCCAAGAAGCAATACGGAAATCTCCCGGTGGTCCAGGGCCCAAGGGCAGCTGCAGACTGGCTCCTGCAGCTGCACAGACCCCGGGAGTGGGGGATGTGATGAGGGCCCAGGAGAGGCAGTGATGGGAGCCCACACTCCCGCCTCTGTCTGTGCTCTGGGGCTGCACCACCTGCCATCCCCCAGGTCACTAGGCTTGCCTCAGGCCGTCCATCACCTGCGGGTGTGAGCACGCAGCAGGACTCAGGGAGGGCGGGGCTGAGGGCCACGGGAGGGGGCACCCCCAGAGGTCAGCAAAGAGGTGGCCCGTTGTAGACTGAGGGTCTAGTCGGGGGTTCTGCCACTTGCTGGCTGTGTGGCCTTGGGTATGTGATGGAGCCTCTGTGAGCCTCAGTTTCTTCATCTGTAAAATGGGAACCACATCTATGCTTACCACCCCACAGGTAGTTAGAAGGACCAGCTTGATAGCAAACCCAAAAGACAGATGGAAGGGCTTTAGGGTTCGTAAGACTAGGATAAGCCCACGGGCTCAAGGGACAGCAGGGAGAGCTGAGGGTGGACAAACGACCATGAACGTGAAATCACAGGGAGGGCCACAGCCAGGGCTGAGAGTCCAGGGCGTCATGTCCCCTTGATGGGGCTACTGACCAGCGCCATGACCTTGGGCTAGCACTTCAACCTCCCCGGCCACACTTTCCTCAGCTATAAAATCGGTTAAATACAGCCAAAAACAATCCCACCTCACCTCACAGGATTTTTTGAGGACTAGATGAGACTTTGCATGCAACGTGCCTGCCCAGCCCAGCACAGGGCACACAGCAGATGCTGAGTTTCTTTTGCATCTGAGAGCCCTGGGTCCCCTCAGCCCAGGTGACAGGCTAGGCAGCAATGGCTCACTGGCCGAGGCTCCCCATGTGGGAAGAGGGCTGCTCTGGGTGGGGGGGTAGTTAAGACTCTGAAATCCTGACCCTGCCGTCTCCCAGGTGGAGAACTGACGTAACAGCACCAGACTCACAGGGATTCAATAAGTTACGCACGGAAGGGTTTACGGGGAACAGTGCAAGTGTTCAGTAACGGTAATGATGGTTATTGTTACCTCGTTGTCTTGACGACAGGAGTTGGCAGCACACAGGTGAGTTGCCAGCCGTAGGCGGCCAGCGAGTTCAGCAGGGGCACGTAGTCTGTCTGCACCTCGACACCCTGGGGAGAAAGGCCACAGTCAGGGCTGCAGCTGCCTCAAGCCAACGACGTCTGAGAGACGGAGAGGGGACCATCCAATCTGCCAACCCAACAAAGCAGAAAGGGGTGGGATGCCCTGTAGCCTGGGGCCCTACTCCAGCTCCGAAGATGCTTCAAGAGCTTGGAGCCCGACTGCCAACATGGGATTTCTTTCCAGCCCCGACTCAGTCTGTGCAGTCGGCAAAGAGATAGAGCCAAAGGGTTGATCCATTCGTTTTGTTTTATTCTTGTCTGGACAAATAGCCTCCTGTGAGTTTCACTGAAGAAACACCATCACTTCTGCTCCAAGACGTACCTAAGCCCATGACAACATCCACTGCTCCAATGGTTTCAGAGCATCTTGTGGGGAGTGAAATTACATTTGACAAACGATCGAGTCATCTGCATCCAGCCACAGCGGCAACACACACACACACACACACACACATACACACACACACCCTGCACGTGCACACAAACAGGGAGCTTCACCTGTGTTACACATCCTGCCGTAAAGGAGTAGATGAAAACTGCTTCATTTGGAATCAGGGAGGAGCAGGGGGAGGGGACTGACGCTTGCCTTTCAATTTAAAAACCCAGTCCTGCTCCCACAGGGAGACAATCCCACAGGGAGACAATCCCACTGTGAGGCCGCCAGCCCGGTCCTTACATCCTGCTTTCTCGAGAGGCAGGCTAAGCCCCACCCCTCCCTGCGTAGACCCTGCACCCACTCTCTGCTCGGTCAGCTCCTGGTAATGGCTTCAAACACTACTGACGTGTGTAGAGTCCTTCCAGCGGAGGCCGCCACAGGACTCATTCAGCAAGTACCTCGGAGCCCAGGTGGGTCGGAGGTGAACGAAGGCACAGTCCTGCTGCTGGAGTTCAGTCCAGCAGAGGCCACGGCACAAACACCCATGTGACCGAAATACAAAACAGCCCCCTGGCAGGGCCATGAGGCTGCACTGTTAGCAGAAAGGGATGGTGTGATCGTGGTCAGGGCGGGCTTCCTGGGGCTCAGAGGCTGGGTGGAGATGGACAGGTGGAGCTGGGTAAGAGGCATTCCGGGGGGACGCCAGCACAGACAAATGGCAGACCGCGAGGGGCCTGGAGCACTGAGAAGAGGCTCACCCGGAGAGCGGTGCTGCTCAGAGGGGATCACCCACAGTGAGGGGCTGTCCTGCTGGAGGCCTTTGGGGGACAGAACCAGGGGCCAGAAGAGAGATGAGGGAACAACCAGCTCTGCTTCTCCCAACGGCTTTTAAAACTCCTATCACTGGGCATCCATCCCAGCGTGGCTACCGGGCAACCAACGTACCCTCGGGGAGCCTCAACTATATAAAGTAAGTCTTGGCCTATGTCAGTGGTTCTCAGAGTGTGGTCCCTGAGCCAGCAGCATCACCTGGGAACTTGTCAGAAATAGAGTCTTGGGACCCCACCCAGACCTGCACAATCAGAAACTCTGGGGGTGGGACCCAGGGGTCTGTTTTTTTTTCTTTTCTTAATGGAAGTGCTGTTGAGTTACAATATTATATTAGTTTCAGGTATACCCCATAGTGATCCAATATTTTTATAGATTATACTCCATATAAAGTTATTATAAAATATATATTCCCTGTGCTGTACATTACATCCTTGTATCTTATCTATTTTATACATAGCAGTTTGTACCTCTTAATCCCCTTTACCTATCTTGCCCCTCCCCCCTTCGTTCTCCGCACTGATTACCACTAGTTTGTTCTCTATATCTATGAGCCTGTTTCTGATTTGTTATAGTCATTCATTTTATTTTTTAGATTTCACATATAAGTAGAAACATAAAGTATCTTGTCTTTCTCTCTCTGACTTATTTCACTAATAGGCATAATACCCCCCAGGTCCATCCATGTTGCTGCAAATGGCATTATTTCATTCTTTTTATGGCTGCATAGTATTCCATTGTGTATATGTACCACATCTTCTTTATCCATTCCTCTATTGATGGACGCTTGGGTTTCTTCTGTATCTTAGCAATGATAAATAATGCTGCTATGAACACTGGGGTGCATGTATCTTTTCTAATTGGTGTTTTCTTTTCTTTGGATACATACCCAGGAGTGGAACTGCTGGATAATACGGTAGCTCTATTTTTTTTAAAGAGTGTTTCCAGTAGCTGACATGCAGCTAAGTCTGAAAAGTACTGCCTAGATAATCAATTAGGTTTCTTCGGATGACAGAAAAGAGTCTGCAATTTTGTGGCCAGAAATGATCAGCTGTTACTTTCGAATTTCCCCGAAAGGAAAGCTGTTACCTTTCTTTTCATCCTCCAGGAGAGGAGAAGTCGGGGGACTTTGAAAGGCTCTGCTCTGTTACTAATACTGGTGCAGCAGAAAGCAATGGAGGGGGGAAGAGGAGAAGGTGGGGGACAAAAGAATGGGGTGGGGAAGGGGCAAGAGAAGGAGGAGAGGACGGGGAGTTAATGAAAGAGGGGAGCAGGAAGAAAAGGAAGGAAGAGAGGAGAGACAGGTACAAATACAACCAACTGACGGGAGAGGGACAGGAGGCGACCCCACTCTGGCCCCGTCCCTGAAGCCCCCATTCAGGCCAGAGGCGGCAGAAGGTGACCCAGCCACCCCTGTCTCTGCTGGCCCCCTGGACACACGGGACCTCCCTTCCAGACCAGTTACGGCCAGTGTCCCTTGTGCTGGACAGGGCCCTCACCACCTGCCGTGGCAGCTTTATCCTGAGAACCCGTGCCCCCATCCCTGCATTCCTGATTTAAAGAGGAGAGAAAATGGTGCATCCACACTCAAGCTCTGCAAGGTTAAGATTACTTGGGTCTATCAAGAATAACCTTCCCACTTTATCAAGCACTCTGACAAACCAGCTACAGACGGTCGCCATGGCAACCAGGACAAGCGTGGTGCTCACAAAGCCCTGAGTGGCAGGATGGAGTCCTTTTATTGGTGCCTGTGCCCCGGCCGGGTTTTCTCCTCGGGCACCCAGCAAGGCAGGACAATGGGCACCCCCGAGGCAGCCTGACCCGCCTGCCCAGCCAGGCCTCGCAGGGCTGCTTCTGCTTTGCTTCTATTTTATTCCCCTCATTCACCATCTTAAAGAGAAAGACAGCAGGATTTCTCCCCAACAGCTTTTCCCCTCAAGGTAGGGGATGTCAGCCAGAGGGTACAGAATCAGAAAGACTAAAAGGAAGAAGCGAAAACACAGCAAAACATGACCCTGCTTGAGAGAGCTGAGAGTTCAATCACAAGTGTTCCCAGCCGGCTGTCACAGAACGGGCTGAAAAGTAAAATACAAATGGTAGGGGGTGAGGTGTTTCATTCTGCCAGACTCTCCCACTCCAACTCTCTGGGCTGGTCTTGATTTAATTAACGGTTAATGTGGTTTTCCACAAGCACCTATCAAAGCCGGTTTGCATATTATCAACAGAGTCAGAAGACGACGTTTCTAAAATATGACACGAACTCCATGCAGTCAGTGGAAGAGGCTTTCAAGTCCATTAGCTAGCTGAGAAAGTGGTCAGAAACGCATCAGACGGAAGGCTCTCTTTGATCTGCTTTTCTGTGACACTCCAGAGAGGAGAGAAAAGCACAAACAACACTCCAAAGCCAGCCCGCTTATCAAACGAAAGGACATTTCTTTCTGGGAACAGGTGCAAAAATTTTAATTAACTCTCCACTCTCCTGTGTGGATACATAATCTCCGATCACACCTGGAGTGTTAAAAAAAAAAATGAAGCATGTCCTGTGGTTCTTTGACTTGTATAAAAGGGATTCATTTGTATTTAAGGCTCTTTTTCCTTTGTTCCCCGTAATTTCTCCGTGGTTGCAAATCCACTAAAGAAACAGGCACCCAACACAACTTTCCCTTACCCTCCAAAAACAGAACAACACAATGTAGAGTTTACTAAGAAACGCATGTGTCTTTTGATCCGCTCAAAGATCCTTTGTGCAGGGGCGGTAACACATCGGTCCAGTGAGAAAGT
Source organism: Mesoplodon bidens (assembly GCF_964165515.1). NCBI lineage: Eukaryota > Metazoa > Chordata > Mammalia > Artiodactyla > Ziphiidae > Mesoplodon > Mesoplodon bidens. The sequence continues at coordinate 116,211,715 of NC_138161.1, forward strand.
TTGTATCCTGAAGTCAGTGTGCTCTTCTTTTCTTCTCCTTGTTTCCATTCTGGAAGAATCTGGGAGAAAAGCAGCTTAAAAGATGATACTTTGCTCCTTATTCATGACTCTGAATGAAGACAGGAATTCAATTTCCATGTCTGAAAAGTATGCAGGACTTCTGGGCTGGTCTCCACACCTGAAACAATGACTGGAGACAGCCACCAGCTGGGTGCTTCTCTTCCCTTCCCTTCCCTTCCCCGAGAGGACATGTGAAGCAAGAGCCCTGCAAGAGTCTTTTGTAAAATTGCTACCGAAGCACTGATGCCTAACACTAATTGGCAGGGCGTGTTTATATACTATTTCCTTACTTATCAATTTTAGGTGTCTATTGATTTCCTACCATGGGAAATGAAGGCTTAGAGCTCCCATTCACATTTCTTACTTTCTCTTTCCTGATGCCCCAAATGGTTATAATTTTAATTAAATCAAAAGTCTGTTTGTGTTATTGCAAATATTGCTGGGTCAAGTAATGCACTGTGACCACACCTTTTTTTTTTTTTTTTTAATATAGTCCTTTAGTTTTCCTGGAGTTAACTGTGGCCTCAATTTCTTTCATCTGTGTGGTTGTACATGAACCCATCACTAATTCATTCCACATGTTCCAACACTTCTTCTTCCTGCCCATCAATAACTATCCCATGTACCTAAATATATTCGTTCTACTTTTTTCCACTTGGAGACATATTTCTGCAACTTTCTGTACCCTTGCTTCAATCTGGTGTGGATGCTTCCCAGGACTGTGTTCTCCCTCCACTACTGTCTATGGCTGGTGTCTTCTCTTTTTTGATTTCCTCCTCATTTTGCTGGAGCATATCCTCTAGTGGCTCCCTAGGAAACAATGCCCTGGAAGTTATTTGCATCCCTGCACTCCTAAAAATGTCTTTGTCTTCACTTTTAACTAAGTTTGGGTACAGAAGTCTAGGCTGAAATCTGTTTGCCTTTAACACTTTAGAAGTATTGCTCCACTAGCTTCTAGATGTCAGTATTGCTATTGTGATATCTATTTGGATTACTAATACTTTGAGTGTAATCTGTTGTGCTGCTTTGGAAGATTTTAGGATATTTTTCCCCGTGAAGTTCCAGAATTTCACAACATGCCTTCGTGTGTGTGTGTGTGTGTGTGTGTGTGTGTGTGTGTGTGTGTGTTAAAGGGCTGTACACTCAATGGCTTTGCCCTCAAAGGATTCTTGTCCTTTGGCTCTGAAAAGTGTTTTGGGTTTTTTTTGTTTGTTTTGATAATTTTTCTCTCTTCCATTTTTGTCTTCTTTCTTTCTGGACTTGCTATTAGTCAAAGCGTAGGACTGATATTTTAATTTTATTACCTTTCTTTCCCCCTGTTTTCTTACTTTTTAAAAACTTTACCTTCTGAAAGATGTCCTTTATTTTGTTTTCCAGTCTTTTTGTATGTTTTAAAATGTTCTGCTGCCCTATTTTCAGACCCCAAAGCTCTTTCTTCTCTTTTGATCATTTCTTTTTTATAGCATCTTGGTTTTGTTTCACGGATACATATATTCTATCTCTATAAGTCGTTTCGTCTGATCCTTGAATTATCTCTGCAGTCACCAGGTTGCACAAGACAGAGGTGGCAGCCAGGGATCTTACCACACTGTGTAAGGACTTCACCACAATGCCCCAGTTTTCAGCTCTGCAGTTCACATCCCACCATTCTGCAGCGAGTTAGGCTTTGAAGACCAGAGCTTTCCTCAGGATCCCTTCTACATCCAGGTGCAGCTTCCTCTACTTTGCTAAATTAATCCGCCTTCCTCCGTGCACCTTCCATCTTCTAAAAATCTGTTGAAATCACACATCTTCCACTTTCTCTTCTTCCAATATTTTTGTTCTTATTTTGTTCTATCCATCCATCCATCCATCTACCTACCTATGTCTCTATGTCTCTATCTATCTATTTACCTATCTATCTTCCTATCTATCAATCCATCCATCCATCCATCCACCTATCTACATACCTATCTGTCTCTATCCATCTATCTTTGTATCTATTTATCTATCCATCCATCTACCTACCTATGTCTCTATGTCTCTATCTATCTATCATCTAGCTTCCTATCCATCCATCCATCCATGTACCTACTTACCTACCTACCTATGTCTCTCTCCATCTATCTATCTATCATCTAAAGTCATTTTTCATTATTTGTAGGAGTTCTGTTCTATAATGTCGCCACAAACACTGAATTAGCAGATACTGAAGCACTGTTCCTTGGGAGATACAGGGTTAGCTTCCTGTTAGCCTCTGGTCAGATTTGTAACTCACGCCTGAACAAAGCTTACTTAACACACATATTTGCCCCATAAGGCACATCTCAGCCTTCCTGTTCTTAGGAACACAGGACAGAACTGCACCACTATGCTTGGGGGCAACTTTATACAGTGAAATCACCAACAAAAAGCACAAGCATGTGAAAAATGTGGCACTAAGTGAACTGCAAACAGGACACTTGTTTACAGCATGACAGCTAAAATGAGAAAGCTTAGCTGGGAACATGCATGTCAGCAACATAATTTATTTATTTATTTTTTGCCACTAAGCATACATCTGCAAGTGACTGTGAAAGCACCAAGAGTACTGATTTGGAGATTACAAATAAATTTACAAATACATCTATCATTCTTTTAGTATCAGTTCACTGGGATTTTTCAGAAGAGAGAAGAAATAGCTACCTATGTCCAACTCCCCACATTTAACACAATTTTATTAATTTTTAAAGGGCCTACTGGAAGCCATTTCTAAACATCTTAGAATCCAGAAAACATAAAGAAAAAATAATAAATTTGGTGACATAAAACCCCTACTGCGTGACAAACGACAAGCTATGCAAAAGCAAGAGACAAATGACAAGATGGGAAACTATTTGTAGCTCAAATTACAGTCAAAAAAGTAGCTCCTAAAAATTGGTAAGAAAAGAAATCCAGTAATCCAAATTTTAAGATGGGATGAGGCTAGGAAGAGAGCCACAGAAAAGGAAATTCTAATGGCCATAAACCAGAGGAAAATATACTAAATCTCACAATAAGAGAAGTGCAAATCAAAACTACCCTGTGATATCATAGTTTCACCTCTCATATTGGAAAACCCCCAAAGTTTGAGAACTACTTAGCTGACAAGGCTGTGGGGAGGCAAGTATTCTCATACATGGCTGGCAGGAGGACAGATTCAACCTCAGGGAGAACAATTTGACAGTATCTCTCAAAATTACAAGTAAATACATTTACCCTCTGACCCAACAGCCACACTTCTGGGAATGGATCCTGTATATTAAAAAATGACAAATGTACAGAGTTATTCACTGGAGAACTGTTCACAATAGCAAAACACTGGACACCACCTGTGTCAATCAGTGTTGGGCTTGTTAAATAAATAATGCTGTATAACAACATAATGGGTAATGGCTGCTCATGTACTGAACCAAGGCATATGGGACAAGGACCACAATGAGAGGGAAAGATTCCTATGGGAGAAAGAAAAATGCCCACTCACTCCCCCCAAATGTGTCTACGTCCTAAATCCTGGGGCCTGGGAAGAGGTTGCCTTCTATGGTAAAAGGGATCCGGCGGATTGATGAAGTTAAGGATCATGTGATGGGGAGATTAACCAGGTGGGTTCAATGTGATCAAAAGGGTCCTTAGACAGGAGGCAGGAGGTGGGTCAAGGTGAGGATGGGAGCAGAGGGCAGGGTGCTTGGCCACCAGCAGGTTGGCCTCTAGAAGTTGAAAGCAAGGAACAGATTCTCCCAGAAAGAATGCAACTCTGCCAACCCCTTGATTATAATCCCTTACAACCCATTTTGGACTTTTGGCCTCCAGAACTGTTAAGAGAATAAATTTGTGCTGTTTTCAGTCACTAAGTTTGTAGTAATTTGTTACAGCAGCAATAGGGCACTCACACACAGTCTAAAGACAGGGAAAGGTTAGATGAAAAGGAAGACTTGGAGGCATTGGCCAATACGGGCAGAGAACAACTCAAGGAGGGGTGAGGCTGGCTGAGGACTCGGTCTCCTGGGGAGGGGAGAGCAGAAGGTGATAAAAAGCCCTGAACTGGCTGGAGGGCAGCCCAGGGTAGGAAACACATTTAAGAAGAAAGATCCACACCATCTAATGTCTTGAGAGGGCAAGCAACACAGAGCCTGAAAAACCATCTCTGGATAGACCGTGAGGTCTCAGGAGACCACAGCCAGTTTGCTTCAGGAGGGAAGTGGCTGGCATGTAAACATGTTCTCAGGAAATCTGGGGTCTGCCTTGACTTTGCCATGGCCAGCAGAGACCCTGGCCATGACGGCACACAGGGAAGATAAGAGTCATGCCCTCAGGAGATAGAAAGTAGGGATGCAAGGGCAGGGCAGGAGAGGGGAATGCCAAGCTGGAAAGAAGGAACATTTCATCTTCATTTATCAACTGGAAAGTAGGGGCTGTAACACGGCGGCGGTCTTGCAGAAAACTCCGTTGAGTCCTTCAGTATCGCCAAGGGCACGGCTATACCAGGTACCACTATTCACTTATGAATCTCCACATCCAGTCAACCTGGTTCTGTGCCACGCACCTGGGAAGCGAAGATGTGTGAGCCTCTTCTCCTGCTGTAGGAGATCCCGGTCCAGGGGGTGGGGAGAGCTAACATACAGTCCCTCCCCAGATGCAAGCCACCATGAGGTGTGCTGGAGGGAAGGAGAGAGGAAGGAAGGCTGTGCCACTCGTTCTCTCTGGGGAAAGGGCAAATCCATCTGAGGCCAGTGGCAGCTGCAGCAGCCCTGCCTTCCTGGCCCCCATCCCCCCACAGGCCTCCTGCAGGACCACTGCCTCTGCCAGCAGAGGGAGGGGCAAGGATGCTGGGGCCGGCTGGAGATGTTGTTTTCCTCTTTGTTTTACACACAATGCCCCAGAAAAACATTTTGCTGATATGTAATTAGGCCAACATAATAGAGCCTAAGAAAGCCGTCCGTCTCATTTTAGACAACTTCGGCTTTCATAACGTTCAAAGAGAATACGTTAAAAAAAAAAAAGCTTAGCTCTCAGATGTAGAAAAGGGGGCAGAGGAAAATACATGCAGTGCGTGGAAAGCTTCCTTTCTAGGACGATTTACCCACCCCTGCTGGTTAATTCACATCTTTGCCTGATTTTCACTCCCACACAAGAAAAGCAACAAACTGCAGCCCTATTGAGAGCCCAACAAAATAATAACAATGACTGTTATTGTTATTTGAGATACACTGTTTGCAAAAAATGGCCTCAATGACTACTTCCCTGCCTCTAGGCCTCTTTACGGCATCCTCCAGCTCCTCCCATAAAGAGGCAAAGTCCACTTCTCCACCCCTTGAGTTCAGGCTGGGCTTGTGACTTGCTCTGACCAACAGATATGGTAGATGTGACATCATAGTTGTTCTAAGCCTAGGCCGCGAGTGACCTTGCTGCTTCTACCTGCTCTCAGGGAACCAAGGACAAGCCCAGGCTGGCCTGCTGGATGATGAGAGTCATGTGGCCCAAGCAACTAGCAGACGTGAGGGATGCCATCTGGGACCAGCGAGACGCCAGTCGACCAGCCAGTGACACACAAGCAGAGTGAGGTTACAGGAGCTTAGCCCAGATCAGCAGGATCGCCCAGCTGACCTGTGCACTCACTACAGCCATAAAGGCTGGTTATTTCAATTCGCTAAGCTTCGGGGTGCCTTATTCCACAGGAGAAGCTGATAGATTATGATTATTCTAGGGAGAGCCAAATAACCCAGCAAACCTCTAGGAGGAAAATCGGAGTGAAAGTCACCTCATCTGATTAGAGAGAAATAGAACGTAATAGCTACTACTGAATGGAGCTCAGGGTTTCTAATTTCTCACTGCTCTCAAAGCTGGCACACCACGCCCTCATCTCCTACATGCCAGACATATTGTGATCTGGCATGACATCGCAGTCCTGAAGTCTCATTTACGACAAGCTACCGTGAGGCCCAGCACTGCCACCAGCGTACCCTGGGAGGGAGAGAGAAAAACCCACGCAGGGGGAGAGCGTGCTCACTCGAGATGCTGTCCGGGCTTCTCCCAGAGTACCACGCATGCCCAGCTGGCAGGAAAACCAAACCTGCAGTGCAAGATAACACTCTTCTAGATTCTAGGCCGGGCAGGTGATTTGGTCCTGGGACGTGCAGCTTCGGGAGAGGGGTTAGGGGTTATGGGGCGGAGGGACAGGAGATGCGTGCGTGCATCAGAGCTGCCTGCTGATACGCGCCTGCTCGACAGCGTGAGAACCACGCCAGGTGCGTGGCAGCAAAGGGCTCCCAGATTACGTTGCAGGCAAAGATGCTGGACGTTTCAAGGTGAAGGGGGCATGGCTGGGGCAGACTCTGACCATTAGTAGGAGAAGATGCTGCTGCCGTTCTGAGCGCAAACAGTTAAGCGACTCAAAGCCGTGACATCCTGTGGGCTGCTCTGCGGGACCTCATACTGGGACAGCGCGAGCCGTGCATCCTCCAGAAGCTGACATTTCACACACACACTGAATGCATCGGGGTGAGCGCATCCTCTCCGGCAGGCAGACTTGGAAACAGCTTGGTCTGATAACAATTGAACAAGAAACATTTTCTCCATCCAGGGACTTGCCAAGTCCCTTCCGCTTGCTTTGAGGAGTGAGAGGAAATTAGACTTTCTGGGAATAAATGGGATCTGTCACTTTGTCTTTAGACAACATGAGGTGAATGAGGGATCATAGTTTTAGCCTTTCTTTCTTATTTTTCCACCATATCTACAACCTAGAAAAAAGAGGATTTAAAAAGAGCTTTCCCACAGTATATAATTAAAAGGGATTTACTCTGGAGTGGGGAGGGGGTGGGGACGTGTGCCAGCAAAAACTCTCGAACTTAAAACTACATCCAAGTTATCACCTTCAACTACAGTGGATTCCTGACTGCTTACCAATAATCATAAAGCGTTAGCCCAGATGATGTCCCTGAACAAAGGCTGCTTCAAAATCCTAGCAGAAGCGGCAATGGAAGTTAAGGGTTAAGGGCAGGCCAGCAGCAGTCGGAGCCACAAAGCACAGTCACTCTGAAAAGACAGTAACGTTGTAGAACATTCAGCACAACACCTTTTCCCTCCCTGACTTTCTCCATCTGGTAAATTCAAGGGGCCACGGTCCCACTTCAGCATTCGGTCAGTATTCTCTCTGGTCAATATTCTCTTGGTGGTGACCCAATTGTTGGCCTCTTGTTGCCATGGTTACCAGGATGCTAACTGGACCCTCTCCCTCAAGCCAAATCATGTTGCACGAGTCCCTCACTGTGTCCTCTGGGGACCCTGCTCCTGGGAAGGGGACTTCTACTAGGGCTCCCGAGGTGCTGGGAACCACCAGCGGGAATATCCAGCCTTCAGGACATGTCAGACCCCTGACTGTCAGCTGCCCTGTCACCAGGGTTCTTCCATTCTCTCTGGTTTTCTGCTCCACTACAGCCTGGAGATAGACGCACCAGAGCCTGTCACAGACGCACTGTTGGGTTTCCATCAGCACCTGGGTTGTGACCCACCAAAGGAGGAGCTGATGAACAGAAAACCAAGGTCAAGCAAATGAAAATGGCCTCAGAGAGATCAGCCAACTCTCCGTGGGGTCCTGAAGAAAACCCCCCACTACCCTCTGTCCCCGGCACTATCACTTCGTCACACTGGCCACTTCTTAACACTGATTAGCTCATCTATTTATTACTGTCTCCTTCACTGGGATGCATTCTCCACAAAGCAAGGCGCTTGTCTTATTCTCAATGAATCTCAAGCAACTAGGGAAGTGTCTGGCACAAAATGAGTGAATGAATGAATGCACCTTCCCTAGCATTTCTGGGGTAGGTTCTGCCACCGCTGTCTTATATGCTCAAAATCTTATCAAAATTGCTGTAAATCACATCCAACACTAATGAGACGTGAGTTTACCATTCAAAATGGGAGTTAATCTGCCAGGATGTTGTGGTACCATCCTCCTGACCTTTCTGTATGTGGCAGTTGGAAGTATATTCATGTATGAAAATTAAATGCAGAACCACATTGGTCACCAACCACCAAGGCTACTGGATGCTTTAGCAAAGATTGGTAAAATTATTAAACTGGCCACACACAAATCCATCCCCATCCTGCATCTGTGCCCCGGCACTGTGATGCAGAGGGTCCTACCAGGAGATAATATCTGTCTCACCACCTCTTGAATCTGAGCTTGGTTTTGTGACTTTCTTTGGCTATTAACAGGATATTAACAAATCAATAGGATATTAACAAAGATGATGCAAACCAAAGCATGAAATAAGTAAGCTAGCACACTGGGGCTCTCAGGGACCCTGTGACTTCCCTACTGTGAAGAAGTCTGGGCGAGTCTACTAGATGTTAAGATACACAGCGCCTTCTGGCCCAGCCAACAGCCAGCCAACTGTCAGACACGTGAGGGAGGCCAACCCTGGATCCTCTGGCCGTCACCTGATGTATGAGAGAGCCCAGGAGAGGTCAGCTAAACTGCTTCAGAGCAGAAGAACTGCTCAGCTGACCCAAAGAATCATGAGCTCAATAAACAGTCATTTGAAGCTGTGAAGTTTGGAATGGTTTGTTATACAGCAAGAACTAACTGATACAGACTGGAAAACAAAACATCTATCATTTAATAGAGACAAGTCTACCTGCTTCTTTCAGTGTGACTTTGTCTTCATATGGCAGGGTGACTCTGCACTATTTTGTACCCTAAATCGGTTTTAAATAGGGTGATGTCTTTGTGATGATCCTCACACTCTTGACCCATGTCCCCTTCTGGACAGCATCAAGCATTTTTAAGGTGAAATCAAAAGTAAAACTTGTTTCCATGGGATACAAAATAGCTAGCTTTAAAAAGTATGGACCTTTAAGCCAAAATGTGATACAAAGCACAATGATAAAGCTAGAGAATATTCATGATGTACAAGAGCAAAAAATGGAAACCATCTAAAATCTACCAATAGAAAACTAATTAAATAAATTAAAATATGATGGCTCATATACCAATATTCTACAGCCATTTAAAATGATGAGATAGAAAGAGTGTGAACAAAATAATCCCATTTTTAAAAAATACATGCAAATGTAGACAGAATATATACTAGAATACACACCAATATGTGACTATCTTCTCAGTTATGATGAAAGTGGGATGATTTTTGCTTCCTTTTCCTTATTTGTATTTTCTAAACTGTCTTCAATTACATGTGTCATTTTTTAAAAATACCTTAAGAATAACTGACATATCTAAAAATTCACCTGTTTATAGTACACAATTCAATGGTTTTTAATATATTCACAGAGTTATGCAACCATCACCACAGTACAAATTTAGGACGTTTCCATCACCTCCCCCCAAATTCTTGTCCCCATTAGCAGTCACTCTTTTTCTCCCCATCCTCACCCCTAGGCAACCACCAATCTACTTTCTACAGATGTGCCTAATCTGGACATTTCATATAAATGGAATCATACAATATGCTATGTTTTGTACCTGGCTTCTTTCATTTTAACATAATGTTTTCAAGGTTCATCTGTGTTGTAGCATGTATTAGTACTCCATCCCTTTTTATTGCTGAATAATAGTCCATTGTACGAATAATATTCCATTGTACATGTTTTATTTATTCAACACTTGATGGGCATTCGGATTGTCTCTACTTTTTGGATATTATGAATAATGCTGCTATTATTTCTCTTGGATATGTGCCTTAGAGTAAAACTACTGGGTTGGTCATATGGTAACTATGCTTAACATTTTGAGGAACTGTCCATGCATCACTTTTGCAATAAGAAAAAAAAGTTATAAAAATTTAAGAACAGATGTCTTGGCCTCATTAGACTAGCTTCTGAGCCTTCTTGTCTAATTTGCCAAGTGAATCCTCCCTTCCACCATAGTTGAAGAGGATGTTTAATAATTTTGCCTCAAAGAGGCCACTGACTTAAAAGCAATAGTTGACCCATGCGTCCCAGCTTATTAAAGCTGGAAGCAATCAGGGTGTTTCTCCGTTCAGTGGCTCCTGGTTGGATTTTTAACATGCAGATCCTAATCTCCACCCCCAGACCTACTGACTGCCAGGGCTGGTGCTGGGGAATGTGTATTCGTAACAAATCCCCAGGTGATTCTGAGGATCAACAAGGTTTGGGAAGCACTGTTCTAGTGCTTCCTGCCCAGAACAGAAAGGCCACCGCCATCACCCCTGAGAGATGGTAAACTGAACATGTGAATCACCCTGATACCTGGGAGTTGACAGCCTCACGCCCCACCTACTTCCACTGCCAGATGGTTCCACAAAACTCTCCAAAGGATCCTGATTTTCCCCTTGCAACTAAGGAAAACAGAGTCTATCCCCTTTATCAGAGGTTTGCCCTTCAAAGATGTGGAACCAGCTTCCTGATTGCCCTTGTTTGTTCCTCCTCCAAAATAAACACAACCACTTGTTTTCAACCATTTCCAGGCATGCCCTCCATCGCTATCCACCCCCGAATCCGTCTGTGTTTCTTGTCAAATACAGCAGTGCGGTAGGCATAAGACTCCCAGTCAACCGGTATCACACTGGAAAACAGAAGATAAGCACCCCCAGGGGTGTGCATTTCATGATATGGCCAGTTATCTTTTACTCATAGCAATAATCTCATGTTGTTTCAAATCCACACAACCAGTGTTTGATGAAACTTGTAACACGAAAGGAATTAATTTGGATCCAGGGAACATGAACATTAGAAACAGCTAGTCCCTGACTCGAGGAGTTCACAGAGCAATTAAAAAATTAAATAACTCTATGTCATATGATCCAGCAATGCCACTCCTGGGCGTACATCCAGACAAAACTATAATTTGAAAAGATATAGGCACCCCACTATTCATAGCAGCACTATTTACAATAATTGCCAAGACATGGAAACAACCTAAATGTCCATTGACAGATGAATGGATGAAGAAGAAGTGATACACACACACACACACACACACACACAATGGAATATTACTCAGCCATAAAAAGAATGAAAGAATGTCATTTGCAGCACCATGGATGGACCTAGAGATTATCATACTAAGTGCAGTAGGCCAGACATAGAAAGACAAGAATCTAAATTATGAAACAAACTTATCTATGATACAGAAATAGACTCACAGACATAGAGAACAACAGACTTGTGGTTGCCAAGGGGGAGGGGGTGGGAAGGGAGGGATGGAGTGGGAGTTTGGGGTTAGCAGATGCAAACTATTATATATAGAATGGATAGACAACAAGGTCCTACTGTATAGCACAGGGAACTATATTCAGTACCCTGGGATAAACCATAATGGAAAAGAATATGAAAAAGAGTAGACATATATACGTATAACTGAATCACTTTGCTGTACAGAAGAAAATCACACGACATTGTAAATCAACTATACTTCAATAAAATAAATTTTAAAAAATTAAATAGCTCTAAGGAAGGTGGAACATGGTGCCAAAAGTGCTGAAAGGAAGGGAGTGCAAATCCAGCGTCAAAGATGATGTCACAAAGAGTTGGGCCAGGAAGGGCAAGGACCTCAAACATCGAGGGGGGATTCAGCAGAGGGCAGGAGAGAACACAAATGGAGGGACAAGTAACCAGGGTGTGATCTGGAAAACCCCACTCGGTCACAGCTCAGAGCATTTGGAGTATTTGGAGAGGAGTAGTCGGTACACTGTTCACCTGAATTAAACTTATTCATCACAATTGCTTTCAAATCAGGTATTCTCCATGCTGTGTTATTGATTTTTTTGCACTTAAATACAATCGATTTTTTTATACTTAAATGTATCCCATTACATTTTATTGGGCTGGTTTTGACCTAACATTGATAAACTAGTAGATAATGAGATTGGAAGGAGTTTAAGAAATCAGGGAAACCTACTCAAAAAAGAAGCTGGATTAGGTAAGTAATTTTCAAGGCTTCTTGTTTTGTTTCTTTTCCATTTTTGAAAAAGTAGTGGGAGGCTTTCCACAAACATCAATGTAATCTAATTTAGAAGCCCAATATGTAAAAGCAGATAGATTCAGAAAAAGCAGCTCTGGTTCCCACTGACGTGGGTGGGTTTTCCGGAATCTTCCCCACTCCCCGCTCTCAACGATTCCCTCAATTCTTCCCTCCCCCACCCACACTGTGCCCAACTGAAATGTTTTTGTGGAGCCCAAGAGCATCCCTGTTCTTTGGATCTTGACGGCCATCCAGTATACTCCACGGCCTCCCACAGGTCCCCCATCATCTATGTCTCTACACGAGGCACTGAAAATGACGTGAAACAGGACAAGGCACAGGATGGCATCATAGGGCCCACAAAGAAAGACCCCCATCCAATTAAAGATGTTCATACTGAGTGTAGCCCCTTAAGCAGTTCCAAAGGAAGCAGGCCCTTCCTTTGTATTTCATCTTACTAAAGTTCTTGCCAAGTGAATTTAAAAAGGACAAATTCCAAGGAAGGGTGATGAATGATCACTTAACTACAAGAACACCCTCCAACCCTTTATACTCATTGATTTAATATACTAAGTTCTTGCAGAACCATTTGCCCTGTCCTCACCTGTGGCCCCCAGGCTGTCTATGCATTTAAAAAATTATTATAGGGGTCATGAGAAGGAATGCAGGCAGTTCTCAGGAGCAAAACCAGCCCTTGGATGGCAGCCAGCAAGGAAGCAAGGACCTCAGTCCTACAACCACAAGGAGCTGGATTTGGTCAACAACCTGGAAGAGCTTGGGAGCAGATTCTTCCCCCAGAGCCTCCAATGAGGAACACAGCCCTGCCAAGCCCTGATTTCAGCCTAATGAGACCCAAAGGAGAGGACCCAGTTGAGCTCACCCTGACTTCTGACCTTCAGAAACTGTAAGACAATAAATTGTGTGTGTGTGTTTAAAACTCTTATAGAATCATTCGCCACCCTTCTAATCCCAAACACATTGGAAAAACCTAAAGATAAAGCCCTTCTTATCACATTGAGGGTTGCCTCTTTTTTGTCATGCACTGGATGTTTTAAAGCATACTACTGTTTAAAAAATGCATTCGTCCCATGATTCTGAAAACGTGATGATTTCCTTCACTCTCTCTTCCTCTGCAGCCAGGCTCTAAATTCGCTTTGCCCCATGGTCTTCACCAGACCACACACTTGCCTCTCCCCTCTCATCAGCCTTAAAAGGTTCCTGGTGATTTAGGGCCTCTCACCACCCCTCAGGAAGCCTGACAAGGAAGAGAGGTTATTTACGGGTGTGGAAAGACCAGGGGGTGAGCATTCATTTTTAATGACTGCACCTCTTCCCCCCCAGTTAAAGGAATCAATCCTTCCTGCCTGGATTGAATCCATTCATCATGTTTTCACAGTGGCTGACACACAGTAAGAACTCAATATTTATTCGTTGAATAAATTTTTAAAAGGCCTAACTTACTTGTATGACTACATTTTGCATAGGAAGTGAAATATGGGAATCTGAGAAAACGGGACCATTGAGTTTATGGAAGAAAAAGAGTGCAGACAGAGAGTAAAAGTCAAATTCTTCCTTTGTCATCCACTCTCTGAGCTGTCCCCAAGTCCAAGTTTAGTCTTCTTTAAAATACTTCTAGGAGCATCCCTGCCTTCTGTCCCACTCAGTGGCAAACTGTTGGTTGCCAAGGCCAATAGTCCAGGTCCGCCTTCCTGGCTGACACCCTCTCCAGCCCAGCTCACCATGATCTTGACAGTGACGTGGGTCTGCGACCCAGCCAATGGGACAGAAGGGAAACTCTGCTTGGGAGTTCCTGGGAAAGGTCTTACTTGCTAATAAAAAATAGCACATGGCAGGAAATGCCCCCTTCTTTCCAACTGTCATCATGTTCCCATGAGATGCTTGGGAACTGCTGCAGCCACCTTGGGATTAGGGTCCTGAGGGGAGACCTAGCAGACAAGCTGAGGACCGGGATGCGGAAGGTGACAGTCCCCAGGTCCCTGATGATGTCCTCAAGCCGCTGAAAAAGATGATGCTGCAACCCCCCACCTTCCTCCAGACTTGCTGCCTGGTGAGATGCGATGACAAATCCCTACTGTTCAAGCCACTGCCAGGTGGATACTCTGCCTTGACAGTGGAAAGCATCCTGATTGATACCCATGACCACCACATATGACATCACTTATAGGTGGAATCTAAAAAAATGATTCAAATGAACTTATTTACAAAACAGAAATAGACCCACAGACGGAGAAAAGAAACTTATGGTTACCAAAGGGGAAAGTGGGGAAGGGATAAATTAGGAGTTTGGGATTCGCAGATACACACTACTATATATAAAAGGGATAAACATCAAGGGCCTACTGTATAGCACAGGGAACTACATTCAATATCTTGTAATGACCTATAATGGAAAAGACTCTGAAAAAGAATATATATATATAACTGAATCACTTTGCTGTACACCTGAAACACTGTAAATTAACTATACTTCAATAAAAAATTATGTTCAAAACAAGAAGTTGTACAAGAAAAATAAATAGGTGGAAGACAAGAGAAAGTGGAATTACTCAACTCCTATTTTACTTTATTTTCCACAAGGAGAAAATAAGTACACCTAAAACCTAAGAGAAGAAAGGCTATGGGGAGACAGAACTAGCTATCATCTACAAATGAACTTTTAATTACCCAAGTAAAATGAGTATTCCTCTACATAAAAATGAAAATATTCCAGATAAAGCTGCCTTCCACGCTTCCATGCCAAGTCACATGTAGCCACCATCATCAGCTTGGTGGCCGCTCTTCCAGACCTTTTTCTGCATTTACATATTCCCACACAATATACATCATATTATTCTGTGAAGTTTTTTTCCCCATTAATGGCATCACACTGGTGAGGGTATCTCTGTACTGGTCAGGGTTCTCCTGAGAGACAGAACCAACAGAATGGATAGAGAATAGAGAGACAGACTTTTAGACAGATAGATAGATAGCGACAAAGAGACAGAGACAGAGAGAGATGGATAGATAGATTGATTTGGAGGAATTGACTCATGCGATTGGGGGGCTGGCAAGTTCAAAGTCTGCAGAGCTGGCCCTCTCTTGATGTCTCAGCTGACTGGATGAGGCCCACTCGCATTATGGAGGGTTAGTCATCTGCTTTGCTCAAAATCTAATGATTTGAACGTTAATCGCATCTAAAAAACACCTTCACTGTAACACCTAGATTGGTGCTTGACCAAACAACTGGGTACCACAGCCTGGCCAGGTTGTCCCATAAAATTAACCATCATGGTTCTTCTGCACCTTGTTTCCCCACTGGACAACACTTCACGGAGTTCCTTCCGTGTCAGTCTGTACAGAATGACTGCATACATTACTGTAAGGATGCACCATCCGCTATTTAACCCTTCCGCTACTGATGGATGTGCACCTTATTTCCTTTTTCCTGTTACTAATAATGCTGAAACCATGTCCTGGTATCAGCATTCTTGTGAACATGCCTCTGTTTCTCCAAAAGAGATGGATGTGGGCTTCCCTGGTGGCACAGTGGTTGAGAGTCCGCCTGCCGATGCAGGGGACATGGGTTCGTGCCCCGGCCCGGGAGGATCCCACATGCTGCAGAGCGGCTGGGCCCGTGAGCCATGGCCGCTGAGCCTGTGCGTCCGGAGCCTGTGCTCCGCAGCGGGAGAGGCCACGACAGTGAGAGGCCTGTGTAACGCAGAAAAAAAAAAAAAAAAAGAGATGGACGTGAGGTGTGGACTTGCGTAGGGGTGGGCATTGAAAATTTTTCATAGAAGTTGGCAACCTGCCCTCCTAAGCAAACCTCAATTTTTTAAATGACAAATTTAAAATTCATCAAGCCGAGAAGAATTCCATGTTAAGGAAAAGGTGCTCAGCACACTGGCATGTCACTATCAAAGGTAGATGCAAGGAGCCTGATCAAAGTGAAAGCTGGGAGAATAGACATTCTGTTGTCCCAGCCACTGGCAGACTCATCTGAGCTGCGGTTTGCTCTGAGTTAGAAGGAGTGGCGTTACCACCTGGGAGGGCGGGCCTGGTCCTTTCATGGCAGTGATCATCCACGGGAAAATCTTCTGTACCACAGGAACAAGGCAGAGACCTGCTATCTTTGGCACTAAAGGCTATGATCTCAGAACCAAAATAATTATCTTGGAGAAATTGTGGCAATGAGAAAAAATGCCAGATGGTTTAAAAGGAACAAATATTGGCTCCCTTGTCGGAGCAGAAGGTGGTGAATTCTAGACACCGCAGACATTGACGTTATTCCCTGGCAAATCCCAGTGTGGACCATTACATGGATAGTCAGGAGCCCTTGGAAACAGAAGATTGATGCCCAGAAGGCTGCGGATGTCCATGCAGAAAAAGGGGGACATACAGGTTGTTGGATAGGGTTGTGGGACAGGTGGGGTGGAGTGTACACCAGAGTGGGTTCCAATTACAGAGATGCCTCTTACCAAGCCTCTCATGAGTCCTTCAGGGACAAGATGGTGACCGCTGGGTGGAATGACAGGGCCACATGAAACCTCTGCAAACGGGGCTGGGGCCACATTAGGGCCTGGAGGAGAGATTCCAACAGCATGCCAAAGGACCATGTCCTCCATCCACCCGTTGGACACTGGATCAGACAGAAGCAACCCTATGTGGGGAATGCTCAGAGAAGCCAGGGCTGGGACGATCCCCCAGATGCAAGATGATACCATCATGATCACAAATGTCTCAGCAGGCTGGAAAAATGGGCAGAAACCAATGGGAGGCGATTCAACAGCAGACTGAACACACAGATGGAGGATGGAGACAACACCTGACAACAGCGCCTCACGGGATGAGAACTGTGGGTGTTCACAGGCTGTAACAGGTGCCCCCAAAGTCCATTCAACTTCCAGCTGCACTAGCAGAAGCCCAGGTCCAGCTGTAGTGAGACCAGATCCTTGCAGGTAGCGGGCTGCTCTTCACGATGCCCTTCAGATCCCAGGATGCTGTGCAGGTGAGCACTTCCAGGGTAAGTCTTCCATGCTCCCACACCTGTTCAGGTCAGTTAGACCCATGATCACAGCTACATGTCTTAATTTAAATTATTTAAAATGGATAGGAAGTGCAAAGAAGTTGTTTCCAGGAAAACTAGATAGAATGCTTTGAAGAAACCTGACAAAGGACAGTTGCTTAAAAATAACAACTGTGGCCACTGTCTGGTGGGGCGGAGGGGGCTGGAAAAGACCAGGAAAAAAAATCATGAAAACAGAAGGATTCTGCAGTCAAATCCCTTTGCTACTCTTTACAGACACTAACGCTGGCCATCAGCGACTGCACACTTTGGTTGATAAAAGAAGAATGAAATGGGATTCTAATCAGCAGACCCCAAACTCAAAAAGATTGGCACATGGATGTGTACTTACATATTTTATATTAAAATGTGTAAGATGTGAATATGCTTTTCTTTTTAAAAATTGTAATTGAAGTATAGTTGATGTACAATGTTGTGTTAATTTCTGCTGTATAGCAAAGTGACTCAGTTATACATATGTATATTCTTTTCCATTATGGTTTATCACAGGATATTGAATATAGTTCCCTGGGCTATACAGTAGGACCTTGTTGTTTATCTATCCTATATATATAATAGTTTGCATCTGAACTTGTGGTGAGAGAGACCTTCAAGATGGTGGAGGAGTGAGACGTGGAGATCACCTTCCTCCCCACAAATACATCAGAAATACATCTACATGTGGAACAACTCCTACAGAACACCTACTGAATGCTGGCAGAAAACCTCAGACTTCCCAAAAGATATATATATATTTTTCCTTTTTCTCTTTTTGTGAGTGTGTATGTGTATGCTTCTTTGTGTGATTTTGTCTGTATAGCTTTGCTTTTACCATTTGTCTTTGGGTTCTGTCTGTCCTTTTTTTTCTTTTTTTTTTTTTTAGTGTAGTTTTAGTATAGGTTTTAGTATAGTATGTTATCATTGGTGGATGTGACTTTTGGTGTGGTTGCTCTCTTCTTTCTTTTTTCATTACTTTTTAATTATTTTTATTTTTATTTTATTTTATTTTTTTATTTTTTTATTTTTTTTATTTTATTTTTTTTTTGCGGTATGCGGGCCTCTCACTGCTGTGGCCTCTCCCGCCGCGGAGCACAGGCTCCGGACGCGCAGGCTCAGCGGCCATGGCCCACGGGCCCAGCCGCTCCGTGGCATATGGGATCCTCCCAGACCGGGGCACGAACCCGCATCCCCTGCATTGGCAGGCGGACTCTCAACCACTGCGCCACCAGGGAGGCCCTATTTTTATTTTTAATAATTTATTTTTATTTTTTATTTTAAGAACTTTATTTTTATTTTATTTTTTCTTCCTTTCCTTCTTTTTTTCTCCCTTTTCTTTTGAGCCATGTGGCTGACAGGGTCTTGGTGCTCCGGCTGGGTGTCAGGCCTGTGCCTCTGAGGTGGGAGAGCCGAGTTCAGGACACTGGTCCACCAGAGACCTCCCAGCTCCATGTAATATCAAATGGTGAAAGCTCTCCCAGAGATCTCCATATCAATGCTATGACCCAGCTCCACTCAAAGACCAGCAAGCTACACTGCTGTATACCCTATGTCAAACAACCAGCAAGACAGGAACACAACCCCGCCCATTAGCAGAGAGGCTGCCTAAAATCATAATAAGGTCACAGACACCTCAAAACACATCACCAGACGTGGTCCTGCCCATCATAAAGACAAGATCCAGCCTCATCCACCAGCACACAGGCACCAGTCCCCTCCACCAGGAAGCTTACAAAACCCACTGAACCAAACTTAGCCACTGGGCAGGCACCAAAAACGATGGAAACTACGAACCTGCAGCCTGCGAAAAGGAGACCCCAAACACAGTAAGTTAAGCAAAATGAGAAGACAGAGAAACACACAGCAGAAGAAGGAGAAGGGTAAAAACCCACCAGACCAAACAAATGAAGACGAAATAGGCAGTCTACCTGAAAAAGAATTCAGAGTAATGATAGTAAACATGATCCAAAATCTTGGAAACAGAATGGAGAAAATACAAAAAACGTTTAACAGGGACCGAGAAGAACTAAAGAGCAAACAAACAATGATGAACAACACAATAAAGGAAATTAAAAATTCTCTAGAAGGAATCAATAGCAGAATAACTGAGGGAGAAGAACTCATAAGTGACCTGGAAGATAAAATAGTGGAAATAACTACTGCAGAGCAGAAGAAAGAAAAAAGAATGAATTGAGGACAGTCTCAGAGACCTCTGGGACAACATTAAATGCACCAGCATTCGAATTATAGGGGTCCCAGAACAGGAAGAGAAAAAGAAAGAGACTGAGAAAATATTTGAAGAGATTATACTTGACAACTTCCCTAATATGGGAAAGGAAATATTCAATCAAGTCCAGGAAGCACAGAGAATCCCATACAGCATAAATCCAAGGAGAAACATGCCAAGTAACATATTGATCAAACTATCAATAATTAAATACAAAGAAAAAATATTAAAAGCAGCAAGGGAAAAATAACAAATAACATACAAGGGAATCCCCATAAGGTTAACAGCTGATCTTTCAGCAAAAACTCTGAAAGCCAGAAGGGAGTGGCAGGACATATGTAAAGTGATGAAGGGGAAAAACCTACAGCCAAGATTACTCTACCCAGAAACGATCTCATTCAGATTCGACGGGCAAATTAAAACCTTTACAGACAAGCAAAAGCTAAGAGAATTCAGCACCACCAAACCAGCTTTACAACAAATGTTACAGGAACTTCTCTAGGCAGGAAACACAAGAGAAGGAAAAGACCTACAATAAAAAACCCAAAACAATTAAGAAAATGGCAATAGGAACATACATATCCATAACTACCTTAAATGTAAATGGATTAAATGCTCCAACTAAAAGACATAGACTGGCTGAATGGATACAAAAACAAGACCCATATATTTGCTGTCTACAAGAGACCCACTTCAGACCTAGGGACACATACAGACTGAAAGTGAGGGGATGGAAAAAGATATTCCATGCAAATGGAAATCAAAAGAAAGCTGAAGTAGCAATTCTCATGTTAGACCAAATAGACTTTAAAATAAAGACTATTAGGGCTTCCCTGGTGGCGCACTGGTTGAGAGTCCGCCTGCCGATGCAGGGGATACGGGTTCGTGCCCCGGTCCGGGAAGATCCCACATGCCGTGGAGCGGCCGGGCCCGTGAGCCATGGCCGCTGAGCCTGTGCGTCCGGAGCCTGTGCTCTGCAGCGGGAGAGGCCACAACAGTGAGGCCCGCGTACCGCAAAAAAAAAAAAAAAAAAAAAGAAAAAGAAAAAAAAAATAAATAAAGACTATTAGAAGAGACAAAGAAGGATACTACATAATGATCAACGGATCAATCCAAGAAGAAGATATAACAATTGTAAATATTTATGCACGCAACATAGGAGCACCCCAATACATAAGGCAAATGCTAACAGCCGTAAAAGAGGAAATCGACAGTAACACAATCATAGTAGGGGACTTTAACATCCCACTTTCACCAAAGAACAGGTCATCCAAAATGAAAGTAAATAAGGAAACACAAGCTTTAAATGATACTTTAAACAAGATGGACATAATTGATATTTATAGGACATTCCATCCAAAAACAGCAGAATACACTTTCTTCTCCAGTGCTCATGGAACATTCTCCAGGATACATCATATCTGGGTCACAAATCAAGCCTTGGTAAATTTAAGAAAATTGAAATCATATCAAATATCTTTTCTGACCACAACGCTATGAGACTAGATATCAATTACAGGAAAAAATTCTGTAAAAAATCCAAAAACATGGAGGCCAAACAATACACTACTTAATAACCAAGAGATCACTGAAGAAATCAAAAAATGCCTAGAAACAAATGACAATGAAAACATGATGACCCAAAACCTATGGGATGCAGCAAAAGCAGTTCTGAGAGGGAAGTTTATAGCAATACAGTCCTACCTCAAGAAACAAGAAATATCTCAAATAAACAACCTAACCTTATACCTAAAGCAATTAGAGAGAGGAGAACAAAAAAACCCCCAAAGTTAGCAGAAGGAAAGAAATCATAAAGATTAGATCAGAAATCAATGAAAAAGAAATGAAGGAAACAAAAGCCAAGCTCAATAAAACTAAAACCTGGTTCTTTGAGAAGATAAACAAAATTGATAAACCATTAGCCAGACTCATCAAGAAAAAAATGGAGAAGACTCAAATCAATAGAATTAGAAATGAAAAAGGAGAAGTAACAACTGACACTGCAGAAATACAAAGGATCATGAGAGATTTCTACAAGCAACTATATGCCAATAAAACAGACAACCTAGAAGAAATGGACAAATTGTTAGAAATGCACAACCTTCTGAGATGGAACCTTGAAGGAATAGAAAATATAAACAGACTAATCACAAGCACTAAAATTGAAACTGTGATTAAAAAATCTTCCAACAAACAAAAGCCCAGGACCAGATGGCTTCACAGGCGAATTCTACAAGACATTTAGAGAAGAGCTAACACCTATCCTTCTAAAACTCTTCCAAAATATAGCAGAGGGAGGAACAGTCCCAAAATCATTCTACGAGGCCACCATCACTCTGATACCAAAACCAGACAAAGACGTCACAAAAAAAGGAAACTACAGGCCAATATCACTGATGAACATAGATGCAAAAATCCTCAACAAAATACGAGCAAACAGAATCCAACAGCACATTAAAAGGATCATACACCATGATCAAGTGGGGTTTATTCCAGGAATGCAAGGATTCTTCAATATATGCAAATCAATCAATGTGATACACCATATTAACAAATTGAAGGAGAAAAACCATATGATCATCTCAATAGATGCAGAAAAAGCTTTTGACAAAATTCAACACCCATTTATGATAAAAACTCTACAGAAAGTAGGCATAGAGGGAACTTAGCTCAACATAATAAAGGCCATATATGACAAATTCAGCCAACATCATTCTCAATGGTGAAAAACTGAAACCATTTCCTCTAAGATCAGGAACAAGACAAGGTTGCTCACTCTCACCACTATTATTCAACATAGTTTTGGAAGTTTTAGCCACGGCAGTCAGAGAAGAAAAAGAAATAAAAGGAATCAAAATCAGAAAAGAGGAAGTAAAGCTGTCACTGTTTGCAGATGAGATGATACTATACATAGAGAATCCTAAAGACTCTACCAGAAAACTACTAGAGCTAATCAATGAATTTGGTAAAGCAGCAGGATACAAAATTAATGCACAGAAATCTCTTGCATTCCTATACACTAATGATGAAAAATCTGAAAGAGAAATTAAGGAAACACTCCCATTTACCACTGAAACAAAAAGAATAAGATACATAGGAATAAAGCTAAGGAAGGAGACAAAAGAATTGTATGCAGAAAACTATAAGACACTGATGAAAGAAATTAAAGATGATTCAAACAGATGGAGAGATATACCATGTTCTTGGATTGGAAGGATCAACATCGTGAAAATGACTATACTACCCAAAGCAATCTACAGATTCAATGTAATCCCTATCAAACAACCAATGGCATTTTTCACAGAACTAGAACAAAAAATTTTCACAATTTGTATGGAGATACAAAAGACCCTGAATAGCCAAAGCATCTTGAGAAAGGAAAACGGAGCTGGAGGAATCAGGCTCCTGGACTTCAGACTATACTACAAAGCTACAGTAATCAAGACAATATGGTACTGGCACAAAAACAGAAGTATAGATCAATGCAACAGGATAGAAAGCCTAGAGGTAAACCAACGCACATATGGTCACATTTTTGATAAAGGAGGCAAGAATATACAGTGGAAAAAAGACAGTCTCTTCAATAAGTGGTGCTGGGAAAACTGGACAGCTACATGTAAAAGAATGAAATTAGAACACTCCCTAACACCATACACAAAAATAAACTCAAAATGGATTAAAGACCTAAATGTAAGGCCAGAAGCTATGAAACTCTTAGAGGAAAACATAGGCAGAACACTCTATGACATACATCACAACAAGATCCTTTTTGACCCACCTCCTAGAGAAATGGAAATAAAAACAAAAATAAAAAAATGGGACCTAATGAAACTTAAAAGCTTTTGCACAGCAAAGGAAAGCAGAAACAAGACCAAAAGACAACCCTTGGAATGGGAGAAAATATTTGCAAATGAAGCAACTGACAGAGGATTAATCTCCAAAATTTACAAGCAGCTCATGCAGCTCAATATCAAAAAAAAAAAACAAAAAACAACCCAATCCAAAAATGGGCAGAAGACCTAAATAGACATTTCTCCAAAGAAGATACACAGATTGCCAACAAACACATGAAAGGATGCTCAACATCACTAATCATTAGAGAAATGCAAATCAAAACTACAATGAGGTGTCACCTCACACCGGTCAGAATGGCCATCATCAAAAAATCTAGAAACAATAAATGCTGGAGAGGGTGTGGAGAAAAGGGAACACTCTTTCGCTGTTGGTGGGAAGGTAAATTGATACAACCACTATGGAGGACAGTATGGAGGTTCCTTAAAAAACTAAAAATAGAACTACCATACGACCCAGCAATCCCACTACTGGGCATATACCCTGAGAAAACTATAATTCAAAAAGAGTCATGTACCACAATGTTCACTGCAGCTCTATTTACAATAGCCAGGACATGGAAGCAAACTAAGTGTCCACCGATAGATGAATGGATAAAGAAGATGTGGCACATATATTCAATGGAATATTATGCAGCTTTAAAAAGACACAAAATTGAGTCATTTGTAGTGAGGTGGATGGACCTAGAGTCTGTCATACAGAGTGAAGTAAGTCAGAAAGAGAAAAACAAATACGGTATGCTAACGCACGTATATGGAATCTAAAAAAAAAGATCATGAAGAACCTAGGGGCAGGACAGGAATACAGACACAGACTTACTAGAGAATGGACTTGAGGATATGGGGAGGGGGAAGGGTAAGCTGTGACAAAGCGAGAGAGTGGCATTGACATATATACACTACCAAATGTAAAATAGCTAGCTAGTGGGAAGCAGCCACATAGCACAGTGAGATCAGCTCGGTGCTTTGTGACCACCTAGAAGGGTGGGATAGGAAAGGTGGGAGGGAGACGCAAGAGGGAGGGGATATGGGGATATATGTATATGTGTAGCTGATTCACTTTGTTATAGAGCAGAAACTAACAGAAAAAAATATTTGGAGACTTGGAAAAATTATATATGTATTTGAAATTTAAAAAAAATAGTTTGCATCTGCTAATCCCAAACTCCTAATCCTTCCCTCTGAATATGATTTTCTTTGGTTCTTTTTTTTTTTTTTTTTTTTTGCTGTACGCGGGCCTCTCACTGTTGTGGCCTCTCCCGTTGCGGAGCACAGGCTCCGGACACGCAGGCTCAGCGGCCACGGCTCACGGGCCCAGCCGCTCCGCGGCATGTGGGATCTTCCCAGACCGGGGCACGAACCCGTGTCCCCTGCATCGGCAGGCGGACTCTCAACCACTGCGCCACCAGGGAAGCCCCTCTTTGGTTCTTTTTCATTGACTTTTTCAGTTAACCCACCAGTTCCCAAGACAACTGCATCAACTCAAAGCGCTTTCCCTACTGTTTTATGTTCAGTTCTGGTGGCAGATTTCACAGGAAGCACTTGTGAGCTAGAAGACAGTCCAGGCAGCGGGATGAGGATGGAGAGGCTCTGTGGCTCACAAGCTCCTGGTGGTATCCTCCAAGTCTATTGCGCGGTCAGGCTGAAGGACGTGCAGACAGAGAGAAGATGATGGTCCCTTTCTCTGCCTCTCTCTTCCTCTTCACCTATCCGTCTATGTAGCTTCCCCCTTTCCTTTCAAATAATCACCCTTTCTGCTCACACTCTAGATTGTAAACTCATAGAGCACAAGCCAAATACCTGTTATAAATACCCTATGGATAGACTTTCATCCCATTCACAACTGCCTTTAATTTTAGGCCATAGGTTTCCAACTGAGAAAAATGCAATTATTTGCATTTGACTCCACATGTTCCCTAGCCCAGCCTCCTCTGTGCTTTTGGAACAAGGTCAACACAATAGGCAGAGGATCTTTCCAATTGATGATCCCGGGTGACCGATACAAGAAAACAGTATTTACTTACTCTATGGCAAGTACGACATTCACAACTTTTAACTACGTTATCTTTTTTCATTCTCATCGACTTCGAGAGGTT
Organism: Mesoplodon bidens; assembly: GCF_964165515.1. Lineage (NCBI taxonomy): Eukaryota > Metazoa > Chordata > Mammalia > Artiodactyla > Ziphiidae > Mesoplodon > Mesoplodon bidens. The sequence continues at coordinate 116,236,946 of NC_138161.1, forward strand.
GTTACCCGTGTCTCCATTTGTACAATTGAAAAATGGAAAAGCAAAGACGGGGTGGTTTCCTTTTCATACACTCAGCAAGAAATAAGAGAGCAGGATGCCTTCCCAGGCCAGACTCGAGAATCCACATTCTCTTTCCAACATACCGCACTGTCTGCAGAGCTGTAAAGAGCCAGGTAGGTTGTCTTGTGAAAGTGTGTGTGTGTGTGTGTGTGTGTGTGTGGTCTGGGGTGCAGGGGAGAGGAAAGCCAGGAAGATGTGGCCTAATTAGGCTGGCACATCTGCACACAGAGCTTGAGGATATTAATGGGCAGAGGAGTAAAGGGGCAGGAAAGGGACAAGTCAATCCCAACTGTGAGAAAAGAGAAAAAGCTGGTCCGAGATACTTTGTGGTCAGAGCCCTGGGAGGCTCCAGGAGGAGAGTGGCTGCCAGAAAAGCAGGATCAACCACAAGCCAAGAGGGAGCTGCCCAGGGCTTGAACAGGAAAGGCCTTCCCCAGAGGCCATAAGGATGGGGAGGAGAGGGAGGGGATGGTCTCGAGGATAGAGGTGAGGGAGCTGGACACCCCCACACACAGCCCAAGGCACAGGCAGAGGAGCAGCTGTCTGTGGGTCAGAGCAGGGGTCGGACAGAGCTCTTCCAATTGCTGGGCCAGGGGCAAGCCCACCCCACACTGGACCCTGCTGGGCTGTGCTGGTAACAGCTGCATACACGTGGCTCCTCTAAGGCAGGGATTGATTCTCACAGTGGGCTGAATAGGAAACTCGGGGGGAGAGCCTGGACGTGTGTCTTTTAAAAAGCTTTCCAGATAGACACAAGCTCAATTTTGAGAAACACTGGTCTACCCTTGGGCTGAACCAAAAGGCTTTCAACCCAATTCAGGAAGCATTTACTGGATGCCTTGAGAAACAAAGATGAACATCCACTGACAGATGAATGGATAAAGAAGACGTGGTATATATATACAATGGAATATTACTCAGCCATAAAAAAGAATGAAGTAATGCCATTTGCAGCAACATGGATGGACCTAGAGATTATCATAGTAAGTGAGACAGAGAAAGACAAATATCATATGATATCACTTACATGTAGAATCTTAAAAAAAGATATAAATAACTTTAAATACAAAACAGAAATAGATCCACAGACATAGAAAACAAATTTATGGTTATCAAAGGGGAAAGGTGGGGAGGGATAAATTAGTAGTTTGGGATGAACATATACACAGTACTATATATAAAATAAGTAACCAACAAGGACCTACTGTATAGCACAGGGAGCTATACGCAGTATTCTGTAGTAGCCTATAAGGGAGAAGAATATGAAAAAGAATATATAAAGTATGTAGAATATATATATACGTGTGTGTATATATATACATACTTTATATATTCTACATACTTTATATATATATATATATATATATATATATATATCTGAATCACTTTGATGTACACCTGAAACTAACACAACACTGTAAATCAACTATACTTCAATTTAAAAAAATAACCATTTAAAAAATTGACAGGGGCAAAAAATGACAACCGTGTCCTTACTTGAGTTTGTAACCATTATCTCCCTCCCACAGACATTTTATTTTTTAAAATATTTATATATGTATATATTTTATATTTGTTTGGCTGTGCCGGGTCTTAGTTGCAGCACGCGGGATCTTTTTAGTTGTGGCATGCATGTGGGGTCTAGTTTCCCAACCAGGGGTGGAACCGGGGCCCCCCGCACTGTGAGTGCAGAGTCTTAGCCACTGGACCACCGGGGAATTCCCTCCCACAGACTTTTTAGATAGTAGGCGTTCCCTCCAGTTACGCATCAAGGTCACATTTTAAAATTTCAATATTTCAAAGGCTGAAGAAAGACGAATCATTGGGATGCTTTTCCTATCACCCTTTTCATCAAATATCACACGACCATAGACATCTGGGGAAAGTGGCATCTGTACCATTCTTTCAGACACTAGTTCTTAAAACTGAGGAAGCTTCAGAACCACCTAGAGAGCCTGTTAAAACCCAGTTGGCTGGGCCCACCCGCAGGGCTTCCCATTCAGTAGGTCCAGGGTGGGGCCCAAGCATCTGCATCTCTAACAACTTCCAGGTGCTGCTGCTACTGGTCCTGGGACCACACTTCGAGAACCACTTTCTCAGGCAATTTTGGATCATTGCCATCAAACCATCTTTACTGAGGAAGCCACAAAGTCTGCCTTTCACAGCCACTTTAATGTGCAGACAGCAAGGGATTTTATACACGTTCCCACGGCCCTGTGGCCGATTGCATGTGCAAAATCACGCAATGTGTTTCTGGTGCAGCCACGCATCGCTTGCTGATACAGCCCTGTGTCACAGAGCAAACCGAGTGCTGCAGCTTGTGGGTGCAGGGCAGCCAGCATGGGCTTGTCCGGACGGGGTCCTTGAGATCCTGCATCTACCACACGTGGCAGGCTGGGTGAACGGACCGCCCCATCTTACAGCTGTGGAAGTTTAGGGTCCCCAGTGGGGACATGACCTGCCCACATTGGACTCTGCATTTTCGACAGAGCCTCACTTCCTCTGCACCCCATTTCCAGTTAGGGGCACGGAGGCTCACTGGGACCGACGGCGGGTGGGACTCACTGGCGGAGACTGACGGCAAAGCAGGTCATCACCTACGTCCTCACCTTCCTCACTACTTACGCCTGCAGGACCCCTGGCCCCCAACCTAACTGGCCCTGGATGCTGTGGTTTTGGAATTCCTGTTTCTGATTATTACAGTTTTTCTGTGGACTCTATTCTGTCACATTTTCAGGCAGCTATTTCCCATCCCTACTCAGATGCAGGCTGCCCCCTGCACCCCTGCTCCCCACACCAGGCCTCCTCAGAACGGCTGAAGGCTCAAAGGCTAAGCAACGGTGCTCATGGGGCACTCCACCCCCGTCCAGGCGGGGAACTGGCCACAGGCTGCAGTGCCAAAGGGCACAAGGGTGTGGCGGGTTCCCGTGCCCCGCACTCTGCACCAAGAGCTGCTTCCTCATCTGTCCTCCTCTGGCACAGAGACCCCCCTGTCTGGCAGGGCCCCTCGGAGCGACGCCCACCCTGTGTCCTTCTAGGGCCAACTTGAGAGCATTCAGAAATCAGTCCCCTATTTTCAAACATGCCAGATGCTGGGTGGACAAGAGACTGGTCTATAAAGTCCATGTTTCAACAGTTGCAGAAATGCCTTTAAAATACACACCAGCAAACCTCAGAAAGAAATCAGCTCTCCCCTTCCCAAATCCCAGCCCAACACAGCTTGAGGAATTCCTCTGCCCACAGCAATCTGGTGGCCTTGCGGGTCAATATATCTCAAAGACCGCCTTCGACACTTAATGGGCCAGGATTCTAATCTCCCTGTGCCTCAGTTTCCTCATCTGTAAAATGGGAGCAATCACAGTACTCAGACTTATTGCGAAGGTTAAGAGCGCAGGTGCATATAAATTTCTTCTGGCATATAAATTTCTATGGCCCCCTGTCAGAGGGGGCCATACAGTCTAGCTCCAATAACGATGAATCTCTAATTATTATGGGGGCCACAAACTATGCGTTTGCCTCACTTATGTCACTTAGCGTTTGCAAATTAATGAAAGAAGAATCTTTTCTACCCGGCACACACAATGTGTTTTTTCTACAGAAAGGGAAAAGTGGGGCCCATCCCCCAACTGGGGGTGGCATAGGAGGGGCACCAAAGGACGAAAGGGGTCCTCACAGGGTGTATGGAGGTCCAACTGCCATTCAGAGGAAAGCGACGTCCAGCAGCAGCCACGCTCAGAGGAGTGAGCGGGTAAAACAATCACTGTCCAAACAAGAAAAGCACCACTGCCAATCCCAACACTTACGTCCAGAACCGTCCATTGTTCCACTACAATAGCATCGTAGCCTTGCATGGTTTTGCTATCTTCTGTGGAAACTGCTTCAAAGATGAATACTCCATCTGTCAAGCCGTGTAAGGAATCTGTGGAAAAAGAAAAGGCGGGGCGGGTTGGAGGGAGGTTGCTGTAAACCGTCTGTGGCAGAAGCCTTACAAGCAGCAAAAATGTTCACTGCATTCATTAATAATCCCAATCAGAACATCTTTTCAGCATGTTAATTAAAGAAGGCATACACAGCCATAGAGTCTAGCCCCATCAGAATGAATGAGACTAATTTACCTCGCCGTTTTGAATAATATCCTTGATTTTATGAGCCCAAATTTCATTGTTAGCAATCACCATTTGATTTCACGTGTTTACCTTCCTTTTCATGCTCCAACGTCAGGATGCACTGGGGAGAACTTATTCGGGGGAAATGCAGTCATTTAGAGAGAGTTTTTAGGAGAAAACTATATTGAGGTGAGAGAAATTATTCTGAAGTGGGGAGAGATGCAACGCAGAGCTCTGGGCTTGCAGACACAGTCCAGATGCGCCGATTCCTCGACATTTGTGTGACGTGGGTGCAGTACATGGGACACTTCACGCAACTCTTGTCAGGAGGTGAAATTTGGGGGAAGGGAGAATTTTTCAAAATGATTTACCATTGAAAATGTTTCCCTGGGCACTGCTATAGTTAATGGTAAAGTTCCGAGTTCCATATAATTCAACAAACCTACATCAAACATAGCATGATTCAGAACTGTCTCAGGCAATGAGGGTGTCAAGAAAAACACAACAGGGTCCTTGCCCCTGAAGAAGACTTTCAAGGAGGCACTTTTTAAATTAATGGCTCCTAAATACCCTAGATTCACTTAGATGAGGGGCTGTGGAAACAGAGGAATGGACTCAGAAGCAGGTGGTTTGGGCCCATGCTCTATCGGAAGAGGGATCTGACCCTTCGAGGGGTTTGGTTTCTTGTCTGTGAAAGGGGGTTGTAGACAGAGGATTCCTCCTGGTCAGTATTCTACAAATCACTGCTCAGTCCCACTGTTCTGGACTGAACTCTGTCCCCACCCCCCACCCCCAATTCATATGTTGAAACTCTAACCTCCAAAGTGGGTACATTTGGAAATAGATCCTTCCCAGGGGTAATTAAGGTTCAATGAGGTCATAAGGGTAGGCCCTAGTCCAACAGGACTGATGTCCTTACAAGAAGAGGAAGAGACACAGAGCACCACCCACCCCAACCCCCTAACCTTGCACGGAGGAAAGCCCATAGGAGGACACAGAGAAGGTGGCCATCTGCAAGTCAGGGAAGGAGCCCTCACCAGAAACCGAATTTGCCAACTCCCTGATCATGGACGTCCAGCCTCCCGATCTATGAGAAAATAAATGTCTATTGTTCAGGCCAACCGGTCTGTGGTGTTTTGTTATGGCAACAGACATAAAAATATGTTTAGTGATATAAAGGCCAATTCACACAATAATGTGATCTTTTCTTCATCAGGAAGGAAAGGGAGACAAACACAGAAAGCCCCCTGAGTCACACTGGAGTTCAGGAACTGCCAGCACTTTCCAGAAGTCACAGAAAGACAGACAGGGCCTCCCTGGTGGTGCAGTGGTTGAGAGTCCGCCTGCCGATGCAGGGGACATGAGTTCGAGCCCCGGTCTGGGAGGATCCCACATGCCGCGGAGCAACTAAGCCCGTGCAACACAACTACTGAGCCTGTGCTCTAGAGCCCACCGGCCACAACTACTGAGCCCACATGCCACAACTACTGAAGCCCGCGCGCCTAGAGCCCGTGCTCAACAGCAAGAGAAGCCACCTCAATGAGAAGCCGCGCACCACAACGAAGAGTAGCCCCCGCTCGCCGCAACTAGAGAAAGCCTGTGCGCAGCAACGAAGACCCAACATAGCCATAAATAAATAAATAAGTAAGTAAGTAAGTAAGTAAGTAAGTAAATAAATTAATTAATTAATTTTAAAAAAAGCTTCCAGGGCTGAAGGGAATTTTAACTGCACAACCTTTCCAGAGAACAACTTAACAATGTCTCAAAAGACAGAAACACAAAAGTCCATCCTCTTTGACTCAGAAACCCTACCTCTTTCAGTCTATTCTGAGCACCCATTATGTGCCAGGCACTCTTGTGATCACTGGTGACAAATGAAGACCCCGCCCCCATGGAGCTTCCCCTGCCCTGCAGGGGGAGAAAACATAATGTCCCAGGGGATAAATGCTATGAGAATATAAAGTGGTCTGGGGCGGGGCAGGGTGTAGCATGGAGGTAGAGGCAATGGCACGGCTGTTTCTGAAAGAAGTGCTCAGGGTAGGTCTCCCCCCCCCTTTGAGTAGAGATGTGAACTAACTGCAAGCCAGGCATATGGATCTGTGGGGTTTGAGGGTTCAAGGTAGAGGGCACAGCTTGACTAGAAATGCAGAGTGAATGAGGGGCCACCAAGGACCAGACAAGCAGCAGAATCATGAGAAGAACTTCAAGACTGAGACAATGGTGGGGAGATAAGCCAACCAGGGGCTTATCCATGTGACTTGCTTGGCCAGTGGGATCTTAGTGGGTGTGACGCAAGCAGGGGCTTGCAAAGCACTGGCGTGGTTGAACTTGACCTCACATCTGTGCCACCACTTTGAGAGCACATGCCCCAGCTAGTCTGTTGGAACAGAGCTGCCCTGGTGGAGCTTAGCCTAGATCAGCTGATCCACAGACCTGAGAGTGGGCCCAGCTGCCTCAAAGAAGCTGCTCCAGGCAACCGACAAATATGAGACAATAAATTATTACTGTTTTAAGCCAATGAGCTCTGGAGTGGTTTGTTACACAGCATCATCCTGGCAATATCTGACTGTTACAATGCCCAATTGAAACTTAAGAAATCTGAGACCAGTGTACTTCACTTAGCCTGGGGAATATTCCTGATTATTCCAGAATGATAGAGGGGCCTGACCAACTCAACAAACCACAGCTCTGAGGGGAATTCCTGGAGCACAGCAGCCTCATCCTGATATTCTTTCTACCGGGCAAGACAATACTCCATTTCAAATAAGATCCCTGTGGGTTAATCAATACTATGCTCCATTTTTGTATTTGTTTCCTATACCGAGAGTCTGTTACCAATCAGCCTTAGCAAGAGTGCTAAGCTTGCCTCTCTCATCTGCTCTGCTAAAAAGTTCCCCCCAAGTGTTTGTTCAATGTCCTCCTAAAAGACATTTGACTAAGGTGACCAAGGAAGGACAGAACTGCTCTCTGGCTGAACCACATTTAAATATTTTAGGCTCCAGGACAAGCACGGACCATAGTCCAGCTCACTTATCAAGTTCCGGGTAACACAGGTCCAGCTGGAGCCCCTGCCACAGTAGGGATGCCCTACGGAACCCCTTTGAATAAAGCTTTCCCAAGTCCTGACCTGGGGATGCTTGGGACCAGAAGATACTCACTGATCCTTCAGTAGCATATGACCACAGCACACATTTCTTCAAGGCTTCTACAAAAATATGTTATACCCAATTTCCAAAGTCTCTACCTACAGATCTCCTTACTGGTAAGCCTCCAAGCCCTTTAAATGCTCCTACCACACGCTCTAAGTATTAGAGTGCTCAGCACGATATAGACAGAGTTGAGGTCCACCTGGGGAAGGAGACAGTGCAGCCCATCCAACTTTCTTTCCTACCCCCTGCCTGGCATCCCCTCCTTCGCTCCAAGTCACAAGCCTGGGAGGAGGGCTGTGTGGTCCAGGCTTGGGGGCGTGAGGCAGGAACAAACCAGGTCCTTATTTACCATCCTCCTCGTTCAGTCCTGCCTGCAGCGTCTCAGCCCGCTGCTCTGCTCTTCCGAACCCAGAGAGCTGATTCACCCACTTAACTACACAGCAAGTTCAGAATGGCTGTCAAAATTCGGTCATCTGTAACAGCAAAAAAGTCAGTGAACCACAGACAGCAGACAGCTGGGCTTTTAAAGAGCCCCTTGTTTTGACGGCCTCATCCACCACCCGTCTCTTCATCACCTTCCTCGTTCAGCCTCGCTGTAGCGTGCTCCGAGCTGGTATAAATAGGTCTCTCTCAGAGTGCAGCTCCCCATGCAAAAAGGTTAAATCATCCTCCATCTATGGAAAACATTCCATTATCACTGCATTTTTTAGTAAAGTAAAGATGCTTCCCTACTGTGCACAGAAAGCTATTTGCCCTGGCATCGTATAAATATTTGATGCCGGTCTTTTGGCAAAAGGACACCTTAACTTTCCAAGCTTATGCTTTACAAGAGGGATGTGAGAAAAGGACATTTGCCCTATTATCCCAAGAGGTAAATTCTATGAGAAAACTGCTCTTCCCCTGCAGCCTCTGGGACACGAAGACTCCATCTAGCAAGTACCCTTCAGGCTCACCCTAGGTGCCAGTCCTCTCCCAAGTCCAGTGTGAAATGCACACGCCATCGACATAGGGGTCGATGCATGTGGTCTACTAGAAAATGTTACTGTTCTCCTTTTAACAAGCTAGGATGGTTTAAATGCCCACACTGGGGTCACTGGCATAACAGATGTCCTTGACCCCCTGAAACCCCTTTTCCCCACCAGCATGGCACTCACGGCACCACCTTGGTTCCAGGAGTGGCCTGTACCAACTGCATAGCCATAATCGCCCATGTTATAGGGACGCACGCGCAGCCGCACTCAACCAATCGGACAATGGTGTGTGCAGCTCCCCCATCACCCCACAGCTAATCTGCTGACATTATCAAGAGTGGAGCAGGCCTGCTGCTTCTCTTGCTTCTGCAGCCCTCACTTCTGTTCTCGGCCAGCCTGCCTGCCTTCCTGCAGTCCCTGTTTGAAGCGGTGAATAAGTTAGTTAGGGGCAGCCTGCAACTTCAGTGTCATTTATCAGACCAGATGACCAGATGGGGAGGAAACGCCCTGATTCTGTGCTTGCCAGCTAGGAGGGCCTCTGCCAGGCACATTCATGGCTTCTCATTGAATGCCTCCCCCTGCCACAAGTTCTGCAAGGTTATCATTCCCCCTAAGTGGTGAGAAGATGGAAGCAAGCTATAGGCGTGAAACCATTTGTCCACATTCAAGCGCATACAAGGGCCTATCTCGACCTGAAATGTAGTTTGTGTGACTCCAAAGCCTATGCTCTTTCAACAGGTGACAGATATTTTATTTTGCTACCACGAGGATGTGCCAGGGGCTGTGCTCCAGCCAGGGGATGAGCAGCCTAGGCGCCCAGCCTCATGGAGCAGGCGTGCTCTGACCACTAGGCTGCTCTGCCTGTCCTCGTGTTTTGTGTGCATCTCAGTGGGGCTGCAGTGAGATGGCCTTACGGCTTCTGTTTGGGGCCAAATCCATGCAGAGGCCATGCCTTCCTGCATGGGGCAAAGAAAGAACAAAAATATGTGTGTAAATGGATAAGCTGTATCTATCAACACAAGGGACAGCATACAGCAGCGAGAAAAAATGATCTGCAGTGACGTGTAAAAATGTGGATGAATCTCACAAAGAGAAGCCAAACAGAAAGAAGCCAAACGCAAGGGCAGACTCCACCCACATAAAGTTCACGCCCCACCTGTGACGCTTCCAGTCAGGACCGTGGTCGCCCTGGGGGAGAGGCATTGTGAGGCTGTGAGTGGGACTCTGATGGAGCTGGGATGCCCTGTTTCTTGATCTGGTGCTGGTTACACGGGTGTGCTCGCCTTGTGAAAACCCACTGAGCTGGACCCTTAGGATCTGTCTTGGTTTCTGTACGTGTGCTATACTGCAAGAAAAAATGTACTTAAAAGATGTGCCATGGATAGAAGAGAAAATGCATTTCATGGTGTAAGTGAAACGTACCCCTTATGTTATTCAGCGGCTCCTCTGAAATAGAAGCTACGCCTGCGACCACTAGGCCAACATGCCTGGAGCCTGCGGTCAGACAAGGCAGTGGCCGTGAACTTCCTGCAACCTCCTCCTCCCTTGCTCCCCCAGTCTGCAGGGGCCTGGTGATGCACACCCCAACGCCAGCTTCCCCCAGCACTACGCATTACTGAGCAGCATCCAGAAACCTTTATTGGTCGCCTCCTGTATACAGTGCACGGTGGACAGACACCAGGACACTAAGAAGCATAGGAAGCAGGCCCTGCCCAAGGGCCTGCAAACATGTCTGCCTAAAATGTGTCCCTACATGTATTTTATTTAAAATACATACATGTTTTTTACCTATGTATTTTGCAAATACAAGGTAATCTGGTTTATGCCAGGCATCAAAAATGTGGTCTAAATACCAAATGTTATTTGGATTGACGTGAAGCTGGGGCATCAGAGAAAGTCTTAAGGAAAACCTAATCTTTAAAGAGGTAGGAAGGGAGGGACTTCTAGGTACAACATGTCTCCTGATGTGACACAGCTCGTCAAACACAACAGCATCTGGAATGTATCCTAGACCTAAGGGCTTAATTTATCGAGGCCTTAGAGCTAAATTCCAGTTTATAGGAAACAGAGGCTGGAGAAACAAGAAAAATTTATGAGGCACTGGCCGGACAAATCCAGAGCGCAGGGCATTCTAAGAGGCTAGGTTTATTTCAAGCAGTCAAGGTCATGAAGAACGACTCTTCCAGGTACAGGAGCCGTAGGGACGTGGTCACCGTATGCAGTGCCTGTTGCTGGGCTGGATTCTGGTTTGCGCTACTTGCTGCAAAGGACATTTTGGAAACAGTGGAAGACCTGTGAACATGGGCTGAGTAGAGATGATGCTGCCAGAGGCGGAAGGACTGCCCGGCTAGGAGAGGGTGAAGGTGGGGCGAGGGGAGGGGCAAGGCCAGGGGGTAGGGAGAGGGAGGGGGAGGGCTAGGACAGGGCCAAGGGCAAGGCCAAGGGCAGAGCAAGGTGGGGAAAGGAGGGGAGGGCAAAGGGTAGACCAGGTGGGATGCAGAGCAAGGACGGGGCCAGGGGGACAAGGCGGGTGAGAGCAGGGCAAGGACAGCTGGTGGTGGCCAGTGATGGTGGCAGGGACTCTGCAGGCCTGGAAGCCCTTGGTGGGAAAACAAGCTTCAGAAGGCGGGCAGCCAGCTCCACCTCGCCCTTACCCCAGACTCCTGGTACCCACCCGAGCCCTCAGCAGCAGCCAGCTCAGCAGAGGGTCTCCCTGCCCGGCCTTTCCCACCCTTGGGAAGCGTAGATTCTGGCCTTCATCTCACTGGCTGCAGTGTTTCCGTGCATCCATCCATCCTGCTGTTTGAGCATCCCCTGGGCTCATCCACGCTGCTGGCTGCCACCAGGTCCTGCTACTTCCCTTAGGGTGACTTTCAGCTCTCCCCTCCACAGGGGCCCAGCCGGGGGCCTCAACCTCTTTTCAAACCTCAAACCTCTTTTCTCTCCTCGAGTCCCTTTTCCCCACCTACACCCTTCTTTCTTCCAACCACTTTCTTGCCACTTAGCAGCTGGGCACCGTGGCAAAGACTTCAGTGCTCTGTGTCTCGGTCTCCACAGACGTAACGACAGTACCCACCCCACTCAGCCATGGGGATCAGATGAGTTGCTGTGTGAGCTGCTTGGCCGAGGACCAGCGCACAGGAGCCGCTAGGGGTGTGTTACCATCATTCTGCTGCCCTATCACCTATGCCTGAAGTCTACCAGACCCCAAGGCCACAGCCTCCCCAGCCCAGGACACCTGGGCATTCTCAGGAGGGACGCCCAGGAGGCCACGAGCAGAAGCCCAACTCGAGGATGGTACAAGCCTTTCCATGTCCTGGGAGGTAAAGACTCGAAAACAGAAGATGGAGTCTTCACTGGATTCTTCGGGCTAAACATCACCTTGTTTATGGGACAAAGCTCTCATGCATTTTATGACCCTGTGGAAAATATTCTGAAGCACAAATGTCTAGTTAAGAAGACTGATGCTTTTCCAGATGGCAAACAGCTTAAAGATGTGCTCCTAGCTCTGCCAGGTTTATTTGTAAGGACACTAATTATCCTACTAGAAATGGGTTCTTTTTATAATGATGATTAGCTTGCTTTTTTTTTTTTTTAAATTCTGGTTAAAGAACATATGCATGTTTCCTCCCTGGCCAACAGAAAGCCTGGGCTTTCCTAGAGCAGAAACGCGCTAACCCAGTAAGCCCTTCTCCCAGGTCACACGCTGCCTCCTATCAGAAACGTCAGGGTGAAATCGCGTTTGAATTTTGAGTGGGTTCAGACGCATTTTGTTCTGAGAATGTTGCAGCCGTCACCGGGACAGGGATGTGCAGCCACGGTGCAGCCCGACGTGTGGGCAGCCCTGCTGTGGAGACGTCACAGGCTCAGCGCAGGCTGCTCGGCTGCACTTGCCAGGGAAAATTTCATGTTCTGTCTTCAAGGCAGGAAGGCTGGATTTCATGCAGCTAAAGCCAAGGGAGGATATAACAGCATTTCCAACACTCTAGTCAAATCTGAAGCAAGACTGTATACGTTATCTGTGTTTTTGGACTCAAGGTTGGAGATCGGGGCTGGGGGAGGGCTGGAGGTGGTAACGGAGCCTTGGTTGCCAAAGGCAGAATGGCTAGACAGACAACGAACGGCAGCGTGAACTTTCAAGTTCAAGGTGTCCTCTCTTGGGGCTCAGCTCGCCTCTGACACATGCAGGCAAGAGAGAAAACTTCCCCTTTGAAACCCCAGTTCTCCCAAGGTGGGGACATGACCCGTGGCTGCCTTGGTGGCTGCCACGTCCAGCACCTCCTTACCTATCTGTAAGATGTTAGTGCAACTAACATCAGTTTCCCAGGGAGATATGCACAGTCACAGGGAGCCCCTCTGGGCCCAAGAGGAGATTAAAGGAGCTGTTGTTGCCACACCCGAAGACGAAGACGGGCAACGGGGTGTCCCTGCAGGAAGCAGGGGGGGGAGGGTTCCTCCCTGGCCCCCCCTAATGCTAATGACGAGGGCTGTAAACATCTGGCCCTAGCACACACCCTGGTGTTGGACGGTGCATCTTCAATAGGCCGGGACGACCCCTGGCTTCCAGGAACTCTGCAGGCACCCAGGGAAGGCCTCCTGGAGCAGAGGGAGTTTACTGATCTTGCCGCCAGGGAATGGAACTGACTCGTGCTTAGTTGTATTAATGAAAATATACTCTAGAACTGCACTGTCCAATACACTAGCTATGAGCTACACGTGGCTATTGACATTTAAATTAATGAAAATTAAATAAAATAAAAATTAAGTTCCTCAGTCATACGTACCACATCTCCAGTGGTCAGCGGCCACCAATGGCTGGTGGCTACCATACTGGACAGCACACATACAGAACAGCCCCGTCGACACAGCGAGTTCTACTAGACCGCCCGTCACCTTTCTTATGTCCTTCACCCACCCACAAATAGTCGTGGCCCACGATACCGTACAATGCCTGCTGCTACTATATAAACATACTAACATTAGATATTGCTACTAAGATAGGGACAAGGGACCTGCACTGTACAGTGTTCTAAGGTTTTGGATGATTGCATGTATGTACATTCAGAATTAAGACTGATGTCTCTTCCAAGGATGCTTGTTAGCATCTCAAGGGTCGCAAGTAATATAGCATCCAAACTCTGTTCCTGACGCTGCTAATTTTTAGAGAGAAAACTGCTCAACAACCAAGACGCAGGGCTGTCAGTGCCCCCTGCCACGTTTTGCTGGGATCATCGGATTTGGTGTTACTTTACGTTTCACTTACTTCGGGATCCTGCAGCCCTCAGCATCCACACATGCTGGCAGGTTGGCCCTACTCCCCAAATTGTCTCCCGATTTCGACGCCCCTAGCAACTCAACTTGCCTTCGTGTTAACTTGAAAACCCTTTCTTTGCCTGTGACACATCTCCCCACTTTGGGCAAACTTTCTCTCTGCCTTAGAAAAGCTGACACCAATAGTGCTACTCATGCAGCAACCCCCCAGAGAGAACCCATTACTGGCAGGGCCACTGGGTGCCGAGAGACCCAGGAGCAGTGTGTATGCCCATGGAGCTTACAGAAACCAATGCACTTCTCTGCAGTTAATTCCAAGGGGCTGCTACTGTTGCTTCAAACTGTAATGGTGTCTACAAACAATTAGTACTTTTGCAGCGGCATGATCCTAGGGGGTAATTAACAAACCCTGGGAAAACCTTTTGAAAAGGTTTTAAAAGCAACCTAGATCGAGGTCACCAACAATGAAACAGAATTGTTCCCGCTTCTCTGTCATGTTAGAATAGACCTGGCTGACTCCTGCAGGGGTTGACATAACATGGGTGGTGCGCTTTATGGAAGATTCCTCTAGATGTGTTCATCAGAAATCAAACACAGCATGCTGATCCGCCGCAGAGCTTTCTGAATAGGGCAGGCTCTGAAGACGGGCTGAGAGGACAAGAGTTAAGCAGCAGAGTTCAGAAGGGCCCCCCGAGGGGTGGGCTGTGCCTTCCCTACCGTTGACCAAGCCGAGGGAGAAGACCGAGTTCACCAGGACGCCGCCCTTCCGGAAGTGGTCGCTCATGTGCTCCAGCCAGTTGGCATCCAAACTGCTCACCGTCTGGCCATTCCTGGAGACCCGGAGGGGAATGGTGACGGGATAGTATTGCCGGCACTTCTGATGGCTCTTCGGTTTGTTGAAAAGGGCGAAAATCTCCATTTCTGTTGGGATTTGTAAAGAGAGTAGGGAGAGAAGAGGTCACATGGTGACATACTGCCTCACTGGGCCTGACGGGATCTCTCAGGAGCCTGAAGAAACTATATCAAAGGCCAAAGTTCTGTTAGGTTTTGCACTGTTACTTAATAATAAAACCCGATTCCAGGGACTTCCCTGGCGGTCCAGTGGTTAAGACTCCGTGCTTCCACTGCAGGGGGTGCGGGTTTGACCCCTGGCCGGGGAACTAAGATCCCACGTGCCACGTGGTGCGGCCAAAATCAATTTCTTTTAATTTAAAACAACAACAACAAAAAAAACCCCAATTCTAAGCAGTATGTTAGGGTGGCTTAAAAGTGACATGGACCTCAAAGGTTGAGTCTTAAGGTGACTGCCAACAAAAAAAGTGGCACTTGCCATCTGCCTCTACAAGGATGAGGTCACTAGCCACTGCAGCCACCGACCTCAACACACCCTGAAAGGCATTCAGGGTGGAGATCAGGAAGGAGGCCCTCTGTGCTCTGAGAAAAACTGGCAGATCCAGCTCTTAGACAGTCAGATATTTTCAGGAAAAGACATTATGAGCCCAATTCTTGCATCTCCTCGTATCTAGAAAAGCACTAAAATCATTAACAGTGACACCTGCTCTCGTGACTAGCAGCCAGCCTCTGCCAACACGTGTGCTCCACTGCACGTGACCCCTTCACTAAAATCATGTCTAACACTGTCCTTCTCCCCACCTCTCTGGAGCAGTTTCTCAGAACTACCTGAAACGCTGTCTCCCAGGCTAGAATCCTCATTTAGCCCCAAATAAAACTAACTAGCAAGTCTCATGTTGCAGGACTTAGGTTTTGAATCTGGCATATGATGAATAGGTGTTAGCTGGGATTCATTTGTACAGTTAGGTGTTTGAGCAAAGGACATAGTAGACATTTCTAGAAATTCATACGAAGGTGTGTTTTAGAAGAAAAAGCAGACATAGTTTGGGGGCGAGAGCTGGTCTTAAAAAAACAAGTAAATGCACAGAGGCACAGAAAGACAAAAATACTGCTGTAATTCCTGGAACCTTGTACATCCCTGAACTGACTATTTATAAACTGCAGTGGTGTTTCCTGGGGCCAGACCCATAATACTTAATCAAGTACATCAAAAATACATCACTGATATGTAAAAATAAATACGTTCCAGTAAATGCAGGTTCCTGCCTGAAGTGGTAGGTCGCTCAAACAGCCAAGCAGGCCCTGAGACTGAGGCTCTGCTTCCCGTGCCTTCATTTATAGCTCAGTTCTTTAAAAATCAATACTCACTACACCCCACAGCTGACCCTCGCCTCCTGTGACACACGCTACTGGCCGTGAGTGAGCAGTGTCAGCCTCCGGAAGCAAACACCTGGAATTTCAATCGAAGTCTGGAGGTCTATTTTTGCGTTACTCATTTAGTCAAGCAATCAGAGCTCACCCAGCTTAAAAAGCTTTGCTTACATGGGCTAGTCAGGAATATGCTTTGGTTTCCAAAAATATCTATTTGGATAATAAGAAAGTCCCCACCCTTCTTCCAAAGAAATATTTTAAAGGTCATAAACAATGGTTGACATTAGCAAAAAGGACAAAGGACATCCACGCTCCTTGCAGGAGATACCTCGCCTAGACTCACATTCTGGGACACTGCATCCCATATTTCAGTATTTCACAATTTTTCCAGTATCCGAGTACATTACTTTTTTTTTTTTTTTTTTTTTTTGAGGTATGCGGGCCTCTCACTGCTGTGGCCTCTCCCGTTGCGGAGCACAGGCTCCGGACGCGCAGGCTCAGCGGCCATGGCTCACGGGCCCAGCCACTCTGCGGCATGTGGGATATTCCTGGACCGGGGCACGAACCTGCGTCCCCTGAATCGGCAGGCGGACTCTCAACCACTGCGCCACCAGGGAAGCCCAGTACATTACTTTTTAAAATGGACTCACTCTGCTTTATCTAAATAAGTGCACTTAAACAGGAAACTCTGCTTCACGACTATAAGGGAAACCACTACCATTTGCAGTAAACAGGAGTGAATGATGAGGCACGTTCACACCAAAAATGTCCATCCACGTAGCACCTCAAATTATCTCACAAGATGACTGTATTCTGGGACCAAAGGAAGGCTTTCCACAGCCCCAAATGAGCAAGCACCAGCAGAGACCTCCGGGGAGCAACGCTGGGCCACAGACTTTGTCGTCAGCAACGGTGAAGCCGACAGGGAGGCCATTTCAAGCTATCCATGGGGTAGAGCCAGTTAGGAAGGAGGGGTCCCCATCTTCACAAACGGCCACCTGGATCTTCAACAACCACCGCTGGCCCGTTCATCATCCCCAGCCCAAATTACCTTTCTGGGTCCGCTTACCTGACTCAGGAAGCCAACTACAATCCAGCCAGGAAGTGCTTTCGCAGGAGAAATTAGGTCTTGGTATACGGAGCTAGCAATCCCTAGACTATTTCGTGACTTTCAGATACACACTTTAGGAATGGAGTCGTGCAGACAGCACAGAAGGTTTGTAAAGGAGGGAAATCAAGCAATGGATTAGAGCTGGGGGGTGAGACAGGAAGTGATTGGGTGTTTTCCAGTCCAAGGTGCCAGTGATTCCAATAAGACCTGCAGCTACTAAAGGCAAGAGGGTAAGTCATGCTTTAGCGAGTCCTTGACTTCATTTCAATTTCTTCAAAAGCAGACCCTGTAAGCTTTTGGGTGCAAGTCGTTCATTTGGGAAGTAATCCCAGGAAACAGAGAGAGAGAGCAGGGACGAGAAACAGAGAAGAGCTGAAAGCCAAGGAAGGCTGCATTGATGAAGCGGGTCACTGTCACGGCACCTGGGGACCTGACACACCATATACGCACACCCCATATTGCTCTATGAGGGGCAACGAAGCCGGGCATCTGTCCTCAGGGATGGAGGCCACTCCTGAGGCGTTAATTCCCTGGGACATCTGCCCATTCCAGAGAACACGTGCAGGCAGAGGCTAGGAAAACTGTCCTCAGGTGACCGCAAGGTGGGCCAGAGCACCAGTCCCCAGGGTCTGCTACGGTCAAGCCCAAATGCATACGAATGATCAACAAAAAGAAAAAGAAATCACAGCCTCTGCACGGGAGGATGAGCGGGGAACTGAGAAGTGGCCCACGTCCAGAAATACATGACAGCACTTGATCACACAGCAGGGTCCCCAGCCACACGGCAAGACAAAACCACAGCTTTCCCACACGCGTGATGAAACAGAACGAGGGAAGGCAGAAGCAGCAGCAGCATGCTTGGGGGCAGGGCAGGGAGACAAAGGTGGATGGTGGGGCGCCGACAGCGCCCCCTGCTTTCCGTCTGGATCCTCCCCAGGGAGGAGGACCAAAGCCAGCGCCAGAAATAAATTTTTCAGGAAGGAAAAGGAAAGGCTGTTGGAATCGAGAGCCTCCAAAGCATGAGCAGCAATGAAATATTGGAAGAAACCTGCTTCCACATGCCCAAGCCTTCAGTAAACTCCTGTCCCGCTGCCGCCTTGGCCACAGTCCTCTTTCTACTCACGTGGAAACCAGCCAAGAAAAACTGTCCCCAAACGATGCCCTTTGATGTTTTAATATTCTGACTCTCCAATACACATCCTCACAGGAGCAGTCACCAGGGATTCCGAGAAGAAGACCAAGTTTGTTTACATTTTCTCAGCTGCTCTGTGACCCTGCCATGACCCCAGCTGGAAGATTTTTCCAGACATGGAACAGAAAGTCCCAAAGGAGGGAGAAGGCATTGTTTCTGAGAATGTTCTGAGAATGGCCGCAGGACTGGCCTGGCAGGGCACCCAAGGAGCTTCGAGACTGTTCTATCTTGCACTTCTATTTCTGTCTCGTTGTCTTGCTGTGTTCCCCTGACATTGGGGGTGGGGTGGGGGCTTGCCTTGTGTCATTTAGATGCTTTGTGTCCAGAAAAGGTGGTAGTCCAGAAAACATGGCAGGTGCCACACCTGTGTCTGCTGGATTGACCTGAGCCAGACAAGGGCAAGGAGCTAGGTGGAGGGGAGAGGAGGGGACGTGGGCCTGGAGCTGGGGCCAGCTGGCCGCTGCCGGCCTGCCAGCCGGGTCCGCTCAGGCCTTGCCAAGCTCCTTGGGAACAAGGAGGAAGAAGGCAGATGCCCGGTTCGGAGGCAGGTGCCAGGCAGTAGGGACTTAGGCATGGGACGGAAGCCTGCAGTCTGTCTGCAGCTGCGGCCCCAGAGAGGTGGTAACTTGCAGGTAGCAGGTGGGTCCTGGCATCCCAGGGGACCTCCAGGCTGCAGGAAAGAAAGGGTTCAGAGTCTGGCTAAAAGCATGGGGCTCCCAGGGCCAGACTGGGAGAAGGAGGCTGGCAAGTTGGCTGGGTTGGAAGGGACAAGTGGGTGTCAGATTTGGCCTGGGAGCCAGGCTGGGTGGGACCTCAGGTCTGCTGAGGTCACGGCAGGGGAGCTAAGGTGAAAGGTGTCATTGCGAAGACGAGGCTGTGGCTGTCTCTGGAGGAAGAGAGGACAGAAGGGCCTCAGGCCTGGCCAGATCCCTGCATCTGGGAGGAGGCTGCTTCAGGCACCTCTGGGCCTGGGGGAGGCCTGCTTGCCAGGCAAAGTGTGGGACCCGCTGTCTGCACAGCAATCCACGGGGCCCACTTGTAAGGATGTCAGCGGCCCACAGGATGGGAATGTATTAACGAGGGCCATCACCATCGCCATCATCTCACATGACTCCAGCCTCCATGGGGGAACGGTGTCCCTCTATGCCCAGAAGCCTTAAGTGGATCCCCCAGAATCACAAGCTGGTAAGTAGCAAAGCCAAGACTCTTCCAAACCCCCAATGCTGGGCTGTGTCCAAAATCTAACAAGAGGCTAATTTCATCGGCACATGGAAAGCGGGAGCTGACAATGACGATGTGCGTGTGTGTGTGTTGTCGGGGGTGGGGGTGCCGGGGAGGTGTTCAATAGCTATTTGTTAATGGACTGAGTGAAAGGCCAGGAAGATGGTGGCAGATTGGGGGTGGGGGACAGAACCACAGGGTAGAACTATTCTGGGGGCTCTGGGAGGGGAGGACAAGGCCCAGGGAGGACGGGCAGGCTCAGGGGGCATCCCCCCCAGAAGAGGCTGCCTGCCAAGGATCCCTGCTGAATAGAATCCCCCTCCAGAGAAGGACACTGCAGTCCCTGGCTCAGGTTCCTGGCTGCATCTGTAGGCATTTTACGTGAGCAGGTGCAGGTAGGAAGGGTAACTCTTGGAAGATTTTGCATTATTATCTCGGTGCCAGTGAGAACCAGTTGACTTTGCGTGAACCTGTGTGGCCTCCTTGTTTCTCCTGCTCAAGTTTCAGCGACAGAGACAAGATGGGAACGCTGGAGGCCAGGAGAGAAGTGCCAGGGGTCCGTCCTGCGACACTTCCCTAACCTTGCCGTGCACTGGCCTGTCTGCGGTGAATGAAGGCAGCTACCCCCCGGCACAGAAACGCATGGAGAACGTGGCATGGGAACGCGGTCCTGCTCTTCCCAGGTGCTCTGCGTTTCATCAGGAGGCCGGGGCGAGCTAGATGTGAGAAAGGAAGCAGCCTGCAGCAAGGCCCAAGTGATGTCTGCACGGCCTGACATCCAACCTACAGGAAATTCCCTAGGACGAGCAGGAAGAAACCCAGGTGGGCATGGGGAGCAGAACGCCTGGACCAGAGCGGTCCCTGCAGCCCGTGGGGAGGGGGAGGGGAGGCCTGCCCTGTTTCCAGATGAGAGCTCCCTGGCAGCCCTCCTGAGCAGCCTCCGCCCCACCAGCTCCCCCAGGCTCCTATAAAGGAAACAAATTAAAGGAGGAAAGGGAGGGGGAAGGAGGGAGGGTCCCTCTGGATTTTTTTTAATTGTCTTGCTGTGATTGCCTATTTAAGCCCACCTGGCAGAAAGAGGAATTAAAAACACTTCACCCTCCTTAGGGGGCCCTGAGAGAAAGGGAGGTGAAAGCTGAGTGAGCAGCGGGGAGGGGGCATTGGGGAAGGGGTGGGTGATGGTGCATGGACTTCCCAGGGAAGGAAAGGAAAGACTTCCCCGGAAAACGATTAGGAGAGAAGCCGGGGTCAGGTGAGGGCTGTGAATGGGGACAGGGTCCCTGGACAGCCGGCCGGCCTTCTGGGAGGTTGAAACTATGCTTGCTCAACTAATGCTCAGACGAGGAGATAACATTTAACTCTGTGAGGGCACGCAGGCGACTGTCCTTATCTGTGATACGGGTGTAATAATAGCATCTTCTGTCACAAAGCTGTTGTGAAGCACAGTCAAGACACACAGGAAGAGCTCAGAACAGTTCACTCAGAGGGTTGTCACCATGATGACGTCTGTCCATCCCCTGCAAGGCCACGCCTGTGCACTCGTAACCCCTGTGTGTCACTGACTGATGAAAAAGATCCAAAGATTCATTTATTCCACCAAAAGAGAAATAAAGGGTAACAGTGAGACCTGTGGCCTCCTGCGCAGAGAGATGAGTGCCAGGCCCATGAGCAGACAACAGACACACACAGCTGCCGACCGAGCAAGCTTGGGGGGGGGGTGGCACTATAAGCCCCTCACAGCTGGAGTTCTCATGCTCTGCTGGGCTGACCACTTCCAGACACACCCTAACCTGCTATTCCTCAGCAGGAACTGATTTTCTTATAGAGAACAGGGACTTGAGGAAATGAGATGCAGGCCAAGACACTTGGGGTATCATGGGGGGTGGGGGGCGGTCTCTGTGTGCCCAGCGATGGGGGGGAGTGTCTGAGTGAGGGAGGGAACAGTCACAGGACAGCAGGAGGGACCTGGGGCGGAAGGTCCCAGGACAAGTCTCCCCAGTTAACTCAACCCCAGGAGGCAGGAAGTCTGGAAGGAATCTTGGAGAAAAGTGGATTCTGGAACGAGGAATATCTGAAAACTCCTGAGGGGACCCTCGGTATCAAGAGGCCCCTTTCCCCAAGGCAGGGTTCTGTGCAGAGGTGGGGGCAATGGTCAGGACGACGGAGCCTGTACCCCAGTCATAAGAACCGCCACTTAGGAGTGCTTTAAATACATCTCTCCTTTCACCTTTCTACAAGAAACTTTTTTTTTTCCATCCCTATTTTACAGGGTAAGGAGCTGAGGCACAGGAGGGTATCTTGCTCAAGAGGTCTGGTTCTTAACCCCTGTGCTCCCTGCCCTCTCTCCTGGGGCCTGTGATGCCCTGATCCGTCACCCTCCCAGGGCCTGAGATGGTACAACAGAGGGGCTCCAGGGAGGCCAGTCCTCCTTCTCGGGATTCAGCCCGACAGCCATGCAGAAATGGGGGATTCTGAAATAAGACTGGTATGTTCCATGGGAGGCGCCCACGGGATCCTAACGTGCTCTCAGCTACTCTGTGGGGGCAGAAGTTCCACAACTGAGCCTCTACTTCAGCACCTATTTAAGAAGGATCAAGGCTTTCACGAAACGGTCCTAATCTCTCCCGGAACTGAGGCTGCTGCCAACTCCCCCTCCAAGGTCAACTTTGCAAACCAGCCCCAGAATTAACCAGCCCATAGTTTTCTTTTCAGGAACTACTGACATAACAAGAAAAACTATTTCACCCTCTTTTCTCCGGCCACACCGCGCAGCCTGTGGGATCTCAGTTCCCCAACCAGGGATCGAACCCGCACCCCCTGGAACAGAAGCGCGGAGTCTTAACCACTGGACCGCCAGGGAAGTCCCTCGCCCTCTTTTCTATTCTCAAAGTATAAATGGTTCCTCGTCATTTCTAAGAGGCTAACTTCAAGAATTAGTAGGTAAATAGTAACATTAACCAGGGAGATGATCCAGGAAGGCCTAAAGAGAAAGGCTTCGTAAGACCTGTGGCCGCCTCCTGTCAGTCTTGTCACCTGTCACCTCCCAAAGGCTAGAAGAGGCCACGCAGCTTATACGAGGGCCTGGCTCTCAGGAAATGGCTCGAGGCTAGATTTCCTGGAGAAGGAAGACAAAGGGAATCACGGGAAAATGAAGAGAAACTTAGCTCCCTGTAGACTGAGGGCCTCAGTAAACCTTGTTCGTCTGTCTGAGTATCACACAGGAAAGACCAGGCAGAGGGCCGGCCTGGGCTCACACATCAGCCTGGGCAACAGATGGACTCTCTGAGCCTCAGTTTACTCAGCTGTGAAATGGGCGATGATGGAAGAGCTCACCCACATCATAGGAAAAATGAAGAGACAGTCATAGGAAAGCTTGCTGGCCCAGCGCCCAGTCCACAGGAAGTATTAATAAACGTTGGCTATTATCATCCTTGTTGTGTTGTGTCACTATTTGAAATCCCCAACCTAAAGGGCGCGTTCCAACGGCCGTTACAACGTGATTCAGCGGAGTCGCTTACTGGTGGCCTCTCCTTGGCAGTGTTCTTTCCACGGTGCTCATCTGTCAACTATACAACTCCCTGAAATCTGGCTGTTTACAGCTGGGTGAGCTGAATCACCAGCTTCCTGCACTATTTGTCCTCAGCTGGCTTTCTTGATTTCCTTCTTTAGGCAGATATTCAAAGCAAGAGGTCCAAAAGTGGGGGCTGCTTTCTGCACTGGTGCCCAGCAAAGTTCACACTTCCTGTGTTCACACGGGGTAAGTCAGGGGCGGTGCAAGGGCGTGCGGGAGAAGCGACCTCCCGTTCTAGAACCTACTTCACACGTGACAATCTGGAGCAAGTACGAGTCAACGTCATGTGGTCCTGCCCCCTGCCCCGCCCCCGCTCCTCCTCCACACCCCTGAAAGTCACAGACAGCTTCAGGCAAGAAACAGTCAGGAGGCCCAGAAAATGGCCTGACAGTTTCTCCTGTTTGATGCACTGCTCCCTCTACACTCTAGTCCCCTTCGTTTTCCTAAAATGCCAAGGGGATTACTGACAAGCTAGCAGCCTCTCTCTCGGCGGGTCAGAGTCCCAGCACTGACATACTTACTTCCCAAGAGTGGCTCTCCATGCCCTTCCAGTGGGTCCCCATCCGGTCCATCCAGAG
The DNA here is from genome assembly GCF_964165515.1 of Mesoplodon bidens. Classification (NCBI taxonomy): domain Eukaryota; kingdom Metazoa; phylum Chordata; class Mammalia; order Artiodactyla; family Ziphiidae; genus Mesoplodon; species Mesoplodon bidens. The sequence goes on from NC_138161.1 coordinate 116,260,399, forward strand.
TCTCGCTCACCCCGCATGGAGGGGATTCTGTGCCATCCCTGGCTCCCGAGGGCGAGCCGGGCTGCTGGGCGGTGGGCACCTCCCCTCTCGGGCCCTGGCCGGGCTCTGGGCTTCTGTCCATCCCCACCGGAGCGTCGGCAGCCCCCAGGTTCTCCGTAGCCACACACCTGCCAGGCTCCTCTGTCGCATCCCGGGCATCCGCTGGGGGGCTGCCACCTGCCGAGTGCCCAGGGCAGTGGTACTGAGGTATGACCCCGACGAATTTCAGGCCCCGACTCGCAGCCTCCTGGATCTGTGAGGTAAACAGAACGAAGGGAAACAAGTGAATGGGATGTTCTAGCAAAGGGGGAACGAAATACCTCAGGGAGGCCTTGGAGGATGTTTCTGTCTGAACGTGAAGTCTCTCGAGCTGGCAAAGGCTCCGTGTCCTCAAGGCAGTGCCCACACCCCAACCCTGGCCCAACTGGGGACAGAGAGTGTGGGGCTTATTTTTTTTTAAACTATGGAAAAATAATGCATTTGGCTATGAAGGGCTGCGACGGCCTCTCTTGGCAACACTGTGTTAGTCCCGATTAGCAATTGTTTTCTAAGAAGCTGGAAGAAGGTTCTAAAAGGATGAGCTGGAACAAAGAGTGGCTGAAAGAGGAAGTTCATTTTGGTAAGAGTTTATTTTCTTGTTATTTTTTTTTTCTGATGAATCACCTACTTCCTGCTCATCAGGCTACTATATAATACGTCTATATAACGATATACTAACTACCAGATGACATTTTATGACCCAAAGAGCTTCCTCTCTGAAACAATTGTTTTGGCAGAGAAGGGCAGAGGTGGGGAGAATCACCACCGCGCAAAAGCTGACGCACGCAGCCCCGCAAGAGGGGACATATAAGGACATCAGTCCACACCCAGCCCACGGGCATCACTTTGGGCTGACCCATGACTCTCCATCCACCATCCAGTCCAGGTAACAGGTGGCACCTTCTCACCTCCTGAGCCTCAAGATGGGGGACGGATGGCCACACTGAGCTCTGTACCCCGTGAACGCTCCCCTCCCTAAAAAATACCCCAGGCAATTGAATGTAATAGTCGTAAGTGAAAAACAAACTGAAAGTAATAGCCAAATAAAATCAAGCAAGAGCTGGCCAAAACTAGAAGATGGGCTTTAGGGGACTTTCTGGGCAAGAATGCTCAAGTCACTTTACAAATAACTCAGGAGGTGGAGACCTCAGAGCTCTGTGAGTCTTAGTCACCAACCCCCAAGTGGATGACCTCAGAAAATCTCGAGGCTTCTGCGGTGATCATCTCCTGTCATTTGAGAATTAGTAAGAAATACCAGCACAGAGCTACTCTCTAAAGGAGAAGCAAGCCTTGGCAGCCCTCCCCGGATGACCCACCCTAACTTAAAGCAGGAGGTCATTTTAGTTCAACACTGGCCATTCTAGAAAATGGCCTGGAGCAGCTACACGAATGTACAGCCCAGTCTTTCTATAAGGCCTAGCCTGTGCTAGATGTAATGATAACAACAGTATTAATTGCCATCTATCACGGACCTACTATGTGTCAAGCCCTATACTATGCGTTTTATATAAATTGTTTTGCTTAACCCTTGAATGACCCTGCATGGTATCATGATCCTCATTTCAGATGAGGACACTAAGGCCCAGAGACATTAAAGTCATAAAGTAAGCTATGGGTAGCCAGGTTCAAAGCCAGGTCTGGCTTGGGCCCAAGTTCATTCTCTTAAGTACAAGGTCAAGTGGATACATGTCAAAGCATCAAGTTCTTGGATATGTATGTGCCCACACAAATGCCCATGGTTGGCCCAATTCATGCTTCAAAACTTAAAAAAAAAACTTAAAGTCATCCTTTCCATCCTGAAAAGTCATTTTTTCCCCATTAATCTGTGATATCTATCTACTCTTAGAAATTGTTTTGGAAAGCTTCTAAAACAACACACAGGTCACAAAAGTTTTAAAAGAAAAGACTGAGGAGATAATTATACCAAAGAGCCTTAGGTTGAGGGAAGGTAATGTGTACAAAGCATAGCTCTGAGCTTCCTGGCAGCACGAGCAAAAAGAGAAATGCAATGGATTTCACAGTCCCAAACGAAATAAGGAAAGACTCCTGCTCAAGAAGAGAGAAGCATAACGTGCTAGTAATTCGTCTGACATACAGGAGGTGATCAATAAGTATCTGTTGAATGAATGAATGAATGAATACATTACATAATGAGTGGATATGTGTCTCCTCTCCCAGAATGAGCTCCTAGAAGGTAGGGATGGAGACCAATTGATTTTTCAGCCCTAGACTCCAACAAACATTTATTAAGTCCCTATACTGGCTCAAACCAACATCACACTGAGGTTCTGGGGGATACAAAATAGAAGTCCTGACTTTCAAAAGATTCAGCCAATTATTGTAAACAGACTTTAAAAATATTATACTAACATGGCACAATAATGCTTATATTATAATGTTATATTAAAAAATCAAGATTCTACACTTTTTAGACACAGTATTACGACAGCTGTATAATATTTGTGTGTAATTTTTCAAAATTTATCTAATAAGCATGCATATTACCTTTATAATTGAAAAAAGTAAATATTCCAGAAATTTCTCATAGAGGGTGCTAAGCGCAATAATGGATATAAAGGTATAGAAAGGTATAGATTATTTCTGCCTGAAGGGGACACTGAGACGTTTCTCACAGAAGGTCAGGGCTGTAATAAACGAAATGGAGTAAGACTGCAATACAACTGGAAGAGGTGAGGGGTGTGGCAGAGCTGGAATGTGCATGCCTCACCGACAACATTCAAATTCAATTTTTTCCCAAAATATCGTGCTAAACCAATCCTATTTGGGGACCCAATCTGCGGGAGGCTTTGAAGGATGAATAGGAGTTCACCAGATGGGTGAAAAAAAGGGACAGGGCAGTGCAGGTAAAGAGATGGACGGATCATCACGGGCAAAGACTTGATGGTGTGCAACAGCCTGAGTATTGAAGAAATTTCTAGAAACATTTCTGGAACATGACATGAGAAGCCAGGAGTGCGCAGAAATGAGGCTGGGCTGGAAATCACAAGGGCCACACCATCGATGTCACAGAATACCAAGCCAACAAAGGCTCTGACTTCACCCCACAGCAACAGGTCCCTAACTTTCGCACCATAGTAACTCTTGAGACAGAGGAGGTGAGGGGTGAGGGGTGAGGGTCTGAGGGCAAAGCACAAGATTTCTTTGAATGCTAATCTTTTATCTTAAACATTAATGAAAACGTGGTATACTGCACCTAGTACTGCATAGTATCACAACTTTTAAAAAGATGCTCAAGTTAAATGGTAAAGATGCTCCCCTCTCCCCATTGCAAAACTTCCAGGGAAAGTGTGTCTCAAGAATATGAAACACCTTCATGCACAAATCTTTGTCTGCAGCTCTATTTACTTCCTTGGGGTGGATTCCTGGAAGTGCAATTAATGGGTCAAGGGATATCAGCTTTTCAAAGGCTTGGTACAGGATGCCAAATTGTTTACCAGGATTTTTTTTTTTTTTTTTTTGGCTGTGTTGGGTCTTCATTGCGGTATGCAGGCTTCTCATTGCGGTGGCTTCTCTTGTTGTGGAGTAAGGGCTCTAGGCGCGCAGGCTCAGGAGTTGTGGCGCAAGGACTTCATTGCTCCACAGAATGTGGGACCTTCCCAGACCAGGGATCGAACCCATGTCCCCTGCACTGGCAGGCGGATTCTTAACCACGGCGCCACCAGGGAAGTCCCCACAGGATTTTTTTTTTTTTTTTTTTTTTTTGGCGATACGCAGACCTCTCACTGTTGTGGCCTCTCCCGTTGCAGAGCACAGGCTCCGGACATGCAGACTCAGCGGCCATGGCTCACGGGCCCAGCCGCTCCGCGGCATGTGGGATCTTCGCAGACTGGGGCACGAACCCGTGTTCCCTGCACCGGCAGGTGGACTCTCAGCCACTGCGCCATCAGGGAAGCCCCCATATTGTTTACCAGAAAGGGTGAGTAGTCTTTTTTAACTAGAAGACCCACATTTAGATTTTATAAAGATCAATATTTGGCTACACCCTAGGGGCCCTGACGCCTTTGGTTTTCTACCTTATCCTAGAACGGGGACTTTGTTTTCTTTTTCGTAATGTCACTTGACTGTGTTTGTCAAACTGAATCCTGTTTGTTTCTCATTTACTCATGTATTCATTTGTTCATTCCTAACCTGCATTAAGCAGGTCTCGCGCACATCAGAAAGGTGGGCACTAGATGGTGTTCATCGGGGTTCATCCCTGGCCACCAGCTCTCCTCACCCCAAACTCCCCATGGGAACCTCCTCTACTCACCTGGACTTAACCACTAGTCATATGTTAATAATTCCCAAATTTGGACTCTCCAGTCCTGACTTTCCTCTGGGGCTCAGACCTACATGACCAATGATCACAGCTGATGGGTCTACTGTGGACCTTGTCCCTCACACTGGAGTAAAGGCATCTTCTTCAGTTCTTCCCTTTCTGTAACCCTGTGTAACTGCTCACCACATCCTGCCAGGTTTATCCCACGATGTTCCTGGAATCCCTCCCCCATTCTCCAGACTTCTCAGATCCCTTTACTTTCAGGGGCTCATCAGCAGCTGGACACCACCATGACTTCAAGCTACACCAGGTCTTCAAGATTGTGGAATTGAATCCATACAGAAGATCAAATCCTGAATGTCCAAGCCACTTTGGGTAAGGAATTCCCCACAGACTGTCACACGCATGCCCAAAGAGTTTCTCTAACATCTGTGATTAGATCATGGCAAAGCCCAGATCTGACTCTGAGTGTCTTAATGCAAACTGGTGCGCTTTCAGGACAGCGCTCTTCCACATTACACGATCCAACCTGTGCCAAGATGCCCAATCGGATACGAGTTTAAACTGAAATACACCCTGATCCACCTTTTCTCATGTTTGCTGCATTTAAAAACCATCCCACCCCCAACACTTAAAGGAGTAACAATTGCTGGTTTAGGCATCAAAAATTAACATTTTCAACTGACCCAAGACTTCATTCAACTGATCTATGATGAGTAAGAACAAATTCAATGGTAACTATATTTTCCCAGCCTAAAACCAGAGATCATGATGTGAAAAAGATTTATTTTTTCTTTTTTAAAACTTTATTTCTATAAAGGCTCAATGCATTGGCAAATGATGTCATCTTTGGTTATATATTTCAAGAATCATTTTGATTAAAGATAACACCATTGGGATAGTCCCTGATAGTCCCTGATACTCTAGGACGTCCTGTCTGTTACTCTACTTTCAAAATGAATACCATGCTGCTGCATCTGAGTGCAAATATATACTTTGTCTGGTCCTATACACATATTTGTTTAGAGTACATTTATCAACAAGGAAAACCAGTTAGGGAGAAATGGGACATGGGTTGAGTCTGGGAAAAATGAAAGACATAGGTGACACAGGAAAAGGAGCAGAAAAGACTCCTGCTGACAGGTGAGTAAGAACTGGAGTACTCACAGGCCATATGAGATGGCACAGGTGAAGGGTCAGAGGGAGTCCAGGAGTCCAGGACAATTCAGTCTGAATCTAATGAAGAAGGTGTCATGGTTCATTTTATGTGTCAACCTGGATAAACTATGGTGACCAGTTGTCAACACTGGCCTAGAAATTGCTGTAAAGGTATTTTTAGATGTGATTAACATCTACAGTCCATTGACTTTAAGTAAAGCAAATCACCCTCTATCATGTGGGTGGGCCTCACCCAATCAGTTGAAGGCCTTAAGAGCAAAGAGTGAGATCTTCCAAAGAAGAAGGAATTCTGCCTCCAGACAATCTGCCTGAGTTTTCAACCCTCAGACTCAAGGCTGCAACATCACTCTCACCCGAACCTCTAGCCTGCCAAATGGCCCTGCAGATTTGGGACTGGCCAGATCTCACAATAACATGAGCCAATTCCTTAAAATAAATCAATCTCAATTCCAGTCTCATGATATAGACAGACAGATAGACAGATAGATAACCCTATGAGTTGTTTCTCTGGAGAAATGTCATACAGGAGAAAAGCAGGTTAAGGGAGTGAGGGGAAGAAGACCGCACAGGGCAGGCTGCTAGAGGTCTCCAAATTCCAACCGGAGTGGGTGTGAAAGGAAGGCATGGCTAAGAGCTCCCAAAAGACAGGGAGATAAATGTGCTCCAAACAGGAACAAAGAAGGACTCAATCTGGTGTTGATTAAAGGGCCCAGGGAGAGGCTGAAGTGTACAAGAAGGTGGAGAGCAGTCACCATTGCCCAGGTGAAAGAAATCTCCCCACCATATTTTGAGGTGAAAGACTTAAATCTCTAACTGTTAGATTTAATTTCTATAAGTTATAAGCAGTTTCTAACTTTAGGATGAACTTACTGGAATCTCTATAACTAATGAGCTAATTAGTGCCTGGAATCAGAAACTTACTGACCTCTTAAAAATATGGAGCTATACTATCCAACATGGTAGCCACTAGCCAAGTGTGACTATTTAAACTTAAATTAATTCAAATAAAATTAAAAATTCAATTCCTCAGTCACACCAGCCACATTTCAAGTATTCGATAGCCTCTGTGGCTGGTGACTATAGTATTGGATGCAAATATAGAACATTTGGTGCAAATATAGAACATTTCTATCGTCACAGAAAGTTCTACTGGATAGACAGTGCTGTTGTGGGGCATAATAAACCATATGAAATACGGAGCAATGGAAACAGAGCTTTCAGTAATGAATGCAGATGCATATAATACAGGGTGAAGACCAAGACACACACACAAACATCCCAAATGGACCCTAGACCAGAGCAATGCCCACTGTGACCCTCCTCATAACTCGTGGGCCACCATTTCATGACAGCTGACATTTTAAAGTCTTTGGGGATCCATGACATACATAGGGAACCTACAAACAGAGGCATGTACCGTATGTCAAGAACAGGTGCAAAAATGCTGTTCTGGGTTGCACGGTTACACATGAGTCTTTACGGTGAATATTTTATCACACACACACAACCCTTCTCATCTTCTGTCGCCTAAACTCTTGTACCAGCTTTCTGAAAACAGAGGTTCAAAAATAACATGGGTTTTAGCTCAAGTCTGAAGCTGCCTTTAGTTCTGACGTGTTAACACTTTGCCTCAGGAATCGAAACTTTGACCAAGTGCTGCTGTGTGTTTAGCTCCGTTATGAGGCCACAAGGAAAGATCATGTAGACCTCTGGTGTTGTGGTTTTCTCTTTCAGTGACTGAGAGGTCTCAGAACGAGCCCTAGACAAGGAGTCTGAGACCTAAAGCTTTGGACTCAACACTGCCATTCGCTAGCTATGTTACTGGTCAACTCAGTTGATTTATCTGAGCTTCAGTTTCCTAATCTATAAAATGGGGATAATAATACCCATTTATTCATTCACTAACTACTTACTCAATATTTACTATGTGCTGGGCACTAGGTGCTGGGGAGGCAAACAGGCACTATCCCTGACCTCTTGAGTTTAATATGTGTTGATCTAACTCAAGGGGCAACTCAGAGACTCTGAAGAGTCCATGTGATCTCTCCTTCTCAACCTGCCTATGCTCAGTTTGAGGGACCACTGCTTGCCCCCTTAAGTCTCTGGCAAGGCTGAGGGTGAAGGAAGAGGTACTATTTTATTCTCCTCTGCTATTAGGAGTGATTTGGTGGGAAGCTTGGGAAATGATGGAAGAACTTGGAAAACTGTAAACTCCCTTAAAAGCAAAAGGAAGAGATGGGGTCCAACACTGGGGTAGGAGCAGAGAACAAATCCATCCTTTGGTGGTTCAGGGAAGGTATTCCTGACAAAAGGAGTTTTAGTGGCCTTCCTTACCTGTGTTAACTGATTCGGTTCTTTCACTTAGATTGTGCCTATAATTTCACTGTTCCCTGAAAATGTAGTTCATGGGAAATCAGTAGAACTAAGAGGTGGTGTGCTGTTAAGCTCCCTCAAAGATCTTCAACTGGTTTTTAAAGCCCCATGAAAACCAACCCATCAGAAGATCCCAACCTAATGTCAAAAGTCTCAATCAGGGCTTCCCTGGTGGCGCAGTGGTTGAGAGTCCGCCTGCCGATGCAGGGGACACGGGTTCGTGACCCAGTCCGGGAGGGTCCCACATGCCACGGAGCGGCTGGGCCCGTGGGCCATGGCAACTGAGCCTGCGCATCCGGAGCCTGTGCTCCGCAACGGGAGAGGCCACAACAGTGAGAGGCCCGTGTACCGCAAAAAAAAAAAAAGTCTAAATCAGAGATGCAAAAGAGAGGTGAACAAGGAGAGACCTATCTGTGGGGAGCAATCCAATGGTGTCTCAAAGAGCAAGCGCCAGCAGGGTAGGGCCAGAGCAGGATCTTAGGAAGACCTGGGACCAGCATCTCCAGCACTGTCAGTAAACTCGCTCCAGGTTTTGTCCCTGCTTTTATTTGTTACCATCATTCTTCTTTCTCTTCCACGACCAATTTTCTCCATGTGGCAGAAACTATGGCCATTGCCAACTTCTGAGTTTTTCTGCTCATAGCTTAGCCACTGGAGATAGAATGTCAAAACTTCCTGGCTACACACAAGTAAAAGATCTCAAGGAAGGGCTCTGATTGGCTCAGCTTAGGTCAGGTGTCCACTTCTGGGCCAATCAGCTCTGGCCATTGTTAGGGTAGCTCCTCTGGAATTCACATAGCTGGATTGTGGGAACAAAGCAGCTTTCAGAAGAAAAGGAATTTCAGGGCAGAAAAAATACATATTTAATATCTGTCATGTAGATACATCATCTGATGGGAAATAAAATTTGAAATTTGTGGCATCATCCAGGCAGGAAAACTGAGGGACCTTCAAGTCACAGGACCTCAGAAGGATCTGCATCTCCCACCAAGGCTACAGGATGCCCCCAGGCTTCCGCTAAGGCCAGTGCACACCCACAAAGAAAATGGAGAAACCAACCTCAAAAGCTTATGTCAGCAAAGCATTTAAAGAGACTTTCATCAGAGTCGCATGGGAAAGTCGAAGGATGTGCAACAGACTTCACGGTTTCTCAGTCTTGTGGCTGCTGAAATCCATGGCTGGTAAAATAACCTGACCCACAGGTAGAATATGTGCATACGGAATGGTTTGGGGGAAAGAATCCAAGAAGGAACAAGGCTAGCAAAGGCAAAGAGGTAAGAAAGTGTCCTAAGTTATGCAGAGAAGGACAAACGTCCTGCACCAAAAATCCATAATCACAGTAGCTTCCATCTACCGAGAGCTTACCGTGTGCCAAAAGCTGTTCTAAGGGCTTTACGTGGATTAACTCATTTCATCCTTTTGTAACAATAAGAGTAGATTTTCTTTTTTATCCCCATGTTACAGATCAGAAAACTGAGACACAGAGAGGTTGCACAGCTTGCCCAAGGGCACACAGCTAGCAAACGGCAGGTAGGATTCAAACCTAGTCAGCCTGGCTTCAGAGTCCATATTCCCACCTGTTATACAGCGTGTATTTACTATGGTATGTCCTACATTCTAAGCTATACTGTGAACTACCAGGGCTTGATCTTGCAGAGTGCTGAATCTTTAGAGTCTGGACTTCTTTTCTGGAGGCAACGAGATGCCATCACGGTTTCTGGCAGCAGTGACATAATCAGCCCTTTCCCAAGCAAAATTAATCTTTCCACAGGATGTGGTATGGATGGGGGAGGAGGGTAAAAGGAGGGAGGCAAAGAGAGTGGTTGGGGGCCGGGGAGTCACCGCAGGGCTCGTGGGAGAGGCCACAAGAGCTTACACTTGCCATGGGGAAGGATGGGCGAGGTAGACGGGAGACCCAAAGTAGACACGGCAGTCCAGGACTAAAAGGTGATACACTACGAGTCTCCAGTGTGTTGAACCATTGGTAAACTGTCGTGCAAACTTTAAACAGTTTGACTCTTTTGAAAGCAAAAGGTGAAGCTATTAACAATTAGTCTGTGATGACAGGCATGAGCTAGTCCAAGCTAACCCAGACACAGGGTCACTTCGTGACACGCGACCAGCAGTGACGACCCAGAAAGCTGCTTTAAAAAAGTACCAAACACACGGGTGACAGCTCTCCTCACCCCTCCCTGTCCAGCATGGGACCCGCTTCCTCCGCCAGCCATCCCTCCTGCCCTTACATCCTTGGCTTTCTCTGGCTAGCCCCTCCCACAAAGGTCAAGTCCCTCCAGTCCACTCACGGTCACAAAAAGAACAGCTTAGGGTCTTCCATCTAGACCGGCAGTGGACTCGGCTGTCCTGCAGTCCTTCCGCCCCCTCTGCCAGCTCTCCTGTCCTGTCTTTCCCCATGGGACCTACCCCACGCCTCCTTCACTTCCTCCACCTTCGCTATTTTACACTCCAAGTCCGTTCCCATCCGAGGCCTCAGCATCTGCAGCTTCCTCTGTTAGGGATGCTGTTTCCCTCCCCTCCCCACGACTGGTTTCTCCTTGTCACCAGGGTACCCTCTTTCCATATGGCCTTCACTGACATCCCAACCTAAAAAACGGTCACCCGGTCACTCTTCAGCACATCTCTTTGTTTAACTTTCATCATATCACTTATTTCCACATTTTTAAACTATTGTCTGTCTTTCCCAGTTGAATGAGAGCTCCGTGAGGGCAGGAGTGTTGTCTGTTTTGTCCCCCACTTTGTCCCCAGCATCTGAAACAGTTCCCGGTCCCTGGTAAGTACTCAGTAAATGTTTATGCAAGGAATGAATAGTCAGGAGATCAAATTTGCAGAATCTGAGGTTACTTCTAAAAGGAAACTTTTATGAGTCTACAGTTTCAGGAAATATCCATCTGGGGCCAATAATGTTTTACAAATACACTCATTTGAGATTGTGAAAATGTGCACATTGTTCGCTACTTGTATCGTTTTTAACAGTGAAGAAAACTGAGGCTGCAGGTACCTGGCAGTCCTTGGGTTTCCAGTTCATCTGGTAACAAACCAGGTCAATCTTCCCCTCAGGAGAAGGAAAATATGCAGAGGCGAACAATTCATTAATATCAGTACTTGTCATCACGGTAAAAAAAAATGCCTCATAACTGGGCATTCCACTGGGCCTTCTTTCAAAAGGCACTGCCTAAGACAGTGCATTTCCAGAAAAGAAAAGAAAAGAAAGAAAAGGAAAGGAAAGGAAAGGGGAGGGGAGGGCAGGGGAGGGGAGGGAAGGGAAGGGAAGGAAAAGAAAAAAGAAAAGAAAAGAAAGAAAAGAAAAGGAAAGGAAAGGGGAGGGGAGGGCGGGGGAGGGAAGGGAAGGGAAGGGAAGGAAAAGAAAAAAGAAAAGAGAAAAAAAACCAGCTAGAATCTAGAATCCTGGAACTGCTGATGCTGACAGCCCCAACTTTATCCTTTGGTAATAGCAGTGACCCTGGAATTATAAGCCTGGGGGCAAAGAACCTCAAGGGCTTATTAAGACTCCTGGGAATGTTCTGGAAAACGTGTTTGAGTCTTTATGGAACTCAAATCTCAGCACCACAGTTAAGTGACTGAGGCAAAAGAACCTGAGTTTAAAGAAGTTTAACCAGGAGCAGATGTTTCCCTTCACACCACATTGCTGCTTTAACATCCAGAATTCATGACTTTTTTTTCCCCACCACTGCCTGATTTACATAGGCCTCCAGAACATTAATGAAAGGCACTTTAACAAAATGTTGAGCTGGCGCTGTTGGACCAATGCTGTCCTAGTTTTAACCCTTAGTTTAAAAAAAAAAAAACAACCCCTTTTCTGTCCCCATGACTCCAGACCAGCAAAAATATAATACAGTCCTAATGGCATTTGAAACCCTCAGAGTAAACAGAGCAGTGAAACTAAGTACTTGGGGATGGTTTCCATTACAGTGTGCTAAAGAAATGAATGTTTTATTGTTCTTTTTGTAAATACCCTGGAGAACTCTGGGATGGTTTTTCTAGAAGATGAAAATGATCTGAGAGTTTCAGATCTCGTGAAGATATGTGATCTCTTTGCGTAACAAATAGGGTGGTTGTTTATGCGGGAAGAGGACTTTCCATTTCCAACTGTTGAGAATTACACTTAAAGATGATTTCCAATGCCCAATAACACTTTTATTCAATACTCAACTCCTTATTTCCACTTCTTGCCTTCATTTTTATTTTTTCTGTATTCCATATGAGCCCCAAATGGTCTCAAAGTTCTCTCTTTGTAAATGAACATAGCATGTCTGAATTCATGTCTGTGGCAGGTTGTATTTTCCAAAGATATCTCTCATCCCACATGACAGGCTGGAACCCTGTCACTCCCCCGACAAGAGGTGCAATCTATATATGTCTCCTTGGACCAGTATAGCCCTTGACCAATGAATAAAGTGAAAAGGAGACTATGCAACTTTTGAGGCCTGGTCATAAAATTTCCACGAACTTCCACCTTGTTTTGGGGGAAGAACACAGCCACACGTTTTGAGGAAGCCCAAGCAGTCTGTGGAGAGGCCTGTAGCCAGCAACTACTCGCCAGCGATGTGGGTGCACCATGTTGAAAGTGGATTCCCCAGCCACTGACCAGAGGATACCATGTGGAGCAAAGATTAGCTGCCTTGCCAAGTCCTGCCCAAGTGGCACATTTGTGAGCAAAATCAATGAATGGTGCCACTGTAAACCACTATGTTTTGGGGTGGTTTGTTACACAGCAATAGACATTCTCTTAAAATACAGTAATCCTCAGTAATTCATACCTATGGGAAGATACCAAACTTCAGGACTTTCTTAAAGTAAAATCCACAATCTTTATAAAGGATGCTGTTATAAAGGCCCACACTTCCAAGGAGTGGGCCTCTAGGGACCTGCTTTAATAAAGAGGTAAGACTAGTTTGTAATTAGCCTCTCAGTTTGTGATGATGCATCTGAACTGGTGGCATAGGCGGGCCCCCGGAGGTAAGCACGGCCCCTGCAGCGTGCCTTACGTTATTAACTGGCTGAGCAAAACTGTAGGCACATGGAGGCTCGGTTCTTGTTTATCACATGTTACAAATGCACAGCACATGAATTAGTGACGATGTCTCACTACTTAGGAACGCCACAGGACGATGCCCACACTCCCAAGCACCATCAGACTCAGAAAAAGTCACCGAGAAACCCTGTGCTTGGGGCTTCGGAAAAAAATCCATGTGTGTTCTTAAGGTGTCATAAAGAGAATATTCCCTGGCCCTCTGGGGAGTGTCTCAGAGGTCAGAGTGGCAACAGCATCTCTCATTCAAAATGGGAAGTCCTTGAAATAAAGTTTCCACCCCAACTGAACGACGAAGAGTTCCATCAAAAGCTAAATTTGGGGCTTCCCTGGTGGCGCAGTGGTTGAGAGTCCACCTGCCAATGCAGGGGACACGGGTTTGTGCCCCGGTCCGGGAAGATCCCATATGCCGCGGAGCGGCTGGGTCTGTGAGCCATGGCCGCTGAGCCTGCGTGTCCGGAGCCTGTGCTCCACAACGGGAGAGGCCACAACAGTGAGAGGCCCGTGTACCACAAAAAAAAAAAAAAAAAAAAAAAAAAAAAGCTAAATTTATTTCTACCAAGAATATATTTAAACACTTTCTTTTAAAGTTTTTCCGTCTCTTCAGGTACACTACGCTCGTAACATCCTTATCACGCCACCAATAGCATCCCTATCACTGCCAACGATAACGTCCCTACTTAAAGGAAGGGTGGTATGTGTGTACAATGGAACATTATTCAACCACGAAAAAGAAGACGATCCTGCCATCTGCAACAACATGGATGGACCTGGAAGGCATTGTGCTAAGTGAAATAAGTCAGACAAAGAAAGGCAAATACTGGAGGCTATCACTCGTATGTAGAATCTAAAAACGTCAAACTCAAAGAAATGTAGAGTAGAATGGTGGTTACCAGGAGCTAGGTGGGTAGGGGAAATGGGGACATGTTGGTCAAAGGGTACGAACTTCCAGTTATAACATGAATACATTCTGAGGATGTAATGGACACCATGATGACTGTAGTTAACAATACTGTATGTGTTGTATAATTGAAATTTGCTAAGGGAGCAGATGTTAATATTTTCAGCACACATGGGAAATGGTAACTTCGGATTCACGTGGTAGTCATTTAACAATATCTCAAATCATCACGTTGTACACCTTAAACTTACACAATGTTATTTGTCAATTATATCTCAATAAAGCTGGAAAAAAGCAAGCTCTCTACTACGCCACCAATAACATCTCTGCTATCCAAAACAATAACATCCCTACTAGCCATCCTCCACAGCGACCTTTTCAGTACCTAGGAATGCTGCTATAAGGCTAACAGAATGGACACGTAGACTGGGAAGTAATTAATTAGATGGGAAACCTTGGTTTAGCCTATTTTCTCTTATTGCTTAGGCTAGATTTATAATAGTTATTAGAATATGTGGGCCATTTGTCCAAACATACTTCTACAGATTACAGCACCACTCACAAAATGGTCATCTATCTTATTTTTCAGTTTTTTAAACACTTAAGAAGTCATAAGTGAATCATTTAGATTTTCCTTACAACGGATTTTTTCTTTCCACTGGAGTGTTAAAAGGCAATATTTACTTTTAGCTTTAAAAAAAGAGAATAATAGCTCTTGTACTGAACTCTAATCACAGTTATTAGTTAAGGGGGAAGACAAAAATCATTGTCAGTCAACAAACATTGATTTACTAGATGAAGAGCACAGGGAATACTAAGATGTGCCCAGCAAGATTCACAAAATGAGGGCATGTGGCACTGAAATTCAGCACGCCACCATTAAAAACCAGAATTAATAAATTTTTTTTGATAATGAGGGAGAAATAATTTAAAAGTCAGGTTGACCACACAATCACAGAATATTCAAGATGACTGATGTGCAAAAACTCATTTGACACACAAGAGAACCAAGAATTTGAGAAAATGATGTGTCCCTCCTAAATGCCAGCCCATGATTCGTTAAGCAGTAGGTTTCCTTTAGTGGAATCAGGAGACAATTCTGGAACTGGGCTTTTATTTTATTTATTTATTTATTTTTAAACATCTTTATTGGAGTATAATTGCTTTACAATGGTGTGTTAGTTTCTGCTTTATAACAAAGTGAATCAACAATACTTATACATATATCCCCATATCTCTTCCCTCTTGCGTCTCCCTCCCTCCCACTCTCCCTATCCCAACCCTCTAAGTGGTCACAAAGCACCGAGCTGATCTCCCTATGCTATGCTGACCAAATAGATTTTAACCTATTTTTCTCTCTCTCCAAGTATCTGTCTGCCTTCTTTCTTCTTTTCTGCCTTCTTTTTTATTTATTTATTTATTTATTTATTTATTTTTTGCTTTATAACAAATTAAATCAGTTATACAGGAACTGGGCTTTTAAAGTTCCAGATTTCTCCTGGAAGCGGCAACTTGGTTTCAGGACTTGAGTACTTGGTAAGCAGCCCCTCCTTACCCACTCCCCAAGCCATCCTCAACACTGCTGACTGGTCCTAATGGGATCCGGCTCTTTGAACGGGAATTCTCCCAAAAGCAGAAGAGGGGAAAACCTTACGTGGGTTGTAACCCTGTCACACCGGCTCTCAAAACCCTCCGAAAAGATTCCACGTAATCTCCAGCAATAAAATTGAGACCTTCCAGTTTGGGGGAAAGAGCCACCCGCCAGGATAAACTCCATCTCTCAGACGAGACACTCCACCCTCCACATGCCAAGAGGTCAGGCCAAATTCCCACACTCGTTATCTGTGCTGGATCCCAGACAAATCGGCAGACAAGAGGTCTCACTGAGCAGGGATGCTCAGCACCTCCAAACAACCCAGATGGGAAAGTTCAATCGGGCTGTAAACCCGTCAGCTACCACATGTGTTCACTGACAGCACATAATTAGCACTCACAACATGTTCCCCTCCCATAAAAGATATATATTTTTTGCATGCCATACATGCCACTTTGGAAACTTCCCTGGTGAGAACAGCAAATTCCATATTTGTAAACACGTCTGGTGGGAAGAATGAAGGGGACCTGGGTGACATTCTAATCCTCCCAAGTCACTTCCAGGGACGGCTGACTCAACAAGTTTCGACCACCCCCAAGCACAGACAAAAGTGACCGCAAGTGACAGGAAGGAGAAAACACGTGAGTGTCCATCACCTTGGTGTCCCCTGCCTCACCTCCAAAAGCCTCTGTCCCTATACAGTTCTGACACCTTTCAAGCCTCGGGAATCCACGGTGTCTCGCTCGGGAATCCACAGTGTCATTCCATAAATATTCATTGCGCATCTACTATATCAGCGGTCCCCAACCTTTCTGGCACCAGGGGCCGGTTTCGTGGTGGGGGTGGGGGCGAGGGGAGGGATGGCTCAGGCGGTAATGCGAGCGATGAGGAGCGGCAGATGAGGCTTCACTCACTCGCCCAGGCGCTCACCTCCTGCTGTGCGGCCCATTTCCTAACCGGCCGCTGCCCCGGGGGTTGGGGACCCCTGTACTATATGAGCCCCACTCTTCCTGGCACGGAAGAAAAGAGATGGGAAATAATAAACATAATAATTAAGTAAAAATAGTCAAGTATCTTCAGAGGCAAAAGAGGTACAGATACAAGAGAGATAGAGTGAAGGGAATCACTAGAGTGGGGAGGGCAGGGGCTAAGGTGCTCTTTTTTTTTTTGATGGCACCTCTGGCTTTCGGGATCTTAGTTCCCTGACCAGGGATCAAACCCGCACTCCGGCAGTGAAAGCACTGAGTCCTAACCACTGGACCACCGGGGAATTCTCTAAGGTGCTCTTTAAACAGATACACACTGCTGTATATAAAATAGATAACCAACAAGGACCTACTGAATAGCACAGGGAACTATACTCAATATTTTATAATAACCTATATGGGAGAAGAATCTGAAAAAGAATATATATAGATCTACATATATATGTAACTGAATCACTTTGTTGTACACCTGAAATTAGCACAATACTGTAAATCAACTATACTTCAATAACAAATATATAAAATGATGGGCAGGGTTCTGAGAAAGCGAACTCGAGCGAAGATTTGAAGGAAGGGAGGGAGTAGCCACGCAGGTATCTCAGAGGGAAGAAGGTTCATAAAAGTGATGTCCCCTGCCGAGAGTTAGACCGAATTCAGTAACCACAACTTGGTGGCCTGATTCACAGTGAGCTGAAAGGGGAAATACACAGTCCATACATAATCCCACGCTGCATCTCCAGGATGTAACCTGGATATCCCCTGGGTTTTACCCCCCCAAATGTTATTTCTCAGGAAAGAGGGAATTACACACATTTACAGACTTTTACAAAGTCTCTCACAAGACAACGACTCTCTGTCACTTTTATTTTGAACAACAAATACTGACTGGGGAAAGCACACTAGTCAAAGCTGATTTTGGATGTTTACTGAAGTCATCTGATGGATTTGATTTTTTAAAAGGAGGTAAATACATTCAACAAAACTTAAAATAATTCCTACAGCATGAAACAAAATTTGCGGGGAGCTGTAGTAAGCATGCTTCTTAAAGACCGCTTTTCAAAACAATGCAAGGAATTCTATGCACGAATGCAAATGGGACGCGGATGAATCTCACAGACAGAGTGTTGAGCAAAAGATGCCATTTACAAAGATGACACTTATATAAAGTTCCAAACCCAGCTAAGCTAACCTTTGCTGTTAGAAACTAGACAGAGGCTACCTTTGGGGAGGAGAAGGATGGGGGGTGATGGGCGTGGCCACTGGAGGTTCCCTGAGCTGTTCTGTTTCTTGACCTGGGTGCTGGTTACCCAGGTGAGTACATTTTGTGCAAACTCACTGAGCGGTACACTTACGATTTATGCACTCTCCCG
Source organism: Mesoplodon bidens (assembly GCF_964165515.1). Lineage (NCBI taxonomy): Eukaryota > Metazoa > Chordata > Mammalia > Artiodactyla > Ziphiidae > Mesoplodon > Mesoplodon bidens. Next base: position 116,278,227 of record NC_138161.1, read on the forward strand.
TATTTATGTTATTTTTAATAAAGAGACTTTTTTTTTTTTTTTTTTTTTTGCGTTACGCGGGCCTCTCACTGCTGTGGCCTCTCCCGTTGCGGAGCACAGGCTCCGGACGCGCAGGCCCAGCGGCCATGGCTCACGGGCCCAGCCGCTCCGCGGCACATGGGATCTTCCCAGACCGGGGCACAAACCCGCGTCCCCTGCATCGGCAGGCGGACTCTCAACCACTGCGCCACCAGGGAAGCCCAATAAAGAGACTTTTAAAAGAGTTATGCAGAGTACGTGGTTGCATTATGGTGATTTCTCATTCACGTATGAGCTGGATAAGAAAAAACAACTAATGTTAAATGAATGGGCACTTAGGACTTAGGATAGAGTTTCCAGTGATAGCACCATTCATGAATTTTAAAAGTGCCGAATTCCACACAATTTGGATGAAAGTAAACACGATGAGCTTGAAACCTGTGTTAGAAGCTCCCAGAAGTCCCTCTGATGATGACAGAAACACTGAGGGCAAAGATGCATGAAAAGGGTTGGAACAAAATTGTTTCACGAAATGTAAACATGGGGCGGGGAAAGCACTATTTCCAAATTTATGTGTTTTTAGATAAGTTAAAATATGCATGAAGAACTAAATTAATAATTAATATTCTAAAAGGAAATGTATTTCAAATATATTCCTCAAAGGTTATATAGTAAAGTTGACCCCAACGTATTTTTTTTTTTTTTTTTTTTTTTTTTTTTTGCAGTACGCGGGCCTCTCACTGTTGTGGCCTCTCCCGTTGCGGAGCACAGGCTCTGGACACACAGGCTCAGCGGCCATGGCCCACGGGCCCAGCCGCTCCGCAGCATGTGGGATCTTCCCAGACCGGGGCATGAACCCGTGTCCCCTTCATTGGCAGGTGGACTCTCAACCACTGCGCCACCAGGGAAGCCCTGGGCAGTGGTTTTTAATTATAACCCAAAGACTTTTTGGATCAGGCTTGTAAAGTATGTACCGGGAGGGGAGGGGCCACAGCAGTAGCTTCCGTGGAGATCACCAATGACCTCATGGCCATCCCACCAATGGCTATTTCTGATTTTCAGTCTTAGAAGCACCGGCAGTGTTGACAAGCCCTCCCCTGCTGAAGCATCCTCAGCCTCCATCACCCGCCCTCCCCGAGTTTCCCCTGGACCTCTGTAGCCACTCACTTTCTGCCTCTTTTCTCTGCCCACAGTGAATGCTAGAATTCCTCTGGGTTCCGATGGAGGCCCTCTTCCTTCACACCCTCCCTTCCTTCCTAAGTGATTTCATCATGGCCATGGCATCATTCACCATCTGCCAGCTGGTATCTCCAGCCCAGACCACTGCCCTGAGCTCCTGGACCACAGAAACGATGGCCTGTCCCACAAACTTTCTTATCTCAGCAGAGGCCTCCATTCCTTCAGCTGCACAGGCCAAACCAGCCTGGTCCCTCCCTCCCTACCATGCCGTTATTTGATCCGTAAACAGCCCTGGTGATCCCCCTGGCTCCGCAGTCCTTAAATCCAACCACATCTCCACCATGATGCTGTTCTGACTGTAAGCTAAGCTACAACCTAACCATCTACAAAGAGACACTACAACAGGATCCTAACCACACCCACCCCTGCCCCCCATCCAGTCTCTACCCCGCAGCCGTTCTGATCTTTCCAAAATGTAGATCTGGTATCATTCTCTAGCTCCTCCTAAAAGCCGCCCCCCCAGTGGCTTTCCACTGCATTTGGGAGAAAAACCCAAATCCTGCGGCTGGCCTGTGGGTCCTGCACACGTGAGTCCTGACTCTCCAGCCTCACCCTCCAATCTCTGCGGTCAAGTCAAAACTGCCTCCGTGAGCTTCCCTGGTGGCGCAGTGGTTGAGAGTCCGCCTGCCAATGCCGGGGACACGGGTTCGTGCCCCAGTCCGGGAGGATCCCACATGCCGTGGAGCGGCTGGGCCCATGAGCCCCGGCCGCTGAACCTGCGCATCCGGAGCCTGTGCTCCGCAACGGGAGAGGCCACAGCAGTGAGAGGCCTGCATACCGCAAAAAAAAAAAAAAAAAAAAACGGCCTCCGTCCCTTTCCTCTGACCAAACATGCCCCCTCCCACCTCCTGGCCTTTTTCCAAGTCCTTCCCGTCCCCACTACCTCCACTCTCTCTCACCTGTTTACCCCTCAGATCTCAGTGCACCACCCTCTCCCCCCACCGCCTGCCTGGGTCAGGGCCCCTCATGTTCTACTACGAAGCACATACCTTTGTGATGAGACCTCCACCCTGTGACCACCTGCTCTCAGCTGGGCTGTGAGCCTCCTGTGACCAGGGACAGTACCTGGACTGGCTAAGGCCTCCCCAGACGACACCTCAAAGGTCTGGTCACAGAAACATGGGTGAACCCTGGCCACCGGTACTGGGCCTTGGGTTCACGCACAGGGCAAAAAATGAAGCATAAGAGTTTGTCTCGGGGCCTCCCTGGTGGCGCAGTGGTTGAGAGTCCGCCTGCCGATGCAGGGGATACGGGTTCGTGCCCCGGTCTGGGAGGATCCCATATGCCGCGGAGCGGCTGGGCCCGTGAGCCATGGCCGCTGGGCCTGCGCATCCGGAGCCTGTGCTCCGCAACGGGAGAGGCCACAACAGTGAGAGGCCCGCATACCGCAAAAAGAAAAAAAAAAAAAAAAAAAGAGTTTGTCTCATTTTGGGCAGAGTGACCAAGACAAGCACACAACGCCCTCCCTCCCCTCAGGATCACATTAACTTCAGCTAACCTCCCAGGCCAGAACAGGGAGCTCACAGGCCAGTGAAAAGAGCAGAAAAGGAACTTTATAAGCAAACAGGCCTCCAGGCAGCAGCTCCTGCATTGTCCCCTCCACTGTGAGCGTCTAAGCCTGTGAGGCCCTCCTGCCTCCTACCCTGGCCTCAAGGGAGAGGATGTCCCATGCCACGTGTGCAGATCACCCCACCCTGGACCTGCCTCTGCTTTTTATCACCTCTAACGCCCGTTAACTTTTCCTTCTCTATCAGTACCTTTCAGCTTTTAAAGATGCTCAATTCTCCTATTCAAAACAAACTAACAAGAATTCCTTCGACCTGTACCCTGTCTTAGTCTCTATCTATACTTACATATTCTTAAACCCAGAATGTGAGGGGTCTCTGCCTGCCCCATCCCTTAAAAATTGCTCTTGTGAGATTTATCAGTGGCCTCCAGTGGTCAAACCCAGTGGGTGACCTCCCACCCCCAGTGGGTTCCAACTTGACCTCTTTCCTGCTGTTATGGTATTCCCTGGTCTCTTCCCGCAAATTCTGGAACATCACGCTCTTCCCTTTCTCCCCCTGCTTCCTTTAAAAGCCATTTCTTTTCCTCCTTCTCTGGATCCTCCTCAGAGCTCTCTCCTCTCTCCCTCTGCAGGAATGAGTGAACTCTCCCATCATGAATTCATCCTGTCCACGTCTCTGCCATCTTAGCCAGGGGCTACTCAAAATGTGGTCCTCGGCCCATTGCTGGTCCACCAACTTTCTGTTACCAGTTTGTGACAAGATAGGTACACAAAGCAAGAGAAAGCATTTATATACTTTTCTAGCTCTTCAACGTTGCCACCATGTTTCACTGTATTTTACAAAAGCATCCCTCCTTAATGAACTGGAAAAGAACAAAACAAACAAAACCTGGTCCTTCACCACAGAGAATCTGAGAATAAGAGAATCTGGTCTAGCCTTGCAGTTCTTTGATGGATCTATCTGCTTACACTGAGAAACCAAGACTTCCCAATAAGAAAATAAAAAACATTATCCACTTCTCTAAAACAAAGTCAACCAACGAGCCAGCCAAGCAACAGAAGACCTTAGGATCCTGGGTCTGTATTTTCCACGAGGCAGCAATGGGCTGAAGCCCTTGAGATGGGCATGTGCCCCCCAGAATCACTTCCCCGCCATCTCACCTGCCCCTCAACTACGTCCCCATTCCCTGCCTCCTCCCAAGCTCTGGTGTAACCATACTTGCCTTCTGGAATGTTTCCCAGAGGGTCCCACTGGCCCCTCGGTCCCAAACATGACCGTCACCAGCCCCATTACCTCTCGCCCCCAAACGGCCCCTTGGGCTGTGTGTTTCTCCTCATCCTTGCAAATGACCCCGCCTGACACTTCAGTCCCCTGAGTGTCATGTTAGGCTCCCCTCCCTCCTCTGTGACACAAAGTCTTAATGATTCTTCCTCTGCATTTCTCTTTTAATTTGTTCAGTCACTCGACAAATCTGTATTCAGTTCTGGAGACACAACAGGGAACAGGACACCCCATCCCCCTGCACTGCCTTGGCCCCTTCTCCGTCCAGCCCTAGCCCTGAGCCACTTCCCTCCACGCCTAGGGTACCCTCTCTGCTAGAACCACACTCCACTTTGCCTTAACCTCTCCCCCAGCCCTACCAGGGCAGCCTTTTAAACAATGCCACCATCCCCTTGGTCTGAGAGTAGATGAGGGTGCAGTGAGGAAAGGGAAGCCTTTTTAATATAATTTCCCTTTCACTCTCAGTCGGCAACTCGCACTAATTAAAATTACACCCTGCACAGCACTTGTAGAAATGAAGCCCCGAATACTCAACAATTAGCCAGAATAAACGATGAGTCATTTAGATACCACAGGCAAAGTTTCATAATCCTGGGGATTTGAGATATTCTGTTTCATTAAAAGGAGCCATTGAGATTTGAAATACCTGTCGGGTTCTCTTCTTTAGGACAAGATGTAAGCAGCATCGTTTGGTTTCCTGAAGGGCAATGCCTGTAGTTTAATCCAGGCCACTGAGTCTCTCAGCTTTCCCACACAGAACCTCGCAGGGGTCTGCCTTGCTTCCCCTCGATGTCTTCATTCCCAAGGCTCCGTGGTCCAGCGAAAACCGAAACCTAGTTCTAAGTAGGTCCTTCAGGTCCATCGTAAAAGGAGTTAATCTGAGAAAGTGAGAGCCCAGAGCTGAGGGTCTGAATCTCGCCCGGACAGTGGCAGGGGGTGTGGCTTTCTCCCCTGGGCAACCAGGCCTGGAGCCCCAGACTCCACTCAGGGGAGGCCTTGGACTTGCTCCGAAATCTGTCCCCACGTACCAGACACGGTTACACCCAATTGCCTCCCATCCCAACCCGGCCTTCTGGCTTGGACGGCTCCCTCCCAGTTCCTGAGGGCTCCGCAGAAGTGGCGGCAGGGCCCAGTGGTCAGGAGTGTGGCCCCTGGACCAGACAGGCTGGGTTCCAACCCCAGTCCTCCCTTTCCCAAGTGTAACTTTGGGCAAACTGCATAGCTTCTCTGTGCCTCAGTTTCTTCACCTGTAAAACGGGGATAAGGCTTCAGAAGGCCGAGATGAGGGTTAAGAGTATAGTGCTTGTAACAGCCCTTCAGCCCAGGGTCTGCCTGGCATCTAGGGGGATTGCCTCTGTGGAGTAAAATCCCATTTAAAATTCAAATTAACCTATATACGCATAAATGGGAGCCGGCAGCACATAATACAGAGAGACTAATTCATCTTTTTTTTTTTCCCTTGTATTCCTGCCCCAGGGGAATTCTTGCTCCTGAAGCCGGAGACTCCAGGCCATTTCCTGCATCTTTAGAGGAAGGAACCCTCTCTCTCCACCCCCAATTCACCTGAGCTGGCTTGAGTAGGGCTCCCTTTCACGTAACCAAAAGAACGGTGCCCAGAACAGCCTTCCTCCTCCCACTGTCCATCCTAAACTCCAGCCAATCAGGACGTGGCTCTTTCTCAGCCTTGAGCCTTTCCTCCATGCTCCCGTCTACACCGGGAACAGCACTGTCCACCAGGCCCCTCCACCTCCGCCAGCGCCCATCACTCGCTGCTCAGAGCCCCCATCCTATAGCTCACGTCTCCATAGCCTTCCCAGGCCACCTGGCCACAGACCCTCCCCAGACCCTCCTCCCCAGCTCCATGGGCACCCGCTGGGGCCATCCCAGGCCCCATCGCTCTGCAGTCGCGGCCCCTGGCAAAGCCCCCGTCCTCTCTGAGCTGTCTCCTCCGGTCTAGAAGGGAGACATCACTGCCAGCGTGGCCCCCGGAACGGAAATACTGTGCAGCACCAACCAGAAAATGTGTGCCATGACTCGGCAAACTTTAAAGTGCTTTCGAAACATCCAGACACTTCCCCAAGAAGCTCCAAAGAATGTAAAGTCATTCGAAGATGAACGTGTAGACTCTTCATTCTATATCACCCTGTCTTCTTTACAATCTCTGGGAACTCTGGGGAACAGAAATTCCAAAGGGTCCCACAAACACACCAGCCACATGAAACAGGCTCTGGGAGTTCCCTGGCAGGCTGAACCTTTGTCTCAGAGGAACAGAGGCAGCACTGAAGTGCTCCCGGCCTTGCAACTATCTCTCGAGCATTCCGTTCTAGGGCTTGGAAGATGTATTCTCTCCAAGTCTGCCCATAAAACTGTATCTTAAATGTTCTGTGGGCCATAATAAATAATTTACATAAAGGGTCAGTTAGATGGAGCACAGCAGGATACCAGAGGGAAGAACACAGTGCAGTAGCCCAGGTTTAATTTGATCAGCCAAAGTGCTCAGAGCATCATTAAGCCACACGGAAAGGAAGAGAGTCATCTTTTTTATACAGCTCCCTTCACCCTCCGTGTGAAATCGTGATGGAGTGGGGCTGTGAATTATGGCATCTTCAGCTAATTTTACATGACACAGATACAAATGATTTTATTTTTCCTCATTGTGGAAAATAATGAAATCTCCTTTCCCTCCCTCCGTCCATGTCCTCTATCCAAAGGTTCTGCTAATTTAAAACATTTGGTGGAAAAACAACACTGAGGCATTGTTCTGAAGAAAAGAAAAATTCTAATCACTTTGAGTTTAATTCTACTGTGCAGAGAAGAATATGAGCTTATCCTGGATGATGGCACAGTGACAAAATGAGTTAATTACCGTCTCATCGTAAGATGGATCTACTTGTCATAGGGACAGGAGCCATTATTTCACACAAAATAATGACCCAGATAAAAAAGGAATGGCTGTAGGCAGTAGCTGCCAGTGACACAGCTTCATCTTGACCTAAGTGAATGGCAATTAACAAGTGTCACCACTTGTTATACACACACACACACACACACACACATATACATATATATAGGGACCAAGCTATTCATTAAATATTTACTAAAAATACACAAAATTTTTTTTTTTTTTTTTTTTGCAATACGTGGGCCTCTCACTGCTGTGGCCTCTCCTGCTGCGGAGCACAGGCTCCAGATGCGCAGGCTCAGCGGCCATGGCTCACGGGCCCAGCCGCTCCGCGGCATGTGGGATCCTCCCGGACCGGGGCACGAACCCACGTCCCCTGCATCGGCAGGCGGACTCTCAACCACTGCGCCACCAGGGAAGCCCGCACAAAATAATTTTTACTGTCTTTCTTCCCAGGGAACTCCTGTAGTCTTCTACCCGTGTGATGACAGGAAAATGTACACACGTGTGCAATTCAGCCATCAGCTGCAACCGCTGTTGACCTTGCAGAGAGGCCCCCATTCCTCTCCTCTTTGCACCAGAGGCGGTGTTTTCTCCAGAAATCATGTCCACCAACAGAAAAGGGGGGCAACGGAAGGGGGCCCAGTCCCATCATTTTGTACCTCTTCTCCTGGTTGTCATGGCCACTGGCCTAGAACTAGAGCCACAGCCAGCAGTGACAGCCAGAAACACTAGATCCTCCCAGGTGGAGCCCCCGGCCATGGACCGACAGGGCAGGGCCAAATGGCCAGGCCACCTCAACACCTGGGTTCTCCAGAGTGGGTAGCTTCCCTTCCACTCTGCTGACCACAACCATGAACTATGTCTCTACTGAGAGAAAGAGAGATGAGAGACTCTGAGATACACATCTGGAGACCAATTCTGGCTCAGAAATCTCAGTGCTACCTGAGTGTGCAAGCTGTCTAGTCTGCCCGAACCCAGTCATTTGTATATGAAAACCAGGGGTACAGAGGCACCCTGTGCCTGCTGCACAGGCAGAGGCAGGATGGCACAGTGGGCTTTAAAGTGTATCCTCTTCAAAATGTTAAAAACAGAATCGCATGGAGACTATCATACTAAGTGAAGTCAGCCAGACAGAGAAAGATAAATATGATATGTCACTTATATGTGGAATCTAACCAAAAGATACAGGTGAACTTATTTGCAAAACAGAAATAGACCCACAGACACAGAAAACAAACTTATGGTTACCATAAGGGATAAATTAGGAGTTTGGGAATAACATAAATACACTACTATATAGGAAACAGATAAACAACAAGGACCAACTGTATAGCACAGGGAACTATCTCAATATTTTATAATAATGTATAAAGAAAAAGCATATGAAAAAGAATATATGTGTGTGTGCGTATATATGTATGCATGTATATATACATATACATATTTATAACTGAATTGCTGTGCTGTACACCTGAAACTAACACGACATTGTAAATCAACTATACTTCAATAAAAAAAATAATTTTTAATGCTAAAAACAGAATTCTTATACAAACATAGAATGAGCAGGTGTCAATGATCAATTTAACCAATTATTGAATAAATCATGGGATACTGCCATGTGTACACACACACACACACACACACAATCAGTGGGGGGGGGAAGAATGTTGGGATGAAAGTAAAAGTTAACACAAAAGTGGCTGATGTCCTTCAGGGCATATAAACTATAACTCTGGGGTTCTGTCCTCTGTGGGACAGACGCCCACCTGCACTGCAGGCACTGCAGACACACGGCATCTGAGTGTCCACTCAGCAGGCTGTTTACAACCTGATATGGCCACAAGGCAACGGGTCAGTCCTGCAGTGATCTGGTTTGGTTAAGACAAAAGTGCCAAATCACATGTTTTTAAAAGAGCCTGTTTGATAGTATGGCCAGAGCCGATGCCCTCATCTTACCAACCCGCCCCTCAAATATTCCAAGCATCTGAGTCTAATTACAAAACCATTTCTACAACTATTTTTCCCCAGTGCTCAGATCACGGGGTAAATCCCACCTCTAGAATGCCCCTACCAAGTTTATGAGAACATTTTATTTGCAGCAATCCAAAGAAGATGGCCCTATTTATACAGACATCTCTCTGAGTTATGAAAGCACCCATGTTCTCAGGCTTAGGCATGTGTGAACTAAAACTGCTTTTCCTCCCACTTCTTAAAAATGATCTGAATTCTACCATAGCAGAAAGAGTCTCCATCGTCCTAGTAAAATTACCCAAATGTCTGACCTAAGAGGTCATCCGATTCCTGGGCTACGGGTCTCGGCTCCCATCATACCAGAGTGGTTATTCCCAGGGCCTTGTAGCGCCTGAACACTCCACAAATGTTGAAGAGAGGGAGGCAGAGAGTGAACCAAAAAAAAAAATAAATAATAGAATCACTGGTTGTTTAAAGGGACCATCCAATTATTCCACTTTTCTGCAGAACTTCTCTCCACGGCCTCCTGTTGCTTTCACAGCCGAGTCCGGCCCCTTCCTTCCACCCCTCATGGCCCCTTTCTTGCCAAAGGTCCTCTGATCTTCTTTTCATTCCCCTCAGGCCCTCACACATGCTGCTCCCTCTGTTCCGAGGGACCCCAACCCACCCACTGCAGCCCCATCAGGCCTAATCCTACTGTCTCAGCCCGAGGCGCCTCCCCGACTCCCACACCACACCCGGTCTGTCCGCTGCTTCCCTCGTGGTCATGCTCATCACTCGGGTTCAGAAAAGCCTTCACTGTGAGGACACGAGGGCAGGACCACGGCTATTTTGTTCTCTGCGTGCCAGCACCTAGTACTATTTCTGGCCTGACAACAGCCAACAATATTTATTAAAGAATTCACTGATTGACTGGATCTCAGACAAACCACAATCTCCTCTACATCATGCGGGACTGCCAATTATTTTGGGAGACTGGGAAGGGGAGGACAAGGCAAGCATTAAGCGATGAACTTAGCCCCAGTTTGGGCAAGGACATTCCTCCTGCAGTAAACGTCAGCGTATTGAAACTCAGCGCACCCTGCAATTAGGCAGGAAACCTCATGTGGCTCAAAGAGAAGTTCAAAACCAGACATATTTCAGGGCAGAAAATGAACCCCCTGCAACGAGGCAATTTTCCCTGCTATGATCGCATGCCAGTGGTCACCGGACTGTGGCACGCTCCCACTCTAGGAAAGAAAGGGGGCTTGTGACAATGAAGACCCACGGGGGAGTGGAAGGTGGGATGTGGGGGGCTCACACCACCCTGAGGATTTGAAGGGGCTGCTGGCAGTGGGCCGGCAGGCCTGTCAGCTGTTAACGCCACTCCAGCCCTAAAAACACAGGGTCTGCCATCCTTGGAGGAGGGGAAGCCACCTTGTTCCAGAGCCAAGGCCAGCCTGAGTGGGAGTGGACTGACCCCCATGAGGCCGCCCAAAGTCCCAGGTCAGAACAGGCCTGGGGAGTGCAGCCCACCTGCCCTCAGCCAGCCCCCAGCCATTCACTCAGGCACGCGCTCGGCGAGCCTGTTCAATTGCATCCTGACTGCAGCACTCACCTTCTTAATGAACTCTGGGATGATTTTTTGGTCTGTCAGGTGGTCTAGGGAAGAATAGCAATCTAATTCCAAGATGTAGCCTTCATTGTGAAGATCAGTGTTCTGAGATCTGAAAAGAGAAACACACACACACGCACAAGTTAAGATTTTGCATAATATACATATTAAAAAAAAAGAATCACTGGGTGTTGAATGAAATCCTAATTTCTTTCCTGAAAGTAACTGTCAAAAAGGCAGTTCTGAAAAAATAATTTGTGGTTAACAACTCAAATAATATAGAGGGACCTATTAATACTTCATGGAAAGACCTCCAAGACATATCATCAAGGAAAACACATCATTATAGAATGATGGGTTTAGTACAATAAGGTTTATACCTTAAACAACACAAACACAAACACCCACACACACACACACACACACACACACAGTCCAGTAATGTATATTTCCCATTGGCAAACCAATAACAGCAGCGACCTCTTGGGGGATGGTGAGGGCCAGTGTGGGAATCGGGCGGGGATGGTGCTGGTGATCAAAAGTGAGTTTGGCTGTATCTCTGATTTTTTCACTTTTTTGGAAGAGAATATATTCACGTACCATTTAGAAAATTAAAAATTAATTTTTAAAAGACTTTTAAAGGGTTCAACCCCTACAGAGGGCAATCCGGCAAAATCTATCAAAACTAAAGATGCATGAAGAAAAGAATATAAGGCAACTGAAGTAGAAATCCTGGGACGAGAGCGGACGTGAAGGGTTGTCTGAAGCAAACACCAAACACCTTGCGGTTGAGACGGAGGCGTCCAGTGTGCCCTGCCCCCCATCACCGCCCCCCAACCAGGTGGTGGGGCTGCTTCCCCATCCCCCTCATATAGATGTGCACGTGACCCAATGCTGGGTGCACTTGGGACAACCAGCAGCAAGTGGTCACCAGAAGGAAATCCCACCACTCCGTGTCACTCCTTTGAGGGACCCCTGGGTGACACTATGGGGCTGATGGACTCCTGGGAACCACGTTGTTGTCAGAAATTGAAGGTGACTGGCTGGCCCTGCCAGACGTCAGACAACAGGAAGTGAACATCAGTCAAGGGCCGGCAGACCATGCCCTTTCCTCGTGGGAAGGGGGACTTGGAGACCAGGGCCGGGCTCTTCAGGGCTCACACCACGTGTACAGCAACTCTCCACTGCCGAGGGCAAAGTAGGGCCCTCCCACCTGACTTAGGAGGGTCCCTACCGAGGAGGGGCCCCTGCAGCCCCTGTGAGAGCAGGTGCAGCCAGGACGGGTGCCTTCATACTGAATTCCTGAGACACGTATATCCCACAAAATAAACAGTTTCTGAATGCCTATTTGCTATAATATTTTAAAGATGAGTTTCTAGGAGTCTTATATATCATTCAAAGCAATTTATGCTGCCATTAACCATCTGAGTATGATTCACACGAAATTCAAAAGTGGAAAAATTAAAGAGGATTTGGTTTTCCCCAGGTGTGCAACTGTGATATTTTACTTTTCTCTCTAACATATCCTTTCAGGGGTAGGGACTGAGGGGCATACTTTTGAAATGTAAAAGAATCAACTGATTCCAAACTGGCCAAACTGGAATAAACTAATTCCAAAAGAATCGACCAATTCTGAACCTCAGCCTGCTCGCCTAAAAACTTCATCAGAGATTAGACTCGTGTTCTCCCTTTTTCCCCCATGTTCTTACTCTCTCCCCACCGTAAACAAAAGACATGCTAAGAGGAAGTAAAGCAGAAGATTCCAGACTTTTGAAAGAGAAGACTTAGTCAAGATACTGTCATATGCATCGTGTGGGATCTCAAACAACAAAGACAGGAATAGGAGGAGGAAAATAGGATGTGAAATCCCCACTGCTGTCACACAGGGACACCAGACTGTACAAGGTTATTTATAAATACCCACTGACATTTTGTTTTGTTTTTTTATAAATGTATTTATTTTTATTTATTTATATTTGGCTGTGTTGGGTCTCCATTGCTGCACACAGGCTTTCTGTATTTGCGGTGAGCGGGGGCTACTCTTCATTGCGGTGCGTGGGCTCTAGGTACGCGGGCTTCAGTAGTTGTGGCTCGCAGGCTCAGTAGTTGTGGCTTGCTGGCTCTAGCGCGCAGGCTCAGTAGTTGTGGCACATGGGCTTAGTTGCTCCGGGGCACAACATTATAAATCAACTGTACTTCAATTAAAAAAAAGAATCCTTCAATAAGAAACCAAAGCAATAAAATAAAATAAGTCAACACTGTATCCACTCTGTAAAACACCCATAAAATGAATGGAGCGAAGACGGGTCTGTCTTTAAACAACTCACAGGCCAGACTCGCTAGACTCGCAAGGGATAATTGTTCGTACAGGATCTAATAACTCTCAGCTTTGCTTCTAGAACAAGAAGTACTCTGAGGAGGAAAGCAAGCTCTGGTTCATTTCATCAGATAATTAACTCAGCTACATCTGAACTGAAAGAAGCACAAAAGGTGGACAAAAATAGGCATTATTACAAATTTTCTAGATGAAACATGAAAACTCACATCTCGGCCTACGGTCACTTGAAAGCAAAGCCATGCATATTGGAGGAATAGGTGAGTAACTAAAGGTCTCCCCTGCCTTACAGGAATTACCTCCACAGTTTAAAATGAAAGGGTTGGAACACTGAAGAGCGGCTGCGGGGGAGGGGTGTGGCAAGGACCCCTGACTACTCCAAGGACAGATGCCCAGGCCCTCAAGTCAGCACTCTGTGAGGGGTGAGGCCAGAGCTGGGTGGGTGGCACAGTCACACAGAAAGCCCCTCCCTGCCAGCAGCCCTGTGAAAAACTGTGTATCAAATCCACAAAAGCTTGAAGCTTGCCTACAGGCCTGCCAGTGGGAGCCTCTGGGCTTCTCAGCACTGGGGGGAGGTTGGGTGGAGGGAGGGCAGTGACCGTGGTTGCTCTAAGGTGACCCCCAATGACCTTCCTTTTCTGGTGTTCATGCCTTTGTAGAGTCCCTCCCCCTGAGTGGGGGCAGGGCCTGTGACGTGCTTCTAATCAAAATAACCAGGCAAAGGGACAGGAGATCCCTCTCATGATGACGTGACACCATAAGACTCCACCTTAGCAGATGAGAGCTAGACCCTGCCCTTGCTGGCTGCCAGGCTGCCAGGGCACCGTGTGGGCAGTCCTTGGATGACAGCCATCAAGAAACAGAGATCTCAGCCCTAGGAGATGAATTCTGCCCACCACCAAACAGAGCTTGGGAGCAGACCTTTCCCCAGTCAAGCCCCTGATGAGACTGCAGCCCCAGCCAATACTTCCACTGCAGCCTGATGAGACCTGAAACAGAGTGCCCAGAAAAGCTGCAGTAACTGAGATCAAATGTATGTTGTTGGAACCAGTAAACTTGTGGTAATTTACTACAGAGCGTAGAAAACTCACGCAGTTGCCGAGCAGGAAGACATGGCAGCTTCATGCTCAGACCAGGCCTCCTGCTGGTGGCTGGGTCTAGGCTCAGGACCCAAGACCCAGCCAGACACCTGAGAAGAGCCTCTGAAAGGTGATGAGTGTTTCATGTCCCAGAGGGCAAGGACCACCCTGGCATCAAGAAGCAGACATGCCCTAGAAGTGAGTCCAGGAACCATGGCCTGGCCCCCAGCACAGGGGAGTAGATGTCCTGCAGTCAGTCAAGTGCCTAAGAATCCTTAAGATGCATCACTGGCTGAGCAGGGGTCTGCACCCTCCTGTGGGGGAGGGGAAACACCACTTATGTTTCCCCAAAGGACATGTCCTTGTGTTGTCCTGGAAAAGGATACTGGAAACTATCAAACACCCACCTGGACTGAAGCCCACTGGCTTCCACTTCCAGAAGGGACAGAAAGATCTGGGTCTAAACAATTAAAAAAAAAAAAGAGGGACACAGAATGCACTTCTGGAGATGTAGGATTAACTACCTGACAAAGGCTCCCTTATCTAAAAATTAACAGTAAATACACTAAGATTAAATGCAGACACTCTGAGAAGAGCATTGCTAACAATGAAATATGCTTCCCCGTCTCCCTGCATACCTCCCCTCCATAATTTCCTCTAGATTTATTAGTTAGAGGTTGCGGGTCCTAAAGCTAACTACAGGTGGATCATTTCCCAGCTGTGTGCCTTTGGACAATTTATTTAAACATTCTATGCCTCAGTTTCTTTCACTGTCAAATGGGAATATTATGAGTAGCTATCTCTTGGCATCCTTGTAAGGATTAAATCAGACAAAAGCATGTAAAGCCCTTAGCATAGGGCATGGCAAGAAGTTCGGGCTCAACAAATATTAGCAGCTGCTGATCTACTTCTATCATCTGTAAGTGCATTCCTAGCCCTTTTCATAGTTCCTAATTACTCATTCATTCAACGAATATTGATCACACTACTACTTTGTGCCAGACACTCTTCTTTAGCATCAATAGACAAAAGAGACGAAATCTCTGCTCTCAGAGCTCACAACCTGGTGGAGGGAGACAGGCAATAAACAAGAAATACTCACGAGCACAGAGAGTATGTTCAACGGTGGTAAGTGTTAAAGAAAAAAGAGGCAGCAAGGTGTAGAGAATCACGAGCGGTGGGAAGCTGCAGTTTTTATGAGGATGGTCAGGGCAGCCTCACTGAGAAGGTGACACTTGCAATAAAGATCTACGGGAGGTGACCATGCTGACAGCCAGGAAAGAAGCTTCCAGGCAGAGGAACAGCCAGTGCAAAGGTCCTAAGGTGAGATGGTACAAAAAAGCCCTGTGGCTGGAGCTCAGTGAACCAGGGGCAGGAGATGAGGTCGGAGAGCCAAAGGGGAGCCAGAGAGTGTAGAACTTACAGGCCACGGTGAAGACAGTGGCTTTTACTCAGAACGATAGGGGAAGCCCTTGTTGAACAGAGAAGTGACACCATCGGATCTATTTTATTTTTATAGAAGTATAGTTGATTTACAATATCGTGTTAGTTTCAGGTGTATAGCACAGTGATTCAGTTATATTATATATATATATATATATATAAATAACTTTTTCAGATTCTTTTCCCTTATAGGTTACTACAAAATATTGTGTAGAGTTCCCTGTGCTCTACAGCAGGTCCTTGTTGGTTATCCGTTTTATATATAGAAGTGGGTACATGTTTATTTTAAAAGGAGCCTTCTGGCTGTAGGGGGCAGCTAAGAGACTAACCCAGTGGTCCACGCGGGAGGTGATGGTGACCCCAAGGGGCCTGGTAGCAGCGTAGCAGCGCTGGGAAGTGGTGGATTCTGGATATATTTTCAAGGTAGAACCTTCAAGACTTCCTTATGAACAGAACAGCTTGTGAGGTGTGAAGGGAAGAAAGCAGATGAGGATGGCTCCAAGGATTGCTCCAGCCACCGAGAGAGTAGATGATGCTGACACAACTATGATGGGGAAGGCTGGGGCGGGAATGGTCACAGGCTTGGGGACAAGATCAGTAATTCGGCTTCCTAGGTACTGAATTTGACATTATCCAGCAGACGGCCAAGGAGAGATATCTGGTAGAGAGCTGAATACATATTCGAGTCTGGACTTCAGGAGAGAGGGCTGGAGATGTGAATCTGGGAGTCATCAGCTTCCACATGGTATTCAAAGCATGAGACTAAATGAGATCTCAATTAATATATAGGCAGAAGAGTCAAGGACTGAGCTTGGGGACCCTCCACCATGAAGAGGGTGGGGAGAAAAGAAGAGAAAGCAGCCAAGGAGACAAAGAAAGAGCAACCATGGGGGAAGAGAGAAAACCAAGGGAATGTGCAGTCCTGGATCAAATCAAGGAAGTACATCTAGGGGAGGGTAGGAGCCACCCTGTCCATTGCTTCAATTAACGTATTTACAATCTTCTCTTCAATTTACTTATCCTCTTGAAATCCCAAGAGAGAAACTGGATTTAATCCACCCTACAGAAAACGGTGCGAAGAAATCAGTTCACATTTAATATTATATATGACTATCCTGTTACATGGGCTGACGGTCAAATCAATCTGCCGATTTGGGTTCCAAGTAGCTTGGCTCCTTGAAAAGAAACCATCTCCGTGCTGCTGGGTCATTTCTCAGAAATGGCCTGGAGGGAGCATTAACTAAAAAGATCTCTGACCCATCTCACATCTTGGGGTCCCCACCTGTACACACTGGAGAGTTGAGAGGGGTTTATTTCCAGCCATTCCAAAGGGAGTTTCTCAAATGAAGAGGGAATGAAAGTATATCATGGAGCAGATATTCAAGGTCCTGAAAGCCAAGAATGAGTAAGACAAAATGAATTCAGATTCTCAGAGCACAGCAACGACAACAAGGCACATAAACAGAGCACTCCTGACCAATTAAGACACTGGAGAAGCAGCTAAGACCTCACAGTCCAGCTAAGTTTTCAAAAACCATCATAACATGGCAACAAAATGCTGTGGTACCCTAGACTGGGTCCCAGAACTGGAAAAGGACATTAATAGAAAAATTGATGAAATCCAAATAAAATCCACAACTTAGTTATTAGTAATATACCAAAGTCAATTTCTTAGTTTTGACAAATGTACCACAGTAATGTAAGATATTAATGATGGAGGAAACTCGGTGAAGGGCCTAAGGGTTGTGACTTTTCTGTTAAATCTAACATATCCCCAAATAAAAGTTACTGAAAAAAAAAAAAGAAAGCAAGCCATCAGACACTCTGGGGGATGTGTATGTTTGTTTGTTTTGATTCTGTAATATTTATTCTCAGAGTAAGTGTTTCTACTGCTAAACTACACCAACACCCCTGCCTGACTATACTGTTTATGTAAGAGACCCCTCAAATCACATGAAGGCAATGACTGAAATAATTGGGTTTGGGGGACAAAAGAATAATCTCCGTTGATGTGCCCTAACTTTAGGCACTGGACCTAGCCAACAAGCAAACCCTGGGCTCTGTGCATCAGACTGGGTGTCCCGTCGGGCAGGCATTCTCCACCCTGGCTGTATTCAACCTTGAAATCACTCGGTGAGCTCCCACAAATTTTGATTTAATTGGTCTGTGGTATGGCCTGGGCCAAGGGGCTCTAGAAACTCCCCAGTGATTCTAATGGGCAACCAGAGTGGAGAACGACGGTCTAGGTGGGCTGTGTTGCAGCGGCTGCTCTCCTGGAGATGTTCCTTGGCCGTAACTGAGCAAGTCCACGGAAAAGAGGAAACACAGAAAGAAGGACTTGTAGAGACCAACAATGTAGACTCCTAGCCCCTCAGAAGAAGACAAACCTCCCAGAAAAAGGACCAGACCTTAAGGAAATATAAGAATGGACAGCTCTATCTGTGACTCTTTCAGTTAGAAAAACTCAAAAATACTTCCCACTTCTTGGTTTCCTCACTCTTCTTATGTGTTATTGTGCTAAAATATACATAACATACCATTGACCATTTTAGCCATTTCTAAGCATACATTCAGTGTCATTAAGTACATTCACAATGTTGGGCAAGCATTACCACCAACCATTTCTGGAACTTCTTCATCATCCCAAACAGTCCTTGCTCCTTTGACACCATATAAATGGGACTTGGGCCAAAACTGAGCATGAACATGTAGGAAAATTTAGATAAAGGCTTCTCAAACAAACACACGAGAGTAGATTCAGGCGCTGCGCATTTGTGCACAAACCTTTCCTAACCGTAGGGCAAGGCAGCAAAGAGCCCACATGCCAAAGTACCTCAGAGGTCAACACGATTGGCCCCAGACATCAGAGCTGTTTAAGACCATAATAAAACACCACCTATTCCGTGTCATGTCGCCCTCATTACTCAGACACAAACATCAGCTGTCATAAAAACTGTGCACAAACTCCTCATGTCACCACTGCCACATCTGCCAAGGGTTGTGTGGTCATTCCCCAGGCAGCTGGAGAGTCAGAAGGTCAAACCAAGGGAAGCAAACTCAAAGATCCACAAACACTGAGTGAAAGAGGATATTTTTTTGACCAAAAGATATAACCCGATCACTTTGTTCTCATATAAAAGAAAGAGAAATGGTCTTCATGTCCACCAAGAAATATGCGCTCTCCTATTTTTCTCCGAACACAGAGTCCTGTCTGATGCCCTTCCACATTCCAATTTCTGAGAGCGACGTGGCTACAGAGAAACTTGACCCACCAGGGGAAAAGTCCCAGTGCACGGGTGATGTCAAGTGGCACGGCCAAGTCACCCCCGTACTGGGGAGCAGACGGGAGCAGTGGAAACCATGGTGAGCTGGGCAGTTTCTATCCCAACCATTGCTAGGTACTCCAGGCCAGGGTTGCCAAATCTTCAAACTTTTTTAAAGGAGTCATTACCTCATGTTTTTTGGTGGCCACAAATGTCAAATTTTGGCTCCAAACGATGTTTATTACTATTATGTAATCCAACATCTTTGGGACTGAATCTGACCTCTGGGCCATCAGTCCCTGGCCTCTGGGTTCCATACACAATGCTCCAATGTGAGTCACAGAGGCTGGATGCCAGGCAAGAGATAAGAGCGAACAGATTATCCAACTATATCATTGTCACAATAACTAACCATAAACCCAAGTCCTATATTTCATCCATTGTAATGAGCTGGCAGATTCTTCCCCTCCCCACTCCCCATGACCGTGGTCAGGACATCGACACTGACCCTGCCTGATCTCACAGTGGCTGGGACAGAACCCTTTTCTAAGCCATTAAAAAAACATGTTTGCAAGCAAACACTGTAACGCTTTATGAGTTACAGTCAGTCATAAAGGGTTAATCCTCAAATTATTCGGATGAAATGTCAAGCAGTAAGCTGAATACCTATTTTGGTCTCATGGACAGAGCTGAAATCAGGCCACTAAAAAGCAGATGCCTGTTTATAGTCTACTATAAACTATCTTTTTAAACAATAAACATGTTAATAAAAACTATCATACACACTTCTTTTAAATAATAAACATGTAACAGATCTCACTTCAACTCATTAATCCCTTAGATAGCTTCAAAGATCATGAGTTGAAGCAACATCTTCTTTTTCCCAGGGCACAAAGCACAGTTTGAACTTGAGTTATGAAAAGAAATGAGAGAGAATGTGCAGTTCATCAGTAGGGCTATTTTTGCTTCATTGAGGAACAATCAGAAAGAAATGGTGACAAACACAAACTTAGATTACTAGGCACTTCTCCAACGAGAGAAAAAAAAAATCATTAAATGTCAGTTGACAGAAGCAAATTCTCTATCTCTGGGAAACAGGACGGAATTTTCAGATTTTTCCCTCAAGGCAACGCCAGGTTCAAGTAGAATGATCAGAATGGTGTGTTGTTGTTGTTGTTTTAAAGGAGTAGTAGGGAGGAAAATGAACTACACATCTGAGAAAGATCTATCCGCAAAAGGAAAAGAAGGCTTTTTCTAGTTTCATGAGCTTATCACTTGCTTGACCACTGACCACAGGAAGGGCTGGAGTTACATCCTCTCAAGAAACTTACAGTCTCATATTTTGCTTAGTGAAATGTCAAAGAAAAATACTGCATGTTATCGCTTAAACGTGGACTCTAAAAAATAAAACAAATTGGTGAATATAACAAAAAAAGAAACAGACTCCCAGATACGGAGAACAAACTAGTGGTTACCAGTAGGGAGAGGGAAAGGGGGAGGGGCAACATAGGCAGAGGGGCTTCAGAGGTACAAACTATTGGGTATAAAATAAGCTACAAGGAGATATGGTACAATACAGGGAATATAGCCAATATTTTATAATAACTATAAATGGACCATAACCTTTAATTAAAAATTGTGAATCACTATGCTGTACACCTGAAACATATAATTTTGTAAATCAACTACACTTCAATAATTAAAAAAAAAAAGAAACTTAGAGTCTATGGGCATCTAAGTACCCAACACTGCTATTTATTCTAACCATAGAGAAGAGCTATGAAAGTTCAGTTGCTTCCACAGTCAGGGATCAGGGAGTTTTAAAAAGCAAAGAGCACGTAAGCAGAGTCTTTGAAGCTGTGTGAAAATTAGTCATGGGACAATGGATAAAATTACATTCCAGGCACTGAGAACAGAAATTAGGAAGGATCTAGTTGGAAAAAAAGCATGAGTTACATGGTGGAAATAATAAATAGGTCAGTTTGGTAAAAGATATCTGAAGGCGAGGTTTGTTTATGCTAATTCGGCTGGATCAGTAAACACGAGCCTGGCGAATGTATGGGTGAATTTGCTGTTGGAATAGATCTGTGATGGGGGCCCTGCAGTGCTGGCTGGAGCAGAAAGTGAGAAACGGGGTTGGAAAGAAAGAACAGGGGTGTGTCGCTACAGGACGGGACTGGCCTTCATTCTGAGGTAAAGGGGAGTCATGGATGGTCTTAGATGAAAGAAGATACGGAGTACAGATTTTAGGAAGATTAAGCAAGCAGCACTCCGTATGATGGAGGAAGAGTTGGAAGAACATTTTAGGAGAGCAGAAATGAGACCTAAAATTTCTACAGAGGAAGTGGATGGATGGGAGAGAGAGTTGAGGTGTGTCTTGTTCCTGCAGGTGCTGCTGGTTGGGTTGGGGGGAGGGGAATAAACTGCTGCTCCCCAAAGCTGCTCTCAGATCAACGGGGAAAAGGTTCCAATAATCTCTGTGACCTCCTCTTTGCAAAGTGAACCAAATCTACAAAACCAAAAGGAGGCTGCTGGAGTCAAAAGTTTCCCCTAATAGTGAAGCTTGAGAAATGCTGGAAGGAGAAAAAGCCAAATAAACAAATCCTAGTGAATCTTTCAATAAAGCACCTAATTACAGAGTTTATCAGGGGAGTGCTGAAGTAGGAAGCAGAGAGAAGGAAACAACTCTTAGATGGGTCACTGGTCTTTCTTCTCCCTTCTTTTTTCACCAACAGACATGCACCCCATCTGTGGATAAGGGTTTGGTATCCCCTGGAACATTCCAGAGATGATGGGGGGAGATGTGCACATGATACTCTAACCACACACTCTCCCAGGGAGCTGTGCACTGCCAAGCGGGTGCAAGGTATCATGGGCCCCTAACGAGCCACGGCTGCTATTTATGCTAGAGAAATCTTGCCACATCCTGCCTCACTCTTTACTGCCCGAGCCGGCTCTCTGGTAGATAAGCCATCAGTGACTTGCACAACACAAGGAGTTCACCTTTAACCTTAAAAGGCAAGAAAAACAAGTTTTACCCCCCGTGGTCCCTGTATAATGTAGCTGTGAGAGAAATTCAATCCCCACCACACCGGACTACAGCAAAGAGGACCACCGCCACATGAAATCAGACTTGGGGCAGGGTCCTGCTTTCTCATGAACACTGCAAGGCTCTGGCTGACTCTGAAACATGTGGAAATGACGACTGATGCAGTAGTACTGATGCATAAATGTTATTTTTTCACAAAGATAACACTGAATAAAGGCAGGTCTGCCTGGCACTTACTGGTTCAGAAAAGTCACATGATCTGCAAACAAAAATAACAGCAGTAGCCACACACGTGAATGCCCTTCCTAAGACGCTCACCAGCCATGTCCAGCTGAGAGACAGGAAGTCTTCTTTATTTACGGTTAACGCACACATCCCATTTCAAGTTTGCTCATCGTTTCCTTCTTTTCTGGGTCTTCCTACCCGCACCCTCCAACCTGCTGAGTTAGACGATGGACGTGTTGCATCTCTGCACTGCCCAATACAGTAGCCACTACCCACATGTTGCTACTGAGCACCTAAAATGTGGCGAGTGCCACTGAGGGAATGAATGCTTAATTTTATTTAATTTTAATTAATTTTCATTAATAATATGTGCCTAGTGGCTCACTAATAGAAAAGCACAGCTTAGCTCTGTTCTGAAATTTTTTTTTTTTACATCTTTATTGGAGTAAAATTACTTTACAATGGTGTGTTAGTTTCTGCTTTATAACAAAGTGAATCAGTTATACATATACATATGTTCCCATATCTCTTCCCTCTTGCGTCTCCCTCCCTACCACCCTCCCTATCCCATCCCTCTAGGTGGTCACAAACCACCGAGCTGATCTCCCTGTGCTATGCGGCTGCTTCCCACTAGCTATCTACCTTACGTTTGGTAGTGTATATATGTCCATGCCTCTCTCTCGATTTGTCCCAGCTTACCCTTCCCCCTCCCCATATCCTCAAGTCCATTCTCAAGTAGGCTGTGTCTTTATTCCTGTCTCACCCCTAGGTTCTTCATGACATTTTTTTTCTTAAATTCCATATATATGTGTTACCATACGGTATTTGTCTTTCTCTTTCTGACTTACTTCACTCTGTATGCCAGACTCTAGGTCCATCCACTTCAGTACAAATAACTCAATTTCGTTTCTCTTTATGGCTGAGTAATATTCCATTGTATATATGTGCCACATCTTCTTTATCCATTCATCCGATGATGGACACTTAGGTTGTTTCCATCTCCGGGCTATTGTAAATGGGGCTGCAATGAACATTTTGGTACATGACTCTTTTTGAATTATGGTTTTCTCAGGGTATATGCCCAGTAGTGGGATTGCTGGGTCATATGGTAGTTCTATTTGTACTTTTTTAAGGAACATCCATACTGTTCTCCATAGTGGCTGTACCAATTCACATTCCCACCAGCAGTGCAAGAGTGTTCCCTTTTCTCCACACCCTCTCCAGCATTTATTGTTTCTAGATTTTTTGATGATGGCCAATTTTGATGTGCACATAGATCCCCTGGGATCCTGTTAAAATGCAAATTCGGAGTCAGCAGATGTGGGTGGGGCCTGGGATCTGCATTTCTAAGAGGCTGCCAGGTGATGCTGAGGGTGCACAGACCAAGGTAAAGACTGGAACTGCTTCGGGAACCACCAGTGTGACCTGGAAGCCTCATGAGTGGGTGGTCTCCAAAGCTTTAGATCATAAAACCCTCAAGTAAAAGTCTCCTGAGTACTACTGTACCAACATCTTACCTATGTTAGAAAACAATGGACACAAAACAAAACATTTAGAAGATTAGAAACAGATGAAATAAGCAATATTTAAAAAGTGTAGTCGCAATAGGTCCCTATTATTAGTAATTAATATTCCAAGGCACAATATACACTTGAAATGAGATTCCCTGTTAACAATCATGGAAGTAAATCCACATTGCAAAATGTCTTCTTGATGAGTCTAAAATTCTTTGGCCATCTTTTGTCAGACTGGAATAGGTAGGCATCGATTTTTTTATGTCACCAAGAAAGCTCTTACACACAGTGAGAGAAGGATCGATATGGCCAGTTGTGTCTGTGTGTGTGTGTGTGTGTGTGTGTGTGTGTGTGACAGAGACAGAGAGAGAGAGAGAGAGGGAGAGAGGCATGGTGCTCCAAGGACAAAGAACAAGATAAGGGAGGGGCGATGGAGGAGAATTTCACATTTACATTACTGGTATTCTATGTTCTCTGCAATCTGCAATGAATTTACAGGAATTTTTTAAGCCATGTGTATATTTCATGAGGGCTAACTTAGTTAAAACTACAAAAAATAATCCACAAATCCACTTCCCTGGGTTCTCAGCTGCAAATGTTCCTCTGACCTCAGTCTCCTCCAGGATCCCCCCCATCACACCCCGCTTCACACAGACAAGGGCCCTCTGACATCTACACCCAGCCAGGGCACCACCTTCAACCTGAAAGCTAAATATTGGTAATGCATAATTTCTCTCCTAATTTTTCAGTATAAATAAACATACACAGAAGCTTCAATTCTCTTTCAACATAGGTATGTCTACCACCTTTGGTAACCACTGGTCTAGACGGTGCATAGAGTTTTCAGAATAATCACAAAGCTCTAGAATAAAAAATGTACTTCCAACAATAATATTGAACTCTATGGTCTTAAAAACACCTGGTAGAAATTCTTCTCAGATTAGTATGTAAATGAAATTACAATTTCAACAGGGTTTACTGGGAACTGAAGAAAATAATTTTAGACTATAGACAATATATGGAAAAATCAATATGCCAAAGTTGCCAAGATCCTGAAAAAAATAGTGCTTGGCTAGATATTAATATACACTACAAATTTATTGTCATTTATTGTAATCAAAATAGCATGGGATTAGCACAAAAAATCAATCAATAGATCAAAGGAACAATAAACAATCGGGAATAAATTAGGATGTATGCAGAAATCCAACCTATGATAAAGGTGGAATTTCATTCACCAAGTTAGGTTAATACAATAAATGCTGTTGACAAAGGCAGAAGAAAATACAGTTAGATCCCTTACCTCACACCCTAACGCTAATCCAGTGGTTCTCAACTAGGGGCAGCAGTTTTGCCTGTTCAGGGGCATTTCATAACATCTGGAAACATTTCTGATTGCCATAACTGCAAGGGCGGGAAGGGGGGGGTGTTTGCTATTGGCATCAAGTGGGCAGAGGTCAGGAATGTTGCCAAGTATACTACAACTCACGGGATGGTCCCTGGCCCAAAATGTCAACAGTTGAGAAACTACATAGGCTGAGAAATCCTACCCAAACCCTAACCCTAATGATTACAAAGTTAAAGAGGAACAGTGTTAGAAGTAGAAAGATCCTGATGAGAAACCTGGCTCCTCCACACCATCAGAAGGGTGACTCAGAAGAAAGTACCGTTTTCTTCATCTTGGCTTTCAAGAGGAAAGACAAGGCACACCATGAAGCAAAGAGCAGGGACTCTGGCCACGGCAATAAATAAATGGTAGCTATTATGGCCACTAACATAAATGGTAAATCATATTAAGAAGTGCCTGTGAGTCTAAAATGTCAATATGACACTAATGAACTTATCTACAAAACAGAGCAGACTCACAGACATAGAGAACAGACTTGTGGTTGCAAGGGGGAGGTGGGTGGGGGAGGGATGGAGTGGGAGTTTGGGGTTAGCAGATGCAAACTATTAAATACAGAATGATAAACAACAAGGTCCTACTGTATAGCACAAGGAAATATATTCAATATCCTGGGATAAACCATAATGGAAAAGAATATGAAAAACAGAATGTATATCTATGTATATAACTGAATCACTTTGCTGTACAGCAGAAATTAATAAAATGTTATAAATCAACTATACTTCAATAAAATAATTTTTTTAAAAGAAGAAGTGCCTGCAAACATATAAATGTTCTTCACAAGAAAAATGGGCTTTTTGTTCCCTTTTTGTTAAGATCCAGGTTGCCTGACAGAGCAATTTTGGGGACTTAAACTATAGAAGTCGAGGATGAAAATTTCAAGTTGTTATAAATCCCCCCAGAGCATAGATTGTGCTCACCTCATTCTCTTACAAGGGTCACTACCTTAGAAGACAGAGACACCTAGGACATTTTGCTTTTGCTTTTAGGGAACAGAGGGAAATAGTACATTAATGGCCTTAGAACCATCATTTGCATACAACTGTTCAGTGCAGAAACTGACAAGGCCCAGCTAGCCTGCTGAATGGAGCCATTTGGGGGGGCTCCAGCTGGTTTGCAGTGGCAGCCCTATGTCCTGAAACCAGCTTGGGGGTAACCAGGCCTGTGGTCCCATAGCCTTGCTATGGGGACCCTTGATACTGTGAAGTCCAGAGGATTCTGGGAATTCTCTGAGGACCCTTCCATAAGCTCCAGGCCCCTGAGCTGAAAGATGGTGTATTTCTGAGCCATGAGCCTCAAGATGGAACATAAGTCCCATCCCCACTACACCCTCCCACTCACGTGCCCCACACTTCAGTACTGAGAAGTCATTAGTAACTTCTTCAGTCTAATTTTTTAGGAAATAAAATGGAAGCAAGGAATAACAGAAGATAATAGTACCTTTTAGCTATAAAATAGAGGAAGTCTAAAACCTCAGCTGAACGCATAATAATGGTTTCAACAAATATTAACGGCAAAAAACAACCATCATGAGGACATAGTGAGACAAAATTATAACACTTAACACACACAGGAATGAAGCAAAAGTGCTCTCAGGCCCTCAGAAACAGGTGTTGTATGAATAGGAGTTACTAATTTGGTTTTTAAAGTCTTTGTAGCCATTTTAAGTTCCATCCCGTGGTCTCCGAATAGGAAGCAAATGAAATGATGTACTCCACTAAATCACATTACAGCATTTACCTCTTTGTAAAATGGTTCCATCTTTCAACCATTTAAAAAATTATAGAAAACAGCTAGATAGATCACAGAGATAATCATTACATCAAGATCTCAAGAATGCTGCAATCACTAGCAATGTACTTATATGGATCTGGAAGTTATTTCTCACCTGCCGCTGCATTCATAGCTGAAAACGCAAAATTGAATAAGTACTAGCCTTTTCCAGGCCCCAGCACTAGTAATGCCCACTGCATCTTTCTTAGCTTGAAAAACAGACACAATCTAAGTTACCTCTGATTGACAAAGAAGAGTAAAGACAAAAATGACTTTGCCAGGAAGACAATGTGAGTTCCTAAATCTAATATGGAATAGGCGTGCAAGTACAAAAATCTAACACAAATAAAATTGTGTGCAAGCAAATGACCTATATTGTGTGCACATGGCCCTCATAACAGTAAGTGTCCCTATAACCCACCTGCAATGTCACATAATAAACCTTCCTAGAGTCCATTTTAATTTAAAGATTGTGTGTACAGTGTGGGAGGAAAGGGCTTTTACCTTATTTTAAAACAAATACAGACATGTCATGGTACCGTAGTATTCGCGCAGGTTTTAAGATCAACAGGAAACTTCAAAGAAATGTAGTGTTTGTGCTGCTGCATTTTGGATATCTGCTCGCTGTTCTCTGCCATTCCAAACGACTTCTGAGAAAGACTGGAAATCACTAGCATGTTAATTCTCTCTCTCAGAGGAGGCAAAAAAATAAATAAGGTATAAAATGTGGGGAGAGACACAGGCAATCGAGGACAGCAATCAAACAGGGGAGGGAAATGAGGTCTCACACGAACCACGCACGGCTTTCCTGTTCTCTCCACTGGGATAAAGACCGACACTTGGAGAGACAGAAGAATAGGTAGGCAAGCCATTTAGGGGTGTGGATGGGAAAAAACTCTCTCTCCCCAAGAGAATGTGGCTTTACACCGGCATATTAGATTGGAAAGTGCAAACACAATAATTAACAGTGAATCCTGAAACTTCAACACGCCAGAAAAGAGTGTCACTCAGGAGTGAGACGGGAAAATAGGAGGGATACATTAAGGTAATCTTCAGTGAGGCTGGACAGCTCTGCAGGGGGCGGGCGGCAGCCCTGGAGAGCTAATCAAGTTCTCCCGACACCTCGGGAAGCTTGAGAAAGCTGATGAAGGATGCTCCCACGCCAGCAGCTAGGGGCAACTGTGGGCAAAGAGCGGGGCCCTTCCCAAATCCGAACCCCAAACAACAACCTCCACGCTAAACAAACACCTTTATTCCCCGCCTGATTTAAGAAAAGAACTTTGAGTCCCCCTTCCTCAGTTTCTGCCCTCTGGGAATAAACCAGCTGCTGTGGTTTTTGCACCACAGGAACACGTGTCAATCACCGCTAGGCCCAGCATTACTTTTCCTCCTCACGTGTGATTCCAACAATCAGATGCCCCAGGCTGAAGCCCAGCCTCGCGCGTGAGCGTTTTCTAGGGCACATCCCAGAAGGCGCCCCCAGCCCCTGTGTATTTCATTTAATTATGAAACCTCTTTCTAGAAGCCCCATAATTCTCCCAAGAGTCAAAGTAATTGGTAGAAATTAGACATAAAGAGACACAAGCCCTCTTAAAGAGGACACTTTCGACTATAATTTTTAAAAGAATTTTCTGTTCAGTTCCAATATAATTTTGTACTTTCCCAATTCTGCCCTTTTCAAATGCCAAAGAAAAGGTTCATATTATCTTGTGGGCTATAAAAAAAAAAAAAGGCAATCGTTGGGCTGCATCCCGCAGGCCTTCAAGGCCTGCACTTGCCCGGCTTTAAGACCTTAAGACCGAAGAAAGAGCCCTGAGTCACCAACAGAGACATCAGTGGTTTCGTGGATGGGGGAGCTTACACGTCTAAAGCAAGGTCTTGGAGGGACACCTAACTTGTGTGGCCAAAGGCAGGCAGAACCTGAAGGCAGTCTTCACGCCCAGCGAGAGGGGAGGTTACCAGTTATAGGGGGATTACATCAGGCTGCCTCATCAGTTACCAGGGAAACCAGCAGAGGGGCACCCCCTTATTGTCCCTTGATAAGAACCACCACTAGCTGGGGTCTGGGGCAAGTACTTAAGAAGGTCACTCCTGTGAGTAGGGTATAGGTGAAGCAGGTACTGATCAAGCAGGGGATGTACAAAGAGCGAGAGAACAGCCATCTTTATTGGCCTGACCATACAGCAAGGTAATGCATTTGTACTCCACTTAAGGTCCACAAAGATTTCCCTTCCTTTGAAGGCCATCCTTTGGATGGTTTTTAAAAAGAAAAAAAAAAAGAGTGGAAAATAATGTACATTACTCTTGTGGCAAATCACTGCTATTTGGCAATTGAAAGGATTTTTTTTTTACAACTTTATTGGAGTATAATTGCTTCACAATGGTGTATTAGTTTCTGCTTTATAACAAAGTGAATCAGTTATACATATACATATGTTCCCATATCCCTTCCTTCTTGCGTCTCCCTCCCTCCCACCCTCCCTATCCCACCCCTCCAGGCGGTCACAAAGCACGGAGCTGATCTCCCTGTGCTATTCGGCTGCTTCCCACTAGCTATCTATTTTACATTTGGTAGTGTATATATGTCTATGCCACTCTCTCGCTTTGTCACAGCTTACCCTTCCCCCTCCCCAAATCCTCAAGTCCATTCTCAAGTAGGTCTGTGTCTTTATTCCTGTTTTACCCCTAGGTTCTTCATGACATTTGTTTTTTTCTTAAATTCCATATATATGTGTTAGCATACAGTATTTGTCTTTCTCTTTCTGACTTACTTCACTCTGTGTGACAGACTCTAGGTCTATCCACCTCATTACAAATAGCTCAATTTCGTTTCTTTTTATGGCTGAGTCAATGAAAGGATCTTGTGTGTGTGTGTGTGTGTGTGTGTGTGTGTGTGTTCCATTACTTGGGGTCCATGCTGCTGTGTGGCTACATTAACAAGATGCACTTTTGGTACTGGTTAGATGTGTAAACCAAAGACAAATCCATCTTTCAATGGATTTATGGTCGTTTAGTGGAAGATGGTAGCAAAATTCCACGGCACGGTTTTATTCCACTCAATTCAGGAAAATTCTATTGATCCACACCTACTCAGCACCTGGCACACTAAGTAAGTAATGGGAATCCAAAGACGAAAGAAGATTTAGCAAGGGGGAGGGGAGGTGGGCAGACATACGAAAAACAGTAACAAGAGAGTCAGAAGTCTGATGATTGCTGTGTGTGAAAGGAGAACAGGCAGCTCAAAGGGTAGGTGATGAACTCCCCGAAGCAAGCACCACACAGAAATCTTAAAGGTTACAAGATGACAGCCAGTGGGGTGGGTCAGGGATACACAATGTTATTTTGAAAAAGTGAGGCAACGGTTAAAAAAGAGAAGTTTTCACATAAAAATCCAGATTTCTGGCTTTTCTTAAAAAAAGTACAAGATCTGGCAACACTTGGCAACAACGGAGCAGAGATAGGTAGGCATGGGCTCTCCAATACCCGAGAGTCCTCACTCAAGGAGCCTGGCCCCTGTAGGCATCTGCGTTTTAAGCCCCTGTCTTAGGGCAAAGGCAGAGTCGTCAAGATTTCAGAATCCTACCCTAAGAAGGGAAACAAAGGGAAAAGCTGAACACTCTGAGATTTGCTTTCCTAGAAATAACACAGCAAAAAGCCAACAGAATTGTCTGTCTCTGCGTCCCTTGACACTGATCAGCCAGAGTTGACTCAGTTAAGCCTCTGTGCTGCTCGTAAGTAAGTACTTGTGAGAACAGCTTGCTGGTGCAGTCGGAGAGGAAAAACTTCTCAGGCTCCAAGCATATGGTGCGTTTGGAAGACAGCGACTCAGCACAGCTCTCAGCAAGCCACTGCATCTCTCCTAAGGATCACTGGAAGCATCTGGTACAGAAAATGAGGACCACAGCAGCTGGGGCTCGGTCAGCAACACAGAAGTGTGCTGGTCCTAATGGGCTCACCCCGGCCTCCCATGGCTTTCCACAGCCTCCCCCAGCTCGGCCTTCTCTCCTGGCTCCCGGCTCCCCGGGGGATAACTCCCAGGGGCATGTGCCACCAGCAACAGCCAAAACACGATGCGACCAAACTGATGCCATTCATCTCCTCCTGTGGTGGATGCTTTCCATTTTCCACCCAGGTCCCTCCCATCCCCCCTCCCGGTTCTGTGTGTCCCCCCGGCTTCTGCGTGATTTGCAGTCATCTTTGGCTATTGGAGCTGCTTCGCCTGGATGTGCCCCAGACCTGGAAGTGTGCGGGGAAGCTCACGGGCAACAGCTCCTGGATGCAGGAGTGTGAGAACCAGATCCCCAGCCTCAGGGTGGACTCGCTGCTCCCCAGAGGACCAGCCACCCTTGCTGGCTACCTCCCCTTCCCTGCCCCACGTCCCCGCTCCTGATTCCTCCTGGGAGCACTTCCTTAATAATCACTTGCATGTGAAGCCTCCTCTGGGGTCTGCGCCTGGGAGAACCCCACCCAGACACATCCCCTCCCCTCCCCACCCCTGTCCCCTCCAGTTACCCCTCCCAGGCCCTCGGAGTCAAAAGCTCACTTAGACTTCGATTCTCCCTCTTCCTCCATGCTGTCCCTTGCTAGCTAAACATTAAATCCAGTATTTCCTCCTATGGGACACATACCCTCACCTTCTCACTACAACCGCCTTTAGCTACCCATCACCTCCCACCATGACAGGCGCCATGTTTTCTCAGCTTCCATTTTCTTCCCCTCTTAGGCTTTTGGAAACTCAGCACTTCCAGTGGTTGTTCCTCTAAAACGAAACAAAAATATTGCAGTGGTTCCCCACTGACTTCAGGATAAAGTTCAAACTCCTTAGCCCGGCCATCAGAGGCCTCGTGATCCAGGCCCTCACCCTTCTCATGCCTTTCCTCCCGGTCTCCCTCTGGGCCTCACGCTCCAGTCACCCCACATCATCTGTGGTCTGCTTTTCCAGGCTCCAGGCTCCCCTGGGCCGGTCCCCCTGCCTGGGAGGCCCTTCCCACCCCTGGTGCCCCTGTTCAAATCTACCCATCAGTCCAGACCCAGAGCACATGGGAGTCACAGAGCCTCCTTTTCTGAAGGCCCCCCATTAACACATTCCAGGTGAGAGACAAAAACCAAGACCCATAGATGAAGCTGGGCATTCACATAATTTGCATATAGACTTTACATCTTCCTAGCAGATAAGTTTCCTGAGAGCTGGGAGCTCTTTGCTCATTTATCTTAGAAAAATCTAACTGAAAGGGCGGAAACGTTTACCACTTAAAACGGTGCTAGTTATTCGAGTCTCAGGCAGATGTGTTCCAGAATGGAGGTGAGACAGTGGCGGGCGGGGCTGGGGGAGCGGGGAGATCCTCTTCTCTCTATCTCAGTTCCCACAGACGCCTGTCTGGGTGCAAGCATCTCACCACCCTAGGTGTGATTCTAATGAACACTCACTCTAAACCCAAACCAACTCATTCCCCACGGGGCTCATTGCTGGAAACACCAATCTGATCTAGTCCTGAAGGAAAGCCTGCATCATCGGGTAGAGAGATGCTACAGGATTACATTTCACGGGCAATTAAAGAGATTTTCAAGGGCAGCTTTGATTATATGCGTTTTTCACCCTCCACCAGGGTTTCGGAATCCCACCCCCTGCATTAGCTGCTTTGATTATATGCGTTTTTCACCCTCCACCAGGGTTTCGGAATCCCACCCCCTGCATTAGCTGCAGCTCCTCTGGGTGCCCCACTCCCTGACCCTAAGCCAAAAGGCACCTGATGAATGTCGACAGAGGGCACAGATGTCCTGGTTCCCTGTACCATATAAGGCATTATTCCAGGGGACCTGGACCCAAATGGCTTCAACCCATTAGTGATGAAAAAACACATCAATGACACCCTGAACTAGCTCTGTGTGTGAACGACAGTTTGTAACAGCTGAAAAATGGAGCAGCACAATGCATTTCTGTACTTATGTCTACAACCATAAAGCGACCTAGAATTAAACCCACACTCATGAAACATCAGAGTGACATTTTAATAACTGACTTCTCTTAGCCATCAAGTTTTAAGGTCTTTGGCAACTCGTTCTAAGGAAAACTGCCCGAAGAAAATGAAGCACAACTTAAATGCACTCAGAAATCAGAGTGAATGCAACTACATTGTCTGGTGCAAATCACTCTGTGCTCCCAAGAAAGACCTGAGAGAAGGAAGTACAATCGCCCTTTTACTTACCAAATATCTCATATTCGGCTATTCATTCTTGAGTCAGTTTTCAAAGCCACTGACTGACTCAACTGAACACACCTAGGATCAAGAACAACTGACTCAGATGTGTGGTTTGGCCTGCCATCTTAAAATGGAATGGCAGTTATCAAAGTTTTCAGAAGAAAGGATCAGGCAATTTTTCATGGATTGAAGTGAAATTTAGCAAAATGGCAGAGGCCTCAGAGGAACATTACTGCACCGTGCTTTGGGAATAACTGATGATACAGTTAGACTGTCCATGACGCTCTCAAATTACTCAAAATTCACTAGAAAACATTTCATTGTGAGACCTGAATAAACTCTTCTCACTTCAGACATATTACTCCTACGCCTACCCGAAAGAAATGTTTCCTCCTGAAACATTTCCCTAGTTTTTCTTTCCAGCAGGAGGTGACTTCTCCTTTTTCCAAACTCCCATGGCGTGAGGGATGTCTTATGTTCTCAGGTAAACTGCAGGTACCTGGAAGGCAGGTTCCACGGGCAGTTGAATCTTGCGCCTGCACCCTCTCCCTTCCCACCAAGAAGAGTCCCTAGCACGATACTTTACAAAGAGCACAAGCTAAATGTCTGCAAATGACTCGGTGAGTGAGTGAGTGAATGCAAGCTTGTATGGTTCTGGGGTTTTTTTTTTCCTGATCTTCCTGCAGACCCCAAAGGCTAATTATTTGCTACAAACTTTACGTTCACCTTTCAAACACATTAAGGTTGATATCCAAGTTTCAAGTAGTCATTCCATGATGATTCTTGCTAATGAACTTGATTTAAACTGATAGTAATCTAAAAAGTTTATGTACAGCTCTTTCAATATTGTCTACTTAGACAATATTAACCAAGGCATTTACCTCCTCTTTGAGAGATAATCATTTCATTTACCAGCATCTATAGCTGTCAGAACTTTGGCAGACTTGGTGAAAAATACCATCAACTGCTCATATTAAAAACTAATCACACAAGATTTCCTTTATTTCATTTTTTACTACTTAAACTCCCTACTGGACTTCCCTGGTGGTGCAGTGGTTAAGAATTCACCTGCCAATGCAGGGGACACGGGTTCAAGCCCTGGTCCAGGAAGATCCCACATGCCGTGGAGCAACGAAGCCTGTGCGCCACAACTACTGAGCCTGCGCTCTAGAGCCCGCAAGCCACAACTCCTGAAGCCCGGGCGCGTAGAGCCCGTGCTCTGCAACAAAGAGAAGCCACCGCAATGGGAAGCCCGTGCACCACAACGAAGAGTAGTCCCCGCTCACTGCAACTAGAGAAAGCCTGCGTGCGGCAACGAAGATCCAACGCAGCCAAAAATAAATTAAAAGACCAGGTAGTGAGCTTCTAAAGGCTGCCTTATGAACGTTAGATTAAAATCAATACTTAAAAAAACAAACATACAACTCCCTACTGATACAGAAAATGTTCTGCTGGGTTTTGTTTATTTTTCATAGCATGGGGTCTTTCCCTCATGATGCAAAAACATACAGTTATTGCATTTGCTAGGGGAGAAAATGCCTGAACTTTAAAACTGTATAATGCAATACTAAACAGAAGTGGGGGAAATTCTGTTGGTCATTTTTGTCACGAGAATGGCAAATTACCATTCTCATTACCATACTTGGCAAATTACCAAGCTTTTGCAACTTCCTTTAAAAGGGTGGGGGCCAGTTTCAAAGATCTGGCACCAAGTTATCCAAGCAATTCTTCCTCTGTATCTGCTTATTAAGGAGCTGGAATGTTCATTAAAGTCATCCAGACAGGTGGTCCAGACACTCTGGATAGAGTGAACTCAAACTCAAGGACAATGTCATCTTTTTTTTTTGCGGTACGCGGGTCTCTCACTGTTGTGGCCTCTCCCGTTGCAGAGCACAGGCTCCAGGCGCGCAGGCTCAGCGGCCATGGCTCACGGGCCCAGCCGCTCCGCGGCATGTGGGATCTTCCCGGACCGGGGCACGAACCCGTGTCCCCTGCATCGGCAGACGGACTCTCAACCACTGAGCCACCAGGGAAGCCCCCCTCCTTCTTCTTAATAGCTTGACCCATTTTCTCTTCTGGAAAGTAAGTTCATTAGCTCAGGGCCTGTCCTCAGTGGGAGGAATGAACCCCTACTGAACGCCCCAGCTCCACCGCTGGCTTGTAATGAACTAATCCTAAAATGGGATCGTTTATTTCTTATTCCTGCAGAGAAGCTTTCTTGCCCTCTTCATCCAATCAGACTACAATATAGAGTTGGCTCAGGTCTTGCAAATCATTTAGTACAAATCCCACATCGTACCAGCTAGAAAATGGAGGCCCAGAAAAATCTACTGATGTGCCCCTTACACTACATCACCTGCTAGGACCCAAGTGCAGCACAGAACACAGGCCCTCCAATCAGGTGCCCTATGTGCTTTCTCCCCTTTCCTGGTGCTCAAAACTCTCTCTGGGAGTCAAGTGGTGTTGGTGAGTGTCAGGCATTGAGCCAGACAGAAGTAGACAGGTCCTTACGCCCTTGCCACTCTAAGTGTGGTCCATGGACCACCAGCATTGGGATCACCTGGGAACGTGTTAGAAATGTAGAGTACCAGGCCCCACCCCAGACCTTCTGAATCAGACTCTGCATTTGAACAATATCCCCAGGAGATTCAAAGAAGGCACATCAAAGTTTGAGAAGTGCTGCTCCACAGCAGGGAAAAAAGACACCTTCGCATTTAGAATCAAGCTCATTTATGATCTGCTGACTTCATGGCAAGTCCTGTGCTAGCACCACCTATAGTGGAATTATACTGAGGGATACTCCTGTGTCCTGACCAGAGGCGACTTTTGTCCCCTCCACACATCAAGGCCAATGGAATGGCCTAAGGAACAGAAACACTGGGGCCCAACGTACGTCTTAGGTAACTAGGAAGGCACATGGTAAGTTGGTCTTATTTTGTCTCTTTTCTGAAATTCTGATTTATTTGAAGACTGTTAAGTGGTAAAATGGAGGAAAGGTAGAGTACACAAATTACCACCTTATCTAAAAATCAAATATGCACTCTCCCACTTTTTTTCATAAAGTGGTCATCCACAGAATCATGGGTGCAGGAGGACATCAGGTGCTTCACATCAGGGCTCAGTTGCAGGTACAAGAGTCAGCCTGCCAGGGAGGATGCTTGCTGTCATCCCTGCCACCTTGATAACTAACTCCATGTCTGGGCCTCAGCTTCCTCATCTTTAAAATGGAAATAAAAGCAGTACATACCTCATAGGCTGATTATAAGGCTGCTGTGATACTTACAAAGCCTGGCACACAGTGAGCGCTCAGCAAATGAGACCTATTGTCATCATGTACGTCCCATGTGTCAGTGGGACCTGAAACCACTAGGGCTCCCAGAACAATTTCCTCTTGTGATTGACCAGATATTGACCCACTGCCACTCAACATAAAGAAACCAATATACAAAAAAGGCAGACATTGAGAAAAGTTTCACTCTGCCAAAATCATGGTAATTCTGGACGTCAGCAAAGGCGGACGCCACCTTTCACTTCAAATTCTAACGTAAATTAACATGGACTGAGGGCCCCAGAGCTCGATCAGCCGTGAAGAAGTGAAGAACTCTGCTGGCCAGGAGAGAGGGGTCCGTCTTCGTCACACAGCCTCACGCCCCACAGCTGTCTCTCCTGAGATCACCAGACAAACGTCTGTTCAGTGGGCAAAGCAAGAGGGAAGACGGGCAGTTGTTCTACTCTCTTTTTAAAATATAGCACGTGTTGTCATTTCTCCCACGATAACTGGCCAAAAGACAGATCTGATTTCCTTTGCCAGGCTTTCAATTTTTATTTTTACAAGAGCAGCAGAAACATAATGTGCTTTCTATCCCACCTTCATTGTTTTTATTTATTTATTTATTCATTCATTTATTTTTATTGGAGTATAGTTGATTTACAATGTTGTATTAGTTTCAGGTATACAGCAAAGTGATTCAGATTTATATACATATATATATATACGTATATATATATACGTATATATATATATATTCTCTTACAGATTCTTTTCCCATATGGGTTATTACAAAATATTTAGTTCCCTGTGCTATACAGTAAATAGGTCCTTGTTGGTTATGCACTTTATACTGATATATAGTAGTATGTATATGTTAATACCAAGGTCCTAGTTTATCCCTCTGCGCCCCTTCATCATTTTTTTAAAAAGCATTTAAAATTAATATTGCTCTTTTTGAAAAACCGATCTCTACCTCTCTTTTCCTAATTAGACCCAATAAAAATATAAGAGTAAGCATTCTTGGGAAAGCCATATTGAAAAACATCATCCAAACCTTGAAAATCAAAATCAAGACCAAATCAATTACAGGACTTGATTCAAGTGAATTTTGTTTTTCCTCCCAAGTGATTGACAGAAAGTATGATGGGTGTAAAATATTCAAGTATTTCTGGAGTTTGGGGGAAGATATGAAGTTTGTATACAGCCTCTAACCAAAATGAGTGTGTCTTCCAGCCATGCTTTGCAGATTAATAGTATACTTTCACTAGCCGCTCTCTTCTGGGAGTACAGCTCCTCAAGGAGACAGTTTTCTAGCTGAGTGTAATCCAGTAAATTAAAGGAGGAAAGGATGTAACGTGGATTCTCTACTTATGCCGTCTGGTGTGGACAGTTGCAAGACGCTATGAAACTCTTTAGTTGTCTAATGTTTGGCCTTACCTGTCAGAGGGCAGTCCTGGGAACAGATGCAAACTCTACACACACACCCCCGCAAACCCTATTCCTTTCCCCTCTCTTCTTCATTCAACACACATTAGGCACCTCATGATGCTAAGCTAACCGCCCACCCTCAGAGGCCTTACCTGTTGGCTTTCTTGATCAGGATGGCCCTGAAGATGTGCTCGAGGGGCGTCTTCTCCCGCTCATGGGTTGGCTGCACGAAGGGGTGCAGGGCCACCAGCGAGAAGCCCTGCTGGTACGGCTCCAGCAGCTGGGCGGGCAGGTCACGAAGGGAGGCCAGCCTCACGGCCGAGGCCCGTGGGAGCTCGGCTGGGAGTGGAGAGAGGGGAGGCTCATCAGAGACCCACCCAGACCGGCCACCCCACGCATCCACATCCCTCTCCCCTCAGCTCAGCAGAAAATCTCCAGGTCGCCTCTCAGTCACGTGAGTCTGTTCCCATCTTAACTACTGTCTTCAAGGGAACCTACAAAACTGCTGGTTAACTTCCAACTCATCCATAAGTACTGGTGACCGGATGGCTTAAAATTAGAGCCAGTTTCTCAGAGATCACACTGGAAAAGTCACTTCCACCCCCTCAGAAAATAAAAAAGAAAGAAATGAAGAAGGAGGAGGATCACAAGACGATGACAACTGCACACAAACGTAAAATTGCCGGGTGGCAAAAAGCAGCAGCATAACAAAGTCCAAAGACAGACTGGAACAACATTTCCGTGCCACTTAAGACAAAAGGGTAATTTCTTTAACAGGCAAAAAACAGAAACAAGGGCTTCCCTGGTGGCGCAGTGGTTGAGAATCTGCCTGCTAGTGCAGGGGACACGGGTTCGAGCCCTGGTCTGGGAGGATCCCACATGCCGCGGAGCAACTAGGCCCGTGAGCCACAACTACTGAGCCTGCGCGTCTGGAGCCTGTGCTCCGCAATAGGAAAGGCCGCGATAGTGAGAGGCCCGCGCACCGCGATGAAGAGTGGCCCCCGCTTGCCACAACTAGAGAAAGCCCTCGCACAGAAACGAAGACTCAACACAGCAAAAATAAATTAATTAATTAATAAACTCCTACCCCCAACATCTTCTAAAAAAAAAAAAAAAAAAAACCCAACTTCTAAAAAAAAACAGAAACAAGAACAAAAACAAGAAAAATGGGCAAAACATACAAACAGGCAATTTCCTGAAAAGCATAAAAGGGTAATCAATACATAAAAGGACACTCAAATTAACTCAACATTAGAACTATGCAAAACAAAACAAATAAGTGTTTTCCCCCAATTGAATTATTTTAAAATTGGGGTTTAAAAAAACCTTTTTGAGAAGGGCAGACAAGATTTCAGAAGTCAACAGATTCAAGTGACAAGGCTTCCAGCTCAATCCCCCGCCCCTCAGGCTCTTTCCCTAGAGGCAACCAGTATTATCCATTTTCTTTTGTATATATGTTAATAATCGCTGAATCTGTACACAAATAAGTTTATATATCTATCTCACTTTTTTTACACAAATGGTAGGATAATGTTACAACCCAGCTTTTTATCCATTTTTATCAACTAACAGTATCCTTTTCTTGGAGATCATTCCATGGCAGTACACAGAGCTCTTCCTCATTCTTTTTACAGCTGCACAAGTGTTCCATTGTGTGAGGTACCACAGACTATTCAAACTTTTGCTTTCATAAGTAATACTGCAATGAAAA
The DNA here is from genome assembly GCF_964165515.1 of Mesoplodon bidens. Taxonomy (NCBI): domain Eukaryota; kingdom Metazoa; phylum Chordata; class Mammalia; order Artiodactyla; family Ziphiidae; genus Mesoplodon; species Mesoplodon bidens. Next base: position 116,317,445 of record NC_138161.1, read on the forward strand.
ACATCACTCCTACATGATTTCACATGCATTCATGTACGGTATACCTAAAAAAGTTAGTTCCTAGGTGTGGAATTGCTGGGCTCAAGATAAATGCATTGTAATTTTTTTAGAGACTGCCAAATCTCCTCCACAGTGCAGTAAGGGCTTGCCTTTATCAGTGAGGTACAAAGGTATTTCTTTTCCCACACCCTGGCTAATCTCACAGCAAAAAAAATGATCCCTGTGAGGTGGTAATTTATATTTCTCATTATGTAATTTGTACTTTTTCTTATTAAACATCTCATGTTTAAATGTTATTTATGTTGCCTTTTCTGTTAACTGTTCAAAATCTTTGCCTAGTTTTCTACTGGGTTATTGGTCTTTTTTCTATTGATTTGTAGGAGCTCTTTATATATTAGGAAATTCATTTCTTATTTGTAATAACAGTTGCAAATATCTTTCCCAAATTATTGTCTTTTGACTTTGCATGACACGGGTTTTGCCATGAAGATTTTTTTAAATAAAGCTGAATTTATCAATCTTGCCTTCAATGGCTTCTGAGTTTTATGTCATAGCAGAGAGACCTGGAATATAAAACAATTCTCTTGTCATTTCCTGTAGTAATATTTCAGTTTTTGCATGTAAATCTTTGCTCCATTTGGAATTTATGCAATATGAATTCAACCTTTCCCACCCCCCCCAGTTTATCCATTTTTCCACATTGATTTGAGATGTCACCTTTATCATATATTATATTCTTAAGTATATTTAAGTCTATGACTGTGATCTATTAATCTATTCTAACAATTTTAGTTTCATATTATGTTTTAAAATCTGGTCAGGCTATTTCCTGAATCTTCCTGTTTTCCTGTTTATTTTCTGAATCTTCCTGTTTCTTCTCAATTATTTGTTTTTCCAAATGGTCTTTAAAATCAGGTCATCAAATTGTCCCTCAAAAAAAAAAATCTTGTTGATACTTTTATCGGATCATGTTCAAATTACAGCTGAACTGAGAGGGAATGGATTTTTTTTCTTTTTAACCATTTTTTAAATTGAAGTATAGTTAATTTACGATGTTGTGCTATTTCAGGTATACAAGCAAAGTGATTCAGTTATACATATCTACATATGTCTGTTTTTCTTCAGATTCTTTTCCATTATAGGTTATTACAAGATATTGAATATAGTTCCCTGTGCTGTACAGTAGGTCCTTGTTGGTTATCTATTTTATATATAGTAGTGTGGATATGTTAATCCCAAACTCCTAATTTATTGCTCCCCCTCACACCATTTGATTATATTTTTTAATCCACAGGAATTGGAAATTGAAGCCAAACAATATTTTACAGCAAGTTAACAACATCAACCTCCCGAGAACGGATATTTTCATCACGCTGCAAGTTTCCATCCAAGAACACTGCATGATTTTCATTTATTCAAGACTCTTTGGGAGTCCCTCGGGTGCATATTAAAATTTTCTTCACATAGATACTGCACACTTGGGAAGTTTATTCCTAGTTATTTTATATTTTATTGCTATTTGAATTGTTTTTTTTCTCCTTTTACTTCTGTGATCTCCATCGTGGGCAAGAATGTTGGAGAAACAGTCGTGCTCATGGCGGTTGATAGTGCTGAACCTTTCTGGAGGGCTGTGTGGTATTTTCCCTCAATCCTAAAAGTGCATTTGCACTTTGTCCAGCAACCTCGCCACTGAGTATTATGCCTGTGGCTGGACTCCTAAATGTTTCTCAAGATATACGGGTAAAGATATTCACTACAGGGTCATCACAACAGCAAAAACCTAGAACCAAGGAGTTCTTTGGAGGGCTAGCTCAACACTGGGACACCCCAATGATGAATCCTCTGAACCATTAATATGTGTTACATGCGGATGAAAATGTGCCCAAGATCCATGACTAAGTTAAGAGACAAGGTGTTTAACAGTGTTTATCGAAGGATACTTTAGTATAAAAAAATTAGAAGGATAGATAGACATGAATAAAATTTTTTTCTGAAGAAATAACAAAAACATCAATATTGAAGAGACTGGAGTAGGGAGGTGAGGATGAGAAGGTAGTTTTTACTTTATTTTGTACTTTCAATACTATTACCGTCAATACAGCAATCGTTTGGGTGGAGGGTTTATGAGACATTTTAATTTTCTTCTTTATGTGTGAAAAATATTTAAAAATTTCATGTATTTTTAAAAATACTGTGTTACTTTAAAACAAACTTAAAAACAAAATCTAGGGGTACTTAAGAATACTCATCAGCCACTGTAGCCCTCACTTCCATACATCAGGCAAGAAATTTACAGGAAGAAAAATCTACAGCAATGATTCATTCTAAAGCAAGTGTCTAGCATCCTGGAGAAATTGCCATGATAACAGTGACAAAGATAAGGTTGGCCAGGAAAGCTGGAAAGCATGCAATCTTTCCCTTGAAGACTACATTCTACATATGCCGCCAGATAGAAAAAAATCTTGAAGGTAAGTCTGGAAAGAACGCTGAGCCCGTCCACACTCCTAGGCACAGCAACCCGGCGGGCCAGAGGGGCAGCCTCTCCAAGCCTGCCCCACCGTCCAGCAGCAGAGGCAACACCCAAAATCCTTGGAAATGGAGACCCTTGGGCGCCACCCCAGACCTACTGAATCGGAATCGGAGCCGTCTATGTCTTCACAAGCCCTCGAGGAGATTAAGAGGCTGAGAACTACCTTCTAGAGGGTTTCCCTTTGGCACTCCTCTAAAGGGCAGGGAACCTTTGGATCTAAGGGCACTCACCCACCTGTGACCTGCACCCCAACTCCACACAGCCAGGACCCTGGCTGTCCCTGCTGTGGCAGCCCCAGGTCCACTGTGGGGGTCTGCACAGGCTTCTCCCCGAGTCTGTGTGCACCCCCAGGCCCAAGGCGGCACAGGAACTAGGGGGAGGCGAGTGGGGAGACACTGCTGCAGGGGCAACATTTAAGGAGCACCAAAAACTCAGTAACCAGTACGAATCAACATTAAATGCAATATGTTAAAAAGTGAACGTGAATGCTGAAAGTCCATAATGAACAAACTATCAAAAATTTTACTAAGGACAGCATCCATATTATTGATTTTTCTTTTGCCTCAAGCTCGGCACAGCCCTGTTACTGATCTCCTCTTTTTAAAAGACGTTGCCTCACTTGCCTCACCCCAGTGCCGGCCCAGCCCCACATCTCTTGCCCTCTTGTCCAGGCCCCTGCGAATGACAGGAGTGGGCCTGTATGTAGGCTGTTCCAGGGGAACCAGGGGCAGGTCTCCTGCACTGTCAGGCGATGACGAAGCAACAGGAGCATGTGTGTCACAGACGCTGTTGTTTTATTTGAAAAACTGCATGAACTTTTGGTAGGAGTGTAAGCCCTTCTGGAGGGTAATTTTATAATATCCATCAGACCTAAAAATACCACGCGGCACAAAGATACCCTCTTCTCTGATAAAACTGTACAGAAAGAGCATCTGTGAGTCATCAAATATGAGACTTCAAAGTCAGTCTCTACAGGTCGGTATTTTGTAAACGTTTCGAGTATTTCAGACTCTCTCTGCTATGGTAAAATAAACCTGTGCCAAGATTTTAATAATTTGTATGCTTCTTTCCTCTTATGCATGATCCTATAATTTAAAAAATGAATAAAAGCAGCTGATGTGTTTAGAAGACTTGGGATTCTAGGATCAGCCCTATGCTCCTCCCTGGCATCGATCCTGGGCCTGTGAATGGTCAGTTTCCGCGTATAAAACAGAGATGACAATGTGGGCCTGCCTTCCATCAGAGAGTGGTTGTAAGGAGGCGTGCGTAATCGATGAAGCTCCAAACAGGGGAGCTCAGTGGTGCTGGAGGTGGCAGACGGACTGGTCCGCTGAAGCCGCTGATGACAATTCGGTGCTGGGACATTAAACCCTCCCCATCCCCGTCCACAGCCCTTCACCTCCATGCTCCAAATCAGTGCACTAAAAATATTAGTCAGTCAACCACTTTATAGCTAAATGCTTCCTGAATGAAACATAATACCTTTAAAATTTTTATCTTCAAATCTAAGGATGTATCTCCTGTCAAAACTCAGCAATTTTATAGCTTTAATTTTTGGTATGCATGCTGTCAAAGTTGAGCTTCATGGTTAAAAAACAAATAAAAATGAATCTCAACTATCCTATAATAAAAATAAAAAAAAAAAACGCCAACTGTAAATGTGATTAAAGGCCTACTTTCAAGTTTCTTTTTGAACCTTAACCTTAAAAAGAAACGCTGGTTCTTGTAAAGTGACCAATCCCCCAGTATTACTACTAGGAAAACAAACAAGGGAATGATTTATCTGTTTGGATGAACATACCAATCGAGGGCTCTTGGTCTATTTCTCACCCCACCCATCAAAATGACCTCTCCACTATTTTTGTTTTGTAATATTTGCCTGATTTCATTTACAAATTACATAACCTTGGGCAAGTCACGTAATTCCCACCCCATCTCTTGGGTACCTCATTTTTAAAATGAAGACCCCGGACAGGCAATTCCAAAAGGAGCTTCCAACTTTAAAATGCAATGATGTTATCATTTCAATTTGGAGACTAAGGTACAAGTTTCTAACTAAAAAGTGACATTGGAAGAGAATACAATCAATGTTTCCAGCGTGAACTGAAGAGTCCTCCCAAACCAGAGCCAAAATGAGAATTAAGGAACAACCACATGTTCGGGTGGGTAGAGAGATGGAAACGGAGGCAGGAAAAGAATCTGCTGCTGGTGCAGCAGGATAAAAGTCACCGCTGAAGATGAAGGCACTGATGGGGCTGTCTTGGCCAGTGTTACCCTCCAGTCTGAGGAAGTGTCACCATTAGGGCCCAACACCCATTTGAAGGTCACACTTTTCTCTCCACTTTCTAAACTGTCTTGTTCCATACACTTAGTTAACAGCAATCAGTCTGCAAGCCGGGGTCCAGGTTGGACATCCCCGTGCTCCCGCTCAGGGAACTGTCTTCTTCCCATATGGGGACTCATGTTGCTGCTGTGCAGAGCCCAGTTCTCCAGCCTGGCAGGGGCTGGGTCTCATCCTATGACCTGTAGCAGGTCTGGGACAGATCCCAAGGCCAGGAACTGGGGCCCCAGGGCCCAGATGGATAAAGTAAGCAAGAGACAGAGCCAGGGGATGAGCAGTGAACACGGAGGGCCCACCTCCCCAAGGGGGTGGCATCCTGTCCTTCTAGACTGGTTACTGCCAATGGGCACGTGGGCCCACTGGTGACAGAAGATCTAATTCTTACCTTCAAGAAGTCAGAAATCTTGATCCTCATAGAAACTCTCCTAATCTTTAGATTTGGCAAGTAAGTCCTATTTTATTTTCAACCCCATATGGCCCAAAGCCAAGACCTGGTAGGTCGCAGTGTCTGGCTGAGGCATTTGAAAAACGTGGGAGGATGGATGCCCCACACCCTTCCCATCCCTGATGGTGGCTGCCAAGGGATGGTGTGATTGCCAGTCAGGCAATGACCACCTTACCAGTGTGCTCATTCCCACATCATCACGACTTATCCAAGTCTTCATGGACATGTCCGCAGGCATTTGACACACGCCTCTATTTCCTTTCTACTTTCTGTCTCTATGAATTTGACTACTGGAAGTACCTCATACCAGGGAAATCGTATATTTGTCCTTTTGTAACTGGCTTATTTCACTTAGCATAATTTCTTCAAAGTTCATCTATGTTGCAGCATGCAACAGGATTTTTCTTTTTTAAGGCTGAATAATATTGCATTGTATCTATATATCATATTTTTTTAAAACTGAAGTCAGTTGATTTACAATGTTGTGTTAGTTTCAGGTATACAGCAAAGTGATGCAGTTATACATACATACATATATGTATATTGTTTTTCAGATTCTTTTCCCTTATAGGTTATTACAAAATATTGAGTATGGTTCCCTGTGCTATACAGTAGGTCCTTGTTGGTTATCTATTTTATAGATAGTAGTGTGTGTATGTTAATCCCAAATCCCTCCCTTTTCTATACTGATGTAGACATGAACAAAGAGGTTAGAACCACATAACTATATTTCACATCCCTTGGAAATCTTTTTTCCCTCATTCAATTACCAATAAGAGGCTTTTTAAAAAATCAAAACACAGAAAATACTGCTAGAAATGTATTTTGGGTAATATGAGAGCCCAAAGGTTTTGTTTTGAAATAAGTGGGGGTTTTTTCTTTCAGAAAATAACTCCATATAAATAAATAAACCATTATTCCTGGAGTTTAAAAAGAAAGGAAGGAAAACAGGGGAAAAAGCATAATCCACCAAACCACATATTTCTTAACACTCCTGGGATAAAGGAGATTGTGTTTTTGCTATGACTATGTTTGTTTAGCAGACATTCTGCAGCCCTGTTTATTCCCTGGAAACGAAGCCCTTCAGACATCTGCAGAAGAGCCAAAGCAATGTTTCTGCTACTTCAAACTTCATTACAGGCAAAGTACCAGCTTCCAACACAAGAAAGAAAGCACTGTGCACAATGACCTCACATCTCACTCAAGTCTCCACAGCAGGCAACACACGCTGACCCTCAACAGTTCCTATGATTTTGCCCAGCAATCATTTGTGACTTTAACCTAATTACTCAAAGTCCAACTTTGCTTTTCTAATTACATCCACTAATGGATCTGTCAATACCAGGGAGCCCAACAGGAGAGACAGACACTCTCTCCCCCGGGTCATTTCCTTCTCAGGTGAAGCTGATAATGACACTGCTCAACCAAATCTTTTTTTCTCTAATTTCCTTGAAGGCCACCATTTCTATAACATCAATCTGGCTGGACTTTGCAGTAGATCCAATTTAGCAAAAAACTAAAATCAATCACTTTTCGATGTGGGGTTTTTCACTGTATAAGTAAAAAATAGGAATTCAATTTTTTTTTTTTTGGCCACGCCACACGGCATATGGGATCTTAGTTCCCCGATCAGGGATCGAACGTGTGGCCCCTGAAGTGGAAACGCGGAGTCTTAACCACTGGGCTGCCAGGGAAGTCTCAGGAATTCGATTTTTTAAATAATGTTTGCAGCCCATGTCTTCGGTGTTATTTCTAAATCTGTGGCATAAAACTTTTAGGATTTTCAAATTCAGACTTCTGTCATCTTTTTATCAAATAAACTCATGTTTCTGAAACTTAAAAAAAAACACACATCCAGGCTCAGGAGACCACACCGTTAAAACACTATTTATTCTTTCATATTTTGTTAATTGGAGTGAAATTCACTTAAGATAAAAATCAGTCATTTAAAAGTGAACGATTCAGCGGCATTTAATACATTTGCAGTGTTATACAACCATCACCTCTGTCTAGTTCTAAAATGCATATTCATTAAGCAGTTATTCCCCATTCCTCTCTCCCCCAGCCCCTGGCAACCACCAATCTGCTTTCATAAAACACAATTCATAACACCTTAACTAAATCATGGATAGTGATAGTCTGATGTTTAACAAGCATCTGTGGACCAGTAGCCTGCATCTTAGGAACTCATTTGATGAGCATCTGTTGCTTTGTCAATTCCTGCCTGATTGACCTGTAGGATCCTAGGTTTATGGAAGCTTAAAAAAGTGCTTTTGGGCTTCCCTGGTGGCGCAGTGGTTGAGAGTCCGCCTGCTGATGCAGGAGACACGGGTTCGTGCCCCGGTCCAGGAAGATCCCACATGCTGCGGAGCGGCTGGGCCCGTGAGCCATGGCCGCTGAGCCTGCGCGTCCAGAGCCTGTGCTCTGCAACGGGAGAGACCGCAACAGTGAGAGGCCCGCGTATTGCAAAAAAAAAAAAAAAAAAGTACTTTTACTCCTACTGAGTTTTCCCTCTTGAGTTTATCCATGATTTGGTTAAGGTGTTAAGAATTAGAACACTCCCTAACACCATACACAAAAATAAGCTCAAAATGGATTAAAGACCTAAATGTAAGGCCAGAAGCTATCAAATTCTTAGAGGAAAACATAGGCAGAACACTCTATGACATAAATCACAGCAAGATCCTTTTGGACCCACCTCCTAGAGAAATGGAAATAAAAACAAAAATAAACAAATGGGACCTAATGAAACTTAAAAGCTTTTGCACAGCAAAGAAAACCATAAACAAGACCAAAAGACAACCCTCAGAATGGGAGAAAATATTTGCAAATGAAGCAACTGACAAAGGATTAATCTCCAAAATACACAAGCAGCTCATGCAGCTCAATAGCAAAAAAACAAACAACCCAATCCAAAAATGGGCAGAAGACCTAAATAGACATTTCTCCAAAGAAGATATACAGCCTGCCAACAAACACATGAAAGAATGCTCAACATCATTAATCATTAGAGAAATGCAAATCAAAACTACAATGAGATATCATCTCACACCAGTCAGAATGGCCATCATCAAAAAAATCTAGAAACAATAAATGCTGGAGAGGGTGTGGAGAAAAGGGAACACTCTTGCACTGTTGGTGGGAATGTGAATTGGTACAGCCACTATGGAGAACAGTATGGAAGTTCCTTAAAAAACTACAAATAGAACTACCATACGACCCAGCAATCCCACTACTGGGCATATACCCTGAGAAAACCATAATTCAAAGAGTCATGTACCAAAATGTTCATTGCAGCTCTATTTACAACATCCAGGAGATGGAAGCAACCTAAGTGTCCATCATCGGATGAATGGATAAAGAAGATGTGGCACATATATACAATGGAATATTACTCAGCCATAAAAAGAAACGAAATTGAGCTATTTGTACTGAAGTGGATGGACCTAGAGTCTGTCATACAGAGTGAAGTAAGTCAGAAAGAGAAAGACAAATACTGTATGCTAACACATATATATGGAATCTAAGAAAAAAAAAATGTCATGAAGAACCTAGGGGTAAGACGGGAATAAAGACACAGACCTACTAGAGAATGGACTTGAGGATATGGGGAGGGGGAAGGGTAAGCTGTGACAAAGTGAGAGAGTGGCATGGACATATATACACTACCAAACGTAAGGTAGATAGCTAGTGGGAAGCAGCCGCATAGCACAGGGAGATCAGCTCGGTGATTTGTGACCACCTAGAGGGGTGAGATAGGGAGGGTGGGAGGGAGGGAGACGCAAGAGGGAAGGGATATGGGAACATATGTGTATGTATAACTCATTCACTTTGTTATACAGCAGAAACTAACACACCATTGTAAAGCAATTATACTCCAATAAAGATGTAAAAAAACCAACAACAGACTATCGGACTCTGACAAAAAGGGGGGTTGTAAAGGGGAGCAGAGGGTCAAGTTGTTATTGGTTTGCTTGTCATTCCAAAGAGTCACACACAGTCACTGAATTACACACACACACAATATTGTACTATAAAAAATTCAGTGTCTTGGTGTTTGTAAGGAGAGGGCGTGAATAATTCTCGTTGACGATACCGATTGATCAAACTCCGAAGATGGCATGATTGCTCATCTCACCTCACCAGTCCATTTTGTCAGAGAAGACACAGGCTAAGATTCATCAAGAAAGCTTTTCAAGAAACACCAGGTACCGTGCTGCTTAGATCTCACAGTGGGAGTATTCAGATATTAAAAGCAGCCAGCTAGAAACTGAACCCAGAGTATTAATAAAATATTTCACAGACTTAAAAGTACTTTTTATAGAGAAGAGATGACATGAAGGATTACCAAGTCTGCAGAATTTCTAACCAAACTCATCCACACCAGATCCAAGAAGAGCTTAGCATGAGTCAGAAGGGAAGCTAGTTATCAGTATTTTATGCCATTTTCCTAACTGAGCATGATAGCACTATAGCTAACACTCCTGAAGTTTGATTTTGAGAAGACAATAAACTGATTGCATCAAAGACCAGCCACTAATGACTATGTACAAACAATATGGAAATGAAACTATTTAGAATGTAAATGAGACCCTATATGGATTTCCATGATAAAGTCTCAAGACTGCATAAAAGTAATCAGCACTGAAACTCTTCAGCGCTGGAAATGTGGCTAGTCCAAACTGAATGTGCCATACGTGTAAAATGTACATGAGATTTCAAAGACTTAGCACGAAAACAAGAATGTAAAATACCTAAGTAAAGAAGTTCTTTTTATATTGGTAACACACTGAAATGACAACATTTGGGATAGTTGAGGATTAAGTAAAATATATTAAAATGAATTTCTACCTGTTTTAAATGTGGCTACAGGAAAATTTAAACTTACATATGGGGCTCACATATATTTCCACTGGACAGCACTGCTCTTACGATTACTACCAAGCATTTGTTGTAACATTTATCACTATTTTTAATTATACAAATTATTCATTTAATTTTTTTTCTGTCCTTCCCAATAAATAAGTTCTGCCAGGCCAGAGCCCAGGCCAGGTTTATTTGCCAACAAGCTGGCCAACCCAGAATGCCTGGAGAAAGCTCGTTAACAATCATTGTTAACTGAAGAAATTCTCCACTGATTGGTACAGCCACACGTCATGACCACACCAGTACTTTTTCTATCAAAGAAAGGCCAATGCAAACTGCCACCTGCAGCTACTGGGGGCGGGGGGGTCGTTAACTCTGAGGTCCCCCCTCTGGGCTCCAAAGTAAATTGGTCAGGATACCAAAATGAAAGAAACCATAAATAGTCCTAGAAAACCATCACCCAGTGATGAACATTTTTTCTTAACCATGGTAAAATATACATAAAAATGTACCATTTTAACTATATTTAAGTGTACAGTTCAATGGCCTGAAGTACATTTACACTGTTGTGCAACCATCGCCACCAGGCACCTCCAGGAAACCTTCTTTTAACCAAGTGCAAGTGTCACCTGCACTTCCCACCCAACCCTTCACCTCAGCCACCCAAGGAGAAAGGACACCTCACCTCCATCCTTCCTTCCTCTCTCCGCTCTGGTATGAACAGGAGTTACAAGAGCAGCAAGGAGAAAAAAAAAGCTGCTATGAGTCATAATAATTCCCAAATGTGAAAATCTGCCACTGGAAAAAAATCAAATTTGATATGACAACGGAAGCGAAGGAAGAATGTAAAAAATTTCACTTTGCAGAGGCGACCAAATGACAGCACAAAGATTATGCATCTTAACCCCAAACAGCATAAAATGGAAAAAAAAAATGAATTTCCCCAAAAGTCTGGTGCCCCAATGGCATAAGGTGCACTTCAGTTTGGTATTTACACAGGACACAAGAGAATATTACTATTTCATTTTATCCTGAGTCATTATCATAAGGGTCTCCACTCTATAACAGAGTTTTACATTGGTATGTCAATAAAGTCTTTACTTAGGAGAGTATTTTTTATTTCAGAATATAATACGATAAAATAATACACTGTGGAAACTATTGGAAAGCATAAAAATTCACCATGCACAAGACTAGTTTTAAGTGCTTATGAGAGAATAAATCCCACTCTCTCCAGGCTTAGTACAACTTCTACTCATAAAGGAAGCCCACTTGTAGGTTCAAAGGCACGATCCCCAGACACACCAACAAATGCACATCAGTGGATTCTCCTTTCCTTACTGTAGTGGAGACACACCACGTATTCTGTGGCACAGTCAATAAACCATTCACAAACTTACCAAAAGTTCCATATATTGCAAATGCGTGTTAATAAATAAAATTCTTATGTGTATGACATCACAAAAGGTTCAACAGAACTCAAATGAGGACAGGACCAGACAGGTCTCATGCTCTAAAAAAGGTTTCGAGCACCTGCATTTTCAGCTTTGCATGAACAATTACTACGTTCATGCGTAAGCTCCCAAATTGGTGCATGGAAATAGAAAATCGTACACACGGGCTCCGCTAAACAATTTGCATGCAAAATTGTCATCAGCACTCTCCAGTTTATTTTTTGCCATATAAAATATGGGGGTCTGTGATGCCTCGGGAGACTGATTTTAAGAGACATTTTGGTTCCCACTATTAAAAGGGGGGCCCCTGATGGTGTCCGGGGTCTATGCATGCATGTAAGTCCCTCCCAGCTGCCTTCTCATGTAGTTTAGTGGAAGAGCGGAAAAGCTTGAGAATAAGATTAAGTAGAATAATGGGCAACGGATATTCTTCAGAATAATAAAACAGAGAAGAAACATGGCAAAAAAAAATAATTTGTATTGACACCCAGAAAAATGCCATCTATCAATGACAGTTTGCACAAGAAGGGAAAGATGGATATTACCCAGGCAGGAAAAAGGACTTCCCTGATTCGGCCAGTGATACATCTTGAATTGGACCACCCGGAAGCTTGGCCTTGGAGATTGCCAGTGAGGATCTGATAGGGATCTATGTGCTCATAAGGCGTCTTAAGTTTTCTCTAACACTTCCTCCCTCCCTTGCTCCTTCCTCTCTTCCACTTGAAATGCAGTTAGTGTGAACTGAGATACGCTGGAAGTGTGAAAAACACACAAGATTTCAAAGGCTTCATAGAAAGAAAAGAATGTGAAATATCTCAGAGTGTTTTACTGATCACATGTTGAAATGACAGTATTCTGAATATACTGGGTTACAGAAAATATATCCTTAAAATTAATTTACCTATTTTAATTTTTTTAAGGTGGCTACTAGAATATTTTAAATTAGATTCATGCTTCACATTATATTTCTATTGGACAAGATCTGTTCTAGAACCTCTTGTTTTAAATTTATTTATTTATTTACTTATTTAAATTTTTTATTTTAAACTAATTTCAGTCCAAAAAACATGATCCCTGCTCTAATTTTATTTTATTTTATTTTTTATTTTTTTTGTGGTATGCGGGCCTCTCACTGTTGTGGCCTCTCCCGTTGCAGAGCACAGGCTCCGGACCCACAGGCTCAGCGGCCATGGCTCACGGGCCCAGCCGCTCCGCGGCACGTGGGATCTTCCCGGACCAGGGCACGAACCCGTGTCCCCTGCATCGGCAGGCGGACTCTCAACCACTCACCACCAGGGAAGCCCTTTAATTTTATTTTAAATTAGATCTATGGCTCACATTATATTTCAACTGGATAGGCTTGATCTAGAACCTTTTATTTTAAATTAATTAATTATTTTATTTATTTATTTTAAACTTATTTCAGTCCAAGAAACATGATCCCTGCTCTACTTTTACTAAACTGACAATTTACCTCCTTACTAAGCATACGTTAGCCACAGCCATCAGTAAGGTCACTTCTCTTCCCAAAATAAACCAGTTAACACCAAGGAACGGGGCAAAGCTGCCAGAATATTTACAGTGTGGGATCAGTGAGTCACCTGCCTTCAAGCACATTAAATCTTTTCTTACTCATTGTCACTACTCCAAATTGGAGGGAAAAAGCAAAACTTCCTACAATCTTCGCGTTCAATGTTTTCGTCCCTGAGCCCTTGAATATTTGCCCTTGGAGACTTCCTAGTATCACAATCACACCAGCTCCTAAAGTGTTCACTCCTCTGGAGCAAGTGGGTTTGCAGCCTTTTTCTGTCCCTACTCCATCGGCAGCTCAAACACCCTCCGGAATCTCACCTCTCCCCCGACGCGGGGAATCTCAAACTGAGCATCTCACCTGTAAAACACTGCTCTGGCAAAACCGGCAACAGCTGCAGAGGCCACCAGCCAGCCAGCATCATGGCTGAGATTATTCATATCAGAAATATCAATAGACCTGCCAGTCTATTTTAAGTCCTTGGAAGTGCTTTGGACTGGATTTTCTGGATGATTTATGTTACATTCCAGAAATGCAAATTCTCCCTCACGCACTTAATAAACAACCCTGTGGCCACGTTTCTACTTAACAGAGCCGTCTCCCTTCCTGGGATTCCCTGCCTGGTTCCTTTGAGGGTAGGATGAAGGCTTCATGATATTCTGAATTCCCACATATTAGTAAGAAGTGAGTTTTATTATTACTTTGTTACCATTGCAGTTCAGTCTGTCTTAATTCTAAACAATGTATGCAAATAGAGAACAGAAACCTGGAATTGAATTATAGGGTAGAAAGTTGGTGATGTCTCAAAGCTGGCTAAGGCAGAGATGGGTGGTGTAGCGGCCAAGGTTGCACTTCTGTGGTGTAGTGGAAAGAGCACTGGGTTGGGGTCCAGGAGTCTTTTAGAGTCCTGATTCTGCTGCTAGCTCTGTGTCCGTAGACAGTCGTTTAATCCCTGGGGACATCATGTTATGATCTGTAAATTGAGGGGACTGGCTTAGGTAATGAGAGAGACTTCACAGTGTTGAGGTTAAAGGCATAGGCTCTGAATGGCTGGGTTTGAATCTTGGGTCCACCACTTACCAGCTGTGCAACCTTGGGAAAGTTACTGAACCTCTCTGATCCAGAGGTTCCTCATTTTTAAAATGGAGATAATAAAAATACATAGCTCAGGGGTTACCTGAGTTGAAATCTCAGTGCCACGCCTCACCAGCTATATGACCTGAAGTCTGCCAGCAGCCTGGTCAGGTATGAATGTCTCTCATACCTGTGCTGCATCCAGGGACTTCCGTAGGCAATTAGTTTCATCAAACAACACCAGGTAGACATCAACCTGTCTCTGACTGCTCCTGAGACAGGACAGGTACTCTGAACCCAGGATTAACAAACACTAAAGAAACTAACCTAGTATCTGTTCCCCTCCTTAGGAGACCCTATTTTCAAGTCTCTTTCTTTCTTCCTTTTTTTTCCCCCGTAAGAAAACAAAACCAAAGAAATGGCCGGGAGATGAGGGAGAGCGAAATGGTGAACACAGCTCCTGGAGCTCCAGTCTGCAGGGACTGAATGGATGGCGGTGATAGGCAGTGCTGGGTGTTGGTCATGGTGGTTGCAATGAGCTCTGTGGCATCTGAAAGGAAACAGTAAGTAGGCCACCGGCTATGAGGTCTGCAGCTCAGAAGAAGGAGAACTCTGAGTTGGGGATACAAGTCCAAGAATCATCTACTAAGCATAAACGCTCACTGAGGGCCTGGGCTCAGATAATCCCTCGTGACAAGAGACCGCGCAGAGGGAACAGCAGGCCTACAGCCGAGATGGCCAAACTCTCCACGTTCAGTGGCCAAGCGAAGATGGACAGATCTGCAAAGGAGGCAGAGGAGCAGCCAGAGAGGTAGGGAGAAAACCAGGAGAGCGTGGGAGAGAAGCCAAGAAGGAGGGAAGAAGAAGCAGCAGGAGAAAGCATCATAAGCGACCCCCCTCCGACCCAGGGCCCCGGGTCAGCCAAAGCCCTCCTGCCTTCTAGGACGCCTGGCCTGGCAGACTGTACCATACACCTGCGACCTTCCGCTGCACCAGCTGGGCCCAGTCCCAAGCGTGTCGATGCCACTTATACCGGTTATAAAGGGGAAGTTTAATCAATCATTACACAAACCGAAATAGAGTGAACGAGAGTTGTTTCTTAGGATTCCATAAGAGAGAGCTGCTAAGAGAAATGGCTGTCCAAGTGGATGAGAGAGAGAAAATAATAAGAGAGGAAGGGAGAAGTAACTTTTAAGTGTACAATGTTATACTCCGATTGCTTTGTGTGCATCGAAGGTCTCCCTCTATCTTAAAAAAATTTTTTAATTGAAAAGTTTAGATGGTATATTGAGGGTTTACACAAAAAGATAATGTAGATCTTTAATCAGAAACATGATCAAAGACCACATCCTCACACCTAAGAGACAGGCACATGAATGTACATTTTTGTGTTTGATGCTAAATTAAATGTTTAAGGCATATTACACACACACACACACACACACACATATATATATATATGAATGATTCTCTGTACAAACCGACTTTTTTGACTTACTAACCAATATTGGTCTCAGCTGTGACAATGAGGGAGTGGCCAGCATTGCCAAGCCCTTCAGTAAGACAAGGAATAGGAAACATCCATCCCGGAGTTTAGAGACAGCTGTGAGTGCAGAAATGTAGATAAAGTCAGGCTGGGGACAAGTCAACTGTCATCTGACGACCCTGCAGCCTGTTCTTCCCCAGCTATCATATTCTTTTCCACTTAGTGTTTTAGTGCTTTCTAACCTGCTTTCCTGAGAACCATGGTTTCCAAGGATTTTATAGCTAAAAGAGCCCTTAAAGACGATGATGACGACGATGATGCTTGTGACAATGATAGAAGTATTTCAGAAATAATACTAACAACAGTGATAACAATGATAGCTAACTTCCATTGAACATATATCTTATGCCAGACAGTTTTATTTGCTTTACATGCATCCTCATTTAATTATCAAACCACCCTTGAGCTATGTATTATTATTATCTCCATTTAAAAAATGAGGAAACTCTGGATCAGAGAGGTTGAGTAACTTTCCCAACGCTGCACAGCTGGTAAGTGGTGGACCTAAGATTCAAACCCAGGCATTCAGAGCCTATGCCTTTAACCTTGACACTATGAAGTCTCCCTAACTGCCCAAGCCAGTCAGTCCCCTCATGTTACAGATCATAACTTGATGTCCCCTGGGATTAAACAACTGGCCATAGACACACACCTAGCAGCAGAATCAGGACTCTGAAAGACCCCTGGACTACACATCATGCTCTTTTCACTGTACCACAGAACTGTAAGGGGTGCGGCAGGATCAGAACAAAAGGACTCCTAGAAACCAACGGGCACCGTCTCCTTGCTTCTGCACAACTGTGGCCTCCATGGTGCTCCTTCCAAGGTTCTGTGTTTTGTTTCCGTTCCATCAAGAGTCAACTGCTTGGATCAGTGTTCTCCTTGAAAGGCTGATCACAACAAAGCCTTTCTTTGAAATGCAGCGTTTATTTCTTCAATGAATGTGGCAGTGTAATCACGATGGGAAAAAAAAAAGTACAGCATGGATGTGTGCACCATGTTCACAGCCAGGAAATCTACAATTCGGGAACCAGAAGAATAAGAATGGCTACCTAGTGATTATAAATAACCATCAGAAACCAGACTTGCTTCATTTCAGGGTATGGCACACGAAAGTAAAGCAACTGTTTAAAAGCAAATCCAATATTAAAATTTAAATTTTCACAGTAATACTCAAAGACATTTATAAAGTGGCCACGGACGTAATTCAGGTGAGCAAATGCAAATAACATGTTGCTGATCTTCTCCATGTCCCTGGACTCCTGCCCACAGTGCAGAGGGGCAGGCAGAGGACAAAGGTCAAGGCCAGGAGGTCACCAGGTGCCTTGGCGGACCTCTACAAAGAGTTTGAGCAATACCTGGCTTGAGCATCCCCTGGTATGGGGCGGGGCATGCCACTGTAACGAGGTTTCCCCATTCACCTCTGCTCTGCTCGTGTCATTACTGTTAATGCTTTTCCAAAAACCCATGTTCGTATATCTTTACAGGCTCAAGATTTGATAGGAATTCCCGAAGTGCCCTACGAAACGGTCTGACCAATTCACAGTCCAATCTATGCCTATTTCCCCACATTACTCATCCAATAGGTGAAAAATGATTTTCTTGTTTTATTCTGAATTTCTATAACTGGTAACGAGGTGAGACTCTTTTTATATACAATTATATATGTCATACTCTTCAGTTAAGATTCCTGCTGCCCATTTTCCCATAACCCGGCTTATCTTTTTCTTACTGATTTGCAGTAAGATTTCTAAGATGGGTACTAGTCCTTTATCTGTTATGCATACGGGCACATCTCATTTTACTGTCCTTCACAGATACCACATTTTTGACAAATTGAAGGTTTGTAGCAACCCTGCATGGTCAGATGATGGTTGACACTTTTTTGGCAATAAAGTTTTGTTTTGTTTTGTTTGCCACACCGTGCAGCTTACGGGATCTTAGTTCCCCAACCAGGGATTGAACCCCGGCCCACGGCAGTGAAAACCCCCAGTCTTAACCACTGGACCACCAGGGAATTCCCAGCAATAAAGTATTTTTTAATTAAGGGATGTACACAGTGTCTAGATATAATGCTTCTGCACACTTAACAGACTACAGTATAAACATAACTTTTATATACACTGGGAAAACAAAATATTTCTGTGACTTGCTTTATTGTGATGTTCACTTTATTGTAGCGTCTGGAACTGAGCCCGCGGTAACTCTGAGATGTGCCTGTATTGCAATTTTGTTTGTCTTTTCCTGACATAAAAGTTTTAAAAGTGTACATGATCAAAACTTCTAAAACTTTAAGGCTTCTGGGTTACACAGCATCCTTTCTAAATGAAAGGATTGGGTTAATGTCTTAAAACCCCATTTATAGTTGAAGGTGATGCCACTAACCCCTAAGATAAATGAGTGCCTAGAACTGGGTTTCCGTTACGGTGCTAGGCAGTGCTTGGCCTCCAGAACAGTCCTGTACACATGTGCTGAGGTCCAGGAATAGAGAGTTTGAGCAGGGCCAACAGCCCCGTAAGAGAATGAGTTAAATATCCAGGACCCTCTTTCTTCTGAAGCTACTGAGATACCTTTCTTCTCCGCCCACTCAATACTATTCAAATTTAGATTGCAGATTCCTTGTGTTCATGCCTAGTAACCTATTTTTCTCAACAATTCAAAACACACACACACACTGCTAGAACTTTAGGGTCGGAAAAGACTCTCGTTTTGCAAAAGGGGAAACTGAGGCTTCTCCCCCACTCCCACCCCCAGACCCACACTATGTGGGACTGCTGGAGAGAGTCACAACACAGAGTCGTGGACTCCAATACCAGCAGGACCATCGCTGCCCATGTCCCTGTGACCCCCTTTCCTAACTGGCCAGGAGGAATTACACACCTGAACCACACCTCATGCACTCCTTGGCTCCAACCACTATTTCCTTCCAGACGATTCCATGTGGCCCACACTCCTAAGTCTCCGTCTCCTGAGCTCCAGACCCACATCTGCAGTTGGTCCAGAAAAATCTCTATCGGCAAATCCCACAAGGCATCAAAATTCAACATGTTCAAAACAAAACCCGTTCATGTTCCCAGCACTTGCCCTGCCTCCTGCATTTTCTCATGTGATTTACAGCATCACAGCCGAGGGTGACAGAGATCGAAATCTGAAACAATACAGATGCCTCCATCTACCTCTCGCTCTTCTCTACATCCAATTGGCCGCTGCATCCTATCAAGCCTCTCTTGAACTCTCCTTTATGAGGCCCCCTCCTCTGCACTGCCACGGCCTCAGCCTTCCTGATCTCCACGATGCCTCCAGGCTGCCCTCCATACACTGTCTACACCAACTGGGTAAAAAGAAACACAGGCTGGCACGCCTTCCCCCCACAAAAACCCCATGGCCCCAACGTTTGGTCCAGTGGTCCTCACAGGGGATGGCTGTCTCTGCTCATCACTACTTTGGGTGAAGGCCAAGCAAGCTGGACAGCTACGGTGCACAGGGCAGCCCCACTAAGAACTGTCCTGATTCCCACACGTTTTTTGAAAATCCCACTGGATATTCTTTGTAGATGGAAAGCCTGGCTCTAATTACCAAAGCCTGGAACTTCACTTTGCTTTACCTATCAACAAAAATAAGTTTGCACAGTTTACTATACACTGAATCTTTTAGGCGTGTACTCCTGTGTAAACCCAGGGAGATCAAGGGCCTATTTCTCAACACAGCTGCTGAGCACACCTGCATCAGGATCACCTGAGGGCGGGGCGGGGGGGGGAGGCCTGCTTACGAATGCAGACTCCCGGGCCATTTCTCAATCTACTGAGTCGGATCTGCATCTGGACAACCAGAGCCATTTACTTCCTTGGCTCCCTCACGTTTGAGAAGGATTGTGTGACAGGCTTCAGGAGCCATGTTCTGGAAAAGACTGTGGGCAAAGGGTGAGCTCGCCAGGAGACAGTTCCCAATGGATCAGTGATGCCTGCGTGGTGGCGGAAGTGGGAATCCACGCAGACCGACGAGATCCCAGCCTACCTTCTCTCCTCTCCCCATCTGTCCCTGTCTGCCTAGAGAACCCCTATCATCTTTCACAGCTCTTTCTAGAAGAAGCTTCCTCAGCCTACCCCCCAGCCTTCCTCCAGACATCCCCGGAGCTCTCACAATTTCTAAGCGCCTCCCCCAGAGAGGCTGGGACTTTGTCTTGCCCATATTGTCCCCTCACAACTGGCCTCCTCTTTGCCTAGCTGATAACCAGAATTCAATAAATACTCAGCAAACAAATAAACAACTAAGAACGAATACAGAGTCAGTTACTGGGAAGGACAAATGGGTAAAACTGCCTCTTCCTCTGCACCATGTCGCCTCCCCCAAGATCCCTGGTCCTCCAGAGAGGTGGCAAGACAGGCTGACAAATGAGGGCGGGCAGCCAGCGAAGTCCCCGCTCCGGTACCCGGCCTTGTCTGGGCAAGTGATGGAGACTCCAGGCGGGTGGTCGGGCACCAGTGGGGTTAAGGGAGCAGCTGCAGAAGCATTTGCAGAGCCACCCCGGTTTGTTCAGGTGGTGTGTGGCTGTGAGAAAAACTTGCTCTGTGATGATTTTCTGTAACTGTCACTTGGAGGAAAGATGTTATTTTTAGGGGGCAGGGGACATCCAGGAGGCTTATTTGGCCAACAAACACAATTTGTTGGCCTGAGCTTTGCGTGTGGGTGTGAAAATCCTCACGCTAGAAACTGGGCGTTTTCGAACCCACAGGGAAGGTGCTCCATAAACAGGTCAGGGGCGGGAAAATAAAAACCTCAGGATGACAAGCGCACAAATTCACCCTGGAACCAGGCGAGGCGCCAGTGATGACAGGCAGGAAACTATGAAGCTGGCCGTATGTAGAGATGAGGAAAATTCTGAAGAAGGGATATTCTGCCCAGAAGTTTTATTAGGAGAGGACATTCATGCCAGGCATTTATGGTCCCCAAAGCCCAATCTATTAGCACTGGGGGAGAAGGTGTCCACTATATTCAAAGGACCAGTGACACTGAAAATTCAGGACCCAGAGAGGTCCATTCTGCTCTGAGCTCACTCCCCCAGCTCTCAGATTAATCAACTAATAGAGTCCAAATAACCTAATCACGAAGTAATAAATGCACATGGCAAAAACACAACGGATATCCTACTCCACAGAATTAGACATCAGCTGTTCTGTCAAGATGATAATGAAACATCAGACAATCTGTGAGGATACCATGCCAAGAAGGAGAAAGACAAATTGGGCGCCTCCACTCCTCATGGAAATTAGAAGGTTCTAAACTAATCAGTTAGCTCGACATCCCCACACTCTCCACCCCATCTCTGCATTATCATTCCTCTTTATGAAATTTCCCGGGAATCTACTTACTATGCTGTGATCGCACATATCAGATGAAAATCAAGTTCTCTGCTGAACAGGAGAGAAACTTCACATTGTAATGTAAGCTGAACTGATTAAGGGCACTTAATCTACGAACAGCTAATTCTCAAAACCTGGAAGTGGAGTGGAGGAAAGGTCAGGAAGGAGGGATGCAGCTTAGTTTGGATCACACACAAAAATGGGTTCTGCCACTCAGCAGGCTGCCTTATTAACAATTACAGTAACGAGGGCTGTGCACTCTGTAGGTTAGAATGAGGGCCCAATCTTTGGAGAACGAAGATAGAAAGAATACCCTTCCTTTCAGGAGATAAGTTACTCAGGGCTTTGAGGATATTCTAAAAGATGTGAGGTAGCTCAAAAAGAAGAATAGCTTGTCTTTCTCAGGCAAATTTCATTTTGGCCAACTGCTCACACACTGCAAAGGGATTGCAGACTCAGGTATATTTGGAATAAATTTATTAATAAATAAATTATATTTATTGACCAAACTCTAAGAAAAAAAGAATCTTTCTTTCAGTCTTAAAAATTCTGGGAAACTCCCTAAGAGCTTCTGTTTATGTGGATTATATCTAGTGAAATTTATTATATTAGAAAATTTTAAACTAAGATTTTTTAAAACAATAATATCCAAGCACATGTTAATTAGCGATGATGCTAATTATTTCATGTAGCCTCTAGAAAATTCTACCGCGGACTCGAGACAGAATAAAAGTGACGTGACAGAATAAGAGTGAAAAAAGGCAAATAAAGATTTCACTATTATTTTGAAAATTCTTTTGTCCTTAGGAACTCCCAGGGGTTTCCAGACCACACTCTGAGAACTGCTGGCCTCTGGCTGACACAGAGATGTCAACTGTTTCAAGAATCATTTCTGTCGTAAAATCTAAACACTCCTTGTGTCCAACACGTCCATAAAAAGTTTACAGAATGACAGATGCCAGCTCTAGGAGAACTTCAACAAGTGCAACTTTCTGTGACAAGAAAACTGGCTCTTTAATATTTTATAGTTCAGCACATGTGTTTTATGGCCTCTGCTGGTACAGATGACTTACTGCTTCTACACAGGCTGTGCAATGTCTCCACTAAGGGACAGGCCTGCCTGGGTAAATGAAGTCCCTTCAACAAATACCACATTCAGGCCAGTCACTCCCCAGAGGCAGGTTCCCTTAGTGGTTAGGAGTGCAGCCTCTACAGTGAGATCTCCTGGGTTCAAATGCTGGCTTGGACACTTGCTGGGTGGCACTGGGTGAGTTATTTAATCTCTTGGTGCATTTGCTTCCCCAAGCATAAAAAGGGACAGCAACAGTATCTATGTGTCAGGCTCTTTATAGAAATCAAAAGGGTTAGCTACCTAAGACATAGTAAGTACACACCAAATACCAGTTATTAGTAAACCTTCTTTGACAATATACAAGGTACCCCAAAACTCTCAAGGCAGTTTTAAGCTCAAACTTCAGAAGTATAAGCATTACAAACTTACCAAAGAAGTTACTGAATTCTATGAATTTTAACTAATAAAATTCTCATCGTTTGTTTCAGTTCCTCTGACTGAAAATGGTAAATGCTACCTGAAGCAAAAATTAAACTACAACTCTCATCATAGGATAGGGAATAAGATGAATACATAAATTATTCCTACAAAAAGAAGATTTTTTGTCATCAAGACATATTAATTCAATAGACATTTACTGAGCACCTGCTATGTGCCAGGCTTGTACTAGGTGCCAGGGAGATAAAAAGAAACCAGACAAGGTGTCTGGCCAATGGGGACTTACACAGTCTAGTGGGCAGGGATGGAAACAGATCCACAGAGCACCTGTCTGCTGTACTATTAGGGTCCAGTTATGCTCGGGGTGGGTCCTGGGGCCTCAGGTAGTAGAGCCTTTAGCCCAGGTGAGGGTAGAGGAAAGGAGAGAGAGTACTGTTCTTGCTGACATTGGGAAAACGTCTTTCTACCAGAGAAGTCAATTTTTCCTCTCAATTGTCATTAATTCTGTTCATTCCCAAGAAGCCCATCTATCTACAGCTTTCCTATTGCACCAGCTCTTCAATACGGATCTTTAGTGAGCTTTTCCGTCTTTGTAAATCGTAAATTGTCCTTTCAACATTCATAATGACAAGTATCTCAACCCATACATTCTATTTACATATCATAGTAACAGCCTCTTATTTAGATGTCAGATTCCAGCAACTAAAAACTCAGAGGCATACAAAACAAACCCAAAGCACAAAGAAGCCAAAAGAATTCTCAAAACCATGGCAACTTTCCATAAACTTTAGTCCCTTTTCAAGAGTGTCTCAGGCTATAGTTACTTTTATTTTACACACATAGAGAGTTTGTTCATCTTTTTTTTTCTAGCAGATTGCAAGTACAAAAATCTGCAGAGTAAATTGAAAATATAATGCTCGGCTTCATGGATTCTATAAAGTTACAAACCAGTACACCTCGATTTTTACTGAGTGAACAGAACCAAAAAGGACTAAGTAATGTCCAAAAAGTATTTCAGACATCTAAACTCTTATATGAAGAGTCTTTTGCCCTAGTGAAAGACCATTTTTCATTTCCCATGTGTCAAAAGACTGAAAACTCAAACTCAAATCTACACTCAAAATTTTCTTTAAAACTCTAGTTTTTCTAGAATTCACTTGCCTGACTAGCTATCCCTTCTATCTATAATGACCTAGTCAGTACCATGATATAGAAAAAAGATGAAAAAGAACATATTATTACAGAAATGTTGACCACTATTATTTGTTTAAATGCTAGAAAAAAGTAAACTCTAATATTTATATACATTCAGTTCATCTCTTTTTTTTTCTATAACTTTGAGCTATTTGACATTTGCAGACTAAAACAGAAAACTAAGAAAATTAAATGTGAGGTTTTCTTCTCAGATAACTAAAACCAAGAGGTTTTTAAAAGCATGAATTTTCCACACGACTGGCTAATTTCAACATTGTATGTGGACATAGCTTTGGTTTGAATTTTTCTGAGTTTTAGTGGTGATCCAGATCCACATGAATATTACATACAATCAGATAATGTAGTACAGTATGTAAAATATACACTGCAGAAGAAGTAAATTACATGGAATTTTCTGGCCCTGTAAAACACCAAAATTGTCTCAATTTCTCTTTTGCATTGGGACTTTTTTCTGTTGTGTGTTATTTTGATATTTGTACGTTTATTGGAGGCTGGTGGTGAGTTGCACGTGGGGAGGTTTATAGTAGCTATATTTGGTTTTCATTTTAGGAGACTCCTCCTCTCCTCCCTTCTCCTTCCCCCAAGGCCCATCAAGTTATAAATAAACTCACAGCCCACAGGGAAGACCTCAGGAAGCCCAGGTGGACATTTCATCTGAATGTACTGAGCCCAGTTTTGTCTGAACAGCCCTCTGAACTCTTTGGACCACATTGGGCAAGCAAAGTGAAGCAGGGAATGGAACACTCAGATCAATGGTTGTCAACCACCAACATCATCGACCAAGACCCAAGCTGCACACTTCAGTCAAAGGCTGGGTGGTGAATATTTCATTTTAACTGACATTTTCTTCCCAGTTTTCTCCTTTTTTTGACTAAGGTAGAAGTATCATATCAGAGGCCTGTTATGAAAACGAGAGACGTGAACAGACATCACGTGAGCCTCATTTTCCAAGCCAAAATTCAGGATGGAAGGTCTGAAACCAGGAAGAATCTTCTAGAACCAGATGACTTCAGAACATCTGAGACAGGTGGCCTCCGCAGCTGTGACATAGCTCACTCCCTCCCACCTCCAACCGCCCCGCAAAGAATTTTACCCTTCATAAGGCAACGCCTACCCTTGAACGACCAGACTTCCTCAACAAAATGATAGGCAAAGCAGGCTCAGCCCCAATATAAAATGAAGCCATCTCAGAAGACACCAGTCATTTTGGAAAGGGAGATATATAAAGGCCCACAGAGGCTCCCGAGGCAGCCCAGCTGCTGTGACAACAGGGGCCAGCACCAGGCATAGGAAGGATGGAGAAAAATGTCCATGACCCAACAGCAAAACCACAACACAGACCCCACTGGGCGAAGGTTAGGTAGCAGCTAATGAACCGAAGCTAATTTTCCTTTGACCATCTTTGACAAGGCCTAATCTCTGCTACACTCAAATACAGACATTCTGGTAGGGAGTCAAAGAAAAAACCTCTTATAAAAGAGGGGCCAATCTCCTCACATAGACTCGAAGGCCATTTGCTTTGGAAGCAAATATTTCTTTAAAATTCTTACATGAATTATCAGCAGTAGTCAAACTTCAAAATATCCCCTATATTCTCATTTTTAATTTAAAAATATACATATACATGCACACACGTATATAAACACATACACATATATGTATGTATTTCTCATTAGGAAAGCCAAGCTAAATAACAGGGTTTGTCAGTAGTAATCTAACACGCTGTAACCCAAGGGCCAGGCCACAGACAATAGCAGACGCTTCAAGAGAAAGAATAGAGCCCTTTCAGCCAATTATGCAATTACACACTAGGACCATGTTTACATTATCAAAGGAGGCAGGCCCAATTGCCTAGCTACTTCAAATTAATAAGCCCATTTCCCTCCATTATCTGGCAGGCAGGGTCTAAATAATCTGAGTAATTACCTCAATTTACTCAGATGGTATAGATTTGGCCGGTGACTCCAGAACGCCCCCGCCATCAGCAAATATCAAAATGTGCAACAGTAAATTCACATCAGCTTCGTTTGTAAGCAGTGTAAGCAAATTCTTCTCCATTACCTGGCAGATTAAAATTTGTTATATTCTTAATAATCCAGGCTTGGAGTTTTTTGTTTTTGTTTTTTTCTGATAAAAACTCATAGGATCGTAGAATTTTAGAGCTAAAAAGTAGCACCCGGGGCCTAAGCTCTAAAAGCCAGCTGCCACCAGCAGTCCAACCAGAAATCCAGCTTACCAGGAAGGCTAGGGAAGGAGTTCCAAAGCCTAAATGTTTGGGTTCAAATCCTGGCTCTACCACTTACTAGCTGCAAGGTGACCTTAGCAAGTACTTACCTCTCTGAGCTTGAGTTTTCACTTGTACAAAGGTGGTAATGATGGCCCGTATCTTAGACAGATGGTTCAAGAACTAAATAAGATGATGCATGTTATGCACTTAGTACAGTCCTAGACACATACTACCTTTGTAAGCAATTACTATTATTATTACAACATCATCATCTTTAATGGGCTCAGTGGTAGCCCCCAAAAAGACATGTCCACCACCTAGTCCACAGAACCTGTAAATATTACCTTAGATGGCAAAAAAGGTGATTAAGTTAAGGATTCTGAAGGGAGGAGTTTATTTTTTCTGGATGGTCCAGGTGGACCCTAAATGCCATCACGTGCAACCTTAGAAAATGAGGCAGAGGGAGTTTCAAGACAGACACACAGAAAAGGACACAGACACACAGAGCAGACGGCAACGTGAAGACAGAGCCCAGAGAGGTACAGCTACAAGCCAAGGGTTGCCGTCAGCCCCCAGAAGCTGAAAGTAGTATGAAACAGATGCCCCCCCGCAAGAGACTCCAGAGGGAGTATGGCCCTGCTCCACCTTGATTTCAGACTTCCGGCCTCTAGAACTGTGAGAGAATACATTTCTGTTGATTTCAGCCTCCATGTTTGGGGTAGTTTGTTCCAGCAGCCTTAGGAACCTAATACAGCACCTTAATGGATACAGCTCTCACTTGACCTTACACGTGCCTTGAGGACGTTAACTGTGACAATGATAAGGCCAAAGGTAAGGGGGCCTGGAAGTGGGAGGTGCCAAGGGCTGGTGTTACGGGTTGAGCTTGACAAAAGCAGAGAGCGGGAAAATGCAAGGGCCGGGTAGAGTAGACGGGTTCGGTTGGAGGAGGAGAGGGGTCAGGGAGGTAAAGACATAAGCCTGAGGCTGGCCTCTCATCCAGTGATGGGTCTCACCCACCGTAACAGAAACCTAAAATGCCAGGGTGTTGTGTGTTTCTAATAACATCTTTATCCATTCAGCACTCTATTTTTTTCTTTATATTTATTATGCTTGGAGTTTGCACAGGTTCTTGACTCTGTGGGTTGATATTTCTCACAAGTTTGGGGACATTCTTAGCCACGAGCTCTTCAAATACTGCTTCTGTCCCATTCTGTCCTTGTCTTCTCCTTCTGAGACGCCAATTATACCTATCTTAGATTTTTTTCATTGCGGCCCACTTGTCTCTCAAGTTCTTTTCTGTAGGCTCCATTTTTAACTCCCTGTACTTCAGTCTGAATAACTTCCAACTTACTCTTTGTCTTCGGCCATATGTGATCTTCTGTTCTTAAGTTCAGATATTTTGGCCAGGAATAGATTCTTTATAGATTTGACTGATTCTTTGATTCCATTTGATTCTTTATCGATTCCAATTCTCTGATGAAATTTTCCATCTTTTCATCTGCTTTCTCCACTAAAAAGGTTTTTATATAATTTTTTTTAATTTATTGATTGATTTCTGGCTGCATTGGGTCTTCATTGCTGCGTGCGGGCTTTCTCTAGTTGCTGTGAGCGGGGGCTACTCTTCGTTGCAGTGCATGGGCTTCTATTGCGGTGGCTTCTCTTGTTGCAGAGCATGGTCTCTAGGCACATGGGTTTCAGTAGCTGCAGTGCACGGGCTCAGTAGTTGTGGTACATGGGCTCAGTAGTTGTGGTGCGTGGGCTCAGTAGTTGTGGTGCGCAGGCTCAGTAGTTGTGGCACACGGGTTTAGTTGCTCCACAGCACGTGGGATCTTCCCAGACCAGGGCTCAAACCCGTGTCCCCTGCATTGGCAGGTGGATTCTTAACCACTGCACCACCAGGGAAGTCCCCCAATTTTTTTTTCTTGAACATATCAATCATAGTTATTTAAAATTTTTTTTTTAAATTCTGGATCACCTATGAGTCTGTTTCTATTATCTGTTTCTCTCTTGGCTTTTTCAGTGACAATGGAATGACTAATAACTTCTGCTTAATATCAGACATCACGTATAAAAAAATGAAAGAGCCTTCTGATGAATCTTCCTCAGGAGATGGCTCTCCCTTTCTTCCGCTAGGCAGACGGAGCTGGGGTGGGGTGGGGCTGATCCCCTGAACCACTGAGGGACTGCTTTACCTCTCTCCCTAGGACTTGGCTCTCAGCTGAGGGTCTCGTGTGTTCACTGTGCCCTCACTCCTCCCAACCTCCCCAAACCGCTCCTGAACTCTAATCTTTATCTTCTCAGCATCAAGACTCAGCACCCTTCCCCCACCTCCGCCAGGTCCTCATTGTTTCAACACCTCTCAGATGCCTGTAAACACAATGATTTTTTTTTTCTTCTTTTGCGGTACGCGGGCCTCTCACTGTTGTGGCCTCTCCCATTGCGGAGCGCAGGCTCTGGACGTGCAGGCTCAGCGGCCATGGCTCACGGGCCCAGCCGCTCCACGGCATGTGGGATCTTCCCGGACCGGGGCACAAACCCGTGTCCCTTGCATCGGCAGGTGGACTCTCAACCACTGTGCCACCAGGGAAGCCCCACAATGATTTTTTAAAATACATTTTATATGGTTTTCTTGTTGTTCTTGGGATCATTAGTTTGCCTCAAACTACTCAATCTTACCCAGAAACAGAAATCCCTCCTTTAAATTTTTCAAAGTGCTTTCATTACAACATTTAATCTTCCCCTTGTAAACCTATAAGAAAAAATAGAGCAACGTTCATTCCTCTATCTTTGAAACCAGAGGTCGGTAAACTATGGCCCACAGGCCAAGTCCAGCCCATTGCCAGGTTTTGTGCATTTTTATTGGAACACTGCCACACCTATTCATCTACATATTGTGTAGGGCTGCTTTTGCATTTTGTAATTCTACAAGGGCAGAGTTGAACAGCTGTGAGAGAGACCATATTGCCCTCAAAACCCAAAATATTTAGTATCTTTTCCTTTCCAGAAAAAGTTTGCCAGCCTGTTTTATATGGATCCAGGAAACTGGAGCTCAGTTTAATGACTTACCAGTCAACTTTATGAGAAGATTGCATCCATGCATCCCCTGGTTTTTAGTCCAGCTGCCTCCCCATCTTTCTAAGTTGCTTCCTATCACAATGATTCATTATAATCATTTTTAAAGATTAACACAGGAAGGAGAGAGGGATGATTTTAAACCAGACAGTCCCAATACGTAAAAAGGAGGAGTCCCAGCAAACACAATGAAGGGCCCTTTTATCTTTGGAAAATTCGAGGAATTTCAGCAGTCACCTTGGAAATCTGCTGAAACAAATAAAAGAAGGCAAGTAGTCAAGGATGCCACTCTGAGGTAAGAAAGTCTTAATATTTCACAGGACTTTTTTATTGTGTTGTTCACAAAATAAACATATTAGGCAGAACAATGAAAAGAATCCTTTACGAATGTGTTCAATTTTTATCCATTTGATTTCTGAAAGCTTTCATCAAGGCAGTTCCTGAGCCAGGGGGGAAAATGTCCCCAGCAGAAGATGGCAACTAAAAAGGACAAGGACACACATACACACACACACACACAGTGCGTGATTAAACAAAACAAAACAGAAAAACATCTGATACAGTTCCAAACTTAATAATGACTTAAAAGAAAGGCCATCTTCCTTTTCCCCTGCTCTGCTTAATAGAAGTACAAGGTAATTTGCTTCTTTTTAATAAAACTGTACAATCTAATGAGTGGTGCAACTTAGCACCCCATGTCAATTATGGATGCTAAAAATTTCAGAATCATAGGATCACCAAAATTATCTCACCTATACACACGTACACATACACACACCTACACATACACACACACACCTATACATACACACACACACCTACACATACATACACCTACACACAAACACATACACACATCTACACACATACACATACACACACACCTACACGTACACACATAAACACACCTACATACATACACATGCACACACATACACAATTACACATACACACATCTACACACATACGCACACACGCACATACCTGTCGGGGGCAGCTAGCCTTTTCTCTTTCACTGCATCTTATGCAGAAGGCTGATCTGAGCGTGTCTGCCTCTTGCCAACTACAGAGCCCCATTTTCCCAGGAAAAATGCACTTATGGCTGGAGAGTGCAAAGTAGGGTGTAAGAGAGGAAAAAGGTTAATATATAAAAGTAATGGAATCACGTCCTTATAAAGAAACACGAACTCCTCTAAGAGGTGAGGAAAGCAGAGTCGGGAGAAAGGAAGGGCCCTCAAGGCCTCCCTGACAGGATCCCAAAGTTGGTTCCTCCCATGCTTAGAATGCTCTGGAGACAGAAAGGCAAAAGCAGAACTTAGCTCACGTTTCCATGGGTGAGCCCAGCATTCCGTGACACTCATGCTCTGAATTCTTCAATGGCTCCCCTATGCCCAGTTCTGGAGCCCCAGCCCCTGAGCACAGCATACATGGGGCTCCACATTCCTGTGTCTCTCCCCAAACTTACTTTCCAGCCTCTCTGCCTTGTCTGTTCTGCTCTTGCAGTGAGGAACCCCTTCAAAGCACATCATCCCACCATCCGAACCAGCAAAGGAATAAAGCTCTACTCGAGGACCACATTCTTACTTCAGAATTTGTCATGAAAAATGTTGGAGAATTTCACTCTATTTTAAAGATGGACTATCTATAAAAATCTCCATAGTCATTTACTTATGATAGTAAAAGTACTGCCAAAATGACTGAGTCACAAAGCTTGTAGAGACCCCTGACAGCATCGACTCTCATTTTCCCCACTGGTGGTTCAGGAAGCTCACGAAAGAATGTAGTGGAGGGCTTCCCTGGTGGCGCAGTGGTTGAGAGTCCGCCTGCTGATGCAAGGGACACAGGTTCGTGCCCTGGTCCGGGAAGATCCCACATGCCGTGGAGCAGCGGGGCCCGTGAGTCATGGCCGCTGAGCCTGCGCGTCCAGAGCCTGTGCTCCGCAACGGGAGAGGCCGCAACAGTGAGAGGCCCGCGTACCGCAAAAAAAAAAAAAAAAGAATGTAGTGGATTCGTCCTTTCTGCTCACTGAGCATCACCATCAAGAAGGCAGTTCCTAGGTGACCAGCCGTCCCCTCCTCGCCTTCTGAGCTGGACCTCAAGCCCATTCCCGATTTTCAAATAAAACACCAACTGCCTTCAGCACCCAGGAGGATGAGAGCTGTTCCCAGCAAACAGAGCATGGGCTGACCCACAGGAAAGGGCCGTAAAGCATCTCACCCCTCAGCCCTCTCCCTGCCCGCACGTCAGCAACAGTTTGGGGCAACAGGCTGAGAGAAGCAGGCTCACTCTTACCAACCCCCAATTAATTCCTCAGCAAACCTTTTCCATTCATGATCGTCATCATTTCTTCATAAATCAAGCCCTCCAAACTTAGAGACTGGAACACTCAGGAAGTGCTTACTTGAAGCACAGAAACATCAATACGGAGACTCCAGCCCCCGGAACGGTAATGGGGTGAGATGTACTTTATGTCACAGTGGGTGATGCCTCTGCACACTTTTCGCTTTCTAGACATCCTGTCAGCTGAATGTATGTGGCTCATACCTCATTCTCTTTCAGGTGACAAGCTTTTTATCTTTTTCTTTTTTTCTTTTTTTTTATTTATATATTTTTATTAGTTTCTGCTTTATAACAAAGTGAATCAGTCATACATATATATCTGTTCCCACATCCCTTCCCTCATGCATCTCCCTCCCTCCCACCCTCCCCATCCCACCCCTCCAGGCGGTCACAAAGCACCGAGCTGATCTCCCTGTGCTCTGCGGCTGCTTCCCACTATCTATCTACCTTACATTTGGTACTGTATATATGTCCATGCCTCTCTTTCGCTTTGTCACAGCTTACCCTTCCCCCTCCCCATATCCTCAAGTCCATTCTCAAGTAGGTCTGTGTCTTTATTCCCGTTTTAAAAATAAAAAAAAAATAAAATAAAATAAAATTTAAAAATGTCATGAAGAACCTAGGGGCTTTTTATCTTTTTCATTGGGAAACTTATCTTCAGGATTTTCCAGATCCTTGCTGTTGTTAATTTCTTATGTACGGAGTTCTCGTAGACAAGCAGGGCTCCTTTTGATGCTGTCTGTCTACACCCCATGGCTGTTCAATGTATTCCCCACGCCCCGTCACCACAGTTTTCTTTTCCAATCCACAGAAACCTTTTCAGATGTTTTTTTATATCTTTACTATCTTTCGATTAGATGCTCAATGCCAGAGTCAGCCCAAGTAGAGTGATGTGGCGGAGAAAAAGGCTGAAGCATTGCTTCAAGTACAACCCAGCATTTGAGGTTTAAAACCAAAACAAAACTTGACTCACAAAAAAGATAAGGCTAAAATAAGATCTAAGATTCAAAATGGTAAGGAAATGGCGACTAGCTGAAGCCAATTCCAGCTGAGCCAATTTTCACCAATCGTAAAAGATGACTTGAAAGAGGCCCCGAAGCCCCAGTACAATGGAGCAATTATATCTTTATAACGGAGACAGAAAATGCCACATAATCAGACGCAGCCAGTAAAGGGTACACAAGCTTCCCTTTCCTGTGGCTGACCTGCGAGGCCTGCGTGCAGCCACTTCTCCCCTGGCAGGAGGCCGGCCCATCCTCCCACCCCGCAGCCTGCCTGAACCACATCTGAAGGCAGGCCGCTGGGGGGCGGGGGTTCCTTTGGCAACAGGCCCCCTCAGAATCCTTGAGTTCCTTGCCTACTCCAGGTCCAAGTAAGTAAAAGATTAACAGGGTCCCTACCCACCAGGTACCCCCGCCCGGCTACATGTAAAAAAAAAAAATCTGTTTAGCAAAGCAGCCGAGGGCACAGCTTCTGGAGCTGGGTACCTGAGTTCAAATCCCAGCTGTGCTACTCCTTAGCTGTGCTATGGGTATAACCATAGTACAAGGCTGTTGGAGTGTTATGAGGCTTAAACGAGCTAATATACGTGAAGGGTTTCAATCAGTGCCTGGCATGTAGTAAGTGCCATCCAAGCGGTCGGTCGCTGTTGTGATGTTGTTGTTAAGACTCCATGACAGTATCTTTATTACTAAGCATTTCACAGTAGCAGGGGTTGCCAGCAGCAGCCAGTTGCAAGGCTGTTACACTTATCCTAGCAGGACAAACACCGGGCACTAGTCATAGGAATAGTGAAACAAGCCAACGCTGAGAGGCCCTGCAAAGGTACGTCTACAGCCTTCAACACAAGCCCAGCCCAGGGACTGAGGGATGGAAGCGCGACTCCAGGGAGAGTGGGGGATCAGGGTCCATGGAGGGGAGCTCAGGGCAGACCCCTGAGTCTGGGACCACGCCCCGCCCAAGACTTCCAAGGAGGATGGCCCTGGGCCTGGCAGGTGCTTGCTCACCTTGAACATGAAGCTCTTCCTTCTTCCCCCCTCTCACATCACCAATGCGTGGATTGCAGAGCCAAGGCCAGCCCCATGGGGAGAAGGGACGACGAATCCCAGAAAATACACCCCAAGGACTCTTTCTGTCGACACAGAGACATTTCCTGAAGGTCTACTCTGTACCGGGCCCTCCAGATATGGCATCTCATTTCCCCGACAGCGATCCCATGTTGCTGTGCGCTCAGAGAGGTGAGCTAACCTGCTCAAGATCACAGGGCTAGCAAGCAGCAGAGGGAAATATGAACCTGGATCCGTCAGAGACCCTAAAACACGCCTTGTCCACCACACAGCACAGTGCCTGCCCTCCAAGAATGATCAGTTTATCAGAATCAACAGGAGGGCCTTCGGTATCTTTCCAATGGCACTGAAGTAGAAAACTTCAGAGAGAAGTAGATGGGAAGTGACAGAAAAGAAGAAAGAGGACCAGGCTACAGACCCAAGAACTTGTATTCAGCCATTATTAACAAGCTCGGAGATGGAACCCCCCAGTGCCTTCATCTGTCCATCTTAAAATGAGGATGTTGACATTTGCCCTTCCAGCTCCTCTTCTGTTTGACTGAGGAAGCTCCTATCAGATCGACTCTCCTGCAGATGACAACTAAAAGCACTGGACAAAACCCAAAAACCAAAAAACCCTAACTGAGGGCACTGGAGAGTGGGCCAAGGCAGGTAGGTACTAAAGGGGAGTCGGTATTTGGAAGAAAGGTAGTGCACCAAGTTTTTGTTACTTACGGCTCTTAGCCCAAGGTTAAGTCCCGGTCTATACCACAGGGGCAACTAAAACTCAGGAACCCACAGTCTTACTGGCTTGGAGAAACAGAAGTCAGAATCCAGGGGTACTTCTGCTGCTGGAATATTAAGGGGGAATTCCAGAAAAGAGAGAGCCAAACAGAGGAAGTCTCAAATTCTGAGTATAAAGTGTGTCCATGTCTCTGGCTAACCCCTGGACCACGTACACATCAGGTAGTCTCCAACCGGCCCAATTAAGGCTGAAAGAACGAACTGAGACTTGAAGCCACCACCCAAGAAACAGAGTTCCCAGTTGAAGTCCAATCAAGTAAACTGCCTGCTAAAACAAACAAACAGAAAAAGCAATACTCATCAGAAGAATATAACAGCATCTAGAGTCTCCATGACATAACAGTTACAATGTCCAGGATACAATCCAAAGTTATTTCAAAATCAATTGAGTATGTGGCTCGTGCTCCAGAAAGAAGACAATCAATGAAAACTGATCCCATACTGATCTGGAAGTTAGACAAGAATTTTAAAGCAGCTTTAGAAATACACTCAATATCTGCTGAACCTACGTCACAGCTGAGAGTAAAGTCAGGCAAGAAAAAGAGCTCTGAAAAGTTTCGCATATGCTACACCTAACATTACGAATTCAGGTGGCCCCCAATTTTCACATCTGTTCCCAGAAACCATACATTAAAGCAAACCATTTTAATATACACAGCCTTTCCTCAAGGAACAAGTTATACTCAAGGGCTGAATTTATGATCAAAACTCTGTTTTTAAATAAATCACAAAGACAAATAATAATGTGTTATAAATCAAAGCCTGTAATGCCCACATTACCACCACAAACCCTTTTAAAAAGCAAAACTGAGCCACATGTCATACATAGCCTATTTTATGCAGAAGGCGGGGACAGTGTGCATAGTGGTTTACCATTGTCGGCTTAGAAGTCATACAGCCTGGGCTCAAATGTCAACCTCACGACATAAAAGCTGTGTCTCCCTGCACGACTTATGTAGCCTGTTTGCACCTCACTTTCCAACTGGAAAATGTTTTTTTTGTTTTAACTTTTTATTTTACATTGGAGTAGAGTTGATTAACAGTGTTGTGATAGTTTCAGGTGCACAGCAAAGTGATTCAGCTGTGCATTTTCCCATTTAGGTTGTTACACAATATTGAGCAGAGTTCCCTGTGCTATACAGTAGGTCCTTCTCGGTTAATTTAAATACAGCAGGGGGTACATGTCGATCTCAAACTCCCTAACTATCCCTTCCCCCCAGCCTTCGCCCCTGGTAACCATAACTTAGTTCTGTAAGTCTGTGAGTCTGTTTCTGTTTTGTAAATAAATTCCTTTGTATCATTTCTTTTTAGTGGAAACTGTTGATCGTAAGAGTACCTGCCTCACAGGATTAGTGTGATAATTCACATTCAGGGACTTACGTGGCACAGAGTCAAGTGCTCAATAAACAGGAGGTAAGAGAGGGGAGGTAACTTGACCAGCATCGCCCAGGAGCAGATTACAGACCTGGGAGGAGCACCTGGATCCATGCTTCCATTTTAAATCACTTCTTCATAAAAGTTCTTCAAATAGGCACAAATGCACAGTAAATTGGTTATTCCAAGTTCCTTCAGAATTCTAAAATGTGCAAAACACATAAAAAGCACAACTCTGCCATGTCACAAATTCAATCCAAACATTATCTCTAAAAAGTAGAATATTTGACTTTTAAACATTTTCTTCCTTTGAATTTGAAAGGTCTTAAGATGTGAGCCTAGGAAATTTACATGAATGCCTTTAAAAATTTGTTTCTTTAGGGCTTCCCTGGTGGCGCAGTGGTTGAGCGTCCGCCTGCCAATGCAGGGGACGCGGGTTCATGCCCCAGTCCGGGAAGATCCCATATGCCGCGGAGCAGCTAGGCCCGTGAGCCATGGCCACTGAGCCATGGCTGCTGAGCCTGCACATCCAGAGCCTGTGCTCCGCAACAGGAGAGGCCACAGCAGTGAGAGGCCCGCGTGCCGCAAAAAAAAAAAAATTTGTTTCTTTAAATTTTTTAAAAATTTATTTATTTAATTTATTTTTTTTAAATAAATTTATTTATTTTTATTTTTGGTTGCGTTGGGTCTTTGTTACCACGCACGGGTTTTCTCTAGTTGCGGTGAGCAGGGGCTACTCTTTGTTGTGGTGTGTGGGCTTCTCACTGTGGTGGCTTCTCTTGTTGCGGAGCATGGGCTCTAGGTGTGCGGGCTTCGGTAGTTGTGGCTCAGGGCTCTAGAGCACAGGCTCAGTAGTTGTGGCGCACGGGCTTAGTTGCTCCACAGCATGTGGGATCTTCCCAGATCAGGGCTCAAACCCGTGTCCCCTGCATTGTCAGGCAGATTCTTAACCGCTGTGCCACCAGGGAAGCCCTAATTAATTTATTTTTGGCTGCATTGGGTCTTTGTTGTTGCGTGTGGGCTTTCTCTAGTTGTGGTGAGCGGGGGCTACTCTTCGTTGTGGTGCACGGGCTTCTCATTGTGGTGGTTTCTCTTATTGCAGCACATGGGCTCTAGGAGCGCGGGCTTCAGTAGTTGTGGCCCAAGGGCTTAGTTGCTCTGCGGCATGTGGGATCCCCCAGACCAGGGCTTGAACCTGCGTCCCCTGCACTGGCAGGCAGACTCTTAACCACTGAGCCAACAGGGAAGCCCTCTTTAAATTTTTAAAAATTTTTTATTGAAGTAGAGTTGATTTACAATGTTGTGGTAGTTTCTGCTGTACAGCAAAGTGACTCAGTTATACATATATATATTCTTTTTCATATTCTTTTCCATTATGGCTTACTACAGGATATTGTGTAGAGTTCCCTGTGCCATACAGCAGGACCTTACTGCTTATCTATTTTATATATAGTAGTTCATAAGTGCCTTTTTTTTTTTCAATTATTTCCATCAGCGCCCACACGGAGCCTCAGAATTCGCCTCACACGTGATCTCCGACAGCATCTTTGTCAAGGACCTCATTGCAGACTCTGGTGTGGGGAGAACGGGCACCCCGTGCTTATGGTTCTTGCACTCACTGTTTTTCTTTTCTTTTCCTTCCCATTTTCCCAACAGCTGACACAGCATGAAGAAGTTTAAGCTGTAAAAAAACAACTGTCTAGGAGTTGAGGAAGGAAAGTCACTTTTTTTTTTTTTTGCCTGACATGAGGAGTGTTATAATTCTTTATGAAACTTGGGATTTTGCCTTTAAAAAAAAAAACCAAACAGGTGTTGGGACAGGGAGCCAAGGAGAGAGGCGACACCCTTCCCCACATAGCCCTCCACCTCCCTGTGAGATGAAACCCAAGAAATCATTACACACTGACTATATGGAAGCAGCGGGGCGCATCTATACGGGCGGTAACAACCCAGAGCCAGGAGCCTCCGTGCCATCCTCGTTTTGTGAGGAGAAGAAATTAGATCCTTAAAAAGCTCTCAGAACAAGACCCAAAACAACTGAGGCCAGAAAGGAGAGGGAGAACTTGGAGAAGCCCAAAGGGTTCCAGGAATTTCTGACAAGGGTATGGCGGGAGGCATGGATGAGACTCGGTTGGAACGTTCTGGAATTGCAAGGACACCCGGCCCGACTCGGTGAGGAAGCTCGGCAAGGCAGAGGCAGATTGTGTCGTGTCCAACTCCAGGTGAATGTGACTTCCTGTCTGAATCAGAGGTGGGCTTTGTCCCAACACATGATGACCTTCGCAGGCCCACGGTCTGCTCTCCTAATTACACGGGAGGGGCCATCTGAAGCCAAAGTAATGAACACAATGGTCAGTGACCGAAAGCTGAGGAACGCGGTCAGCGTGGGCCGTGGTGAGACTAGGAGTTGCCAAGAAACCTGGCGCCACCAGCTTGACTGGCCCTGGGTGAGCTCTCTCCACCAACAGCCTCGGTTTCCTCATCCGCACAGGGTCACCCTTGGGCGGGGTGACCTCGGAGGCCACTCTCCCTCCTAAACGTTCCCGGGAAATCACTGTTGGCCATGAACGCCCTCATTGATAACATCCATTTCCCATCACCTGTGTGCGCACACGCACACGCACACGCACACGCACACACACGTTATAACTTCAGATGCAATCTCCCGGTCTGTTCCTTCAGCAGAGCTGGTTCAACACCACTGGCCAGAGTAAAGGACCTCAGCTCCCCAAACTGGGCAAGATGCCATGATACTGGGTCAACGTGGGGTATTGCAAGGCACCAGATTTCTAAAAAGTGATCATCTGCTTATCACACCTATTGATAAACCCAGTAAGTCTCAAGTTGCTAATTATCAAAGAACTAAATAAGATAAGGTCCACAGAGGCACTCTGTATTCCTGCAAGCACTCTATTAATATCAAACATCACTAGTTTCTCCCACCCAGAGACTTCCACCTCAGAGGGGGAGCTTCTCTGGAAGCCTGTGGTCCTTGTGGCCTGGGCTGCACCACTTCCAACCTGTTCTGTCTTGCAGTTTCCCACCCAAGGTGGTGAACCACCACCTGCCATCATCCTAAAGGTGGATCAACAAGGACAACCTCATTTTGCAGGTAAGGGAAGGAAGGCCCCCAAAAATCATTTTATCCTTTGCGTATTGGGCAGTAAATCCTGTCAGGTTCTCCTGGACACTATTCTTTTTTTTTTTTAAAGCACTTTCTCTGCATTCAAAGACCGTATTCTTTTTTTTATTATTATTAATTTATTTATTTATTTTTGCTGTGTTGGGTCTTCGTTTCTGTGCGAGGGCTTTCTCTAGTTGCGGCAAGCGGGAGCTACTCTTTATCGTGGTGCGGGGGCCTCTCACTATCGCGGCCTCTCTTGTTGCGGAGCACAGGCTCCAGACGCGCAGGCTCAGTACTTGTGGCTCACGGGCCTAGTTGCTCCGCGGCATGTGGGATCCCCCCAGACCAGGGCTCGAACCCGTGTCCCCTGCATTAGCAGGTCCTGGACACTATTCTTATTGGACTCTTCTTTGCATTTATGTGATAAAAAATGGCTGCCATTTCCTGAGCCTTATCTATGGGGCTACCCAGTAATTTATCTGATGACTCTCATCAATTCTAACAGCCCCGGGGAATATATCACCATTTTACAGATAAGAAAGTAAGACTCTGAGGGGCTTAAGGAACCCACTCTGGGCACAGAGTGAATGAGAGAGATGGCTCTCCCACTAGGTCTGCAGCCTCAGACTCAGATCTGTGCTCCACCAAAGCCCACGCTTTTAATCACTCCACCAGCGCTATTCCCCAATGTGCAGGGTGACGGACTGATAAACAGTGTCTGATTAATTAGTTAATGCTGCTGCTACTTGCCCCCCTTTCTCCAAGATAAACACAGGCTGATCCTGGGGCCATGAGAAAGATGCCAGCACACCCCCAGGAAGGCAGCCAGCCCTGCAGTGATGAGTGATGCTGGACTGGACATCTATAGGCGTCTGATGGCCACTTTAAAGCACTCAAGGAGAGGTGAGGAAAAAAAATAGGCTTCCATCCAATGCAATTTTTAAACCACTGATTCACCATGCGATGCAGTGTTATCCAAAGAGCCTCAGCCACCACTGTGTATGCAAAATGCTGTACATCGTTAAAAAACAACAACCATGTATTGGTCCAACATTCCCTGTGGAGCCAGGTGGGAGACATCCAGACAAGTTGGAATTCACTCCTGCAGGATGAGGAATATAAATTGAATCAGTTCTACTTCCAGCAATCAAGGCTGGGAGTAGGGATGGCTCACCTCCTCTTAAACCTAATAGATGGGGACTTCCCTGGCGGCCCAGTGGTTGAGACTTCGCCTTCCAATGCAGGGGGTTCGGGTTCGATCCCTGGTCAGGGAGATCCCACATGCATCGCGGCCCAAAAAGCCAAAACATAAAACAGAAGCAATATTGTAACAAAGTCAACAAAGACTTTTAAAAAGATGGTCCACATCAAAAAAAAAAAAAATCTTAAAGAAAAGAAAACATAATGGATGTAGAACTTTTGCTTCCTGGTCCCACAACTTTGGATCTGCTGGTTTGGAGGTCTTGGTTCCCAAGGGAAACCTGCCACCAGACAACACAGCAATGGTTTCACTGAGCTGAAAGTTAAGACCGTCCCTAGGCCATTTTGGATGACCAATGCCACAGAACCCAGAGGCTAAGAAGATAGTTACTGCACCGACTGGTGTGAGTAATCCCGATTTCCAAGGGGAAATTGGACGTTGCCAAAAAATGGAACCCAGGGAAGTCTCTGGAGTTTCTCTTGGTACTTTCATGTCCAAGAGTAAATATTTATGGAAAACTAAAGCAACTGGGGGGAGAGGGGGTGGGGAGGGGAGAACCAGTAAGGATTTCGATTCCTAGATCATTCCACCAGGCAATGAACCCCAGCCAGGTGAGGTGTTGGCTGAGAGCAAAAGCCAAGTCCCCACAGTCACGGTATCCATATCTGAGCAATGCTGACTCCTTTTCTGGTTCCACTAGTCCCACCTGAACATCCCGTACCCTGCAGACTGCACGAGAAAAAGAATTCCCATCCCCCAGAGAAGGACACCGTGCCCCTGGGGCTTTGTGTCTCCTCTTTATGATGAAACAGGGAGATCACTTGTGTGAAGAGCCGTGGCATCTCGTTACATAGAAACAGAGTTGTTTTGTCATTACGTGGAGTTAAAAATGTGCAGAAGGGTGCATGGATGCCGAGAATGAGAACGGGTGGACTGTGCTGGTCATTTCCTTGCTGTCTCTCAGGTCCAAATCCCCCTGCTAGACCCTGATCTCTGCTGTGAACTAGAAGTCTGCAAACAGCATTTCTCCTTTGCCGGCCGACTTCCTATCAGGGTCCGCCAGTGCAGGCTCTAGATGGAGACAGGACAGCAGGCGAGGGGAGAAGGGACCTCCCTCTTGTGTTTGCAGCACTTCACCTGGAGGCGGCAGCTGGTTCCAACCCCTCCCCACCCCGCCCCCTCCCGCTGGAGGCAGCCTCAGGGAGCTCAGTGGTAGGTGCTGAAGACAGAGCAGTTAACAAGGTGGAAAGGGCCCCAATCCTCCGGGTGCTTAAAACCCAGCAAGGAGAAGCCACTGAACAAATAAGGAACTGTGATCACTGCCACGAAGGTGTACAGGTTCCTCTGAGAGTACGTCCCAGAAGGTCTTGGGAAGGATGTCAATGGCATGGTTACATTCTGGGACTTCTGGCTATTGGCAGAGATATACAAGCATAATGGCACCAAACCACATTCAGAGGATCAGCTCAGACTGTGTTAACTTCCTGGAGACAATACACCTTTAAGGAAGGCTACTGTGCACAGTCAAGAGTTTTTAAATTATTCTGCATTCCTGGAATTTTTACATTAATCAGTCATTCAGTCATTCAGTCATTCAGTCAACAAGTGCCCTCAGCAGGAAAGCTCCGAGGCTTAGCAATGAACAAGGCAATGCCGTGCCACTCAGGGAGCCTACATTAGGGGTGGGGGACCCCATAAATAACAACAAACAATACAAGAGTATGACTTCAGATGGTGACAAGTTCCTCAAAGGAGATAAAGCAGGTGGTGGAGCAGGTGGAAGTGAATGGGGCAAGGGGAAGGGC
The DNA here is from genome assembly GCF_964165515.1 of Mesoplodon bidens. Taxonomy (NCBI): domain Eukaryota; kingdom Metazoa; phylum Chordata; class Mammalia; order Artiodactyla; family Ziphiidae; genus Mesoplodon; species Mesoplodon bidens. Next base: position 116,359,309 of record NC_138161.1, read on the forward strand.
CGTTTTAGGCAGGACAGTAAGAGAAGGTCCCTTGGAGAAGGTGGCATTTAGCAGAGAGTTGGATGAGGGAAGGAATTAGCCCTAAGAAGATGTGGGAGCCAGCCCCCCAGGCAGGAAGCTCCAGAACACCATCAGCGGTATGGGAGCTGTGGATGGAGATGGTCCATCACGGGGGAAGCTGTCCTCTTTTCTCCACCGAACCCTACAAGTTGGACCTTGTTCAGTGGCTGAGTTCACATCCCCACTCTGGCGTGTGGTTATTTTTCCTTACTTTCAATTTACATCGCAAGCTAGAGAGAAATGAATCACATCCCCCTGGGTTTCTCTGTTCCGTACAATTAAGAAAAGCTATTTCTTAGTCACAAGGCAGATGACGACACCAAGATTTCCCATTTTCTCTCTGCAGGAAGGCTGTCATCACTCAATATTAATTGATCCTACTTTTCATCCATAATGCAGGGGTTGAAACAAATTTCTGGTCACAAAATGGCAACTATTACATTATAAAAGAAAATTATTAATGGCATCTCCATTAAAGCACACTCATCTTCCCAAGGCATCAGCTGCTTCAACTCTTTGAGGCAGTGTTTCTTTAATGGGGAAAATAATGAGTAAATTATATTCCTTCCTGATATTGGATAAACTGCCAGCGCCTATCTCGTCTAAGGTTGCCAGAGATTTCCCACTGTTTCATCACAACCAGGAACATACAAAAATGGTGTAATAGATCTTGGGTTCCCAGCAGGACAGCATGTCAATCGAATGCAATTTTATTTTCCTGCTAGAGAGCAGAGAAAGTGAAAACAGCAAGCAAACATGAGAGGGGCTTCCCTGGTGGCGCAGTTGTTAAGAGTCCGCCTGCCAATGCAGAGGACAGAGGTTCCAGCCCTGGTCTGGGAGAATCCCACATGCCGCAGAGCAGCTAAGCCCGTGTGCCACAACTGCTGAGCCTGCGCTCTGGAGCCCATGAGCCACAGCTACTGAAGCCTATGCACCTAGAGCCCGTGCTCCACAACGGGAGAGACCACCACAGTGGGAAGCCCGCGCACTGCAACGAAGAGTAGCCCCCGCTCGCCATAACTAGAGAAAGCCCGCGCGCAGCAACGAAGACCCAACGCAGCCAAAAATAAAATAAATAAATAAATGTATTTTTTTAAAAAAAAGAACACACGAGAAACTCAAAAACTGAGGAGAGCTAGTCTCATTTATATATATATTTGTCTTTCCCTAGACAAAAAATTGACGCTTATTTTTAGGGTAGGGATGAAGGAAGGAGTGAAGGAAGGAAAAGAGAAAGAAACAAAGAAAAAAGGGAGAAAAAATCCAGTTGTATCTACAACTAAACAGCCTACAGTGAACTGGGGCCCTTTGGGAAGAGTGAACCTCATTACTACTGGCCAGTAGTCATGGTCACTGCGGTGACCAGATGCCAGCAGCAGTGAGGAACAATTCTCAAGTTCATGGTTTTGGATACCCATGTCTTCCAACTCCTTCTCAGTCATTAATTTCTCTAAGTGCTAGGGCCTTGAAGGGTAACCGCAGGGCATTTGCATTTCATCAACAGGCTCAACTGTCACAAATCTTGACTTTCACAGCTGGAAGCCAGGCTTAACGATTGATTTACATCTAGACTGATGAATAACTGTGGGCAAAGCAGAAGGCTTTTCTTAAACATAGAATTTAGTCTTGAGAAGAGATGCACTCTGCTCAACAAGTCCTACAGCATGAAATTAGAGATGCTATGGACACAGCTCATGGCATCAAGGAAAAGACAAGGATGGAAAAATGAACAGTGGTCCTTTGCCTCCAGACTAGCAGGTCACTCACCGTAGGGGATCACTCCTGTTGATGGCCATTCTATTTTTTTTTAATATTTATTTATTTACTTGGCTGCACCAGGCTCTTAGTTGTGGCAGGTGGGATCTAGTTCTCCGGCCAGGGATTGAACCCGAGCCCACTGCCCTGGGAGTGCGGAGTCTTAACCGATGGACCACCAGGGAAGTCCCAATGGCCATTATTTAAGGGACCCGTGCACCCATCCCCCGGTGCTGTGTGTTAGCTGCCCCTTCCTCTGGAAAACTGCCCTCAGCCCAATGGGAGCCACCCAAGAGGCTTGAGAGAGTCATAAAAGCTATTAAAGTGGTCCCTTCTTTCTACTCATTGTGGCAGAAAGTGTGGACTGTGTCAGTTAAAACGCATCCACCTGCCTCAAGCTAGTCTTCCTAGAATACAGAGGCTAGAAGGCAAAAACTACATTTCCCTTTTCCGATGAGGAAACCGTAACAGAGGGGTTAAGTGACTTTCCCAAAGTCACACAGCTAATCAGTGGCAGAACCAGAATTTGAAGTCTGGCTCAAGAGTCTGTGCTCTCAACCACTCACAAGGCTGCCTCTCATACAGGAGCAAGACTTTTAACATAAACTTCCTGTGTTAGTTAACAGTAAGTCCCCTACATACGAACCTTCAAGTTGCATGCTTTCAAAGATGCAAACATAAGCTCACCAGGCTATAAAGCAGCAAAGGATAAGCTAACTCTGTTGTTTGGTGGCAATGCTTCCGGCGATATGAAGCTGAAGCCTCTCTTAGTTTATCATTCAGAGAGCCCAAGAGCCCTTAAAAACACAGCCAAGGGCTTTCTTCCTGTTGTGTGGAAGAGTAACCGAAAAGCCTGGGTTACAAAGGCCATTTCCAGGACTGGTTTTTCCACCACTTTATCCCAGATGTAGAGAAATATTGCTCGAAGGAGGACGTTCCAGGAAAACATTCTTTTGCTGCTCGACAATGCTCTGGGCCACCCCCCAATCATGGATGACTTTCATCCCAACGTCAAAGTAGTGCATCTGTCACCGAATACTACGTTGCTCAACCAACCTATGGACCAGGGAGTTACAGCGACTTTCAAGAAATATTATTTACATCACACTTTTCGTCAGGCAGTAAAGGCAAGTGATGAATCAGTAACAGCCTTGCGACAATTTTGGCAGGAACGTAACACGAACAAGATCCTAAAAAACACTGACTTTGCTTGGCGTGAGGTCACAGCCGTCACCGTGAATGGGGTTTGGAAGAACCATGGCCCGCAGTTTGTTCACGATTTTTGTGGATTTGAGGAGGCGGATGAGGAGTCCAAAGAGGTCTTCCCCAACATAGTGACCCTCAGCGAGAAGCTGGAGCCAGATCTGCAAGAGGATGACTTCATTGAACTCCTTGCTGTGCAACACAAGGAGCTTACTAATGAAGACCTGATGGAATTGGGGGCCCAGCGAAAGGACGAAGAGAGACAAGAGGAAGAAGAAGCAACTGAAGAACCGAAGAGACTCACAATGCAGGAAATGGCAGGGGATTTTCTTTATTTGAGGCGGCGCTGTTCGTTTTTGAGGTACAGGACCTGAACGTAGAACGGTACACGAAGGCTGCAGCAGCTGCTCAGAATGTAACCCAGTGCTACCGTGTCATCTATGACGAGAAAAAAAGAGCTACTACCCAGACATCACTGGATCATTTTTCAAGAGGGTGGATAGAATTGAATCCAGCAAGGAACCAGATCCTGTGCCATCAGCGTCAGGCATAAGCGACACTGCAGCTTGCCCTCCGTCCCCTATTGCTGACGATCCTTCAGCTCTGCCATCTCCCACCTCCCCTCCCTCCTCCAACCAGCAACTCTTCTCGCCTGTTCGCTCGATGCCAGCCCCTGTATGCCAGCTGTCGTACTGACTACTGTACTTTTCAAGGTACCATACTGTAAGATTAAAAATGTTTTATTTTTTTATGTATTATTTGTGTGAAAAATACTATAAACCTATTACAGTACAGTACTATATAGCCAGTTGTGTTAGCTGGGTACCTAGGCTAACTTTGTTGGACTTACGAACATGCTCTAGGAATGGAACTCGTTCGTATGTAGGGGACTTAACTGTATTTAATGACGTGCAGCAAATTACCCCAAAACATAGCAGCCTAAAACAACAAACATTTATTACCTCAGTTTCTGCGAGTCAGGAATCCAGGTGCAGCTTAGCTGGGTGCCTCTGCCTCAAGGACTCTCATGAGGTGGTATGAGGGCATCAGCTCAGGCGGAAGGGACCTCGAGGTCTGTTGGGGGACCAACCCCCAAGCTCACGGACGCGGGTGTTGGTGGGACTCAGGTCCTCCAGGGCTGCTGGACAAGGTTCCTCGCTGGCTGTTAGCAGGAGGCCTCCCTATGTTCCCTGCCACATAGGCCTCTGCACTGGCCAGCCTACAACATGGCAGCTGGCTTCCTCAGAAGGAGTGGGCAAGGGAGCAAGAAGGATCAAGGTGCAAGCCACCATCTTGTTATAACCTAATCTCGGAAGTGCCAGCCCATCACTTTCACTAGAAGCAAGTCTCCTGGTCCTCCCACACCCAAGGGAAGGGGGTTATACAAGGGCATGAACGCCAGGAGGCAGGGGTCACTGGGGGCCACCCTGGAGGGCACCTACCATGCTGCCCAACATCACACAGCCAGTAATCAGAAACGTTGAGTTTAAAGCTGTTTTTACCTCCGTTAACCTGGCTCCCAGCTCCAAGCTCTGTCCAGGACTCTAAGAGTCTGCCCTGTTCGAGAACACAACCATGTTTGGCTCACCTCTCTGGGGCACTAGCCCCCATCACCTGCCTTTGAAGCCACCTCTGGCTTCTCATTTATAGCAAAGAAAGTAAAGGGTATTAGGAGAAAAGTTGTCTTAGATTTTAGCTATTTTGGTCTAATTCATTTATATGGAGTCCACAGTGAGAAACCACCGGGTAGAAAGAAGAATAAGTTTTTGTTTGAATTTACAGTCTCCAGATGGGCAAGAAACAGTGGTTACACAAGGAGAGCTGGGCCACCCGTCTGGGGGATAAAGCAAGGCCATCCAGAAAACCCTCGGTGCCCTTCTCCCCGTGCCTAGTCATGTTTCTGGCATTATCTCAGCCCAGGCTATTGGAAGAAGCAGCAGTAATTTTTCTTTCACAAGGTTCATCTCACTCTAGACCAACATACCATTTCTTACCAAAAAAGCATAATGGACTGAAAGCCTGGAGCATACATCCAGGGCATCCTGGATGCACCTGTTAAGTCTCCCAAAGCTCAGCCTGAAGGCACGAGCAGCCCAGACGAGTCCCTCAGCCCTGGGAAGCTGGTTTGATTGAGGCACTAACCCAGGGGTTTTCCAAGCTTCAGGTTGGTGGGCCCAGGGATCAGACCTGGTCTGAGGTGTCCAGGGCTTTCCTGCGCCCACCAAACAGCAGACAAAGCTCCAGCCATGCAGGGCCTGCCAGGTCAAAGATAAATCATGGTAAGTCAAGGAAAAGGCTTTTCCAAGATAACACACAGACTCTGTTAAGGCTACGGCCATGCTGGACTGGTTTCCAGATATGGGAAAGCAGACACTGGGCTAGGACATTAATAACGTAGAATTGGATGGGGATGATTCAGACACTAGTTCCTATGTTGAGAGGTCTCGCCATCTTGTTCACCTTTGCATGCCCAGCCTGGAGCCGGAGAAAGAGCAGGTAGGTAATCAATAAATATCCAATGAATTGATGTTGTTGAATAACCCTGTCAGAAGGGACTGCTTTCTGCATTAAAGAAAGTCCACCCATCAAGCATGCCAGAGCCCTTAGGAATATATTACCAATCCTGCATCAACAGTAACACACATTCCATATGGCTCCATATTGTGTTCATGCTTACCAAGCAACTCTGAATTTACACCCAAGATGCCCAACTGAAATAATCCCCTTCCTCTTTTAAGAGGACCCAATAAGGCTGTTCAAATGAATGTATCCTCCTCCTAATGAATCATATATATGCACCTGACAAGCATGTTTATGCAACAAAATGCGGAAAAATCTCAGCTGCTGATGACTCCAGCAAGTACCAACTGCTTGTCTCACTTTTTTTTTTTTTTTTTTTTTTTTTTTTTGCGGTATGCGGGCCTCTCCTGTTCCGGAGCACAGGCTCCGGACGCGCAGGCTCAGCGGCCATGGCTCACAGGCCCAGCCGCTCCGCGGCACGTGGGATCTTCCTGGACCGGGGCACGAACCCGCGTCCCCTGCATCGGCAAGCGGACTCTCAACCACTGCGCCACCAGGGAAGCCCAGCTCACTTTTATTTATCAGGAGATCCGACCCGTAAACAAAGAACAGCTTAAGGCATGTCTGAAACGCAGAACTGAGGAAAAGACTCTCTAGAATTAATGACAGTGACAAGCAACCTGAAGGCAGAATCACCTACCTTTTTACACTATTTGAAAATATTTCATAGAAAAAATTCTACAGGCCTCCTTTCTTCTGAAGCATCAGTGAAAGCTAGTCCAAACATTGGCTAAAGCCTCTTTATAAAAATTCTTTGAAGCAATATCACTAATAACCATAATTAGTAGAGTGCATAGAACATTAACTTGTTTTCTGTTCTGTTTAAACCAAATTAGATAAAAATTATTACCACGATCACAGCGCTGCCTTTATGAATCCCTACAGAAAAAGAATTTGGTTTTGCTTTGACAGATAACAGTCATCACCAAGGAATTTCATTTTACTGAAGGAAGGCTTGAGTTGCTGAAATTTACTGCTTGCGCACATACACACACACCCCTGAGCCCATTTTCACACAAGACTGAGTGTTGTTTCTTGGTCTGGATTTGGAGTCACTGGGAAAAGAGCACGAAGAGTTTTTACATTAAGGAAGGAATGCAAAGAATGCCTTCCTTCCTCTTAAATCTAATCTTATTACCTCCATTAGTGAATATTTAACAATAACGTTAATACTAATAGCAGACTTGGCTGCGTTCTCAAAAGCAACAACACGTAAGACGAATTTGGTAGTTTCGCTCAGGAAAGCTTAAAGCCCTGTCACACATATTATCTCATTTATCTTTAAAAAACCCCGCAGACTCTGTAAAAGTGTACTTATCTGTGATAAGACATGTTTAATGGGAACCGATTTCCTTACCACTCCTTGTATCTCCTGTTTAAAAACAGAAGGGTCTGTTTTTAGCGCACCTCCCAACCAGAACCTCAACCCCTAACTCATGCAGCTGACTTCCTTTCATGAGTCTCAGAAACAAAACGAAAAAAAGCAACCAACTCTTAGCAATTACAGAAACTAAAGACAAAAATGAAACACGGGTAGGAAATTAAATAAATTCATAGGGCCCAACGACTGCCACTGCCCAAACTGAAATTAAATAAACATACATACACCCTGTCCATGAAAACTCCACCATACAATTTATTAATGAACAGCAAAAGGAAACAGAAGCTGAACGTGGGGCAGGAGAAACTGTTTAATCTAATAGTCTGGAAATTACATCGGAAGGAACAGATGGTTTCACAGAAGTCAGTGCAGCCTAGAGGCACAGGCAGCGATTTTCTAGGAAAGAAAAATGTTCCCCTACCTACTGCCCATACTATTTTCAGCAAAGGAGGCGCCTATATTCAGCACAGGAGAAGCTCTGAGCCTGGCACGCTGACAAAACCAGGACTGCATGGTAGCCATCCACAGCTACTTGGCCTCCAAATCTGAGCCAGAGGTCAAACAGCCCGATTTTAAAACCAGCAACAAATGGAAAGCAACACTCCACTCCAGTGGGTTATTACCCCGCATTCGCGATTGTGGCAAATAAGAACAGTCGTGATTCTAATAGGTTACGGGCAGCGTGATCTTAACGTGGTTTCTGACCCCCAGATCCTGAGGGTCCTGGGCAGCAGGGAGACCAACACTCTGGCACAGGACCGCCTCTGAGCCTCCCCGTCTATACACAGGACTGAAAGTCACCTCCAGAGCTGCGTTACTTGAGCCGAAGTCGACGAACCTGTCTGTACAGCAACGAATACAGCATCACCCTCAGTTGCTATTTTCATCCCCACCAGCTATGAGTCACCAAACCATATGCGTCAGTTCTCCCTGGAGCAGGGCTCAGTCAAAGGAAGGGCCATCGCAGCGGGAGTCTTTGAAAGACAGATCGGAGCCTACCGAGCCTCAAAGCTGTACCTGAGAGGCCTGTGATACAGCCAACACCGCTTAAGAGCAAAGGATTTGAAGAAGGCAAGTCTGAGTTCTGATTCTAGCCCCATCACATATTTGCTGTGTGACCGTGGGCATGTTGGGTAACCTCTCTGAGCCTCATTTCCTCATCTCGAAAATCAGGATCCCCTGAGGATTAACTTAAACCAAGCATGGTGTGTGGCTCATTAGCTGTCATTACCATTGTTACTGTTACCAATAATATCATCATCATCATCATATAAGGCTCCTGGCACACCTCATCATCTGCAGGCATCCTCAGCAAACCAAGAGAGGGCACAGAAGCAGAAAGCCTTTCTGCCATTAAGATTAAGGGCTGCAGCAGGAGGACCCTCCCTCAGGGATGAGCTTAATGTTTGGGGGTATAAAAAATCATCCCAACTCAGACGGGGGACCCCTCCCTGCTTTATGCTGTACCATCAGGGCTGCCTTGGGCCTTCCTTCCATCCATCCACCTCTCCTCCTTCCTGGCTTCTGACATTTTGCTTCAAGGTTTGTTTGTTTGTTTTCCCTGCAAAAATGTGCCATCAACATCAGTGACTATGTTCGATTCTGCTGAAGAGCTGCAAATGTTATAGATGAACTTGTTATGTTCTAAAGCTGCAGTTACCACATTTAGTGCGGTAATAAATACCTCATTCTGGATGGCAAAACAAACACTTCAGGGCACTCCAGGCTCCACTAAAGGAACCCCACGGTGAAACCCACTTTAAACCAAGACTCCTCCTGTAATGATAACTACCCATCCCCCAATACTCTTCCTTCCTTTCCAGAGCTTCCTACCAAGGGCTTCACCGAAAAGGGGGACTCACACCTGCAGGCACCTGCAGCCAGGTATCACTCCTCCCCAGCGCCCTGATCCCTCGAGGTCTCAAGCTCAGTCCATCAACACTCGTTCTAGGTTGTCAACTCTAAGTCATTTCTTTTTTTTTTTTTAATTGAGGTATAGTTGATTTACAATGTCATGTTAGTTTCAGGTATACAGCACAGTGATTCAGTTATATATATGTACATATATTCTTTTTCAGATTCTTTTCCCTTATTGGTTATTACAAAATATTGAGTATAGCTCCCTGTGCTATACAAGTAGGTCCTTATTGGTTATTCATTTTATATATAATAGTGTGTATATGTTAATCCCAAATTACCAATTTATCCCTCCCCCACGCTCTTTCCCCTTTGGTAACCATAAGTTTGTTTTCTACATCTGTGAGTCTCTTTCTGTTTTGTAAATAAGTTCATTTGTGTCTTTTTTTAAGATTCCACATACAAGTGATATCATACGATATTTGTCTTTCTCTGTCTGACTTACTTCACCTTAGTATGATAATCTCTAGGTCCATCCATGTTGCTGCAAATGGCATTATTTCGTTCTTTTTTATGGCTGAGTAATATTCCATTGTGTATATGTACCACAACTTCTGTATCCATTCATCTGTCGATGGGCATTTAGGTTGTTTCCATGTCTTGGCTATCGTGAATAGTGCTGCAATGAACACAGGGGTGCAAGTATCTTTTCGAATTATAGTTTTCTCTGGATAGATGCCCAGGATCTAGGTCATTTCTATGGGACCTGGTCACACAGGCAAGGGCAGCAAAGGAGTAGAAAAGGGGTGCAGGGAATAGAAGTGGTAGAGACCTAATCAAGGCAAAGCCTTCCAGAAAAGCGCCAAGGAGGAGGCTGTACCATGTGGCCACTGGGGCCCAAGAGCAGCCTACAGACCTGCTTCTAAGGTGCAGTGTTTCGAGCTAGACGTGATGAGCCGTGGAAATGAAAACAAAGGCCAATCCAGATGTTTGAGGTGTAACAGGCCCCTAATATGCCCAGTGTGGGCTGGTCAAACCACAGTATACTGACTGTCCCCCAGGTGGGCTACACCTCCCCCTCCACCTTGGATGAGAGAGAAGGATACAGATACCCAGTAGTCAAGGTCCCTGGGCCAAGAAGGGGCTGTCCGCAGACCCCAGACCACTGGGAACACGCCTGTTAGCCAGCACGAAACTGTTCCTAAACCCACCTCTCACTCCTCTTCCTTCAGCTGAGCCCAGCATCCGCCCTGCAAACACTCATTTCCAACTACACAGCCTCTCACCCCCAAACCCATCCACCTCCTGCCCCCCTCCACAGTGGCTGGTAGCCCGCAAGGGCTGGGCTCTCGGGGAAGAGAGCCTGTAGGAGGTGAAGATTTTCTAGGACTTTGAAGAAGACAGAGGACCCCAGTTAGCCTCGGGGCTGTAGCGGGGGGAGGGCAGCGCTCCACATAGGACGCAGTTCACACAGGGGAAGAGGGCAGGGCCGTGTGGTCCCACATCAGGACTGGCTTTTCTGACAGACAACCATTTAAGGTTTTAGGGCACCTTGGGGAGGCAGGGTATCCACCGGGGACAGCTGGGATTCAGTTACAGCGGAGATGTGGAGGACTCAGCTCAGGAGAATGACTGTGGCTGCTGGTGGGAATCTACTGCCCACGGTCTAGCCCATTGGTTTTCAGTGTGGTCCCCTGTAGGAGCAACTGCAAACAGCAGCATCACCTGGGAACCTGCCAGAAGTGCAAAATCTTGAGCCCCACCCTAGACATCCAGACGACAAATTCCACAGGTAGGGGCTCAGCAATCCGGTGTAAGGAGCCCACCAGGTGATTCTGGTGTTGCTACAGTTTGAGAACAACTAACTGTTTGTACCTGGGCTTCCCAACTACACCATGTCACATGCTTGCTCAGTGCTCTGGAGAAAGAAACCAGGCTTCAGGGAACTGGAAGTGACGTGCAGGAGATTCAAACGCTCCAAGGGCTGAAGGGAAACAAAGTCTCAGTATATGTGACCCACCTGAGGGTAACCAGCTGGGGTACCCAGGCTTGTACTGACCACCTGGCCCTTCACAAATGCCCACGGGTGCACCACAGCTGCACGCAGCATCACCTATAAGTTTAAAAAAACCCTGAGGTCTAGCTCACTTTCCCAAGATGGACTTCACTGGTCTGGGGTGCAGCCTGGCCATGGGAATCTTTTAAGCAAAAAGTTTGAGAATCATTGTGTCCAACTGGTAGTATTTTTGTTTTAGGAGTATGGGCTGTCCTTCTAAACATACTGCAAGCTACTTCAAGGAAATAAAATATGAGTGGTCATTACATACGTGTATATTTACTGAATTTAGTTTATACTTAAAAATCACACCAGTACCATTTCTCTCTGCCATCTCCACTCAGATCAAAGAAATCTGCAGTCCATCTGGTTCTGGAAGGTTCTCAGTGTGGTCCCCAGACCAGTAGTATCAGCGTCACCTGGGAACTTGCTACAAATGCATTCCCAGGCCTTGCCCCAGGCCTAATCAATCAGAAATTCTGGAGCTTAGGATTCTGGGTTTCAAAGAGCTCTTCAGGTGATTCTGACCCACCATCAAGTTGGAGAACCACCACTTTAAGGAAGAGATTAATTCTAAAGGCCTACATTCTTTCTCTGGAGGTTAACATTATTTCGGATGGTATTTCAGAATTTGCTTATCACCTCCCTTGACGACCCATGAAATCAGACAGGCTAACAGTATTGGGATTTATAATGAGCCATTAGGCACCCAAGCTCTTAGCCCCAAAACACTTTAACCTGTTACTTTTTAGACCTTAAATTGTGATCCATCTTTTTAGAGGAGTTCTTTTTCCCAGTTGGGAAGAGAGATTAAGAGGACAACTTAAAGAGACAAAGATTATCAGCTGCTTCTGCAGTCGTGTTTGGGGATAAGGTTACCCAGACTGGAAGTGAAGTAAAACCTGGACCTTTAAATGATTCATTGCACAATACACATGTTTTGAATAATTAATGTCACCCTGTGTTATTCTCATAACCACCCAAAATTTATATACAGGGCTTAAGGCTAAAATGCTCGCAGCCAAAATCCAAGTATGAGCCTGGTCAGCATAATGGCGAAGAAAAAAATCCCAAAGGTCAGCTCTCAAAGACCTCTTAGACAGGAAAACCACATAGACGGGAATTTTAAAAATGTGGCAGTGTGAACTGATGCTAGATATTTTAATGTGTGTCATGGGAATGTTTTACAAGCAAGAGTTTAAGAGGAGACACAGAAGACGAGCTTGAAGAAGACACGCGATGGACCATGAGGTACTTTTCAATTTTATCATGTTGAAGCCCTTCAGTTTAGTTGAAACCCACCACAGCGTGCAGGTGATTCAGGAATCAAGACAGCCTAAAGTGAACGCTCTACTGTTCAGTAAGATGATGGAGTTTGCTACAAACATCCAGCAGCCTGGTGGCCTAGGGCAAGTCAGTTGTATGACCTCTCCAAACTCAAGATCTCAATTAGCCTTCTATACCACCCACCTCATATGACTGTCCTTAGTTTGTTTAAAAGTGATTAACACAACACTAGGTGCTTAATAAATAGCAGCTGTAATTATCACATGTAAAAAGATGAAGCTCCCAACCGTCATATACTGCTGTTGGAAATGTAAAGTGGTACAACCACTTTGGAAAACAGCTGGGCAGTTTCTTATAAAGGTAAACAGACATTTACCCAACAACCCAGAAATTCCACTCCTACGTATTTACCCAATAGAAATGAAAACATATGTCCACACAAGACTTGTTTACAAATGTTCATAGCAGCTTTTCTGATAATAGCCCCAAACTGGAAACAGCCCAAGTGTTCAACAGGAAAATGATTTAAAAATTGTGGCACATCCAGACAGTGGAATATTACTCAGAAACACAAAAGAATGAGCTCTTGATATATACAATGGCATGGATGAATCCCAAAAGCATTATGCTGAGTTAAAGAAGTCAGACACAAAAGTATATACCCTGTATGATTACACTGCTATGTATTCGAGAAGAAGCAGGATGAACCTACAGTGACAGAAGGCAAATAAGCAGTTGTCTGGGGCGGGCGTTGGGGGCAGGGAATCTTCTAGGGTGATGGAAAAGTTCTACATCTTGAGTGTGGTGGTAATTACACGGGTGTTTACATTTACCAAAACTCATCAAGCCATACACTTCACATGGGTGTATTTTATGGTACATAAGTTATACCCCAATAAAGTTATTTTTTATACTGCTATGCCATTCGGGAGGCCTGAGCTCTCCTTCACGTGCAGGAGAAAAATGCTGTGTGAAGAGAGTACAAGCACTGGATTCTGGTCCCACTTACTACCTACTACATATCAAGGAAATTTCCTCATCTGAAAAAAGAAAGAGAAAAAAATTGCCTTTGCTTTGGCTCTCAGGGCCACTTGGATGATTGAGTGAGATCATTATTTGAAAATGCTTTTTGGACTTCCCTGGTGGCGCAGTGGTTAAGAATCCTCCCGCCAACGCAGGGGACATGGGTTCCAGCCCTGGCCCAGGAAGATCTCACATGCCGCGGAGCGACTAAGCCCGTGCACCACAACTACTGAGCCTGCGCTCTAGAGCCCACGAGCCACAACTACTGAGCTCGCGTGCCACAACTACTGAAGCCCGTGTGCCTAGAGCCCATGCTCTGCAGCAAGAGAAGCCACCACAATGAGAAGCCCACGCACCGCAACAAAGAGTAGCCCCAGCTCGCCACAACTAGAGAAAGCCCGTGCGCAGCAACGAAGACCCAACACAGCCAAAATAAATAAATAAATAAATTTATTTTTTTAAAAAAGAAACTGCTTCAAAGCAGAATCAGAGCATCCAGCCGTGTGGCCCCCATGCCAGCCGTCCAGATGCCCAGTGAACTACCTCCTCCTCTACTCCCCACTCCCTCGCCTGCCAGTCAGTCCCTGGGATCACCTCCTGATCTCTCTTGACCACCCCCCTGCTCACTTCCCTCGTCCCTACTGCCACCCCTTCAGCTGAGGCCACCTGCACCCCTTGCCTGATGATTGCAATGGTTTCCAAATGCTCTCCTCTCCCCCAGTTTTATCCCTGCCACCCTTTTTCATTCTAAACCCAGAGCGGGCTTTCCAGAACATAAATTTGATCACATCACCTACCCTCGCCCCACTTAAAATCCTTCAGGGCTCTTGAGAGAGCCTAGACTCCTCAGTCCAAGACCTAAGACCTTTAGTCATCTGGCCCCTGAAAAGCCACACTCCAACCGACCTGAACCACCTACAGCTTCCCGTACATGCAATGCTGTCTCCACGTTCTGGCCCCTCCCATAGGTTGTCCCCTTTGCCTGAAAAGATCGCCCGCTCCCAGTCTCATTCTCCTGCCTGGCCAACTCCAAATTCACCTGCGGATCTCAAACCTTCCTTGACATACTCATCTTCCAACAAGGGAACCTTCCACCACATCCCCTCTACCACCAGCACTCTAGCTTCAAGTACTACAGTCACTTGGTTTTCATCTGTAAGATGCTGAAGCCATGTAGACCAGTGGGCTAGACCAGTGCTATGGACTGAATTGTCCCTTCAATATTCAACTGCTGAAGCCCCAACCCCCAATGTGACTGTATTTAGAGTAAGGACGCAACTAAGGTTAAATGAGGTCATAAGGGTGCAGTTCTACTCCAATAAGACTAATGTCCTTATAAGAAGAGACATGAGAAGGGACTCTCTCTGTCTCTCTCAGACGCGAAGACACAGCAAGAAGGCGGCCATCTGCAAGCCAGGAAGAAAGCTCTCACTAGAACCCAACCCTGCTGGCCCCCTGATCTTGGACTTTCAGCCTCCAGATCCATGAGAAAATAAAAATCTGTGGTTTAAGCCCACCAGTCTGGAGCATTGTGTTACAGCAGCCCAGCTGACTAAGACAAGGGAGCACCTCCTGTCTGGTTCACTCTTATGTGCTCAGGACACAACATCTGCCTCTGGTCAACAGTCAATAAATATCTGTGAAATCAGTAAGTTGTTATCCTACAGTCCGTGGTGAACCCAAGGGCAAACTTTCATAATAACATGGTACATTAATGTGCATTAGGGATACAGAGTCAGACCTGCCACCGAGTTATCCTCCCTTGAAAACCAACTAGAACAGCACTGCCCAACAGACCCTTCTGCAATGGTGGGCGTGTCCTCCATCTGCGATGTCCAGTATGGTAGCCACCAGCCACATGTGCATGCTGAGCACTTGAAGTGTGGCCAGGGTGACAGAGGAACTGAATTTTTGATTTTATTCAGTGGTAATCAATTATTATATTTCAGTAACCATGTGGCTGGTGGCTTCTGTACTAGACAGTGCAGGACTAGACAGTTCAAGCAAGGATCACGCCCTGGGCACTAACTTCATCCTACAGGTCTCTGACTGCCAACTGTCCCTGCACCAAGCATGTTATAAACACAGTGGATTCTCACAGAGCTGACATAGGTAGCTTCTGAGTAGTGTCAGAGTGGCCTGGCACAGAGAAGCTGGCAAAACACACACATAAAAGGGATAATGAGGCACCGTTTTGCAGAAATTGTGATGCTTCATGGGCCTCTGTCTGTGATGAAACCCATCAAAGGGCAGGTTCATCCCTCGGCAACCAGAGTTAATTGAAAATTTAAGATCCAATGGAATCACCCAGAATTGAGATTTTTGGCAGCTTACATGTGAGTCTCCCGCTGCTTTTTGCCTCCGCCAGCCCTACAAGCAAGGCTGCATGTTCCAGTATCATCCACAAAAGCACCAAGCTCTAAGCAAGGGACAGATAGAACAATGTTGGCTCTGACCTTGATTGTTTTAAAGTGCACGTGGTCCCCTTCCTGCCTAAGCCAGCAGGTGGAAGGTCCCCAACTTGAAATTCATTAAAGTGTCAGATGACCACCTTCTCTATGAAAAATAAGCATGTCAAGTGCTACTCAAAAATCTCCTATGGCCAAAACCCTATAGAAGAGGAGTACTCCTATGCGTCTCTACACTATAACACAAGTTTTCTAGCAAGGACGTTCTGACTGGTGTCCATGCCTATTTCTCTGGCACGTTGCAGTTTACAAGGCACAAGCACTCGGATGCCCAAGAGATCCATATGCAAATTCCACCCTAGTCACTTCCTAGCACTGCATCTTTAGAAAGGTTACTTAACCTCTCTGAGGGTCCATTTCCTCTTCTGCAAAAAAGGAATGAGTGTCCCCATACACCTCACTGGGTTACTGTGGCGATAAGATGACATAAGAAACCACACAAAGACGAATGGTCATAGCAACTTAATTTGTAATAGCCCCAAACTGGAAATAACCCAAATGCCCATCAGCAGGTGAATGGAAAAACACACTGTGGTAAATCCATACAATAGAATATTACTCAGTGACAAGATAGGAATGAGCCACTAACACACCAAACAACATAAATGAATCTCAAAATAAGTAAGCTGAGTGGAAGAAGCCAGACCAAATGACTACACACCGTGATTCCATTTATAGAAAATTCTAGAAAATAAAATCAGTGATAGAAGGCAGATCACTGGCTATCTGGGGACAGAGGGTTGGAAAAAAGGAGGGACTCCAAAGGAGCATGAGGACACTTTGGGGGCAATGGAAATGTTCTACATCTTGATGAGGTGACGGCTTCATGGGTTTGAACATTTTAAAGATGTGCAGTGTGGTACGCTTAAATAATACTTTGGCAAAGTTGAAAAGTTAAAAAAAAAAATGAGATCAGGGATCTAATGCCCCATCACAGGATCTGGCACACAGTAGGCTCTTAACAAATGTTGGCTCCACTCTAGAGCAATAATGAATGATCCCATTAGAACTTCTGGAAAAGAAACTTGACAGGCTGCCAGGGAACCGCAACAGCAGCTGTAACAGTGACTTTGAAGGTGTACTAGAACCCAACTATTTAGGACACGCTGTTCTCGGCCAGAAAGCATAAACAAGAAAGATGAACAGAAAGATGGTAAAGGCTTGGTCTCTGCCCTCAAGGAAACACAAATGGGTTTAATATATGATGGGATAAAAGTGTCAGAAAGATGATAGTGACAAACTACAGCCATGCAGAAAAGAGTAATTCTGATGGGATGGATGTCCAGAAAGAACAATTTCAGGTAGGGGAGATCCTGGCAATAGGGAGGGTGGGGCAGGCACTGTGCAGAAGGTGGCCTGACGGCACCAGAGCGGGGAGACTGGGAGGGAGGGTCCTGCTGGGGGCAGCTGGCAAGGCCAAGGGCCCAGGCCCACGGTCCTCCAGAGATGAGGACCTCCTGAGCACTAGCTGCAACCCTCCCATCATTTATCCGGGGAACCAGCCAAAGGGTTCAGCATGATCAGATTTGGGCTTTACACCAGCAGGTCCCATCCAGGGGGCAGTGTGGCAATTTATCAAGTGCCCCGACATCCATATCTTTCATCTCAGTCATTCCTGAGGAAATAATCGGAAATACACGCAAAGATTTAGGTACAACGTTGCTTATCACAGCATTATTTATAATAGCCCAAAGCCCCATATAAGTTAAATGTCCAATAAAAGGGGACCCTAGGGCTTCCCTGGTGGCGCAGTGGTTGAGAGTCCGCCTGCCGATGCAGGGGACGCGGGTTCCTGCCCCAGTCCGGGAAGATCCCACATGCTGCGGAGCGGCTGGGCCCGTGAGCCATGGCCGCTGGGCCTGCGCATCCGGAGCCTGTGCTCCGCAACGGGAGAGGCCGCAACAGTGAGAGGCCCGCGTACCGCAAAAAAAAAAAAAAAAAAACAGTAAAAGGGGATCCTAAATAAATTACGGCACCCTGAGTGATTCAAGCATATAGGGGCCATTAAATCATATTTTCAGAACATATGGAACCACGAGGTGTGTGCCTCACGGTACAATGTTAAGATGCAAAAAAACAGGATACAAAAATATACATTGAGTATTCATTCAACAAACATTATTGATTATCTATTATGTGCCAGGCACTGTTCTTTTTTTCTTCTTTTTTTTAAAGCACCGACAATACAGCAAAGGATAAAATAGACACAATCCTGCTCTCATTAGAAGGGATTCCACCTTCTGAAGGAAGGCAAACAACAAACAAGGAAATGAATAACAACAAGCGAAATATAAAGCATGTTGATGGCAGGATACGCTACGTGGAAAATCAAGAGGGGAAAGGGATGGGGTGTCGGGGGAGGTGAAATTTTAAATAGGCAGTCAGAGAGGTTTCCCAGAGAAGGGGGTTAAGGGTTTGAACCCAGGGTACATCTGAGAAAACTTCCAGGCAGAGGGAACAGGCAGTGCAAAGGCCCTGAGGAGGCCTGGGAGATTTGAGAAACAGCAAGGCCGCAGTGGCAGAACACGCAGGACGATGGGAGACTGAGGCAGAGGGAAGCTGGTGTCTCAGGGTCGGGGAGCCATGGCAGGCTTTGGAGCAGAGGGGTGATGTGATCTGAGGGTGGTGGGAACAAGGGGAGAGAAGCAGGGAGACCAGCTAGAATTTTTCCAGAGTTTTCCTAACTTTTTTTCTAAGTCTTTATTGAATTTGTTACAATATTGCTTTTTTTTTTTTTTTTTTTTTTAAATGTTTTGGTTTTTTGGCTGCAAGGCATGTGGGATCTTAGCTCCCTGACCAGGGATGGAACCCTCACCCCCGGCATTGGAGGGTGAAGTCCTAACCCCTGGACCACCAGGGAAGTTGCTCCTAACTTTTTATGATGAACATATATCCACTTTATAATCGGAAAACAAAAGGTAATTCAATCAAAACAAGCCATGTAGGTGCCGCGACTGGAGCACAAGGCAGCAGAGAAACAAACAAGGAGGCCAGGGAAATAGCTCAGGGAATGAGTGATGAATCAGTGGGGGGCAGAGGGCGGGACATATTCCCGGAAATTATTACTAAGAAAAGCAAAAGGCGCAAATCACTCTTCTTAGTAATAAAAGAAATGTAACCATGATGCACAAAGATATGAAAAAGAGAAAAAGAATTCCCCCACCATCTCAGCACCCTAACAATCAATATTGACCATCTTGTTATACTTCCTTTGGATCTTTTTTCCTACGCATGCTCTGGTTTTCTCCTTGACCATCCTACAAGGCCCAGCACACTGAAAGTGCTCAAATACTCATTGAGCAAATACTGGATGATGAAATACTCCAAATGCTTCTAGGTTCAGATTTGTCCATGTTACATCAGCTACATCATTAGCATTTCTGGAAGTAGTTTTAAGAGGCTTGGGTGACAGAATGGAAACTGTGGGTGAGGGGGAGGCACGGTCACAATGACTAAGGTGTCAAGTCTGGCCGTTTAGGACAATGGTGACATTATATTCATCAACGGCGCCAGAAGGAAGCAGTCTGCTGAGGAAGAGGCCGGGTTCAGTTTGGGGGACGTGAAGGGTGCCCAGGTCCACCCCTACAGAGACGCCCAGCTGCCCATCCCTCTCGGGGCTCAGGAAGCATCTGGAGCTTCAGCACGAAGGTGGTCGGGCCAAAGCAGTGGAGGAGGAAGCTGGGGTAGTGATGCCAGCAACCCAACTGGAGCTGGACGTGCTAAGAGCTTCAGAACATGTGTCGCCTCTCCTGATGCTCAGTGCTGCCCTGCAAGCTGGTCTGTGTGTGCCCACTTCACAGATGAGGACACTGCAGGCCCGGCTGCTCCACAGCAGAGCCAGGGCTCAAACCCACGACTCGGAGGGCTTTTCCCATGAATTCTCTTCTCTTACTAGCAGATTAACATATTCACAGAAGCCCAGGGAGAAAGTTAGTCTTAAGATGTCTGTGTTAGGAAGCTCCTGGGTTGGGCTCACGGCTTCCAGGGGTCTCCCACAAGGAAGAATGTTCTCTTCCTCTTCCGAAAACATAGTTTACATGTTTCTGACTTACAGTTATAGCCTGCTGAGTTTTTCCATGTGTATGAGTCTTGGAAACCAGGACGGGCCGCGTGCTTTTCCCACAGCACCACCCCAACTCTCCGTATACAGTTGGTGCTCAGCAAATGCTCGGGATGAAAACACTGACCCTCACTCGCCAGTCACCCGGGGGCCACTGGGACACGGGGGTGAGGCAGGGCCAAGCCCGCTGGACGAGAAGTCTCGAAAGACGCCGGCGGACAAGGGGCAGGGAGACCTGGGTGGATGGGCAGATGACCACGCGGACAGATGGCGACTGTCCTCTTCCGCGCGTCTTGTCATGAAACAGTCTGTAAACCAGCGGGCCCAGGACCAAATGCAACCCACCCACGTGTACTCTTTAGCTCACACCTGGTTTTAATATGTTACAATTTAAATTAGTCGTTAGCTTTCAAGACAATGAAAGATTTCACCTAAAAATCTGGATTTCTGAGCGCAGGCCCTTCTCAACAGGCCCACCCTTTGCAGTTCACCTCCCAACGCCCCCCACGGTCCCCGGCCACCCACCCCCCAGCGTGTCCTGGGCAGCCTCTCCAGCGCTGATTGGGCCGAAGCCCCATCAAGCCCCCCACCCCTGGGTTGGGCTGAGCCCCGTACTCACCAGCGCTGAGGGTGGTGAACTCCAGGAAGCGGTACTCATAGGACACGTCTATCTTGGTTTCCACCTGCGGCCTCTTCAACGTCGAATAGATATTTCCAGGCCGTTTGTCATCAGGTTTCTCTAACTTGTTCAATCCGCAACCCATTTCAGCAGCTGCCAGCAAAAGGAGAAAAACGGGGGGATGATTTTCTTCTTCCTGAGATGTTGTTTTTACACACCATAGTATAAACGACCCCATCATTTCCCTGAAGAACACATAAAGGACCTCAGCCTGGCTGAAATCTAGAGCGCAGTTCAACCCATGACCTGAACACTGGAGGCGCTATGCTCAGGCTGCTTTCTCTTGCTGATAAGATACCATTACCAGCCAGCCTGTGATTCTGAAATGACACCAAAAACATACTGTTTTACAGAACGAAAAGACAACCCTCAGAATGGGAGAAAATATTTGCAAACGAAGCAACTGACAAAGGATTAATCTCCAAAATATACAAGCAGCTCATGCAGCTCAATATCAAAAAAAACAAACAACCCAATCCAAAAATGGGCAGAAGACCTAAACAGACATTTCTCCAAAGAAGATATACAGATTGCCAACAAACACATGAAAGGATGCTCAACATCACTAATCATTAGAGAAATGCAAATCAAAACTACAATGAGGTATCACTTCACACCAGTCAGAATGACCATCATCAAAAAAATCTACAAACAATAAATGCTGGAGAGGGTGTGGAGAAAAGGGAACACTCTTGTACTGTTGGTGGGAATGTAAATTGATACAGCCACCATGGAGAAGAGTATGGAGGTTCCTTAAGAAACTAAAAATAGAATTACCATATGACCCAGCAATCCCACTACTGGGCATATACCCTGAGAAAACCATAATTCAAAAAGAGTCATGTACCACAATGTTCACTGCAGCACTATTTACAATAATCAGGACATGGAAGCAACCTAAGTGTCCGTCGACAGATGAATGGAGAAAGAAGATGTGGCACATATATACAGTGGAATATTACTCAGCCATAAAAAGAAACAAAATTGAGTTATTTGTAGTGAGGTGGATGGACCTAGAGACTGTCATACAGAGTGAAGTAAGTCAGAAAGAGAAAAATAAATACCGTATGCTAACACATATATATAGAATCTAAAAAAAAAAAAAAAAGGTTCTGAAGAACCTTGGGGCAGGACAGGAATACAGACGTAGAGAATGGACTTAAGGACATGGGGAGGAGGAAGGGTAAGCTGTGACAAAGCAAGACAGCGGCATGGACATATATACACTACCACATGTAAAATAGCTAGCTAGTGGGAAGCAGCTGCATAGCACAGGGAGATCAGCTCTGTGCTTTGTGACCACCTAGAGGGGTAGGATAGGGAGGGTGGGAGGGAGATGCAAGAGGGAGGGGATATGGGGATATATGTACACGTATAGCTGATTCACTCTGTTATAAAGCAGAAACTAACACACCATTGTAAAGCAATTATACTCCAATAAGGATGTTAAAAAAAATACTGTTTTACATCATTTTTCTCCCCATCTGAGGAAAATAACACCCCAGAGTACCTCAGTTCCACTATAGTCTGTATACATGATTAAAAAATGGGATCTAAAAAGCAATACAAGTGCATCATGGTGTCAGCCCATCTGAGAAAAAAAAACAAGAGAGATGTCGCTCCATTGTGGTTTCTAAGAGGGGATAATAAGTTGTTACGATTTGCAAAGTCCTTTCTGCCCTCAACAGTAATTATTTAGACAGGATTTTACATTCAAAAAACACCTCTCAGAGTAGATGGTGGTACTTTTACAGGCCTCGTCTAAAAAGTCCCTGTTTGTTCCTTTTTAGACCAAACCACAGGAACAGAGCGGTTCTTCCAGACTCAGAGTCATTTGAGACCAAAATGAAAACTGGCTGAACGCTAAGAGCAGGGCCGCCGAAATTGGAAGCAGAATCCACGTGTATCGGAGCAAAGATCCGTGGCTGCGGTTTGGAAAGAAAACGGAGAAATGTTAATACGATGTGCATACGAGGGTGGGCTGCACTTCCAGGGGATTAAAAACAATGAATGTTCTCTGTTTATTCAGGCAGAGTGACATTCATGAAACGACTTTTTATCCACTCCCCAGACTTCAGCGGGAGACACTTCCCTTTTGTGACTGAGCCTGGCTAAGTTCCCTCCTCTCTGGGGCACCGGTGCTGCCATCAGAACATATTTCACAAATATATTAACTCGTCAAGAATATCACAAACAGAAACGTGGTGACCACTTCCTTTTTGAGATAAGAATTTCCGGTGGCTCAATCCATTCACAAGGTACCCAACTTCCTACGGCAACTTGGCCAGCTCCAAAAAAACAAGATGAACCGCACAAAAGCAGTGAGGCCAGGGAGGGAGGGAACAGGCTGATGAAGCGACAACCAGGCTATATTTGCAGTAATTAAAAAAAGTCTGGAAGGATAGATGAGAACAGGAAGGCTTACTTATGCCTTAATAAGAGAACATTAGTGTCCAAAGGGCCAGAGCAGACATGATTTATGTGCAATCTGCATGAACTGATTACTTGTAAAATACTCTGCAGTTCTGCAGATATAATAGCTGATATGCACAGAGGCTGCATATTTAACTTCTAAAAAGCAAACCGCCTGGCATCCGCTGGGGCAAAGCAGAAGCAGACAGGGAGGCCCCTAAGTACTGGGGAACAGGTAGGCTGGTGAGATAAGTGCTATCACTGCCGGAACAGAACTGGAAATAACCCAAAGGCTTACCAGTCGCTCACTTGTCTTCCTCCCTACAAAAGACTGAGCATTTGGGGACCTCCAAGAAAAAAACCCTTCCTCAAAAATCTTCCCATTCTTGCTATCCTATTAGGTAAATTCTAGCATTAGAGACTCATTCCTTTGAGAACACCCTACCTCGGCATCGCCTTTGAAACCGCAAATATCTCCCTGGGACGGGCAACAAACCAAGCTCCTGGTAGCCACTAACACTTTAGTATGATTTAATTTCTTCTCTCAAGGACAGGTTCCCGCACAGCATAAAAAAAGGAGGAGAGGATTATCAGGATGAGTAAGATAGTCTCAGACAAATTTGGGGTTGCAGGGAGCATTAGAAAAACTCCCCATTCATAACTTTGAATTTAAGGTTTTAATCAGACTATCCCAAACCTGAGGTCCAAGTTCACTCCAAAGGGCACTGTGCTTGTCTCACAGGACACAGTGAGACCCTGGGAAATCATCTATGTGATCAGACACTGTACGAGCCAGGTGCAAAACTGTAATATCAGTGAATCCTTGAGGTCTCCAATTTTAGGGCATGCAACCCTGGTTAAGCAACTGCTTCTAAAGCACAGTTCTCTCTGGGAAGGGAATCATGGTGAAGCCGTTGCCAGCCACCAAAAGCTTAGTGTGAATTTGTTCCTCTTACTCGTTCGTGTTAGGGCCCTACCTTGCTTGCTACTGACACATTTGCTTTCCTCCTAGTTCTTTCCTGCATTCTTCCACCACCCCCACCCCTGTCAAAATAGGAAAGACTTTTACATCACTCCAAAAATGTCTGTTACAGTCCCTACTATGCTCAAACAAGTCACAAAATCTAGCTTACAAAAAGAAGGAAAACTGGGCTTCCCTGGTGGCACAGTGGTTGAGGGTCCGCCTGCCGATGCAGGGGACACGGGTTCGTGTTCCGGTCCGGGAAGATCCCACATGCCGCGGAGCGGCTGGGCCCGTGAGCCATGGCCGCTGAGCCTGTGCGTCCGGAGCCTGTGCTCCGCAACAGGGGAGGCCACAGCAGTGAGAGGCCCGCATACCGAAAAAAAAAAAAAAAAAAAAAAAAAAAAGAAGGAAAACTAAGATATAGGGGCTTCCCTGGTGGCGCAGTGGTTGAGAGTCTGCCTGCTAGCGCAGGGGACACAGGTTCGAGGCCTGGTCTGGGAGGATCCCACATGCCGCGGAGCGACTAGGCCTGTGAGCCACAACTACTGAGCCTGCGCGTCTGGAGCCTGTGCTCCACAACAAGAGAGGCCGCGATAGTGAGAGGCCCGTGCACCGTGATGAAGAGTGGCCCCCAGTTGCCACAACTAGAGAAAGCCCTTGCACAGAAACGAAGACCCAACACAGCAAAAATAAATTAGTTAATTAAAAAAAAAAAAACCTAAGATATAATAGTGCCTTACATGATTATCTACATTTTGTAAACTTCACTGTTTCCAGTGCGAGGTTCCCAAACCCTGGTTGTATTAGAATCCCACAAGAGGCTGGGGCAGAGGCCAGATATGGGCCTTGGAGGGCAGTGAGAGGTGGAGGAGGAGGAAGGCGTGAAGGGCACAGCCTCACCGGATGCCGGCAGATGGGGCTGGCATAGCTGCACATCCCCCGCACAGACATTCAGGGAGGGTCTCAGGGGTCAAGGTAGGGCAGAAGGTAAACAGTAAGTGTGATGGTTTTTTAATGTGGCCCCCAAATCCTTTGACACTCCTGCCATCGAGAGGTGGGGCCTATGTCACCTCCCCTGAATCTGGGCTCCGTGACTGCTTGCTATAGAAAGTGTTGGATGATGCAGTGCCAGCTTCTGGACCTGAGCCTTAAGAAACTGGGGGCATCCACTGCCTGACTCTTGGGACACCTGCTCTTGGAACCCAGCCACCATGCCATGAGGAAGCTCAAGCAGCCCCAAAGAGAGGCCCATGTATGGAGGAATCCACAGCCAGCACCAACTTGCCAGCCATCGTGCCAGGGAGCTGCCTTGGAAGACGAGCCTCTGGCCTCAGTCAAGCCACTGATACCACGTGGAGCAGAAATGAGCTGTTTCCACCAAGACCTGCCAAATTGGCAGATTCCTGAGCAAAATACACCACTGTTGCTGTTTTAGGCCTCTAAGTTTTGGCGTGATGCATCATACAACAGGTAACCTTTACATCAAGTTTGCTCCAAATGACCACAGCCAGCTGCCTCCTTGGCCAAGCCTGCAGTCAGGGGCCTGCTGCAGCCACTCACGCTGGGAGGACATCTGGGGAGTTTCCAGTTTGGGTCGATTCTAAAAAAAGTGGCTGTAAACATTCACGTAGAAGTTCTGATGTGGACATAAGCTTTCATTTCTCTAGAGCAATACCTAGGGGCGGGATCGCTGGGCTACACGGTAAGTACAGGATCTTGTTAATGAATAACACACTCAGGGTGGCCAGATGCTGACCCGCGAGAGGCACGGTGGAAGGTGAGACCCTCTGAGACTCCACGGATTTAGCTCCTCCACCCCTGTGCACCCTGGGGCATCAGCTCACTGGGAGGGAATCACGACCAGCAGTGCTATTCATGGCTATTTCTCCTTTCGTTACTGTCTGTTTTTGTAAAGGACACTTGCTAAAAATCACCTGTGTGTGATGACATTTTTCCAGTACTTTCCTATGGTCCATCCAACCCCCATAGCTCTGCCCTTCCAAATTCCCATAGTCACTTCACATTGACACCTATGGAAACCAGGTTACTTGTTTTTTGTGTGCGTTGATGGTTGGATCAGCTCTGATTATTTGACAGTCACACAGGAGGGTTTTTTCTTCTTTTTACGTCTTTATCTTCCCAAAAGACATCCCTGCACCCAAGTGCATGGGTCTCTCTAGCATCAAGGCACCAAGAAAAACCATCCAAGGGGTCTTCACAGGTAGAAGAAAGAGAGGAGGTCTTTCCCCACTCCTATGGTGAGACAGTGGGAAAACAGCCAAAATATCCTTACAGTTCTTCAGCAGAAACTGGCGGAACGTTATTAGGACTGGAGACAGACTAGGGAAGAAAATAAGGGAATCACTGGGGGTTTCTGAGACCCACTACAAGGAGAGGTCATTTGCAAATGATCTGGAAGCAAAGATCCCTCAACTGGTGACACTCTGGAAAAATCAATTCTTTCTGAATCAAGCCTAGAAGGAGGTGTGTCTTTGGTATATGTGGGCCCAGTTTCATGCAGGAACTGTCAGCTCCATGAGGGAGAGAATTCATGTTCCAAGTTCAGGCATTCATTCATCCAATGCACATTTATTATGGCCTCTTTTGAGTCACGCCCTCAATTAGGAAATACAAAAATGAAAAGGCCAGGTCCTACCCTCAAGGAGATCACAGGTGAAGGAGAAGAAAGATAATGAAGAAATACACGTGGTACAGTGAGGCTTGTTCTAGAAGTCTGGGCGGGGTGCAGGGCATTCGGAGAAAACCTCTGTGATATAAAACAGAGGGCACATCCCCATAGACTTGGTTCCAGAAAAAGCTGATCGGCCATGGGGCACGATGTTCTGTGTCATTTTAAATGTTGAAATGTTTGAATTTTTATTTTAAAGTCGTTCTACTTTGGTTTTGAAATACTTCCCCAGACGCACGTAAAACACTGGAAAACCACTTCAAAAAGCATCACCTCCTTAAACAATTATTTTTCAGCTGGGGTTTAAAAAAAAATCCCTCAGTTTAAAGGTTTATTTTTACTATCAACTAGCATGCACACATTTAAATAATGGGGGCAATAAATGTAGTTATATTTTCAAATACGAATTAGTTTCATTAACAGTGAGCCCTCATTTACCACACTTGCTGCTAATCTGAGGCAGACTGTAAAGCTAATTTTAACAACTGCCAACAGCTCATGACAAGCAACCAGAGATGGGGCAATTATACGCAATGATGCTGGATCAGCTGGCAAACTCATTCTTTATTTCTCCACTCAAATCCTATATTTAAAGACTCGGGTGTGTTTATTACATCATTCAGGCACCCAAAGTAGGAACTGATGATCCAAATTAAGCAGTTTTTACATGATAAGAACATCTCTCTCCACCCAGAAATGTAAATGAAAACTTGAAAATCCAATCAGCTGTACGGATGGTGTCAAATCTTGATATCCTACAAACTAAGACAGAAACCCAAGGATAACTAAAACTGACCCATTGAAAGTATTCCAGATTCAATGCCAAGGAAAAGAACAATCTGTATGAAACGGGGTTATATTATGGTGCTATTTTTTTTAAGTGTCTATGTGTGTATCTGTATATGAAAATCCACATATTTTTTTTAACTGGCAGGTTAAATAAAGATATTCACAGAACTTTCCTCTGGGTCACGAGGTGATGGGAGACATTCTCTTTATGGTTTTCTATATTTTCAAGTTTTCTGTGTTGCATATGCATTACGTTTCCTAGTCGAAGACAACAAGATGTATCACAGACAGCCTGCAAGATATCCCTCAATAATCCTGCCGTTCACCAGTGGTCCCCTCCTCTACTGAACAGGGCTGACCTGTGTAGTCAGTAGGATATGTCCCTGGGGGAAGCCCACTGCCATATTGTAAGAAAACCCTATTAACCCCGTGGAGTAGCCCCCAGAGCAGGGAACTGAGGCCTCCAACCAACAGCCACGACGAACTCAACACTCAAGTGGGAGCATCCCTCAGCTCCAGAACAGCCTTCAGCCTAGCCAGCATCTTGACCACAATCTCGTGAGAGACCCTGAGTCAGAACCACCCAGCTCAGCTGCTTCTGGATTTCTAACTCACAGAAGCCCTGCGAGATAATAAACATTCATTACTATTTTCGGTTGCCCAGTTTGGGGGTAATGTGTTACACAGCAAGAGATAAGGCAATACCAGGGGTATTTACATTCTCAAAGGAAAACACTCGGTGGAGACTGATCCAGACCACCTTTCTTTCTTCTCTCCCACTAGCCTCCATCACAACCACCCTTAAACAAAACAGCCTCCCCTCAGAAGAACTTGCTACTCAAACAAAGTATGGTCCTCAGACCAGGAGCACTGGCGCTCCTCGGATCAGCCCACCCAGGCCTGCTTAATCAGAATCCACCTTTTCACACACGATTCATCAAAGTCTGAATCACAATAAAGCTTAAGAAAGCCTGGACCATGGCAGTGGTTCTCAATCTTGACTGCACACTGGAATCACCTGGACAGCTGTTTTGATGTCCAGATGCCCAGGCATTTGGGGTGGGGCCCAAGCATCATTTTTAAGACACCCCCCCAAGTGATTCTAACTGACATCCAGGATTGAGAATCAACGCCCTCAGAGCAAACCCTGTCTTTTCCCACTCCTGACCCTCTCCAGTCTCCTAACACCCAGGCCGCAGGGGCCCAGGGTCTCTCTTAGGCCGCTTAGCCAGGGCTGAGAACCACAGTCTAGAAGAATGTGCTCTTGCTGACCCCCTTGGTTCCACCCTTGCATCCCCTGAATCTCTCTGGACCTCATACCCTCCCTTCCCAGGCTCTCTGCTGTCATCCCTAACACAAGGGCACCCCCAAATTTCTATCTCCAGCCTCCTTCTGCCTCTCTCTTCAAATTGCTTTCACTACCAACCACTGCAAACATATGGATAAGGATAAAAAAAATGAGACATCTCTGTACCCACTACCATGATTTAACAGATACTTATATTTTATTTGCTCACATCTTTTGTTTTTGTAGAAATACAACTTTTGGGGTGCAGCCCTCATTCCTGTCCCTTTGTCCCCTGTCTTTCTGTCCCTGGTCCTTATCCTGTACACACTACATATAATACCCAGAACAATACAGGGCAAAACAATACATGACACTTTCCAGGTCATGGCACCCCCAGTGTCCCTATACGTTTGTTCACAGCACCCCCAGGCTAAAAGCAATACCCACAGCTCGATTTATTAAGTAGTCAGGTCCAAACAAATTGATAATTATGTATAAACAACTTAGCATCCTTTTGAAAGAATAGACTACACGAACTGAAAAAAAAAGTTTTTCCTGCATCCTTAAATTACCATAATTACTTACTACTGGGATGTGTGCATCCATTTGGCACTGGAAAACTTCTCAAACCTCAGTCACACTGGACACCACCACCCTCATCTCCTGTGCAACAATGATCTTCTTAGCAACCACCCCAAATCCAGCTTTGCAAAGATATGACATCATCAAAAGGAAGTGGTGGCCTTTGATGTTGATCCTGTGAACTACCTCGGGCTAGTAATGAGGGCGGCATCCAACATGCAAGTACCACTTGCTGCGGTGCCTTGGGGTGCCTTAGTACAGAGTTTGGGAACCTCCAATACAGGGAGGCATGTCGGCTCAAAAAAGTTCCATAACTGCATCATCTCCCCCTTAGCTGTCAGATTCCCCTCCCAGCCTGACTGCTGTCCAACTCCAGCAGACATGCCCACGGACCCATTCCGACATCTTCACCTGGAACTTTCCCGGCACTTCTGGATGAATACGCCCCAAAGAGAACACAACACTCTGCCCCAAAAGCCTGTTCTTCCTCCTGGGTTTCTTGTGTGTATGTATGTCCTTATGTAGATATCTACAGAGAGAGAAGTTGGGGCAGATTTGTTTTAAAGGACTTGTCTTTGGACTTGGAGGCTGGCAAGTCCAAAATCTATAGCACAGGCCAGGAGGCCAAAGGCCCAGGGAAAAGGTGACGGTGCAGAGCTGAGCCCCAGGCCCACCTGGAGGCAGATTCTTCCTTCTCAGGAGACCTCAGTCTTCTAAGTCCTCAGACTAGTTGGATGAGGCCCGCCCATATTATGGAGGGTGATTCAAATGTTAATCACATCTTTAAAAATACCCCACGGCAACACCTAGCCTGCTGTTTAACCAAACACTGGGTAGCCCCGGGGTAGCCAATTTGATACATAAAATTAACCATCACGCCCTCCTTCACTGAGCACTTAGTAGGTGCAAGGCACTGTTTGTTCCAAGTGCTGGGGATACCAAAGTGAAACAGAGACAAATACCAAAACAAAACAAAACAAGAACAACCCCGCCCTCGTGGACCTTACTTTCAGGAGCAGACACATAAAAATAATAAATGAAGTTCAAGTTTAAAAGTATGTCACATAAAGACAAGTAAGGCAGAGAGGAGTATTAGCAAGTACAGGGGCGGGCACAATTTTTAAAAAAACAGCGTGATCAGGGAAGGCCTCCCCTAGAAGGTGACAAACAGGGCGAGCGCTGGGATGAGGGAGCAGGTGGCCACAAGTGCAAGCAGGCCGGGATGTCCTGGACCCGCCCGGGGAAGTGGGGTAGCCTGGGCAGCCGTGGTCAGGACACTGGCTTTGTTCCCAGTGAGATGGGAGCCCTCGGAGGGTTTCAAGCCCCGAGGGAGACACGATCACTCTGACCCTGGAACAGGGAGACCAAGTGGTGATGAGGTGTGAGCAGAGGTCAAATTCTGGATATGTTTTAAAGGAAGGAAGTGAGATTTCTTAGTGGTTTGGAGACAGGGCATGAGAAAAAGAGGGCATCCAAGACCCCTCTCAGGTTTGTAGCCTCAGCACCTATAAAGCTGCAGCGGCCACCTCCCAAGACAGGGACGCCGTGAAAGGAGCAGTTGGGCCAGAGGAGACCGGAGTTTGTCCTGGATGCGTTAACTCCAACCAAGGGGAGGTGGGGTGGGCAGCCGGATGGACCAGTCCACAGCTCAAGGGAGAGAGCTCTGGAGCTTTGGGTACCGCCCCATCTTCCCATGGGACAGCAAACTCCTCGCAGGCAGTTTACATCTTCATCCTCAACAACAACTACCCCAATGCCCTGCCCCAAGAGATGCACAGGAACACCTACTCCGTCAACAGACTTCCGGAGAAGGAAAGGTGCCTATTATCTGGAAAAGGATGGGAAGGGCCTTTGGAATATTTGCCTGTTGCTCGCAAGTTCGCCTTTTTAAAAGCACAGCACAGGGGCTGGTGAGGCTCTGGAGCCAGAGTGCCTGGTTAAAGTTCCAGGGCCCCTACTTTTTAGCCGAGTGACGTCAAGGGAGCCACTTAACCTCAGGGTTCTCAACTATAAAATCGGGATGACCGCAGAATCCACTTGCAGGGTGAGGACTAAATAAGTTAATTTAACAGGGCTTAGAAGAGCTCAGACACCTAGAAATGGCTGTCTAAATGTTAACCATTATAAGTACTACTACTAGTACTACTTGTTATCCATGATAAAGGTTAGCATGTTAACCTGCTATAATTACACCACACTGAAAGGGTGCTTATAAAGTGTCCCAAGACACTGGAAAAATCCCCGAAGACCTCTCTAAATTAAAGAAGTGTTCAAATGAACAGTCTGATTTCTTGTACTCTGCATTTCCAAAATCTTGTAATACACGATAGGTTCACATTCCATTAACCAGAGTCTGTGACTAACCTAATCTCTTCTCATCCGACTTTAATGGATAAGGTTTATTACAAAAATTTCTCCAAATCTGAGTAATTTGGGAGTTATTCCATAAAACTTGAAGGTTCCTCAGAAGTATTTCCTCGGGGTGAAATACTGATCAGGGACTTCCAACACACAAACACACACACACACACACACACACACACGAATGGAAGCTGATAATCCTTTGCAAAGAATAAATGCCGCCCATCCAGGGGGTCTGTCTATGGAACAACACAATGGGACAGTTTAGTTTCAAAAGCCAAAGAACGTAGTCAGTGAAGTGCAGCTGGCTTCCTAGTTGAAAAAGTGTGGAAACATCCAATACAGCTTCATAAAGTAGCACGAGAGTTGGTGAGCATCAAACAAGCTGAGCAAACATAGCTGATGTTAACTTCCCAGCTCTGGGGGAGCTGGGTTCCCCACTGACCCCCGTGGGCTGGCGCCCCTCTCCTTTGAACCGAGCCTGAGTAGTGGACACCCCCTAAAGAGGACGTCCCTCCGTCACCATCTTGCACCATCAGACACAACGCTGCGGCCCCTCCACTGCTCCCTGCACCACAGGGGCAGGCCCAACCCAGGAAAACCCCCTAACGAAGCCCCCAGGTACCCCAAAGGATGTCTGCTCCACCTCAGTCTTGGCAGGTAGCCATCACACATTGAATGTGACCTGATTTTCTAGCTCTTTGGTTCTGGCCCCGCTGAGAGCGCTTTTTCTTCCTGAATTCAGCCCAGGTAGGGAGTAAGTCGCACAAATGCATATTTAAAAGCTGAACTGAATTCTTTGGAGAGCAAGGAAATTAACAGGGCCTCAAGCAGTGGCCATCGCTTGCCCGCTGTACCGATCTTTTCAGAGAAAGCATCCTGGTAAAATACACAACGATAATAACGAGAGCCCCTTTGGGGGCCCAGGAGAAAAGGGAAACTCAAATTTATGTCAAAAACTGAATGTGAATGGAAGGAAGGATCACACACACACACAAACCTTTTTATAAACATAAAAGAAATGTCTGGCTAAATTTATCTCTTTGTCAGTGAAAAACAGCCTAAGCTTTAGCCAAGAGTGTGGCCAATTCTTAAACTGAAGGACAAAAGAGAAATGCTTAGTATAGAGTAGCCCCATCAAACAGAACTTTCAACAAGGATGAAAATACATCTGCTCTGTCCAATTCACTCGCCAATAACCACATGTGGCTCTAGGGCTCTTGAAAGGTGGTCGGTGAGACTGGAACTGCATTTTAAATTGTATTTCCTTTTAATTCATTGACATTTAAATGTAAATAGCCACATGTAGCCAGCGGCTACTGTAGTGGACAGCTCAACGACAGACACTCAAACCAAACAGCTGGCAATGTCTTTCTTTCCCTACGATAAAATTACAATCATCACAACCAACAATATCTTAAATTGTCACCAAAATTAGTACCTCTACCCAGGCTCCAGGTGCCCCAAATCTCAGAAAGCCTGAAACAAAAAGAAAAAGGCAAAAGACTTAAGAAAGTGATTCCAGTGTGTCATTTGTTCCAACTTCCATCCCCCATCCAGCTTACATTTCTCTTCTACGACAGCTTCGTGTATTTGGAAATCTGTGCTTGCAGATGGAATCTGCATTTGCGAAACCAGAAGGTCACAGCCTCTTCCCTTAATGTCCAGGAAACATGAAAATGTGAACTTGGGGCAAGTTCCCTAACCTCTCTAAGCTTCAGTTTCCTCAAGGCCAAAGTGCAGATAATAATAGTATTTGCCTCTCACGAGGATTAGATTCAGAGCACGCATGTAAAGAGCCTAACCGTGCCTGGCAAAGAATGGGTGCCTGGCAAGGGGTAGCTATAATGATAATTTTGTTAACAGCAATAGTAAAATCTGTAATAAAATAAAAACGGTGCTACTAGAATGGAAGTTTACAGTTGGCAAAGTTTTCCTAACACTTTGAACCTGTTTCACGGGCTAAAGTAAAGTGGCCTCTAGTAAAATACGTCTTGGGGTCCTGACATCTTGGCCATCCCTGCCAACCTCCAGACAGGCAGTCACCCAGATGGGTACCATAAGAATTATTCTGTGCCTCTACCCTGTGGCAGGCAATGCACTAGGCTGGCGGGTGAAGGGAACAGTCTCCAAACATAGTCCAATGTCTTAAGACTCTGTACCACTTGTCAGCTAACCTCAATGAGACACCTCGGCGAGATGTCAAAGCTTCATCCTGGGTCTCACATAAGCAGGAGGCTCCATTCCGACTTCCTGGATCAGCCAAGACCAGGTTTGGCTATAGGCCCACAGACGGGGACGAAGGTGCAAGGGGACCTGAGAGGGAACGGCCCATTTTCTCAGCCAGGACAATAAGAGGGGTGTTGACAGGCCATGCTTCTCACTGACAGGTCACATCATTTTAACAGGAAACCTGTTCTCACAGCCTTCAAAAAGCCAAATCTGACCTGCCTCACAAAGCAAACACAACCGCTTTCAACAGCCAGCTGCCTCAGCCGGTGAAATCCAACGGGAATCTCCACCAGATTCACAGCAACCAGACCAATACGCCAGAAATCCCCCAGGAGTTTCGAAGCAGAAGTTTAGTGGAATTCTTTGGGGTTTGGGGTTTATTTTTCTTTATATAGAAAGCAGTCGATCTTCTTTCACAACCAAGGGGACGTTCCCCTGTGGAATTCCCTTCTCTGAAGATCTCTAAAAATAAAATATTTGTCTGACTGTCTGCAATAATTTAAGAGTAAACCCATTTACTGGCAGAGTCAGGGATTTCTCTCAGCTCCTTCATCTATGAAAACATGGTCCAGACTGTCTCAGATGTTCCAAGTTCTGGCTCCCTCAGGCCCCAGAAGAACACTGGTCTACCACGCTCTTGACTTTGGGCTAGGAAAATGAGTTGCTGTACCTGGAATCTCACATTTGGATTCTTTGCTGGTGGGAGTGTAAAATGGTATAACCATGTTGGGAGAAGGTCTGGCAGTCTCTTATAAGGTTCACATACATCTCTTTTATGACCCAGCAATTCCACTCCATTTACCCACAAGACATGACAACATATGTCCCTAGGAAGACTTGTATACAAATATTCACAGCAGCTTCATTCACAATACCCCCCAAACCTGGAAATAACTCATGTGTCCATCAACAGGGAAATACATAAACAAACTGCATTATAAATAGATACTGGACTATAACTCAGCAATAAAAAAGACTGAATTACTGGTACATAAAACATGGGTGAACCTCAAAAACATGCTGAGCGAAAGAAGCTTTACACAATACTGTGAAATTCCACTTATATGAAGTTCAAGACCAGGCTAAACTAACTTTGAGTGAGAAACAAAGGGTGAGGACAGGGACTGACTGGGAATCGGGATGAAGGAACTTTCTGGGGGAGATGGCAACATTACTTGATAGAGATGAGGGTTACACAGGTGTAGGCATCTGTCGAAACATTATGCAAATGTTACCCTCAAGGTCTGTGCATTTCACTATATGGAGATACGTATGTATGTAAAAGTTCACCATATGTATAAATTTTACCTTAAGAAAATCATGAACATATATTGAACTCTAAATAATGAAATGTGTGCTGAAACGTTTAGAGGTGACCTGTACCAATGTCTGTCATTTAATTTAAAATGCATAAAACAATAAGTTGCTGATGGATGGACAGAGGGATGACTAGATGGACGGATGTGTAATAAACCCAATATTGTAAAATTATAGACTCTAGATACGGGTATTTGGGTGGTCACTGTTCTTGCAACTTTTCTATATTTTTTAAAAGGAGGTGGGTGGGGGAAAGAGTCACAGGGCCCTCTCCCTAGTCCACCAACTTAGAAATTTAGCAAGACACCCATGCCCACCAAGCCATGGGCCCACATAATTTCGATTCTGCTGAAAAGTTAAGACTGGAAGAACACAAGTAGCTTTACAGGAACTCACATCACTCATGCCAAAGATTTTCTGCCTGTTTCCCTACAGACAAAGCAATTATTTGAATGGAAGCCAAAAATTCCTTCTCAAGAGGGAGAAAAAGAACTCACTGACTCGTATTCCCAATTAATTCTCTTTCAGTTCCTGCACCAAATTTACTAGCTAACGAACGGCACAACACCTCTCTTCCATTTGCCCCACGTCCATGCAGCCAAAAGACAAACAAAGAAAAACCGACCCAGCGACTTGCTAAACAAATGCAGCCAGAGGGGTGTCCTCCCAGCTGTCAGGCCAGAAGCCCCACTTATGGCAAAAGAAGGGCCACGGGTAGCTTGTAGGAGATGAAAGTGGCCCCAGCTGGCAATCAGCAAATAAACAGGAGCCTCGGTCATACAACCACAAGGAACTGAATTCTCCCAACAGCCATGTGAGTTTGAGTGAGAACTCTGAGGTCCAGACAGGAACCCAGCCCAGGTGACACCTTGATTTCAGCCTTAATGAGACTCTGAGCAGCGTACCCAGCTGAGCTACATCAGGGCTTCTGAGCCACAGAAATGGTGAGATAACAAATGGGTATTGTTTTAAGCTGCTAATTTTGTGGAAATTTGTTACGCAGAAATACGAACCTAATAAGTATTCTAATAAACATTTGTATGTTTAAAAAAAAAAAAAAAAAAAGAGGATGCAGAGCTCCCTCTGAGGTTAAAGTGATTTCACTGAGGTTAGCACACACACACGCACCAAAGAGCCCCAAACAGCTTGTTGCTTTACCCCTCTGTGGGGTTTGGTGACATCTGGGGTCACTTGAACTTGGTAGGGAATTCAGCTGTTCAGAGGTACAAATTAGGAATCCCTGTGGCCAGGGACACGTGGGGTGCAGAGCAAGCCCTACGCACGGGCCCAGAGGTGGCTCACATTACGCCTGCCTTCCTTCCTGGCAGGGCCTCACTTATCCTGAGATGACACACGATGGCAGGGGCTGGAAGAGGCCTCGCCTGACTGCGCCCACCATCTGAAAACAGCTGTACCCATTACAAAAAGGAAACCAGGTTGCTAGAGACCAGGGCAGTCAGTCACTCAAACATAGGAACTGGTGCCAGACTTTTTTTTTTTTTTTTAATACTTTTTTGTTCTTAAACCCCCTAACAAACTCACTGACACCACCCAGCGTCCCTGGGGACCACCCACAACGACACAGGGCAGCCAGGTGCAAGCACCAGGGAGGCAGGGCGGCTGGGTTACTGCACTTTGGCCTCCACGCGGTTCTCGTGGCCAAAGACAGCGGCAGTCTAGGTGAAGGGCATGAGCCCTGGCGCAGGAGGGGGGTGTGCATGCCTGACAACGGGGCTTCCTGAAATAAACGCCGCCGCTACCCCGCCCTCACCCAGGTCCACCCTGGCGTCTCTTGGGCCTAGTAAAGTGTTGAGGACGAGGGAAGAAACCCCCTTTACAGAAGGGGAGATGCCCGTTTTCAGTGCCGGGGACTTCCCGCGCCCCGAGGCTCTGAGCCTCCCTTGGCCGTGGCGCTTCCTCTGAACGCGCGGCACATCTGCTCCCGCCCGTCCAGCACCGCTGCCCCGGGAACAAACGCACCTCCTGGGGCGCACGAAGAAGGGCAGCGGGAGCCGCCTCCACCCCAGCCCACCCCAGCCCACCCCGGCCTCGCGCCCTCCTGAACCTGGATTCCTCGGCCAGCTCCCGCCTGATCTTTGCCGAGGACCCCCTGCAGCAGTGTCCTACACCCACCTGTAGCCTCGAAGCTTCCCCTCTGCTTCCTTCCTAGGCGCCCC
This sequence comes from Mesoplodon bidens, assembly GCF_964165515.1. Taxonomy (NCBI): domain Eukaryota; kingdom Metazoa; phylum Chordata; class Mammalia; order Artiodactyla; family Ziphiidae; genus Mesoplodon; species Mesoplodon bidens. The sequence continues at coordinate 116,396,529 of NC_138161.1, forward strand.
GAGCATGCGGAGCCCACGACCCTCAACAGACTGCTCTGGGGTGCCTCGCCCCATGGCTCGCCAGGGATGATTTTTTTTTTTTTCCAAAAAAAAGTTGGCCCAAGACCGCTGCGTCCCATGGATCCTGTCCCCAGCCCCATCCAATTCGGGCCGGGGTGCAGGGGACGGGGATGGCCCTCTGGCAGCCCCGGCACCTGGGAAGCACGCCCAGCCTCGGCAACCTGAAGGGAGGCGCCCCGCCAGGCTCCCCCTGCCCGCCGGGTTCCCGCCCCGCCTGCGCCCGCCTCCATCCCGAATCCTGCAAGGCGCCCACCTACCGTTCTGAACTAAGCCGAGGAGAAGGCGCGGGCTCCCGGAGACAGCGTGTTCCGTCCCGGGAGGAAAGTTTCTGCCATATAGAGGAGGCGGCGCGGGGAAGGCGTGGGCGCCAGGGGGTGGGGACGGGGCAGGCGGCGCGGCGTGCTCGTGTGTCCGTCCCTCAGCGGAGTCCGCGGCCGCCGCGCTCCCGCTCGCTGCGCCCTGAGCCCGGCGCGCTCCGGCTCCAGCCCCGACGCGCCCCCGTCGCCGCTGCGCGTCCGCCGGCTACACTTCCTCTTCCTCTGAACTCATGTGCAAAATATGCTGCGCTGCGTCTTCGGGGGAGCCGCCGCGGGAGCAGCTGGCCCGCCCCGCGCCCCCTCCGCCCCCCGCGCCCCCCGCGCCCCGCGCCCCGCGCCGCCGCCTCCAGGCGGCCGGCAACCTGCGCGCTGCACGCGGCTTCCCCCCAGCCAATCACCCTCGCCGCTCCACGGCGCAGAGGTCCGTGGCTCCCCGCCCACCCTCTCGACCCCTTGTAACCAAGGTTGCGTGCGTCAGGAGCGCGCGTGGCGGACTCGGAGCCCTCAAAATTTGGGCTTGGGTGCTGGAGGGTGACTGCCACTAAGGCGCTGATGGCTGGGAGAGGGCGGGGGAGGACCATTCCTCCTCCCCATTCCACAGGTGGGGCCATCCCCAGGCTCTACGTTATTGCTTGGGAGTCAGTGCTTAAGGAGCGGGACAATGCCACTGTCCTCATGCCACACCCTAGCCCACCTACTTCAGGCGCCCAGAAGGTTTGAGAAGAACTGGGGAACCATCTTGGCCTGCAGCTTTAGGCCGGCCAAGGAGACAATTCTATAAATGAAAAGCCAGGCCAGGGCTGCTTTAGTGACAGGAAAATGGGAGGCAGTGAGCCCATTGTAAAAGTCTTTCTTCCTGGAGCTTTTTAAACAAAGCACAATCGCAGTGTAAGAGTTAATAGCGGGGAACCCTAGAGCCAAATCATCAGGCTGGGCCTCGGGCCCTCATCCATATCTACCTTCTGTGTGATTTGGGTAAGTGACTTAACGGCTCTGTTCCTATTTCCTTCTCTGTTAAGTAGCACTTTTTTCTGGTGGGTTTTATAAGTAAAGTGTTTAGGAAAGCACTCTATAACTTAGCTATTATCCTGTTGTTGCTGATATTATTATTATCTTTACTATTATTATTAGGGGACTGCAGTAAGACAACTGACATAATCTAATTATCTACATTTTCTGGTTGGCCAAAGAGGGGGCCTTAAGCATTGGAGCCCACAGGATGGAGGGCTGGTGTAGGCCCCAGCAGTGTTTTAATGATGTCCTTCCGGTACTAATAACCACCCCCAGGGGGTAAGGAGGCACTATTTTGTTTGCAGGAATTCCTGTAACCACAGTTTCTCAGAGATTTTCTTCCTTGTTTGCTTGTTCCCTAGCCATCCCAGTTCTGTGTTCCTCCCCCCTCCCCCCACTACCATTTTGTTTTTGGTTTTGGTTTTTGCCCCTTTCCCTTTCCACCCCGCCACTCGCTGGTATCACTCACCACCACCACCTCCAATCTCCCCCACTCTCTCCTCTGCTTGGCTTGCCATCTGGGAGAAAATAACAAGATCAGGTGACAGCCCAAGTCCAGATGCAAACAGTATTATGTGGAGACAAGTGTCAGGTGGGGCCTCTCACTGCTGTGGCCTCTCCCGCTGCGGAGCACAGGCTCCAGAGGCGCAGGCCCAACAGCCATGGCTCACGGGCCCAGTTGCTCCGCGGCATGTGGGATCTTCCCGGACCAGGGCACGAACCCACGTCCCCTGCATCAGCAGGCGGACTCCCAACCACTGTGCCACCAGGGAAGCCCAAAGGAGGAATCTTTGTTATTTATATGCCCAAAGCCTTGAGTGATCACAAGCTAGGGCCCATCTGAAATCTTTCCAATCCTTACCTGGGAGAAAGAAAATAACATTTATAGGTATTAACCAGTAGTTCAAAAGTAAACACGGAGTATTTAAAAGAAGATAAAGGGAAAAGGGAATGCAGCATAACTTGGTGTGTTTGGAGGAGGAGGTTAACTTCTTTTAAGCAGATAATTTCCACTCTATACAATTTTTGCACATTTTTTTTTAACACCAGGTCCTTGGGGTTAATAAGTTATTCTGATTGTTTTTATTTTCTTCCACTCAACCTTTTCCTGAGTAGTAATGATGTGTAAATGCCTTTTTTCCCTGCTTGGACCTGCATTTTCTTAGGTTTTCTAGAACTCCCGACCTTTCCACCTAGATATTCTGACGCTTCCTATCTAGTACATAGTAGGTGTTTAATCAACATTATGGAATGAATGGGTGAGTCATTCCTATCCGGACCTTTTTCGGCTCTGTGTAACCTACATTGAACAATTACCTGGAGTATTCTGATTCTCTTTCACCTGGAATAGCCAATGAGGAGACAAGGTTGGGTTCATTCGTGTTGTGTAAAGGTCAGCCTTGATTTTCCACTTGACTGCCATGGACTGGCCAGCCAGGGGACACACCCTGAGCAGCTGGGCCTCACCTCTGACTGACCTCGCCTACCCAGCATCAATCCCAAAGATGCTGGAACTGTATCCTGGTGGGTTACCTTGGCAACCTCACAATGTCAGCTGTTAGAATGTCCTAGGGCAGCAGCTTTTAATTCTATCACAGCGGTCTCATCGGGGGTCATGTAATAGTGCTGTTTTTCCTCTGCTCACACTTCCTCCCCCTATGATTTAACACTAAGTACTTGGGGAGGGAGCTGAACACGGGGAAAACCAAGCTATTACAGCACAACAGGTCACAGATGGCTCCAGAACTGGGATCCCGAGTGTTCGCAATCAATAAAACGCAAGCCCCAAGTTAATGAGGAAACTGGTTCCCCTCACAGCCCCAGTAGAAAGAAGAGCAGTTAAGCCAGCCCAGGCAAGTGTAAGAAGCAGCCGTGGCCAGACTGTTCAATTCCTAGAAGAGCTGGGTTCAAGGAGCCCCGCAGCTGGAGCAGTTCTCTCCCTTGGCCTCAGCAGCATCATCCCACCCTGGAGATAATTAAGGCCACGGGTACCAGCAGCCAGGGCAGTTGTGCTGCATCCCAGCTTCGCTGAGGCTTGGAGAGAGGGAGAACCCCAGCTAACCTTCTGTTCTGCCCACCTCTTTCCCACACTTACCACCACCCCACCTCACTCAACCCCTCTCTCCCAGCTTAGCTCAGAAACGCTCAGTGCCTGCTATTCTGCAGAGAGCAGTAACAACTTCTGCAGAAAACAGACCCATCAAAAGCTGCAGAACCCGGCTTCCCTGGTGGCACAGTGGTTGGGAGTCCGCCTGCCGATTCAGGGAACGTGGGTTCGTGCCCCGGTCCGGGAAGATCCCACATGTCACGGAGCGGCTGGGCCCGTGAGCCATGGCCGCTGAGCCTGCGCGTCCGGAGCCTGTGCTCCACAACAGGAGAGGCCACAACAGTGAGAGGCCCGTGTACCACAAAAAAAAAAAAAAAAAAAGCTGCAGAACCTGGGAGCTACTGACCTTATTGTTTATTTGCAGGACCACGAAAACCAGATCATCTCCCGGGCAGCTGAACAGCAACATTTCAGGGCTGGCAGGAGAGATAAGCAAACTCATATATGCCCTGGAGGTACAGGAATTATTCATCTTTATCATCACTGTTAATATTTTAAGTGGGTTTGCAGCCACAGTGAGATCACAGTTTGGCCAGCTGCTCTGTAATAAACGGCTGCAGAAAGCTGGCCCCATGTAGGGTAACATTCATTCCCATAAGAGTTCCTATAAGGTGCCCCAGAGCCAGTGGTTTCAAAGGAGCCCCCTGCCCTGCGTGCACTGTGACGGTCACAGCCTCACAGACACGCCACTGGCGAGTCCAGAATGGAGCAGGGCACCTTCATGCCAGTGTCCAAACATGCCCTGTGACCCCCTCAGCCATGTGGGAGTGTGAATTGGGGTGGAGCAGGGAGCTTGTCAGGACATTTTGTATGTTTGCATTGATGGGCCAAGGCCAGGGAATTTTGTCCAAAGTGTAGTCAAACTAATACTTTGCATCTGCCACCCATAGGCACCACCAATTTGAGGAAATGTTCAGATGATTGCCAAATGTTCCATTCACCCCAATACAAAAAAAAAAAGATTGTTATTCTGCTCCTGAATCCACTCTTCATTTCACCTCTGAATTCCCAATCTGTCTGACAGGCAGTTCAGGGGAGCAGGGGCCCTCCTGTGGCTGAGATAGAATTTGCTCTCTGGAGCAAAGAGCTGCGAGAGAATAAATTGCAGGAATATAGTATGAAGCACACTGCTGTTGGCAGCCTGAGGAAGCCTCTGGCTTTACCAAAAGCCATCCACATCCATACCCCTTCACTGGTTATTCCATTCATGGGACACACCTATCAACTCGCATTTGTGAACAAACTTTATTACCAGAGATAGAAAAAAAAAATATATATATATAAGAATATGTAGGAAGCCTATATATTCCACAGATGTAAAAAAATAAAGGAGATTGTGGAAATAACTCACTAAATAAATGATGGGATAATATTTTGATATATGAACTGATCTGATTTCCCTTCCCCCTCTGTATTTCTTTTTTTTAACCTTTTTTTTAAATTGACTTATAGTTGATTTACAATGTCACGTTAGTTTCAGGTGTACAGCACAGTGATTAAGTTATATATATGTACATATATTCTTTTTCAGATTCTTTTCCCTTATAGATTATTACAAGATGTTGAGTATAGCTCCCTGTGCTATTCAGTATGTCCTTGTTGTTTATGTATTTTATATATAGTAGTGTGTATATGTTAATTCCAACCTCCTAATTTATCCCTCCCCCACCCCCTTTCCCCTTTGGTAACCAGAAGTTTGTTTTCTATGTCTGTGAATCTGTTTCTGTTTGTAAATAAATTCATTTGTATCATTTTTTTAGATTCCACATATAAGCAATAACATATGATATTTGTCTTTCTCTGTCTGACTTACTTCTCTTAGTATGATAATCTCTAGGTCGATCCATGTTGCTGCAAATGGTATTATTTCATTCTTTTTTATGGTTGAGTAATATTCTTTTGGACCCCATTGTATTTCTTGTTATGCTGTACCAACCCTCTTCCCACCAATTTAGACAGCTAGAGAAGGCATCATTTGCCACCAGGGAGAGTTACCATGACAATACCAGGAAAAAAAAAGCCAAATTCTTGGTTTTGGGGTTTCCAAAGTCAAGGTCCAAATATGAAATGAAAAAGATATGGAAAAATGTGAAATCAAGCATTGTCCCCTATCATATCTCCTTTCCTTCCTCTACCCACCACCATCCTATACACACACTCACACACACACACACACACACACACACACACACACACACACACCTTTCAGGAATAGATCGAAGTTGCCAGACTGGAGCAGGGGGAGGAGGGAGAGACAGAGGGGCTATGTCAATAGGGTGCAATTCACAGGACTCAGGGACTGATCAGAGTCAGCATTCAGAAACCCAGCTCCCTCTACTCAGATGAGAATCATCCATCTGTAACAACTTGGGAACCCTGTATACAACCAGACAACAACTCTTGGAGCTTGACATTTGGAAATGAACTCCCATCAGTAGCAGCCAGAGCACCACTTGTGGGTCATCCAGAAAGACTAACTCTTATTCCTTGAGTTCAATCCTCATTTGATAGCCTAGGATGCTGTGAAGCACCTGAGACAGAGTAGGGCCCTGCCACCCTGAGGGAAGTGAGAAGACCCAGGAGTATGAGAGATACTCCCACTTATTTCCCATCAGACCTGTCCTTAGATGAGCCTGAGTGGACCAGCTCAGGATCTTCCTTGCAAGGCAGGACTGTGGTGATCATCAGTGCTGTTCCTCCAATATTTCTGGTCCCCTCCTTCTGGTCCCATGGTAGAATTGCTCTTCCTGGCTCCTTGTGTTTGGGAGAGGCTATATGGCTAGTTCTGGCCCACAAATTGTGAGCAGAAGTGATGTATATCAATCCACAGCAATTATTTAATTGTTAGGACAAGACCTTCCAGAGCTCTCTCTTCTCTCTAGCAAGGCCACTGGCAACATTCTATATGGTGGCTGCTTCCCAGTCTAGGTCCATGAATGGTTGTGAGAAGCTGAACCCTCCATCAAACCTGTAATGATCATGGAACATGAACAAGAAATGACCTGTTGTAAGCCACTGAGACTACAAGTCATTTGTTTCTGCAGCACAATATCCTAATTGATTATTACCTATTAGAATCCATCAAATGTTCTGGAAGATATCACAAGCATGTCTGGGAGCTGGAAGAACAAAGGAGGGACCCAATTAGAGGAGCATTTCCCATGTTAACCTGGAATCCTGGTAGTTCTCAAGATGTCCAGCTAGAAAAGTCCATATCGAAAAGCAATAAGAGTTATTATTTACTTGCTCATTTAATGTTGAAGTATTTATTGAGAACCTAATGTGTGCCAACACTATGCTAGGATACAGCGGGGAAGGAACAGGTACTGTTGGGAGAAAGCTTTCAGTCTAGCAACATTCAGCAGTTAATAATGATTGAAAATGAATCATTTTCTATCATTAGGGCCCAGAGAAATTGAGAGATTGGCCCAAAGTAATACAATTAATAAATGGTAAACTGGGACTTAAACTTGAGTTTTTTGAATCCAAATTTTGTGCTATCTTCACTATCCCAAATGACTTTAAAGTAACAGCATCTGTATTGCTCCAAGTCTGCTCGAGCCGGCGAGATTTAATTCTAGGCTACCTTATGCCTTTCTCTGTAATGTTGGCTGATACCTGAAATGTCTTTAACAAATACAACTTTTTATTCCATAATTAGTACCTAGCACAAGGCCTAACAAATAATAGGCACTCTCTAAATGTTTTTTTAATGAGTGAAGCATGTTTGAATGAATAAATGAATGAAATAAGAAGGCTTAAATACTTACAACTATTGATCTAAATATCAGACATACTCAGTCTCACTTGTACTAAACCACAGCCAAATAATCACTCAACATAAGTGTCATTCCTGATATGGAGGAATACTTTTTTTTGAAATATTGATGTGCTTTCCAATCCCAATACTTCCTGTTATCTTATCCCTTTCTTTGATTTGGGAACCAATCATACATATGGCATCTATAGCCCAAGGAATGGTAGTTTCAGCAAAAGGACAAAGAAAAGCTTTTGAGGCCTTGAAAGCTTGGACTTTTGAGTTTCAAATATCCAAGGGGACTCAAAATTTAGAAAGAAAAAAAAGAGGCAGAAAAAAATCTCCCCAACTTCTCAGAGTGCATAACATAACCCTAGGCTGCAGGCAGGGAGAAGAATGTGAGGAGGAGTGGGAGTGAATGGACACTGTAGGTCCCTGAGAAAGGGAGACACAATATCCTGCCCCTACAGTTTAACCAGAAGGAAGGGGAGCAAATTCCACTCCACATGGTACAGTAGTTTGTATTGAACCAACTCTCCTACAGATAAACTCTAGACAAGCTCTAAAAAATAACTCTCTGGAGGTAGTGGAAAGCAACTAAAAATAGGCATAAGCTGGAAGGGAGTCCACATTTGAAAAATGGAAACATCCGTGGGTGGGTTTTCCATTCTTTTATGGCTTTTCACCTGAGGCCAGGCCCCTTTAGTCCCTGAGAGGGCAGCCAAAACTTTGACAGAAACCCACAGTCATACCAGCTAAGGAATCAGAGGACAGAGGACAGAGTTCAGAGTGATCACAGCAGCTGGAGAGGGAGAGGCAGAATCCCCAAAATGAGAGAGCCACAGATGGGAAGCACCAGACTGTATAACCACTGGCTGACCCCTGAAGTAGACTCCAAGCAGTGCCCATTGCAAAGGTGACCAAGTTTGTAATTTTAGTTCAGCAAAGTTAACTGCCTGCTGACATTTGTAAAAAATAATATTCTTGAGAGTAAGATAGCAGAATCCAGAGTCTTGACAATATATCAGTCACTAATGTCCACAATACAATCCAAAATTACTAGACATTTTTAAAAAGGAAAATGTAATCCATATCCAAGAGAAAAATTAATTAATGGAGGCCAACCTCAAGATGAGCCAGGTGTTGAAATAAGGTTAGGATGTTAAAGCATCTGTTATAACTATACTCAGGGATATAAAGGAAAATGTGTTTGTAATGAAGGAACAGATAGGAAATTTCAGCAGAGACCTAGAAACTACAAAAAAAGGAACCAAATGGAAATTCTAAAACTGAATACCTGAAATAAAAGTGAATAATATTGGTGGGTGGTATAATAGAAAACTGAGATGTGTTTGGAAGAACCCAAGTACAGAAGGGACTCATGGCTCCTTCACCAAGTAGAGCTCAGGGTGGCACCCAGCATGGTATGTCTGGACAGATGGATCTGAAGAAGACCATGACCATACCATACTGTGGAAGAAATAAAATGACTCCTGAGGACCTGAGGGAAGCACGGAAGTCATAAAATAGTCCCACAAAGATTCCTGTAGTGAGTGAAGGCACAAAAGCAGCAAAAATGCTCTCATGTACTGAAAGAAGCTGAGAGATCTGAACCAACAGGAGCCTTGTGACAAATCTTAGGGATAATACAGCAGAGAGCAGTACAAAACAATAGGCAACCAGAGGATCCGAAGATGTCCCAACAGAAGCCATCCTGGATGTAGATGACACCGATCGGTTTTGCTAATCCTGCTAAGGGTTTGGCACAATACGAGCCCCCCAGAACTTATGCGCAAGTCTAGGGGAGCTGGGGCCAATCCTGAAACTGACTGGGAATTAGTTTCCACCATGTCTGCCCCCCTGAAATGTTGTTATAGGAACATAAGTTTTATTCTTAGTATATCTTAGTACCTACTATGCTAATAGGTAAGTGTCTGTCTGATATGAGAGGGGAGATTAGACACTTGAAGGATGACATTGACGATTAGCAAACAAACATAAGGTCCTCCTCCCACCCCTCCCTGTGCCGTATAGAAGAAAACTCTTAACAGTTAGCATATGGCTCAGGCTCTACACTGTGAGCACAGCTTCTCAAGGTATCTGCTTTTTAAAAAACCTTTCCAAACATGATTTCTTATAAAAGGGGTTTCCTTCAAGAGGTTTTGTTAACTGAGATTTAACTGCCTTGCCTGTTATGTAGCCATTTACTCCTCTCCTATTTCCCCAGCTGCAGGAGGGATCTCTTGGTTCTGATCTAGTCATTTCTCCATTTCCTGGGATGCTCTGGCTTATAAACTCATATGATGAATGAATAAATAACAAAGGAATGAATAAGTGAATAAATAGGATAAACAGGTGAATATCATTTGTCTTAGTCAGTCTAGGCTCCTATAATTAAAAACCATAGACCAGCTAGATTATAAACAACAAACATTGATTTCTTATAGTTCAGGAAGCTTGAGAAGTCCGTGATCATTCCCTGCCCCCCACCAGATTCATTGTCTGATGAGGGCCCACTTCTTGGATAACCAACCATCTTTTGATATATCGTCACATGGTGGAAAGGACCAGGGGCCTCTGGGTCCTCTTTGTTTTTTTTCTACCTTTTGGCCGCATGGCATGCAGGATCTTAGTTCCCCAACCAGGGATCGAACCCATGCCCCCTGCAGTGGAAGCATGATGTCTTAACCACTAGATCGCCAGAGAAGTCCCTGGGGCCTCTTTTATAAGGGCACTAATACTATTCATGAAGGCTCCACCCTCATGACCTAATCACCTCCCTAAGGCCCTACCTTCTACTACCATCACCTTGGGGATTAGGGTTTCAAATATGAATTTTGAGGGGGTGCACACATTAAGACCATTCATACCAGGAGCTAATACAGAACTTATAAGTTGGATTAATAATGTCTCTTGAAAAGCCCACGCTTTCCCTCCTCCTAACTCATTCTGTTCTACCTGTCCCTTTGTGAAACACATTTAGGGGGTTTAAATGCCAGTGGCTCCAGGCCCACTTTCCTCCCTCCCAATGTCTGTTGTCTCTCTACTCAGTTGAAATGGGAGTTTTGGAATAGAGCTCTCCATTAGTCACCACTGAGGCCTTTTCTCTCAGCCCTAGTGTTCCCAGGCCCAAGTATCAAGAGTCAGGCTGACAGCCCTGGCAGCTTGGGGAAAGAGCATGAGAGGCTTTTTAACAGGCCTAAGGCCTGTTTTTGGCATGCAGCCTCTGCTAAGCAACAGCTGGACCACAATAGGCCAGCTTCAAACATCTGCCTTCTTCTCCAAGCATTAGTATAAGCTTTGCTAATGCTATTATTAAGGAATTACCAATATTTTTCAAGTGTTATCAATTCCTGAAAAGACAGCTAGTAAAGTCATGCAGGACAAGACCTTGGTGGTCAAGACACCACAAGGCAAGGTCTTTTTCTCACCTCTCCTCTCTTCAGGTCATTATACTGATCTGATTATCTTAAGGAGGGAAACTCTGGCTCCAAAAGCCACCTCGCTCTGTCTTTGCTCTAATTCCAGTTAGAGGTTCTAACCAAGAATCTATAAGTAAACTTCATTTTAAATAATTGAGAGGGTGCCAGGAAGGGTTCTTGTTGCACACCAGAGACCTGGGCTCTGATTACCTTAAAGTGTAAAGAAAATCAGAAAAAGGCTTTTGGGCAGCTCACAGAATCAATGGGAACACTGAAGAACCGGGCTTGGGCAGTGTAGCTAATTGTATCTTCCAAAGATGGCCTGCAACAGTATCACCTGCCCTGTGTTCTCTTCCAGAACCTTACCATTCCCCCATCAAAAGAGGGGGTGTCTAATTTCCCTCTCCCTAATCTGAGCAGTTTGTGATGCACCTGTAACCAGTAGAATGTGGTATAAGTGAAGCTGTGTGACTTCTGTAGCTAGAAGGTAATGAAGCTTCCACATAGATAGCTGGAATTCACTCACGAAACATATTGATAGCTACTGTGCAAGCAGTCCAACAGCTTTGAGGTCACCATGTTGTGGGGAAGCCCAAACTAGCCCTCACAGAGACCACACAGAGAGGACCTGAGAGCAGTAACATGAGGAAGAGATGCCCAGTCAGTCCCAGGCCACTCCAGCCCCTCACTGACACACCACCAGAACCACCTAGCCTTGACTTCCACTAATCCTGATTCACAAAAATCATGATAAAAACTAAATGACTGTTGTTTTAGTCACTAGGTTTGGGGGTTATTTGTTATGCAGCAATAGCTAACCAGAACAGTCGGGAGCAAAGGAGTGTAAGAAAAAGATCAGAAACAGTTTGTTTAAGCAGGATGCTCTCACCAGGTTGATTTCCTCCACCTGCCCCAGACTTTATATTGCTGAGTTCCTGGTGTTAGAGAGATATATGAGAAAATAAGCAATGAATGAATGGAAACCTTGAAATTTCAGTGGCATACAGATTGTTTTCTTAAGTGTAAAGCTAATAACCTGAAGCAAACCCCCCACAGTCTCCTCATCGCCCCCATGCCTTTCCTCCTCATCCCTACTACAAAACAAACCTAAGCCAAAGATATCAGGTGGTGTTTTGTCTGTGGAGGCACCTGTTTTTGTGACTCTATCTTCTTTTTAAAAATAAGGTTATAATTTTTAGATGCTCATTTTCCTATTTAAAAACACTGGTTAGAATATGCAAGAAAAATTCCGCTAAGCCTTTTAAAACACACACATACATGCACACCTTGTGTGGACTCATGCAATCTTCAGATCATTTGGATAGAGAGTCCTTTGGCTCACAAGGGGACAATGACAATAAGCATTCCTGTTACTTTTAGAGAACGCCAAGTTTACCTCACCTTTGAGTTTCTATTTTTGGTTCTCCTTTTAACACTCAGAAGAAACTTTCATTAGCATTTTTACTTAAGCAAAACCAAGACACAATGAACTGCTGCTTCAGGATTTTCAAACCTTGACGTCTGGGAATTTCCCAGAAAGCATTATTAATATTACAAGTAAAATGTGTTCAGGAGGGAAAGTACAGCCCCTGACTCATCTGGCTAACCACACAGCAAGTAGCGCATCATCTATTCCTGATACATAAACCCTCCTGGGTGTTGGAATGACAACGATAACCCACAAATGACAGCATTGTCTCCCAGATGGTGGAATCCTGGAAAGCCAGAGCTTTTCCAGGCGTGTTTGCCAGGAGGACTACCAACGGATGTTTCCAGAACTTGGCTTGTCTGGGCTGCCAAACAGGACCAGGAAACATGAGGCCATCATGCACATTTGCATAAAGGCTAAGGTTTCATGATGTCTTAGGGCTCCAGACTCTGTCACTGAACAACAAATCACACCAAAACACCAGTGCTCCACTGCCTGTTATGACCTAAACTGGGAATCACAGAGTAACATTTCCACCATACTCTGTTATTCAGAACAGTCACATCCACCCAGATTCAAGGGGAGGGACATAGACGCCCTCCTCCAATGAGAGAAGTTGAGTTGTAAGAAGAGCACGTGGGGTGAGAGACATTATGGCCGCCATCTTTGGAAATTACAAGTTGCCACAGGTCAGGTTCTCTAGAAGCAGAACTTGAAATAGGGATTCTTGTGTAGTCACTTATTAAGGAACAGGGAAGGAGGAGAAGCTAAGTGAGATGTGGTTTCAACTGAGCTCTAGCCTCAGCCCCATCTCGGGAGGAGCTCTGGAGCATATATTGTTATGTAGCATCTGTCCTGCATTGAGGCAAAGAAGTAGGGCTCTTGTACACTGACATTAGTCAACCACTAGCTCAAAGAAGCCCCAGGTGATGGGTTGTAACTCCCAGGTACGTCAGAGAGAGTCAACTCCAGTTTCCTAAGGGCACTTCTCAGGTAAGGACTGCCATGGGAGCCATTAGCAGCAGCCAGTAGAAGAACCACTGGGAATCTGGGTGAGGTGCAAGGGCCTCTGAGGGCATATTCAAGGGCTAATTTCTATAGGGACTGGCAGGTAAGGACCTGAGTCTCAGGTAAGTCCAGGAGGTCCATCCTTAGGACGGGAGATGCTAAAGTGTTGAGTGGGAGGTGCATTCATGGCACATCAAGGTGTCTAATCCAAATGGGATTTGGGGAACCACTCAGAAGACATGTAGGGTTCAGGACAGGAAATCTACTTAAATTAGCTTAAGCTAAAAAGGAAATATTTTGGATCATGAAATGAGAAAGTCAATAGAAAGTGCTGACCCAGGCTGGATCCAGAGCTCAAGGAGTATCCTCAAGATCTGGTTTTCAGACTTCCCTGGTGGCACAGTGGTTAAGAATCCGCCTGCCAATGCAGGGGACACAGGTTCGATCCCTAGTCCGGGAAGATCCCACATGCTGCGGAGCAACCAATCCTGTGCTCCACAACTACTGAGCCTGCATTCTAGAGCCTGCAAGCCACAACTACTGAGCCCACGTGCCACAACTACTGAATCCCACGTGCCTAGAGCCCATGTTCCACAGCAAGAGAAGCCACTGCAATGAGAAGCCCACACACCGCAATGAAGAGCAGCCCCTGCTCACCACAACTAGAGAAAGCCCGCGTGCAGCAACGAAGACCCAACGCAGCCATAAATAAATTTATATTTTTTAAAAAAGATCTAGTTTTCTCTCTCTCTTTCAGTTCTTCCCGCCTTTTTGTGGGCTCTCTTCTTGGAAGCCTCTCCTTTTAGGGGGCAAGATGGCTGCCAATAATGCCAAGCTCATAATCTCTCCTCTCAGCAGCCCCAGCAGGGAAAGGGCTTTCCTTTCTCAATCATTCTTCCAAAAAATTCCCATCACTGAGTATCACTGGCTTTGAGCAGCCAGACTTGGTCACATGACAATCACTGAACTGATTACTGTGACCAAGATGATTGGATGCTCTGATTGGCCAGCCTGAGTCACATGCTCACCCTTGAGCTGGAGTTGGAGTTAATTTCACTAGAACTACAAAGATCAGGAGTAAAGAAGGGGCAATGCTGCAGGAAAACCAGTGAACAGGTGCCAGAATAAGAGGGATAAGACCAGACAGGGAAAATACCCCTAACAGAGGAAATTAAAGAGCATGTAGAGAATCCAGTCACTGGTGAGCTAGGACAACAAGGTTAAATGCTCATGAAAGGCCCATAGACCCCATTCAGAGTCAGGAGTCCTTCAGCCTATGTTGCATCTGATTCCTCTACCCAGGGACAATTTTGATTCCAGAATTTGGAGCCAGAGTCACTAACATGAAGATTTAATCACCCAGGAGAGGCTATGTGGCTCCAGCATTGGGGCTGGAGGGATTTGAAAGCAGGAAGCCAAAAAGTCTTTACAATTTTATTCTCCAGATAAACCAGAGATCCTAAGTGACCACACAAATATTTAAAAACTCTAACCCTACATTTTGTTTGATCAAATTTCACATAAAGATTAGAGGTTTGAAAAATAAGACCTATGAAGAAAGTCAAAGAAACCAGGGAAAACAAACTGAAACACGCACGTGTGCATGCGTGCGCACACACGCACATCACAGAGATGGAAGTGTATTTTTAATTAAGTCATCTTCCTTATTTAAAAATATGGTAACTAGCCATACTTGAGCTCTACTGAGGATGAAATAAAAGCAAATGGGCTTAATTGCAGCATTGGGGAATTAAACATGAGAAGGAATTTTTTGTTCAACACTGGCCTAAATTTTAAGCTCTATTTAATTGTAAGCTTCCTCTGGGTAAAAGGACTGTGTCTTCTTCATCTTCCCCTAAGTTTGAAACTGAAAACTCAGAGTAAAACAGAGAGAGACATAGACCTGTACCAGATTCTATAACTTCTAAGCTTTTATGTATGGCTACAAAGGAATCTCATTTATCCGTTTTATCAGTTAGGAATATTTTGGCTGCAAGAATCTGACAAACTGACTTGAGTGATTTAAACAAATAGGGGATTGTTTTTCTTATACAATAAAAAGTCTCAAGGCAACAGCTTGCTGGCCCTGGTTTGCAGCTTATGATTCTTTTGACCTTTCCCTCATGTTTGCAAGATGGTTGCTGCAACTCCAGGTATCACACCCATCTTCCATTAGAAGGAAGAAGGAAGAAACAACACCAATTTGGGGGAAGTGTTTGCTTTTCCAAAAACCACAAAGAAAACACAAACTTGTGTCTTATTGGTCAGAATTACATAACTTGGCCACCTCCAGCTAAAAAGTAGCTATAGATAAAGGGTTGAGAATGGGAGTTAGATCAGCCAGATCCATGGTATTGCATTATTTTTACAAATACATACCTGTGAACATGGTGTGGACAAGTAAATATTTGCTCCAGGAAAGGACTTCATTCCTGGAATTTAGGCAGACCATTTGTCTCTCGTATACGATCTCAGCTTTCTAAGTCAACTAACCATTTGTATTTGGCTCTGTATCTTGGTGTGGGGAATGCGCCTCCAAGACTTAATCATCAGATTCTAGTGGGACTGTTGTTCCCAGGAAGGATGTCCTGGCCACAGGTGTGTAGGCACGTGACCTGAGCCCAGCCATTCATCATAACCCAACCACTTGGTCCCAGTGATTGGTCTACAAGTGGTCATGTGACCCTAGCAGGACCAATCAGACTTATCCCCCAGGATTGTTTATTTAGAGGTACAGAAAAAAAAATCCTCATTTTTGGTGGTAGAACTGGAAATGGGCTGCTGGCAAATATCTTCCCCACGTGGAGAAAGCATGTCTTTAGAAGGAGAAAAGGAGGCCACAACCACACAGGGACGTGCAGAATTTAGAATGCATGTGAGAGCAAGGGAAAAAGAGCTAATTACAATCTTGTTTAAGTCTCTGAATGTCATTGTGAGTGGACTTCCACTTATGTGAGCCATAAATCTGTCTTTTTATCAAACTGATTTAGTTGAATTTCTATCCACTGTACTTGGGATTCTTGATTAATCAAGAGCTTAGACAAACACACCCAATAAGGTAAATGCCATTTATTTGTAATTAAGGAAGAAGTTTGCCAAGGGGAAATGGGAGAAATGATTCATGGACTTATATTGAGCTTAGAAGACTTTTAAAAGCACTTAGACATATCATAGTATGCAAGTACTACGGTTAAACAATGACCGTTTCTATAATGGTTTCTTGGGGTTCTTTTTAGAGGCCATTTAAAAATCTCTCAGATGAGCCGTGTGCCATCTGCCCCTCTACTATGATTACTTTATATATTGGAAAATACTTGGAAGGGGGCTTAGGATGACAGGCTGGTCAGATAGGAATGGACTAAAATAGGAGTCAGACATCTGAGTTCCCACCTGTGCTGTGTGGCCTAGTAAATGTTACTTGGCCTCTCTGGGCTTCAGTTTCTTCATCTGTTCAACCAAAAACATGAACCAAAGCCTTCTGAGGCCCACTTTGCCTCTACTGTTCTGTGTCAATGCAATCACTGAGACTGACACCTGATTTTACCCATAAGGCCCAGGGGCTTGCCTAGGCTCCACAGCAAGGACATAGTCTAGAACTGAGACCTCCCGACTCCCAGACTGTCCTCAAAGTCAGACTAACCTCCTTGCCAATTATAGGAGAGCGGTGGGGGCCGGTGGGCTGATAGAACCTACTTTCATTTGTTGGAGAGCATCTGACTATTTTAACTCCGTATCGCCAAGCATGGGAATGAGGCCCAGGTCACAGCTCAGTCCCCATGTGGACCACTAACTTCCCTCTCTTCATGGCCCAGGGGTTACCCCAGTGACAGGCCACCATGATGCAAATGCATGCACTTGGCACAGAAGAGTGCAAATGTATCCTGGGGGCCTATGGGGAATAACAGGAAAAGCCATTTGATGTCCACCACCTCTGAGTGGGTCTCTTGAGTGTATGAAGAAGCTGCATACAAAATTATCATCCGAGAGGGAGGTGAGATGCCAAAGGGTGAGGGTCAGCCCCTGGTCCTACTAACAAGGACAGCGTGGTGAGGAATCCATGGAGCAGGGCATGAGCTGGGTCAGCGTCTCTCCACGGTCGCATCTAGGGAGAGAGACATAGGTGCTCCAGCGTGATTCAAAATAAAAGAGGGGGCTTCCCTGGTGGCACAGTGGTTGAGAGTCTGCCTGCCGATGCAGGGGACGCGGGTTTGTGCCCCGGTCCAGGAAGATCCCACATGCCACAGAGCGGCTGGGCCCATGAGCCATGGCCGCTGAGCATGCACGTCCGGAGCCCGTGCTCCACAACGGGAGAGGCCACAGCAGTGAGAGGCCTGCGTACCACACACAAAAAAATTTTTTAATAAAAAAATAAATAAATAAAATAAAAGAGGGAGGAGGCATGCAGAGCTTAAACGTGTTTGAAAAGTTCTACGTTCAATAGATTTGATGATGCAGACGCAGTCTTTAACATCCTTAACTCCTGTAAACCTCCAAGCAGGCTGAGGCTGCTTGAGGAGATTTTCTTTCTGTGAGTCAGCGGTTTGCTCCCAGTTGCCCTACCAATTTGCCTAGGAAATCTCTTTCGAAAGGATCACTTGGGTTGATAAGTGTGTCCTGGAGCAACGCTGAACTAGTCGATGCCAGTAGATCAGCGTTTTCTAAACATTTTTGACCATGACTCACCACCATTAAGAAATACATTTCAGCCCATGACTTGTTACAAACACACCTGTCTGTAAAAACTGAAAGCATTCAGGACACAAAACTGGCCCCTTCTTTCTGTGACAGAACCTGATACTTACACCTTGCTCTGTTCTACTCTGTTTCAGTTTCCTTTTTTTTTTTTTTAATGGTAGTTGAGACTCACTCAGTTGACTCAGTGATGGGTCACAGGCTACAATTTGGAAAATGGTGCTTCTCATCCTTTGAATGGCAATTTTGAGTGCCTAGGACTTTGCTTCCTCTGTGTACAAGGTGTCTTGGGGGCTGCTTTCCTGTTCTGGAAAAGGCAGAAACTACACGAAGCACACCGCCATTCCTTCCCCCTTCAGGAAGCTAACGGTGGAGGCAGGGCACTGAGGAAACTCAACTGCAACACAGAGCAACGTAAAAGTCAGCAGCTAGGAGGTGCCGTCATCGTGAAGCCTTCAGGGTGTGACTGGGGGCTGAGCCAGGGCTGGATCCCTTCCTCACTCCTTCATTCCCTCCCTCTCTGTGAGTCTGGATCTTCTGAGAAGCAGATGCCAAGAGGGGATGCACCTTGCAAGGCTTCTATCAGAGGAGATTCCTGCTGGGGATGCAGGTCTGGCCCAGGTGGAGGAGTGAGGGAAGGAGGATTGGGTGGGAGCGTTCTAGACTGCTGTGAGGTCTGGCCAGTTCTGTTAGGGAGGCCTCGAGCCAAAGCTGGCCGTCCAGGGGTCCCATGTCTCCCAGGAACAGGACTGCCTCAGGGCTCTGCTGTGTTTGGTCCCTGGTGTGGCCTCCACCTCTGAGCACAGTCACAGGGCCCTGATCATCTGTGCTCCCCGTGCCTGGAGGTCAGCTGGGTGGGTCCTCATGGCCGCCACCCACTCCTTCTCCTCTTTCATCCAATGCACATTAAGTGTCTCTGCCCTAAGCCAGCTACTGTGCTAGGGGCTGGGAAGATGGTGGTGAGCCAAACCTCGTCCCTGCCTCCTGGGACCCGCAGTCTGATGGGGCCACAGATAGGAGGACAGAATTCCACCAGATGTGCCGAATGACCACTGTAAGAAACGCTCCCGAGTGGAGGACCCTGGAACATTCCAGAACGTTCCCTCAAATCCCTTCTCAGTCACTCCCAGCCGCCACCCTCCAGAGGCAACCACTATTCTGTTTTTATTTCCACCACAGATTAATTTTGCCACAAAGATGTAGAATCGTGTATTAGGTACTCTTTCGTAGCTGGCTTCTTTTCACTCAGCACAATGGTTTGGGACCCATCCCAAGTGGCTGTGGAGAGTTGCTCGTTCCTTTTGTTTGCTGAGCAGCGTGCCTTTGTAAGAACAGGAAAACTTTGTTTATCCACTCTTATGTTGATGCACTGGGCTGCTTCCAGTTTGGGGTACTGTGAATAAATCTGCTATAAACAATCTTGTTAAGTACTTGCTTTTTATTATAACAAAAGCTAAAATGTCATGAACTTGAAGCCTCAGTAAAAATCTCCAACTAAGCCTGATAGTCTTTCGAATAGAAAAATAAGCAAGTAAGAGTTATCCTTTGTGGTGGGCGTACAATGTGCCAGGTGTCTGTGGAGAGTTTTTCTCCCATCAATCCTTCCATTTCATTCCCACAGTCTTGTCTTCCAGATCAGCAAACTGAGGCTTAGAGCGGGAACTGACTTGCCCAAGTACTAATAGCTTATATGTGGCAGACCTTATTCGCCTTTTGGAAAGTGACATGAATATCAATAATGATCTCAAGGCCAAGAAAAGATGAGTATGGTGCTTTGCTTTTTCAGTTATCACACTTTATTATGACACTGACATCATTTTTATTTGCCTTCTGTGATGGGCCTTAATTACAGTAAGGGAAAGTAGAGAGCCAAGGATTACAGCATTAGAAAAAAAGAAGAGCATTCCTTTACTAAGAAATCTTCAAGAACAGCAAGGAACTTAAAAAATTAATGATGCATTAAAAAAAAACTTTCCTATAACAAAATTAGAAAAATTAGAAAAGAATAAAAGCTCCAGAAGACAAGGGTTTGATCAGTTTTTTGTTCATATCTAAAAGCAGATATGACCAAATTGGAATGGTTTGCAGGAATGTTTTATAGGAAACCTGTAAAGGAAGGAAAGAAAGATTCACAACTAGTGTTTATCTAGTATACCCTAAGTGCCAGGAAGGTCCTCTGCTGGATAACTTACCTACATTTAACTCATTTCATCCTCCCAGCAACCTCAATATCCATTCCCCCGCTTCTTTCTTAGTAATGGAACTCCTGATTTGTAGCTAGATAAGTGGCCTCACAGCTTCCTTTGCAGCTAGATTTAGAATTTGCTGAGTTCTGACCAATGGGATGTAAGCAGAAGGGGCATGTGCATCTTCCAGGAAGAGAGTGACCTTAAAGAGAAGTGCTCTCCTTTGCCCCTTCCTCCTTCCCAATGAATGGAAACAAATGTGATGGTTGGAGCTAGAGTAGCCATTTAGGACTATGAAGTAGAAGAAATGCAGTGAGAATGGCAGAACAAATATATAGAAAGCCTGGGTATTTGATTACCATGGAGCCACCATGTGAGTTCTGGACTGTACCTCTCCAGAATTTGTTTATATGAGAGAAGAATGCACTTCTCTTGTTTAAGCTACTGTTAGTCTGTATTTTCTGTCATTCTAACTGAAGCTAATCCTGAAATAGGAGGCATTGCCATCCCCATTTTACAGATGAAGAGACTGAGCCTCAAGTTTACATAGCTGGGGTACACTCTGGTTCCTTGAGAATAATGCCTCACCCTTGAGGTTGGTTGATACCCTGACTCCTAGAGCTGATAACACTGAGGTGCAAAATATCCTCTTTGTGTTTCACTCACTGGGCTGTATGCCCACAAATTTGGGGAACAGGCCACACATTCCTTAAAGGTTAGCCCTGGAGAGGCTTCCAATCACTGTGGGAGTGAGGCCAGGGTTCCAAGAGCAACAGACCTGGGTATAGTAAGTGACCCGTGTTCTGGGAAGCCCCAGAACTTGCTGTTGTAGAAGAAAAGGGGGGACTTCCCTGGTGGCGCAGTGGTTAAGAATCCACCTGCCAATTCAGGGGACACGGGTTCAAGCCCTGGTCCGGGAAGATCCCACATGCCAGGGAGCAACTGAGCCCGTGTGCCACAACTACTGAGCCCACATGCCACAACTACTGAAGCCCGCACGCCTAGAGCCCGTGCTCTGCAACAAAGAGAAGCCACCACAATGAGAAGCCCGAGCACCGCAACAAAGAGCAGCCCCTGCTCGCCGCAACTAGAGAAAGCCTGCGCAGCAACGAAGACCCAACACAGCCAAAAATAAAAATAATTAATTAATTAATTTAAAAAAGAAAAAAGGGGGAGTTGGCAGGGCTTGTGATAACCAAAAGAGTCCATTGAAAGAGCTAGTGTTCCAAAGCATGGAGGCTTCTCATTGGTTGAGCTGCTACAGTCTCTGATTGGCTGGGCTGCCCTGGGCAGAGGGCAGTTTTCTTCCGGCTGGATAGTAAGTAGAGGTACCTTCTGATGGAGTCCTAGACCTGAGTCTCTTCCTGTTCAGAGTAATTGATGATGCATGGTGGGGTGTGACAGCCCCCCCTCTGGGCCTGGCTCCAACTTTAGCTGAGGTTTCTTTAATCAGTTCCACAGGGTCTATCCTCAAACAAGATTAAACAAACATCCCTTTTCTCCTTGCAGACTGGGCTCCCCACCCTCCCATAACCTCTGCCCACACAAATCTCTCATACAATCAACAGCACCTTAGACTCAGCCGGAAAACACGCAGGGTATGGTTGCCAAACCCCAGCTGTGGGCCCAGGTTTTCAAGCACAAGGCAATTTTAGCAAGAAATTTGGTGTTCCTAAAATCAGGACTTGTACTTACTACATTTCCACCACGCAGTCTCAAAGAGAGTTGGCTCAAAGAAACCCAAACAAGCCATAAAGCAGCAAAAATTGTCTTTAAAGCCACCCCTGCCCCCTGCCAAGTCAAACACCCTCTCAAATTTCCTGCAGAACCCATATCCTCTACAGGTCTGTCTGGGTGCTGTTCCCTGTGACCCCTGCTCTCTGATGAAAGAATCCTTCTGATGTGGTAACAAGTACTGCAGGGATTATTGGGCTGGTTCCCCACCTACAGGACAGGAGGCTTTTGGGGATGGGAGCACACATTTTGTGCAAGGAGACCCCCAAATCCACCTGCATGCTTTACTGTCCATGAACTCAATCTCTTATGTGTCTTGCATAGGGTTATACCACTATTATTTAGATGTATACATGCGATATTGTGATGAATAATATGTCATTCAAAAGCATTATATAAGCATTAGGTAATCAGTAGATGCTGAATACACACCTACTATCATGTAAGATTTAAACCCCTAGCTTAATGCTATTCAACAAGAACTTTCACAAACAGTCCCACAGCTAGTGGTTCTCATGGTAGAGTTTCAGACACAGATGCAGTTTGGGGATGGATACGTGGAGGCCACCAGACTATTTGGTCACCTTCAAATCAAACTGAGATGGGAGCTCAGCTTGTATACAGTGCAGCTGTACTGAGAAACACAAACCCACGGCCTTGAACTGGGGCAGCTGTGCCCAGGGAGCATAGTACGCACCACCTCCTTCACTCTCCTTGTGTGGAAGAGAGGGTCAGGCCCACATGCATCATGCACCCAGTGCACGGAAATCGTAACCCCAGGCAGTAAGGAGAGGAAGCAGAAAGACTGAGGCAACAAGAAGTGGGAACGTGTGCAGGCAAGCTACTGACTCGTTTCAGCCAAGACTATCTAATTGCAAGCAACAGAAACCGACTCTGGACAACTTAGGCCAGAAAGGAAGTAATAGAGGAAAAGCTGAAGAACCAGGCTTTAGAAAGGCTAGAAGGGAGACCATGGGAGCAGATACTTTAGGAGAGCTCCAACCATTTTCCATCCATGGTGCTTTACCAAGACTGGGATTCTTTGGGAAGAGCATAAGATTGGCTAGAAGAGAGCAGGATACCATGGGTGGTAGCCTCCCCTCAACTCCCACCAAGACTGGGGGAGGCATGTCCCTCAAAGAAAACCAGAAACAAAGGGGAAGGATGCTGAGCATGGAGGAAACAGCAGGTGTCTATTCTCTTTCTAAGACTCTATCTCTCCATCTTTAAAGTGGGAATAACCTTAACTACATTATGAAATTCAGACCATCGTGTGGTTCATGGGACGTGCCTAATAAGTAATAATCTCCAAACGTTTCCTCCAGAAAATAAAGGTGTTGTCATTGGCTTTCTAAAAAATGTATCCGCAGCACAGATGGAAGATTTTTCATGGCCAAACCTGCCATTTTATAGATCTCCTAAACCTCAACCTACAGCAAGCAGTGGATCTCTGCAGGTTGATCCATCACTTCTCGCCAGGGGAATAAAAACTAGAGTTTTGCATGAGTCCTTTCTCGCAGGCAGGCTGAGGCTGCCACTCAGGACACCACCCAATGGACGACCCACCTGAAGTCAGGGGCTATGAGAGCTGTTCCTTTCTGGCATTGAATATCTCCGTCTGGCTCCCTGCCAGAGGGGATACATGTGCACTGAGGAAGTTGTTGCCGCCTGAACAATTTCATTGTAAAATCTTATATTGTTTTATTTCCCACTGATACACACACACACACACACACACACATACACATTTCCCTTAAAGAAAAGTAACACTAGGTCAAAGGCACATTTTGTCCACATATTTTTCAACCTTTGGGATTGCCTGTTCCAGTCTGGATGTGGGCACTTCCCAGGCACTGCCTGATGGATGGGCTTGCCTGTTTTCTCCACTTTTTCTTGGCTCTAATTTTTGCCAACTTAAACATTTTTGCTTAGTTTCAACATCTTCTTTCCATTGAACCAGGCATTTCTGTTGCTTCACCATTTCAGGGTTTTTTTTTTCTTGTCAAAATTATGAAATTTGACAGATTTAATTTACTGATAAAGGGTTATTGAAAGATGAGGCCATTGCAAGTTATGAATTTTTAAAAATCCAGCTCTGGTGAATTTGTTTGCAAAGTATGAACTATAAGACCCTTTCATCTTTCAGGGGTTTTTTTAAAAAAATTTATTTATTTTTTAACTTATTTATTTTTGGCTGCACTGGGTCTTTGTTGCTGCGCACAGGTTTTCTCTAGCTGCAGCGAGCAGGGGCTACTTTTTGTTGCGGTGCACAGGCTTCTCTTTGCAGTGGCTTCTCTTGTTGTGGAGCACAGGCTCTAGTCACGCAGGCTTTAGTAGTTGTGGCACGTGGGCTCAGTAGTTGTGGCTCGCGGGCTCTGGAGCGCAGGCTCTGTATTTGTGGCACACAGGCTTAGTTGTTCCACAGCACATGGGATCTTCACGGACCAGGGCTTGAACCGGTGTCCCCTGCATTGGCAGGTGGATTCTTAACCACTGCACCACCAGGGAAGCCCTCAGGGTTTGTTTTTTTTTTTTAGTGCTAAAGGTACAGTGATACTGTTGGCCTTCTCAGTCTGTTAAGGATTTTGTTTTCATCCTAAGAACAATGAGGAGACATTGAATGATATTTGACAGAGGATAAAATGACCAGATTTGTGTGTTTAGCAGATTTCTCTAGCTGTTGAAAATGGAATGGGGATAGGAAGTGGGAGGTGAGAATAGAGGCAATGAAGGCCGAGAAAAGGCGTTAATATAGGTGGAAGGTGGCAGCAACCTGGACCAAGATGGTGGCCGTGGAATTGGAGAGAAGTAGATAAAGAGGGAAGTGATTGAATTGGGTGATCAGGACAGACAGAGCTGAATCAGAAATGAAGAAGGTAAGGTAAATAATTCCATACACAAAAAGGCAGACTTGCATTCCTAATTAGAGTCTCTTCTTCGGAGCAAATATCTCAGCCAAAACATAGCTATTGGGGTTATATCCATTTCCTTTGAATATAACACCAACATCAAGAAAGTCAACCTCCAAACACCTAAATTCTTAATAATTTCAGAATATAAATGTTATTTAAAATAGACAATGTTGAATAACTAGCCTCTCAAAAGTTTCAGGAAAAATCCATCCTCCCCCTTCTCCACTATATACACACTTTAAATTGAACAGTAAGCATATTTGGAAAGAAGCATTCTCTTTTTTTCTCTCAAGGTGGATGGTGTTCTTACTTGAGTCATAAGTGTCAGAATAAAGAATGCCCATGAGGTTTTTGTAAAGTGAGATAACCATTCTCAGAAGTATGGTTGTGGCTTTAAAAAAAAAAAAAAACAGTTTTCCATAGAGGAGTTCTCCTTTGGGAAGAGAAACTTTTCTTTATAATTTCTGCAGCCACACAGAGATGAAGAATATGATAAAGGTATAATATATCAATTATGGAAACATGGCTACGTTTTAAGAGCACACAGACTTCTTCCAGATACATCTTAAATCTGCAACTCAGGAATTCTCGATCAAAACAGGATTGAGTGCTCTTGTTTCTAAAATCACTCTGATTTCCTTCCTGTTAAATACTTAGCACCAATGACACCCTAAATCATCTCAAAAAGTGTTTGCGGACGAAAAACTGTTCAGAAAAAGACATTGTAGTAGTTAGGCTATCTGTATTTACCTGTATTTATTTACAAATAAAAAAACTGATTCTGGCTCTCTTGGACAGAGCGGGGTGTAATTGGAAGGACATTTGGGGTTCACTGACTTGACGGTAGGTTACGATCCCAGAACCAAGGGGGTTGTGAAAAGGACCACGTCCTAGGAATGACCTGCACATCCCTCCTTAGCCTGTGAAGAACTGGGACCACCACTGCCCCATGGCTTTCAGATTTTCAGAGCCTGGAAGGGAGGTTGAACCCAAATGGCAAAGCCTTATCCCCTGACTGTATTCCTACCTCTAAGTCTCCACACGATGGAAAACCCCTCAAGAGGGGACAAGAGGGGAGAGTCACAGAGGGGAGTGGATGCCAGACAGCCTGGCACCCCTCCCCCTTCAGGGCCACCTCTCAAATCGTTCTTTCCTGGGTTCCTTGGATCTGATTGATTTATCCCAAACTGTTATAAAATCAGGTCTTACTAATTTGATATTGTAAGAACTCATACAGGGGGTGGAGTGGGGTTTAACAATGGCATTGACAAAGACAAGAAAGATTTTTAATAAATGGAAGGTATCAATAAAACAGAAGATTGCTTAACTACTTAAGAGAATTAAATGTTTTGGGACCCTGATGAATTTATTGGTAGTCATACCACATAAATAGGTAAGCTACTGGGGCTGGAATTTTACTTTCAAGTGATAAATGATTCTTTACCTGTTAAAACTTAGCCTCTAAATGGCAGCGCTTAACTGCTTTTGAGCAAATAAAGTTTGATTTAAAAAAAGAAGAAGAAACTCGATTATTTAGACTCTCCACTAATTCAGGCTTTCCTTCTTATGGACAAGCCCCTTTGAAGATAATCCTTGAGTCATTAGTATTTTTGTAAATGTTACAATAATTAAGACTACTTCTATTTGTATAATAGTCCTTAAAGTATTTTCATGATTATTATCTTATCCAGTTTCCACTACCATAAGTTATACAAAGTAGCTAAATTATTCCCATTTTGCAGATGAGGAGCCTGACATTCAAGGAGCTTACTCAAATGACCAGTGAGTATCCAATCTTCTTTCCTTTATGCTTCCCATGGCCCCTTGCTGTTTTATATATATATATTTTTTTCATAACCCACTTCTTATTAGTGTTCCATAAGCAAATCCAGAATATGAAACTATAGAGGAAATCAATGCCAAGTCTATTCACCAACAAATGTTTACTGAGCACTACTGTATCAGTGAGGAAACAAGCTAAGCTGCTGTAACAAAGAGCCCCCAAGTACAATGGCTCAAACAAAACAGAGTTTGTTTCTCTCTCATAAGACCATCTAGGGTAGTGGACAATGCAGGGTGGTTCATCCATAGGCCCACGTTCATTTTCGCTTGCCTACCTCCTAGGGCAGAGATGTCCCAGTTTTCTTGGTTCACGGCTCCCTTAGCATCTCAGGAATTTTTCATGGCACCTATAAGTCAAAAGAAATGCCCCAAAGATTTGTTTATTAATTAGTTTCAAATAATTTAATAATTATGTCTTTCTTAATGGCTTAGTACCTATGTGAAAAAAATATATATAGATCAAAATAAGCAATAATATTTTAATTTCTTTTTTTTTTTTTTTTTTTGTGGTACGCGGGCCTCTCACTGTTGTGGCCTCTCCCGTTGCGGAGCACAGGCTCCGGATGCGCAGGCTCAGCAGCCATGGCTCACGGGCCCAGCCGCTCCGCGGCATATGGGATCCTCCCAGACCGGGGCACGAACCCGTATCCCCTGCATCGGCAGGCGGACTCTCAACCACTGTGCCACCAGGGAGGCCCTAATTTCATTTTTAATACCACAGTTTCTTAATAGTAGTGCTGGGCACTGCATGACTTGGACTCAGATTGGATACCAACATCATTATTTCCTATTCCACATTGATATTTGCATAGTGCATACTTTTTATCAAAGCAACCATCTGAAACCCAGCTTCACAAAGACATGACGTCATGACCTAATGTTCAAACATAAGCTATCTTGAGCTAGTAGTTTTATTCAGTATCTGAGAAGTTAACGCGTTTCCCTCAGAAATCTAAACTATCCTGCAGTGCTCCTATGTGTTCAGTGAGGCACCTCAGGGTGCCTCGACACACAATTTGACAATCACTGCCCTAGAGAGTTGTCCTTGTCCCCCTGGCTGTATGAGTCATTGCACTACACCAAGATATGACTTCTTCTGGAGGGGCAACGCCTGCCGACCTCTCTGGCAATCACTTCCTCAGCTCTTCCAAGACTCCTCACATTACATATCACACTAAGTTTCACACAAGTGTCACACCAGGAGGAGTGAGTGCTGATGAGTTTCCCAGAAATGTCCTTGCTACCAGTCCTCAGCCAGTGGGGACTAAGCTTCCCCACCCGGCCTGCCTTACCCCAGTAAGAAGCCTACAGCAAAACTCACTCCATTTACAAAGTCACGGTGAGGATTTGTAGGCGCCTGCTTGTTCTCTGAAATGACCTACATCTCTCTAACCCTGTACTCACATATGACACAGGTAAGACTTTAAACTGGATTGAATTGTAAGGAGAGAACGAGTTCTCCCTGCTTCGTGCATGGTCCATCAAGATACAGGAAATGGGGCTTCCCTGGTGGCACAGTGGTTGGGAGTCCGCCTGCCCATGCAGGGGACACGGGTTTGTGCCCCGGTCCGGGAGGATCCCACATGCCGCGGAGCGGCTGGGCCCGTGAGCCATGGCCGCTGAGCCTGCGCGTCCGGAGCCTGTGCTCCGCAACGGGAGAGGCCACAACAGTGGTAGGCTCGCATACCGCAAAAAAAACCCAAAAAACAGGAAATGGTGTGTAGGTCTGAAATGGCAGTTTGTGGAGCAGAATCCATTCTAATCAGAGCCGAATGTCTTGGAAACATCCCAGGCGCCCCCCACAGAAGGAGATCTGAACCACTGGGCATTCCAAGAACTGCTTGGTGTCAGTGTGTGAGCAGTGTGGCCCCCAAGCAGGGGGCAGGAAATCCAAGTGTCTGTTTGACTGCCACTGAATTTGATTTCCATTTCAAGCTCCCGTTCTGCCGGGTGATAGAAACTAAACTGCAGCCAGTTCTGGGGTTCCTATGACATTACACTGAACAATATAAAATGGCTGCGGTTTGATCATTTCTAAGCAAAAATTGGCAACTGTGTATGGTTCCAGTATATTTCAGCTCCACTGCTCCCAGGGCTGTGCCTACACTTCAGGGGCTGATGTGGCGACGGGGCGTGCGGGGAAGGGCTGTCATGTGCGGGAGCCATCTGGTCCCTGGTCACTGCACACTCTGCCATGCCCCTGAGGTGTCCTCGCTGTCCTAGGCTTTCGTCCCTGGTCCATAAAGTGCTCCTTCTGTCTCCTTGCTCCATCTCCAAGGCTGCTGTGAGGCGTGCAACCCCCACACTCACCTTGGGTGCCTGTGAAATGTGTGTGTCACGCCCCCTTTCTCAGTGAGGTGTGTGAACACCCAGACACTCCTGGTCCCTAAGCCTCTCTCTTCTCCGCTCTCTACAGTTTCTGGCATAAACTTAGGGCTTTAATTCCTTTAGAGCTCCGATTTTTAAGCTCTTGTGTCTCTAAAGCCCTGGTGCAGAAGACAGAAAACATTTGCTTCCACTTTTATTTCTGAGCATCCCTCCTCTGAGCCAGAAGGGGCCTCCATTGTACTTTGAGTGGGAGAATGCCCTTGCGGTGAAATATTCATAAAAGTTAGTATTGATGTATTTATCCTGCTCTGTAGTGGGGTCCCTGGCCCCCTCATGCCCTGCCTTATCCAGGTGCACAGAAAGATACCTGTTGAGGGGTCAGGAGACTGGGCGAGAGTCGCGGCTTCACATTTCCAAGCTGTGCAGCCCTGGGCAAGTCACTCAACCTCTCTCTGAACATCGATTTCCTCAGGCCCTCAGAGTCAGAAAACCTACCACCAACAGACCCAAACGTCATACTATGTGGTCAAAGATATTTAGTCAGAGGGAAAAAAATTCTTTCCAGATTCATTGAAAATGGAACTACTTCCTGGTGCATTAGGAGTATCAAGACTGGATATATATTTTTTTTAACCCAGAGCTATTATATTTGAAGCAATCTGTATATACTTTATTCCCCCTCATTTATCCCCACTGGCCAACACAAATGAAAAGAGATACAAAGCGTGGCTTGACTATTGCCTGTTTAGATACAAGGTGTGGTGAAACGCCCACTTTCCCAGTCTGCTGTATTCCTGTTTATTCCTGTGAACACATGACCTCTAAAATTGGCAATGACTTTCTCTTTGTTACATTTACCTTCCTTTCGGGGGCCAGCCCAGACTCCTGGGTGGATTCATTTCCCATTGAATTACCAGAATAGGGCAAAATCTGATAGGAAGAACAGCATGGTAGAAAGCTCGGTTCCCAGGCCCTCACACAAGGGGATTTGTCCTTCCATCAGCCAGGGCCTGGGGGCTGCGGGGGATTGATGCGGATATCCTGTCCCCTCCCCCGGCATTCTTTCCCCACCAAGCAATGGCATTGTCCTTTGTGCTCGCACAATCCGGGCTAGGTGGAGTGGCCAGGTTGGCATGGCTGGAAAGACCCCCATGGAGCAGAAATACGTCCTCCTCCCATGCCGAGGGCCGCCCTGACAGCTCCCTTCTTAGGGTGACTCTGCCTGTGGTGCTTTTAAAGAGGAAATACCCCAGGAATGGGCTGAAACACGGAGCAAGTTTAAACCCTGGGCTTCACAAACTCCACTTCTGAGGAGACAGTAAGGTCCACACTCTAGTAACCGACAGAGTCCATAAGAGGCCCTGAGGACACACAGCTTCGCCGAGGACCATCCTGAGGGAGTAGGAGAAAGGGATGGTCCAGACCAGATATGTCTCTGGGCCTCAGCGTGGCTGCCCAGAGTCGATGCCTTAGTGATGGGCTGGCCTCAGGCCAACCCCTTGTCCTGAGAGTGGCCATATCTCTGACCCCGATGTCCTAAGACTATCCACTTCCCAAAAGTGTGAGTCTGGAAGAATTGCTTAACCTCTCTTTGAGCCTTGATTTCTCCATCTCTAAAATGAAAGTTATAAACCCACCCACGTGACAGAATTGTTTTGAAGCTTAAATGAGATAAAACATGTGACTAAGGGCTTTATGACTTGTAAAGCACCATATGAATATAGAGTTTTTTCTGACTCATCTTACAATCCTTTGGAAGAGATCTTAAATAAATTCTTTATGTTCAACCTCTCCAAATTCAAGAATCCTGGACAAAAGATCAACTACCCTCTGCTTGAATCCTTCCTGTGATGGGAAACTCCCTACCTTTCTCTAAGAAGAAATTAACTCCCACAAGCTTTCCCACTTGAGTTGGCTTTTTGTGAAATCACAGCCACCTTGCAGAAGCTCCAGAGTAATTGCAGAAGGACCATCATGTAGATTCAGCGACCATATGCTTACAGATATTTGTCTCAGATTCTGAAGTGACTGGCATTCATTTGCCTTTTTGAAGGTTAAGTGGGTTTATTTTTGTTTTCATTATCAGAAATACATTAAATTTGGCTTGGGGCAGGGTGCAGAAAAATAAAAGGAAAAGGTAAATTCACAGATGTTCCAGGCAGTGTATCCACCGTATGAACATGGAGTAAAATGATTTGTCCCAGGATTACTTCATTTTGGTCATTTGGAGAGGTAGCCTGTGACCCTTGTACATGTGGAAGAAAGCTTTGTCCATTTCTCTTTAGCCAGAGCAGTTCAATGACACTTAAAATATCAGGGAGACCCCTAACTTAAATCTCTGCTATGAGGTGTTGCCCAGGACACCAGTGTGTGTCCCCAAAGCCAAGAGCTTTGTTTAGCTTTAGTTTCAGCACAAAGGTAAATCAGCTTTTGCTTCTGGATTTAGGATTTGGCAAGCATGTGAAATTAAGCGCTACTTCGGGGAATTTTTACATAGGGAAGCTAGGATTTTATGAGTGTTGGTGCTTACAGTTTAAATCTGTAATCAGCGTGAACTCACGAAGGTCAGCCTAAGGGAGCCCCTGTGGTCCACAGAGGGAAACAGCGGCAGGAAAGAAGTTGGCAAACGGGGTTTTGCAAATAGTTGTGCGACAGAATTTCAAATTCTCCTGCATGCATTGCATCCATGGCCTACAAGGAATCAGAGAGAGGACTTAGGAGAAATCAAGGGTGAGGAATCACCAGCCCATGGAGGAAACATCACTGACGTTGAGCTTTGCAGAGGCAAACAGCAATGTGGCAGAAGCTGTTGCTCACCAACCCAGTAGCCATGCCCTAGTCCTTGGTTAACAGAAAAGCAATTCTGTTCAGGAATTCAGCAGCAGGTGCTTCTGGGAGGGTGGACCCCACTGGAGTGTCAGAGTGAAAATCTTGATTTATCTCTGTCCCAAACTGTAGTTCTGCTTCCCTTGTCAGTGACTGGTTGAACGTGGGGCATGTGACACAATTCTGGCCAATGAGAAGTGGGCCAGAAAGACTTCTAGGAAAGTTTTCCTCATTCTTAAAGAAGAAGAAACCAAAGAGACCTTCTGCTTCTGGCATTTGGGTGTTGCTGGGAAAGATGCTTAGAGCTGTTGTAGTCATTTTGTGACCATGAGGGAACAATCTCGAGGCCAAAGCAGCATGCTTAGGATGAACTTTTTCATGTTAGGAAGATAGAAAAATCCTGATTCATGAATTATATTTCACTCCTAACCCAATCAATGGTGGTAATGCCTCTCTAAGTACTTATTATTATGTAAGAAAATAAATCTTTCTTATTTACTGAGTCACACAGAGATGAGTCAGATATCCCAGGTTCAAAATTTTTTATACAATTTTACTGAAGTATAGTTGATTTACAATGTTGTGTTAATTTCTGCTGTATAGCAAAGTGATTCAGTTATACATACGTATACACATATATATGTATATATATATATACACAATCTTTTTCATATTCTTTTCCACTATGGTTTATCACAGGATATTGAATATAGTTCCCAGGTTCAAATTCTAATTTTACCAGTTATGTGAATTTGAACTTCTCTGTGCCTCTTGTTTCTGATTTGTGAAGTGGAGATACTGATTAGAGTACCTACCCTGCAGTGTTGTTAAATTTAAATAAATTAATACGTGAAGATGCTAGAACAATACCTGGCATATAGTAATCACTGAAACATTTTAAAAAAATTTTATCATTTAAGTCATTTTGTATTGCCTCTAGTTTTTGCTTTTGAAAGTATTCTATATGAAATGGCAACTTTCAATTAGCTGTTTTTTCCTGTCCAAAAGTTAGGAAATCAACAACAAAAAGATAAACAATTTCTTAAAAAATGGACAAAGGAATTCAACAGACATTTCTCCAAAGGAGATATAGAATAGACCATAAACACATGAAAAGATGCTCAGCATCGTTAGTCATTAAAGAAATGCAAGTTAAAACCACAATAAGATGCCACTTCAATACCCACTAAGATGGCAATTAAAAAAAAATAACCAGAATTAGTGAGGATGTAGAGAAATTGGAACTTGTACATTGCTGATGGGAATGCAAAATGGTTCAGTTGCTGTGGAAAACAGTTTGGAGTTCCTCAAAAAGTAAACAAAGAATTACCATATGACCCAAAATTCCACTCCCCAGGTACACACCCAAAAGAACTGAAGTCAGGGAGTCACACAAGCACAAGTACACACATGTTCACAGTAGCACGATTCACAAAAGGTGGAAACAGCCCAAATGTCCACCAAAAACGAATGGATAAATAAACGGTGGTATATACATACAATGGAATAATGTTCAGTCACAAAAATTGGAAAATAGAATGAGAAAAATAGCCCATTCACAGAAGCAACAAAAATGATCCTATACTTAGGACCAAATACAGCAGAAATATACGACCTGGACAGAAACAAGACTGAATAGTGCAGAGAAACATCATGCATCTGAATGAGAAGGCTAGGGCTGCTGACTTTACTTTTTTTAACTTGCCAAATTGATTTTTAAATTCCACTGGAAGAATATATTTGTGAGTAACTAAGATAATATTTTAAAATTAAAGGGGACAGGCTCTACCAGATGGTAAGACATATTTCCAAATACTCTAATTTAGGAAGTTTGTTACCAATGTAGGAATGAAAAGATAGATTCCTGGACCAGAAATCCAGAGATCAGAATTTATCATATATTAGATTGGCAATTGCAATAGATGGGGAAAAGATAGACTAATTACATAGTCTGTGAACAACTGGTTAAAACTAATATACCAAAATAAATTCCAAGGGGATTAAATGTTCAAATGGAAATAGGAGACCACAGAAGAACTAGGAGAAAATATGAGCATATATTTATGTCATATTAGGATGGGGAAGACCTGGCTAAGCATGACTCCAGGGCAGAAATTACAAAAAAAAAAAGATTGCTAGGTACATTTGATGTTATAAAATATAAGATGTCTGTAAATAAAAAATTAAAAAGTGACTGAAAAATTTGGGAAATATTTGCAAAATACATGATAAGAAGGAATTAATCTCCAAAATATGTAAAAGCTGTTACAAATCAACAAAACAGTAATACCTTAACAGAAAAATAGAACAAACATATGAACAAAAAATTATTAGAATAAACATATGAAAAAAAGCTTTACTAATAGCTTTACTAGTAATTTAAAAATACAAATTATTATTGTAATTTGGTAAAACAATGAGTTTTACCAAGTTGGAAATATTTTAAGATACAATACTCGGCAGGGAAATGGGCACTTATGTTCTCTAATTTGTCAGAAACTTTCTGGAAGGCAATTTGGCACTATGTATCAAGTCTTTAAAGATGTGTCTTTTCATTGACCCAGAAATTCCATGTTTGGGGATTTATCTTAAGAAAATAACAAAGGAGGGACTTCCATGGTGGCCCAGCAGTTAAGACTCCGTGCTCCAAATGCAGGGGGCCCGGGTTCGATCCCTGGTCAGGGAACTAGATCTCACATGCCGCAACGAAAGATCTCGCATGCGGTAACAAAGATCCCGTGTGCCGCAACTAAGATCCGGAGCAGCCAAATAAATATTAAAAAAAGAAATTAACAAAGGATACAATTCAGACAAAGATCTGGTAGATGTTTATGATATTTAACATGTATAGAAAAATGTTTAAATGATCAAATAGTCACAGAATGAACTATTGTGTAGCCATTGTTATAGAAATATATTTACCAAAATGAAAAGATGTACTTCAATGAAAAAAATCTGCTTTTAAAATACATATAATGTGATACAATTTTGTAAAAATCATACTATCTTTATAGCCACACAGTAAGATATGAACCATGTTTTTCTCTGGGCATGGGGATTGTAGGCACTTTTTTCCCTCTTTGGCCTATATGTATTTTCTGATTATTCTTTATTAAGTACATCATGCTTTTGAAATAAGAAAACCATTATTAAACTTGAAGACATTTTCCTGAATAAAAGAAACAAAAATTAAATACTTACATGTATTTCACTTGTACATTTTTACCAATTCATGTAAGACAAGAGAAGAAAAATTTGAAAAGAAGAGTTATTTATCAGGAAAAAAGAATGACTCCAGAACTGGAGAGAGAAATGACTTATGTTAAGCAGACGTCTTATTTGAAAATGGCAAGCCCCAACTCAAACTAACTGATCAGAAAGGAGAGTTTATTCATGAATACTGAAGTATTTCAAATAATCTAAGGGAAGACTGTCCAAATGAGTCGTGTTCAACAAGCATTTCTTTCCCTCGACTCCTTACCGAGGGCTCAAGGCTCCAGTGATCAAAGGCACAGTCCTATCTTCTAGGATGGGACAGGTTATGCTGAAATAACAAATTAAGCCCAAATCTCAATGGCTTAACACACCAAAAAAAGTATTTCTCTTATAACATGTCCAATACAGTCAGTGAAGGGGACTTTGCTTCCTATTCCCACATTTATCAAAAAATTTCAATACCAAAAAAAAAAAAAAAAAAAAAATTTCAATACCCAAATACCCCATTCCACAACTGTAATATTTGGTTTTATAGGCAAGGTCTTGCTTTCTCATTTGATGGTCTTAGGATATCTTCAAAAGGCCAGATTGTTAACTGATACTTAAGCTGCATATTGGAATTATGTCTGCTCTCATTCTCTTTTTAATAATGAAGCTTGAATAATAGATAGGAAGGGCTAACTTTGGAGCGATTGGTTCCAAATTCCTTGCTAGTGTGAAATACAAAAGAACAAATGTCTATCGGTTTAAGAATAGATTTCACCATAAAATATGCTGGTGGTTAAAACTGACCTGGCTGCTCTGAAATTCCTCACACTTTCTTACACTCTGCAAAAAAAGGAGCAGGTAAGGAGCGGGAGGGCTTCTGGGCAGATCTGGGCAGAAGCAGGTCATCCCTGCTGTGCGGGCAGATTTGCCTGAACGCAGGTGCTAACCTCTCTCAGAGTCCAGGTCCATCGCCCTCCGCCTTTTCCCTCATTGGGGCTTTCAGCGGGGCTTGCTGGGGAAGAAAAGGTGCTTGTTTTATTTCTAATTGTACAGAACAGCTGAGCAGTGTCTGCAAAACTTCTTGAACAAAGAATGTGTTTCAGACCTTCTTATTGCTTGCTTACTTCATTTTAAAATTTAACAGATGTCAATTGTGACACATAAACACTTTCTCCCTAGGCGATGGATTAAAGCAAATTTCATTTTACGCCTGGCACGAAAGCCATGCTCTATTTTGTGCTGAAAGACTTTTTTTTTTTTTTTCTTAGAGAAAGTGGAAAAACCATTCTGGCTTAAAATTCAGTAATAATGGAAGAAAACCAATTTACACAAAGGCATTGTCCCGAAAAGCTTTGTTGGCTTAGGGCGCCACCTAATGGGCACGCGGAAGATTACACAGGGCTGTTCCGTCAGGTTGCACCCGCTGTCCTACAGTGGACACAAAGGCAGTGTGTGGCTGCAAAGGCAATTTATGCAGATTTCCGTGCCGGGTGAGATGTTGTGTTCAAGTTTTATGTCTGCTTCCAGTTAGTTATAAAGCCTTGGGGAAGCCCCTCAACCTCTGAACCCCAGGATCCTCTCCTAAATGGTGGTTCTCCAAGCCTTCTTTGTGGGATTGTTGAGAGCGTGTATTTGAAAGCAGATGTAAATCAAGGCGCTCAGACTCAGATGACTACCTGTCATGATGTAATAAAATCATGAGGCCCTACATGTTTTGTGTTCCTCCTTTTGTTAGCGGTATGGGTTCCAAGGTATGTTTCTCAACAAAAAGAATAAACAGTGTGAGGGTGAAAGTAAACAGCAGGTGATGGCTGTCCTCGAGGTTGGAGAAGTGCTAGGAAATGGTGGGGACTGTGGTGACCTGGACAACACTTATCTGGTCTCAGGGGGCATCCAGAAGGGACTGTGGGCCTGGGTGGCCAGATTTCCCTCTTTGCCAAAAGAAATCAACTACCCACGTGGAGTCTCCTGCTCTGTAAATTGGCCCATATTTTAAAACCCTGCAGGGGCTAAATAAGTCATACATGGGGACTGAATTCAGCTTGTGGGTCTCAGCTTTCAGTCTCTGCTGTTCATTTTTATAGACATGCAAGAAGACGCGGATGCTAGGAGTGAGCCTGCTCTCTGGAGGAAGCTGGGTGTGTGAGAGGGGGCCGTGAACGTCCAGCGACAGGAATGGGGTGGGGGGTCTGATGTCACCACTGTTTTGGCCCTGAGGTGAGAGTCACAGCCTGGTAGCGGCCCAGGTAGGCCTTCCCCTGGTATCAGCTGCCCCTTCCCACTCTCCCTCTGTTGCCTTCCTATTCCTTGGGACAACTCTTCCTGAAGCTGCCAGCCTTCCCTGCTGAGATCCCCCCAGAGCCGGGTGGTCACTGGCAGCCTTGGGGAAGAGCCCCAAACCTGTAGTCAGACCCTGCAGATTATGTCATTTGCGGTGTGACCTGGGGTGGGCACCTCCACCTTTCTGCGTCTTTGTTTCCTCATCTGTGAAGTGGGGAGGGGAACACCTTGTCTGGCTGCTTCTCAGGATGGTGCCCAGGTTGTATGAGATGACATGTGAGGTAGTGCTTTGCAAACTTGAAAGTGCTAAACAGTATTTGGTTACTTTAAAACTATGTCATTTTCGCACACAGATGTTCATAGCCGCATTATTTACAATGGCCAAGATATAGAAACAACCTAAATATCCATTGACAGATGAATGGATAAAGAAGATGTGGTGGGGCTTCCCTGGTGGCGCAGTGGTTGAGAGTCCGCCTGCCGATGCAGGGGACACGGGTTCATGTCCCGGTCCGGGAAGATCCCACATGCCGCGGAGCGGCTGGGCCCGTGAGCCATGGCCACTGAGCCTGCACGTCCGGAGCCTGTGCTCCACAGCAGGAGAGGCCACAGCGGTGAGAGGCCCGTGTACCGCAAAAAAAAAACAACAAAAAAACCCAAAAGAAGATGTGGTATATATATGCAATGGAATATTAGTCATAAAAGAGAATGAAATTTTGCCATTTGCAGCAACATGGATGGACTTGGAGGGCATTATGCTAAGTGAAACAAATCAGACAGAGAAAGACAAATACCGTATAACATTACTTATACGTGGAATCTAAAAAATACAACAGACTAGTGAATATAACAAAAAAGAAGCAGACTCATAGAGAACAAACTAGTGGTTACCAATGGGGAGAGGGAGGAGGGGCACATAGGGGTCAGGGAGTGGGAGGTACAAACTACTGGGTGTAAGATAAGCTTAAGGATGTATTGTACAACACGGGAAATATAACCAATATTTGGTAATAACTGTAAATGGAAAGTAACATTTAAAAATTGTATAACAATTCTTTTAAAAATTAAAAAAAATGCCATCTACTTTGAACAGTTATTAAATGCTGGAAGTACAGCATTAAAAATGGGTCATTCATTCATTCAACAAATATCTACTGAGCATCTATTGTGTGTCTGACACTACTAAGCAACGACTAAGACAAACATTTGGATCTTTCTGTCATGCAATGCAAATTCTGGAGAAGGAAGGGAGAAGAGAATAAGAAAAGGGAGGGAGGAAAAAATAAAAGAAGGAGGGAGAGGAAAAAAGGAATGAAAGAGGGATGGGGAAAGAGAGGAAGGAAGGAAGGAGAGAAGGAAGGAGGAAAGAAAGAAGCTTGAAATCAGCCACTATGAGAGTATTTACACCACTGATAAACTACAAACAGGGTCCTTCCCGAGGGCTGATTGTTGAACATTTACATCAGGTATTGACAAAAGAGGTCAATGAAAAGGAACAGAGAGACCAGAAAGAGACTCACACATATGTGGACACTGATTTTCTTCCCAAAGGTACAAACGCAAGCAATGGAGAAAGGATGGTCTTTTCAACAAATGGTGCTAGAACAATAGGATATTCAAATTAAGAA
This sequence comes from Mesoplodon bidens, assembly GCF_964165515.1. NCBI lineage: Eukaryota > Metazoa > Chordata > Mammalia > Artiodactyla > Ziphiidae > Mesoplodon > Mesoplodon bidens. Next base: position 116,435,272 of record NC_138161.1, read on the forward strand.
ATAATAATTCATACTTTACACCATATATAAAAATGAACTGAAAATGGGTCATGGACCTAAATGTAAAACCTAAAATGTTAAACCTTCTAGAAGAAAACATAGGAGAAAATCTTTATGACCTTGTCTAGGCAAAGACTTCTTAGATATGACACCAAAAATACAATTCATAAAAGAACAAACTGATGAATTGGATTTCATCAAAATTTAAAACTGGTCTTTCTGATGACACTGTTAAGAGAATGAGAAAACAAGCTAGAGATTGGGAGAAAATATTTCCACAGAACATATCTGATAAGAGACTTGCATCTAGAATATAGAAAGAACTCTCAAGTTTCAGTGATTAAAAAACAAATGATTTAATAAAACAATGGGCAAATGATTTGAATAGACACTTCCACAAAGAAGTCATATGGATGATAAACACATGAAAAGATGTCCAAAATCATTAGTTGTTAGGGAAATGCAAATTAAAACAACTACACATCTGTTTAAAAAGCAAAATCAAAAGAACTGAGTACACCAAGTGTTGGCAAAGATGTGGAGGAACTGGAACTCTCCTACACTGCTAGTGGGAATGCAAAATGGAATACAGTCTGGCATTTACTTAGAGTCAAACATCTATCTACCATATGATCCAGCCATTGCAGTCCAAGGTATCTACATGAGAAATGAAAACACATGTCCATACAAAGACTTATACAGGAATGTCTGTAGCAACATTTAACATTTGTTTGTAAAAGTCCCAAACTGGAAACAACCCAAATGTTGATCAACAGGTGAAGAGATTAAGAAATTTTGATATGGGGACCTTCAAGATGTCGGAGGAGTAAGACGCGGAGATCACCTTCCTCCCCACAGATACACCAGAAATTCATCTACACGTGGAACAACTCCTACAGAACACCTACTGAACGCTGGCAGAAGACCTCAGACCCCCCAAAAGGCAAGAAACTCCCCACGTACCTGGGTAGGGCAAAAGAAAAAACAGAGACAAAAGAATAGGGACGGGACCTGCACCAGTGGGAGGGAGCCGTGAAGGAGGAAAGGTTTCCACACACTAGAAGCCCCTTCGCGGGCAGAGACTGCGGGTGGCGGAGGGGGAAGCTTCGGAGCCACGGAGGAGAGCGCAGCCACAGGGGTTCGGAGGGCAAAGCGGAGAGATTCCCACACAGAGGATCGGTGCCACCCAGCACTCACCAGCCCCGAGAGGCTTGTCTGCTTGCCCGCCGCCGTGGGCGGGGTTGGGAGCTGAGGCTCGGACTTCGGTCGGAGCGCAGGGAGAGGACTAGGATTGGCCGCGTGAACACAGCCTGAAGGGGTTAGTGGGCCACGGCTGGCCGGGAGGGAGTCCGGGAAAAAGTCTGGACCTGCCGAAGAGGCAAGAGACCATTGTCTCAGCCTCTCCTTTAACCCCATCCTGTCGGAGCAAAGAACAGACACCCTCAGGCAACCTACACGCAGAGGCGGGGCCAAATCCAAAGCTGAACCCCAGGAGCTGTGAGAAGAAAGAAGAGAAAGGGAACTATCTCCCAGCAGCCTCAGGAGCAGAGGATTAAATCTCCACAATCAACTTGATGTACCTGCATCTGTGGAATACATGAATAGACAACGAATCATCCCAAATTGAGGAGGTGGACTTTGGGAGCAGCTGTAGACTTGGGGTTTGCGTTCTGCATCTAATTTTTATCTTAGTTTAGTATTTAGAGATTATTATAATTGGTAGATTTGTTTATTGATTTGGTTGTTCTCTTCCATATATATATATATATATATATATATATATATTTTTTTTTTTTTTTTCTTTTTCTCTTTTTGTGAGTGTCTATGTGTATGCTTCCTTGTGTGATTTTCTCTGTATAGCTTTGCTTTCTGTCTTAGGGTTCTGTCTGTCCAGTTTTTTTTTTAGTATAGTTTTTAGCACTTGTTATCATTGGTGGATTTGTTTATTGATTTGGTTGCTCTCTTCTTTCTTTTTTATTACTTTTTTCTTTGTTTTATTTTAAATAATTTTTAAAATTTTTAATAACTTTATTTTTTTTTTTAATTTATTTTTCTTTCTTTCTTTCTTTTCTCCCTTTTCTTCTGAGCCATGTGGCTGACAGGGTCTTGGAGCTCTGGCTGGTGTCAGACCTGAGCCTCTTAGGTGGGAGAGCCGAGTTCAGGACATTGGTCCACCAGAGACCTCCCGGTTCCATGCAATATCAAACAGCATAAGCTCTCCCAGACATCTCCATCTCAACGCTAAGACCCAGCTCCACTCAACCACCAGCAAGCTACAATGCTGGATGCCCCATGCCAGACAACTAGAAAGACAGGCATACAACCCCACCCATTAGCAGAGAGGCTGTGGAAAACCATAATAGGTTCACAGACACCCCAAAACACACCACTGGACATGGTTCTGCCCATCAGAAAGACAAGATCCAGCCTCATCCACCAGCACACAGGCACCAGTCCCCTCCACCAGGAAGCCTACACAACACACTAAACCAACCTTACCAACTGGGGGCAGACTCCAAAAACAATGGGAACTACGAACCTGCAGCCTGTGAAAAGGAGACCTCAACCACAGTAAGTTAAGCAAAATGAGAAGACAGAGAAATACACAGTAGATGAAGGAGCAAAGTAAAAACCCACCAGACCAAACAAATGAAGAGGAAATAGGCAGTCTACCTGAAAAAGAATTTAGAGTAATGATAGAAAAGATGATCCAAAATCTTGGAAATAGAATGGAGAAAATACAAGAAACATTTAACAAGGACCTAGAAGAACTAAAGAGCAAACAAATAATGATGAACAACATAATAAAGGAAATTAAAAATTCTCTAGAAGGAATCAATAGCAGAATAACTGAGGCAGAAGAATGGATAAGTGACCTGGAAGATTAAATAGTGGAAATAACTACCACAGAGCAAAATATAGAAAAAAGAATGAAAAGAATGGAGGACAGTCTCAGAGACCTCTGAGACATTAAATGCACCAACATTTGAATTATAGGGGTCCCAGAAGAAGAGAAAAAGAAAGGGACTGAGAAAATATTTGAAGAGATTATAGTTGAAAACTTCCCTAATATGAGAAAGGAAATAGTCAATCAAGTCCAGGAAGCACAGAGAGTGCCATACAGGATAAACCCAAGGAGAAACACACCGAGACACATATTAATCAAACTATCAAAAATTAAATACAGGGCTTCCCTGGTGGCGCAGTGGTTGAGAGTCTGCCTGCCGATGCAGGGAACACGGGTTCGTGCCCCGGTCCGGGAAGATCCCACATGCCGCAGAGCAGCTGGGCCTGTGAGCCATGGCCGCTGAGCCTGCACATCCAGAGCCTGTGTTCCGCAATGGGAGAAGCCACAACAGTGAGAAGCCCGCGTACCGCAAAAAAAAAAAAAAAAAATTAAATACAAAGAAAAAATATTAAAACAAGGGAAAAGCAACAAATAACATACAAGGGAATCCCCATAAGGTTAACAGCTGATCTTTCAGCAGAAACTCTAGCCAGAAGGGAGTGGCAGGACATATTTAAAGTGATGAAAGGGAAGGACCTACAACGAAGATTACCCAGCAAGGATCTCATTCAGATTCGATGGAGAAATTAAAACCTTTACAGACAAGCAAAAGCTAAGAGAATTCAGCACCACCAAACCAGCTTTACAACAAATGCTAAAGGAACTTCTCTAGGAAGGAAACAAAAGAGAAGGAAAAGACCTACAATAACAAACCTAAAACAATTAAGAAAATGGTAATAGGAGAATGGACTTGAGGACACGGGGAGGGGGAAGGGTAAACTGGGACAAAGTGAGAGAGTGGCATGGACATATATACACTACCAAATGTAAAATAGATAGCTAGTGGGAAGCAGCTGCATAGCACAGGGAGATCAGCTTGGTGCTTTGAGACCACCTAGAAGGGTGGGATAAGGAGGGTGGGAGGGAGATGCAAGAGGGAGGGGTATGGGGATATATGTATGCATATAGCTGATTCACTTTGTTATACAGCAGAAACTAATACAACACTGTAAAGCAATTATACTCCAATAAAGATGTTAAAAAACATTTATATGAAAAAAATGAACTGCTGAAACATGTAGCGACATGATCTCATAAACATGATGCAGTGACAGAAGCCAGACTGCTTGATTCTGTTTACAAGAAATTCTAGTGCTTACAGAGTCACAATTACAGTGACCAGCCAGATCAGTGGTTACCTGGTGATGGAACAGGGATTATTTTGGGGATGATAGAAACGGTCTATACTTGATTATAGTGTTTATAAGGGGATATACATTTGCCAAAACTGTATCTGTTCACCTAAAATAGATGCATTTTATTGTATGTAAATTACACCTCGAAAAAGTTGATTGAAAACTGTTGACACCCAGACTCCACCTTAGACCAATTAAATTAGAATCTCTGGGATGGAACCCAGACATTGGACCTACCCAGATAAGAGCTCTATCTTATCTGTTTGGGCAGCTATAGCAAAATACAATAGACCAGTTGATTTATAATCTTATAAACAGAAATTTAGTTCTCACAGTTCTGCAGGATGGGAAGTCTGAGGTCAAGTCCTGGCAGATTCAGGTGCCTGGTGAGGGCCCTCTTCCTAGATGGCCATCTTTTTTCTGTAACCTCACATGGCAGAAGGGGCAAGAGAACTCTCTCAGGCCCTTCGTAAGGGAATTAATCCTACTCATGAGGGCTTCAGTCCATTGCAAGCTCCCTGGGTGATTTTACATGTAGCCAGAGTTGAGAACCACTGGCCCTAACTTTAATAAGAGTATATTGGGGGAAAAACAGAACAGCAGTAAAATATTTGTTAAAAGAGGGAATGGGAAGGATCACAGGTGACTTATTTTCTCCTTTAATCTATTTTGTATTTTCTGATTTTTCCATAATGAATTACTTGCATAATTTTTAAAAGACAAGTGTTATTTATTTACCTATTTTATTTTACCTATTTTATTTATTTTACCTATTTCTCGATCTCTCAAATTTTGCTCTGTCATTCATTTTGGTGCTTAAATCATCATCACATTTGTTCAGATAAACCATTACCTGATATTCATTCATCCAAGGCGGATTAAACATCTGCCTTATACAAAGCACTGTTTTAGGAACTACAGGAGCAAAAAAGAAGAAATCTCCAGGCAATCGGAGGCACAGGTGAAACAGATGCTCTCATTTAATTTTATAAGAACCTTCAAACATCATTGTAGCACAAACGTAACAGGAGAGATGATGATGCTACCTTATCCTTGCGTGTTTCCAGAAGACGGTCTGGAAGTTTCCTTACGAATTTAAAATGAACCTATCATGGGACGCAGCTCTTCAATTCCTAGGTGTTTATAGAAAAGAAATGAAAGCATATGTCCATACAAAGACTTGTACACAAAAGTTCATAGCAGCTTTATTGCAATAGCCAAAAACTGGAAACAATCCAATTGTCCATCAACAGAAGAATGGATAAACAAATGGTGGTAAATTTATATTATGGAATACAACACAGCAATAAATAGGAAGAAATTATTGATACATGCAACAACATGGATGAATCTAAAAATAATTGTGCTGAGTGAAAGAGCCAGACATAAAAGAATATATACACTGTATGATTCCATTATATAAAATTATAGAAAGTACAAATCTATAGTGACAAAAAGAAGGTTAGTAGTTGAGGGTGAGTTGTGAATGAATTACAGAGGTGATGGAAATGCTACTTGTCTTGATTGTTGTGATGGTTGTGTATATATATATATAATATATATATATATGTCTATACTCATCAAAACTCATCAAATTGTTCAATTTAAATATATGTAGTTTAATGTACACCAATTATACAACTTTAATGTAGCTGTTAAAATGAAAGGAAGGAAGGAAGGAAGGAAGGAAGGAAGGAAGGAAGAAAAGAAAAACCAGAAGAGGAAAAACGAAATCATGGAACAAAATATAGAGCCCAGACAGAGACTCATATAAGTATGTAGTCAACTGATTTTTAACAAAGGTGCAAAGACAATGCAATGGAGCAAAGATGGTCTTTTCAACAAATGGTGCTGGAACAACTAGACATCCACATGCAAAAAAAAAAAAAAAAAAAAAAAGAATCTAAACACCCTTCACAAAAATTAACTCAAAATGGATCATATAACTAAATGTAGAATGCAAAACTATAAAAATCCTATAAGATGACATAGGAGAAAACCTAGATGACCTTAGGTATGGAGATGACTTTTTATATGCAACACCATGACCCATGAAAGAAATAATCAATAAGCTAGACTTTGTCAAAATAAAAAATTTCTGCTCTGCAAAAGACAATTTCTAGGGAATGAGAAGACAAGCCACAGACTTGTAGAAAATATTTTCAAAAGGTACATCTGAAACATCCTGGAGGAGAAAGTAAAAGTAAACGATACATCTGATAAACTGTTTTCCAAAATATATGAGGAACTCTTAAAACTCAGAAATAAGAAAACAACTCAATTAAAAAATGGGCCGGGCTTCCCTGGTGGCGCAGTGGTTGAGAGTCTGCCTGCCGATGCAGGGGACACGGGTTCGTGCTCCAGTCTGGGAAGATCCCACATGCCGCGGAGCGGCTGGGCCCGTGAGCCATGGCCGCTGAGCCTGCGCGTCCGGAGCCTGTGCTCCACAACGGGAGAGGCCACAACAGTAAGAGGCCCGCGTACAGCAAAAAAAAAAAAAAAAAAATGGGCCAAAGACCTTAACAGACACTTCTCCAAAGAAAATACACAGATGGCAAATAAGCATATGAAAAGACTCTCCATATCATATATCATCAAGGAAATGCAAACTAAAACAACAACAAGATACCACTACACACCTACTAGAATGGCCAGAATCTGGAACGTTGACACCACCAAATGCTGGCAAAGATGTGGAGTAGCAGGAACTCTCATTCATTGCTGGTGGGAATGAATGCAAAATGGTGCAGCCACTTTGGAAGACACTTTAGTGGTTCCTTACAAAACTAAACATACTCTTATCATATGATTCAGCAACTGTACTCTGGGAATTTACCCAAACGATTTGAAAACTGTCTGCCCAAAAACCTGTACATGGGGGCTTCCCTGGTGGCACAGTGGTTAAGAATCCTCCTGCCAAGGCAGGGGACAGGGTTCAAGCCCTGGTCCGGGAAGATCCCACATGCCACGGAGCAACTAAGCCCGTGCGCCACAACTACTGAGCCTGTGCTCTAGAGCCCACGAGCCACAACTACTGAGCCCGTGTGCCACAACTACTGAAGCCACGAACCTAGAGCCAGTGCTCCACAACAAGAGAAGCCACCGCAATGAGAAGCCCGCACACTGCAACGAAGAGTAGCCCCTGCTCACCGCAACTAGAGGAAGCCTGCATGCAGCAACAAAGACCCAATGCAGCCCAAAATAAATAATTAAAAAAACCCCCAAAAACCTGCACATGGATGTTTATAGCAGCTTTATTGCCAAAACTTGGAAGCAACCAAGATGCCTTCAGTAGTGAAAGGATAAACAAACTGTGGTACAGCCAGACAATGAAATATCATTCATCAGAAATGTGCTATCAAGACATAAAGACGTGAAGGAAACAAATACATATTCCTAAGTGAAAGAAGCCAATCTTAAAAGTTTACATACTGTAAAATTCCAACTATATGAAATTCTGGAAAAGGCAAAACTATGCAGACAGTAAGATCAGTGGGTGCCAGGGCTTGGGATTGGCGGTAAGGTTGAAGGGGTAAATAGGCAACAGACGATCTACGGGGCAGTAAAAATACTCTGTATGGTGAATTCACGTCATACATTTGTCCAAACCCATAGAATGTACACCACCAAGAGTGAACCCTAAAGTAAGCTATGGATTTTGGGTGATTATGATGTGTCGATGTAGGTCCATCCATCGTAACAACTGTCCCAACTCTGTTGGGGGATGTGGATGATGGCGGAGGCTGGCATGTGTGGGGTCAGGGGGATATGGGAAATCTCTGTACCTTCCTCTCAGTTTTTCTATGAACCTAAAACTACTCTGAAAAAATGAAGTCTTTAAATAAAATCCTCAAAAAAGTGAAAAATTTAAAAGCATCTAAAAAAACATATGAAAAGAAACAACCAACAATTTAGTGGATAATTAAACCAAAATTCAATTTAGTGGTTACTTCTTGTTGAGGAAGAGGGTGTGATGAGGGAAGGCATATAGGGAATTTTTAAATTAATGGAATATTGCTATTTTTTTTGAGGAGGGAATTGTTATTCATTGGTAAATTATTTCTTATGCTAACGGGTATTTTATTATTCTTTAAAGGTATACTTATTTCTATACTCATTTTCACATGAATTATGGGTGAATTTTTAAAATACACACACACAAACACAATTCAGATTTCAGTATGCTCAAGACTGCCTCTGGAACTTGATTTTTTAACATATTATTTCCAATGTTGACGTGTTATTAATATTCTTGTTAAGAATGAGACATACTAGTTAATTCCAAGGCAGGAATAGGAGAAATGACAGGCCATACTTTTCTAAAATCCAGGTAATATGTTTTTAAAATTAGCCAAGTGGGCCAAAGACCCTCCAGGAAGGAAGTATGGCATCTCAGCCTCCATAAAGTCCACTCTGCCCTCCAAGCTGAGCCTAGTCCCTCACACTCGGCCTACACTTGGCCTCAACATCCGGCTTTTCTCCTGCAGTCACTCTCTCTTACCATTCATTTTTGGTCACAAGTCTTGGCTTTCAGACTTCATTCAATCCACTTTCCAGCCTGTTCACGAGTCAACTTGGTCTGAGGACAACTGGCACTCCTGGGCACAGGCTTGGCAGGGAAAGACTAATTAAGCCAACAAACTCCCTTATGAAGGAGTCAAAATGGACTTGACAGCATTGTTCTCCAAATTCAGCTATCCTCAAACTAGGGGTAGCCTGAGATGCTGAGATCCCCATCTGGGGCAGTACTTCTCAAAGTGAATGTCACAGAGGTAGGAATCCCAAGGGACTTAAAAAAAAAAACAGCATATTACTGAGCCCACCCATGACTACAGAGTAAGTATATCTAAGCATGGGGCCAAGGAGTCTGAATCTCTGAGAAACACCCCAGGTGATGGTTCCGATGTTTTTTGACTTCCCTGTGAGATTGTGATCACTGAAACTTGACCTGTTAAATATGAGGTTGATCTAATCATTGATAAAACCTTGGATAGTGAGTGTATGGGTTTTTACTTTGTCCAAGACAGACACACCACCAATCAGAATAATGAGCAGCAACCACGCCCTGTTCAGAAAGAAAGTGCAGTTAAAACTTTTCTCATTTACCAGGTATACTATTTTAACGTTGTTCAGACTTGACCGTGAAGGGGCTCTAGCTTAGGTAAAATCAAAGAGAAAATGGCCTCTGTATTTTAAATTACCCCTACCCATTCTCACTGGTCCAGCCAGATTTATCCTGGGGGATGGGGCTGTTGCTAATATTAAAAATGTTTAACATGTGTGCATGGGCAGAGGGGACGAGCCCATTGGAAACAGCTGATCTGGCTTTACCAGCACAGATCAGTTGAGTGCCAGCCCTGCCTTTCTTCTGTAGTAAATAGTTTCACCCAACACTGAGCAAGAATACAGCGTGTCTCTATTCATTTTCTTTTGGAGAAAGACAACAGATGTGACTAGAGCCTTAATGTACTTTTGCTACATTTGCTTTTTGTAAAGAACTGATTAAGGATTAAAACCTTCAACTTTCTGAACTGCTTGAAATGTTACTGTTGCTTCAAATTTATAAAGAGCTTTCATGACTTCAATATCCCAATAATGCAAGCATTTGTTCTATTGTTAGAGATCTAGTGAACTGGTATCTGGGAATTTCGTACGAGAAGAGGCAATTCCTGGCACGCAGGCTTAATAGAGGTGCATGTATGATACAAAGCCCCGTGTGCCTTGGGAAAATGAACTAGAGACTCAACTGGAAAGCTTTCAGACCAGTTAAAAACATAAAACATAGCTACCACAGAGCTTAATTGTACAGTGGCAGTTTCAGTTTCTGTATTGAGAGACAATTTTTTGCATTTTCTTAGGATTGGCCCACAGCTACAGCCATACTGGACACGTTTTTAATTCTAAATGCAATGCAGAATTACCTATCATTTCTTTGCTATACAGATTGAATATTCTGCATGAACATTCAAAAACGCATGTTTATAGTTTGAACTTATGTTTACTGTGTTCTACTACCAAATGTACTGTCTACAGAGTCTTCGATGATGGGTGGTGAGGAACTGCTCAAAAAGATTCAGTTACACACAGAGAAAACATATTACACATTATGTTGGGAAGGGCTAGATTACATAGTTATTGAAATATATACAGGAGCAATCTTCATCTAGAAGTGTTACAGGGATTCCAAATGATCACACTCAACAGCTGGGCCTATTTGTAAGATTTGGTCAATGGGAAGCTTTTCTCTGCCTTATGGTCCCCCACCCTCTCCAATACTTCTTTGTGAAAGCAGAGTGGCATGCTGCCTTATCGCTGTTGCTAATTACCCTCAAACAATGGCAATGAAAGCAGGCAAAACGATTAAGCAATGTGGCAGCCCATTTTTATGAATTTACCTTTAAAGACAACCAAGAGAATTTTAGAGCAGTAGGTACAGGGCTTTATAAACTACAGGAAACTGCAGTGGAGTATTTATTTTTGAAACTCAATGACTTCCTTGCAATTTAAGGGTGCTAATCAATATTGAATAGTTATTTTGAACAATTACAAAGATAACATGCTCTTACTAGGAAAAGAAAAAAAAGCATGCAGAATAAACTTCTTACAGAGGTGAGCAAACTTTTTGGAGTTGCTTGATTTTGCCGTAACTTGCAACTTTTTACAAAAAGGTGTTCTATGAAATTTTTTTCAATCCCAAAGACTTGGCTTTGTGTTGAGAATTTTGTGGTAATCCTCAACTGCAAATATGCTTAAATTATCAAGTAGATTGAAAGCCACTGTTTTAAAATATATAGTTTTAGGATCTCAAAATGTTATAAACTGTAATTTAGCTTGATCAGAACTAATCAAATAATCTGGATAATGGTTAGTATATATGTATGAGTATACACAGACATTTAAGTACTACTAATCGTCAGCAAATTATACTTTAAACATCAAAATTTAATCTTTGGTGATTCAGAAGGCACTCTTTTTAATGAAATACATGCAATATGAAAAATCTAAGCTCTATTATCGACAACTGCAATTCCCCAAAATAATAGTGTCACAGAGATGAGACCAAAAGTGTGCAACTAAGTGTTTATAAAGTCCAAGTTGTTTACAGAGAGGGACCTTGGCCATGGGACTGCAGTAATATCACATGACTCTCCAGCATTCCTACTAGGCACTGCTCTGCTGATGCACTGCATTGGAACCCACTGTTAACCATCTCCAACTCAACTAAGAGAAATTATTTTCTCATGAAAATCTCTTAATTTCATCAGAGAGGAGCAAAAATACAATGTACCAAAATGTGCTTTTATAAACGAACTCGGCCAGATTAAGAAGCTGAACAATATTTACACTCCTGAATTTCAAGGATCTAAATCTTGTCACATACTACCCACCCAAATCCCCATTTTTTTAGATGACATGAGTAAGTAGGTTAAAACGCTTTTGAAAAAAGTTTTATTTGTTTATTCATTTATGCAAAGACAGTATCAGCATAGGTAACAGGAACACTTTTAAGTTTAAACTTTTAAGTTTAAAATTAATTTTCCATTTTGAAAGGTTCAGGATTTTGTCTCTTTGTACCTTACTCTTTTAAATACTTCAGTCCAACAGAACAGGAGGCAAAAATTTATTTCCTTCCTTTTCTTAAGGTCATATTGGGATAATCAGAATTGGCTCTTTAGAATTTAGGTATCATTTACAGTAACCTGGAGATTTAATCACAGAATAATACATGTAAGAATGTTATAGCACACACACAAAAAAGTACAAAGAATTTTAAAAAGAACAAATTTCAGGGCACTTTCAAATTTTGAGGCCTAAGAAAGCTCTCTTGGGGATCCTCAAGTTAAAAGACTCCTCCCTTCAGATTCAGAATGAAAATTATTAGGGATTATAAAACAATGGGCACTGATGATATGGCCCATGGAAGCTTCATTAGGATAAGGACAAATGGAGTTTCCATGTTTTAGTGAAGGGGCAGGCCAATGAAAGAAAAGCCAGGAAGCCACTTTAAACTCATGTCCACGGCAGGTCAAATGATGCCTGATACAAGTGTTTCCCTTAGAAAGGTATTATCCCATTGCTACCTTTCCAAGGCTTATTAGCCCAAATACTGCTTATACTGCTACTTCTCTTCTTTACATCACCTATTCTAAGAGCAAACCTCCTGGAAGAATGGTGCTACAGACTGGAAAAGCAAGACTGTGGGTAGTGCAAAGGGGCTCTGGATCTCTAGTTTGTCACGATTTACAATGTCTAACCAGGAGCCTAGCTAATCTAAAAATGGAGTGTTAACACTTAACGCTAGTATATTTTGGGGCTATGCGTATTACTCAACAACTTTTGTGGTTTAGGAATGTCAAAACTAATTCGATTCTCCTAGACATATTTTACTTTTAAAAAGGAAATATAAGAAGCTAAAAAACAAAAATAAAAATCGACCTGTTCTTTAACAAATAATATTTTAATGTTTTTTATAAAAACAATTCCTTTCAGATACTCTGATTAACTTTTAAGTGACATAAAGAAGTTTCAGCCTTCTTTAATACCAATATTTTGCACAATTTAAGATACAGCCACTGAATTTATCATTTCACGGAAAAAAAAGTAAAAGAAAAAAAGGAGAATGGTAACTCACTGAGAAGCTTATGTACCTAGTAAAGTTTAGTTTGTTTTGGATTCTTTAAAAAAAAAATTAGGCCCAGAATTTTAGTTATCCTAGTTACCATCCCAATTCGATATCTCTATGTGTGGATTCTAGATAAGATTAAATATTTTGAACTAATAAGTGTAAGACCCACTGATTGGACTATTTGTTTAGAATCTGTTTTACTGGGTTTAGATAAGGAAAACTTCAATAAAGCCAACTATATACTGAGTTCCACTGATTAAAAATGCAGTTTTAAAAACTCTGCTTTTGTGGTAAATTTCTAGACAAATCATAAAAGCACAGTATTGTAGATACTGTGCTGTTCATAGGTACTTGTTGGAGAAGTGAAGTGCTTGTATTTAAACCATCAAAATTCTGACCTTTCAAAATAGGTTTTCTAAAACAATTTTTCTGAAAATCAGCATTTGCTTTTAAACTCTTAAAATGTCAATTAAAAAAATCCTTACAGATAAATCTTAAAGTTATTCCTTTCAGTCTCAAATTTTTTTTACTTTTAACCATATATTCAACACAGAACCAGTTTCTAAGTAAATGTCTAATGAAAAACAGTTCTAATGTAAATAAAACTAAGCAATCTAACTTGTATAGAAAGTCTGAGTGTGATTTATCAAAATTCAGAATTAAATCTCTAAAATAGTGGAAAAACTTTCAGTCTCACTATTCAAAACTTCCAACTTCCTGTGAGACTAGAAAGTTAGCAGAGGATCAAACAGACTTAAGCACTGCCCGACTTCTTCTGAAGTGATGAACTCGTTTATCCTAGAAAAGACAGGAATACTCCATTTTACTTCACTGAAAATTCCTATTACCATTATGACCTAAGACAGTTGAAAAATATTGTACTTAAAGCATTTATTTTGGGTTTAAACACTATAAATAATGAAAGAAAAGTGATCCTTTTGGGGAAGCATTCCTGAACTTTGTGATAACCAATGTACCAATGACCAGTTTTATTCAACAATTTAGTTAAAAAAGAAATATCAGTAACTCAGAAAAAGAGGACTTAGAATCAATACCCTTTTATGTAGATTAACTCATGATTTGGCAGTGATGTCCCAAAAAGACAGCTGGTGAAAAGCACATGAGATTTTTAAAAGTCCTATTTTTACTAAAATACGTCTGACAGAAATCATGGCTTGAGAAGAGTAATCCACTTCAATCTGAAACCCTATGCTTTTAGGTTAAAAGACAAAAAGTTCTGGCATATTTAAAGGCATATCCTTAACCTGTAATGAAGATATATAATTTTTTAGGAAATGAATAGAAAAAGTATATGCAAAAATTTCCTTTCACTTTATGTTGCTTGCAGATGTGCAGATAGAAGAAATGAGGCCTTACAAAGAGGAATGGAGCTGAGTAAACCAGCAATAAAATAATAGTATTTCTTCTCTACACTTTTAGCTTAACTGTGCCCTGTTCCTAGGGATTAAATTCCGTTGTCACATAAAGAAGGGTGACTTCTGGAAATTATGTAATCTGTTAACAGGGTAATATCCTATTTAGGTTAAAGCCCAGAAAACTGGTCACAAACTCAAGTATCTTCAGAGATCAGGCAGGATATGAAAGATTATGAAGGAGCTGGAATTTATCATGGCAACAGTGTACATCCTGCCTCAGTGCATTCTAATTCAATTAAAACAACAGTAGCAACATTTAGCTTATCAAAATAGGTCTAGATATGCTACACAACTTCTAACTCTTAGCTCAGAGGAGCAGAAAATTTTGTAAGGTTCAAATGGAAACTTTTAATACCAGGTAAAAATTCAAGCTTAAAGACTTGCTGGTTAAAGATTTTCTGCTTTGCAAACAAATCCTTTAGCACTCCCTATTTAACCTGCAGAACCTTGGGCAAAAGTAAGCTGTCCTACAGCTCCCAGTTCTTTCCTTTTAAATTGTCCTATGCAGAATGAAACGAGAACAAAGATCAACTTTAAATGAATGGGTTTACTCCCCAATGAGAAGGGGGTTAAGAACTTAACTCTGCTACAGCTCTAGTCTTCTGCATTAAAGGAACTCCTAAGTATTTCTTTTAAAAACAGTTTAAGCTTTATCCTATTTCCATTCATAGATGGAAAAAGCTATTCTCCTTTCTGTTTTTTTTTTTTTTTTGTGGTACGCAGGCCTCTCACTGTTGTGGCCTCTCCCATTGCGGAGCACAGGTTCCGGACGTGCAGGCTCAGCGGCCATGGCTTACGGGCCCAGCCGCTCCGCGGCACGTGGGATCTTCCCGGACCGGGGCACGAACCCACGTTGCCTGCATCAGCAGGCGGACTCCCAACCACTGTGCCACCAGGGAAGCCCTCCTTTCCCTGTTTTAAGATACAAAGCAATGGCTTACAAATGGTTCCAAAATGGTGAATTTTGGAAAAATTCTGGCAGTTCCTTGGAAAGTTAAACATAGTTACTATGTGACTCAGCAATTCCATTCTTAGGTATATACTCAATAAAAACGTATGTCCACACAACAACTTGTACACAAATGTTCATAGCGTTACTCATCAGAGCCCAAAAGTGGAAACAACCCAAATGTCTATCAAATAAGTGATGAATGGATAAACACAAAGTGGCAGATCCATAAAAAGAAATGAAGTCCTGATACATGCTGTAACATTGATGAACCTTGAAAACATTTCGCTAAGTGAAAGTCAGTCACAAAAGGTCACATATTATACTATTTATATGAAATATCCAGAACAGGCAAATCCTTAAAGAAAGGAGGTTAGTGGTTGCCTAAGGCTAGAGAGTTTGGGGGAACAGAGAGTGACTGCTAATGGGTAGGGGCTTTATTTTGGGGGTGATTAAAATATTCTAAAATTGATTGTCGTTATGGTTGCGCAACTCTCTTAATATTCTAAAAAATATCGAATTGCACACTTTAAATGGGTGAACTGTAGGGTATGAAAATCGTTATCTCAATAAACCTGTTACAAAAAACAACAAAAACCTTCCCTTCACTAAAAAGCACAGTATTCTTCCCCCATTGAAGCGACCTGTTCCTTTCCATATTCAGAGACTCAGAACTTAAAGGGATCTTAGAGACTCATTTCAGACTTGTAAAAACTGGAGCCTTAATAAGATTTAAGTGATTTGTCCAAGGTGATAGAACCAGAATCAGAAACCAGAACTTTCTTAAATTCAAACACCCATATTCTTCTCCACTTTACCAACTCTGAATCAACTTCCATTTCTTTCTACTCAGCTCTTTTTACTACTTCATTTTACGTCTTTTCTCCCCCCAAAACACTGTTCAAGCATCATCTGAGTGATCGATTTCTTTTCTTCTCTTTAGTCTAATATCTACGTACTCTTAAGTTGTGCTTTCTGCTTCTAAAATTTTCTCTTTTCCTATTTGGTCAAGCCAATATTCTCATTCAACTCTCATGAACCCTATCAATTACAGTATAGGCTTCTGCTAAAGATATCTTCCCTAAGGGCAAACTACACTATATCAAGACTTGAGCAGCTAGAATACACTGCCACTTAAAACTCACTCACAGATTTACTGGGTTACAGTCAAAAGCTAACAGTTCAATTACTGATATATGCTCTATGTAGTATCAAAATATATATACCACAGAAAAAAGATACTTTATGGCCGACAACTGTGCTTTTTATCCTGTGTACTATTCCTTTCATACCTTGAAGTAGTCATCTTGAGTAACAAAGGAGTTTCTCAATCTGTTCTCTGGATTAAATAGACAAGATACCACTGTCTGTATGCTTCGGTCCACAGATTTCTGAAACACAAAAGTTTTCGGTAAAGACTATTCCTCCTTTTACTCACTGGTAACAAGCTTTTTGAAAAAGTTTAATGAACACATACACTTATTTCTAAAGAATTCTCAGGTAATTTTGTAATACGTGCCACGTCACTTAGTTTGTTAACTTTTGTACCAAATTTAAGAATAATTTCAGAAACTTAGTGATAGAGTACTGATTTAAAAAGCTCAGTCAGTCAAGCCCTAAGATATTTGCTTCAGCCTCTTTAATTTTTCCTGTTAGATAAAAAACAGTGAACTTCAGGCTCCCTGGTGGCACAGTGGTTGAGAGTCCGCCTGCCGATGCAGGGGACACGGGTTTATACCCCGGTCTGGGAAGATCCCACATGCCGCCGAGTGGCTGGGCCCGTGAGCCACGGCCGCTGAGCCTGTGCATCTGGAGCCTGTGCTCCGCAACGGGAGAGGCCACAACAGTGAGAGGCCCGCGTACCGCAAAACAAACAAACAAACAAAAAACCCCAAAAAACAGTGAACTTCAACATTTCAAGAAACATTTAGGTTAAACTTTGGTAATATAATTATACTGTAAGTTATTTCGATATTTTTTCAAATTTTAAGTTGTGTAACAAATCTGGGAATTTTTTCACCCCACAGTTCAGTAGTTCTCAACATTTTTCCACTGAGAAACACATGAACGAAGTACACATACTCCAATGGGAATCATCCAATGTTATGCACATTCCAATCACATCAATTACTTCCATATTCTCACCCATACAAGAAAACACAGAATTCAAGAGTGAGGGCACTGTTATAGGGATCTGCTCTAATGATAAAAAAGAAACAACTCTGCCTGTTTTAGTATTTCAATTACTAGTGGCTCCACCACTCTTGAGAGCTGCTACCATATATAATGTTATGGAGAGAATACCGTAAATAACTGTATATTACTATTTAGCTAAATAAATGTTTAAACTGGCAAAAGACAAAGTAGATATAATTCATACTAATCCCTCTTTTGAAGAGTAGGATTCTTGAGGAAACCAACCCATTGCACTCCACCAAATCACGTTAATATTTATTAAACTACGGTTAAAAAACAACCAAAAAAACCCCAATGAAAACAGAACAGAGGGAAGGACTAGTGAATCAGCAACTATATATACACACTGAAAGTTTGGGGATGCCTAAAATTTCATTAACTTTTACGTAAATTGCAAAGTTATTAGTCAATGACTCAAGCTCTGTAATGTATTTAAATTTGGGCAAAGATGCTTGCTTCTCAAACGGCCATTATTAAAACTTGAAAAAAATAAATATAAAAATATAAATATTAATAAGCAAAATTAGATGTTTGCCTTTTGTGGGCCATTTCCAGAGGATGCAGTAGCTTCATGAACTGAGCATTCACTTGGCAAAACTTCAACTCCTGGATCAACTTCATTACAGTGGTAGTTAACAGCTGTATAAGCCTACATTTAAAATGGTAAAAGTGTAATTAAAGAGATGTACATTAGATACATTTCTAAACAATCTATTCTTCAAAATGGTGAGTTGACACTGAAAGTCTAAATGTGGATTGTGAAGTTCAATTACATTATTTCAGAAACTATTTGAAACTGTAGAATTGAAATGCAATAAGGCAATTTTTATTTTGAAATGTCAACACAATCAGAATTAGGACAATTTCCCTAAGAAAAAGGAACTCCAACATATAGTAAGGGAATGAGAAGGGAATTTCCTAGTGCCTGAGAATTTCAGCTCATACTATATCCTTTGAATATCCAATCCTGATGAAAGACAGAAGGTAACAAAGGCTCAGGTGTTTTAGAGGTAGCACCCTCTCTTTTTTCCTTTTCTTATATGACATATAACAGTACTGACAGCAAAACATTTTTGCTTCTCTTCATCACATTTTTTTATGGCTAGAAAACTAGAGGCAGATTCAATACTAATTCTAAATCCCTGGAGTTAGAATTAGCATAGTTATTAATACTACCTTTTTTGGTTACATATTCTATCAACAAGTAACTGAGCACTTGTTGTATGCAGGGCAGCCATTGCTTAAGTACACACACAACCACCTGAGAAACAAAAAGCACAGTTTCTCCCATGGGAGTATATACTTGGATTGACAAGAAATAAAACATAACACAATGTAAAAGAGCATTTAAAATATTTCTAGGCATACTTGATATGGCAAAAGGTCAAGAAATATATAACAGCTGAACAATAAACTACTTTAAAATATATAATAGTTAAACAGTAGGAAGTACATGTTTCGCTAATTCACCTTACCGGAGAAATAACGTAACTCCTTTGTTCCCCAACAGGCCACTGTGGTGGCATCTTAGGAAAAAAAAGGAAATAATTATTTCAATATACCTTCACGTTTTCACAAAGATATGAGATAGACAATGTTGAGGTATCTGTCATGCTGGCTCCTTGACCTTGTTATAATAAAAGAAACAAAATGGAAGAATAAAGTACTTTGTTTCTGATACCTAAGGATTTTATTGTTACTTTCATATATAAACTCCATCTTTTTCTCAATTTTCTGGAGTTGGTCTACAGGAAAACTCAAACATACAGTTCTTTGAATATATTACCATAGATATGGTCATATCCATGGACAGAAATTCAGAGAACTACTATCTTGTAGCAGCCAGCTAAAATAAACACTATCAAACATAACTGGAAGTCAATGCTCTTAAGAATTGAGTAATCATTTTATTTCAACCTATGCCATTAGAAAAACTCATTAAAAGTCAGCCTGGATGTTTCAGCTGTTTGACAGAAAAGATGAAGAATACATGTTGAAATGTAGAAGGCGACACCAAATCTTGTAAGACAGTACAAGAGAAAGCTTCTTCCTAAACTCATTCCTGTAAAAAGCTTCTTGCTAAGCTCATTCCCTTATTTCTAAGTAATAGAGAAGCCCTAATTCTAGACTAATTCCAACTTATTTTTTAAATTTTAAGCACACTCAACTACTTTAAACGACAAACTATTAGGGAAATTTACATAAATAAAGGCCTCAATAATATTCCAATATAAATCATTTTGATCCCTCTTAAATTACCTGATAATTATAAACAGGCAGCTGATATCCAGTGATAACCTGAACTGGTGAACTTGGATAAGGAGGATAAGCCTGAAAATAAATTTTACAGAAAGAATGAATGAATGAGGTATATTTTTAAAAATCAGAAAGAAGGAATATTATTCCCAATGTAACAAAAATATGAAAATAAGGAAATCTTAGTTTTTTCATATACAATGCAAGATTCTATTTGAGTGACTGGCTTCATGAAGAAATAAGTATTCTCTGTCAAATGTTAGTCTTTTGGGCTGGGAGAAGGAAGAGATAAATAAGGTAAGTGACTGATTTTGCCAGCCTAAGTTTACCTTATCTGTGTATTTATTCCCACCCATTAGTTCTTTCTTACATGATGATAAGACTCTATTAGAATAGATTTCCATGTTAGAGTTATATTAATACATGTGTTCTCTTTTTTTGTAAAAATACTTTTAAGCAGTTTTGTATTCCTTTGACAGTATTTCGGGGTAACATGGGATCCTGCTACAGACTTTTTGGCTCTTTCTGTATTTCACTTCTAAAAGTTAAGGGCAGTGTATTACCCCAAACTAGAAAAGAGACAATACAATGTCTTATATCTTTCAAAAGGTATTTATTGATTGAAAATATCTAGGTAGTAGCATACATAAATATACCAGAATAGGTAATAATACCTCATAGTAAATGTTAGGAACAAGTAGGGCTTTTCTTCTAGCTGTGTTTTAAGTAAAAAAGTAAAAAAAGATATATCCTACACTTCAGGTAGATGGAAAATGTAAACAAATGAGAGACACTGCAGAACTATTTCACTATTATTTTGTTTCTTTCTTTTCCTAAAATGTCTTTTAAACTGAAGAAAGTAAACTGAACTAAGAAGAAAATAAATATTATCAATGGGAGGCAAGTATTCCAAATCCCACTTCAAATATTAAAGTAACCAAGACAAGACAAATTATATGCCAGAAACTCATAGAGTTTACAAATATAGTTAAGTCATCAGATAGTTATCCATTCTAGAACCATAATACATCCAGAAATCAACAATCTATATGAGGAGCCATCTGGAAATCATTGCAAATAAAGAATAGCTGACCCTAGAAAAGAACAAACCAGGCAAACACATGAGGAAAGCTGCCTTCAAATATTCTAGGAGTTATCTGGGAAAAAGAAAAAAAAGATATATTCTATGTGGCTACAGCCATCAGTTCTAAGATAAAGGCTTGCAAACTATATAGAAGCAGATTTTAGCTTAGTATAAGAAGTAACACTAAGAATGACAGATTTCTAACAGAAGTAACAGATGTCCCATCACTCAAAAATATTCAAACAGGAATAATATTGTCACTTATTATGGAAATTGTTGACATAATTCCACAGAGGGTAAGAAGTGAGACTGGCTTAATTTTTAAGGTGCCCCCATCTCATTGTATAAGATTTCTAATAGAATACACAAAAAAAACAGGAATGTAGGTAATTCTTACCTGAACATACTGAGTTATAGGACTCATCACGGGTGGCGGCTGCATGTAAGCTTCCGTGTGTGGATTACTCCAGACACTCTGCAACTGTGGTGGAGGAGGAGGATTAAAAACCAAAGGACGTGGCTGCACATGATAAGCACCTTTTTAAAGAACAAAAAGAAAACAAAGCCTATTTTTAGTTCTCTGAAAAGCTACAAGTGTCAACGAAAACAACTGCTTTCTTTACTCACAGAAAGTTTGTTTCCTGATGGCAGGGCCCAGTTTCAGCTTTTTACCATGGAAATTTACCTGTGACTGAAAATAAAACAGTAACAAAACTAGAATCAATGTCTAAATCTTTACTTCCAAGACTTTGGTAAACACCCAAGTTCTCTAAAATTACTACTATCGGAGAAGATCAGTGCTAAGAACATACCAAATCAAAATTTATCAGCCTGAAGATACCTTACTTACCTTCACTACTCTAATCAAATGTTGAGAGGTATTGTGGAATTTGATCAAAAACCTTTACTCTCTGGTCTCTAATCTTTCCTGTCTCTGGATCATGAGGCTGGATGCCCAATCAAAAATAAATAGGTTCTCACAAGTTATGTAAGATTATTCTAAGTCTGGATTTCAAACATAAAATATATTTATTTCTATACATTATACAAGACTGAGTAAATATTCAGGACTCAAAACAATACTGAACACTGCATCCATAAGGTAATTAAGAGATTTTTTTTCCAAAAGAAGATTACTTACCTCTACTATCTTCTGCACATCCACGTCATTATAAAATGAAACAAATCCATAGCTAGAAAGGCAGATAAATGAGTATAAAATCACTACCGTTAACAGTACATGGTTTGAAACTTCAGTATTCCATGAAATAATTGACAGAATAATGATAAAGGAGGAAGAATATACTGAGATAAATAACTGTAAGATATACATGATAGATCCTCTATAAATACTGTTTTATTTTCCTACCATCATCTGTATCAGAATGCACAAAGATTAACAGAAAATTCATACCTATGAACCTGAATTTAACTTACTATCTATGGTAAGATGGTTAAAATTTAAGATACTGTGACATGTGTGAAGAAAACAATTCTTCAATAAAACTGATTAATCCACTTAAGTGAAACAAATGAAGATGGGAAACATTTCAATACAAACACTAGGCAAATGATTAAATAAAAGAGCTGGCAGCAAACTTTTATCCTCTATATGAAAGAAATTACAAAGTAACAAATTACATTTATACAAATGTTAGAATACCAGAATTGAAATTTTATTTTCTGAAACTCTATAGGTGCTATAGTTCAGGTATTTATTATAATTTATATTGAACATATGTTTCACTTACCCTTTGGACACACCAGTTCGATCTGTGATTATCTTCACTTCTTTTACTGAACCATATCTAGCAAAGAAGCTTCTAATTTCGGTTTCATCCATCTATGAAGAAAAATTTGACTTCAAGATTAAAAATTCAACATTCAAAATTTTCAAGTATACTATAAAGAAGATTTGATGATGTGGAAGTACCTCCTCCATGTATCCCCAAACTAGCTGTAGTTCTTTGTCAAAGATATTTTTAGTTCCTATTAGGTTAAACATAAAAACAATCCCCCCCAAAAGCCTTATGTTTACAACAGGGCCCAAATCCCACTATTCACAGAATACTTTTAAAAATAAATGAAACATGAATACAATACCCTAAAATCAATTCCACCAACGAAAACAGTGTTCGGCATGATTCTGCCTTCTGGTAAAACATAGCCTTGGCTGGTGGCAGTTGATGAAGACTGGGTGCTGGCCTCTCTGGAGATGGTTGAGTTTGGAGTGTCAGGATCTGCAGCAGACTGTAATTTGGAAAGCAGATATCACCACTAGACATACAGGCTAAAATCACAGATGATATGAAATATAATTTATGTTTTTAAAATACAAAATATTTTCATATAAATTACTTTGATTGTATATTAGTCATCAATATAGCTTAGTTCAGGCTCAAGGTCTAGGGTAATCAGAGTAGATCATCATGAAATTTTAACAGAAGGGTATATAGTATTTTCTCAAACCCAGTGTCACTCACCACTATCCCTGGTACAGTGCTGTGGCAGAATACTGATTTTATATTGAGTTTGTGAAATACTACGTGAACTGGTTAAGTAATTAGAATTGTAAAAAGTAAGGTTACTAAAATCATCCTGTTGTACGTCAATAAGCAAATTCTCATTTTTCTGAGTACCTTACTCAAAAGTATGGTTTTAAAGATAACCAATTTTTTTTAAGTTGCATCAAAAGGAAACAAGAAAGTTTTAAACCAATTTGTTTTGCCTCATCTTCCTATTCACCAAAACTAACACGGACTTTATAATTTTAACACTCCTTTGTTAGTATGCCTGCTTTACTTTGGAAATGGATCATGAAAACATCATTTGCTCACATTATCATAGCTCCTGCTTAAAAAAAAAAGGGTTTATAATCCTTTTCCCTAATGATAGGGTGTTCATAGCATCTTTAAAATAATGTTTTTCTTCTTGAATAATACCAAATAAGTCCTACTGATAATTCTAATTTTCACAATGGGCTGATAGATACAAATGATATCATCTTTATTTTCAGAGACCCACACAAGAAACTTATTATTTTTCTGAATTCTGGTCAGAACTCTGTCTTTAGGCTTCCTACGCTAAGATTAATGTAGATTTTTCTGAATCAGGATTTACTGGTAATACATATTTCAGAAACAAAAACTGATTTAGCCAGGAGATCTAAAAATTGATTTAGTCAGACGTTCGTGTCCCTTACTAAGTTATAAATCACTTACTTGGCAGTTGTTTACCTCTTGGAAAACTGCTTTGAGAATGAAGTGAGATAACGTCTGTGAATTCATCTTGTAAACTATAAAGTGGTATGCCAATACAAGTTAGCATCCTGGTATCTGAATTTATTTTCAATAGGTTAAAGAAAGGTTTCTTTCCTGGTTTTACGATTTATGTACTTATTTTGTAGATACTCTACTAATTAACAACTAATTTGAGTTGGAACCTCAGGAAACTACTTTATGGCACATTTGCTCATTTGAAATTCATTTATGAAGTGCCTATTGATTATAAGTAGTAAATACAAAAGGCTGCAAGAGAGAGATATAGCTATTACACTTCAGCTTGTGAAGGAAAACAAAAAGGACAAAAGAAACCAACTGATACATATTTTTTAAAAGATAAGCAAAATAATTTTTACAGAAATTAGTTACAATAATGAAAAGCAGGTAGAGTTCCTACTTTGTTAGGTGTTAGAAATTACTGATAAATTTAAGATTCTACAAACTGCTGTACTAATTAGCTATGAAATCAAAATTGTTAAATTACCAAATTTGAGTGTTTGGGCTTTTCTCTATTAATTTGTGTTCATACTTGCTATTCAGTGTTTCTGTTTGAATAGTTCCTGATTCTTTCCTTTAACTATGGTACAGTGATATTCCAAGAAAATAAAATCAGAGAAAGTAAAAACTATTTCTCAAGCTTTTCCATTTTTTAATGTTTTATAATTTTATTTTTTTCTGAATGGGAACATATTATGTAAGTCACACACCTTGAACTATCGAGAAATTTGACTAGATTTCCCTTCGTGACAGACAATTTACCAATCTCTTTCAATTAGCTCACATTCAAAAACCCAAAACAGGAATAAAACAAAATAGTGGTTCTGAAATTCTTATAATAGACTTTTTCTCCTTCTCAATTTCCCCTTCATTTGTGGATGAACTTTGGATACCTTTTTATTTGACAAACTATTTATAGTATTAGCTGTCTGTGAACCACAATGGATAAATGTATTTTAAATTAGAGGTATAACATTAGACCAGAAAACTGTACCAGATTATAAAGAGTTATGATAATATATTGATTTTCAACCAGGGAAGATTTTGTGGCCCAGGGGTAATTTTTGGTTGTCACGATTGAGGGGTGTACCTGGTATCTGGTTGGCAGAGGCCAGAGATACAGTAAGCATCATATAATGCAAAGGAGAGCCTCCCACAACAAAGAATTATCTGGCCCCAAATCTGCACAGGGTCACAGCTGAGAAACCTGTGATAGTGTTGCCAGAATTGAAGAGGGAAGTTCTAATTTTTTGTGTTTTTTTTTTGCGGTACGCGGGCCTATCACTGTTGTGGCCTCTCCCACTGCGGAGCACAGGCTCTGGACGCGCAGGTTCAGCGGCCATGGCTCACGGGCCCCACCGCTCCGTGGCATGTGGGATCTTCCCGGACCGGGGCACGAACCCGTGTCCCCTGCATCGGCAGGCAGACTCTCAACCACTGCGCCACCAGGGAAGCCCGGAAGTTCTAATTCTTATATCCTATTTACAAAAGTAAAATTGATGTTTAAGACAACTAAACAGTAATTTGCGAAAAAGAAAAAAGCCATTAGATATTATAGAAAGTTTGGTTTCGGGTTGTACAAATTGACTGTCTGCTTAACTGAAGTATTAAGTATAAAACTGATCAAATCATTTCACTAGTGTCATTATGTCTTAAGGAAGGCATCGTTATGTCCGTCCTAGTCCTGAGCCAGCAGATGGTGCTCAAAGCTAAACTAAGGAAAGTACTCCCTTTTAAGACGCCTGAAAAACAGGGATTTTAAAACTTTGCCTGTGTGTGTATTTACATAGTTATAACTTATATATACAAATCCAGAACCATACACAACCTTTGGTTACTTCTAAACTATTGCCAGAAATACTTCATAAATGAATTCTTAGGCTAAAGCAAAGTTTGGTGAGGAATTCATCTTACCTACCAACAGCATGTAGAAAATAAACTGAATGTAAATTAAATGAAAGAAGTAATTATTTTTCTTAATTACACCTTCAGGTGAGTTGATGGGTTCTGAAATGAGTAATTCTGGAATATTAAGTAGGGGTGAACTTGGAGGCCATCATATACACAATTCTCATCACTGCTATTCACAGTAATATA
Source organism: Mesoplodon bidens (assembly GCF_964165515.1). Lineage (NCBI taxonomy): Eukaryota > Metazoa > Chordata > Mammalia > Artiodactyla > Ziphiidae > Mesoplodon > Mesoplodon bidens. The sequence continues at coordinate 116,461,397 of NC_138161.1, forward strand.
TTCCCTTTTATATCTGGATGACCAAATGACAAAGGTAACTAAAAGCTGGAAAAAAAACTTTATCATTACTAAAGCTTCTGGGATGTCAGCTCTTTGACATTTTATTCAACTATTACACCTACATGCAAGCAAACTGAAATAATTTGCAGTCATCAGTGTCATATCCACAGAAGGAAGTAGTTATTAAACAGAAAAGGAAATTCTATTAAGGAAATAGTAAATGAAAATCAGAATAAAAACCCTTTAAGTAAATCAAAGAATGGACTCGGGGGGACAGGGGGAATCCAACCAATAAACAAACAATCCTGGGAAAGCTAAGCAAGAAAAAGGCAAGAATACAAAAATACACATTAGTCCTGAAAAAATGGGATATGAGTACAGATTAGAATGCTCTGTAGGAGTAAGTTTGGAAATCTTGATATGACTAACTTTCCAGAGAAATGTAAACTTTTAAAGACAAACTTAAGAAAGAGCACTCAATTCCTGGGTCAGTTTCATTGGGAGTTTTCCCAAACTATGAAGAAACAGGTAATTTTTGTGTGGAGGGCAAGCGGGGTCTTAAGAGGGGGCGCACCTAGACAGAAACAACGGTAGACAGGAGAGAGTGGAAGAGAAGGAAAATTCAAATATTTTAAAAAATTTTTCAGAGAAAAGAAGAAGAAAGAATATTTCTCAATGCATTTTATAAAACTAACACCATTTAAATAACAATACCTGGTTAAGGTGGTCCACCCCTGCCCCCAACACTGAGATGCAAATTTCTAGCAGCATACAAAAAAATATACAATTAAGAACTGTTTACACTGTAAATTCAAGGATGGTTCATTCTTAGGAAATCTGTTACTGTAATTCGCCACTGCAAAAGCATTTGATAAAATACAGCATCCATTTCTTAATTTTTAGAAAACCCAAGTAAAATAAAAACATCTTATTTTCTATTGATCTAAGTCTAGGCTATCATCAAGCTTAAAGTGAAACATGGTAGTAATTTACATTAAAATTAGAAATAAGGGTCTCTCATCACACCTATAATTTTTTTCCTATACATGACTAATATGTTAATATAGAGTTGTTATAAATCACCAAGAAAAGATAAATATGCAAATAGAAAGGTGGACTAAGAATTAAAAAAAAAGAAAGGGAAAAAGCTAATGACAAACTTCAACTTCACTAATGATAAACAAAAGGAAAAGTACATCAACACAGTAAAATATTTTCCAGTTATTAGACTGGCAACTTTAAAAAGTGCAATACCTTTCACTGCAAAGTGTGTGGAGAAGGGGTCACACTACACACCATCAGTGGGAATATATACTAGTGCATGCTTTATCAAGAGGTACTAAGAAAAATGTATAACTCAAAATTGTTATAAAATGGGCATAACCTTTTCACCCAGTGATTCCACTCCTGGCAATTTATTTCAAGTTATTAACAGATAAGCATGCCAAAACATTTGCACAAACATACTCATTATGGTATTGTTTTAACATAAACAAATTATTCATTATAAGAGAATTGGTAAAATTAAGTAATGGTAATATAAAAATATATAATTTTTGGTAAAATAACTAAGTATATATTCAAAATTATTTTAAATTTCTCTTTGGAATAAGGCCCACAACACTAAATGAAGAATACAGGTTGTAAGATAGTATTATATAGCACAGTAAAATTTTTATAAAATAAAATGTACCTATATATATGCAATACATGCTTGAAAACAATCTGGAAGGGCATACGTACATCTAAACTTCAATAGTGGTTAAATGCTGGGATTAAGATGGACCTCTACTTTCTTACATTGATTACCTTCCAAAGAGTTAATGTATTAGTTTTGTATCAGAAAAAAAAATCAATAAAGTTATTAGCATTTTCCCCCCTTTTCATCTAAAAAGAGAAGACAAAGTTGGAAATAATTACAGTAACTCCGATGATTGATTATTGATATGGACACGTACATGACATAATTATTACAAAGTTACATACAACCACAAATTTTTACTTTAAAATTTATATGTTCTAATAAATTGTATATAAATTTCCTCCCTTTACCTCTATAAAAACAGAAAATAGTACACTACAGACAACTACACATATATAATACACCTGTGACTTGATGGTTGATCAAAAGTGTTCTCAGAGTTGTACCTTGAGGTGGTGAAATCAACTAAATGCACTTAACAAAACTCACATAAATGTCACCCAACAGAGCATGTAATACTCTAGGGACATTTTGTTGAAGGTTTCTGGTTTCTCTTGGGGAAAAGTGTTCTCTGGGTTAAAAACTGCTAGACTTCCCCAACCTGCGGACGCTCAGAGGCATGGACAGGGCCGACCTCGTAGGGAAATGATGGCGTCGGGTGAGCTTCCGCCCCGAGGTCCCCGCGGCCGCCACTGCGCAGGCACGAGGCTGCCCCAGGGGCATCACAGGCTCGAGCTCTCCAGGTCCCGCCCCGCCCCCACTCCGGCTTGGACACGCCCCCAAAGGCCCCGCAGGAACCCCGACCCCAGCCCCGCGGCGGACCCGTGGGGCCCCGCCTCCCCAGGTGGCTCGGGCCTGGCTTCCGCGTCTGCGCGCAGGCGCCCCCGAGGCCACGCCACGCGGCGCTCAGCAGGCACGACGCCATCTCGTGGCGGCCGCACCGCCTGGCTCCTCAGAGTAAGCGCGGGAAGGGAGGCTTCTGGGGTGGGGTGGGGTGGGGGTGGGGTGGGGGTGGGGCGGAGCAGGGTCCCCGCCCCCCAGTCTGGCGGCGGAGGCCGGACGCTCCTCCACACCCTGGCTGCGGTGGGGGGATGGCCGCAAGCCTTGCATGTGCTAGGCGGGGCCCCGGGCACTCCCTTCCCACAGCCAGGCCTCCCGCCCCTCCACCGGCCCTCAACGCCCTGCAGGCCGTGCTGGACCGCCTCCCCTTCGCCCTCAGACCGGGCCCAAGTACAGGAAAGCCGGGTAGCCCCGCTCTCGGCTCCTGTCCCCCACCCCCTTCAGCGCCCCGGCCGCCCTGAGGACCCCCTCAGGCCTCCTCCACTCACCATGATGGCGGCAGCCCGTGTTCCCACAGAGGGGCTCGAGAAGAAGCTGAGGCTGGTTTCAGGCACCGGGGCTGCTGTTAGGCCTGCTCGTACCCCCCGCCCGGATTGACTGGGCAGAGGAAGCAGAGGTGGACGAGCGAAGAGAAGCGGAGGCTGCTGGCGAGGCCGAGGGGCGCAGGGCGACTGAGGCGTGGCCAGCGGAGCGCCCGGACGTGGCTCCTGCGCAGGGTGAGGGGGGCTCGTCGTAGAGGTGCGTCAGCCAATGGGCGGCCACGCTGCCGCCCCCCATGGCGGGGGGCGGGGTGGGGGGCTCGCGGGGCACGACTGCGCCGGCCGGGGGTCACGCAGGGGGTGCTCGCGGGCCGGCATCATGCCCCTCTCCCCCTGCCCCAGGCACCGGCCCCAGACGAAGGGGCCCACCGACCCACAGAGACAGGCATCACCCCAAAAGTGCCTTAGAGGCACGCCTGAAATAAGTATGCATTCCCAAATATGTGTTAAAATTAAAAACAAAACTTTAATGTGTCCAGGCGCTGGTATCAAAATGGCGTCCTGAAGTTACAGGATTAGCATGATCGATGGCGATTATTCCTATCATCGGCCGCAGAATCAATTGAAATGCCAACAGAAATAGAAAATAGAAACACGTATATGGAGAACAGGTAGGGAGACATCAAAAGTCCAGAAACTTGGGCGACTTTTTGTCAAGTCTGAGGGAGATGGGGTTGGATTGGAAGGAACACCAGTTAGGGCAGGCCAACTTGGTGTTCAAGACGTTCATTCTTTCAAGAAATAGTTATCTAGGTGTGCGATTTGCCGGATACCCAAGGTGTAGGAGTGAACAAAACAGTCAAACATTCCTTCGCTCCGGGAGTTCAAGTTGTGAGGGGAAGAATTTTTCTTCTAGGCCTTACAGGAAGCTAGGCCTGTCTAGAGAATTCTAGAACTTTATCAAGGTCGGAGAAACAGGGGGCCTAGAGCAAGGGAGAGCTGTGGGGCAGTTGGTGGAGCAAGTCACATAACTTTGGGAACCACTCCAGCACCCTGTATCCACAGGGGGTAACTGACTGTGACTTTTATCCTCTAACTTCACTTTGGTACTGATGAAAAGTTAGAAAATGTTACTTTGTGAGCTGGCAAAATGGTGGTCATCTGTAACCGGAAAACTGACCACAAACAGCATCACTGGATAATATAATAACTTCATGTCTTCAGTTCAATGTGCAGTTAAACTCAAGAAATGAAGGGAAATCCCAAGAGGCCAGAAATCAAAATAAACTGAAAATCAGAGAGCAGTGACTTGTTGAACAGATTCTTCTCCGCCCCTGGGTGTGAGGGCTGGAGTGTAGGGTGACTAATCAACTGGTTTGACCGGGACCTTCCTGGTTTTAGCCCTGAAAACACCCAAATTCTTGGAGACCAGGTCCAAGGCAAACCAGGAGAATTGGTCATCTTAGGTGTGGGCAAAACGTTAGTTTCTGTAACTTGAGGCCTGAAAGTATAGGGACAGGAGGTAAGGGTCTGGAATAGCTCAGGGTGGGAGCTGGTACTGAATACGCTACAAAAAGCCATTGTCCCAGAGAGACATCAGCTCAGGAGAAGGGTGGACTAGGGACAATGTAAAACACCCAGTGGACAAGCAAGTGAGGAAGCTTATCCCATTTCTGGGTGAAAATGAAAATTATTTAACTCCAATGAAATTTTAAAATCCTAGACCTGCATTTCATGAGTTTGGAGTTTGGAGTTTAAATCTGGAGCACTTATGTGGCGTTGGGATTTCAAAAGCTAGAAATTGATTCCCCTTAACCTTCGCCTCCTCCCCACAAAAAGATCCCAGACAGGGTGCAACTGGAATGCCTAGCAGAAAAAAATGTAAAACCAACCTGGAGGGATGCTTCCGTAAAAGGCTGAAAGGGATTCTCATGAGAAAAGAACCCTTTAAAGTTAAACTCAGAGTGAAAACTTATAACATACCATTTACCATGAATAAGAATGGCAAACGATGAAGATTAAAATGTCAAAAACTTAACAAAAGAAACTTCTTTTGGAGTGTGTGTGCATACGCCTGGGCACATGTCTTTTTCTCTTATTTGGAGTCATACACTCTATGTATATTGTAAGGTGATTTTTCTACTATGTTATAACTTGTAAACAAAGTCTCAAACCAGTAAATATCTTTGCTCTCCTCTCGATAATTCAAAGACCTTAGGATGTTTTAAGTTGGCACACCCCTCCCAATTTATAAGCTATTATTAATCACTACTTTAGTTCTATCCTGTTTTCCTTTGAATTAGACATCATGTTTTTTAAAGCCACCTGCATGTGTAAAAATATTTTGTTTACCATTTCTTTGCATATCTCAGATCTTTCTTCTGCATTGTTTTCCTTGTGCCTGAAGTAAGTTCCATAGAATTTCCTTTAATAAGTGTGATGTGTGGTAAACTCAGGTTTTTTCCCACCCGAAATGCTTTTATTTTGCCCTTGTTCATTGAAGATAATTCTACTGGATATAATTCTAGGTTAGCAGTTGTCTTTTTTCCTCAGAATATTGAACATATTATTCTGTTATCTTCTGGTTTCTGTTGCTACTGAGAAATCTGCTATCAATCTAATTGCTGGTTAAGATCTGTTTTTCTTTGGTGTTCTGAAATTTCACAGTGATGTGACAAGGTGTACAGTTTTAAAATTTTTTTCGCCTTAGGAGTTTTTGGGCTCTCTGGATTTGTAGATTAGCTTTCAAGAATTCTAAAAAATTTCACTCATTTTCTTGTCAAAGATTAACTGGTTAGGGAATTTAACCTATTTTTCATATTCCATAAGCAGTTCTTACGGTGATTTTTGTTTAGCTCATGACTTTTTCAAAGGTTGATAGTATTTTCTTAAAACCTTATGGAATCGTCACGTAACATAGAGAAAAAGAATTGATTTAAGATTAAGATTGACTGTTACTATTTCTTCTTTTTTTTTTTTTTTTTGCGGTACGCGGGCCTCTCACTGTTGTGGCCTCTCCCGTTGCGGAGCACAGGCTCCGGACGCGCAGGCTCAGCGGCCATGGCTCACGGGCCCAGCGGCTCTGCGGCACGTGGGATCTTCCCGGACCGGGGCACGAACCCGTGTTCCCTGCATCGGCAGGCGGACTCTCAACCACTGCGCCACCAGGGAAGCCCGACTGTTACTATTTCTATGTGTTAAGATTGGTAGCATAATTCACATAAATTCAAAAATAAATCTCTATATTGCTTCCTTATCCTCCAGGACTGATAGGGAAGTGAGAAGAAAAAAGACTGATTTTTAAACTCCTCTGCCAGTTCTTTTGTGCTCTTAAAGCCTGTGGCTTTGGATAGAAGGCTTACAATTAGCAGTATAAACACTCTTAAACTTCATTCATTTGCAAACCATTTTCATATTTTAAGTTGTATCTGCTCTGAATCTCTATTTCATTATTTACCTAACTTTTTAAAAACTGACTTGTCATAAGCAAAAATATTTATGAAATCACATTTATTGTGTTAGTTACTTTTTTTTTTAGCAATGCATGTTAAAATATATAATTATTAACATTTAAAACAATATTGGTCTGTGGATCACTTCAGATCACACTTTCCCAGAGCAATAGAAAAAGACTGGATTAGGAGAACTTTTTATCCAGTCTCTGGATATGCAAAGTTAGGTCCCAGGAACTAGTGGGTGGAGTGTCATATTGTCCTTCATAATAAATGGGAGTAATTCGATCTGAAGAGGGAAACCAAGCAAGGCTGGAAAAGTGGAAATCTGGGAATTTGGAAAAAAGGAATAAGCTTGCAAAGTGAAAAGTTGGAGCCTGCAATGAAAGATGTTATCTGAGTACATTGGAGTCATCTGGAGGCTTTTAAAAGTTCACATTCCCAGGCCTTACCCCAGACCAATTAATTCAGGATGAGACCCAGACATTAGTATTTCTTAAAAAAAAAATGTTTTCTCGAGTTAATCTAATATGCAACTAAATTTGAAAATCTTTGGTATAGAGCTTTGCTACTCAAAGTGTGGTCCTCACACCAGCAGCTTTGCATAATCTGGGTGCTGTGGAATCTCAGGCCCCACCCTAGACTTACTGAATCAGAATCTGCAGTTTGATAAGATCTCCAGATGGCTCACAAACACATGAAAGTTCAGGAAGCACTGACATAGAGAATATTTGCCCTAAACAACTTGCATTCTTGGATTTGAGAATCCCTCACTTTACAGGGAGAGACTGCTTTCCCAGCCTCTCTTTCAGCTAGACCTGGGCATGTGACCTAAACAACACCAATGAGAGGCACCTACCCTAAATTTTGAATAGGGGACTAATTATGCCACAAAGCAGTGACAGCAGCAGCAGCCCTGGCATCAGTCAGAGCAGCGATATCCACTGAGGTCAGCTGTGCAAGCTGTGATGCCATTCAGTAGCCAGCAGTAGCAGCTGAAGCTCCTTCACTGGACCAGTTCTGCAACATGATTCCACATGTTGTTCCTTCAGACACAGACTTCCAACCTGGTTCTTCAGTCCTTTATGAGATTCCTTTTCTATTTAAATCAGCCAAAAGTACTGTGGCTATTGCTTGCAACAAAAAACCTTTACTGAAATAGGTGGAGAGTGAGGTCAGCCAAAGTGCTTTTAAGTAGATGGTTAACAGCCAAAAGATTTATGGCTTTTTGCTCTGACTCCATAACACAATACCCCTCTATTGCTTCCAACGTTTAATAAGGTTCTACTACATACACAAAGGCTTTGTGCCAGTGGCGTTTTGTGAGGGCCGTCAAGAAAGTGTCTCTTTTCCCTCTCCGGAGCAACATAGTATAGACAGGGACTGCACGGTCTGCAGCAGGATGATCCACAGATGAAATAATTCATCAGGAACAGAAGCTTGGAGCCAGAAGTGACCTGGAAACCATAAATCATACTTTCAGAATTCCCAGAGATATAGAAAGAGATGTGTGCTATACCAACTGCACACTGAACTCTGAGCCAATGCCATTTAAATCTCAAGGTATGGTACCTTAGCTTCTATTGGGCCTATATTCACATGGCCCAGCATAGCAACACACATCTCAAGGGCACTTATGTGTACTTGCAGAGATGTCTGTCCACTGAGCAATGTTGCTTAAGCCCCATTTATTCACCTTTAACCCTAGTACCTGCATAATAGTTTGTTCATTTAACACTTAATCTCATAAGCAGGTTGCCTGAATTTGGGGGTTGGCCTGAGCCACGCTGACCTAATCTTCACAGTGGCTTCAAAAGACCTGCCTAAACAGATGACCGTGAAAGTGACTGACTTATTAAAAGTAACAATAATGACAAAAATCACTGATGCTGATATGGTGCTTACTACGTACCAGGCACTATTTTAACCGTCTTACTTCTGTTAATTCATCCAATCTTTATAATAATAATAGGTACTATTATTATCATCCCCATTTTATACAGAAGGAAGCAGAGGCACAGAGAGGTCAAATAACTTGCCCAAGATCACACAGCTGGTAAATATCAGAGTGGCAGTTTTGAGCCAGTCTGGCTTCTGAGTCTGAATTCTTAACCATCACGCTGTGTTAGCAAACTTTGTGAAAGATGAAAGGGCTGATGTAGTGGGACAAATTAAATCCCTGACTTCCATGAGAGTAGCCAAGTAAAGAGGAAGGTTGGGAGTCTTTTCTCACTTTAAAAAAGGTTTTTTAGTCATTTCTGATATATTCACATTAATAAGTAGGGCCAGGGACCAGGACTTCAGTGGTTCCATCAAAATGAAGGAAAACCCCCAAATCTACATTCAAACCAACCTACACCATTGAATTGCTCCAACACAATTGGCCCTTGAGGAGGCTACCTGATTAACAGAAATTTCCCTCTGAACTTTGCCGGTCAGAAAACCTTCTAGTCCTTTTCCCAAGTGTTGGGGTCACAACTATACTGTTTGACAACCTCATCTCCAGCCCTGACTCACACTGCTGGCTGCCTACTCACGCTTATACTCCTCGCAATCGCTTTGAAACTGCTTTTTTCTGAGTCAAGAGGCATCACTGAGCAGACATTTGCAAATCAGAGAAGCAGAGGCTGTTTTACACCGTGGAGGAGCAGGGAGAAAAGGCTGGTAGAACTCACTCTTCTCATTTTCCTCAGGCCTAGTCAACTTCACCTTCATTTCCATAGTTTTTCTGTATTTAAATGTTTTCTTTTCCTTATCCATTTTTTTCAGAATACAAGAATACATTTCCCTTTCTAAAGAAATGAAAAACATTAAAGGTAAGGTTTAAATTCCCTTTGACCACCAACTCTCCATCCCAGATCTCTCCCCAGAGGTAATAACCACTGTTGGTAGTTTGGTGTGAATACTTGCACACCTTTTTCTAGGCTTTCCCTTTTGTATACTTATATGCAATATTTTTTGTTTGTATTTATAGAAAGTACTTATGCTAATGGAAAATATGTACTTCTTTTAGTATACTTGTAGAAAATATACACTACTTATGCTACTTATGCCATATTACTATACATAGTTTATATAGGACATATACTATATGCTATAGTATATACTTATAGACTATATATGTATATTTATAATATGTAATACTTTATTGTATGTTGTTAACACAAATGGTATCATACTGTACACATCTTGCAACTTGATTTTTTTCCTTTAACTGTATGACTAAGAGACTTCTAATGTCAGTATATGGATCTACCTAATATCTTTTAACAGTGGCATAATTTTACATAATATGGATATACCATAGTTATTTATCCATCCCCTGGTCAATGGACCTTTAAGTTGTTTTCACTTTTTCATTGCTACAAATATACACAATGAGCCTATCTAATTGGAGCCACATGAGTATTTTTCTGCAGTGAACACCAAAAAGTGTAACTGCTGGGTCACGGGATATGCACGTTTCAAATTTTAATAGGTAGCAGGAAACTGCCCTTTAAAGTGCTGTGCCAGTATATACCAGTTTACAGCTGTGAGTGTGAGTCAATTCATTTGCCAATATTGATACTATTACACTTGAATTTGTCAGCCCAATGGCACAGAAACAGCATCTAATTTTCATTTTACTTTGCATTTCCCTAATTGTTCATGGAATTAAATGATTCTCTTTTTTTGCTGTCTGTTGACTGTTCAGTTTCTTCTTCTGGCCTGTTCTTAGCCATTGGCCATTTTTCTTTTGGGTTGCTTGTCTTTTGTATATTGTTTTGTTGGAGTCTGGCTTCTTTCTTTTCCTTCTCAGCCCCTTGGGCAAAGGTTGCAGTGGTATTGGCGCTTCTTTGAAATTCTAGTCCAGTGTAATGCATTAGAGTTACCTTCATTTCCAAGAGTTTCTTTCCCTAAATCAAAGAGATGTAAGCCACAAACAAGAGAGGAAAGGAAATCTGTGGTGTAAACATCAACTGTTGAAGCTTTCAGTGCCTCTGAACATCAACCCGTTCCTGGACATCCTCCTAAAAACCCGATAAGAGCTCTTATTTAAATCAGTTAGTCCCTCACTTTCAAAGAAAGTGCCTAAAAAACCCCGGAGAGGGCTTCCCTGGTGGTGCAGTGGTTGAGAGTCCGCCTGCCGATGCAGGGGACGCGGGTTCGTGCCCCGGTCCAGGAAGATCCCACATGCCGCGGAGCGGCTGGGCCCGTGAGCCATGGCCACTGAGCCTGCGCGTCCGGAGCCTGTGCTCCACAATGGGAGAGGCCACAACAGTGAGAGGCCCGCGTACCGCAAAAAAAAAAAAAAAAAAAAAAAAAGAAACCCCCAGAGAAATCTGCTCAGGGCAACAATGTACTAAGATCCAACAACTTTGGAAGTTCTGTTCTTGCCCCTGGTCCCCTCTGTTTAGAGTGAGAGTACCTGTAGAGAAGAGAGGTGAGACTTCAGATGAATAAATACATCGTTCACAGGACCAGCATTTAGAGCCTAGCAGGAAAGGCTCAGAAAGCAACTTGATTAACACAAACATAAATTAATCTCTGATCACCCTAAAAAGGAGAAGCTGTTTCCTTTTCCCCACTAAGGATTTTTTCTGTGTCCTATGTGGAATTGACTGAAAAAAAAATCTGTCTTTAATTTTAGAGCTCCCTTTTGGCAAACAGTTTGTGTTTTGTAGCTGTAGCTAGCATTTCAGCCAACCTGGACAAAGAAACGGAAGTGAAAGGGCAGAACAGAACCCAGATTGAAAGAAAATCAGAGAGTAAAGAAAGAAAAGACATAGAAAAGGAGAAAATGCACATACTTAAAAAAAGAAAGGAAATAGTTGAGGGAAACATTCTTTTGTCATTTTCCATATCTGGTCAGTCAACAAGTTCTGTCAGTTTTCCTTCAAATTGATTCTCTAACAGAGCTTCCTTTCTGTTCCTACCACTTTCTTTTAGACCATGAGACATACTCTTGGTTAAAAAAAAAAAAAATCAGGTCATGTTCTCTTCTTTTTGTGCCTGGATGATTCCAATAGCTCTGTGACTGGAATCCATGCCACCTAAATCTCCATCAGATGCTACTGTCAGTGTATTGCTCTCTTGCTCTGCTCACAAACCTTCTAGCATTCCCTAGTGCTAACTTTATTATATTAAATTTTACCTTTTCAGCCTGGCTCTTAGATCTCTTTATTATACGATCTCGCCCTACATAGCCCTAATCAAACTGTCTCACCAACTCCCTTCTCATTCTGCCTTTTCTGTATTCCTTCCTTTTATTTTTTAAATAAATTTATTTACTTTATTTATTTATTTTTGGCTGCATGGTGTCTTCGTTGCTGTGCGCGGGCTTCTCATTGCAGTGGCTTCTTCTCTTGTTGCACAGCACAGGCTCTAGGCGCGTAGGCTTCAGTAGTTGTGGCTTGTGGGCTCTAGAGCACAGGCTCAGTAGTTGTAGCTAACGGGCTTAGTTGCTCCGTAGCATGTGGGATCTTCCTGGACCAGGACTTGAACCCGTGTCTCCTGCATTGGCAGGTGGATTCTTTTTTTTTTTTTAAACGAAAAAAAAAAATTATTGAGGGTCAGACACTCTACCTACCTTATTACATGTATTATCTATTTCAATACTGATAATACTCTGTAAATAAGTACTTTCATTTTATGCATGAATAAAGTGCAGATTGCAGAGCATAAATGACTTGCCTGGGCTTATGTTATTACTAAATTAGTGAAGCTAGGGTGACATGAGAACTTATACTCTGCACTACCTGATATAGGAGACACTTTAGAATCACAAAATCTATATGATTTCTATTATTTAATTTGTACATGTGTTTATATACATCACTGGCAAAAATATCCATTTTTGGTCATTTATAAATAGCACCGTGAATGCAAAAGCTCACTGAAATTTTTATTCTGTTCCTTTAAAATCCGTTGTTCATCTTGCAGTTTTCTTTTTTAAATATCTTCATTGGAGTATAATTGCTTTACAATGGTGTGTTAGTTTCTACTTCATAACAAAGTGAATCAGCTATACATATACATATATCCCCATATTCCCTCCCACTTGCTGTCTCCCTCCCACCCTCCCTCTCCCACCTGTCTAGGTGGTCACAAAGCACCGAGCTGATCTCCCTGTGCTATGTGGCTGCTTCCCACTAGCTATCTATTTTACATTTGGTAGTGTATATATGTCCACGCCACTCTTTCACTTCGTTCCAGCTTACCCTTCCCCCTCCCCATGTCCTCAAGTCCATTCTCTATGTCTGCGTCTTTATTCCTGTCCTGCCCATAGGTTCTTCAGAACCTTTTTTTTTTTTTTTTTTTTAGATTCCATATATATGTGTTAGCATACGGTATTTGTTTTTCTCTTTCTGACTTACTTCACTCTGTATGACAGGCTCTAGGTCCATCCACCTCACTAAAAGTAACTCAATTTCGTTTCTTTTTATGGCTGAGTAATATTCCATTGTATATATGTGCCACATCTTCTTTATCCATTCATCCAATGATGGACATTTAGGTTGCTTCCATGTCCTGGCTATTGTAACTAGTGCTGCAGTGAACATTTTGGTACATGACTCTTTTTGAATTATGGTTTTCTCAGGGTATATGCCCAGTAGTGGGATTGCTGGGTCGTATGGTAGTTCTATTTTTAGTTTTTTAAGGAACCTCCATACTGTTCTCCATAGTGACTGTATCAATTTATATTCCCACCAACAGTGCAAGAGTGTTCCCTTTTCTCCACACCCTCTCCAGCATTTATTGTTTGTAGATTTTTTGATTATGGCCATTCTGACTGATGTGAGGTGATACCTCATTGTAGTTTTGATTTGCATTTCTCTAATGATTAGTGATGTTGAGCATCCTTTCATGTGTTTGCTGGCAATCTGTATATCTTCTTTGGAGAAATGTCGATTTAGGTCTTCTGCCCGTTTTTGGATTGGGTTGTTTGTTTTTTTGATATTGAGCTGCAAGAGCTGCTTGTATATTTTGGAGATTAATCCTTTGTCACTTGCTTCGTTTGCAAATATTTTCTCCCATTCTGAGGGTTGTCTTTTCGTGTTGTTTATGGTTTCCTTTGCTATGGAAAATCTTTTAAGTTTCATTAGGTCCCATTTGTTTATTTTTGTTTTAATTTCCATTTCTCTAGGAGGTGGGTCAAAAAGGATCTTGCTGTGATGTATGTCATAGAGTGTTCTGCCTGTGTTTTTCTCTAAGAGTTTTATAGTGTCTGGCCTTACATTTAGGACTTTAATCCATTTTGAGTTTATTTTTGTGTATGGTGTTAGGAAGTGTTCTAATTTCATTCTTTTACATGTAGCTATCCAGTTTTCCCAGCACCACTTATTGAAGAGGCTCTCTTTTCTCTGTTGCATATTCTTGCCACCTTTATCAAAAATAAGGTGACCATATGTGCAAGGGTTTATCTCTGGGCTTTCTATCCTGTTCCTGATCTATACTTCAGTTTTTGTGCCAGTACCATAGTGTCTTAATTACTGTAGCTTTGTAGTATAGTCTAAAGTCAGGGAGCCTGATTCCTCCAGCTCCATTTTTCTTTCTCAAGATTGCTTTGGCTCTTTGGGGTCTTTTGTGTTTCCATACAAATTGTGAAATTTTTTGTTCTAGTTCTGTGAAAAATGCCATTGGTAGTTTGATAGGGATTGCATTGAATCTGTAGATTGCTTCGTGTAGTATAGTCATTTTCACAGTGTTGATTCTTCCAATCCAAGAACATGGTATATCTCTCCATCTGTTTGTGTCATCTTTAATTTCTTTCATCCATGTCTTATAGTTTTCTGCATACAGATCTTTTGTCTCCTTAGGTAGGTTTATTCCTAGGTATTGTATTCTTTTTGTTTCAGTGGTAAATGGGAGTGTTTCCTTAATTTCTCTTTCAGATTTTTCATCATTAGTGTATAGGAATGCAAGAGATTTCTGTGCATTAATTTTGTGTCCTGTTACTTTACCAAATTCATTGATTAGCTCTAGTAGTTTTCTGGTAGTATCTTTAGGATTCTCTATGTATAGTATCATGTCATCTCAGCAGGCAGATTCTTAACCACTGTACCACCAGGGGAGCCCATGTATTCCTTCCTTTTAGAAAGCCCTTCCAACTGTGCATTTCCTCCCTGAATTCCACCTATACTTGAAGGTCTAGTCAAGTTTCCCCTTCTCTTAGAAATTTTCTGTCAATTCCACCATTATCTTCCTCTTCTAGACATTTCAGTGCCCAAATTGTGTAACATGAAATTTTGGATGGCAAAACCTCTGAAACTAGGGAAAGAGTATAGCAAGTCTTTGGATTTACATTGGGTTTGCATTGTCTCTTAATGATTGGGGGTGGGGGGAGCTCTTTACCCCCTCTGAAGCTCTGTTGTTGTCTGTAAAATGGGGTAATATTGTTTTACCTTAGAGGATCAGTGGAAGGAGAGGGCAGGTGGAAGGATAGGTATCTGGTGCTTAACACCATGCCTGGCCAATAAAAAAAAACCACACCAGTTAAGCCAATATTTTGCTTCCTGTTCTCATACCCCCTTCTGAGAGAACCTTTTCCTACCACAGCCCCAGAAGAGATACCCACTCTTTTGGATGCTTTTTGGATATAGGTTAAAAAATGCCTGATAAAAAGTGACTAAATAATACTGATTAAAAAAAAACACCTAATAAATATGAAGTCTAGATATAAGCAGTTCTAGCATTGGTGTTGAGGCTCCATGATGTCAGGACTCTGAATTAGCACCTCTGGGATTCTTCGGTTAGTACCGTAAAGCATGACTTACCCTCATGGAAAGAAGGAAGGAACTTTCTTACATCTCTCTTTTATCTGGGAGGAAAATCTTTTCTAATAGACTTCCTTTTGTACCTTATTGGCCAGAACTGTGTGATGTATCCCCTTCCAGCTCAGAGGGAGTCTGGGTAAGTGCATATCTGGCCAAAGGGAAATGCATTTATAATAATTGACCTGAACTAGTCATGATTCATCCTCTGGGCTTGGGCACATTCCTGCTTGATACCAGAAGTGGGTTCTATTGTCAAGGAAGAAGAGGGGATGGCTATATTTTAGGTGTCAACCATGACTGTCCTTTGGGCAACTCAAGATGCCACCTGAGTTCTTCCGGCCACGACTGATTGTATGGGAATGAACATTGACCTAACCTGGATCAATCAGATTCTCTCCCTTTAGCATTTGAATTAAGAACTCAAGAATCAGTATTTCCTGATTCCAGCGCCTTACATTCTATGATAGAGCTTGGCATCTTTCCAATAAGTCTCCTTATAGTGGGTTTCTGTTTCTTGAAATCAGAGAGCCTGATTAAGCCAGAGACTCAATTAAATGGTCTCAATTAATAATCACTAAGATAATTATTATAACATTTACTGTCCTATTTTGTTTTTTAATGGTTTCATGCATGTTAGTCTCATCTTGCACATAGCCTATAAATCCCTCAAGGCAGAAATCAATTGTGTATTTTATTTCCTGTAGTATTAACCACAAGGGGTGATGAGCTCCCTTAACACTTGTTGAATAATTGTTTAGTTGGTTTCTACTCTTTTTTAGTTAATATTTTTAACTGTTCCAGAAGTAGATAAAAAGAAAAACATGGTGATATATAATCCATCAGATTAGCAAAATGCAGTTCCAGATTGCTGGTTTGATGAATTTAAAATCATTTAAAATATAGAAAATTGACAAAAGAACAAAGAGACATAAACCAATACGAAAACAGTAGTAGTTATCTCTAAGAGGTAGTATTTTGGATCTGTCCTCATCATACTAATCTAAATCTTTCAGATTTTCCATACCAGCCATGAATTACTTTCAGAATCTGAAAAGAAATGTTAATTTCAAAAGAGGCAATCAGGAAAAAATATATTTGGCCACTTAGTACATGTTTTTTAATTTCCTTCTTTTGTCTAAGGGTATGCTACAAATAAACTTTAACATTAGAGACACTTTGATCTTCATTGAATAGTGTAAAATTTGGATTTTGACTTCCTTTTAACTCAGAATAACATTAATCTCATAGAAAAGTTTAACACAATTTAAAGCACATGATACCAAGTCATAAGTTTTCCCTTAAAGTACTTTTAAAAATTCCTATTTAATTGAAAGCAATTTAAAAAACGAACAAAAGTCTGCTTGGCTATGTTTTAAGTCTAAAATCATTTGAGTTTTCTTGACATCTCTGCTCACTGTTTAAAAGGAATGCTACTTTGTTATCAGAGCATCCAAATGTTTAGTGGGCATTTGTGCAAAAGTCTGACAAGTAGAAACAAAATTTCTCCAGAATTCAGTATCACAAGAGCTTTTGTTTCAAGCCACAAATTAGACAAATCTGTTTTTCTCCTAACACTCTGAATATTTTATATCATACAGATCCCGTGTAAGTAAATATCCATGTTTTTAAAAAACAAAATTAATATTAGACTTCTTTTTGTTTGTAAAAAGAGCTGGATTCAACAGGTTCCAGATGTCGCAACTGGACCACAGATGTATCCACAATAACAATAAGGGGAATACATTTTTTTGGTTTTGATTCCAGGCAGAAACAATCTCCACTTATGAATTCACATTAGGGCCACAAAAAAAAGTACTCTTTTACCCAGTAAATAAACACTATTGTTTTAGCAAAGTGCTTCAAGACGTGATGTTATATAAGGACCACACCTTCCTATCACAGGGTTGGCAGCAGATACACAGGCTCCTCATCTTTAAAAATCCACTGCTGTTGATGTTACAAGAGTCACCAGGGTCCAGTGTTCACCCAGGCTACATTCAGAGGTGCAGAGAAAAGGCAGCTTCTTTAACTTTCTTCGGTAGAGCCCTCAGAATGGGACAAAATATTTGCAAATGAAGCAACCGACAAAGGATTAATCTCCAAAATTTACAAGCAGCCCATGTAGCTCAATATCAAAAAAACAAACACCCCAATCCAAAAATGGGCAGAAGCCCTAAACAGACATTTCTCCAAAGAAAATATACAGATAGCCAACAAACGTATGAAAGAATGCTCAACATCAGTAATCGTTAGAGAAATGCAAATCAAAACTACAATGTGGTATCACCTTGCACCAGTAAGAATGGCCATCATCAATAAATCAACAAACAATAAATGCTGGAAAGGGTGTGGTGAAAGGGAACCCTCCTGCCCTGTTGGTAGGAATGTAAATTGATACAGCCACTATGGAGAACAGTATGGAGGTTCCTTAAAAAACTACAAATAGAACTACCATATGACCCAGCAATCCCACTACTGGGCATATACCCTGAGAAAACCATAATTCAAAAAGAGACATGTACCACAATGTTCATTGCAGCACTATTTACAGTAGCCAGGACATGGAAGCAACCTAAGTGTCCATCGACAGATGAATGGATAAAGAAGATGTGGCACATATATACAATGGAATATTACTCAGCCATAAAAAGAAACGAAACTGAGTTATTTGTAGTGAGGTGGATGGACCTAGAGTCTGTCATACTTAGTGAAGTAAGTCAGAAAGAGAAAAACAAATACCATATGCTAACACATATATATGGAATCTAAAAAAAGAAAATGGTACTGATGAACCTAGTTGCAGGGCAGGAATAAAGAGGTAGACATAGACAATGGACTTAAGGACACGTGGTGGGAGGGGGAAGCTGGGGCGAAGTGAGAGTAGCATCGACATATATACACGACCGAATGCAAAATAGCTTGCTGTTGGGAAGCATCAGCATGGCACAGGGAGATCAGCTCGGTGATTTGCGATGACCTAGAGGGGTGGGATAGGGAGGGTGGGAGGGAGGCCTAAGAGGGAGGGGATATGGAGATATATATATATGCACGTGGCTGATTCGCTTTGTTGTGCAACAGAAACTAACACAGTATTGTGAAGAAATTATAGTCCAATAAGGATCTATTTAAAAAAATACAAGGATAGTGAAAATCAGGTCATATTAATACCAACTAGCATCTCTAATGTATAACAGAAGGCAAGCATCTATTTCTTTGTATAATTTTGATCACCCAAGATTAATATGGTTGTACACACTTGGATGAAAACCAAGTGGCATTAGGGTATTTACCAAGGAAGGAATGCAGAGGCATCAAACAAGGAAGCTGGGGACACCAACCACTCCCAGGAATATAATCATGCGTTTTCTCAGGAGATAACTGTAATCTAATCAAATGCCTAATAAATGTAATCTAATCAAATGCCTAATTTGGGCACAGAAGTAGGTGGCATTGTGGAAATTGTGCAGCCCGGACGCAGCAGATGTTGCAGACTGGCTGACTCAAACTCAACCTCCAACCCCCTTCTCCCTTACGTGTCTCAACTACAGAGGCTGTAAAAGGTGAAATTTTTCTTTTCTAGCCTCTATTATGGGCAGTGGAGCAAGTGACACACTTCAGGTCAGTGAGATACAGGCAGAAGCTCTTGAGAGGGAGCCCCTATTGTGTCACTTCCTACATAAAAAGGCACAGCCTCCTGAAGAGAAAGCCCCTTGCCCATCATTCTTGCTCTTTTCCCTCTTGGACACAGTTGCGTGGCTTGGAGGGGCAGCAACCATCAGAGGACCATGAATTGACAAAGACGACGTGAAAATCATTATATTAAAGATGAAGGAGTAGAAAAAGAGAAAATGCCTGGGTCTCTGATAGCATCATGGAACTTCAGTACCACCTCTGCTTAACTTAGAAGGTCATGTTAAATGAAATAAAAACATACTCCCTTAAGGGAGTTATTTAAGTCACCAGTGCGTGCGGGGGGAGGGGGGAGGGGGGATCTGTTATTTGCAGTGAATGCAATCTTAATTGATACAGCGATCAGAGAAAGGGAGGGTTTTATTTTATTTATTTATTATTTTTTTTTTTTGCGGTACACGGGCCTCTCACTGTTGTGGCCTCTCCCGTTTTGGAGCACAGACTCCAGACACGCAGGCTCAGTGGCCATGGCTCAGCGACCATGGCTCACAGGCCCAGCCGCTCCGCGGCATGTGGGATCTTCCCAGACCGGGGCACGAACCTGCGTCCCCTTCATTGGCAGGCAGACTCTCAACCACTGCGCCACCAGGGAAGCCCAAAGGGAGGGTTTTAGATTTAGGTTAGTAAAAACGTGCATGTTTGAGAGAACTTGTTGAGTGCTTTCGACTTGTTACATCTCCTGCTGACTTTAGTTAATTCATTGTATGGTTTTATATCCAAGATGTGGTACTTATTCTATAATGAGTCAATGTGACTGTATGAAGGAAATCACGAACAGGGAAAATTGGTGGCTCAAACTTCCAGAGCCCTCCACAACTTGGCCTGGGATTGGAGCTCGCTATGTAGCCCATTCCTGAGATGGCTCCCCTGCCCCTGACATCGCCTCTGAGGAGGGAGTAGAACAGGCAGTCAGCAGAATGCTGTGCCCATTGCCAAGGAGGAAGGAGCCAAGGGCCTGCTCAGAGAGGAGAGTCTGAGACCCCAACCCCTACTTTCTGAGATTCGAAGTTAGAGGCAGATATAGAGATGGGGTAGAATGAGATGGCTTTGACCAGGAGGTGTGATCCCAGTACAGAAGGACCCAAATGATCTCAAAGAACTCACTGAGGGGAATGGAAGGTGTGGCTTGGTGACTTAGGCCCTACACGAGGGTCCAGATTTTGTGGGGCTTTCTGGTTCTGGTCCCATAGTTGACTTATTTATTGTTCACTGAAATTCAGGGCCCTTCACTGTAGTGCCTCTCCCCATGAGAGGGCTGTACATCCCCACCCCGTGAATTTGGTCATGGCTGTGGGACTTGATTTGCTCTGGCCAATGAAATGTAGGAGGAAGTAATGTGTGTCACTTCTGGGCGAGGCAGAGAGCCAGGGTCTGGTTCAGCCTGCTCTTTCTTTCCTCTTGCTGGCAACGTTCCAAGAGAGTGGCTGCTTTCCATGGGGATCCTGGAGTGAGGATGACACAGAACAGAGCCACAGCAGACCCCTGTGGGCATATAACTATGTGAGAAATAAACCTGTGTTATTGTAAGCCAGTTCAAGTTTGGGGTCTTTTGTTTCTGCAACATACCTAGCTATCCTAACTCCTCAGTTGGGACTAGTTGAGGACATCTAGGCTCAAAATAGATCCTTTGTGTGGCCGCACGCTCTGGGGTGCTTCATTTCCAAAACTGGGTTCCATAAAGGGCTAAGGTTATGCCAGGTGGGGGAAATTCACAGGGATACTAGTGAATGTCTTTCTTCTTAAATGTCTAAGAAAAGTATCAAATCTATGGTTATTCTTAGTCTCCTGGGATAATTTATCGTTAAGAAACGGTATGGCATTACTGAGCGTACTGCTATGTGGGATAATGTTGAAAATGATCAGTTCTTCTTCCTCCTTCTACTCCGAAGTTGTATATAAAAATGAGTTTCCTTTACTTGGGCTTTTCACCTCCTCCTTCCCCCTACCCAGGTAAGCCAGACATGGTTACCCTCTCCTCTGGGTGGAGAGAGGCCCTGAAGACAGGAAAATACAGGTGGCATATTTGAGTCTTGAATTCAACATATGTTGGTGAAAGGTAGACAGTTGCAGAGGTGGTGAAAGGCAGGATAGTTTAAAAGAACCCAGCGGGGCTTCCCTGGTGGCGCAGTGGTTGAGAGTCCGCCTGCCGATGCAGGGAACATGGGTTCGTGCCCCGGTCCGGGAAGATCCCGCATGCCGCGGAGTGGCTGGGCCCGTGAGCCATGGCCGCTGAGCCTGTGCGTCCGGAGCCTGTGTTCCGCAACGGGAGAGGCCACGACAGTGAGAGGCCCGCGTACCGCAAAAAAAAAAAAAAAAAAAAAAAGAACCCAGCAGGTGGGAAGAAATATACTGGGAAAGATTGGGAGGAAGTACCTGAAAGGGGTGCAGCATACAAGTGAAGGACCATGAGCTCCCACCAGAATTGGCATGGTGTGTTTCCCATGCCAGGAGGCTCTCTCAAAGCCGAGCACAGGCCCATCCATGCCTCCTATTGAGGTCCAGAGAGTGCACAATGCTCATCAGTCATCCGACATCTGTGCTCTGGGATTTTGTTCAGGGCCCCCTCCCCAACTCACCACAAGTGGACGACAACCAGGATGCTCAGGAGCCCCCTGGAATACAGAGTGGGGTGTGGATACCTAGTAGAGGGTGGTGGTGGTAATGGGGGCTTGAAGAGAAAGCTCCTGCCTGTACCAGCTGGGTCCAAAACAGGCCAGCCGGCCGTCTCCCAGCATGCCTCTATTCCCCAGAAAGTCACCTGGCCTGATGCACAGATGCAGGACATTTAATCTGCACTTTGCTGTAAGAACACCCAAATCTATGCTACGCATTGTGTCTTAAAAATTATTTTTTGTCTCAAAATTTTAATTTGACCCAAGATAATTAAAAACATTTTCACATAAAAGCCTGTATAGGAATGCTCCTAACAGTATTATTCATAAGTCCAAAGTGGAGGCAACCCAAATGTCCATCAACTAATGAATGGATAAACAAAATGTGATAATTCACCATACAATGGAATATAATTCATCCATGAAAAGGAATGAAGTACTGACTCTTGCTACAGCATGGATGAACCTTGAAAACATTATGCTAAGTGAAGGAGCCAGACAGAAGACACATCTTGTATAATTTCATTTGTAAGAAATGTCCAGGAAAGGCAAATCCATAGAGACAAAAAGTAGATTAGTGGTGGCCAGGAGCTGGGGGGGAGAGGGGAAGTACTGAATGACTGCTCGTGGGAATAGGGTTGCTTTTTGGGGTGATAAAAATATTCTGAAATTAGTCGTGATGGTGGCATGACTTGTGAATATACTAAAAACCACTTTAAGAGATTGTGATACATTATATCTCAATAAAAAATTAATTTGTAATAATATTTAGTACTGATTTCATGTAAAAATATTTATACTACATAAATTTGCTCCCTGTGGATCTGAGATTGAAAGAAGAAAGTTTTAAACAAAAAGCAGTCTTGATAGTTAGCAAATTGTATCAATCTAAAACAAGCAAAAAGTGAATCCTTCAAAGTAAAAATGAAAAATCACAGACTTTGTTTTCTAAAAAAAGAAGGAAGTGAGCTATTCGGGATGAAATAATTGAATTTTGGAGAAGCCCGTTTCAGTAGTCCCCAAATATAGCAGAGCATACTGATCATATTGTTCTCCATTTTCTGGAAAAATGTTATTTTTTCAAATCATAATGTAGTAAAGACAAAATTTAGGAAACAGACTAGGTGCTATCCTTAATCAGCAATCGTGTTTCTGATATTGACCAGGCTCACAATTTTTAAAAAGTCACAAAATATTATTCTTATTAAAAAGTTTTGATGAAATTTAATGTATTTTAAAAAGTAAAATAAATGATTTTGATTTGTTCATTCTTAACATAAAAATGATTAATTTTTGGTTTTATTCTAAGACTAGTAAGAAATGCAAGTCACATTTTGATCATTGGCTCAATTAATTGATCTGTGTGGTCTATTTTTGCTGTCTTCACAAATCTGAGTATGCATTCGATCTCATGAACTCTAATTACTATCCTGTCAATAAATCACACCTTCAGAGTGCTCTGTGGTTAAGCAAGTTTGGGAGAACGCTGCTGTGGCATAGTTCTCTGTACGCCTTTACACTAGAAAGTTATATTTAAGAATATGTTAGCTGATGCTACAGGAATGAACGATCCCCAAATCTCAATGCTGATTTTTAAAAGTTGATTTTGAGCTCACATTCCATATATAAGGCGAGTCAGTGGGAGCCTCAGCTCACCACAGTTTGACTGCGATCAGTCTCCACATTCACGTCCACGATTTCCTTGGAAGGCGTTACCGTGTCCTGCATGGGCAGTTAAAGGCACTGCCCAGAAAAACGCATGTCTTCCCCTCACGTTTCATTGACCAAAGCCAACTACATGACCACACCTCATTTCATAGGGGGCAGGGACCTGCAATCCTAGTGTGTGCCTGGAAGGAAGAGAACTTGACTATTGAGTAGCCCTAATATCCACCCTCTACCAACCACAGTCCAATAGAAGGATAATGTACGCCCCAAATGTAATTTCCTGTTTGCTAAACAACATTAAAAAAAGGAAAAAAGCAGGTGAAATTACTTTCAATAATGTATTTTATGTAAACCAATTCATCTAAAATATTATCATTTCAACATGTAACCATAAGAAATTATTGAGAAATTTTATTCATTTTGGACCTACGTCTTTGAACTCAGGTGTGTATTTTACACTTACAGCCTCTCTCAACTTGTACCAGCCCTTTTCCAAGTGCTCAATAGCCACACGTGGCTAGCGGCTACCATATTGACAGAGTATCTGTAGTGTTTATGGCTTGGGAACATAGCCTTAAACACCACCACAAGCATGGAATTTCCTTGAAGAGACTTGTTTTAATTTTTTAAAAATTAACATGTACCTTTTAGTATAAAAATCATGTGTTAATGAATTATTATTGCATGAAAATTGCTCTGGCAGGATGGGCCGTGTTAAGCCCATTACTCTGCTTCTCGCCAGCATATCACCTTCAACCCCAGAAGGACCAGACCAGGACCTGGAGATTTCTGTTCCAGTTTTAGGGAATACTAATTCGTTGGAGGGCCTTGAGTAAGTCATGTGGAATGACTGAGCTCAGTTTCCTCATCGGTAAGCTGGTATGCTTAGGTGAGATCATCGCGAAAGCACTTTTTAAAATCTCAGTGTCTAAGATTCTAGTTAGGATAACATGGGCTATCATGACAAGGGCTGGATTTTTTTTTTTTTTTTAAAGAAAAATCGGCCTTTTGTAGTGCTTTTAGAGTAACCTGTTTGGGACCACTTAAAAAGTTATTTTATTGATGCATAGTTGATTTACAATGTGTTTATTTCTGCTGTACAGCAAAGTGATTCAGCTATACATATATATACACATTCTTTTTCATATTCTTCTCCATTATGGTTTATCACAGGTCCTGCAGTCCCCCAGGCTGTGTGGCACAGGCAGCTTCTGAGAGTTGCTTTAGGTTTAGGGATTTGAAATCAAGACCTTGTTGGCGGTGGGTACCCATAAAAATTCCCTCTTCCGGCATTGCCACTGGATTCCCACTGGGCATTTCACCTCAAGACAGGGAAAAAGTTCAGTGTCCATAACTGATTAATGATCCATAGGGTGTTTGCAGGCCCGAGTACTTATTTGAACAGTAAGGGGGAGGAGAGTGAAACCTTCCTGCTTTGCCTGCGGGCAGTGAACTAGTCTGACTGAGGACAAAGGGGCCTGCTCCTGTACTTCCCAGGGGCTGTTGTGCTGGCTTCAGGTACACTGTGGACAGATCTCAGTGCAGGGTGATAATGCTGGGAAGGGCCTTGGGCACAGAATTTGCACATCCTCCCGTTGCCGCCCGAGGTGGTCTTCAGCCCCTTGCCTTTACTCCTACAAATTTTGAGAGCAGCAGCGGAAATAGAAGCGTCTTCCTGTGGTCTGCTCTGAATTCACTCACAAAGCAAATTTTAGTTTCTGTATTCTAAATCTCATCTCAGACAAGGCACCAGGATTAATTAGCAGAATTCACTTACTGTCACACATGCACTTGGGAATAAAGAATTTAGAACCAGGTGACTAGTGAGTACAATTCATTACTAGCGTGCCAGGAAAAATCATTTATTTAGAAATATTAATAATGGTTCTTTATCATATGTAATTGAAGACATACGGTATTTTCTAGTTTCTTCAAGTCCATGTAAAAATATACATTGTTTTTATGAGAATCTCGGATTTAAACTGTTGGGCCCCCTTCTGCTCAAGGAGGTAAGAAATTAGGAACTGAAAACTGCCTGCTTAAATAGGAATATTTAGACTCCAGAATTTGGGCTAGGATATTGATTTCTGACGCTTTATGCAGAAGCTAACCTTCAACATTTTTCTTACCCCTTTGTGTTTCCCCTTAAGAAACGGCCCTCATGTTTTAAAAAATATGATAAAGGAGGACAAAAGAGCGTGCCGCTTAGCTTTCCTTCCAACTGAGACATCTTATCAGTAAATTCCTACATTCCTGGATCAATTTCCAGCGAGCAGGACAAAATGAGAGTTATGTGAGTTCAGGTCAGGTGAAGTGAGGCTGTTTACTTGAAAAAAATACCCGTGTTTTGGTGATGTTACAGCTGGATATTTATTTCTGGCTCTCTCTGCCAAGCAGTACTGTTGAGTGGGCTGGTGCTGGGCTGAACGTCTGTGAGTTGACCTGTTCTCATTCTTGCTCCATCACCCGTGGACAACCTTATGAGGGGGATGCGTCAGGGCCTCCTTCAATGGAAGCAGGGTTGAAATCATTGAGGGTGACTTCCAGTCTTCTGCAGGCCTGGCCCCTCTTGATTCGGGTGCCTTCCCAGACCGTCGTGGGCTCCTGACCCCCTCCTGCCTTTCCTGTCTGTCGCGCCCCTGGTTTTGGCTGCCCGCCACCTCTCACACCTGTGGCTGTCCCGAACACGCTGTGCACTTTCTCACGCCCATGCCATCACTCCTGATGTCCCCTCTGACTGAGATCATCTTCCACTCCGTCTTCGCTTGCTTGCTTGTCCTTGTCCCTCAAGACCCCACCTGAGTTTCTCTCCCTTTGTGAAGTTCTTCTAAAATCCCCTGCTCCCATCCCTACCACGCTTGTCAGAGGTAACTGCCACCTCTCCTGTGCTTTCAGAGCAGACTCAGCATCTTTCTCTCCCTAGTATAGCATTTATCACCTGGTTTTGATGAGGGAGCGGGTGCTGGGGGGCGTTCAGGACACGCTACCCCCAAATTTGGCAACTTGGTGTATCAAATATTTAAAGCTGAAAGACTCTGAGAAATGGCAAATGCAAGAACTCTTTGACCTTCCCCTGAAGGAGGTCATAAGCCCCGCGTGTGAGAGGTGTCCTCCCTATACCTGGAAGAAGGGAGAATCCTTATCTCCAAGACACACGGACTCCAAGAGGAATCTGAAAGAACAGGTCTTACTAAGTTTCCCTCAGTTTACAACTTAGCACAATACTGGCTCTACTTTCTTTCTTTTTTTTAAAGGACAAAGCAACAACCAACTCTAAACTACATAGACAGAGTTGAGAAAGCCTAACTATGGCTCAGGAACACGTATTGAGTTCCTCTGAGGGTTGAGGTTATGCTACTGAGCGACCAGGTGTGGTGGAAAGAACAGATACGAGTTGAAATCATGAATCTGATTTTAACTTTAAGCCTCAGTTACCCTTTCTGCAGAAGAGGGGTAACAGTTCCTAATGCATAGGATTGTTGAGAAGATTAAATGAGACAATGCCTGTAAAATATCTGCCGTGCATGACACATTGCAGCCACGACGTAACTGTCTGTACCCGCCTTTAGCTAGGTGTTGGTGGTTTCACGTATGTTTTAGGTCAGGTTCCGAGAAGCGAGCCTGAAATGGGAATTCTCAGGAAAACGATTTATTGAGGGAATGTACTTCAGGACAAACCTAGAAGGGAGGGTGTGCAGTAAGATAAGACAGGGGAAGAAGCCACTTGAAGACGTGGATTCAGCAGCCTTGGCCTGACTCATGGGGGCTCTGGAGTATCCACATCTCCACAGAGTTGTTCCCTGCTGAGACAAGGGGGCTGGCCCTTTGCACCTCATATTAGTCAGTTGTTGGCTGTCGGCTGCCCCTTAGGGCTGGGGGAGTCACTTCCAGGGACAAGGGGGATCCTGCCAGCTGAGGTCTATTCTTAGCACAGGGGAGGTGTCTGTGAGCCATTTGCAGTCAACCCTCAGAGAGGCTGGGACATGGGTGCACGGGCCTGGCAGTGGGCATCTGGGGGTGGAGGGCACAGCATTTCCTACCACAGAGCCAAAACAGACACGGATCTGTCCCTACAAAAGATAGCATACTCGAAGGGAGATGAGATGCATGAGTCGTTAGAGAAGAGGAGCCTTCTGCCATTTCTAGCTGGAGGGATTTTGTGAAAACAGACTCCATGGAGAAGGAAGCATTTGAGCTAGGCCTTAATCAAGGAGGTGGAAACGTATATGAGGAGATGAAGGAAAGTCATCACTGGTTTCCAATTGGAGGAACATCATTGCCTAAGACTTGGGAGGAAAACTGGGGTTCTTTCATTCAGTGTGTCAGATACTTCGCTAGGTGCTGGAGACACCATGTGAGTATGTGGGTGAGCATACTGTTTGACTTGAATTTGGATAACGTGAAAGGGAAGCAAGAGAGATGAGGATGGAAAAGTAAATCCAAAGCAGGTTGGATGGGATGTTTGGGTGCCACCATAAGGATTTTGGAGTCTGTTGTGTACAATTTATTATATAGGAGCCACTGAAAGTTTCTGAGTAACAGTGACATTATCAGAGCTGAGCCAGGCTTATAATCCTTAATGGTGGCTTGCTGTTACAGGGCTGAGGGCCAAACTCCTCGTCCAGACTTGCCACGACCTGACCTGCCCCTGTCTCATCTCCCCCGGTGCATCCTGAGACATGCGCTCAGCACTGCACAGCCACTCGAGAGAGGCGGGTGGTGTAGGCCCCACCATTCACATACTGTAGCATCCTGGGCAAGTCACTTAGCCTCTCTGGGCCCTCATGCTTCTCATTCATCAACTCCTCATTATAGACTAGAATGCATCTTACAATGACAGGGCCTGAAGAGACCCTTGAGGGGCATGGCCATCAGAGGGTTCCCTGACAATTTATCTGGGGTCACAGCATACAAGCAAGGTATGACTTAACAGCACATGATAAAGCCATGCCTTGGAGCACATATTCATCCAAGGGCCAGGCCATGAGAGGGGAAGGAATCGTCAACCCTGGGAAGGGCAAATTCTGGAAGGCCTTCAGGAGGTGACCTTTGAGCCATGTTAAAGGTAGAGAGGGACCATGCCTTTGGCAGAAGCAGTAGAGGGGAAGACATTGGTCCCTGGGAGACTGGGTGAGTGCAAAGACAAGGAGAGTGCTGAGGAACCCAGAGCCTTCTTCAGTCTGCTCCATGGGCAGTCAGGCTGGAAGGGGCCTTGACAAGTGAACAGAGTGTGACAAGTGGGCAGAGTGGATGGGCTTGATAAGTCAGCACTAATGGATCAATGCAAGGTACTCAGGCAAGAGGAAACACTGTAAATATGGTGCTTAAGGTTTTTGGTCTTTGAACAAATAAGTGGGGAAACTTTAACTTTCATTGATTACCCCTAATGTTAACACGTTACATAGACACAGTACTATTATTAATACCAAATTAGCACTGGTAAAATATGATTAAATAATCTACAGGCATTATTCAGATTTTTCCAGTTTCCCTACTAATGTCATTTAAACTGTTCCAGGACCTCACTTTGCATACAGTGGTTATGTCTCCATGGTCTCCTCCAAATCTGTGACAGTTGCTCAGTCTTTGTCTTTCATAACCTTGACACTTTGGAAGAGTCCAGTGCAGTTGTCAGTTATTTGGTGGAACAGCTCTCAATTTGGGCTTGTCTGATGTTTTCTCATGGTTCCAAGTGAGGTTATGGCTTTTTGGCAAGCATACCACGGAAGTGATGATGTGCTTTACTCAGGGCATCCTGTCATTGGGTACATGATGTTGATATATCTTATTACTGGTGATGTTAATTTTGATCACATGGCCAAGGTAGATCTGCCAAGCTTCTCCACTGTAAAGTTATTATTAGGAAGAGAAAATGTTTTAAATCATATTTCATGGGATCTTATTAGGTTCTTACACATTGAACCTAATTATGTGTTCTTTTTAACAATGGGCTGTTTGTTCATTAATTCAGTTTTTATTTACTGAGGACCTACTGTGTGTCGGGCACTGTGCTGGATCCCACCGTGAACATGACAGACACAGTCCCTGCCTTGTGGAACTTGGTGGGAGGAAACATGAAGCGGAATATTGCCAGAATGGAGTAGAAGCACATAACAAGGGGTTGTACTAGCCTGGGAGGAGGGGAGTGTGGTGGCCAGGTCAGGGGGAGATGGTTATGCTGAGACCTGAGGGGCAGTAAGAATTTTCCAAAAGGGGGGTTAACTCTTTGGATGGAGCCCCCCTCCTTTTCTTTTGAGCTCCCATTTTTAATTGGATAAATTTATATTATTAGAAGGCAATGAGATTGAGAAGGCCG
Organism: Mesoplodon bidens; assembly: GCF_964165515.1. NCBI lineage: Eukaryota > Metazoa > Chordata > Mammalia > Artiodactyla > Ziphiidae > Mesoplodon > Mesoplodon bidens. Next base: position 116,490,912 of record NC_138161.1, read on the forward strand.
TATTTTGCAGTATCTGTGGTGATTGATAACAGATAATTTAATTGACAAGTTTTATAATACTCTGTGTTGAAGAAAGGTATTCTGAATAGAGACAATAAGTATAAAAATATTTGGGCTGAAATATGTAAATACTTACATTAAAACATTAGAACGGGGCTTCCCTGGTGGCGCAGTGGTTGAGAATCTGCCTGCCAGTGCAGGGGACACGGGTTCGAGCCCTGGTCTGGGAAGATCCCACATGCTGCAGAGCAATTAGGCCCGTGAGCCACAACTACTGAGCCTGCGCATCTGGAGCCTGTGCTCTGCAACAAGAGAGGCCGCAACAGTGAGAGGCCTGTGCACCGCGATGAAGAGTGGCCCCCGCTCGCCGCAACTAGAGAAAGCCCTCGCACACAAAGACCCAACACAGCCAAAAAAATAAATAAATAGATAGCGTTCCCTTTAAAAAAAAAAAACACATTAGAATGAGAGTATCTTCTATGTGGCAGAATTTACTGTGAGTTTACCAGGTACTTCAGTATCTATTGGGAGAATATTTTCTCAATAAAAAATAGTGTGGTTTACAGCAAAGGAGCATTGAAGGTGTCAACAGTTTCAAAATTATTAACTACAAGATTCATCTTTAAAGAAGATTACAGGTTATTTTATGAAAAGAGTGAGACTACCTTGGAAAATATCAATGGTAGTATTAGAGTCAGCTAAGAAACTCATTAAAGTAGATGAGCATATATCAAGAATAACCTTTCTACTTGGTTATATTTTAAAACTGAAATAATCACTATAAAGAAGTTTTAAATTTTGCTTTAATGAACAAAATATATGATGCATTTATTTGGGAGAAATTATTTTTGAAAATAGTTTTTGAATAAAACTCTTTTATAAATCTATTAATGTAATGAAATCAAATGGTCGCTTTAAAATATTTCACAAAATTACCTAATATGGACTCTTTTGCACTCAAAAACTATAAATTACGTGATCCCTTTACCCATGGCCCCAGCCAGCAAACCAAGCGCTGATAGCCTGTGAAGGGATTCAGGCTTCTGTCTCCCTAGAAGGCAGGAAAGGGCTGTGAATCCTCATTTCTGTTCTTTGTTCTTATCATCCATCTTTTTCTTGCCACTGGCAACTTATTCATGAGGCCACATAAATTGAACACTTAATTTGTGTCAGAAGCTGCCCTAAGCACTTTACATGGATCAACTCATCTAATTCTTAACAGCAGCCCTATGAATTAGATATTGTTATTATCCCCATTTTACAGATAAAGAAACTGAGGCTCAATTACGTTACCTTACCCAACAGTTCATAGTTCATAAATGGCAAACCCGAGATTAGAGTCGAGAATCTGTGTCGTTAACCACCTTCTATATTTCCCTGTCTCATTCTGCTTTGCCTGCCAAATTTCCAGATTTCTAGTAACTGTTACAGTCATTCAAGGATCTTCTCTCACCCTCTTTCTTTTTTTTAACTTTAATTTTTATTTTTTTATTGTAGTTGATATACAATATTACATAAGTTACAGAGGTACAATATAGTGATTAACAATTTTTTAAATGTTGTATCCCATTTATAGTTGTTATAAAATATTGGCTCTATTCCCTATGTTGTACAGTATATCCTTGTAGCTTATTTTATACCTCTTAATCCCCTACCCCTGTATTGCTCCTTCCCGCTTCCCTCTCCCCACTGGTAACCAATAGTTTGTTCTTTATATCTGTGAGTCTGCTTCTTTTTGTTATGTTCACTAGTTTGTTGTATTTTTTAGATTCCATGTATAAGTGATATCATACAATATTTGTCTTTCTCTGTCTGACTTATTTCACTTAGTGTAATGCCCTCCAAATCCATCCATGTTGCTGCAAATGGCAAAATTTCACTATTTTTTATGGCTGAGTAGTATTTCATTGTGTATGTGTCTGTGTGTGTCTGTGTGTGTATACACACAGACACACACAGACACATACACACCCATCTTCTTATCCATTCTTCTGTTGATGGACACTTAGGTAGCTTCCATATCTTGGCAATTGTAAATAATGTTGCTATGAACATTGGGGTGCATGTATCTTTTTGAATTGGTGTTTTTGTTTTTTTCAGATATATACCCAGGAGTGGAATTACTGGGCCATATATGACAGTTCTATTTTTGTTTTTTGAGAAACCTCCATACTGTTTTCTGCAGTAGCTGCACCAATTTACAGTCCCACCAGCAGTATACAAGGGTTTCCTTTTCTCCACATCCTGGTCAGTATTTGTTATATCTTTTCTTTTTAATAGTAGCCATTATAACAGATGTGAAGTGATATCTCATTGTGGTTTTGATTGCATTTCCCTGATGATTAGTGACATTGAGCATCTTTTCATGTGCCTGTTGACCATTTTCATGTCTTCTTTGAAAACATGTCTATTCAGTTCATCTGCCCATTTTTAATTGGGTTGCTTGGTTTTGATGTTGAGTTATATGAGATATTTGTATATTTTGGATATTAACCCCTTACTGGTCATATCATTTGCAAATATTTTCTCCCATTCAGGAGGCTGTCTTTTTGTTTTATCAATGATTTCCTTTGCTGTCCAAAAGCTTTTAAGTTTAATTAGGTCTCATTTGTTTATTTTTGCTTTTATTTCCTTTACTTTAGGAGATGGATCCAAAAAAATATTGCTGCAATTTATGTCAAAGAGTATTCTGCCTGTTTTCCTCTAGGACTTTTATAGTTGTATATGGTGTTTAAAAAATATATAGTTTTATTTTTGTATATGGTGTTAGAGAGTTTTCTAATTACATTCTTTTACATGTAGCTGTCCAGCTTTCCCAGCACCACTTATTGAAGAGATTGTCTTTTCTCCATTGTGTATTCTTGCCTCCTTTGTTGTAGATTAATTGACCATAAGCGCGTGGGTTTATTTCTGGGCTCTCTATTCTGTTCCATTGATCTATATGTCTGTTTTTGTGCCAGTACTGTGCTGTTTTGATTATGGTAGCTTTGTATTATAGTCTGAAGTCTGGGAGTCTCTCACCCTCTTTCTTAATCTGTATACCTACACTTCTTACTTGTGCCAGAAACAAATCATTACCACCCACCATATGAACACTGAATGGAAGAAGATGGTGGGCAAGCTAGGGAGAAAAGTTCTTATGTTTGTGTAGAGCCTTCATCATACCTTTTTGCTGTATTGTTAAAGTTGAAAAGATCTTTTAAGATCAGAGTGGGAATACTGCTGGATTTGTTGTCAGAAGACCTGGTTTTCTAGTTGTGGCTTCCAATTCCTCATTAACAAGGTGAGCATACTATCTGTTTTGTGTATCTAATACAGTTGTTTTAACCATCGAATTAAAGTGTTAAACTGTAAAGTACTCTACAGATGTTGATTACTTTTATATAAGTAATCATGGAACAGGACCATGCATTTGTGCTATTTGAAGTTTATTAAAAACTCTCATTATGTATTATTTCATTGACTCTCTCAATAACGCTATGACTTAGGTACAATCATCTCCATTTTACAAATGAGGGACTGAAGCTCAGAGAAGTTGAATGCCTCCCTGTAACAGTCAGCTTGGGCTGTCACAACAAAATACCATAGACTCAGTGGCTTAAACAACAAATTTATTTTCTCACACTTGTGGAGGCTGTAAGTCTGAGATAAGAGTGCCTGCATGGTTGAGTTCTGGTGAGGTTCTCTTCCTGGCTTGCAGACAGCAGCTCTCTTGCTGCGTCCTTACATGGCAGAGACAGAAGGAGGGGGAAGGAAGGGAGGGAGAAAGCTAGAGCAAGCTCTCGGATGTCTCCTACAAGGGCATTAATCCTTTATGACCTCATCTAAACCTAATTACCTCCACAAAGCCCCATCCCCAAATATCGTCACCCTGGGGTTAGACCTTCCACATAAGAATCTGAGGATCTATAGCACTCCTTCCCCCTTTCAAGGTCATGTAGCTCACAAGTGGCAAAGCCAGAAATTAAATCCAAGTTTTCCAACTCCAAATCTTGAATTCTTTCCCTAAAACCAGAGGCATCTCACATGATGTTGAAACTAATTCTGTCAGGGCCTTTACCTGGTTGTATCAGATACTTCTTATGATAGATTCCCTTTAAATGGAGATTATGGTGTTTTCCTGTTCACTTACCTGCCTCTTGTGGAAACTGGATTCGAGAACATTTCTTCCCTGGAAGTGATTTCTTTATAAAAAAATACTAACAGGGGGCTTCCCTGGTGGCGCACTGGTTGGGAGTCTGCCTGCCAATGCAGGGGACACGGGTTCGTGCCCCAGTGCGGGAAGATCCCACATGCCGCAGAGCGGCTGGGCCCGTGAGCCATGGCCGCTGAGCCTGCGTGTCTGGAGCCTGTGCTCCGCAACGGGAGAGGCCACAACAGTGAGAGGCCCGTGTACCGCAAAAAAAAAAAAAATACTAACAGATTCTGGGCTGAGCCTACTTGGAAACTTAGGAGTTGCCAAAGGACCTTCTGGTTTTAAGGCACACAATAACTTCAGAAATTATTAATATCATGGAAAGATGAAGTTTACAGAGATTGAAGTTTTGGCCCTTTAACCTATTTAACATAATACGATTTTTAAAATCCTCTTTGATATAATGTGCTTTTTCCTGGTGACCAGTGAAGTTCAGAAGAGTTTCATTATTCTCCTTCAGAAAAAGCGAGGAAGCAATGATTTTATTTTCCTCAGGACTCTCACATCTATAAGCTTATCATTTCCTGTTGAATGTGGTGATATTTGCCGTGGTTAGGGTAAAAATGGAGGCTGTCTTTTGCTCCTTTTACCTCCTATGGATTCTCACTGCTTTAGAGTTTAGGATTTATTGTTTTGCTGCTTGATTGTCCTGTTTTGAAGGTGAAAAATTATTTCGAAGAGTTGATTGCACTTAAAGTGTTAGCTCTTGAAAATTTTATTTCTATATTACTTTATTCCCAAAGAGAGAAATGACTAATTTGTGTTTTACTTTAATACAACATTCTAGTAGGTTATTGTGGAAAAACCCAGGGAAGATTTAAGAAGATATCGCTATAGGAGAACTAGAATCTTTTTCAGATGTCTGGTGACAACAACACAACTCCTAAAACAAAAATTCTTTGTGAGGACCAAATCCACCTAATGTAAATTATTATTTACAATTTTGTTTGGGTTTCTTCTACCTTAAAAGCAGGCATTCATTTAACCAATATCAATTGAGCACCTACTATGTCCCAAGGCCTTTGCTAGGAGCTGAGGATTAAAAACTGAGTAGAGCAGATCTGATAATAGTTGAACAGCAGTGAGAGGCAATGAAAAAAAGTCAATAAATGGTATACACTCAAGGTTCTACAGAAAGTCTGAAGAGAGGCACCCCTTATTCAATTCCCCGTGTTTACTGATACACAATCTAGGAAATGCTTTAAGCAATTTGAGATGGGTTATTTCATATGTCAACTTGACTGAGCCATGGGGTACCCAGATATCTGGTCAGACATTATCCTGGTTATTTCATATGTCAACTTGACTGAGCCATGGGGTACCCAGATATCTGGTCAAACATTATCCTGGATGTGTCTGTGAGGGTGTTTCTGGGTGAGATTAGCTTTTGAATTTGTAGACTGAGTACAGTAGATTGCCCTCCCTGATGTGGATGGGCTTCATCTAATCAGTTGAAGGTCTGGATAGAATAAAAAGGCTGAGTAAGAGAAAATTTCTTCTACCTGACTGACTTTGAGCTGGGACACTGGTCTACTCCTGTGTTCAGACTTGAACTGAAACATAGCTTTTCTTAGATCTCCAGCCTGCCAGCTTTCAAAGTGGAACTACATCACTGGCTCTTCTGGGTCTCCAGCTTGCTGAGGATCGACCTTGGGGCTTGTTAGCCTCCATGATTGCATGAACCAATTCCTTGTTATCTATCTGTATATCTAGTCTATCTATCCATCTATCCATCCACACATCCAGCTGGTTCTGTTTCTCTGGAGTACGCTTACATAACTCTTCCACGTATATCCTGCAGTGGCTTTATTTTATTATTATTTTTAAATATTTATTTGTTTATTTGGCTGTGCCAGGTCTTAGCTGCGACACGCGGGGTCTTTGTTGCCACGTGTGGGATCTTTTTTAGCTGCGGCATGCGAAGTCTTAGTTGCGACATATAGGATCTAGTTCCCTGACCAGGGATTGAACCCTGGCCCCCTGCAATGGAGCGCGGAGTCTTAACCACTGTGGCACCAGGGAAGTCCCCTGTGGTGGCTTTATAAAGTGTCAACTTGACAATGCTGAACTATATTTTCCGGAATTGTCTTCCCTCTATGTTGAAGGTGGGCCACAAACACGTTTTGCACAGGATTTGGAAGCAGTGGCCACATTGCTTTTAGGTGGAGGGGTGGAGCCGGGGGATCGTGGGGGTGGTGGGAGCAGAGACCCCAGGTGCTGTTGTAGGTCACATACCTTGTTGCTATGGGCGGGCCCACTTTGCTGATTAAGAGCTCCAGCTGGGCCTGCAGCGTTTCCACCTGCCCCTGGAGTTGTCTTTGGCTTCCCTGACACATGAACCAAGTGCATGGTTAGCTCTGTGAGAAAAGGCACCCACTGCTACCACAGGGCGCCTGCAGCCCTGAAGCTTTAACAGGTAAGGGACATTGGTTCTAACGCATCTTCCTGGGCTCCAGGTTACACGCACGTGTTGCAGTTGGTCCTCACTCTACATCAGAGTTTCTAAATCTTAGTACTATTGACATTTGGGTGAGATAATTCTTCATTGCGGGGAATTTTCCTTACATTGTAGGATGTGTATCAGCATCCCTGGCCTCTACCTATTGGATGCCAGTATCCTGTCTCCAAGTTGTGACAACCCAAAATGTCTCCAGACATTGACAAATGTCAGGTGCACGGGGGTGGGGAGGATAGGCCCTAGTAACGAACTGCTGCTTTATCTCCATCTTCCCTTCCCAACAACCTGCTGAAGTCTTCAGGTTCTAACACCAGACGTGGAGCCTTACAGAGACCGTAGAACTAATCCCCAAATTGCGAAAGGTCATATCCCTAAATAAACTCCTTACTGGTTATCTCTCTCCCGGTGGTTCAGCTTCTCTGATCAGATCCTCATTGGTGGATTAGTGGTTGAATCTTCCTGAATCTCTCAGACCACTTCCCTCCCTTTCCACCTCCCTTTACACCAACAAGCTCCCATGCCGACCCCATCCCTCTCCCCCACCCCAAGTGAGAAAGCACAACTTTGAAAGACTGACAGTTGTATGCCTGCGCAGAATCTATGTGTAGCCCTGCCGTAGGGACATGTAAACTCTGACCTCCGTGCTGTCAGGGCCTCTGAGGAGCTGGCTGAGCTGAGGCGGAGCTGTGGACAGTCTCAGTGGGATTCAAAGCCACTGGGGATTTTACTGCTTTGTTGAGAACCTAAGCCTAGAGAGCATAGTCACAGGCTTTGTTTTTATAGTCTTCCAACACATTCTGATTACATATCTTTTTCAGAATGATTTTTGTATAGAAATATATTGTATATTTGAACCAATGAAAATAATTTACTGTTCACCTAGTCTGTAGTTCCATAAAACCTAGAATGTTTTATATAGCCAAGTAGAAATTATCAGCAAAGCCTTTATTCCCTGGTAGAAGAGTAAGAAATTCTTGAAAACTTGGTGAGAGTAAGACTGAGCTATGATCAATCTTAATTCATTAAGATTTTTTCATTTTTTAATAAGTGTTATGACCCTAGCACTGTGTTTGATGTTGGGTGTCTGGTGGTCAACCAGACAACCAAGATCTCATGGAGCTTAAAATAGAGTGGAAAAAACATATGTTACACAAATAATCACATGGTCAAGTCTATAAACAATCAGTACAGAGTCCTAGGAAGAGGCCAAATATAGACGGAAGGGGTGGTGAGGGGTGGCTCTACTTAGGGGATGACGGCTCTGGTGAGAAGTAGATGGAAGAGAGTTATAAGCAGGGATGGGAAAGAACTTGGTCCACTCAAAAAAAATGGCAGGAATGCCGGAGTGGCTGGATCATGTTGAACAAGGAGGAGGGGAGGAGGGAGATGAGGCTGCAGAGGAGGGAAGGGATTGGATTGCTCCAGGGCTTGTAGGCCAGGTAAGGAGCCTTAAGGCAGAGTCATTGAAAACCTTAAAGTTAAGAAAGAACACAATCTGATTTAGAAGTTTAAAAGATCCCTCTGTCAGCCATGCGGAAAACAAATTAGAAGGAAGCCAGTATGGGGGAGGCTGTTGTGATGGTCCAGGGGAGTCCAGAGGAGAGATGACAGAGGCCTTGACAAGAATGGTGGCAGTGGAGGTGGTACAGAGTGAATGGGTTAGAGACCTCATCAGGAAGTAGGGTGGATACAACTTAGCTTTGTCTTCAAGGTCAGAGATGCGTGAGAGGAAGACTCCTGGCTTTAGCAACCCAGTGGGTGGGGGGACAAAGAGGGATGGGTGCTATTTGTGTCCTTGCTGCCTCCACAGGACATCTATACCAGGACAGTTGGAAAAATGAGCACTCATTCATCCAAACTTAGTATTGAGCCACTCATGCTACAAAATGGCACTTTACATTATGGACAGAATATCAAGAATAACAGTGGAACCATTTGTTCTTTTTCTTTGTTGATATTTTTGGGGTTGATTCTATTCAATGAGCATTTTAAAATTTTAGTTTAGGCTGTATCTGGCAGTTGCACTTTTTCAGCACTAATCCAAAGATGGACTTTAGTAAAAGTCAGTTTTGAAAGGTGGACACCTGAAAAGTGAGCTTCAGGTAAGGCTGGTTCTAGGAAACATGGTAAAGTGCATTTGCCACATTGGGGGTCCTCTTTGTGGTGGACCTCTGTGATATGCTTGCTCCCACAGGGTGTCCACTTCCCTTATCCAGCCCCTGTTATCCCAAAGATTGAAAGAAGAGTGTCCAGAAGAAAACTGGAACTGTAGATGAGCCTTCCAGCTGCAGAAAGTGAAAAGCAAAGGCATCGCCAAGTACACCACACAGGTGCTAAAACACCAGAACAAGGTGAACTTGCGTGCATAATCATTTTGTACAATTTCGTACAATTTTTTGTAAAGTGGTTCAACAAGTGAATAGTTTGTACAACAAAGTTTTCTCATGGGTACTATGGTTGGACCCATTTGCCCAATGTTTATGCTAGATGTACTGGTGATAAAAAATGAAATCTCTCCAGAGAAGAACAAAAAGGCTAGGACACAGAGGCAGAGTCTGAGAGACAACGTCCCTCGCCATCCCCCGAGCTGGGGTAAAGATTTTTCCTTACCCCAAATCCTACACTAGCATTTCCCAAACTTTAACCACAGATCACCTGCATTAGAATCATCCCTAGGTGCTTCTTAAAAAATGTCGTTGCGTTAGTTGGGTGCTCCGGGAAGCAGACCCTAAGGAGGAATTAGGAGCATGAGAGGTTTATTGGGCAGCAACGCCTGCGAGAGACAAAAGGCGAGGCAGCGGTATTGGGCACGGAAGCTTCACACCACAGTGCCCATCTGACACCCGCGAAAGGAAGAGGGAAGGAAGTGGAAGTGGGCAGAACGTGCCAGAGTGTGACACAGATCTGACAAAATCTCAGCCAACCCAGTGGGGAGTTTCAGAGCAAAGACTGCCCATTAGAGCCTCACTATGGGCAGAAATGGCCATGTCCTAGTACCCCCACCATACTTAACTGGTTGGGGGGAAGAGTGTGGCTTTGGCTCAGAAACTAAGGTGGATCCGGCAGGTGCTAACCCCTGGAGGTCGGTAGCTGACTGTGCTCCTCACAGCTGAAAGGCAAGCTCTTTTTTGGAGGGCATTGGAGTGATTCTCCTCTGTGGCTCCATAGCCAGTGTCCCCCGGCCACCCTGGGCCTCCTGCCTTCGAACCTCTGAAGGTGGGGCCCTGGAACCTGCACTCTAACAAGCTTGCCAGGTGATTCTGATGCACCCTGAGGTTTGAGAACCTTTGTGAATCTGCGTACATTCAGTCGGTATGGTGTCCCTTGATGTCACAGTTCACCCCAAGATTCACCTAGGTCTATATCCGTTAGGCATGCTTTTGGCTAAAAACAGCAGAGGCTTAAGCAAAAAGATATTTAAGTCTTTCACAAAACAGGAAGTCTGAAAGTAAGTATTTCCAGGATTTGGTCTAAAGGCTCAATAGTATCATCAAAGACCCAGGCTCTCTGTGTCTTTCTGCTCTGCCATCCTCGTAGTGAAGGTTTGCTTTCTTATGCTTGTCAATGTACAGTCACCAATTGCTGCCATGGCTTCAAAAGTTATATCCCCAAATATCTGGAGATTCAGAGCAGGAAAGAAAAGGATGAAAAGAACTTTGATTTTACTGGAGAGGAGAATGTTTCCCAGATGTGCTCCAGCTAACTTCTTCACGTTTAGTAAGAGTACATAGCCACCTGTAGGTGCAAAGTGACTAAAAAAATGAGTTTCTAAAATTGCCAGAACTGGCTTAGACCCATTGTAATTCAACTCCTGGAGGTAGGGACATGCATCCCGAACAAAGTCAGAGTTGTATTAGCATAAAACAGATGGAGAGGGGAGAGAGGAGAATGGCTTTTATAGGTAATGTATAATATTTACTACAATTCCTTTAAATTTATTTCTTTAATTAGAATGATGTGCTTAGGTGTATAATAGGTTAAAATTCCCTGAATTTTTTTAACAGCCCAGCTTCTGATGGAGAAAAATCTTTTTATTTATTTTTTAAAAGATTTATTTATTATTTATTTTATTTTATTTATTTTTGGCTGGGTTGGGTCTTAGTTGCGGCACGTGGGATCTTCACTGAGGCATGCGGGATCTTTTGTTGTGGTGCGCGGGTTTTCTCTTCTCTAGTTGTGGCGCGCAGGCTCCAGGGCGCGTGGGTTCTGTAGTTGTGGCATGTGGGTTCTGTAGTTGTGGCACGTGGGTTCCAGAGCGCGTGGGCTCTGTAGTTTGCGGCACGCAGTCTCTCTAGTTGAGGCGGGCGAGCTCAGTAGTTGTGGCACACGGGCTTAGTTGCCCCGCAGCATGTGGGATCTTAGTTCCCTGACCAGGGATCTAACCCACGTCCCCTACACTGCAAGGCAGATTCTTTACCACTAGACCACCCGGGAAGTCCCGGAGAATGATCTTTTTAAAAAGAGCCACACATTCATTCACACCTGACTAATATTTTCTGAGCACCTTAGATTCCAGTGAATGCAGATGATATACAAAATAAATACATCTCATAGTCTTTTTAAAAGCTATAAATCCTATGGGAAACAATCAGGCAGGGAAGTAGAATAGGGAGTGATGAGGGCATGTGATTTTGAGCTGAGTGACTAGGAAGGATTCTGTGGGGAAATGACTTTAATAAGGGAGCAAATCACATAGTTATATGAGGCGGAGGGAAAGGGAGAGGGAGCAGTCGTGGCAGAGGGAATAGCAAATCCAAAGCCCTGAGGCGGTGGCATGCCTAGTGAGTTAAAAAAGACTCCAAGGAGGCCAGTGTGGTTGGAGTGGAGAGAGCAAGGGGAGGACAGTGGGAGGTGAGTGGGAGCTGGAACTTCGAGGGCCGGGTATGCCCTTTAAGGACCTTGGCTTTTACTCTGAGTGAAATGAGGAACCACGGAGTATACAAGGGACATAATTTGACTTGGGTTTTACAGGGACTACTCTGGCTGCTGTGCTGTAGTAGACTGCAGAGATGGGACCAGGGTGGAAACAGGAAGAACAGTTAGGAGGTTCTTGTAATAACTGAGGCCAGACGATGGTGGCTTGGACCAGGATGGTAGCAGTGGAGCTGGTGAGAAGTCGACAGAGCCTGGAGATACCTTGAAAGCCAAGTTAAGGATTCGAGGCAGTTGGGATATGGATAAGAAAAAGAGGGGAGTCAAGAATGTTTGCAAGCATTGCAACTATGCGATGACTAAGCAACAAGGAGATGGACCTGCCATTAACTGAAATGTGGCAGACTGTGGGTAGATCAAGTTTGAGAAGATCATTAGCTGGTTTTGAACACGGTGGGTTTTGAGATGTCTATCAGATGTTTAAGTGCCTGTGTCAGGTACGTGGCTGGCTCTGAGTGTGGGGTCCGGGGGAATGTTAGGTTTGGAGATACACATTTGAGCACCACCACTATGTAGATGTATTTAAAGCCATGAAAGTGGATGAGCTCATTCAGAGGGGAGTGTAGATAGAAAAGACGTGAGGACCAAGGACCGATCTGGAACTTCAGTGCAGGAGGAACTAGCACAGGAGACTGAAAATGGCCAATGAAGTAGGTAGAGAACCAGGAGAGTCCTGAAGGTCAAGTGAGGAAAGTGCTTCAAGGACGATGGAACAATTAATTGGTATGCAAAGTAATATTGGGACTGAAAATCGACCCTTGGATTTGCCAGCATGGTGGTCATTTGGTACCTCCACAAGGACAGGTTGGATTAGGGGGTGGAGTCAAAAGTCTGACTGCAAAAGGTTAAGAGAGAATTGTAAGAGAGGACTGGACACAGCAAATCAGGTTACTCTCCTGAGGAGTTTTGCTCTAAAGGGTAACAGAGAAATGGGAGGGTAGCAGGAAAGGTCAGTGGGGGTCAAGAGAGAGTTTGTTGTGTGTTTTTAGGATAAGAGAAATCATGCAAGCTTTTATACTGCTGGGAATGATGAGGTAGGGGACTGGGATTTTAGACACAAGTGGAGGTGCTGGCCTGGGATAGAGTTCATGGAGCATGAGGATGGAAGGCAGAGGACTTGGGGACATGGGCTGTGGGTCGGTAGCTGTGATGGAGGGAATTTGCAGAACTTCTCCTCTGGTTGCTTCTATTTTCTTGGTGAAAAAGGTCATTGGCTACAAGGGTGAATGGGAGAGGGGGGCCCAGAGTTGAAGGACAAAAAGGTGGGAAATTGTCATGTGGGAGAATGAACAGACCAGGGAGATGTTGTACAACTGGTGGGCAGCATGACGGTCCTACTGGTAGTATATTTTCTCTGGCCACTTTTTTAGTTGCATGGATGCAGGTGCAGAGCATGCAGAGAGTTGGATTTAACCCAACTCTTTCAAGTTTTGCCAGGTAAGAACAATGAAGCAAGAGAGGGGAACAAGGGAGTTGAAGGTGTATGAAAGACACGATTTTAATAACTGATCATGGAATTCTGGCTGGTAAAAGACAGAAGTGATGATATGAAGCAAGGTGACAGAAAGTTCTCAGCCATGGGAACAATGGATCTTAGGTCCCAGAGGGCAGAAGGATTCCTGGAGTTGGGATATGTGGTAGGAAGAATAATTCCTCCCATCATTCCCATCCTGAGATGTCCACATCCTAATCCCTAGAATATGTTAGGTTACCTGGCAAAGGGGAATTAAGGTTGCAAATGGAATTAAGGTTGCTAATTAGATGATCTCAAAATAGGAAGGTTATCTGGGGGGGGGCCTGGCAATGTAGTCACAGGGCCCTTAAAAATGGAAGCATGTAGGAGAAGAGTCGGGCAGATGTAACTATAGAAGGTCAGGGTGATGTGATTTAAGAAGGACCCGACTTGCTTATGCTGGTTTTGAAGGTGGCAGAAGGCGGATCTGAGCCAAGGAATGCAGGCGGCTTCTAGAAGCTGGAAAAGGCAGGAAGTAGACCCCACCCAGATCCCACCAAAAGGAACACTGCCCTGCCAGTATCTTGATTTGAGCCTGGTGAGATCCATCAGTGTCCTCATTGTTATTCATCTCTTCGTAAAGATGTGAAAATGAGGGCTTCCCTGGTGGTGCAGTGGTTGAGAGTCCGCCTGCCAATGCAGGGGACACGGGTTCGTGCCCCGGTCTGGGAAGATCCCACATGCTGCTGAGCGGCTGGGCCCGTGAGCCATGGCCGCTGAGCCTGCGCATCCGGAGCCTGTGCTCCGCAACGGGAGAGGCCACAACAGTGAGAGGCCCGCGTACCGCAAAAAAAAAAAAAAAAAAAAAAAAAAAAGATGTGAAAATGATACTCCATCCATAGTTAAGAGCAACAAAGAGTGTCCCACCCTCAAGCATCCCACCCCTGCTGTGAGCTTTCCTTCTCCACCCAGCAGGGGAGCCCCAGCACTTTATAATTACATGTTAATGAAGAACAGAATCCTTCCTCGTTTTATTTTGCATTTCATTTCCAGAGGAATTTGATGTGTGTGTGGAGAAGGCTGGGTGTGAGGAAATGTAAACAGTGCTCATTTATTACAGCTTTAATTTAGACCAGATCTCCCCCTAATCCAATTCTGAGTAGCACAGTTTATACTAGTGAGCAGTAAACACTAATAAAGATCAGCTGCAGGAAAGGGGAGGGCCACATCTTCTGCTGGGTATGCCTGCTGGTGAAAAAAACAAACAAAAACCTCGAATACATTCACAATTTGCCACATCATTTTGACCTACATATAGAAACCATGACAAAATTTTGGTTTTATCTGACTAGTTCTGTGAGGTGTGTTCTTCCAACTATCTGGTTGACTACCTTACCTCAGACTATATACACAGGGCTTTACCTTTGACCTTGTCACTACCATATAAGCCCTACAAAATCTCAAGTTCACCATCTGAATGTCTAGCTCCTTCCCTCTAGTATGCTGTGTTACCGTTCTATTGTGCTGTGGCTTAAACAGCAACGCTGGGAGAGGAGTGTGGCCAGCCTCCAGGATTAGGCAGATAGCATCTTAGGCCAGCTGTGCAGGGAGTCGTACCCTGAGAGTCCCCATTCCTCCATCTGTGTAATGAAGATGGAAATAGTTTAACCAGCCTCACAGGGTTTCCGTGAAAACTTGATAGTTGATTTCTTTTTAAATTTTTTTCCTTTAATTTTCAGCTCTGCTTCTTCTATCACAGACTCTTTCATGTATGTTTGTATGTATTTATTTATTTTGGCTTCACAGCATGGCCTGTGGGATCTTAGTTCCCTGACCAGGGATTGAACCTGTGCCCTCAGCAGTGAAAGCACAGAGGCCTAACCACTGGACCACCAGGGAATTCCTGAGATAATTGATTTTAAAAAGTGCTTGCACATTGCCTGGTACAGTGCTTAAGGAAGGAAGGTTATTATTATTGTCATCTCTGTTCTTGGCAGTGAAGCATGGAAGAGATGGGAGGAAACCTCTGATCCCATTCCATATTCCCTTCCCCCCAATGCTGGCCATCTTGGGTTTAACTCAAAACTTTGCATTTGATTTAAAATTTGACTCTTAAGCCATGTCTTCCTATAACACTTTCCCAAATCCTTAATAAAGAGGAAATACTCAGGATATAAGATTAACATACAGAAATTGGTTGGATTTCTTTACACTAACAGTGAAATATCAGAAAGGGAATGTAAAAGAGCAATACCTTTTAAAATCACACCCCCCAAAAAAAATTTCTTAGGAATAAACCTGACCAAGGAGGTGAAAGACTTATATGCTGAGAACTATAAAACATTAATAAAGGAAATTGAAGATGATTCAAGGAAATGGAAAGATAGCCCATGATCTTAGATTAGAAGAATTAATATTGTTAAAATGGCCGTACTACCCAAAGCAATTCACAGATTTAATGTGATCCCTATCAAATTACCCAAATTACATTTTTCACAGAACTAGAACAAATAATCCTAAAATTTATACAGAACCATAAAAGACCTAGAACTGCCAAAGCAATCCTGAGGAAAAAGAACAAAGCAGGGGGCATAACCCTCCCAGGCTTCAGACAATACTACAAAGCTACAGTAATCAAAATGCCATGTTATGCCGTTTGTAATCAAAACAGACATATGGGTCAACAGAACAGAATAGAGAGCCCAGAAATATACTCACACACCTATGGTAAATTAATCTTCGACAAAGGAGGCAAGAATATACAATGGGAAAAAGACAGTCTTTTCAGCAAGTGGTGTTAGGAAAGCTGGAGAGCTGCGTGTAAATTAATAATGTTAGAACACACCCTCACATCATACACAAAAATAAACCCAAAATGGCTTAGACTTAAACATAAGACAAGACACCATAAGACTCCTAGAACATAGGCAAAACATTCTCTGACATAAATCATACCAATATTTTCTTAGGTCAGTCTCCCAAGGTAATAGAAATAAAAGCAAAAATAAACAAGTGGGACCTAATCAAACTTACAAGCCTTTGCACAGCAAAGGAAACCATAAACAAAACAAAAAGACAATCTACAGAATGGGAGAAAATATTTGCAAACAATGCAACTGACAAGGGCTTAATCTCCAAAATATACAAACAGCTCATACAACTCAACAACAAAAAAACAAACTCCCCAATTGAAAAATGGGCAGAAGACCTAAATAGACATGTCTCCAAAGAAGACACAGAGATGGCCAAAAGGCACATGAAAAGATGCTCAACATTGTTAATTATTAGAGAAATGCAAATCAAAACTACAGTGAGGGGGCTTCCCTGGTGGTGCAGTGATTAAGAATCCGCCTGCCAATGCAGGGGTCATGGGTTCGAGCCGTGGTCCAGGAAGATCCCACATGCTGTGGAGCAGCTAAGGCCATGCCCCACAACTACTGAGCCTGCGCTCTAGAGCCCCAAGCCACAACTACTGAGCCTGCATGCCACAACTACTGAAGCCCGTGTGCCTAGAGCCCATGCTTCACAACAAGAGAGGCCACCACAATGAGAGGCCCGTACACTGCAATGAAGAGTAGCCCCCGCTCGCTGCAACTAGAGGAAAGCCCACATGCAGCAACGAAGACCCAACACAGCCAAAACTAACTAACTAACTAACTAACTAAATAAATAAATAAAAACCAAAAAAAACAAAAAACTACAGTGAGGTGCGACCTCATACCAGTCAGAAGGGCCATCATTAAAAAGTCTACAAATAACAAATGCTGGAGAGGCTTTGGAGAAAAGGGAACCCTCCTACACTGTTGGTGGGAATGTAAGTTGGTGCAGCCACTATGGAAAACAGTATGGAGGTTCCTCAAAAAGCTATAGGGTTGCCATATGATCCAGCAGTGCCACTCCTGGGCACATATCTGGACAAAACTATAATTCACAAAGATATATGCACCCCTATGTTCATAGCAACACTATTCACAATAGCCAAGACATGGAAACAACCTAAATATCCATCAACAGAGGAATGGATAAAGATGTACATATATACAATGGAATACTACTCAGCCATTAAAAAGAATGAAATAATGCCATTTGCAGCAACATGGATGGATCTAGAGACTATTATGCTAAGTGAAGTAAGTCAGAAAGAGAAAGACAGATATCATATGATATCGCTTGTATGTGGAATCTAAAATATGGCACAAGTGAACCTATCTACAGAAACAGAAACAGACTCACAGACATAGAGAACAGACTTGTGGTTGCCAAGGGAGAGAGGGGTTTATGGAATGGATGGATTGCGAGTTTGGGATTAGCAGATGCAAACTGGTATATATAGAATAGATGCACAACAAGGTCCTACTGTAGAGCACAGGGAACTATATTCAGTACCCTGGTAAAAACTATAATGGAAAAGAATATGAAAAAGAATATATAACTGAGTCACTTTGCTGTACAGCAGAAATTAACACAACATTGTAAATCAACTATACTTCAAAAAATAAAACTAAAAGAGGAAACACTGATTTTCTTGCTAATTCATATAATGATGAATGAGTAAGGGCACTTTGTAAGAAGATACATTTTTCCTCAAAGAGCTTATACATGTTCTTTAAAGATGGAGCTGTACTTTCCAATATGGTAGCCACTAGCTGCATGTGGCTATTTAAATTTAAATCAATTACAGTTGTTTCTTAATTAAAACTTCAGTTCCTTGCCTGTGCTAGCCACATTTCAAGTGCTCAATAACCACTTGTGGCTGTTGGCTACCACACTGGACAATAAAGATATAGAACATCCATCACTGTCCTGTTGTATTCATGCTAACTGGCTGAAACTGGTGTCCAATAAACACAAAATTGAAAGTCAAGGAGATGGGCACACAGTATTGAAAAACAAGGTGGGAAGGTAAAGAGAAATTTTATTGATTCCGTAAATTTGTGAAGAACTGGTCCTGCATTTTTCTGTAATAAAACCACTAAACACTGAACAAAATTGCCCATAACTTTTCTGTGGAGGATGTGAGAAGGAAAGCTCAATAGGTATTTTTAAGCTTTTGACAATTCTACTGAAGTACTTTATTTTGCCTAACAGAGATTCACTCGTTCATCCCATATTTACTGAGTGCCTCCCCTGTGCCAGGTGAAGGGTGAGTGAGCAGTGTGGATACCTGTGGGGGGAGGGTTGAGGGGCTATGGAAGAAGTAGGTCAGGCTGAGGAGGACCAGGAATGTAGAGGTGGGAAATAGACTGGAAAGAGAGGGTAGGAGGAAGCAGATTGGTCAGAGAAGGCACTCCTTTAGAAGACTTGAAGCCGATAAGGGGTTGAGCCACGTGGCCACCTTGAGGGAGAGAGCCTGCAGGAGCACAAGTCCTGAGGCAAGGGCACACCTGGCATATCCAAGGAGGCCGACGTGCCTGGAGCAGAGAGAGTGAGGCGGGAGTGAGGGAGACAGGTCTGAGAGGTAATGGGGGAGGGGCAGATCACATTTAGTTTTATAGGGCATTGTTAGTACGGGTTTCTACTGGGTGTGAGACAGAGAGTCAGCAGAGTTTTCAGAGCAAGACAGCTGGATCCAACTTGGGGTTTAGAAAGAGTCTTCCGCATCCTGAGTTGAGAGGGTGGTTGCTTAGACCAGAGTGGTAACGGTGAGAAGTGGTGGTTTCTGGATGAATTTTAAGGGACAGCCAACGTAATGTGTTGATGGATTGGACGCGTGGCGTGAGAGAAATAGAGGAATCAAGATGACTCTAAAGTTTTTGGCCTGAGTAACTTCAAAGATTGCCATCAACCAATGCTGAAGGCTGTAGGTGGAGACGGTGTTTTCCTTTTTGGTGGGGAGGGGAGGATGGATCAAAAATCCTGTCTTGGATGGAAGCAACCTAAATGTCCTTCAGCAGATGAATGGATAAAGAAGATGTGGTGTGGGCTTCCCTGGTGGCCTAGTGGTCGGGAGTCCACCTGCCGATGCAGGGGACACGGGTTCATGCGCCGGTCCGGGAGGATCCCACATGCCATGGAGCGGCTAGGCCCGTGAGCCATGGCCAGTGAGCCTGCGCATCCGGAGCTTGTGCTCCGCAATGGGAGAGGCCACAACAGTGAGAGGCCCGCGTACCATGAAAAAAAAAAAAAAAAAAAGATGTGGTGTGTATATATACAATGGAATACTACTCAGCCGTAAAAGAGAAGGAAATAATGCCATTTGCAGCAACATGGATGGACCCAGAGATGATCATACTAAGTGAAGTAAGTCAGACAGAGAAAGACAAATATATGATACTGCTTATATGTGGAATCGAAAAAAGTGATACAAATGAACTTATTTACAAAACGGAAATAGACTCACAGACATAGAAGACAAACTTACAGTTACCAAAGGGGAAGGGAGGAGGGATAAATTAGGAGTTTGGGATTATAATGTACACACTGCTATATATATAAAATAGATAACCAACAAGGACTTACTTACAGCACAGGGAACTATATTCAATATCTTGTAATAACCGATAATGGAAAAGAATATGAAAAAGAATAGATATATAATGAATCACTTTGCAGTACACCTGATACTAACACAACATTGTAAATCAACTACATTTTGATAAAATTAAAAAAAAAATTCAGTCTTGGACATGTTGAGTTTGAGATCTTTAAGTGGAGAGGTTGGATATAGATGGCTGGATATAAGAGTGTGGAGATCCCTGCAAAAATCAAATGTTTGGAAATAGAGTAAGATAAAATTTGACAAACAGACTAGTAATTGGATCTAGAAACCATAAAACCAGATAAGTCTAATCATCATAAATTATTAACATCACTTACAAACAAAGAAATACACAACTGGCTATGGGTTGGATCTTTTCCTCCAAGGTGTCTGCAGTTTGTTTGAGAGCAAGTGGAAAGATTAGTACAGTTACCTGTCCTGTTTTTACGTGAATCTTGAATTTTATTAAGATCTGCTTAAAGCAACGTATACATGGACGGACACATATAGATTCAGCAACATCTATATCCACCTAGTTCAGAACAACAGCCATGAGCAACATGCTCCTCAAAGAGCACTTGAAATGTGACTGGTCCCAATTGAGATGTGCTGTGCTTGTAAGATACACATCTGAGGTCAGAGATTTAGTATGAAAAAAAGAACACAATAGCTCATTAGTGATTTTCAAAATATCGATTACATGTTAAAATGTTGTTTGGGGTATACTGAGTTAAATAAAATGCATTATTAAAATTATGCACCTATTTATTACCTATTTCTTTTTACCTTTTTTAACGTGACTACTAGAAAATTTGACGTGGTCCCCATTATATCTCTATTGACCAACACTGGTCTAAAGTGTGTCTCTTAGGCTTAAATTTTTGAAAACAAATGGCTTTTCTTAGGAAGAAAGTACAGGCGAACCTGGATATGCCTGTAGTTTGTAATGCTTTCTCCATTGTGAAGAAGAGGATCCAGAAATCATCAGTGACATGGGCTGTATCCTCCAGGAGGCTCTGAAATCAGTCCTAATAGAGAAGCCGAATTACAAGGTCTTAAAATTCTAGTCCTCCCACCCCCAACTTGAAATTAAAAGCAGTGATTGTGTCCACATTGTCTGACTTGATGCTGCTGGTGTGTGACACAAGAGCTGGTTTCAGGCAGCTCAGCCCCGCGCTGTCCTCCCTGAATGGATAATGAAGGCTGGGCTGAGCCCCCCACCGCTCTCCCGTGTGGCTTGACACCTCGTGCCTGCTCAGACTTGCAAGATGAGAGGGAAGAATGGTTCTGAGAACCCCTGGGAAGTGTGGGGGAACCCCTGCTGTTCTCTAAAAGGCATTCTAAGGGAAGACTTCACAGAAAATCAATTGCTATCACTTAAGACCTTTTCTTTAACTCACTATATTCCACTGCAGGCTTATTTTTTTCTTAGAAGGGGACAAAGCGATGTGTGAAAAATTGTATACTTCCTGTGGCGTCTTTGAAAGCAAGTTTATAAATTCCTAATATGCATTCCTATTAGTGAGGAATCTCAGAGAGAAGAGGGTGTCAATAAAAATCATCCCCTAGGACAGATGACGGCTTTTGAAACAGGGAGAAAGGGCATTGTTGGAACAGATTGGTGTGGGTTCAGGAAAGACAAGTGAATTTGAAGAAAGGAAAGGCGTTGAGGTGAGACACAAGGCTCCCTACCCCCTCCCGGCCCTTTCATGCCTTTGCTTCCCTGTGGGTTGAGGCTTTCATTCTCAAGGGGAATCAGGGAGGATTTCTGCTGGAAAGACCGGATCCCCATTAGCTCAAGGATTTCCTCCTTTTGCTCTCTCTGCCCCTAATACTCTGTATTTTTATTTTATTTATTTATTTGTTTGTTTATTTATTTATTTTCTTTGCGGTACGCAGGCCTCTCACTGTTGTGGCCTCTCCCGTTGCGGAGCGCAGGCTCTGGACGCGCAGGCTCGGCGGCCATGGCTCACGGGCCCAGCCGCTCCGCGGCATGTGGGATCCTCCCGGACCAGGGCACGAACCCGTGTCCCCTGCATCAGCAGGTGGACTCTCAACCACTGCGCCACCAGGGAAGCCCCAATACTCTGTATTTTTAAATCAACATTTTAAAGTATGTTGGCTACTTTTACCCCAGTGTGCTGCGTGGTTAAGAGCACGGGTTCCGGAGGCTGACAACGCCGGGTCTAATGCAGGTCCGCTACTTCCTAGCTAGGGGACCTCAGTGAGCCGCCTCCGCGCCCCAGCCCCCTTCCTCCTCTGTTAGTGAGAGCACTGCCGATGGTCTCTGCCCTGGGGGCTGTGGGAGGGAGTGAGGTAGCATCTGTGTGATGGGGTGAGGGTCTGGCACATGGCCAGTGCTCAGAAATGTTAGCTCTTTTATCATTTTAAAAATCAGGTACAGGGCCTCCCTGGTGGCGCAGTGGTTGAAAGTCCGCCTGCCGATGCAGGGGATACGGGTTCGTGCCCCGGAGGATCCCATATGCCGCGGAGCGGCTGGGCCCGTGAGCCATGGCCGCTGAGCCTGCGCATCCGGAGCCTGTGCTCCGCAACGGGAGAGGCCACAACAGTGAGAGGCCCGCATATCGCAAAAAAAAAAAAAAAAAAAAAAAAAAAAAAAAATCAGGTACAGTTTTAAGGAACAAACTGTAAAGTAAGCATGTCTGTAGTTAACAGACATCAGAATGTCACATCACTCAGTT
Source organism: Mesoplodon bidens (assembly GCF_964165515.1). Classification (NCBI taxonomy): domain Eukaryota; kingdom Metazoa; phylum Chordata; class Mammalia; order Artiodactyla; family Ziphiidae; genus Mesoplodon; species Mesoplodon bidens. The sequence goes on from NC_138161.1 coordinate 116,513,130, forward strand.
GGACTTATTTTGGTGCAAGGCACTCAACAGTGTGTATCAGGTGCTTGGCTGTTGGCCATGGAGACCAATCAATGGGTCATTTCTTAGGTGTGATAACCAAGAACAGGGACAGCGTGCTTCTTAATACACACACACACACACACACAAACAAGATCCCCTTCCCCTACTAAAATAGCGAGCATTAATATAATAAATCAGTGATTCCTAACATTTGTATATAGTATAAAATGTGGCTGGCTGCTGCTGTTTGGATCTAAAAGTCAGTCCCCCTGTGGAGCCGGGGATGGGGAGAGCTGTCCAGGCATCCATTCGGAGTAAGGCCCTCTCTGTTTCTTCCTCTGTGACAGTGCTTTCTAGGACTGTTGTGAGGATTAAAGGGTTAATGCATATGAGCCTTAGCTCAGTGGCTGGCATATGATATCCATTATTCCTAATATTCTTGCTATTGGAAACCCTTGACTGATCATAACTGGTGCTTTCCAGCTGCATGGACTCGATGGCCTCTGGAATGAGCATCTTTGGTGTTGGGTCATAGTCCTGATGTGGCCCCAGATCACCCATGAAAGCTTGGGTCTGAAGATTTCATAAGCTCTGTGCCTACTTCTAGAATTCCAGAATGTTTGTGTTGAAGGGAACTGGAGAACATTTCCTGCTTGCCTAACCCAGGCCCCCGGAGGTCTAGCAGTTTGAGGTCCCACAGTCTGTGCCTGCCAAAGTCAGGCCTAGAACACAGTGGTGTGGGTTACAGTGCACCCATTAAAACCGTTGCTGTGACTATCCAGGGATCTTCCTTGTTGCTGTATAAAATTTACCAGGACAGGGCTTCCCTGGTGGTGCAGTGGTTGAGAGTCCGCCTGCCGATGCAGGGGACACAGGTTCGTGCCCCGGTCCGGGAAGATCCCACATGCCACGGAGCGGCGGGGCCTGTGAGCCATGGCCACTGAGCCTGCGTGTCTGGAGCCCGTGCTCTGCAACGGGAGAGGCCACAGCAGTAAGAGGCCCGCGTGCCGCAGAATAAAGAAAAATTTACCAGGACATTCCCAATGTGGCACGCTGGAACACTGCCAGGCCCAAGTCTTCAGGCTTTGGACAAGGGAGAGGGGAACTCTTCATTCCTGAGCTGGCCTGGAACAGGAGTCCACGGAGGGGCTGGGAGGGGCAAGAGTGATGGTCAGATCAGGTGTGGCCCAGGGGAGCTGAAGAGCATGCTCGTGGGCTCTGAACTGAAAGCTCTCCGCTCTCCAGACAAGAGATGCTGCAAATTGAAATGGCTGAGTTTGAAGTCAGGCTGCTCTGGGGTCCATTTCACTCTCGCTGTAGCACCTGCTTCCTGCCTTCCTCAGGAGGGCACAGTGGGGGCCATGGGGAGGAGGGGAGGGGTGGGCAGGAGAGGAGGAAGTGGAGGTGGGGCAGTAATGGGCATAGGCTGGCAGTTCCATGTGGATAGAGAGGTTAAGAGGCAGGGGATGGGGAGGGAACACACTGGAGTAACAATGACCATTTATTAAGGTATTTGTTGGAGGAATCAATGCCCAAAGCACTTCCTATGTATTTTCCCACTCTGTCTGGGGCCAGAGCATGGATATCCCCATTACACAGATGAATGAAAAGAGTCTCCCTGAGCTTAAGACTGGAGAGCTAGGATTTAAACAAAGCCAGGCAGTCTCCAAAGCCACGATGAGCTCGCGCTCACCCACCAGTCCTTCTCCCCTTAACCCCTTCAGAGAAGTGGAAATATGTCCATTCAAAACCAGCAAATAGTGGGTGGGCTAGGCTGGGGGAGAGAGGAGCATGTATCTTGCTTGGTAGCAAAAGTTTACTGAGAGGTTGAAGAAAGTTCCAGAGAGTAGATGCAATAGAATATAGCTTATGGATCTCCCTCTGAGAAGTGAGGGGATCTCTCCAACCATTCTAGGGGCTCTTGCTATGAGAAAAGGAGAAAAGGGAGCAGAGGGTAGCAAATTCCCTGGATTCCTGGGGCCAGACCATGGGGGTAGTGATGGAGTCTACAGTCATGCAGCTGCAACTTATTCCGTGCAAAACCCTGTGGTGAGTCCTGTGAGAAACAGAAAGCTGTCACAGCCATATCTCCTTTTCAAGAAAATTATGGTCTCCTGGGGGATGCACATTGACACAAGTCACAAAAGATACTTAGAAAAAGTCAGATCAAGTGTCATTGGCATTAACTGGAGAAAGAAGTTACTTATGATAGGTTTACAAGGAAAAGCTTCATGGATGAGGTGGCATCTGAAGAATGGGTGGTATCTTTACCCAAGGAATTGGGAGATATTCCAGGCAGAGATAAAGGCTGGAAGCCGGAAAGTGTGGAGGGTGTGTGAAGAGAACTGTAAGCAATTTGGTTTGGCTTGACCATCAGTGAGGGGAGAAAAGTGGGAAACAACGGCAGGAAGACAGGTTAGGTTGAAACTGGAGGACCTTGTGAGTCACTTTATTTTGAGGCAGTGGAGACTCATTGAAAACATTTCAGTAAGGGATGGCATGAAAAGTCCTTTGCAGAGGAGGAGTACTCCTACCCTTCCTAATCTTTTGCAGTACTGGACAGACAGAGGGAGAAGGCAGGACCATAGAGGAGGCTTCTGCAGCAGTTCTGGGAAAGAGGCAATGAGGTTCTACACTGGAGTTCCTTTGCCTGGAACATGTTCCCCACCCTCCTTTCTTCTCCATTATAGCCTGTATTACAACCATAACTACATGATTTCTTGTATAGTCAAGTTGTCACCATTCCAACTGTAAGTTCCATGAGGCCAGTGCTGGGACTCTGTCATACTGCTGTATCTCCAGAGTCCAGTTTAGTTCCTGGCACACGGTGGGTATTTATACCTGTTTGTGGGACGAATGAATAGGAGTGGGTAACTTAGGGCAGGGTATAAGATAGGATTCAAGCACTGAGGTATAAGAGGCATATAACTGGCTGGATGTGGCAATTGATTAGCTGTGCAAGGGCAAGGAGACGGCAAAGACAAGGCCAAGTTTAGAACCCATAGGTTTTTCCTGGGACAAAACGCAGTAGTACAGACAAAGGAAGAAAAGGGAGCTTGATGGGGGCATATTCAGGTTTAAAAACAACATCTAGAGGATCTTCCAGGTATAAATGTCTAGTAGGCATTTGGAAATACAAGTCTGGATACCAGGGTAGCAATCAGGGCTGCAGGTAGAGGTGGGAGGCACGGGGCTGCTCTCTTGAAGTCTCGTTCTCCTTCCCTGCTTGCAGTGGTAGTGCTGGGTATGTAGGAAGGGAGCACTTCCTACCCCTCTGAAGTCAGACACGGCAATGTGACTGGATTGGCCAGTGAAATCCGAGCCAGATATGTGCATTACTGCTGGGTGGAATCACGTAAGAGCTGGTGTGAGCTTCTCCACGTGCCCTTAGTCCTGCCGTCTCACCAGTAGCATTCCACATGGTACACGTGTCTCAGACCGGGTCCTGAAGTGAGCACAAGGACAGCACCCTGCCAGCCTGCAATGGACACGCAGTGCAAATGAAGTAAACCTTTGACGTCTGAGCCACTGAGACTCGGAAGCTATTTGTTACAGCCGCATAACCTGGTCTGTCCTGACTGATACGAGAACCACGTGTGCAAGGAGGTCATCTGGTTGGTTCAGCACTTATTTATGGGTCCTTGTTCTGCAGGCACTGCATTAGGTGCTAGGGTCACCGTGGTGAGCAAGACAGACATGGTTCCCAGGGAGAGAGAAAGAGAAGAGGAAAGAGAACAGGAGTGGGGTGAGAGGAGTTTCTGTCAGGGAACCGGAAGAGGACACAGATGGTACGAGGCTCCAGGAAGCCCCTAGGAGCAGGAGAACACAGCAGAAGCCACGGGAGAGCAGCCTGGGCCCTGCCTCAGACCCTCAGGAGAGGGGAAAGGGCAGGAGGAAGTGGCTGCGGGGTAAGCCCTCCCGGGCTTGCTTCCCCAGTGCAGACGTTCTGAGCTGTGGTCCTGGACCAGCAGCACCAGCACCACCTGGGAAATGCAGACCTTCTGAATCAGGGTTGGGCCCAGCAATCTGTGGTTTAACCAGCCCTCCAGGTGATTCTGATGCTCACTTAAGTTTGAGAACCACACTCTGATGTAGTTCTCCTGAGAGCACCTGATGAAGTTCCCTAAAAGAGCAGTGACGTGCCCCCGAGGCCACCAGAAAGCCTAGCTGTGCTCCCTTCTAGTGGCTGTGGTGAGAATTACTGTGAGTAATGAACCCCTGTGGTCATCTGAGAGGACAAGACCCCAGTGGGGTCACAAGGGAGGGTAAGGATACTCTGCTGTGGTGACAAAGGGCAACACTTCAAGTGAGGAGCAGCTGCAGAGCTGGTCAGGAAACAGGCTTCTCTTGGGAGCACAGACCATGCATCAGGCTGGGAGCCCTGACTGCTTGGAGGTTTCTGCCTCTGTCCCCCACCATGAGTCCACTCAGGACGGAGAGGGTCAGCTCCATGGGAGAATGGGGAGGGCACAGAACTACGGTGTGACAGGCACTGCCGGGCTTACTCCTCTCAGGATCTCATTTCATCTTCATAATTGCTCAAGGAAGGTAGATGCATTGTTCTCGCACCTTGTAGATGAGGAAATGAGGCTTAGTGAGGGTAAGGAACTGGCCCCACTGGGGTCACCAGGCTCTGTGATTGACAGTCATCATTTGTCCAGTTCCACTCATCTCTGGATCTGTCAGCCTCTGGGTACCCACATACCCTGGGTAGGAGCTAAGCTGCATTCTGGAGGATGTGTAGTTGTTAGCAAAGGGCGGGGAATGTGGAAGAACATTCTAGACACAGAGTAGAGGCCTGGAAGGAGCAAGTCTTGCTTGAAGCCTGTCAGTGTTAAACACACCAGTGTGCACTGAGCACAGCTCATGAGTAGCTGTGTGTAAGGTAAGGCGGTAGCAGATAGGAAGGTGCTAGATTGTGCAGGCCCACATAGGACATACAGTGTTCAGAGGGTACACTTGGGGAAAGTGGGGTAACTGGATGACAAGCAATACTTCTAACTTAGTGTAGAGGGTCTGTTACATTCAGGACATGAGTTCCTTCTTTTTCTCCAAACCTCACTTTGTGGCTCCTATACCAATTTAAAAATGGACCTAATACCGCAATTAGTTAATTCCCTAGGAATAAAAGTCTATCATCATCATAATAATATCATGATAAAATCAACAGCAACAACAAGGAAATGTTATATCCTACAGCAAAGACAAAATCAAACCTGAATCACATAAAAAGTAATTCTTCAAAGAGGTAACTGCTATCATTTATTGAAAGCTTACTACAAGGTAAGCAGCACTTACTAACTGTAGGCAATTTACATGCAGGATTTCATTCATTCTTTATAACAACCCTATGAGGTAAACAGTAGTTTCCATATTTTAAAGATAGGAAAGTGAACCTCAGAGAGGTTAAGTCACTGGTTTAACCATCCAGCTAAATGATGGCAAGGAGTCAAAACCAGCCTTCTGATCCCAGCATCCAGGCTTTGAACCCCTGGGCTTTTTGTCTCTGGTGATCCGTGGAAGACACAGCCTGCGGGTCTGGAGTTGGCAGGGGCACGAAGGGACGAAGTTCCCTGGTGTGGAACAGGGCTGGGGACCCCTTCTACTTCATTTTACAGCAAACTTAGATGTGATCAACCTGTGAGAAGTTACGCCAGGGTCACCTATCATGGCTTTTTAATTATGTAACTGTGGCATCTTTACAAAAATGAAAGGCCTCATACATACCAAAGGATTATTTTCATCAATGGGGCTAAATATCAGAATGGAATATTTTACAAATCTGAAAGGCTCTTCAGTGCCTTGGCTTTTCCTGTGTAATATTGTTAGGGAAACGACCAAAACTTCCCACCTTAGCCAGACACAAGGATAACCGCTTGCCTGAGTTGCCTCACAGCGGGAGGTCCCGATAAGGAACATCGTGCTGCCACTGAAAACTAACCGGGAGAATTCGGGAGGGGCCAAAAGCAGGAGGGAGGAGACGATATGTCCTACCAACCTCCCAGAATCCTTCATGCTGGAATCCATCTTGGCTGATAGGTGCATGAGCCACCAGGAAGGACCTTGAGTCAGACCAAATATGGCCCAAGCAAGATGATTGGGAACTAACCAACCCATTTGGGAACTAACCCCATTACCATAAATCCTGAGACTGTGAGCCATGTGGCAGAGCAGTTCTCCTGGGTTCCCTTACCCTACTGCTGTCTGCCCTGGTGCCCCTTCCCAATATAGTCTTTTGCTTTGTCAGTGTCTCCTTGGACAGTCCATTTCTGAGTGTTAGACAAGATCCCACTCCCAGGCTCTGGAATGGGTCCCCCTTCCTGCAACAATATCATTCTCTCAGTTGAATCTGGTGTTGCCCAAGAAAAACAGAACAATGTGCTGTGAGGGACAAGCTGAAGTCTTATTTCAGTGGAGACTGTTGCAAAAATAGAAAGCATACACCAATGCCCTTAGATCACGTAGCCTTTCCCCATTTGCTGACTCCACCTCTGTATTCCTGCTCTTCCTCTATCAACGGGGCAAAACATTCTTTCCTCTGGTCCCATGCAAAGCCATCACATCTACACCCAATCCCTGGGGTCTCCTCTGACACCTTAAGGTATGGTGTAGTTAGGATGGGCTAAGTTATGCTGTGGTAAAAAACAACCCCAAAGAGTAGTGCTTTAAAACAACAAAGGTTATTTCTTGCTCATGATATAGTTCATTATAGGTCAGCTGGGGGCTTTGTTCTACATCATCTTCCCTCAAAGGCCATGAGCTGATGGACACTCCACTGTTGAAAATGTTACTGTCAACATGGTGGGGGAAAGAGAATGTAACTAACTTGTTTCCTGGTTCATAAGGTTCTCCATGGGTCACTTCCACTCACATGTCCACACCTGACTTCAAGAGGGGGGTGGCATATCCTGCCATCTGCCAGAAGGAGGAGAACCAGGAACATCAGTGAACAGCACACACCCCAAGAACTAATCAAACTATTTTCTCAAACAAAAAGATAAAATTATTTTTCTAAGATGAATTCTAGTTACCAGTGGCTGAGAGAATGCAATTTTCTCATCTGTCTACATATATATTATAAAATACTCAAGAGGGACTCTGCTTTTCTTTCTTTCAGAAGTGCCCTGGGCACGCAGGGGAATGGAAGAAGGAAAAAATGGGAGCCAGAGACTGTGCCAGGAATGTCCCCTAATCCTGACAACAAGGCAGCAAGGTCAGTATTTTACGTTCCACTTCCCGATGAGGAAACTGAGGTGCGGATAGGGAAGCATGTAGTGAAGACTTGGCCTTACCCAAAGAGCGGTCTGGCTTTGTCTTAGCTCCTGGCAAGATGGCAAGTGTATATTGTTTGTATACACTATATGCCCGGATTGCTTCAGACCTTTGTTTTTGACACTCCAACATTTTGTAACTCAGAACTATTTTCTCTCTCAAAAAGCACAGCTTTTGTAAATGAGAACCTCTGTTTTTCTGTCATGGATTTGAAAGACCTGCTTAGCAACTCAAAAAGCCCAAAACTGGACTGGAAATACTCTGCGGTCTGCCTTCTCAGGTGGAAACCCACAGGCCTCTCAGTCTGCCCTCACCAGGCAGTGATGATGGGGGAAATTGTAGAGTAAGAAAAAGAAGTGTCAACTGAAAAAAATTACACAGCCTAAAAGTTGAGAATTATGTTTTATTTTGTGGACAAAACTGAGGACTTAAGCCCAGGACACAGCCTCTCAGATCACTCTGAGGGACTGCTCAGAAGAGGCAGGTGGGGAGCCAGCATACATAGGAGTTTTTGCCACAAAGACCAGGTAGTCGGAACATCAGAAGATTGCTGTTAATTAAAGAAAACCAGACATCGCAAGTTAATGAATTTAGCGCTTTTCTACATATGGGAAGATGCGAGTCTGGGCTCACTGAAATCATTCCTTTGATATGCAGCTCAGCTCTCTGGGGCCAGTATCCTGTGCTTTTTCATCCTGAGTCTCCTCAGGGTGCACTGTCGGGGTGGCTGCAGCAGTTGACTGCTAAATGGCGGGCATCCTGTTTCCATCCTGAGTTCCGTCAGGACTCACCATTGGGGCAGCTGTAATGTGATGGCTTGATGGCTGCAACATCATTTGTTTACTGATATGGCAGGCAAAATTTTTTCACTGACAGAAGTCATTACTGGGTATGGGAGACAGCAGTTAATATATGAAAATATGACCACGCTGACCCTTACCCCCACTCCTGTATCAGAAAATATTCCAAAGAAGACATTTCTCCTCACATCCTCCATGCTATGGCTTCTGTAGCTATTGAGATACACGAAAGAGCAGACTTCTAATTCAAGAAGTCACATCCACAGATTTTCTGATCTCACTCCCTAATGGACCAAAAGGGCCACAGGCACTGCTTGTTTCCTTAATTGCCCAATGGTATTCCCTATGAAAATAAGAATTTTCTCATAAAGGTGGGAGTGGGATATCGTTCTTCTCAAAAGTAACATCAATTTTTTTCCCCTGGCTTTTTTCCGTTGAAGTCAGGATAGTTATCAATTTTCAGAGTATATCTTGTAGTTCAGGTTTGAGAAATTACAAGCTGGTTCATTTGCAAACCCGCATGTTAGCATTCCATGGGGTTACGTACCTTTTTCCTCAGGCTAGTTAACCCAGTTGATTACTGCTTGTTGCTGTTGATGTCAAGGTTAGATCTTCAGCCTCCACAGGGTCTGATTACCTCTGCTGTGTTGAGGCCCTTTCTAAAATATGAGCATCAGGGGGACCAGGCAGTGTAAATAGGTAGAAACATAACTTCCAGAGAAATTCAAGGCCTTTGTGAGAGAAGAGGCAAGGAGAAGACAACATGTTTTTCCTTTCTGAAAGCAAAGTAACAGAAATTTTGGAAAAATCATAATATCTACCTAATTTTATTTTTTTGCTTTTCCCCAACATCTTATTTTTTTAAATTTGAAACACAGAGAAAAAGTTGAAAGAATTTTAAGTTAGTACCCACATAACCACCACCTAGATTCTACCACTAACATTTTTCTCTTTGCTTCATCACACATCTAAGTATCTATCCATCCCTCTGTCTGTCCAGTAAAGCTGTCTTTCATTTTTGATGCATCTCCATCTTCAAAGCCAGCACTACAGCATCTTCAGACCTCTCTCTGATCTCTGTTTCTAACCTCACATCTCCTCTAACTCCAACCCCCCTGCTTCTCTCTTATGAGGTCCCTTGTGATTACATTGGGCCCATTTGAATATTCCAGGACAATCTGTGATGTCTAGATCCTTAGCTTAATCACAGCTGCAAAGTCCCTTTTGCCCTGTAAGGTGACTATCCATCTGCTTGGGCCACTATAACAAAATACCATAGATTGGATGGCTTAAACAACAGGAATTAATTTTTTCACAGTTCAGAGACTGGGAAGGCCAAGAGCAAGGTGGTGGTGGATTTGGCTCCTGGTAAGAGTTCTCTCTGACTTGCGGCCTTCTCGCGGTGTCCTCACATGGCTGAGGAAGCAAGCTCTCTCTTCTTAAAAAGATATTAATCCTGTTGGATCAAGGCTCTACCTTATGATCTCATTTACCTTAATTACCTCCTAATAGGCTTTATCTCCAGATACAGTCACACTGAGGGGTTAGGGCTTCAACATATGAATTTTGTGGAGGGGATACAATTCAGTCCATAGCAATAACATACTTATAGGTCCTGAAGATTATGACAATGAGGGGGGAGCATTATTCTATCTACCACAGTATACATAACTTTTTCATTTTTAGCATTCTCTAAAGACTTACAGTCAGGTGAAAAGTAGGGAGTCAACATATAGATGGCAACAAATGTTGAAACAAAAAGAAAAGTCTAAGAGACTTCCGTAGTGGTCCAATGGTTAAGACTCCGAGCTCCCAATTCAGGGGGCCCAGGTTCGACCCCTGGTCAGGGAGCTAGATCCCGTATGCCGCAACTAAAGATCCCACATGCCTCAACTAAAGATCCCACATGCTGTAATGAAGATCCCTCATGCCTCAACTAAGACCCGGCTCAGCCAAGTAAATAAATATAATAAATATATATATATATATTTTAAAAGAAAAGTCTAAGGACTGAGCCCTGGGGCACAGCTGGAGATCAGGGAGATGAGGAGGAACCAGCAAAAGAGCCCCAGGAGGAGCAGCCAGCAAGGCAGGAGAGGAGGAGAGGCAGCAAGTGTGGAATTCCAGATGGTCAGCTGGATGTCACTGCTGCCAACGGGTCAAAGAGATGAGGGTTGAGAGTTGGCCACGGGTTGGGTTTAGCAAAATGGAGATCACTGGGTATACTGTCTGGTGGCGTAGTAGTGGGGAGTGCCTGGCCGGAGTGGCTTCAGGAGGGAAGGAGAGGACCAAAAGAAGGTTAAAGTAAGAGGCTGCAAGTGCTTGTTGGAAACTCCTCCTAACCACGACGATTCAACAGGGCCACTCCTGAAGGCATCTTCATGGCACTGATGTCCGGAATCCCGATAGTACTACCTGCACACTTCCCTTCGTCCTTCCTTCTTTCCTCCTGCTCTTTCTTTCTTTCTTCATCTTTTTTTTCACTTATTTACTTGTTCTTTCCCCTTTCATTCCACAAACACATATAAGCCCCCATACATTTGAAACGAGGATCCAAAAAATGGTAGTGTGAATTAGCCAACAGGAAAATTCTTTCCCTTTCTTAATAAAATTTTTCATTTTATCTTCTCCTATACTTGAAAATGGAAATATTCTTAAATTTCAAAACAAGTTGGTTTTATCTGCCAAAAGCACAGTTAGTTGCAGACATTACTGTAAATAGTTTTACATGGAAATATCCTTGTTATATAGCTTTTTTTTTTAACATCTTTATTGGAGTATAATTGCTTTACAATGGTGTGTTAGTTTCTGCTTTATAACAAAGTAAATCAGTTATACATATACATATATTCCCATATCTCTTCCTTCTTGCATCTCCCTCCCTCCCACCCTCCCTATCACACCCCTCTAGGTGGTCACAAAGCACTGAGCTGATCTCCCTGTGCTATGCGGCTGCTTCCCACTAGTTATCTACCTTACGTTTGGTAGTGTATATATGTCCATGCGTCTCTCTCGCTTTGTCACAGCTTACCCTTCCCCCTCCCCATATCCTCAAGTCCATTCTCAAGTAGGTCTGTGTCTTTATTCCCGTTTTACCCCTAGGTTCTTCATGACATTTTTTTAAAAATTCCATATATATGTGTTAGCATATGGTATTTGTCTTTCTCTTTCTGACTTACTTCACTCTGTATGACAGACTCTAGATCTATCCACCTCATTACAAAGAGCTCAGTTTCGTTTCTTTTTATGGCTGAGTAATATTCCATTGTATATATGTGCCACATCTTCTTTATCCATTCATCTGATGATGGACAGTTAGGTTGCTTCCATCTCCTGGCTATTGTAAATAGAGCTGAAATGAACATTTTGGTACATGACTCTTTTTGAATTATGGTTTTCTCAGGGTATATGCCAAGGAGTGGGATTGCTGGGTCATATGGTACTTCTATTTGTAGGTTTTTAAGGAACCTCCATATTGTTCTCCATAGTGGCTGTACCAATTCACATTCCCACCAGCAGTGCAACAGTGTTCGCTTTTCTCCACACCCTCTCCAGCATTTATTGTTTCTAGATTTTTTGATGATGGCCATTCTGACCGGCGTGAGGTGATATCTCATTGTAGTTTTGATTTGCATTTCTCTAATGATTAATGATGTTGTGCATTCTTTCATGTGTTTGTTGGCAATCTGTATATGTTCTTTGGAGAAATGTCTATTTAGGTCTTCTGCCCGTTTTTGGATTGGGTTCTTTGTTTTTTTGTTATTGAGCTGCATGAGCTGCTTGTAAATTTTGGAGATTAATCCTTTGTCAGTTGCTTCATTTGCAAATATTTTCTCCCATTCTGAGGGTTGTCTTTTGGTCTTGTTTCTGCTTTCCTTTGCTGTGCAAAAGCTTTGAAATTTCATTAGGTCCCATTTGTTTATTTTTCTTTTTATTTCCATTTCTCTAGGAGGTGGGTCAAAAAGGATCTTGCTGTGATGTATGTCATAGAGTGTTCGGCCTATGTTTTCCTCTAAGAGTTTGATCGTTTCTGGCCTTACATTTAGGTCTTTAATCCATTTTGAGCTTATTTTTGTGTATGGTGTTAGGGAGTGTTCTAATCTCATATTTTTACACGTACCTGTCCAGTTTTCCCAGCACCACTTATTGAAGAGGCTGTCCTTTCTCCACTGTACATTCGTGCCTCCTTTATCAAAAATAAGGTGACCATATGTGCGTGGGTTTATCTCTGGGCTTTCTATCCTGTTCCATTGATCTATATTTCTGTTTTTGTGTCAGTACCATACTGTCTTGATTACTGTAGCTTTGTAGTATAGTCTGAAGTCAGGGAGCCTGATTCCTCCAGCTCCGTTTTTCGTTCTCAAGATTGCTTTGGCTATTCAGGGTCTTTTGTGTTTCCAAACAAATTGTGAAATTTTTGTTCTAGTTCTGTGAAAAATGCCAGTTTGATAAGGATTGCATTGAATCTGTAGATTGCTTTGGGTAGTAGAGTTATTTTCACAATGTTGATTCTTCCAATCCAAGAACATGGTATATCTCTCCATCTGTTTGTATCATGTTTAATTTCTTTCATCAGTGTCTTATAATTTTCTGCATACAGGTCTTTTGTCTCCTTAGGTAGGTTTATTCCTAGGTATTTTATTCTTTTTGTTGCAATGGTAAATGGGAGTGTTTTCTTAATTTCACTTTCAGATTTTTTATCATTAGTGTGGAGGAATGCAAGAGATTTCTGTGAATTAATTTTGTATCCTGCTACTTTACCAAATTCATTGATTAGCTCTAGTAGTTTTCTGGTAGCATCTTTAGGATTCTCTATGTATAGTATCACGTCATCTGTAAACAGTGACAGCTTTACTTCTTCTTTTCCGATTTGGATTCCTTTTATTTCCTTTTCTTCTCTGATTGCTGTGGCTAAAACTTCCAAAACTAGGTTGAATAATAGTGGTGAGAGTGGGCAACCTTGTCTTGTTCCCGATCTTAGTGGGAATGGTTTCAGTTTTTCACCATTGAGGACGATGTTGGCTGTGGGTTTGTCATATATGGCCTTTATTATGTTGAGGAAAGTTCCCTCTATGCCTACTTTCTGCAGGGTTTTTATCATAAATGGGTGTTGAGTTTTGTGGAAAGCTTTCTCTGCATCTATTGAGATGATCATATGGTTTTTCTCCTTCAACTTGTTAATATGGTGTATCACATCGATTGATTTGCATATATTGAAGAATCCTTGCATTCCTGGAATAAACCCCACTTGATCATGGTGTATGATCCTTTTAATGTGCTGTTGGATTCTGTTTGCTCATATTTTGTTGAGGATTTTTGCATCTATGTTCATCAGTGATATTGGCCTGTAGTTTTCTTTCTTTGTGACATCCTTGTCTGGTTTTGGTATCAGGGTGATGGTGGCCTCGTAGAATGAGTTTGGGAGTGTTACTCCCTCTGCTATATTTTGGAAGAGTTTGAGAAGTATTGGTGTTAGCTCTTCTCTAAATGTTTGATAGAATTCGCCTGTGAAGCCGTCTGGTCCTGGGCTTTTGTTTGTTGGAAAATGGTTAATCACAGTTTCAATTTCTGTGCTTGTGATTGGTCTGTTCATATTTTCTATTTCTTCCTGATTCAGTTTTGTCAGGTTGTGCATTTCTAAGAATTTGTCCATTTCTTCCAGGATGTCCATTTTATTGGCATAGAGTTGCTTGTAGTAATCTCTCATGATCTTTTGTATTTCTGCAGTGTCAGTTGTTACTTCTCCTTTTTCCTTTCTAATTCTATTGATTTGAGTCTTCTCCCTTTTTTTCTTGATGAATCTGGCTAATGGTTTATCAATTTTGTTTATCTTCTCAAAGAACCAGCTTTTAGTTTTATTGATCTTTGCTATTGTTTCCTTCATTTCTTTTTCATTTATTTCTGCTCTGATCTTTATGATTTCTTTCCTTCTGCTAACTTTGCTGTTTTTTTGTTCTTCTTTCTCTAATTGCTTTAGGTGCAAGTTTAGGTTGTTTATTCGAGATGTTTCCTGTTTCTTAAGGTGGGATTTTATTGCTATAAACTTCCCTCTTAGAACTGCTTTTGCTGCATCCCATAGGTTTTGGGTCATCGTGTCTCCATTGTCATTTGTTTCTAGGTATTTTTTGATTTCCTCTTTGATTTCTTCAGTGATCTCTCGGTTATTTAGTAGCACATTGTTTAGCCTCCATGTGTTTGTATTTTTTACAGATCTTTTCCTGTAATTGATATCTAGTCTCATAGTGTTGTGGTTGGAAAAGATACTTGATATAATTTCAATGTTCTTAAATTTACCAAGGCTTGATTTGTGACCCAAGATATGATCTATCCTGGAGAATGTTCCATGAGCACTTGAGAAAAATGTGTATTCTGTTGTTTTTGGATGGAATGTCCTATAAATATCAATTAAGTCCATCTTGTTTAATGTATCATTTAAAGCTTGTGTTTCCTTATTTACTTTCATTTTGGATGATCTGTCCATTGGTGAAAGTGGGGTGTTAAAGTCCCCTACTATGAATGTGTTACTGTCGATTTCCCCTTTTATAGCTGTTAGTATTTGCCTTATGTATTGAGGTGCTCCTATGTTAGGTGCATAAATATTTACAGTTGTTATATCTTCTTCTTGGATCGATCCCTTGATCATTATGTAGAGGCCTTCTTTGTCTCTTGTAATAGTCTTTATTTTAAAGTCTATTTTGTCTGATATGAGAATTGCTACTCCAGCTTTCTTTTGGTTTCCATTTGCTTGGAAATCTTTTTCCATTCCCTCACTTTCAGTCTGTATGTCTCCCTAGGTCTGAAGTGGGTCTCGTGTAGACAGCATATATATGGGTCTTGTTTTTGTATCCATCCAGCCAGTCTGTGTTTTCTGGTGGGAGCATTTAATCCATTTATATTTAAGGTAATTATCGATATGTATGTTCCTATTCCCATTTTCTTAATTGTTTTGGGTTCGTTATTGTAGGTCTTTTCCTTCTGTTGTATTTCTTGCCTAGAGAAATTCCTTTAGCATTTGTTGTAAAGCTGGTTTGGTGGTGCTGAACTCTCTCAGCGTTTGCTTGTCTGTAAGTGTTTTAATTTCTCCATGAAATCTGAATGAGATCCTTGCTGGGTAGAGTAATCTTGGTTGTAGGTTTTTCTCCTTCATCACTTTAAATATGTCCTGCCAGTCCCTTCTGGCTTGCAGAGTCTCTCCTGAAAAATCAAATGTTAACCTTATGGGGATTCTCTTGTGTGTTATTTGTTGTTTTTCCCTTGCTGCTTTTTTTTTTTTTTTTGCGGTACGCGGGTCTCTCAGTGTTGTGCCCTCTCTTGTTGCAGAGCACAGTCTCCGCGGCCATGGCTCATGGGCCTAGCCGCTCCACGGCATGTGGGATCTTCCCAGACCGGAGCACAAACCCATGTCCCCTGCATTAGCAGGCAGACTCTCAACCACTGCGTCACCAGGGAGACCTCCCTTGCTGCTTTTAATATGTTTTCTTTGTATTTAATTTTTGACAGTTTGATTAATATGAGTCTTGGCATGTTTCTCCTTGGATTTATCGTCTATGGGACTCTCTGTGCTTCCTGGAGTTGATTAACTATTTCCTTTCCCTTATTAGGGAAGTTTTCAACTATAATCTCTTCAAATATTTTCTAATTCCTTTTCTTTGTCTCTTCTTCTTCTGAGACCTCTATAATTCGAATGTTGGTGTGTTTAATGTTGTCCCAGAGGTCTCTGAGACTGTCCTCAGTTCTTTTCATTCCTTTTCTTTATTCTGCTCTGCAGTAGTTATTTCCACTATTTTATCTTCCAGGTCACTTATCTGTTCTTCTGCCTCAGTTATTCTGCTATTGATCCCTTCTAGAGTTTTTTTGTTTGTTTGTTTTTTGTCTTTTTTTGCAGTACGCGGGCCTCTCACTGTTGTGGCCTCTCCCATTGTGGAGTACAGGCTCCGGATGCACAGGCTCAGCTGCCATGGCTCACGGTCCTAGCCGCTCCGCGGCATGTTGGATGTTTCCCGGACCGGGGCACGAACCCGTGTCCCCTGCATTGGCAGGCGGACTCTCAACCACTGCGCCACCAGGCAAGCCCCCTTCTAGAGTATTTTTGATTTCATTTATTGTGGTGTTCATCGTTGCTTGTTTCCTCTTTAGTTTTTCTAGATCCTTGTTAAATGTTTCTTGCATTTTCTCTATTCTATTTCCAAGATTTTGGATCATCTTTACTATCATTATTCTCAAATCTTTTTCAGGTGGATTGCCTATTTCTTCTTCATTTGTTAGGTCTGGTGGGTTTTTATCTTGCTCCTTCATGTGCTGTGTGTTTTTCTGTCTTCTCATTTTGCTTATCTTACTGTGTTTGAGGTCTCCTTTTTGCAGGCTGCAGGTTCGTAGTTCCCGTTGTTTTTGGTGTCTGTCCCCAGTGGCTAAGGTTGGTTCAGTGGGTTGTGTAGGCTTCCTGGTGGAGGGGACTAGTGCCTGTGTTCTGGTGGGTGAGGCTGGATCTTGTCTTTCTGGTGGGCAGGTCCACATCTGGTGGTGTGTTTTGGGGTGTTTGTGGACTTATTATGCTTATAGGCAGCCTCTCTGCTAATGGGTGGGTTTGTGTTCCTGTCTTGCTAGTTGTTTGGCATAGGGTGTCCAGTACTGTAGCTTGCTGGTCGTTGAGTGAAGCTGGGTGTTCGTGCTGAGATGGAGATCTCTGGGAGATTTTCGCCGTTTGATATTACATGGAGCTGGGAGTTCTTTTGTGGACCAGTGTCCTGAAGTTTGCTCTCCCACCTCAGAGGCATGGCGCTGACTCCTGGCTGAAGCACCAAGAGCCTTTCATCCACACCGCTCAGAATAAAAGGGAGAAAAAGTAGAAAGGAAGAAAGAAAGAAAGAGGATAAAATAAAGCAAGATAAAATAAAGTTATTAAAATAAATAATAATTATTAAGACAAAAATTTTTTAAAAAGTAAAAAGAAAAAACAAAAACGGACGGACAGAACCCTAGGACAAATGGTGAAAGCAAAGCTATACAGACAAACTCTCACACAGAAGCAAACTCATACACACTCACAAAAAGAGGAAAAGGGGAAAAAATAATAAATCTTGCTTTCAAAGTCCACCTCCTCAATTTGGGATGATTCGTTGTCTATTCAGGTATTCCACCGATGCAGGGTACATCAAGTTGATTGTGGATATTTTATCCGCTGCTCCTGAGGCTGCTGGGAGAAATTTCCCTTTCTCTTCTTTGTTCTCACAGCTCCTGGGGTTCAGCTTTGGATTTGGCCCTGCCTCTTCGTGTATGTCGGTGGAGGGCGTCTGTTCTTTGCTCAGACAGGACGGGGTTAAAGGAGCCGCTGACTCGGAGACTCTGGCTCACTCAGGCCGGGGGTGGGAGGGGTACGGAGGCGGGGCGAGCCTGCGGCGGCAGAGGCTAGCGTGACGTTGCACCAGCCCGAGGCGCGCCGTGCGTTCTCCCGGGGAAGCTGTCCCTGGATCCCGGGACCCTGGCAGTGGCGGGCTGCACAGGCTCCCGGGATGGAGGTGTGGAGAGTGACCTGCGCTCGCACACAGGCCTCTTGGCGGCGGCAGCAGCAGCCCCAGCGTCCCACGCCCGTCTCTGGGGCCCGCACTTTTAGCCGCGGCTCGTGCCCGTCTCTTGAGCTCCTTTAAGCAGCACTCTGAATCCCCTCTCCGTATGCACCAGGAAACAAAGAGGTAAGAAGAAGTCTCTTGCCTCTTCGGCAGGTCCAGACTTTTCCCCGGACTCCCTCCCGGCCAGTCGTGGTGCACTAGCCCCCATTCAGGCTGTGTTCACGCCACCAACCCCAGTCCTCTCGCTGGGATCTGCCCTCCGAAACCCGAACCTCAGCTCCCAGCCCCGCCTGCCCCGGCGGGCGAGCAGACAAGCCTCTCGGGCTGGTGAGTGCCGTTCGGCACCGATCCTCTGTGCGGGAATCTCTCCGCTTTGCCCTCCGCACCCCTGTTGTTGTGCTCTCCGCTGCAGCTCCGAAGCTTCCCCCTCCGCCACCCGCAGTCTCCGCCCGCGAAGAGGCTTCTCAGTGTGTGGAAGCCTTTCCTCCTTCAGGCTCCCTCCCACTGGTGCAGGTCCGTCCCTATTCTTTTTTTTTTTCTTTTTTTTTTAAAGAACATGTTGGGGGTAGGAGTTTATTAATTAATTAATTTATTTTTGCTGTGTTGGGTCTTCGTTTCTGTGTGAGGGCTTTCTCTAGTTGCGGCGAGTGGGGCCCACTCTTCATCGCAGTGCGCGGGCCTCTCACTATCGCGGCCTCTCTTGTTGCGGAGCACAGGCTCCAGACGCGCAGGCTCAGTAGTTGTGGCTCACGGGCTAGTTGCTCCGCGGCATGTGGGATCCTCCCAGACCAGGGCTCGAACCCGTGTCCCCTGCATTAGCAGGCAGATTCTCAACCACTGTGCCACCAGGGAAGCCCCCGTCCCTATTCCTTGTCTCTGTTTTTTCTTTTTTCTTTTGCCCTACCCAGGTACGTGGGGAGTTTCTTAACCTTTTGGGACGTCTGAGGTCTTCTGTCAGCGTTCAGTACGTGTTCTGTAGGAGTTGTTCCACGTGTAGATGTATTTCTGATGTATCTGTGGGGAGGAAGGTGATCTCTGCGTCTTACTCTTCTGCCATCTTCCCCCTCTCCCTCTAGTTATCTGTTTTATATATAATAGTGTGTTTATGTCAATCCCAATCTCCCAGTTTATCCCTCCCCCTTTTCCCCCTTGGTAACCATAAGTTTGTTTTACCTCCCACCTTTTAATCACTGCACTAAAGCTCCTTCAGTGAGCAACGTAATGGACATGGGATTTTAGCCAGGTGGATTTGCCAGATGTGTGCAGAATGGCTTGCTGGGGGCAGAGACTGTAGATAGTCTGTGAGGAGGAGAGTGTGTTGATGTCAGTGTGAGCTGACAGGGAACTGACCAGCATGCTGCCAGTGAGATGTGACAGGAAGGGACCAATGGGGTAGCCAATCAGGCCACAAGTTTGTATTGTTGTCCTACTGTGTGCTAGGCATTGGGGTCAGCTTGGCTCTGGGCTCAATATGGTGAAAAAGATGGACACAGGTAATTAACTAACACAGGTAATTAACTGAGTGTACAAAGTACTACCAGGTAAGGAAAGTAGGGGCCCAACCTAAGAAGGAGGAGGGACACGTATTCTTTTTATGTAATTACAGTTGACCCTTGAACAAGGCAGGGATTTAAGGGTGCCAATGCCCGTGCAGTTGAAAATCCATGTATAACTTATGGTCAGCCCTCTCTATAAATGGGTCCTCTGTATCCATGGTTCTGCATCCTCAGATTCAACCAACTGTGGACAGCATAGTATTATTAATATTTACTATTGAAAAATATCCAGATATAAGTGGACCTGTGCAGTTCAAACCCATGCTGTTCGAGGGTCAACTGTACAGCTTTTTTTACTAAAATAAAAAATGTTACGCATGAAGTAGTCTTACTGTTTCATCACCTTGAAAACTTAATTTTGAAAAAAAAGCACTATCTCTCCATAACCCAAAGATAGAATAACCCTTAAGAAAACAGATGCCCTTTTTAATTTTAATCATCTTTTACCTGAAAAAGCAAAGGAAGTGGTTTAATGGTCATGTAATTGGCAGATATAACTAGAACTATCAGAGATAATCTGGTCCTGGGATGCACAATTATGTAGAAATGTAGGGTCTGTGTTTGTGGATAATGAATGTGTGATCTTCAAGTAGGTTTTAGAAGTCAGCATGACTAGACATCTTAACTGGAAGATCAAAGGTACAAATCAAGAAAATCCATCTCCAGGCAGGGGTTGCCCAAGGTGTAGCAATTTTTATGAATATATACATTCATGTAAAACATACCCTTAGATTATTTGAATCCCTTAGACACCCTTTTAGTCATAAAATGTAAATGCACTGCTATGAAGATGACTGTAATATCTGATACCTAGGTAGACATTTATCTTCTGTTTTTCAATGCAAGGATGCTTGTGAAATATGTGTTCCTAGAAAGTTGTGCTTAAACAGTATGTTAGCAATGTGAATCAAATGTTCTCTGCCACCATCTTCTCTCGCTAGGATATTATGGAATCTTGCCTCTTCCCCTGCACGTTCAGAAGGAACCTTCAACAAGCAGATCTGCATATATACCACCTGTCCACCTTAATATCCTTTACTGGCCTCACCTTGCTCTTAGCCATGACCTGGGAGGTCCTTATGACCTAGGCGCTGCCTCCTGCCACCCTTCACTGTGCTCTGTGGTCCTAATCACTCTGTACTCCAGCCACAACCATCTCTTAATTCATCCACACTTCCTCCACCTCAGGGCCTTTACACAAGTGTTGCCTTCTTCCTGAAACAGTGCCCCCACTCCTAACTCTCACCTTCCTGCTCACCCTTTAGTTCTCAACCCAAACATCACTTCCTTCCTCTGTATGTCACTTACTATGTGCCAGGCAGTCTTCTGGGCGAAGATAAAATGTTCCTTCTTAATGAGTTGATATCCTAGTTGGGGGAAGCATAAAATGAACATGTGTGAAAATATGCAGTATGTCACAAGGCTAGATGTGCTAAGAAGAAGAAAACTAAAGCACGGTAAGGAGGGAGAAGCCAAGGTGAGGATGGGATTGTTACTTTAGACCGGTGGGCAGGGAAGGTTTCTCTGCTGGGGGACATCGGAGCAGAGACCGGAAGGAAGTGAGGGCATGAACAGCAGGTGCAAAGGCCCTGGAAGCGGGAGTGCCCTTGGTTTGTTCAAGGATGAGCAAGGAGGGCTGGGTGGCTGGAGCAGTGTGAGCGGCCAGGAGAGTGAGGGAGATGAGGTCCTCAAGGTAACGGGGAAGGGGCTACAGATCATGAGGGCCTGGCAGGCCAGGGTAAGGACTCTGTTCCCCCAGGTGATAAGGGGAGCTGCTGCAGGTGTTCAGCAGACAAGTCGCATGATTTGACTTCTGCCTTTGAAGGATTCCCTTGGCTTCTGTGTGGAGCATAGACAAGAGTAGAAGCTGGGAGCCAGTGGGGAGCCTACAGGACATGCACAGGTGAGAGGTGGAGGTGCGTGGGGCTGAGGTGCTGGGGGTGCAGTGAAGTAATCAGATTCTACATGTATTTCAAAGGGAGAGCAGACAGCCTTCTCCGAACCCCTCCCTCAAAACTGGGTCAGATCCCTGTGTCATATTTTCTCATTGAACCATTGACCTGGCACTCATTCAGTTGGTAATTCTATAGTTTTTGTGTGATTATGTAGTGGGGTAACATTTGCAACTATTCATGTGGACTTTCTGCCTCAGGGAGAGTGGACCTCTGAAGAAAAGGGGTCTTTTCCTGGATTTTGAGATTTATTTATGTAGTTGTTTGTTTACTTATTTATTTATTTTCTTCCTTTTTACAGTGTTGTGTTAGTTTCAGGTGTACAACACAGTGATTCAGTTATACATACACATATTATATATATATCATATACATATATATTTATTTATTCTTTTTCAGCCTCTTTTCCCTCATAGGTTGTTACAAAATATTGAACACAGTTCCCTGTGCTATACAGTAGGTCCTTGTTGTTTATCTATTTTATACATAGTCGTGTGTTTCTGTTAATCCCAAACTTCTAATTTATCCCTCCCCACCCCTTTCCCCTTTGGTAACCATAAATTTGTTTTCTATGTCTGTGAGTCTATTTCTGTTTTGTAAATAAGTTTATTTGTAACTTTTTTTTTTTCTTGATTTTGAGATTTAAAAGTTTAGGCCCTGTCTGGAAGAGCCTGGCAAAGGCAATAGGTTTGGAAGAATACGTGATGAGGACCAGCAAGGCCTCCTACCTTCAGAACGAGCTGGGATTGCCCAGGTTAGCAGCTCATGGGTGAGGAGAGAAAGGAAGAGAGTGATGGTCCAGGTGGGCCCCTTAGACCAGGCTTGTGCCCATTTCCTCCTAAACCAAGGCCTGGGGCAAGGGAGGGAGCAGAGTCTCCCTTTGGAAACTTGGCCTGGGGCAAGATATCGAGGTCTTTGGGCCTCACAAAGGCCTGGCAGGGCCTGGGAGCAGTTCACAGTCCTATTTGTGTACAGCGTGGTGGAAATGTTCTGTATCTGTCCTGTCTAATATGGTAGACACTAGCCACCGTGGCTCTTGAGCACTTGAAATATGGCTAGTGTGACTGAGGAACTGAATTTTTAATTTGTAAACAATTTTAGTTAATTTAAATAACCCCATGCAGTCACTGGTTACTGCACTGGATAGCACAGCCCCAGGTGGAGCAGAGAAGTAGAAGAGTTAGGCAGCTCCGCAGTTTCCTGAGGCCCCGTACGCCATGAGAACTGCAGGTGGTCCCTATGTACCTAAGGAGTTCCTGGAGGTTACTGACAGCTGAGCCCCGAGGAGCCTGTAGTCAGGAATGCGAGGCCCAGATGGGATAAATATGTCTCCATGGAAACTGGCGTGGAAAGACCATGGCTGAGATTAGATGCCCATGTTCACCAATATCTTTACCCCAGTATGACCTGCCCTCCCTCCATTTCCCTTAGAAACAACTTCAGGGAAAAGCAGGAGACCCACCTGAATTGATGAAACTAAGTTTCCACTGCCTGGCAAAAGAAGACCTTTTAATAAAAAGTTAAAGTGAATTACAAAGACTATGGAGAGACATATCTTGCACACTTCACTTTGTAAACTGAATATAATTATAACAGATATATAGCTAGAGCTCTCTCTGTATAGCTGTTTGCTACATAATTAATGTCCATCTGCTCAACTGAATGATGAACTCCATCAGAGCAGGTGTATCAGTTAAGGAATATTTTGGGCTACAAATGAAATATGACCACAGAAATGTGAAGAATTTGAGGTTTGTGTTTTTCACATAAGAAGTGCAGTAGAGGGCAGTTGCTGACAGGTTCATAGCTCCGTGATATCAGGGGTGGTGTCTCTGTTATTTTTCCTCATGGGTACCACTACTCCAGCCATCATATCTGCATTCAAGGGAGAAAGAAAGGGACGGTATGGCTCAGGCTGTGACTGTCCCATCTCCCCTTATTAGGAAAGTCTTGGCTCTTCCCGAATTCCTCCAGAAGACTTTCCTTCACAGCTCATTGGCTAGAACTACCTCACGCAGCCTTGCTGCGGAGGGAGGCTGGGAGGGGAGGAAGAGAATTGTCTTGATTGTCAGAGACCAGCAATGATTCATCAGTGGTGACTGGCTACATTGCTGCCCTGAACAAAAACCAGGGTGGTGTCAGCAGGGAAGAAGGGAATCACTAAGAATGTAAGTGAACCGGGGTAACGACGGGTTTCTACATCCAATACTCAGCACTACACACATCTCAAATAGGAATTCAGTTCTAAAGCCAGGATTTAAGCCAGGGAAATTGCATATAGTTAAAATTGCCCTTGAACACTTCCTTGGGATTTTGCTAGGTTGGAGGCCAACATG
The DNA here is from genome assembly GCF_964165515.1 of Mesoplodon bidens. Classification (NCBI taxonomy): domain Eukaryota; kingdom Metazoa; phylum Chordata; class Mammalia; order Artiodactyla; family Ziphiidae; genus Mesoplodon; species Mesoplodon bidens. The sequence goes on from NC_138161.1 coordinate 116,536,612, forward strand.
CCATCTCTTTAGAAGCCCACACTGTCATTTTTACCCCAACATTGGAAGAGATCACTGTGTCAGCAGATGAATTAGCTAGCTTGCATTAAGGTCTGTAGTGTTTCAAGAGTAGGATTCTTAAGTAATAGATCACGTCCAGTGCAGCAAGATACCCTTACTGTGAGAGGCACAGGGAACCCCTCATGCCAAACTCATTAAATAAACTGGTGGGTAGAAAGGTACTATTTAAATAATCATCCACACACGATGAAGTATATGGTCTAGAGAAATGGTTAGGAGCCTGACCTCTGGAACCAGACTGCCTGGGTTTGAAGGCCTGCTCCATCACTGACTAGTTAGATCTATGACCTTGGGCAAATTATTGTATATAATCTCTCTGTGGCTCAGTTTCTCAGCTGTGAAGTGGGGATAATAGCGGCCCCAACCTTAACGAGGTTGTGATGAGAGTTAAACGAGTTAATACAAGTAAAGCCTGTGAGTGATCGGCCCAAGATAAGTGCTATGGAAGGTTTAGCTGTTATTACTGTTGTTACTCCATAGCTGTACTAACTCCTGTTAAATGCATGTAGGAGCTACTCCCCAGTGAAAGGCATTCAATATGTATTTGTTGAATTAATAAATTCTAATATTTAAAGTATTTATATGCCAGATTAATATTCAAACAGCAGTGGTTCCTAACGCTGTCACCTTAGGACCTTTGAATCTTAATTACCTTGTCTTAGGTGAAGAAATGCAGAAGTGTAGGTGGGGAGATATTTAAAGGAAATATCTCCTTTAATGCTTCCTGTGATGGGAGATATTTAAAGAAAAACTGAATCCAATCCTTGGTAATACAAATATTCATCCCAGGGTGGTCTGTGTAAGTATTCGGGTATTTGAATCATTTAACCGCTCCATGCCTTGGTCAAATGAAAGAGCTGGACTAAGTGTTTTGCAAGTGGGTTCCTAGAAGTGTTCATAGTTGTCCTTAAATAAATTTGGGAAACCTAAGGTCAAGTTAAATAGATCCCTGCTGTCTCTTTTCTCCCTGGTGCATTTATCAGAACTTCTGGAGTTCGTTTGTGTTGTAATTCTGAAGGAATATATAGGATGAAGTATTTTCCAAATTTGACAGCAGAATCTTTTTTTCCCTTGCTGGGGAGCATCTTCAATAAATGCTGTTCTATAAATGGTGGATGCCTCTGAGGTTCCTTCCACCCATGTCTAATGAAGGTCAGTAGGATGGAGGTTGCTTTTAACATGCAATTATATAGTTTGAATCCCTGAATGGTGATTGGTGAATGTCCACACTAGGGCTGGGTTCTCATCTTTGCCTGTACGTTGGAATCACCTGGGGAGATTTAAAAACTACTGAGCCGCAGGCTGCATCCTCAGGGGTTCTAATGTAGTTGGTCTGGGTGCCACCTGGGCATTAGGTTTAGCATCTAAAAGCTCCCCAAGTGATGCTAACATGCAGCCATGGTTGAGAATCACTGGGCTAGGAGAAGATTCCTCAGCTGGGATGGGTGATAACCAGGGTTGGGAAAGACAGAGGAGACATGTGGTGAGGACGATGATAAGGACCTTAGAGACTCTGGAGGAAAGTTGTGTGAGAGCAGAGACTGGCTGAGAGGTGACAGAGGATGGTGTGACCATCACAGGTGCGAGCTACATACATACGTGTCCTTGGGACCGCAACCAGTGAAGTTCACACCTCCCTAAAGACCACGCACAAACACACACACAGATAAAAATCTCAGAAACAAAAGCAAGCAGCCTGGCCTGAACTGATGGAAGCAGACCATATTAGCCAGAAGAGCTCCAACTTCAAGATCAAGGTTACACCAAGGAGACTTCCCTTAGAACTCCAAGTGTTAAAAAAGAAGGTCTTTGGATTACAGTTAATTGTCTCATGGGAGATCCTGTTTGCAATTTGCCTCAGCTGAAGCCAGTGTGCACCCTGTTTCCTCCCACTGCAGCGAGGCTTATGGGCCATGAAACCCTCTCATAATTCCTGGGGGCACTGCCTGCTGGCCTCCATTGGACTCAATAAGAAAGAGGAGGCTGTACTTGCAGGACTGCTCAGCTGTAGGATGAGCCCAGCAGGAGGGAACCAAATAGCCAAACCTGTATCCATAAGAGTAGCTCAGTCCCACCCAGATTAGTTTTGCGGCGAGTGAGTGCATCTGTTGGGGACATCATAGCCCCAGATGTTTCTAAGCCAAGGTGGACAAACCTATGCCAGCCATCCTACACTAATGACACCGGCAAGTGTGGCCAGACATCACTAATCAATCATGGTGCAATTTTATGATGAGCTTGGGCACGGCCTCAGGGCGCTTCACAACACAGAGCGTCCAAGAGCTACCACCAGGGGATCAGAGGCAGTGCTCAATTACCATCCCAGGCCTGGGCTTAATTATTCTCAGAGTGATGTGGGTGGCAGCACTGTGTAGGCAACAAGGTCCCGTTTATTTATTCCGTCGTCCTGATATTGACAAGATTGAAAAGATAGAAATCTGTGCCTAGCATTGTAGTAAAGCATGGGGATACAACAGTGAATAAAACAGACGTGGCCCCTACACATTAAATAGCCATAAATAAACCTAAACATATAAATACAAATTGTAATGAATGCTATTGAAGATTTGGAAGGCTAACAATTAACACACTTCCCCCCCGCCCCGACCCCAGCCATCACTGGCCCCCTCTCCCCTTGGTTTAGAAACTGAAGAGGCACAGAAGGAGATGCCGATAAAAGTATCATCTTCATTTCTGAGAAGTGTATGGCTGGGGTCTGGCCAGCTGGGCTTGTTAATGTCCTGAATAGGATTTTTCACCCCTCCTCCTGAAAACCTCAGGCCACAGGGGCTAAGTCTATGCCATCAAGCTTACCTTGCTGGTGTAGAAGATGTCCAGACCAGCAACCTCTGCAGGTGGAGGGACTGGCCAAGCAGGTGTTCCTTCTCCCAAACCCACCAACCAGAGGAGTCGCTGCTCCTCTGCTAGGGGTGGGGCAGGAGGTCGGGAGTGCTACTCTAGTGGCGGTCCCCTTACTTGGAAACCTGAGGCATGTGGCATAAGTGATTCTCCCCTCCCACTTACACACAAGGGCTATAATAGGAAAGTAAAGGATCAACGAGGGATATAGGAGGATGACTCAATTAGGATCTGGATACTAGGAAGGCTCCTTTGAGTGTGACACTAAAAACAAGCCCCCAAGCAATTTGGTTTCAGAACCCAAACTATTTACCTTCAGGGACTAGATCCTGTAGGACTTAATGTTAAGATGTTGGGTTTTTTCTTAAGAGCAATGGCACAATATTGAAGAGTTTAGGCAGGGGAATGACAGATCAGTTTAACGTTTTCAAAAGCTTACTCTGCCAGCCACAGGAGTGGTGGGAGATAAGAGGTAGGGTTGCCAGAATTAACAAATAAAAATACAGGAATTTTTATTGAATTTGAAATTGAATTGAATTGAATTTGAATTTGAAAGTTGAAAGTTGAATTTGAAATTCAAATTAGCAACAAATAAGCATGTTCCAAATATCATATGGCACATACTTATGCTTAAAAGAATCGTTCTTTGTTTATCTGAAATCATCGTTTATCTGTTCGCCCAACTTTAACTGGGTGTTCAGCATGTTATCTGGCAACCCTAGCAAGAGGGGAAGAAGTAGAGAACCCAGCTAGGATGCCGTGGCAGGAACTGGTGATGGTGCAGATGGAGGGACGGGGTAGATACCAGTCCTGCTGTGGAGGTAGACTCTTGGTGGTGGATTGATGTGGTGGGTGAGGGAGACTGTCTGGGGTCAAGGGTAACTCAGATTCCAGGGGAGCCTTTGGATGGACAGAAGTTCCAGTCCAGCCAACGTCACAGAATGGGAATGACATTAGTTTTGACATTCCAGTCTGCTACTCTCTTGTAAAGCTGTGCACCCTATGTAGCCATGCTTATTACAATATTTACCTCTTTATTTTTATTTTTTTGGAGATTTTATAATTTATTTTATTTAAAAAAAATTTTGGCTGCGTTAGGTCTTCGTTGCTGTGCACAGGCTTCCTCTAGTTGCGGTAAGTGGGGGCTACTCTTCATTGCAGTGGCTTCTCTTGTTGCAGAGCATGGGCTCTAGGCGTGTGGGCTTCAGTAGTCGCATCACTCGGGCTCAGTAGTTGTGGTGCATGGGCTTAGTTGCTCCGCGGCATGTGGGATCTTCCCGGACCAGGGATCAAACCCATGTCTCCTGCATTGGCAGGCGGATTCTTAACCACTGCACCACCATGGAAGTCCCAATATTTACCTCTTTATTAACCAATTTCAATATAATCTGGTGTGGAACCTGAGACACAGGGAAAGGGCCTTGGGCACTGCCAAATAAAAGTGGCATAGGGCTTCCCTGGTGGCGCAGTGGTTGGGAGCCCGCCTGCCGATGCAGGGAACGCGGGTTCGTGCCCCGGTTTGGGAGGATCCCACATGCCGCGGAGCGGCTGGGCCCGTGAGCCATGGCCGCTGAGCCTGCGCGTCCGGAGCCTGTGCTCCGCAGCGGGAGAGGCCACAACAGTGAGAGGCCCACGTACAGAAAGAAAAAAAAAAAAAAAAAGTGGCATAAACACTGTGCAGTCCTAGCATCGCTGTGCCTAGGATGACATTGCATATCACTGAGAAAATTACTAAAAGCCTCTAAATTCAGAAGACAATGAAATTAGTTCACCAGCGAGAGGATTACTGTGTTCTGGTCTTCTGACTGTGTGACTCTGGACAACTCCCTTAATGACTCCTTGATTATGTAAAATGTGATATAAATATAGCCTGTCCTATTATGTGGCTGTTATGAATATTGTGTGAATTACAAATATGAAAAATACTTTAATAATATTCAGATTCTATTATGGACAGAATGTTCGCAGCCTCCAAAAATTCGCATCTTGAAGTCCTACCTAACCCTCAATGTGATGGTATTTGGAGACGGGGCCTTTGGGAAGTAATTAAGGTTAGATTAAGTCATGAGGGTGGGGCCCTCATGGTGAGATTGGTGGCCTTATAAGAAGAGGAAGATCTCTCTCTCTCTCTCTCCCTCTCCCTCTCTCTCTCTCTATCTCTCTTCACACATGTACATTGGAAAGGCCATGTGAGGACACAGGGAGAAGGTGGCCGTCTGCAAGCCAGGAAGAGAGTTCTCACCAGAACCTGACCATGCTGTTCCCCTGATCTCAGTCTTCCAGACTACAGACTGTGAGAAATAAATTTCTGTTGTTAAAGCCACCCAGTCTATTCCACTTATGACGTTCTAAGCTGATTAAAATAGGTACTATTAATTTTACAAAAGTAATTAGGTATAAGCAAGCAAGAAATAAACAGCAAGGCAAAATCTCTTGCTTTTTTTTTTTTTTTTTTTTAATTAATTTTATTTATTTATTTTTGCTGTGTTGGGTCTTCGCCTCTGTGCGAGGGCCCTCTCCAGTTGTGGCAAGTGGGGGCCACTCCTCATCACGGTGCACGGGCCTCCCACCACCACGGCCTCTCCCACTGCGGAGCACAGGCTCCAGACGCGCAGGCCCAGCAGTTGTGGCTCACGGGACCAGTCGCTCCGCGGCATGCGGGACCCTCCCAGACCAGGGCTCGAACCCGCGTCCCCCGCATTAGCAGGCAGACTCCCAACCACTGCGCCACCAGGGAAGCCCTGCTATTTTTAGTCTGCCAGTGAATGTGCTGAATCTGTAAGCTAGACCACCTCACATGTGGTCTCAGGTCTCGAGTTTTGGGGTGAAATATATGTGTGTATTTTCCTGCGTTCTCCTTTTTCACCTCCCAAACACACACATTAAGGGCAGCCTTGAAAAGGAGATGTCACAAAGGGTGTTAGTGTGTGAAGAAGGGGAAAGGGAGCTTGGTTGCTAGGAAACCAGGGAACCAGTTTAGTTCAACAGCCACTAGGTGTTTAGGGACGGTGTGAATTGTGCTGACTGCACGTATGTGAACATGGGGTGGGGGAGGGGGCACTTCTCTTTTAGCACTAAGTAGATCACTGGAGCAGTCAGCCCTCCAGTCAGAAAGCTGGCTCTGGTATCAGATGTAAAAACAAGTTGGATAATGTACTAACATAGTAAGTCTTTCCATGACTAGAGACAGAAACCCAATTCCAATAGGGAATTTATTATATAACTGGGAAGTCCAGGGGTGGCTATTGCTTTGGGCAGGGCTGAATCCAGTGACTTGAGTGATGTCATTAGCTTGCTGTCTCTCTCACTCTCTCTGCAGTGGTCTCATTCTCACTGATTTTATTTTTCTGTCCCTAAGGGGGCTCCCTGCTGGTGGTAGGGAAAGGGTAGTCTGCCTTCAGGGAAGTCCAGGTTCCTGTGTCTCAGGGAACTACCTTCAGGCAAAGAAAGATCTTCTCTTTCTCATGATCCATGTATAAAGTCACATGCAAGGAATCTGATTAGCTCTGCTTCGATCAGAGTCTCTCCTCCTGGACTGATTACCATGGCCAGAGTAACAGAATACTTTGGTTTGCAGCCCCACCAAAACCATATGGAATAGAGAAAGGCAATTCCCCAAAGAAAAATGGGATCTGTTACAAGAAGTTGAGGGAATGGAAGTGGGCAGATCAAAACAGCTGATACCCACCACAGTACTTGAAAAGACATCTACAAGTTTGCTGTGACTTTTATCCGTATGGGAACTTTTATAAAAATTATTTATGGAAGATACCCACTGACTTTTACTGGTTTCTATACCCAGAAAGTCTAGTGTATAGCTTGGCCTTGGGATTCAAAAACGTCATCTAGAACTGGTTTGCTCCATCTTTCAGCTCTACCTCATGGGGAGTTTATTTAATTCCCAGCCTGTTAGGAACTCTTGTCTTCAATCATTCTGTCAACAGTCTCAAAAGAAAGAAAGAACTCTTTCCTGTAGCTCCTATACAAGTCTGGGATCCACTGATTGTGGCCATATTGTGTGAGTCATGTCCCATCCCTCAACCAATCCCAGGAGGATCTGGTGACGGGTCTGAGTCATATGTCCACTCCTGGTGTGAGGAAAAACCTCACTGGAATCACACTGCCTGAAAATGAGGAGGAAGGTTTTCATAAAGGAAATTCTGTGTTCTCTTATGAAATAAAAGTAGGAATGGATTCTGAGTAGCCAAAGAAAAAAACAGAAGACCAACACAGGCATTTAGATGAATTCTAATGTTCCATTGTTACTTATGTGAACATCCTTGTACATAAATATCTGTTGATATCTCTCATTATTTCTTTAAGATATGGTTTCAGTTCTGTTGCTGCATGACAAGCCACCTCAAAAAAAGCTTAGTGGCTTGAAACAACAACAGTGATCTATTTCTCACGATTCTGTGGGTTGATTGGGCTCAGCTGGGAAGTTCTGGTCCACGTGCAGTAACTGGAGTCACACATGTGGCTGCATCTGGCTGAGTGCTTGGCTGAGACTATCATCAAAGATAGTCTCTCTTTAAATTAGGAGGGTGGCATTAACATATCCACACTGCTATATATAAAATGGATAACCAACAAGGACCTATTGTATGGTACAGGGGACTCTACTCAATATCATGTAATAGCCTATAATGGAAAAGAATCTTAAAATAAAGATTAGATAGATATGTATAACTGAACCACTCTGCTGTACACCTGAGGCTAACACAACATTGTAAATCAACTATACTTCAATTTAAAAGAAAAAAGGAAGGAAAAAGAAAGACGTGTCTCCTCCTCCGAGGCCCCTTTCCACGTGGCCTCTTATCATTCTGCAGTGAAACCCGGGCTTCTTTACAGCACATTGGCTGGCTCCCAAGAGGGAGAAATGGAAACTATCTGTTAAATCTCTTAAGGTCCAAGCTTGGATGTCCCAATCTACTACTTGTGCTTCTTTCTGTTAGTCAAAGCAAGTCACAGGGCCAGCCAGATTCAAGGGGAGAGAGGGATAAATGTTCCCCTAGAAATGGAAATGCTGGGTGAAAGATTGTATATATATTTACTATTCATAACACAAATTATCAAATTTTCCCCCAGAAAGGTTCTACCAATATACAACCAGCACCCCCAGCGGTGTGTAAGAGCATGTATTTCACCACGTGAATGCCAACCCTCAGCAGTTACATAGGTTTAAAAATAAAAATATGGTTTATGCAGATGTTGTGTCTGGAGCTCTAGCACATATCTCAGACCACAAAGACAAGGGCCACATCATGGGGATGACAGGGCCCTGGCCTGGGAGAATCCTGTGTGCCTGAAGACTTCATGAAACAGAGCTGTTACACTAGCTTAAATGCCTACCTCCAGACTTTTACCCAAGAGAGAAATAACCCAGCAGCAAATAGCTACCTGGAATCCAAATTTTTAAATGTTGATATTGTCAAATTTTTCTCATTTTATTTTTTTTCCTCATAAAAGTTTGAAAGTGCCAGTTTCCATATATCTTAAGATGTTTTCAAGTCTTAGGATGAATAATAGCTGTAGAGACAGTTGGTTTATTATGCTAAATTTATCAATTTAATACAAAGGGAAGATTGCTATTACTGGGACTGGAAGGCACCCCTGAGGTTTAGAAACGGTCTTATTGGCTATTAGGTGGAGAACTATAGCTTGACTTTTACAAGGAAAATGCCCTTGGAGGTTCTCTGCTAACAGCCCTCACTTCCAACTTACAGCTAAAGACACCATCTCCCAGAGAGCTTCCTGGAGCCTGACTTAATGGACAGAATACATCTGGATTGCAGTCTGGCTGTGCCCTGGTTGCATGTCCTGGGTAAATCAGATCTTCTTCAGCCTCAGTTTCCTTACCTGTAAAAGGAGATAACATTCATATCCCACAGAGCTGGTATAAACATTCAACAAGCTTCTACATAAAGTGCTTTACACAATTCCTGGCACAGAGGTGCTCAGAAATAGTCCTTCCCTCCCTCTATTGCCCGTTCACCCAAGATTCCATAACACGCCATCTTCCATTTTCTTCCTCCTTCAGCTGATGCGGGCTCATAACTGGTCCAAAAGGACCGTTTGCTGAGGCGTATGGCTCTTCATCTCTATTTCTAAACACGGGATCAGGTTTCTCTCTTGTAAATCCACAGCATTAGCTCTTAAGATCTCAGCAACTATGATATGATTGGGTACCAGCTTTGGGCCATGACAATGACAAAACAGATTTTGTCAACAGGTGTTTGAAGCCCAGTGTTAGGCTGAGTTTTCTTTGTTAATCCCTGGTTTCAAACGAGGAAATTTTTTTTGCCTGTTGACTTTGCCTGAGTGGTCTGCTGAGGTCAGTAGAATCCTATTAATTATTGAATTGGACAAACACTGGGTTCCTCTAAAGTTTCCTGCTGTTCTGAGACTTTGTGCCTAAGAGTATTAGTTTAGATAGTGTCTGAATTGGAGTGGAGGCATTACACGAGCTTAAGCTACGTGATAGCTTCATAAGTGCTCTTACACGCAGTTTGTGATGGTTTTCTTATCTCTATGAATGGTCCATGTTCTTAACATCAGCTCTTCCTTAATTCTCTTCTTTGGTCATCTGCATCTTACCAGTGACCACCTCCTGTATTTCCAAATTATAAATCCTTTTTGGGTAGGCATCAAATTATTTATGATTTTGTCTTCTGCAACACCTAAGACAAATACTTTGTACATAGCAGGGGCCAAAATGATTAAGTGAATGAATAAAACAATGAATGAATAAGCAAACAAAAGTTTTGTTACAGTTTTGTTTCTTATACTAAATATTCAGGTTCCTCATAAAAGTCATAGAAATTTGTGAACTTAAGAGCTCATAATCCCACCATGAAAGAAAGACCTTTCTTTTTTTTAATTTTTAAAAATATTTATTTATTTAGTCTTTTTCCAATTCTTTTCCCACTTAGGATTATTACAGGATATTGAGCAGAGTTCCCTGTGCTATACAGTAGGTCCTTTATGGTTATCTATTTTATTTATTTATTTATTTTATTTTATTTATTTTTTATTAGTTTCTGCTTTATAACAAAGTGAATCAGTCATACATATACATCTGTTCCCACATCCCTTCCCTCATGCATCTCCCTCCCTCCCACCCTCCCTATCCCACCCCTCCAGGCGGTCACAAAGCACCGAGCTGATCTCCCTGTGCTCTGCGGCTGCTTCCCACTATCTATCTACCTTACATTTGGTAGTGTATATATGTCCATGCCTCTCTTTCGCTTTTTCACAGCTTACCCTTCCCCCTCCCCATATCCTCAAGTCCATTCTCAAGTAGGTCTGTGTCTTTATTCCCGTTTTACCCTTAGGTTCTTCATGACATTTTTTTTTTAATTCCATATATATGTGTTAGCATACAGTATTTGTCTTTCTCTTTCTGACTTACTTCACTCTGTATGACAGACTCTAGGTCTATCCACCTCATTACAAATAGCTCAGTTTCATTTCTTTTTATGGCTGAGTAATATTCCATTGTATATATGTGCCACATCTTCTTTATCCATTCATCCGATGATGGACACTTAGGTTGTTTCCAGCTCCGGGCTATTGTGAATAGAGCTGCAATGAACATTTTGGTACATGTCTCTTTTTGAAATATGGTTTTCTCAGGGTATATGCCTAGTAGTGGGATTGCTGGGTCATATGGCAGTTCTATTTTTAGTTTTTTAAGGAACCTCCATACTGTTCTCCATAGTGGCTGTACCAATTCACATTCCCACCAGCAGTGCAAGAGTGTTCCCTTTTCTCCACACCCTCTCCAGCATTTGTTGTTTCTAGATTTTTTTGGTGATGGCCATTCTGACTGGTGTGAGATGATATCTCATTGTAGTTTTGATTTGCATTTCTCTAATGATTAATGATGTTGAGCATTCTTTCATGTGTTTGTTGGCAGTCTGTATATCTTCTCTGGAGAAATGCCTATTTAAGTCTTCTGCCCATTTTTGGATTGGGTTGTTTTTTTGATATTGAGCTGCATGAGCTGTTTATAAATTTTGGAGATTAATCCTTTGTCAGTTGCTTCATTTGCAAATATTTTCTCCCATTCTGAGGGTTGTCTTTTGGTCTTGTTTATGGTTTCCTTTGCTGTGCAAAAGCTTTGAAGTTTCATTAGGTCCCATTTGTTTATCTTTGTTTTTATTTCCATTTCTCTAGGAGGTGGGTCCACAAGGATCTTGCTGTGATTTATGTCATAGAGTGTTCTGCCTATGTTTTCCTCTAAGAGTTTGATCGTTTCTGGCCTTACATTTAGGTCTTTAATCCACTTGGAGCTCATTTTTGTGTATGTTGTTAGGGAATGATCTAATCGCATACTTTTACATGTCCCTGTCCAGTTTTCCCAGCACCACTTATTGAAGAGGCTGTCCTTTCTCCACTGTACATTCCTGCCTCCTTCATCAAAGATAAGTTGACCATATGTGCGTGGGTTTATCTCTGGGCTTTCTGTCCTGTTCCATTGATCTATCTTTCTGTTTTTATGCCAGTACCACACTGTCTTGATTACTGTAGCTTTGTAGTATAGTCTGAAGTCAGGGAGCCTGATTCCTCCAGCTCCGTTTTTCGTTCTCAAGATTGCTTTGGCTATTCGGGGTCTTTTGTTTTTCCAAACAAATTGTGAAATTTTTTGTTCTAGTTCTGTGAAAAATGCCAGTGGTAGTTTGATAGGGATTGCATTGAATCTGTAGATTGCTTTGGGTAGTAGAGTCATTTTCACAATATTGATTCTTCCAATCCAGTAGCATGGTATATCTCTCCATCTATTTGTATCATCTTTAATTTCTTTCATCAGTGTCTTATAATTTTCTGCATACAGGTCTTTTGTCTCCTTAGGTAGGTTTATTCCTAGATATTTTATTCTTTTTGTTGCAATGGTAAATGGGAGTGTTTTCTTGATTTCATTTTCAGATTTTTCATCATTAGTGTACAGGAATGCCAGAGATTTCTGTGCATTAATTTTGTATCCTGCTACTTTACCAAATTCATTGATTAGCTCTAGTAGTTTTCTGGTAGCATCTTTAGGATTCTCTATGTATAGTATCATGTCATCTGCAAACAGTGACAGCTTTACTTCTTCTTTTCCAATTTGGATTCCTTTTATTTCCTTTTCTTCTCTGATTGCTGTGGCTAAAACTTCCAAAACTAAGTTGAATAAGAGTGGTGAGAGTGGGCAGCCTTGTCTTGTTCCTGATCTTAGTGGAAATGCTTTCAGTTTTTCACCATTGAGGACAATGTTGGCTGTGGGTTTGTCATATGTGGCCTTTATTATGTTGTGGAAAGTTCCCTCTATGCCTACTTTCTGCAGGGTTTTTATCATAAATGGGTGTTGAATTTTGTCGAAAGCTTTCTCTGCATCTATTGAGATGATCATATGGTTTTTCTCCTTCAACTTGTTAATATGGTGTATCACATTGATGGATTTGCGTATATTGAAGAATCCTTGCATTCCTGGAATAAACTCCACTTGATCATGGTGTATGATCCTTTTAATGTGCTGTTGGATTCTGTTTGCTAGTATTTTGTTGAGGATTTTTGCATCTATGTTCATCAGTGATATTGGCCTGTAGTTTTCTTTCTTTGTGACATCCTTGCCTGGTTTTGGCATCAAGGTGATGGTGGCCTCGTAGAATGAGTTTGGGAGTGTTCCTTCCTCTGATATTGTTTGGAAGAGTTTGAGAAGGATGGGTGTTAGCTCTTCTCTAAATGTTTGATAGAATTTGCCTGTGAAGCCATCTGGTCCTGGGCTTTTGTTTGTTGGAAGATTTTTAATCACAGTTTCAATTTCAGTGCTTGTGATTGTTCTATTCATATTTTCTATTTCTTCCTGATTCAGTCTTGGCAGGTTGTGCATTTCTAAGAATTTGTCCATTTCTTCCAGGTTGTCCATTTTATTGGCATAGAGTTGCTTGTAGTAATCTCTCATGATCTTTTGTATTTCTGCAGTGTCAGTTGTTATTTCTCCTTTTTCATTTCTAATTCTATTGATTTGAGTCTTCTCCCTTCTTGATGAGTCTGGCTAATGGTTTGTCAATTTTGTTTATCTTCTCAAAGAACCAGCTTTTAGTTTGGTTGATCTTTGCTATCGTTTCCTTCATTTCTTTTTCCTTTATTTCTGATCTGATCTTTATGATTTCTTTCCTTCTGCTAATTTTGGGGGTTTTTTGTTCTTCTTTCTCTAATTGCTTTAGGTGCAGGGTCAGGTTGTTTACTCGAGATGTTTCCTGTTTCTTAAGGTGGGATTGTATTGCTATAAACTTCCCCCTTAGAACTGCTTTTGCTGCGTCCCATAGGTTTTGGGTCGTCGTGTCTCCATTGTCATTTGTTTCTAGGTATTTTTTAATTTCCTCTTTGATTTCTTCAGTGATCACTTCGTTATTGAGTAGTGTATTGTTTAGCCTCCATGTGTTTGTATTTTTTACAGACCTTTTCGTGTAATTGATGTCTAGTCTCATAGCATTGTGGTCGGAAAAGATACTTGATACAATTTCAATGTTCTTAAATTTACCAAGGCTTGATTTGTGACCCAAGATATGATCTATCCTGGAGAATGTTCCATGAGCACTTGAGAAAAATGTGTATTCTGTTGTTTTTGGATGGAATGTCCTATAAGTATCAACTAAGTCCATCTTGTTTAATGTATCATTTAAAGCTTGTGTTTCCTTATTTATTTTCATTTTGGATGATCTGTCCATTGGTGAAAGTGGGGTGTTAAAGTCCCCTACTATGATTGTGTTACTGTCGATTTCCCCTTTTATGGCTGTTAGTATTTGCCTTATGTATTGAGGTGCTCCTCTGTTGGGTGCATAAATATTTACAATTGTTATATCTTCTTCTTGGATCGATCCCTTTATCGTTATGTAGTGTCCTTCTTTGTCTCTTCTAATAGTCTCTATTTTAAAGTCTATTTTGTCTGATATAAGAATTGCTACTCTAGCTTTCTTTTGATTTCCATTTGCATGGAATATCTTTTTCCATCCCCTTTCTTTCAATCTGTATGTGTCTCTAGGTCTGAAGTGGGTCTCTTGTAGACAGCATATATATGGGTCTTGTTTTTGTATCCATTCAGCCACTCTGTGTCTTTTGGTGGGAGCATTTAGTCCATTTACATTTAAGGTAATTATTGATATGTATGTTCCTATTCCCATTTCCTTAATTGCTTTGGGTTCATTATTGTAGGTCTTTTCCTTCTGTTGTGTTTCTTGCCTAGAGAAGTTCCTTTAGCGTTTGTTGTAAAGCTGGTTTGGTTGTGCTGAACTCTCTTAGCTTTTGCTTGTCTGTAAAGGTTTTAATTTCTCCATCAAATCTGAATGAGATCCTTGCTGGGTAGAGTAATCTTGGTTGCAGGTTTCTCTCCTTCATCACTTTAATTATGTCCTGCCACTCCCTTCTGGCTTGTAGAGTTTCTGCTGAGAGATCAGCTGTTAACCTGATGGGGATTCCCTTGTGTGTTATTTGTTGTTTTTCCCTTGCTGCTTTTAATATGATTTCTTTGTGTTTAATTTTTGACAGTTTGATTAATATGTGTCTTGGCGTATTTCTCCTTAGATTTATTCTGTATGGGACTCTCTGTGCCTCCTGTACTTGATTAACTATTTCCTTTCCCATATTAGGGAAGTTTTCAACTATAATCTCTTCAAATATTTTCTCAGTCCCTTTCTTTTTCTCTTCTTCTCTGGAACCCCTATAATTCGAATGTTGGTGCGTTTAGTGTTGTCCCAGAGGTCTCTGAGACTGTCCTCTGTTCTTTTTATTCTTGTTTCTTTATTTTGCTCTGCATCAGTTATTTCCACTATTTTATCTTCCACCTCACTTATCCGTTCTTCTGCCTCAGTTATTCTGCTATTGATCCCATCTAGAGTATTTTTCATTTCATTTATTGTGTTTTTCATCGATGCTTGATTCATCTTTAGTTCTTCTAGGTCCTTGTTAACTGTTTCTTGCATTTTGTCTACTCTATTTCCAAGATTTTGGATCTTGGAAATAGAATCTTGGATCAGCTTTACTATCATTATTCTGAATTCTTTTTCAGGTAGACTGCCTATTACCTCTTCATTTGTTAGGTCTGGTGGGTTTTTATCTTGCTCCTTCTCCTGCTGTGTGTTTTTCTGTCTTCTCATTTTGCTCATCTTACTGTGTTTGGGGTCCCCTTTTTGCAGGCTGCAGATTCGTAGTTCCCGTTGTTTTTGGTGTCTGTCCCCAGTGGCTAAGGTTGTTTCAGTAGGTTGTGTAGGCTTCCTGGTGGGGGGGACTAATGCTTGTGTTCTGGTGGTTGAGGCTCGATCTTGTCTTTCTGGTGGACAGGTCCACGTCTGGTGGTGTGTTTTGGAGTGCCTTTGGCCTTATTATGTTTTTAGGTAGCCTCTCTGCTAATGGGTGGGGTTGTGTTCCTGCCTTGCTAGTTGCTTGGCATAGGGTGACCAGCACTGTAGCTTGCTGGTCGTTGAGTGAAGCTGGGTGCTGGTGTTGAGATGGAGATCTCTGGGAGATTTTTCGCTGCTTGATATTACGTGGAGCTGGGAGGTCTCTTGTGGACCTGTGTCCTGAAGTTGGCTCTCCCACTTCAGAGGCACAGCACTGACTCCTGGCTGCAGCACCAAGAGCCTTTCATCCACCCGGCTCAGAATAACAGGGAGAAAAAGTAGAAAGAAAGAATTAGTAGAAGAAAGAAAGAGAGAGGGAAAGAAAGGAAGAAGGGAAGAAAGGAAGGAAGGAAGGAAGAAAGAAAGGAGGGAGGGAGGGAGGAAGGATGGAAAGAAAGAAAGAGAGAAAGGAGGGAGGGAGGGAGGAATGAAAGCAAAAGGAAGAGTGAATGGAAGAAGGGAGGGAGGGAGGGAGGAAGGAAAGAAAGAAAGAAAGACAGGAGGGAGGGAGGGAGGAAGGAAAGAAAAAGAAAGTGGAAAGAAGAAGGGTGGGAGGGAGGGAGGGAGGAAAAAAAAGGAAAGGAGGAGCGGAGGGAGGGAGGGAGGAAGGGAAGGTAGGAAAAAAAGAAAGAGCAGGTAAAGTAAAATAGAATAAAGTATGAAATATAGTAGCGTTATTAAAATTAAAAAGTAATTATTGAAAAAAAAAACGGACCGATAGAACCCTGGGACATATGGTGGAAGCAAAGCTATACAGAGAGAATCTTACACAGAAGATTACACATACACATTCACAAAAAGAGAGCAGGGGGGAAAATCAAAAATCTTGCTCTCCAAGTCTATCTCCTCAATTTGGGATAATTCGTTGTAAAAAAGAGGAAAAGGGCGTGAAGTCTGAAATCTTGCTCTCTAAGTCCATCTCCGTAATTTGGATAATTCGTTGTAAAAAGAGGAAAAGGGGGGAAAGTCTTAAATCTTGTCCTCAAAGTCCACTTCCTCAATTTGGGATGATTCGCTGTCCATTTATGCACTCCACAGACGCAGGGCACATCAAATGGACCGTGGAGCTTTAATCCGCTGCCTCCGAGGCTGCACAGAGAGATTTCCCTGTCTCTGCTCTCACAGCTCCCGGGTCTCAGCCTTGGGCCTGGCCCCGCCTCTGCGCGTAGGTCGCCGGAGGGCGTCCGTTCTTCGCTCAGACAGGACGGTTTAAAGGAGCCGCTGATTCGGGGGCTCTGGCTCACTCAGGCAGAGGGGAGAGAGGGGCGCGCAGTGTGGGGCGGGCCTGCGGCGGCAGAGGCCGGCGTGACGTTGCAGCAGCCCGAGGCGCTCCGTGCGCTTTCCCGGAAAAGCCGTCCCCGGGTCCCGGGACCCCGGCAGTGGCGGGGTGCACAGGCCCCCCGGAAGGCGGGGCGGACAGTGACCCGCGCTCGCACACAGGCCCCGTGGCGGCAGCGGCGGCGGCAGCAGCAGCAGCAGCCCCAGCGTCCCACGCCCGTCTCCGAGGTCCGCGCCTTTAGCCGCGGCTCGCGCCTCTCTCCGGCGCTTCCCCAAGCAGCCCTCTTAATGCCCTCTCCTCGCGCACCAGGAAACAAAAGGGAAAAAAGTCTCTTGCCTCTTCGGCAGCTCCAGACCCTTTCCCTGGACTCCCTCCGGGCTAGCTGTGGTGCACTAACCCCTTCAGGCTCTCTTCCTGCCGCCAGCCCCAGTCCTCTCCCTGCGCTCCGACTGAAACCCGATACCCGAGCCTCAGCTCCCAGCCCCGCCTGCCCCGGCGGCCAAGCAGACAAGCCTTTCGGGCTGGTGTGTGCCTGAGGGCACCGATCCTCTGTGCCGGAATCTCTCCGCTTTGCCCTCCACACCCCTGTTGCTGTGCTCTCCTCCGCTACTCCGAAGCTTTCCCCCTCCGCCACCTGCAGTCTCCGCCCGCGAGGGCTTGTAGTGTGTGGAAACCTTTCCTCCTTCACGGCTCCCTCCCACTGGTGCAGGTCCCATCCCTATCCTATTGTTTCTGTTTATTCTTTTTTCTTTTGTCCTACCCAGGTATGTGGGGAGTTTCTTGCCTTTTGGGGGGGTCTGAGGTCTTCTGTCAGCGTTCAGTAGGTGTTCTGTAGGAGTTGTTCCACGTGTAGATGAGTTTCTGATGTATCTGTGGGGAGGAAGGTGATCTCCGCGTCTTACTCTTCGGCCATCTTCCTCCGGGGCGCATAATCAATTTTTTAAAAAGCTTTTTTCGTCCTTTGTGCTTAGTTTCACTCGCTCGTATGCGGAGGTACTGCACCGGGCACTTCAGACGAGAGTTCCTAGTGCGAAACGACTGCGCCAGCACCTCAGCTTAAACGCTGCAGACGACTCTGTAAATCAAAATCTGTCTATTTTAAATATAGTAGTGTGTACATGTCAATCACAAACTCCATCTTTAAGAAATGAGTTCTACATCAATTAAGAATAGGCTCAGCAGAGACTGGCAGGAAGTCTAACTCAGAGCAGCTTGGATAGGTGTGTTATTCAGGGTACTTTTGTCTGACATAGTAGAAGCCCAGAGGTATCCATCCATGGCTAGTGTGACCCCTCAGGTGGAAGGCGTCTGGGCTTTTTCACCTTGCAGCATTGCTATCCTCAGTGTGTGGCTTCCGCCTTCATGGTCCCAGATGGCTATTCAAACTTCTGCCATCACATCAGCATTCCCACCTGAGAGAAAAGGGAAGACTACACCCTCTTCTTCTTTTTTTTTTTTTTTTTTTTTGCGGTATGCGGGCCTCTCACTGTTGTGGCCTCTCCCATTGCGGAGCACAGGCTCCGGACGCGCAGGCTCAGTGGCCATGGCTCATGGGCCCAGCCGCTCCGCGGCATGTGGGATCTTCCCGGACCGGGGCACGAACCCGTGTCCTCTGCATCGGCAGGCGGACTCTCAACCACTGCACCACCAGGGAAACCCCACCCTCTTCTTTAAAGACACTTACTTCCCAGAACTTGCTTCTACCACTTCTGCTTACACCTCATTGGCCAGAATTCAGTCACATGGGAGCCTAGGAAATGTAGTCTTCATTTTGGGCAGCTGTGCGTCTGGCTAGATTCTGGGGCTCTGTTGCTGAAATAAGAAGGCTTGAACAGATATTGTGGGGCAAATAGGTTTCTTAGCCACAATTTCCCATTGCTATTTGGATAAAGTATAAACTCATCGTTCTGACATTTCTGATCATCACTGCCTGGTCTCTGGCCTCATCCCTGGTTACTTATTTATACTATTTTAGCTCTGTTTTCCTACTTTCATTTTCTGTGAAGGACTGGGCTCCACTCCACCTCAGCACCTTTGCACATGCTCTCATCACTGGGATTTAGGAATCCTAGATTGGGTTTCTCTGTCCCCATGATACTTTCTCATAACATCTTGTACTAGCTCTTTGTAATGCCTGGCACAATTACAATTATAAATTATTTATGTAATTATTCATTTTATCTCCATCTCTCCTGCTAACTGTAATGCATCTGAGTGCAGGGACTTTGTCCATGGCTCTATTTCCAGAATCCTAAAAGCATTTGGCACAGATTAGGCACTTAATAAGTCTTTGCTAAATAAATTCATAAACTTTCTAATGGAATGTTCTCACTTTACAGATGAGGTAATAGTTTAAACATGAATTGAGGAGTCTGGATTCTAATTTCTTTGATCAGTTGGTTAAAATGAAGGTTTCAGCTACTGTTGCAAATCTTCCTGAAGTGTTCCGCTCTAATTTCTTCCTTTGGGAAGGTCAGTGCATCAAACAGTATTTATTCTTCCTTTGACGGTCAGGGTCTTAGTGTGCCCGAGGGTCAACACTATAACCATTGATCAACACTGACCGAAACCACAGGTGCAGAATGAGAAAGAAGTTGCATGGGGTCTGCCTGACTCTGGGATACAGCTTGGAAAGTTGCTTTAAACAAACGTGCTCAACATTCGACTCTTTTCTTCTCAGTCACCTCTTTCTCCCAAATGTAGTGTGCCAAAAAATTCTAGTGATTGTGTTTCCCAGTTGATGAATTTATTTTATGCAGGAATTGTCACCCTTGTTTTGAAAGAAAAAATAACTTTGTAAAAAGTGTCAGTCGCATATTGGGGCTGTGAGTGACAGTCATGTGTGAGTTCAACAATTCTTAGTTTAAAATAGCAGAGGAAAATGGCATTATTTCTTGTCATCCTTATCTTTAAACATCAACTGCTAGAATCAACACGAAGGAGGGAGGCCAGGAAGAAGGAAGCCGATCTTTGGAATACCCTGAATCCCGGTGATGGACCAGAGTTGTCACAGAATGTCATGATTTAAGAAGGTAAGTTGATTGGGAAGCTGTGAGTCTCAGTTGTCCTGGGATATGGGACTTTGATAGATGGAGGAAACAGAACCTTTCCTCAAACTACAGTATATTTATGGCATTTGTCCCAGATCTTAATTTAATAAGGTATGTCTTTCATTTTAAAAAGTTTGTACTTTTAATCTTTTCCTCTAATTCCCTGTAACTAAAAATGGACGTTTTCTTTCTAAGTGTTTAAAATAGCTTTAACCTGCTCGGTATTTACCCCGAGGTCAGAGGCTCCTTTCCCTTCCCCAGCACCTCACTGCCTTCCTCAATGCTGGCACCTCTCGCCTGTGAAATGCAGAAGAATAAACAAATCAAGGAGCTAAAAGGAGGAGACGAAAGGGTGTGGAAGCAAAGTGTATGATGGTGACAAACTTAATTTGAACAGAAGCCAGTTCTAGAGTCCGAAACTGTTCTCAAAATAATCTATCTTCTAGAGAAATTTAGTCATCAAAGTCTAAACACTAACCAGGAGTAAAGGCTAAAATGTTACCCATTTAAAAATGCTACTTCACAGTGTATATCAGCAATTAACACTTCAGATAGGGTTGGTGTAGTTTAAAATATGCACCCATCTATTCTAGTTAAGAGAAAGCCTGTGGACCTAATCTTAGTAGCTTTAAGGGAGGTTTGAATTGATGGGGATGCAGGCAGGCTAACTGTCAGTCAATGGTATTCAGTATGATGTGATCAAGTAGGGATGCAGTCAATCAAATGGGGCTCCAGTTGGGGGCAGAGTGAGGGGTGGGGAGAAGGCGTTTCCAGGGCAATGACAGGATACAGGTAGTGTCATGGCCGTAGCGTGTCTGCCCAGTGGGGAAATCTATTTTCGGCTTGGATGCCAATGAGGAAGTGATGCTTCCTGTCACACAGATGTTAAACAGCCCCTCCCTGTGCCTTGGCTAAGTGGCAGACACCACCCAAACGTAGGCGGAGTGCTCAGAATAGAAAAAAGTCTAGTACGGTGCTGCCACTCTTGGGAAAGGAGGTAAAGTTAGGGACTTGGTATTTTTGGTAGGCAGAGCTTATCAGAGAAATCAAAACCTCCTTAACAATATTCTGATGAGAGCTCAGTTCTGCTTCACACCTAGAAATAAGGAAGGAATCAAGGCCAGTACTGAGAGGATGGGAGAGGAACACAGCATGGAGCACACAAGAGGAAACCAGCACACCTTGGAAAACAGAGAAGGAGGATCTCTATGAATGCCTCCCGGAGTGAGGATTGGTGCTGGTCTGCGGACTGTTGGCTACTGGTCTGCAATGTGAGAAACACGGAGATTTAGAGAAAGCATTTAGAAAAGATGGTAAGAATTTGATATTGCTGCAGTGTCCAAGTGTGGTCCTAGACTCTTGTAATTTATCTTGTACCAGAGCTGTCTTTTCGTCTGGGTTGGAAGCAATAAGATAACATAGGAGACATACACCTAACATCACTTAAGACACAGAGAAAGCCATGAGGAATGGATGGGTATTTATTTATTTTTATTTTTATTTTATTTTTATTTTTTATTATTTTTTTTACATCTTTATTGGAGTATAATTGCTTTACAATGGTGTGTTAGTTTCTGCTTTATAACAAAGTGAATCAGTTATACATATACATATGTCCCCATAGCTCTTCCCTCTTGCGTCTCCCTCCCTCCCACTCTCCCTATCCCACCCCTCTAGGTGGTCACAAACCACTTAGCTGATCTCCCTGTGCTATGCGGCTGCTTCCCACTAGCTATCTTAGGAATGAAACTAAAGACAGGCCTGAGCCCAGGGGAGCAGAGGCGGGATGGAAGCAACAGCAGGCTTGTCTCATTGAATGGGGTATGGACCACTTTGAGCAAATTCACATGGTAAGACATGTGTGGTGTGATAGTTTAGTTTGCCAGTTTTAACCCAAAAGTGTATAAAATCGAGAACCCATTGTTCATCATAAGATAATTTGAATTTATTATTTAAATGGTTAAATGTTAAAACTGGCTACAGATGAATTATGATGGGACAACAAAAGTTTTTGAGTGTAAGAGTGATTCTTGATATTAATCACCTACACACATACTTCCGACGAAGCATGTGTACAATTTTCATAATTCTTTTCTTTTATCATTGATATATTTGTTAGACAGTTATCTGAATCATAGGGCCCCACTGGAATATCAGACAGAGTGCTGTTGCTTAGAATGGCTACAACTGGGTGTGCCAAACCTTCTGGAGTATTTCTCAAACCAGTGAGACTGGGTTCTCCCGGGGTATGCTACAAATCTTTCCAGTCCTCTGCATTTGAAAGGCTTACATTTCCACTTCAATAAATTACAGTTTATAAAAATAAACAAAAAACACACCTACATTATCAAAATTTATGTCCTGTTCCTGGATTCTTGTAACTTATCATGTACCAGAGCTGTGTTTGTTTGGGTTGAAGGCAACAAGAAAAACATGAAGATATACACCTAGAGTACTCACACTCTATAGAAAGCTGCACAGCAATTGAGGGAGGCCGTTGCCTGACTGGATAACTATTTAGGAGTTAAGCCAAGGACAGGCATGATGGAGCTCAGGGCAGCAGAGGCTGGGTAGAAAAAACACATAGACACACAGTCAGGAGATGTGGATTTGAGTCTTGCCTCTGCCTCTTAACCAGCTGCGTAATCTTGGGCAAGTCACTTAACCTCCTGTGCCTTAATTTTCTCATCTATAAAGTGGAAAACATGACATACTTTTCTGGGTTCTTTTTGTTTGTTTGTTTCTTTTTTATTTTAATTGTGCTGAAATACACATAACATAAAATTACCATCTTAATCATCTTTAAGTGTACAGTTCAGTGGCATTAAGTCCATTCACATGGTTGGCTACCATCACCACCATTCACACACAGAACTCTTTTCATCTTGCAAAACTGAAACTCTGTACCTATTAAACAACAACTCCCCACTTTTCTGGGTTCTTGTGCAGTTCGAATGACAGATTGTATTGTGACTACAGATGATGGGAGAGTTAGGCCTGGGGGAGAGCAGAAAATGTAAAGGGCCAGAGAGTAAACATTTTGTCTTTGGGACTGTCTCTGTTGCAACTACTCAACTCTGGTATTGTAGCTTGAAAGAAACCATATAATAATATGTAATTTAATGTCCTAATATACGTTTACTTATAAAACTAGGCAGGCAGTGGGCTGAATTGGCCCAAGGGTCAAAGTTCATCAGCCTCTGAGCTAGGAGACTAGAGACTTGAATTCGAGTCCTAGCTCTGTTTTTATGTCGCCAGGTGACCTCGTTATTTCTAGTTTTTCTATCACCATGGGACCCTCCCAGGTCTGTTCAATTCTATGCCATTTGGAAGAGTAAGGCAGATGACAAGGAAGCTTGCTCTCGAGAGTGAAAGGATTTTAATGAACATTTTGATTGAAAACAAAAATTATAGCGGTACCTAAGATGAAAAATTAAAGTGTAAGTACAATCTGAGTATGTCTAGGAAGAAGATAGTATAAAGCTTAAAAAAAGAAGACAAAGAATTGGGTGACTTCTTCAGTGCCCCAGGAGATCAAACAGACTGAAGATGATACAGGATTGACCTCAACCTCCCTGCCATCAGGGAATCCCCCCTCAGCCCAAGACCAGATGGTGGTCTGGAACTCAGGGGCCTGATCTCCTCTCTCCCTGAGCATGTGAGCACAGCTTAGGGCCTGAGTAGGAGGGAACCAGTAGCAGATGTTATCATTGCCAGCCCATAACCCCTCGCTTCCTTTGCCTGCATGTGGGGCAGGCCAGAAATGCTGGCAGTTAACTTCTCAGGAGCTTTCCCCAACCAGTGAGAGATGGGAGGTGGTGGGTCAGTACTCCTGCTCTCTCTCTTCTTGGATGAGCCGACTCTGAGTTGTTTTCTACACTGTTTCCCAGAGGTTCACACAGGATGGAGCCCTCGGTTCCCACAGCAGTTAACTCATCAACACATCCTTTATTGGCTTCACTCCTTGCCTGTCTCACTTCCCCTGTCTCTTACCAGTGATTCCTGGGATCATCTCTCCAATGAGCTACTGATACCCAGCTTTTTGTTTTAGGGTCTGCCTCTTGGGAAACTCAGAAGAAGACAAAACCACATGGATATGCAGTCATTAGGAGAGAGCCAGAGGCTTACACAGGACCAACACTCAGGACCACAGGGAAATTCCCTTCATTCAGTCTGACCACCCTGGAGCACAGCGTCTTCTAGAAGAAAATTGGACCTTGCTCATGTGTCAGGGGAAGTTTTAGGTGTGCAATAGGTGCTGAATTCCTTCTCTGTGCAAGAAAGCTACTCCTCTGTGGCCACCAAGATGAGAAAAGCACAGTCCTACCTGGCCGGGGGCTTGTCATTTGGTTCTTTCAGGACAGCAAAAAGGCTTTTTAGCTAACAGTCCTTTCTTTCAGTTCTAATCAAAAGGGATCTTCGTGGAGTCTTCACACTTGCTGATGGCTCAAGCTTTTGTCCCAGAGTATGTCTCTCAGCTTCTGAAACTCTTTTAGCTTTAGCTTGTTTCTGGACTTTTGAACGTGCTCTTATTTCTTCCTGGAATACTCATCCTGTTCATTGTGCCTGGTTCCCACTCCTCATGTCCTTTCCTATGGGAAAACTTCCCTGATGTTCCCTAGGTCGAGGTCGATATCTGCTGTTATTATGTTCCCTCAGTGCCCTGTTCTTCCACCATCATTGCACATATGAAATAGTATATGATTGCTTATTTAATTATGAGAGGTCAGGGTCACAGCTTGCTTATATCCTTACCTCCAGTGCCTAGCACAGGGGTGGGGTGCTCAATAAATATTTATTAAATGAACAATATGCTTAAAAGGTAAAGGACCCATCCTGGGGCTCCCCGGTGGTTTACAGAGCAGCTGTAGGGAGGAGTAGAGGCAGAGGTGATCACTGATAAAAGTCCAGATTTCTTTGCACTCCTCACCTAACCATCTCCAAAGGCTCTGGGCCAAAGTTACTCAGTAACAGAATAGCAAGCCCACACTTGGGTGGTAAGGTTGCCAGCCTTCAAATATCTCAGCCAGCCAGCCAGCCATTCCCTCTATCTACCCATTCATCAAAAAATTATTGAGTTCCTGTTCTCTTTGAGGTATTATGCTAATCACTAGAGACATGAAGATATCTGATCCTTGCCCTTTAGAAGTTAAAAGTCAGTCCGATTGAAAAAAAAGTTAAAAGCTATTGCAAGAAATGCATCAGTAGAGATATTATTAACTATCTGGAGAACTTGGGCAGAAGCAGGTACTTTCTGCTGGTTGCCTTTACCCGCCCCCCGCCCCGTTCTTCAACAATGTATCATTTGTTCATAAGCATGGCTCCCGGAGTGGGGTTTACCTCTTCCCTGCGGGTAAATGCTTGGCTGTGGTGTCACCTGCTTCCACATGGCTTTATTTCTTCTTCCACACTTTTCCTCATCTTTGCTAGGAGTAATTCCTTGAGGCCTGGAATCTGATGCGTGACTGAAGGTTAGAGCAGGGTGGATGGAGTAATGGGCATTTATCTTGCCCCACGAGGGGGTTCCAGTTGTGCCTCTGTTAAACCTATGAGAATAATTTAGCTTCCTGCCTCAACTTTCAGCTTCCCACAAATTCGTATTAAGCCTCTTCTTATTGGGCCCATAGCATATGTATTAATAATAGTACATACTTCTACATAGTGTTTTACACTTTTCTAAGAACTTCATAGAATTTCAGGACTGAGAGGAACGTTAAAGGTGGTCATCTAGTCCAGCCACCCACCCATCTGATGTCCACAGCCTCTCTAGAGCATATGCAGAAGCCCCCCACTGCCTGCTAATATAGCTCCTCCACTTGGCTGATCTGGAGCCACTGTTTGCTGCAAAGCAAACCTTTGTAAAGTAAATGCCTACTTAACTGCATGCCTAGAGTCCCCAGTTCTCAGATTTAGTTCCCCAAGCCCTTGATCCCATCTGTTCAATACCTTGTTCTCTACTCTCCCAACACCCTGGCCTGTCTCTTAATACCCCCTAGCCCCATCCTTCCAGTCCAAACCATCATTCAGACTCCCTCTCCCTCTTCCTGGATAGGGGACCGTAGATAGTAGTCCTTGGGTAGGACTCCTCTATTACAGGCACTTCGGTTGCTATAACAAATTATCCCAAAGTATCGTAACATAAACATCATTATCTGCTCATGGATCCTCAGGGTCGGGAATTCAGACAGCGCATAGCAGAACTGGCTGACCCCTGCTGCATAATGCCTGGGGCCTCCACTGAAAAGTCTAAAAGGATGGGAGATTATCATCTCAAGTTTCATTTACTCACATGTGTAGCGGTTAATGCTGGCTCTTGGCTGCGTAGACTTAAATAGCTAGGAAATAGCTAGAACACCTGCATGTGGCTGCTTGGCTTTCCCACAGCATGGTGACTGGGTTCCCAGGACGAGAGTACCTAGAGAGAGAGAGAGAGAGAGAGAGAGAGAGAGAGAGAGAGAGAGAGAGGGAGGGAGGGAGGGAGGGAGGGAGGGGAGAGAGAAAGAAAGAGAGCGCCAGGCAGATGACCTATCCTCAGAAGTCACATAGGATTATTTTCTCTACTGGTCAACATAGTTACAAAGATGTGCCTACGTTCAAGGGGAGAGAATATAGGCCCCCATCCCTGGATGGAGGAGTGGCAACATCACATTGTAAGAACATATGGGATAGGATGTGTATTGGCATGACCGTCTTAGGAAAATACATCCTCCTAAGTGTGCGCGATGGCTATCCTTCTATGCTCTGCCCCCAGGGAAGCCCTGTGACATGGACAACATCATGGACACAGTTCTGTAGTCAATATTCCTTGCTCATGAATAAAACCGATTTCCTTGGAACTCTGACACTTAGACCTTAATTCTCTGTACTTGGGGCAGTCTGTTAATTCCAGTGCATTAAGGAAATCTATTTAGTACTCCAGCGGTTTTTGGCCCCTTAGGCTAACCATTACACTTTTGGGGTTCTCATTCAATCTTGTTCATTCTTCTCTGAACAAGCTTAAGTTGTTTTTTTAACCCCTTTAAAGTGTCGGGATCCCAAATCAATGAATATATACCTCAGATGTGATTCCTCCGTTCAGTTTAGAAAAGGATGAGCACCCCTCTCAATTGAGATCTTGATTCCATTTGATCAGCTTTTATTTTTCATAGTCACATGGTAGTGTTGACTCATACCCAGCCTACAGTCAACTAAAACTCCCAGATAATTTCATATGTGTTGCTACTAATCCCTGTTCCTCATTCTGTACTTGAGTTGGGCTTTAGTAGGCCAAAGTTCAAATTTCTACATTTTCTCTGTTCAACTTCATCTCATTAAATTTATCTCATCATTCCAGCCTGTTAAATCTTTTTGGATATTGAGTATTATCTGGTGTAGTAGCTCCCCCTCCAAAGTTGCACGTGGCCTGAAAACTTCTGTTATACCCTCAGGGCTCACATTCCAAGTCATTGATATAAAATGTTGAATAAACGTGATTTTTCATTTGCTGTGGACACTGGCCATCAGAAAATCAGGCAAAATCATTTGAGATGAGGGAATCTGGACTGAGAGAGGTCCAGGGAGGTACTCAGAGTCATATTATAAGAGATGGGACAAAGGAGGAACTTGAACCTGTGCTTTCTGGTCTTTCTGCTATGCTGAGATATTCATCCAGCCCTGGACACTTGCCTAAGGAGGGGTCGAGGGAAGAGCAAACAAAAAATAAGTTGTGACTAAATACAATGACAATAGAATGAGAAAAATGAGATCTGACGGTGACTTGTGGGAAAGATAGCACAAGACATTTTTTACTTAACCTCTACTTAATACCACCGTGTATCTTTTTCTCCTTACTTGCAAATGCCTGTATGTTTTCCAACCTCAGCTTCAGAAAGCTGTTTCCTGAGCTGTCTCCTTAGCTACAACCCACATGAACACAAATCTCCTGCAAGATGACAATAGCATACAAAGATGGGAAGAAACTGCTGTGGCTGTTAAGATTATGGTGGTAGGAATGAGCTGAAGAGGCGGGTTGATCAACTGACTGCATTTGCCTGGGATGGTCCCGGGAAATCCCTCAGTCCTGGGAAAACCATACGGTTGGTCACCCTATGACTAGTACACTGCAGCCTTCTCTCCAGTCTCCTTTTTAATGCTGTAGTGGAGTAAAGATGGCCACAGATTCTTTGACCCCTTTCCTATTGAGAAGTGGGGTCTGTATTCCCTACCCTGGAACCTGGGCAGCTCTGTGACTATATAGAATACAGCAGAAGTGATGCTGTAGCAGTTTCCCAGCTCAGGCCTTAAGACACTGGAAGCTTCCACTTGCCATCTCTTAGAACACTTTCTCTTGGGGTGCTGAGCCACCATGTAAGAAGTCTCTGTGACCGCCAAGCTGAAGAGGTCACATGTGGGCACTCTCGTCAACAGCTGGACACAGCCTTCTTTCCGTCACCGTGGCACCAGACATATAAGTGAAGCTGTCTTGGATCCTCCAGACCAGCTCATGTGCCAACTGAATGCCATCGCTGAAATCACTAAGTGATCTTAGTTGAGGCCATATTGAACAGGAGAATAGCCCAGCTGAGTCACATTCAAATGCCTGGCCCACAAAATTGTAAGGTATAATAATGAAATGGTTGTGTCCTCAAGCTGCTGCATTTGGGGTAGTTTGTTATGAGGCTAGAGCTATCGGAGGTGAATGTGGAAACTGACCTAAGCCATCCTAATCTTTTTACTCACCACTATAAACAGTAGCCCATCACCAAAGAAGTGTTCCACACAAGATCTATGCCACCCTTGCCTAGTGTCAGCAGGCCTCTTCTGGATGGGCAAACAGTGCAAGGTGAGCTGAGATGCTGCCTCTGGATCCCTGCATCTGTTCTCCTGCATCACCTTGGCAGTGCCGTGTTGACACACTTCCTTCCCTCTGAGCTGGCCCATTTCTGTGCCGTGTGCTCCAAAGACCCCTTCTTGATGAGATTTACATCTTTCATTTCAGTCTTTGGCATGTTGTTGGCAATAACAGACTCCACCCCTGTAGGCTGCAGACTCCACCCCTGTAGGCTGCAGACTCCACCAAGTGAATTCTCACGCAGCCTCACATTTATCTAGAGCAGCAAACACTCGACTGCTCCTTTCCAATTTGGCTCCATGATGGAAAATCTGATTGATGAAACTATAGATTCCTGGAGGGCAAGCATTGTGTTTTAAGTGTCCTTGGGTCCCAACAGCTTCTCTTTGGATGGATGAATACATTCTCACCACTCTGGCAACAGTAGTTAGCTTTACTTCCGCTACTTCACTTGCCTAATCTTTCCACTTAAGCCCTTTCAGTGTCTCCTCATTCCTGGAGAGGATAGGTCTTAAGAAAGGACAGAGCCTACTGTTAGCAGGGAATTGTAAAATAAGAAAGGAGCAAAAGGATTCTGCCTCATTTGGAGACTCCTAAGCTTTCAGTTCTCACTGAGTAATTTGCTACTGATTTTGTTTCTGGTTGAAATCTTTCAAGGTTCTTGGACAGCGGGAAAAAGACAAGTGACACATATATTCATTTGTGATGCATTGGGGTGACAGGAAGAAATGTCAAGGGTATAAGGCTCATAGAGTCAGCTGGTAGGGGTCAGCTATATGGGAATGTGTTCTCTAAAGAATCTTGAATATTGGAGCTGTAAGGGGCTGATGAGGAAAAGGAGAGTAAGAACATGGTGACAGAGACGATGATCAAATTAGGACAAGGACTCTCGTCTCTAACCTCCTGGTCAAGTGCCCTTGACACTACATTATGTTATAATAATGCAGGTTTCTAGGTCAAAGTGAGGGGACCACATGCAGTTGTCTCCCCATTCTCTCTCCAAATGCCATTGGAATGATGACTCAGAAGTTCCACAGGAAATAAACCCCCGAAAGTGTGGAGACTGGGAGCAGGTTAATCATCCCATGAGAGTTATTAATGACTGTCTGGACGGCAGACGGCAAACGGGAGCACACTGACAGGTGAGCATATGGCGAAACCCACCACTGCTGGGCTGAAGACTGCATCTCAGCCTGGAGCCCTTCTCCCCAGGAGCCCTGGGGATGCTGGAAGCCTGCAGTCACCACGTAGAGAGAGTTAGTCTGGGAGGTGGGATAGTAAACGGTGGAGGAAGACAGCCTGTGGCAGAGCTGTGCCAATTGCCCCCCTTTACCACTCTCAGGCATCTGTGCTCCCCTCACCTGCCCGTGGAGCTGCAGGAGAGCCAGCAGCCATGGGTTCATCCCTGGGCCAAAGCTGGGAGCATGATCAGCTACCCCTGTCACAAGAGCTGCCTGGGGAGAGAGCGAGGGCTTACCAGGTGGAGGGCTGGAGTCCCAAAGCAAAGGCCTCTTGATGCTGGCGTGTTTTTTTTTTCCATTTTTTAAAAAAATTATAGTTGATTTACAATATTGTATTAATTACTGCTGTACAGCAAAGTGACTCAGTTATTTATATATATATATATATATGTACGTATGTATATATATAATATATATATATATA
This sequence comes from Mesoplodon bidens, assembly GCF_964165515.1. Taxonomy (NCBI): domain Eukaryota; kingdom Metazoa; phylum Chordata; class Mammalia; order Artiodactyla; family Ziphiidae; genus Mesoplodon; species Mesoplodon bidens. The sequence continues at coordinate 116,566,738 of NC_138161.1, forward strand.
CATTCCTTTTCATATTCTTTTCCACTGTGGTTTATCACAGGATATTGAATGTAGCTCCCTGTGCTCTACAGTAGGGCCTTGTTTTTTATCCATTCTGTATATACCAGTTTGCATCTGCTAATCCCAAACTCCCAGTCTTTCCCTCCTCCACCCACCCTCCCCCTTGGCAACCACCAGTCTATTCTCTATGTCCGTGATTCTGTTTCTTTTTCATAGATAGGTTATAGGTTCATTTGTGTCATATTTTAGAGTCCACATATAGTGATATCATATGATATTTGTCTTTCTCTTTCTGACTTCATTTAGTATGATAATCTCTAGATGCATCCATGTTGCTGCAAATGGCATTATTTTGTTCTTTTCTATGGCTGAGTAGTATTCCATTGTATATATGTACCACATCTTCTTTATCCATTCATCTGTCGATGGACATTTAGGTTGTTTCCATGTCTTGGCTATTGTGAATAGTGCTGCTATGAGCATAAGGGTGCATGTATCTTTTTGAATTATAGTTTTGTCTTGATATATGTCCAGGAGTGTGATATATGGTAATTCTATTTTTTAGTTTTCTGAGGAACCTCCACACGGTTTTCCACAGTGGCTGCACCAATTTACATTCCTACCAACAGTGTAGGAGGGTTCTCTTTCCTCCACACCCTCTCCAGCATTTGTTATTTGTAGGTTTCTTAATGATGGCCATTCTGACCAGCATGAGGAGGTACCTCATTGTGATGCTGGCATTTTGAGGGGATTCTCAGCAGTGACCAGCCCCCAGGCTCACATCCTGGCTGTGTCCTCACATGGCCTTTTCTCTGTGTGCTCGCCTCTTTGGTTTCTCTTCCTCTTCTTCTAAGACACCAGTCCTATTGGATTAGGGCCCCACACTTATGACTTCATTTAAGCTTAATTACTTCTTTGAAGTCCCTATCTCCAAATACAGTCACATTCTAAGGTACTTGGGGTTAGGGCTTCAACAGACGAGTTTTGGGGAGACACAGCTAAGCCCATTACGCCCATGCATAGGAGAGTGTTTGAATAGACCATGAGATAGCCACATATTGGAGTACCATGCAGATGTGAAAAGAAAAAGTACAAGGGTACTCTCTCTGAACTGATGTAGGGCAATATCCAAGATGTATTCTTTTTTTTTTTTTTTTGTGGTACATGGGCCTCTCACTGTTGTGGCCTCTCCCGTTGCGGAGCACAGGTTCCGGACGCGCAGGCTCAGCGGCCATGGCTCACGGGCCTAGGTGCTCCGCGGCATGTGGGATCTTCCCGGACCGGGGCACAAACCCGTGTCCCCTGCATCGGCAGGTGGACTCTTCAACCACTGCACCACCAGGGAAGCCCCAAGATGTATTCTTAACTGTTAAAGAGCAGGGTGCAAAATACTCTGTTGTCTAGGAAAAATACCTACATGCTTATATATGTATACATGTAGTACTATCTTCAAATAGTCCCTGAAAATTGACTATTTTCATATTGGATTACTGACTTCTAATACCTGTCCTTCAACCTTTAGTTCTTCCTAATTAATGAATCAACTAATTGCCATACTTTCTGCCACTTAACTTTGATCAGTGGATCTTCTCAAAACTGAGTTAAATTCTAATTAACCAAGATTGTATTGATCTAATGATACTTCTAATTAGTTGTCACTGTCACAAAATCACATGTAAGAGTATTTTTTAAAGGACTTGGGGATTTAACTTGACAGAGAAAATTTTTAGGATTTAGAAATGCTTTAGGCTACAAGAAGCCGAAAACTCAGCTACAAGTTGCTTAAACAAATAGAGGTTTATTTTTCTCTGTAGCAGATGTTGCATATATCAGCAGCCCAGGATAATGCTTAATGCAGACAAGATCCTTCTGACTTTCTTTTCTATCCACTCAGTCATTCTTAAGTGTGTTGGCTTGTTGCCTCATGGTTGCAATGTGCCTGCTGCAGTTCCAGGCATCACATCTGCATTTAACTCACAAAAAAGGAGGAAAGAACAGGGACAACCTATTCTGTCTCTTTTTATTGGGAAAGCAAAGCCTTCCTCAAATCCTGCAGTGAGCTTTTCCTTACATGTCACTGGTTAGAACTAGTCACATGGCAACTTTTGGCTGCACAAGATGAGTAATAAGGAAACAGGATTGTCACAGTTGACTTAAATCAATCAAGATTCATCACCTGTGGCTGGACATATCACCCCTGTAAAAAAGATGAAATTTTGTCAGCAAGTAAAAGTAACTAACGTTTCTGCCATGCTTCTAGAGAAGGGATAACTGAGAGACTGTTCTTGTCTCAGTGAAAATCCATCTTTACTTATCTCTGCCTGTCACCTTCTTTTATCTGCCATGTTTTAGCTAGCCAGTGAGCCACTTCTAATTCCCTTTACGTCTGTCTTCCCATATGCGCTTCTGGGGACTCTCTTCCCAATCAGTCCTGCAGGAACTCAGCCCTCCCCACTCACGTCCACCTATTCAACACATTTTTATTACAAAGGTAATAATATATAAAAGTGGGGGCAAAAGAGAAACTCAGATGTAACCAATGAAACATCAAAATGATAAACTCAAAACTAATTTTCCCCCTCACAAAACAAAGCATTGTGAGAGCTGGCACTAAAATGAAAAAATGGTTGGTGAATGTTTGTCTAAATTTGGGTTCTTAGGAAACCGTGGGACCAGGAATTGAATGCAAGTAATTTATTTAGCAGATGATCCCAAACAACATTGGTAGGGGAATGGAAAGTGGGAGAGGAAGGGGATGGCTCTGATGAAGCTACAAAATGAAGCCAGGGCTTTCTGGGCAACCAGAGCTTAATCGAACCCCCAGGACTCAGTGTAGAACAGGCATCTCTGAGCTGTCACACTTTAAGGGAGAGGGAGCTGAGTCATTTACACTTCTACTTTCATTTGTTGTTGGCTGAGGACTGCTACGGGGTGTGGGCATCAATTCCCTGTACTTGTAACCTTCTAGGTTTGGGCACAGTGGGCTCCAACCACCCAAGTAAGCCCTCAGGTAATTGGAGGTCAGGCAGTTGTACACGATGATGGCAAGGCAAAGGGTATATGGGCAGGTCATTGACAGCAGCTGCTGTAGGTGTACTCAAGTCCCATTGCTCATTGGAAATGAAAACCATAAGCAACTACTGAAAGGAGTGGAAAAGCAGAAGAGCTTGAATCATCTGGAAACAGAATCATTGAGCATTGGCTGCTATTTTGGGATCTTCAGAGTTTCCTAAGACCTCAAGAGTAGAAGATATCATCCAATACTCCCCACAGTCAGGACACCAGTCCACAGATTGCCTGGCACAAAGATCCACTCATGGAATCAGATGAGAACCAGGAATCCAGCTAAGGTAAAGGACATTGGTGTTTAATCTGCACTAAATAAACACATTTTTATTTCTGGTGATTCACAGAAGACAGTGGTTGTTGACTAAAAAGCCAAAAGCTTTCTGTCACCTGTTGCTGGGTTGTTCCAGCCCTTAAGAGAGGCAAGATGTCTCTGGAATCCTGGGATCATTAGGACTGAATTGTCCTGTCCCAGGAGCAGGACTCAAAGGAATAGATCTTGATAAGGCATTGTGTTTCTTTTCTTTCTTTTTTTAAATTTTATTGAAGTATAGTTGATTTACAATGTTGTGTTAATTTCTGCTGTACAGCAAAGTGACTCATATATATATATAATATATAAATATATTATATATTATATATTATATATAAAGAATATATATATATATTCTTTTCCATTATAGTTTTTACCAGGGTACTGAATATAGTTCCCTGTGCTATACAGTAGGACCTCGTTGTGTATCCATCCTATTTATAATAGTTTTCATCTGCTAATCCCAAACTCCCAATCCATCCATTCCGTAAACGCCTCTCTCCCTTGGCAACCACAAGTCTGTTCTCTATGTCTGTGAGTCTGTTTTTGTTTTGTAGATATGTTCACTTGTGTCATGTTTTAGGTTCCACATATAAGTGATATCATATGGTATTTGTCTTTCTCTTTCTGACTTGCTTCACTTAGTATGATAATCCCTAGATCCATCCATGTTGCTGCAAATGTCATTATTTCATTCTTTTTTATGGCTGAGTAATATTCCATTGTATTTATGTACCACATTTTCTTTATCCATTCATCTGTCAATGGACATCCAGGTTGTTTCCATGTTTTGGCTCTTGTAAATAGTGCTGCTGTGAACATAGGGGTGCATGTATCTTCTTGAATTATAATTTTGTCTGGGTATATGCCCAGGAGCGGGATTGCTGGATCATATGGCAACTCTAATTTTAGTTTTTTGAGGAACCTCCATACTGTTTTCCATAGTGGCTGCACCAATTTACATTCCCTCTAGTGGTGTAGGAGGGTTCCCTTTTCTCCACACCTTCTCCAGCATTTGTTATTTGTAGACTTTTTGATGATGGCCATTCTGATCGGTGTGAGGTGACACCTCATTGTAGTTTTGATTTGCAGTTCTCTATTGATTAGTGACGCTGAACATCTTTTCATGTGCCTGTTGTTTCTTAAATAGATCTTATTGTGCAATGAAGGAACGTTTTTTATTCTTTGACCCACTCTGCAGGCAGGGCTCTACTTCAGCTGCCCCTGGACAACCTCTCAGTGCTGCTGGCTGTCCCTGCCCTCTGTGAACCTGGGGCAACCTCCGTGAACCCCAGCAACCCTGGCATAGTCCAGACTCCACATGTCCACAGGCCTCCATGCCTTTTCCTGTTTGTGTTCCTGGTTCAGGCCTTTCCATCTCCCCACCTGCTGGACTCCTAACTGTCTTTCAAGGCCTCCCTCAAACGTCACTTCTTTTCCATAGCTTCCTTCCCCATCTCCAATTCCTTGAAGTTTGAGTGTCCTCAAAAGCAAAACTTGTGACAGGACTTGGGTGCAAATAGTTTATTTGCACAAGTAAAGGAGTGGAGATGTGAGATGGGGAAGGGTGGGTGCAAAACCATTGAAGATGGGTAAACAAACCAAAGGGTCTCTGCTGGGGGTACCTGGGCTCAGTCCTGCTGGGGCCTCTGAGGGACTGTGTGCCTTGGAACTGGCCCGCCATGGATTAGGGAGGCTGGATATTTATCTGCCGACTCCATCCCTCCTTGGCTGGGGGTTGCCCCTGGGGGCAGTCAATCCCAGAGCTTCCCAGCTACCCCAAGCACAGGTTCAGTGAGACCCACACTGATGCCACAGAAAGCTCTTACTCAAGCATAGAAGCAGAAGGGCTCAGGGCTTGAGGAGAGAAGTTGTCCGCATGCATAGAAAACATCCACCTGGCATCAGGTGGACTCAAGGTGGACTGACCCACACTGCATCCTCCACCTGACCTCTTCCACTAACCCCTGCCTTGCCAGTGCCCACGTGGCACTTGATGAAGCCCTTCACAGTAGCCGTAATGGCTCCATATTTGTTTGTTTTCTAACATCTATGAAGCACATTTTATGTTTCTGCTTTACATTTCAACCCTCAGAACAACTCAAGAGGCAGGTACTATAATTACTCCCATTTAATTACAAGAAAACTGAGTCACAGAGAGATTAGCTAATTTTGTGTTTATGTGCCTACCTCTGCTTCCAGACCATGAGCCCCTGAAGGGCGTGGCCTTTGTGTTATGCTGTTTGTACACTCACTTCCAACACACTGACTGGCATATAGTAGGTACTCAATAAATGTCACGTGGATCAGATTATTCAGAAGATTCAAAGTCACAGTGGAAAGTGGAAAGACATGCCTCGCACTGAACAATGTCATTCTCAGAACAGCTTTTCAATAATCAACAATGCCGGAATGATCAGACTGTACAAACTGAGTCTGTCAGGAAATCATCAGAAAGAAAGCAAATCATGTTGTGTGACCGCTCACATGCCAACTACCTGCATTCCCTTGTCTTGGGATTAACCATGAGTTTTAATAACTCTGTTTATACCTGTGTCTTATACAAATAATTGCAAATGGAATTAGTATTCAGTCCTTACCCTTTGATGCGATGCTAAGGGACTACTTGGAACACGATTTCGTCTCTGCCCAGCATATATTGAAAATAGCCCAAAGTCACTGTCAAGGCATAAATGATGCAGGGGGAAAAGCATTGCTGCGGTTTTACTGAACAGATGGTCTGATGACGTTGGTGTCTCTAAATTACCTGCAGCCAAAGCAGATGGAAAAATTAACATCACAGCCCAAGCTTGATGGCAGGCAGGGAGTCGCAGAGAACTTCAGTCACGTGGGATGCTTTCTTTGCTTTATTTTCAAGTCCACTGGGGACCTTGTCCTCTTCACAAATTCCTCTAATAGCAAGAATTACTTCAGCTGATCCCACAACCACCACCATCAAGGCAAGGCTGGAAGGCATGGCATTCAGTAGTGCCACTGCCACTAAAAACTGAGGTTGAGGCTAAAAAGAAGTTATTAAATGAGTAAAAGTATTATGTGGATGAAAAGAAACGTCTCAGAGCTATAACTGAGTATGATGGCCCTTTGGGAAAAAAAAATCATCATAATGGCTGCATATTTAACCCTCGGCACATTGTAGTTTGTGGGATTTTTCATTCCATCTTGATCCAAGAGGCTGCACTGTAATTAACATTTTCACCTGGGACTGACTGCACAGCCCTTTATCTCTACCCATCTTGTTTCCTTGTTTACTATTGTGCCTTTTCCTGCCTGCCGGTGTCCAGAGCCTTTATTTCCTTTATGCAAAGTTGGCAGCTGTGTGAAATGAGGCCTTCCAGCCTTAACTGTGGGTCTGTCAATCTATGCTGGATTACCTTGAGTCCAAGATCTAAAATCTCAGTCAGAGTCACAGAGCTTTCTGTTTACTGAGGAAGAAGTAGGCCTCTGGAGTTTCCACACTTGTCTGAGGACACAGAAGTGGCTGAAGACAAAACAAGAACCCAGAGGTTTAGTCTACAAAGCCACATGGACCTAAGGGTTCTACACACCCCCAGTGCCCCAACTTGCCTCTCTCACTCAAGGGGTGCAGACCTTAAAATAACTGGTTTATAGAGTTTGAACTCAAAGGGAACTCAGTAAGCCCTGAGAAACAATTTTTAAATGTATTTTTCTACAACATTCCAGTTCAGTTTTTCATGGCAATATAGCATGGTGCGAGGTTATCTTGGTTTAAGTTCTAGGCAACAGACCCTGAGACAAGAATCTGAGTGCAAGGAGTTTTCTTGGGAGGTAATCCCATGAAGTGAAGAGAGAGGAGAGAGAAAGTGAGGCAGGGAAGGGAAAAGACATGCCTCAGAGTATCCCAACCAAGAGGCAAGGGAGTTGGGGTGTGTATCCTCCAACTCCGATCTGTTACTATATGTGAAAGCTGCTTCCAGGGGTATTGACTTCTCCATACGTCTGGAACTTCTGCCACTGGGGCAAGAGAAAGCCCTCAAGTGGAGAGTGACCTATTGTTGCAATAGATACATCAGAACAACGCGTGCTATGGGGGATATGGGCAGAGCACAGCAGCAAATGGTCAGGTTTGGGTTCAAATCGGAATCCATTGACTTGCCGGATGAGCTCAGACAAGTTACTTTCCCTCTCTAATCCTCAGGTTCTTCCTCTGTGATGTGGAGAACAACACCATCCCGAGACTCTGTGAGTCGTAAATGAGATGATAACACAGGTGAAGTGCTTGGCACAATGCTTGATACACAGGAGGTCCTTGATATATGGTGGGATTGCCATTATCGTTGTCTTTTCCTGTGTCAAGTGCCTGGGGAAAACATGGCACTGAGAATCCCAGTGTGTTACAGCAGATTGGGACCTCAGCTAGCACTTAGGTCAACATCTCCATTTCACAGAAGAGGAAGCTTGAGGATGAGGAACGTGGCTGTCTCAAGGAAAAAAAAATCCTCTGTTAGAGGGTGGCAAAGGCAGGCTTGCACTGGGGCATCTGGCTCCATGTGCAGTGCTCTTTCCATCTCCCTGGACTGTCTCCTTCAGAATTATTCATAAATTATAGATCTAGAAGGAAGAGTGAATCTTCATCACAGCCTAGGATGGCAAACAGGTTTTCTCTCGCCACTTTGATAAATTAGCAGTGGCTGTCTGTGGGGCTGTGTTAAGAAGGATTCTGATGACAGGGTGCATCAGGCCATGGGTGTGATTGATTATCAGTGTGCACCATTGACCTGGGAGAGCGTGTTGGCTGTGTGGGTATTAATTCTGTTGAAGTAACTGAGAAAGCTGACTGCTGGACTTGGGAGTCATCGCCACAGGAATGCGATAATTATTTTGTTTGTTTTATTGCAATAATAATGCATATTCGTTGTAGAAAAACTCTACAAATATAAATGAGAAAATTAAAATTGCCTCTACAGCAAAGAAGAGAAGTGATCCCTGGAACTGATTCTGGGTCTCCGAACTCAGAATCAGATGACCTGGGAGTGAGAAAGGAGGCTAAAAACAGAAATTATTTGAGGGTTTGTATAAGGAGTCATGGATTCCCCACATCTGGATACAGAACAGCAGGCAGCCGGGCGTTTAATCCCAGGACCACCCCTCCACCCTCCCAAGAAAGTGAAAGAAGAAAAGTCACATTTCCCCACATTGGTCTATAGATTCAATGCAATTCTAAGCCAACAAACTTCATTAGGGTTTTTCATAGAATTAGCAGGCTGATTCTAAAAGTTATCTGGAAGAGTAAGAGGCTAAAATAGTGAAGGCATTTCTGAAGAAGGAGAAGAAGGGGAGGCTTATCTTATAGATAACCAGACTTATTATGAAGCTATTGTAATTAAGACAATGTGGCGCTGGCACCACAGTAGATAAACTGACCGATAGACTACAGTGCAGAGCTCTGGAACAGACCCGGGTACCTGTGGAACTTTGATGTGTGTGTTAGGATCAGCCTGGCAGCGGGAAAAGGAGGGACTCTAGTAAGTGGAGCTAAAAACGTGCTTGTCCACTGTATAAAGACGAAACTGGCCTCCACACATACCAGAGCCCACAATACCTCCAGATGAACTGAAGTCTGTAATTATAAGAGCAAAACTTTATAAAGTTATTAGCAAGAAATACAGGTTAATGTATTTTTCTGACCTTCAGGGAAAGAAAGGACTTCTTAAATAAGACATGGAAAGAACAGATCTGAGAACATCACAGCCAGGCCTACGGGAAAGCCCGGCACCGGAACGTCCCGGTTCTGACACCCCTTCCACGCTCAGTCTCTGCCTGGAAGGAACCCCAGGGGGAGCACAGCCTCAGCGAGGACACGTGGCACGTTCACCCCGTGAGGTTCTCTCTGTGGGTCGATCTGGGTGGCACGTTCCCGTGGATGCCACCTGCTAGGGCTGACCTGACCTGGTTTCATGTGTACTCTGATAAAGTCCAATCAAATGTCCTGAGCAGGCCACTCTCGTGACCAAACTCCCTAGTTAGACAGATGTACCAGGAAGGGTTTTCTTCACAGAGTACAGAATGTTTTTAGGCCCATTAAGCAGGCATGGAATTTATTCAAGGAGGTAGAGGCAGCTCACCGAATGGCTAGGAGGACTAGAGAGTCTAATGCAGTGGCCACGCAGTCCGCACAGCCCCCAGACCACCCCTCAGGATTGCTGCAGTGGAAATCACAGCAGGCACAGATACCACATGCTACCCCACTTGTTTCTAGAATTTCCACCCCTGCAGGCTCTGGCAGCTGGATATCTTCACCAGCAAGACTTCTGGGTGGTTCTACCTCCTCAGCATCACCAGCCTACACCGTGAAGTCTCCACAGGGTCCTCTGATAAGGGAAGCCTGGGTCCCATGCCTGGCCCAGCTCAAAGGAGGCTGAGAAAGCAATTTCTGCCTTATTTGTCACCACCTCATCTCTCCCTTTTTATTTCTAAAAACGTTCATGCCAGGTTCAATCTGCAAATGTATAGATTATTTTTTAATAACTGCAGTTTTGCTGGTTACTTTTCATACCAAGAGCACTGGGTGACTCCACAAGTAAAACAACTCTGAAATCCAAAGTCTGGATTATTTCAGGGAAACTAGATGGCCCCGACCATGGCACACGGGTTCCTGGCTCTTTCTGAATTTGTCCCTAGGTTTGAGTGTCCCTAGATTCCACCATACTCTGGGATGCAAGCTCTTTGTTCACTGTCTTGCTGCGTGATTCTCCAGCAGGAGCTGGCTACATGACAAGGTTATTTTACCTCATGCAGTTGATTGGGAGATTTGTGAAGTGAGCGTGGAGGATTGGGAAAGTACAGTCCAAGAAGAGGTACCTGAGGCCAGTTGAAGGGATGACATGGCAGATTGTGTTACCAGCACAAAGTCATCCCATTCCCACTGCATGGCTCTTTGCAATGTGACTTTGCTGCTCCCCCATCCAGAGGTGGAGTCTATACCCTCTTAAAACCCGGCTGGCCCTGGAACCCTCCTGCACTGTTGGTGGGAATGTAAATTGGTGCAGTCGCTATGGAGAACAGTATGGAGGTTCCATAAAAAACTAAAAGTAGAGCTACCATATGATCCTGCAACCCCACTCCTGGGCATATATCTGGAGAAAACCATAATTCAAAAAGACACATGCGCCCCTATGTTCCTAGCAGCACTATCTACAATAGCCAAGACATGGAAGCAACCTAAATGTCCATCGACAGATGAATGGATAAAGATGGAATATTACTCAGCCATAAAAAAAGCATGAAGTAATGCCATTTGCAGCAACATGGATGGACCTAGAGATGATCATACTAAGTGAAGTAAGCCAGGCAGAGAAAGACAAATACCATATGATATCACTTATATGTGGAATCTAAAAAGTGATACAAATGAACTTACATACAAAACAAATAGACTCACAGTCATAGAAAACAAATTTATGGTTACCAAAAGGGAAAGGTTGGGGAGGGATAAATTAGGAGTTTGAGATTAGCTGATACACACTACTATATATAAAATAAATAAATGACAAGGTCCTACTGTATAGCACAGGGAACTATACTCAGTATCTTGTATTAACCCTATAGTGGAAAAGAATCTGAAAAAGAATATATATATGTATGTGTATAAGTATGTATGTGTTTATATATGTATGTGTCTATATGTATGTGTATATATGTATTCATATCATATATGTATATATAAGAATATGTATATGTATAACTAAATCACTTTGCTGTACACCTGAAACATTGTTAATCAACTATACTTCAATTTTTTAAAAAAAGGATAAAAAGAAACTGGGCTGGCCCTGTGACTTGCTTTGACTAATGGAATGTAGTGGAAGGAATGTCATGCAAACTGCAGAGCCTAGACCTCAGGAGGCCTTGCAGCTTCGGCCTTTGGACATCTGGAGCGCTGCCCTGTGGCTACTGTGTCACAGAGAAGCCCAGATGGAAGGCCACGTGGGGAGGGAGGCCAACAGCCTAACTATTCCTGCTGGGTCTAGTCTCCAGCTGATTTTCCATGAGTGAGCCCAGCAGAAACCACCCAGTCAATCCCCAGAATCATAAAAAATAATGCATTTTTATTATTCTGAGCCACTAAGTTTTGGAGTAGTTTTTTATGCTGCAATAGACAACTGAAATAGGTATAATCAAGGTCTTGAAGGCACTCTGATGGTTGAGGAGTTAGGTAACAAGTAGATGGAGAGTTTATTTATCAGACACCTTATGTGTATAACTCATTTAATCTTCCTGACACCGGTATGCTATAGGTACCACTGTACCGCTGGGGAAAACAAGGCACAGAGAGGTGACGTAACTTGCCCAAGGTCACGTGGTTGGTAGGTGGCATGTCTGAAATTTGACTTTGTGTCTGCCTGATTCCAAAGTCCTTGCTCAAGACCACACCGCCACACTGCCACCAGCACTAAGAATGAACCAACACAAAGTAATAAAGGATAAACAGAGACGGGGAAGTAACACTCAAGCTTTATAACTCTTGCTTTCTGTGTTTATTTCCTAGTTAAAGATTACTTTCTGCAAGAAGGGAGGAATGATTTTTGAAATGATGACCTGCATTCCTATTCAGAATGCATTCCTTCTGTTTCAGTAATTCCTTCCTTGAATTATTATTGTATAAAAGATGGATATTCTGAGATTGACTTGGGTTATAAGAAGTATGAGGATGGGAAAATTCAAACCGACTTGTGAAAAATAAACAGACTTGTGTTGACTAATAATTCCTGTCAAGGCAGAATGCCTTCTAAAGCAATGACTGACGTTCGTTCATTCAACACAAGCATGTTGAGTAATTAACTAAGTGCCAGGCATTGTGCTAATTTCCAGGAAGACAAATATGATCTTTTCTAACACTCAAGTACTGTGTAGTCTAGTTAGAACAGAAAATTGAACAAAATCCCAGCATATGAATTTACTAGTCGTTTTTCCAAAATTAAAAACAAGTATCAATGATCTGAAGAAAAAGTTGCTTTGAGTTGATTTTCTAATTAAAGTGATAGAGCTGCAAAAATTAAGTTGTAATCTTCTGTATGACCAATACCTATGTGATGACAACCACACATTTGTTTCATTTCCAGTAAATGCTAATAACCCTCCAAAGTTTGTAATCCAGAACTTGGTAGGAACTTATCTCTTCATGGAACCATAAAGAAGATTCAAATCATAGATGAACCTAGAAGAAAATAATTCAAAATTTCCTGGAAGGCAACAGGTTTCCTTCAACCTCTTGTTTTTTTGCCTCTTGGATTGTGCAGAAACAATCTAGCTTAGAACTATGTCCGTATTTGATGACTATCATTTTTTTAATAAGAACCATATTAGAAAATTGCTTTCAGAGGAGTGTTTCACAATAATGGAGGGAATGTTCTAGCCCCTGCTGCATGAAGCTGGACATGTTCCTTGCCTTCTCTGTGCCTCGGTTTACCTATTTGTAAAGTAAGGCCGTTGGATGAGATGATAACTGCGATCTTCCCCAGATGTGAATTTGTGAGGTTCTAGAAAGAGCTCTTGTTGGTTATTGGCTGTTTTCTCTAGCTACTGACTACATCTTCTTAAGAAATCAAAGACAAAATTCCTCAGGATTCTTCACATCAACTTGATTTCACTTTTCTCTCTTGATCTTCTGCTGGAATTTAGAAGTTTTTTAAGGCTGAATTTCCTATATTGCTTTCTAGGCTAAGGCATATAGGGTGTGTATAGGTTGTGTGTGTGTGTGTGTGTGTGTGTGTTTTGTATTGTCGCGGTTTCCCTTTTGAAGGTTCAGTAGAAGGTGGGCACAGTTCACCATAATGAGACTGATGCTTACTTACTAAGACTGGGTGATTTTGAAAAACTGCTGGCTTCCGTGTTAGCCATCTGCTGGGCTTATATAAACCACCCAGCAATAAAACGCGAGGCTCTCCATATGCTCCTCTCTGGCCCTGGGTGAAGGAGTAATGGGCTGGGAGTTCAGTTATCCGTGTTGTCGTCCTGACTTGGCACCCAGCCCAGCAAGCTGTGTGATGAAGAACAGCTTCCTTGATCGGGACCTTAGTTTCTTCATCTGTACAATGAGCTGCACTAGAAGATCACATTTACCTAGAATGTCTGGAACCTATTTAGGTGTATCTAACACTATTTTAGGAGTTTAGATAAACTGAGTTCAAAATAGCACAATTAACCCCAAAACGATTTTAGCATGTATAATATGTATGTGTTCAACTGCACTTTGGTAATTAAAAGAGAAGCGACCTGCCCAAGAATCATCACAATTGGCGCCTTGCTTCTAGGACCTCAATAGTATCCCTGAAGTTGCCAATCATGCTCCACGCTGCCCTAACTAAATGCCAGCTCTGAGCCCTTTCGCATTTGTAGCTGCAGGAGCCACATCATCATCATCCCCCAGAAAATAACTTCCATTATTACAAGCAGAGGGGTAGCTGAGATGGCCTGGACAGTTCCCTTCTATGAGCTCATCCTCCAATTGTGGGGGACTTTCCTATGCATTGTAGGTATTTAGTAACATCCCTGGTTCCTACCCATCCCATGCCAATAGCACCCCAACCCCCAGTTGTGAGAACCAGAAATGTGTCCAGATTTTGCCAGATTTCCCCCCGGGGGCAAAATCAGTCTCTGGATATATGGACTTCCACATTGTCGAAAGCAGTCCTTGAGACAAAGAACTGGGTACAGGTAGTTAATTCGGGGAGTCCTCTCAGGAAACACCTTGAGGGATTGGGGAAGTGAGTCAGGGAGGGAGGAGAGCCAGTAAAGAGTGTGCTAATGAACCGGTTACTGCTACACCGGGTGGAGAGGGGTCAGCCTCATTGGGGGCCTCCGGGACTGTGCAGAACACACCTACACATGGTCCCATCGAAGCTGTGGTATTTCTTGTGCATCACACTGTGTGAGGGGCCGTGTGTCAGCCTCCTCGCCTGACTCACCCCATCCCCAGATTTTTCCTTTGATTCAGATCATTTTTAGCCTTTTGATAGCAATGCATATCTTTTTTTTTTAATGCATGGTTAATGTAAGTATTTGTTTTGAATAATTCTGTCTTTTGGATGTTCAGCTCTACTGTAGCTAGGCTAGGAAATTTCCAAAGTCCTCCTAGCACCAACATTCAAGGACTCTACCTGGGGATCTGAGGCCAACCCTGAGGAAGCTGAAGAATAAATAGAGCACAGCCTGATCCAAGGTAGGGGGGTGGGTGGAGAGGTGCTCATTCTTAGCCTTGCAAATTGAATATGGAAACAATTGCCAGAGAGCAGGGAAGCCTTCCCACACTGTCAATTCTCACTAAAGGCACTTTTGTAACCGTGACTTCACTTCTGCATTGACAGTGCGGTGGCTTCGCTGACAGCCTTCAAAAGATACCATCAAGACTTTGTCACATAAATCGAACCATTTAGACAGAGCTTAGGCGACAATAGAATGAACTTCATGTGGACCGGGGTGGGGGCAGAGGAATAAATCCTCAAAAATCAAGTCTGTGCCAATTCAACCTTCCTTCATCTTCTTCTCTCATAATCTACCTTAAACCTGTTATTGAACCATTTATCCATTTGGGGCATAAGGAAGACATGTTGGGAAAAATCAAATTTTAGCATGAAAGAGATAAATAGCTGTCAGTCATCTCAGCAAAAGATGGACTGGTGAGTCTCTTCCTTTTTTCTAATGGCATTTGTTTTCTTAACATCAAAACTGTTTAGATAATCCCTTGTGAATCATAAGATTGTATCACTTTCTGGCAAAGAAAGCTTTGACATACAGCCACTGACTTGGCCATAGCTTTTGATTTTGCTCCAAGGAGTTCAAAGCACTTTCACTTGGGCAGTATCATCTTATTTAGCTTTGTGAAACGGAGGCAAAAGAAGAGAGGGAGAATGAACACATATGGGCCTTTATTTGACCAATAGGAATGTTAAAGTGCAGAAGATACCTACGTGGCTTGGCCAAAGTAACCCAGAGAGTTCTGAGCTCTCTGACAGGAGTCTTCCAAATCTTAGGGCTGTATACATTCCCCGGATCTGGAATATGACCCCGGCAAGATTTTCTGTTTGAGAAACCTGCATGTAGGAAAATATGTCCAGGATTCTGAACAGAAAGCTCTGCCTAGCAACTTGAAAAATGCACCCTAGGCCAGATTCAAGGTCTGTGGCACGACTCGTATCCTGGCCAGAACAAAGAGCAGAGATGTAACACCAGCTGAGCCTTTTTTTTTTTTTAAATATTAAGAAACAGAAAATAATCATCCCCTTTCCTGCCAAGCAAGGCAGTGCAAAGACCAGCCAAACCCACCTTTCTTGAAAACCCGTGATCTGCTTTTCAAGGGTAAGACAAAAGCGCCAGGAATAGACAATGGTTCTAAAACACTGACTGACTTTTGAATATTCATGACTATTCTGATGCAAATGAATATTTCAAATTGAGATGTTTTTGCAGAGGTGCTGTTGGAAATGTGTACTCTTATGAAATTGCTTTTCTAGTTCCCAGAGAACTACTTCCTTTGCTTATTTATAATTCTCCTAGCAGGTTTCCCAGGTGTCAGCCTCTGGCTGGAGATTCAGCTGGTTTCTTTTCACCCAAAACTGGGGCTACGGTTTAGCCTAACCCACAAGGAAAAGCCCAGCTTTGTTTAATTGGAGCCAGGTCCCTCCAATAGGCCCTCCTTGTTCTGCCAGCGGCCAGAGTCTTATCACACATCAGATTGTTTTTCTTTTGAGGTAACCTCAAACCAAAGCTCACTGTTCCCTAAAGAACAAAGAGAGAGTAAGAACAGTGTGCCCGTGCCTGGGAGCACTCAGATGGCCAGGAAGTCAGGAGGCCTGTTTGGATTTTGCAGACTTGGCACCAGAAGGGTCTCACTTCGATGGGCGTTGGGTGTGGCATGTACTTTTGCCAGGTCAAAGGACTTTGAAGAAGACACAGAGACCCCACGGGCTGATGGAGACTTGGAGACCTCCAAAGCACAGTGAGTGTTCAGAGCCCCCTCGAGGCAGCCATAGGATCGCCTACCCTCTTCAGGCTGGATGCAGACAGTGAGTACTTGTCACGCCCAGGAGGAAGATGGGGGGCGAAGGAGATGGTCATTGCTGGAGGGAAGAAATGGGTCCTTGTGAAGCCAAGGTCAGTTTCTGAAGGGAGAGGGCGGTTCCTGAGCTCTGTGCAAGGCCAGTGAAGGAAGCGGCCATGGAGCTTCCCACGTCTCTTGTAGGTGGAGTAAGCCTCTGTGTTTTAGACACCTGCTGGGACAGGGCAGGGAAGACCTTGTCCCAGGCCAGTAGGGTCCCATTGGAGGACAGGATGCTCTCTGCTAGGCCTTTGATCCACCTGGGCTTCTTGCACAGCCCCCAGTGACCCTCCTGGAAGGACATGCACGTGGCCTCGGACATCATTCCTTGCATAGTCCTTGGACGTACATCCTTGCTGGACAGTCTTCCTCTCTTCTATCCAGCCCTCCACCCACAAATACTCCATGGGTTACTCTTTCCTTGTACCCATGGAGAGGACCCTGACTCATGTTTATTCAATGGGTACCACCCTTACAATGTGCCAGGCCCTGTGCTGGGCCGGGGACCTGAGGTGAATGGGCTCTGTTGAGTTCTCTGGTCTATAGATCGAAACTTATTTCCTATCCCCAACCTGTCTCTCTGTCCCATGACTACTGTCACCACCACCACCTGTCTCTTCCTATGGTGGTTTCTTCACCCAGGGTACCCTCTCCTCTCAGCTCCAACTTTGCAAAACCTATGCTCACTTCTGAGGTTTGCAAGAGTTGCCTTTTCTATTCCGCCTCCCCTGGTTTTTCCTTTTCCCCCCAATTTCTGTAACATACCAGTTCTGTGCAGCGTAGCATGTAATTTAAATGGCCTTACTTTGGTGACTATTTTGGGTGTGTGAACTAGTCTTCTTTGAGAGTTGGAGTGTATTTTACCCTGAATCTCTTCTTAACCCCCCCTTCCCACCTCAACACTGCACCAAACTGAGCACATGCTAAATGTCCAATAAATACTTTTGGTTTTTAGAGTCAGGGTGCTCTGATGAGGACGATATGTTGGTCCTGACAGCTCCCCAGTAGGGGTGGAGACAGATGAGGAAGCCCATCTGTAGCCCAAGCTTCTGGTCAAGTAGAGCAGCTCTATTTCTGAAGTAGACCCTGAATATACAAGGAAGTTATCAGCAATTCATAACCAAAAGGTAGAAAACACATTTATATAGAGAGTAGGGCTCATTCATTTGCTTCCAGATCAAGGAAAGGTTCTATTCTATTTAAAAAAAAGTTGTAAATGTCATCAAATGTCTCCGGTGACCTTTGGCACGTTACTTAACCTTTTTGAGCTTCACTTTCCTCATCCACAGAACGGGAATAATGACAGTGCCTACCCAATAGGGTTGTTGGGAGGGTTAAATTAAATTATGCATATAAACCATTTAGCCCAGAATCTAGAAAAGAGTAGATATTCAATTAATGATTGCTATTATACTTCATATCATTGTTATTGTCCCATTAAACCAGTATTTCCCAGAGTCTAGGAAGTGGATTATTTAGGTAATTTTAGGAGGTACATTGATTGACTTTTTAAAAATTTTAATGCGTGCTAGGAAAAATATTATTTTGTCACATTCATGATTTCATGGATATTATTTCTATTTATTTATTGCTGTATAACACACCATCCCTAAACTTCGTGGCTCTCGACAACAAGAACATTATTTCTTTGGGTTTGTGAACTGTGCTAGGCTCAGCCAGTCAGTCCTCCTCATATTCATTCACATGTCTGGCACCTGAGCTGGGATGGTTGGAACAGCTGGGGCTCGTTGGGAATCTCTCTCCTTCTGCATGATCTCAGCCAGGCAGCTGGACTTCTTTACATGGTGGCTCAGGGCTCCAAGAGCAAGTGTTCCAAAAGGACAAGTCCCATTGTGCAAGTGTTAATTCTCTGCTTACGCCATACTAGCTAGTGTCCCGTTGGCCAAAGCAAGTCACGTGGCCAAGTCCAGCGTCAGTGTGGGAGGGACTGCACAAGGGTGTGAATGCTGGAAGGTACAGTCTACTGGGGGCCACCAGTGTAGCAATATTCAACAGTCATGGTATACCCATGGCCTCACAGCTAGTAAGTGTCCACACCGGGATCTGGAGCAGCCTGGCTCCAGAATCTGTGGTCTGAACCACCAGGCAAATCTCCTCAAGCAGAGTGTTTCATTTATCTATCTCCAAACTTAACGACTTAAAGCAACAAATATCTCAGGACATTCGTTGCTTCTGTGGGCCGTGAATTTAGGTAGGTCACAGCAGAGAGGTGCTCATCTGTACTTCACCGTGTCTAGGGCCTGGCTGGAAGGACTCAAATTACCGAGAGCTGGCTGGGATTGTTCAGCTGGAGTCATAGGTCTGGGGGCCTGGTTCTAACCATATGCTGGGTTCTTCTGTTCTCCCCATGTGACCTCCCATGTGATTAACTTCTGGGCTTCTTCACAGCCTGTTGGACTCAGGGTGGTCAGATTTCTTACATCATTTGCTGACTTCTCTTCAGTGAGCAAGGCAGAAGCTGCCAGGCCTCTTGGAAGGTAGCCTCAGAACTGAAGCCATTTCACCCCTGCCATATTGTCTTGGTGAAAGACAGTCCCAAAACCTGTCTAGATTCAAGGGGAGGAGAAGTGGACTCTACTTTTGGTGAGAGAAGCAGCATGAATGTGCAGGCAGGGAAGGAACTGATCGAGGCCACATTTGGATACTTTCTACCACAGTATGCTTAAAGTCTAGAATAACACTAATTTAAGGTTTTGTTTTGTTCTTAAATAGACAGGGTTTTTTTAAAAGAGCATTTTAGGTTCACAGCAAAATTGAGAGAAAGGTACAGAGATTTTCCATATAGCCCCTGCCCTTGCTAATACATCGCCTCCCCCATTATCAACATACACCACACCCCCCAGAGTGCAGAGTGGTACATTTGTTACAATTGATCAACTTACACTGACACATCATAATCACCCACAGACAATAGCTTACACTAGGTTTCACTCGGTGTAGTTCTGTGGGTTTGGACAAATGAATAATGACACATATCCATCATTATAGTATCATACCGAGTACTTTCACCCCCGTAAATCCTCCATGCTCTGCCTATTCATCCATTCCTCCCCCAACCCCTGGCAATCACTGATCATCTTACCGTCTTCATAATTTTTCCTTTTCCAGAATATTGTTGGAATCATATAGTATGTAGCCTTTTCCGATTGGCTTCTTTCACTTAGTAAAATGCATTTAAGTTTCCTCCATGT
The DNA here is from genome assembly GCF_964165515.1 of Mesoplodon bidens. NCBI lineage: Eukaryota > Metazoa > Chordata > Mammalia > Artiodactyla > Ziphiidae > Mesoplodon > Mesoplodon bidens. The sequence goes on from NC_138161.1 coordinate 116,586,404, forward strand.
CTTTTCCTGGCTTGATGGCTCATTTCTTTTTAGCACTGAATAATATTCCATTGTCTGGATGGACCATAGTTTATTTACCCATTCACCTACTGAAGGACATCTTGGTTGCTTTCAAGTGTTGGCAGTTATGAATAAAGCTTCTATAAACACCTGTATGCAGGGTTTTGTGTGGACAGAAGTTTTCAACTCCTCTGGGTAAATACCAAGGAGTGCAGTTGCTGGATAGAATTTAAGGTTTTTTTTTTTTCTTTTTTTTTTTTTTTTTTTTTTGTGGTATGCGGGCCTCTCACTGTTGTGGCCTCTCCCGTTGCGGAGCACAGGCTCCGGACGCGCAGGCCCAGCGGCCACGGCTCACGGGCCCAGCCGCTCCGCGGCATATGGGATCCTCCCAGACCGGGGCACGAACCCGTGTCCCCTGCATCGGCAGGCGGACTCTCAACCACTGCGCCACCAGGGAGGCCCAGAATTTAAGGTTTTAAAGTTCGAAAAATCTTAGGGAAAAAATATTAGATTGAACCATACGATATCTCTGATTTTGTAGCTCATGCCCAAATTTTGGTAATTTTATATAGTTTAACCTAATAGTATAGCAGTTCTATAATATGGTGAAAGTTTCTAATGTGATATGCTGATAACTGGGAACTATCTCACTGAAGTATTTTATCTTCTTGTAGTTTTCATTTCTTCATGTCTTTGTTTGACCAAAATATGGAAGACGCTTATTTGGACAGTTTGTCTTGTTGTTGGTGGAAGTGGTTTGGAAAACGGTTGATGTGAGCTACAACATGTCAGGTGTCTGTTGCATATCCATTCATCAACATTCCTTGGCCCAAGGGATCATAGACTTCCAGGTTTGCTGCAAATCAGATACTTGGGAGAGCTGGCAGACCTTTGGTCTTTGTAGGGAGAACGTCTCTGGTTCTCTTTGATTCCCAATAGCAAGAGTATTTTCCACATTAGCAGATATACTGACAGAAACCCCACCAGCCTGGTGGGACATTAAGACCATTTTCTGGCAGGAACTGGTGCAAGAGATTGGAAAACGAATCATTGGAACATTTGGTTATACGGAATGTACATCCGAGGAGGTCGTTCTCCAAAACAAACGGCCCAATTAAAGAGGCTTTGTCTTAGGCTGGGTTCTGATGATGAATCAGGACTTCAGAGATGTTGAAGATCTGATTTAGACAGTTTACAGAATATTATTTTGTATTTAGTCTCTGCCAGATCAAAAAAAAATTTTCCCATCACTGCTCTGGTTGTTTTTCAGCCTGACAATCCACTGCGGTGGAAAGATTGTAACCAAATTGGGTAATGTTGCCCTGTGGATCTCCAATAAAAATATTCCAATGTTGTTTGAAGGTTTGGAATTGGTAAAATAATTTTGGGCCTCCTTCCTTTCATCTCAACTCTTTCTGATTAAATTTGCAGGAGAAAATTTTTGTTCAAAAATAGCATCCAAAAGATTTAAATGTTCCAAATGGAGTCAGCACCGAGTACAAAAAACAAAACAAAAAACCCCAAACTATTTTCCAATAGGATTTCCTGAAGGAACGCTTCAAAAGGTCTGGAGGTATCCAGGGTGGCTTAAGTCACATGCCTCCCTTAAGCCTCAATAAATGTAGCTGCCTCACACCCTCAGTAGCTTCTCAAGTTATTTTGGCTGCTCAATTATTTTGGCCTGACCATTAAATAGAAACTGGATGATAGAAGAGGTTTCATTATGGGCACGAACGTATTTTCTTCAGCTAATCAGTGAATGGCAGACTCGAAGGTATTCAGAGGCCCAGAACAATATCGTCAAAGCTAATGCAATCCCTCACAGGTCAAGGCTTGTGATGAGGGCTCTAGCCTTTATCAGACAAACAAATGCATAGCACTTCTGTGTGCATCTTTTCTGCACATAAAATCGTACCTTAAAATAAATGGACATTGACTTCTCTTGCTCCTGTCTGCGTTTATCTTCGGCTCTGTCTCTGGGGCTAATGCAGAAGTAGTGTTGCCCTTGCCTGGCCAACAAGTCAAACATACTTCTTTCTGCTACAACATTTCAATAGCACAAGCCCACATCACAAGCTTAGTACTCCATCGTGATAGGGTGAGTTTTAACATCACATCACTTTTGTCTTATTTGGATGCCCCCAAATATCAGTGTGTTCATTTAGGGATCATTTTTTCAGAAACATAAATTTATACTTAAATTTTGGATCCAGTTATTCTTAATTTTTCTTCTTCTTGATACAAGTTGAATAGAGCTGACAGATTTGATTCCTTTGGACTATCAAAATCATCTTAGTTTAACATCTTCTTCATTCGGAAGGACGTCTACACACATACTTATATAATATAACCAAAACAAAAATGTGCAGAATAATAATAACGATAATACTTCCTCAGAAATTGCATGACTGCTTTTTTTTTTTTCCAGTTAACGGCGAGTAGAACTAAAATTGCCTAGTGAACAATGGTCCTCCTCTATCATAGGCTTAATTGATAAACCTTGTAAACCTAGCAGAGAAAAATATCTGTAATTTCTTATAAACATATAAGGTGAAGTGACCTTGCGTGCTAAATTTCCAATTAAAAGATGCAAACAAATAGTCACATCCTGTTTCACCAATATCAGCCATCTGTTCTCAAAGCCTTGAAGATTCTTCTTCACTGCAAGAAACAGTTAAGTGAAAGAGAAAGTCTAAAGCAAATTTTAGGTTTTATAGCCAGTATCGGATTAGAAACCACACCACATATATTTTAATATTATTACTTCCAAATTATTTTATTGCTTTTCAAAAATGATTGCAAAATGTTCTTTGTTTAATACTCAGAAATCATAAAGTAGAGAGTGAGAGTACTCTGTCATGTCTCCATCCCCACACCCACCTCAGAGGTAGCCAGCTTAGACTGTTTGGCATGTAGGGATGTATGTATATTTATTATCCATTTGTGTCTCTTATGTAAATTTACTGTTCATCTCCTTTGCTCATTTGAAAAGATAAATTGTACTTTTTTCTTACTGATTTCTAAGAGCTCTTTATATGTAAGACTTAGCTGCATTAGATTTGTAGGTGAGAGAGAGACTGTCATGAGCAGTAAACAAGCCTTGTGTAAACAAGAATAGGAATAGACCCTCTACTGAGCTGTACTATCTTTTGTGCAAGCTGCTCTGTGGGTGCTAATCTGAGAGAGCAGTTTGCCCCCTTTGTTAGGGAATGCCTCTTTCAAAGGCCTGATACAAGGATTACCTTTCACCCACATCTTGGCTCGGTCATTTTGGGGCAGTAAGGTTTAGCGTTGAATCAGTTCCCTAGCAGAAATTGCCTGTCTGGATGTACTTTACAAAAACGCCTGCTCCCCCATCAAGGAAGTGGAGTACACGTGGGCTGCACCTAGTGACTTCCTTCCAAAGAGTGTAGTATGGAAGGGAGGGAAATGACCTTTCTGTGGAGAAACATGGCAAACTCTACCTCAGTCATGGGATCAAGGGTTACACCAACAGTGATAAGTCATGTTGACAGCATGCACCCTTGAGATGATGCGATGAGAAGGGCACTTTATTTCTCTGGTCTTCCTCCCCCAAATGGATAACCACAGTCTAACCATGACACCAGACAAACCCAAACTGAGGGACGGTCTACAAAACATCCAATCAGTACTCCTTAAAACTGTCAAGGTTATCAAAAACAAGAAAATTAGAGAAACTGTCGCAGTCTAGAGGAGGCTACGGAAACATAGATGCTAAATGAAATGAGGTATCCCGAATGGGACCCTGAACTGAGAGAGGGCATAGGCAAAAATGAAGGAAATAATAATAAAGCATGGCATTTAGTTAACAGTAATGAATCACTATTGGCTCATTAGCTGTGAAATATGTACCATAGTAATATAAGATGCTAATAATAGAGTAATCTGGGTGTGGGGTATACAGGAACTCTCTGTATTAGCCTTGTAAGTTTTCTTTAAATCTAAAGTTAAAAGTTTGTTAAGAAAAAAATGAATGGCGAATATTCGAATTGAACCATTTTCCCAGTGGAGCCATAAAATTCTCACCTGATTTAGACTGGTTGTGACTATAGTATCCCTAACACTGACCCTGAACGTTATTAGTCTAAAAGCAGCTGAAACAAACAAAATCTAACTTGGGGTGATTTTCCAGGGAGGTTGATGTTGGCAGTCTCAAGGGCTGCCTAGCTGCATGGGTGGAAATACTGAGTTGGTAGAAACCATAGAGAGGGCACCATCAAACCATTTCACTTTACAGAAGAAACCAAGGCCCAGAGGGAAGGAGGCATTCACATCAGGTCTTGCGAATACCAAGTTTGGAACCCACATCTATTTTCTAACTTAGTGTTCGTTCTCCTACCTCTTCCTAAGCCTTTCTCCTTAATTCAAAAGCCCCTCTGGTTACTGCCATTCTTTGGTTTTACAGTTTTGTCCAAAGAGTGATGGGAGCGCCACTATCCTAAATACAGTATAAAAGACAGCGAGAGGACGCGGGAAGTTTGGGATCAAGTTGAGTTGGATCTGAATCCCAACTTCCTTGTTGTTTCTGGACCTCAGTTCTCAGCTACAAAATGGCTCTGATAATCTCTGTCTCTCAGATTAAGTGAGATCCTGGATATAAACAGAGTACAGAGTCTGTGGCCATGATGCGCCCTCAAAAATTGAGTTTCCTTTCACAAGGATATATGCTTGTATACACCAATGGCAGCAGCCAGGATGTCACGGGCCCTAAAATAACACATATGAATTGCGTAATAATTATATCCGTGGAAGATTTCCCTGACCAGGGCTCCTCCACAGAATCAGCCACTTCTGCCGGCCTTCCTTCTCACCACAAATTGTTCTCCCTTAGCAAGTGGGGAGATACTGCCCTTTTATATGGCAAATGAGTTCATGGGTTCAAGGGACAACCCCCTGCCGCAGGGGCCTGGGAGACAGCATCCTGATTGAAGGCATCACCATTAGGATACATTTTTTAAATTACAGGCTGGGAGAAATGGAATTTGGAGCTTTGAAATGTTTAGCTTGATCTCTAAATATTACATTGGGATTGAATTGTCTCTTTCCCCCAGAGCTGATAAAAACTAAGATCTGTGTTTCAGATGGCGTTTAATAAGGGTACGCTGTCTTTTGTTTGCATTTTAAAGCCAAAGGCAGGTGGTGCAGTCTGTGAGTCCTCCTGTGACCTGCCTTCGGTAGCCAGCCCCCAGCATCCTCGCCTGTCACAGAGGCAGGCTCAGAAATGTGGAAAGGCAAACCATTATGGGACAATTAGTCAAAGTTTAAAAGATTTTTCAAAAGGAATGAATTAGCAGCTTTCATTGTGGGATTCTTAGGGAATGAGAACCCTTCATCTTAGTTTGGATTCCTACTGAAAGCACTCTGCCGCCAGGATTGGGGTTCAGGTAGCTTCTGTGGGAGGTGATCCCAGACAGCAGAACTCAAGGAGGAGAGAAAGTGAGAAAGGCCAGTAAAAGGCATGTGAATGAGCGGTTTCATTTCTCTAGCATCTCTCTAAGAAACCGTGTCAAACAGGTCTCAGATTTTTCCCACAGGATGACAGGGAGGCTGGGGCAATGCCCCACTGACTTCGGTCCTCCACTGTTGAAGACTCCCTCTGGCAGCATCACCTCGTCATCACAGCTCTGAGCTTCTGGGTGTGGCTGTGTGGACCTGACAACCTCAAAGAAGGCAATGGTACAGATGAACTTATTTGCAAAGCAGAAATAGAGAACAAACGTATGGATACCAAGGGGGGAAGTGGGGGGATGAACTGGGAGATTGGGATTGACACACATCCACGACTATGTATAAAATAGATAACTAATGAGAACAGATTGTATAGCACAGGGAGCTCTATTTAATGCTTGTGGTGGCTTAAAAGGGAAGGAAATCCAAGGAAGAGTGAGTATACGTATAGCTGATTCACTTTGCTGTCCAGTAGAAACTAACACAACACTGTAAATCTACTATACTCTAATAAAAATTAATTAAAAAAATAAATAAATAAAAATTAAAAAAAAAAGAAGGCAGACAAGAGGGTTACAATTAGTGTCCTTGATGGGGACTCAGCTCCTAGGGGTGGAACTGTCCACCACAGCTTCACTGGGTCACATGGAATGAGGGGCTTTGGCAGGCTGCATTATAGTGTCAGCTACCATGGTAGATTCTAGAACTATGCTCTCCAATACCATAATCACTAGCCACATTTATTTATTTTTTAACATCTTTATTGGAGTATAATTGCTTTACAATGGTGTGTTACTTTCTGCTTTATAACAAAGTGAATCACTTATACACATACATATATCCCCATATCTCCTCCCTCTTGTGTCTCCCTCCCACCCTCCCTATCCCACCCCTCTAGTTGGTCACAAAGCACCAGGCTGATCTCTCAGTACTATGCGGCTGCTTCCCACTAGCTAGCTATTTTATATTTCATAGTGTATATATGTCCATGCCACTCTCTCAATTCGTCCCAGCATACCCTTCCCACTCCCCATATCCTCAAGTCCATTCTCTACGTCTGCGTCTTTATTCCTGTCCTGCCCCTAGGTTCTTCAGAACCATTTCTTTTTAGATTCCATATATATGTGTTAGCATATGGTATTTGTTTTTCTCTTTCTGACTTACTTTACTCTGTATGACAGACTCTGGGTCCGTCCACCTCACTACAAATAACTCAATTTCGTTTCTTTTTATGGCTGAGTAATATTCCATTGTATATATGTGCCATCGTATATATTGTAACTAGTGCTGCAATGAACATTGTGGTACATATCTCCTTTTGAATTATGGTTTTCTCAGGGTATATGCCCAGTAGTGGGATTGCTGGGTCATATGGTAGTTCTATTTGTAGTTTTTTAAGGAACCTCCATACTGTTCTCCATAGTGGCTGTATCAGTTTACATTCCCACCAACAGTGCAAGACGGTTCCCTTTTCTCCACGCCCTCTCTAGCATTTATTGTTTGTAGATTTTTTGATTATGGCCATTCTGAATGATGTGAAGTGATACCTCATTGTGGTTTTGATTTGCATTTCTCTAATGATTAGTGATGTTGAGCATCCTTTCATGTGTTTGTTGGCTATCTGTATATCTTCTTTGGAGAAATGTCTATTTAGGTCTTCTGCCCATTTTTGGATTGGGTTGTTTGTTTTTTGATATTGAGCTGCATGAGCTGCTTGTATATTTTGGAGATTAATCCTTTGTCAATTACTTCATTTGCAAATATTTTCTCCCATTCTGAGGGTTGTCTTTTCATCTTGTTTATGGTTTCCTTTGCTGTGCAAAAGCTTTGAAGTTTCATTAGGTCCCATTTTTTATTTTTGTTTTTATTTCCATTTCTCTAGGAGGTGGGTCAAAAAGGATCTTGCTGTGATGTATGTCATAGAGTGTTCTGCCTATGTTTTCCTCTAAGAGTTTGATAGTGTCTGGCCTTACATTTAGGACTTTAATCCATTTTGAGTTTACTTTTGTGTATGGTGTTAGGGAGTGTTCTAATTTCATTCTTTTACATGTAGCTGTCCAGTTCTCCCAGCACCACTTATTGAAGAGACTGTCTTTTCTCCACTGTATATTCCTGCCTCCTTTATCAAAGATAAGGTGACCATATGTGTGTGGGTTTATCTCTGGGCTTTCTATTCTGTTCCATTGATCTATCTTTCTGTTTTTGTGCCAGTACCATACTGTCTTGATTACTGTAGCTTTATGATATAGTCTGAAGTCTGGGAGCCTGATTCCTCCAGCTCCATTTTTCGTTCTCAAGATTGCTTTGGTTATTCAGGGTCTTTTGTGTTTCCATACAAATTGTGAAAGTTTTTGTTCTAGTTCTGTGAAAAATGCCATTGGTTGTTTGATAGGGATTGCACTGAATCTGTAGATTGCTTTGGGTAGTAGAGTCATTTTCACAATGTTGATTTTTCCAATCCAAGAACATGGTATATCTCTCCATCTGTTTGTCTCATCTTTAATTTCTTTCATCATTATCTTATAGTTTTCTGCATATAGGTCTTTTGTCTCATTTAGGTAGGTTTGTTCCTAGGTATTTTATTCTTTTTATTGCCATTTTATTGGCATATAGTTGCTTGTAGTAATCTCTCATGATCCTTTGTATTTCTGCAGTGTCGGTTGTTACTTTTTTCTTTTCTGATTCTGTAGATTTGAGTCTTCTCCCTTTTTTTCTTGATGAGTCTGGCTAATGGTTTATCAATTTTGTTTATCTTCTCAGAGAACCAGCTTTTAGTTTAATGATCTTTGCTATTGTTTCTTCATTTCTTTTCATTTATTTCTGATCTGATCTTTATGATTTCTTTCCTTCTGCTAACTTTGGGGTTTTTTTGTTCTTCTTTCTCTAATTGCTTTAGGTGTAAGGTTAGCTTTCATTGTCATTTGTTTCTATGTATTTTTTGATTTTGTCTTTGATTTCTTCAGTGATCTCTTGGTTATTTAGTAGTGTATTGTTTAGCCTCCATGTGTTTGTATTTGTTACATTTTTTTTTTCCTGTAATTGAGGTCTAGTCTCATAGCGTTGTGGTCGGAAAATATACTTCACATAATTTCAATTTTCTTAAATTTACCAAGGCTTGATTTGTGACCCAAGGTATGATCTATCCTGGAGACTGTTCCATGAGTACTTGAGAAGAAAGTGTATTCTGCTGATTTTGGATGGAATGTCCTATAATTATCAGTTAAGTTTGTTTTGTCTACTGTGTCATTTAAAGCTTGTGTTTCCTTATTTATTTTCATTTTGGATGATCTGTCCATTGGTGAAAGTGGGGTATTAAAGTCCCCTGGTATTATTGTGTTACTGTCAAATTCCCCTTTTATGGCTGTTAGCATTTTCCTTATGTATTGAGGTGCTCCTATGTTGGGTGCATAAATATTTACAATTGTTATATCTTCTTCTTGGAGTGATTCCTTGATCATTATGTTGTATCCTTCTTTGTCTCCTGTAATAGTCTTTATTTTAAAGTCTATTTTGTCTGATACGAGAATTACTACTCCAGCTTTTGATTTCCATTTGCACGGAATATCTTTTTCCATCCCCTCACTTTCAGTCTGTATGTGTCCCTAGTTCTGAAGTGGGTCTCTTGTAGACAGCATATATATGGTTCTTATTTTTATATCCATTCAGGCAGTCTGTGTCTTTTGGTTTGGGCATTTAATCCATTTACACTTAAGGTAATTATCGATATGTATGTTCCTATTACCATTTTCTTAATTGTTTTGGGTTTGTTTTTGTAGGTCTTTTCCTTCTTTTGTGTTTCCTGCCTAGAGAAGTTCATTTAGCATTCGTTGTAAAGCTGGTTTGGTGGTGCTGATTTCTCTTAACTTTTGCTTGTGTGTAAAGGTTTTAATTTCTCCCCCGAATCTGAATGAGACCCTTGCTGGGTAAAGTAGTCTTGTTTGTAGGTTTTTCCCTTTCATCACTTTAAATATGTCCTGCCACTCCCTTCTGGCTCACAGAGTTTCTGCTGAAAGGTCAGCTGTTAACCTTATGGGGATTCCCTTGCTGTTTTTCCCTTGCTGCTTTTAATATATTTTCTTTGTATTTAATTTTGGTAGTTTGATTAATACGTGTCTTGGCGTGTTTCTCCTTGGATTTATCCTATATGGGACTCTCTGCACTTCCGAGACTTGATTGACTCTTTCCTTTCCCATATTAGGGAAGTTTTCAACTATAACACCTTTAAATATTTTCTCAGACACTTTATTTTTCTCTTCTTCTTCTGGTACCCCTATAATTCGAATGTTGGTGCATTTAATGTTGCCCCAGAGGTCTCTGAGACTCTCCTCAATTCTTTTCATTCTTTTTTTTATTCTGCTCTGAGGAAGTTATTTCCACTGTTTTATCTTCCAGGTCACTTATCTGTTCTTCTGCCTCAGTTATTCTGCTATTGATTCCTTCTAGAGAATTTGAAATTTCATTTATTGTGTTGTTCATCATTGTTTGTTTGCTCTTTAGTTTTTCTAGGTCCTTGTTAAATGTTTCCTGTATTTCCTTCATCCTATTTCCAAGATTTTCGATCATCTTTACTATCATTACTCTGAATTCTTCTTCAGGTAGACTGCCTATTTCCTCTTCATTTATTTGGTCTGGTGGGTTTTTGCCTTGCTCCTTCAACTGCTGTGTATTTCTCTGTCTTCTCATTTTGTTTAGCTTACTGTATTTAGGGTGTCCTTTTCACAGGCTGCAGGTTCGTAGTTCCGGTTGTTTTCAGTGTCTGCCCCCAGTGAGTGAGGTTGGTTCAGTGGCTTGTGTAGGCTTCCTGGTGGAGGGGACTAGTGCCTGTGTTCTGGTGGGCAGAGCTGCATCCGGCAGTGTGTTTTGGGGTGTCTGTGAACTTAGTATGATTTTAGGCAGCTTCTCTGCTAATGTGTGGGATTGTGTTGCTGTCTTGCTTGTTGTTTGGCATGGGGTGTCCAGCACTGGTGCTTGCTGGCCATTGGATGGAGCTGGGTCTTAGCGTTGAAACAGAGCTCTCTGGGAGAGCTCTTGCCGATTGATATTACATGGGGCTGGGAGGTCTCTGATGGTCCAATGTCCTGAACTCAGCTCTCCCACCTTGGAGGCTCAGACCTGACACCAGGCTGGAGCACCAAGACCCTTTCAGCCATAAGGCTCAGAAGAAAAGGGAGAAAAAAAGAAAAACTAATTAATTAAATAAAATAGAAATAAAAATAAAAAAATAATAAGAAAAAAAAGAAGAGAGCAAGCAAACAAACAAATCCACCAATGATAACAAGCACTGAAAACTAAACTACGATAAATATAAAAATCAGAAACGAATCAGTCACAGACAGCAAACCCCAAGTCTTCTGTTGATCCCAAAGTCTACCGCCTCATTTTTGGGATGATTCGTTGTCTATTCAGGTATTCTACAGATGCAGGGTACGTCAAGTTGCTGTGGGCTTTCATCCGGTGCTCCTGAGACTGCTGGGAGAGATTTCCATTTCTCTTCTTTGTTCACACAGCTCTTGGGGTTCAGCTTTGGATTTGGCCCCGCCTCTGCGTGTAGGCTGCCCTCAGGAGTCTGTTCCTGCCCAGACAGAAGGGGGTTAAAACAGCAGCTGATGAGGGCTCTCTTGCTCACTTACGCCAGGGAGGAGGGAGGGGTACAGTAGTCATAATTGGGGCGAGCCTTTGGCGGCAGAGGCCAGCCTGGCATTGCAACAGTGTGAGGTGCACCATGCGTTCTACCAGGGAAGTTGTCCCTGTATCACGGGACCCTGGCAGTGGTGGGCTGCACAGGCTCCTGGGAGGGGAGGTGTTGAGTGTGACCTGTGCTTGCACACAGGCTTCTTGGTGGCTGCAGCAGCAGTGTTAGCATTTCATGCCCGTCTCTGTGGTCCGCGCTGGTTAGCCTTGGCTCACACCCCTCTCTGGAGCTTGTTTAGGCGGTGCTCTGAATCCCCTCTCCTCGTGCACCCCAGAACAATGGTCTCCTGCATCTTCAGCAGCTCCAGACTTTTTCCCGGACTCCCTCCCTGTTAGCTGTGATGCACTAGCTGCCTTCAGGCTGCGTTCATGCAGCCAACCCCAGTCCTCTCCCTGGGGTCTGACCTCTGAAGCCCGAAGCCCGAGCCCACAGCCCCAGCTCCCACCTCCCTGGTGGTGAGCAGACAAGCTTCTTGGGCTGGTGAGTGCTGGTCAGCACTGATCCTCTGTGCAGGAATCTCTCCGCTTTGCCCTCTGTACCTTTGTTGCTGCAATCTCCTCCATGGCTCCAAAGCTTCCCCCCAGTCCACTCCTTGTCTCTGCCAGTGAAGGGGCTTCCTAGTGTGTGGAAACTTTTCCTCCTTCACAGCTCCCTCCCCGAGGTTCAGGTCCCGTCCCGGCTCTTTTGTCTCTGTTTTTTTCTTTTTTCTTTTGCCCTACCCAGGTAAGTGGGGAGTTTCTTGCCTTTTGGGAGGTCTGAAGTCTTCTGCCAGTGTTCAGTAGGTGTTCTGTAGGAGTTGTTCCACATGTAGATATATTTTTGATGTATTTGTGGGGAGGAAGGTGATCTCCACGTCTTACTCCTCTGACATCTTGAAGGTCCCCAACTAGCCACATTTAAATTAATTAAAATTAAAAATTCAGAGTCTTAGTCACACTAGCCACATTTCAAATGCTTAGTAACCACATATGGCTAGTGGCTTTTGTACTGGACAGATTAGATATAGAACATTTCTGTCATTGCAGACAGTTTTATTGAGCAATTCTAGAAGATAGTTGGCTGGGTATGTTCAGTTCTGTAGGTCCCTGACAAACTTGTATTGGCTGAATATCTATTAGTCAGGTTAGACTAGGCTTTGCTGAAATAACAAATGACCCCCAAGGCTTGATGGCTTCAAACAACATAGGTTTACTTGTTATTCAACCTACATATCCCACCCAGGATCCAGGTTGAGAAAAAAAACACCCTCTGGAACACTGTCAATTGTACCAACAACTGATGCCCCAACCAGAAATGACATGCCATTTCCATTCACAAAAAGTCATGTAATGGGAGTAAAAATTGTCCCTACTTCAAATGGTGGTTGTGAGGATTCCATTGGTTACTAGACATAAAGTGCTTGAAAAGGGGCTGGGCACTCAGTAGGCACTCAGACGAGCTGTTGTGTTATCATTATCGTTACTAAGTACCTGCTGAAGTGCTCAGCCGCACACGTGTTCTGGGTTACAGCTGGGAAGGCACACAGTCAGTCAAGCAGCCTGGAGCTTGGTGGGGAATATGATGAGCTCGTGGCCTGGCTTCAGGTCTGAGCTCTCTCACTCAGCAGCTGTGGGACTTTGGGTGCATTAGGAAGCTCTCCAGGTGTCACGTGTAAAATGTGGATAATGACTAAGATGGTTTTCATAGGGACTGGCTGAGAAGTGCATGGACTTCAGCGTTTAGCCTGAGGCTCAACAGGTTCTGGTTGTGGAAGTAATTGTAGGGAGAGAAGAAGAAAAGGAGTGGATGCAAGATGAGGGAAGGCAAGCGCGTAGGAGAGGGTTTTGCTCAAGAAGAGCTGGAGGGCGGCAGGAACAAGGCTCCCAAGATGGAAGCGGGGACTGAGGGTGCAGTCTCAGAAGGCTTCTTGTAGGAGGTGTCATGGAACCTGGGCCTTGAAGGATGGGTAGGAGTTGATCAGGCAGGGAAGGAGGGACGAAGCATTCCAGGTAGAGCAAGGGACGGGCACTGAACACCAACATATCTTACTGGGTAGACAACAGGGAGCCCTTGAAGCATTTTTAATTGGAGAATGACCTGGTCACTGGGATCAAAGACAAAACTGGGGCACTTCCCTGGTGGTCCAGTGATTAAGAATCCACCTTACAATTCAGGGGACGTGGGTTCAATCCCTGGTCGGGGAACTAAGATCCCATATGCCACGGGGCAACTAAGCCCACTCACCATAACTACTGAGCTCGTGCGCCTCAATGAGAGAGCCTGTGTGCCACAAAACTACAGAGCCCCACGCACCCTGGAGCCTGCATGCCACAGCTAGAGAGAGAATACCCACACACCACAACTAGAGAGAAGCCCGCGCACCGAAATGAAAGATCCTGCATGCCTCAACAGCGATCCCGCGTGCCGCAACTATGACCCGACACAGCCAAAAATAAATAAATCTTTTTTTAAAAAAGATAAAAGTGGGTAACTGCACAGAGCGATGGGACCAAAAATGTATCTCCAATACAGGAGATAAAAATAATATATTGACATTTAGAGCACTTACTGTGTGCCTGGCACTATCCTAAGCGGTTCCTTGGATTAACTCTTTTTAATTTTCATAGCAATCGGCTTGGATGGGTACTCTTGTTACCTTCAAGTTATAGACGGCACAGAGAGGTTAAGTCACTTGCCCAAGATCACACAGAGAAAAAGTCCAGGTCCGGTATTCAAACCCCGACAACCTGGCTCTGAGTCTGTTCTATACACGTTTTGAGATGCTTTGTGGGCATTCGGGAAGGACGGGGAGAAGCAATATACAGAACGTGAGAAATGATGCTCCTGCAAAAAGAAATGATGGAAGAAGGGATTTAAAGCACAGCCAGAGTGTTTGTCTTGGGATGGGGGTACTCCTTCTCTGAAACAGGAAAGAGGACCTATGAGTATAAGGGGGCAGGGAGATGAGGGCAGCTGAGGGATCTCCTGGGAAATAGCGTAGATGTTCTCACTCGTGGAAGAGTTGAGAGGCAGGTGGCAGAGGGGTGGTACTTGTTAGGGGCTCATAAAGAAACCGGTTTTTGAAACAGTGTCCCGGACCACACAATCTAATAAAAGTTTTGTTGAGTCAGGCTACACACTCTCTGGGAAGGCAGTGTAGCTGAAATTGGACTGGCTGGATCCTAGTCCAAGCTCTGCCAATTCTAGCTGTGTGACTTTGGGTAGGTCACTTACCCTCTCTGTGTCTCCGTTTCCTCATTAGACAAATAGGGTTACCTACCTCATAGGGTAGTTGTAAGGGCTGGATCTGTTAGGTTATGGAGAGGGCTTAGGGTTAGGATAATCAACACTATTCAAGTATTAGCTATTATAATTGTTGTTGTTATTTTTCCTGAAATGCGAGAAATCTTGACAGCCGAGGACAGAGAAAAGGTATGGTAGTGACCAGTGGTCTAGGCCTCTCTAGGCTGAGCCCCACAGTCCAGTGGCTGGAGTACAGAGACATTCATGATGCTTCTGTTTGGAGATGTGAAAAAATGAATCTCCCTTTGGTCAACTAACTTCCTCGTTTTTCTAGAGGCAAATTCGGGAATCACCACGGAAATCTTCAAATTCCTATCGTGAGAACAAGTGTGTGCAACAGAGGGCTTACTAATAAGATAGCAAGCCCAGGGAAAACATGGAGGCTTATAAAAAACACCAGACGTACTTATAGAGGAACTTGGTTAACCTGTGCTTCAGACCGCAGATGCTGCCACCCCCTCATCAAGGTTTCAGTCGGTTTAAAAGCTTCCCCCCAAATTTCCCATTTCAGGGCAGATGTACTGTCACATGAAAATCTTCCCCTTCTCTGTCTCCCCTGCCACCCCAATCCAGTGGCATTAGAATTTCCAATCACGAACAACACCGAAGATATTGGGACAGGAAGCTTAGAAACAAGCCTCTGTGATAGAGTGAAGTCGTAGTGATTCCATTTTAATTTGAGAGCATACTGCATTTTTAGGATGTAACTCACTCAGTTGGTAATAGTTTGCTATATCAGCAGTATTCCTGAGTCAATCTGTCAGCATCTGTCAGATGAAAATTTCAAAGGTGCTATCTTTTAAGGCTGGAGAGCCATGTTGGAGGCCTCTGCTCTCCTGTTGGCCTGGGTCATTGGAATTGGAAAGTTCAGGGATGTGAGAGAAGACATGCCCCCCAACTCTCCAGTGTACACCCCCCCACCCCATGCCTCCACAGGCTTATTCCACTCATTGAAGATTACTTGGATTTGTAGATCCTCCTTTTAAGAATGCATGCCTTGGACTTCCCTGGTGGCACAGTGGTTAAGAATCTGCCTGCCAGTGCAGGGGACATGGGTTCAATCCCTGGTCTGGGAAGATCCCACATGCTGCAGAGCACCTAAGCCCGTGCGCCACAACTACTGAGCCTGAGCTCTAGAGCCTGTGAGCCACAACTACTGAACCTACATGCCACAACTACTGACGACTGTGCACCTAGAGCCCGCACTCCACGGCAAGAGAAGCCACTGCAATGAGAAGCCCGCCCACCGCAATGAAGAGTAACCCCTGCTTGCCGCAGCTAGAGAAAGCCCGCGCACAGCAACAAAGACCCAACGCAGCCAAAAATAAATAAATACATACATACATTAAAAAAAAAAAAGAATGCATGCCTAGGGAATTCCCTGGCAGTCCAGTGGTTAGGACTCCATGCTTTCACTACCGAGGGCCTGGGTTCAATCCCTGGTTGGGGAACTAAGATTCCCACAAGCTGCGGGGTGCAGCTGGAAAAGAAAAAAATAAACAAAAAATAAGATGTTAAAAAAATGCATGCCTATTCAGCTTATGAGAATTCATGCCAGTATATCTTCCGCCACCCAGCTGGATCAGGACCTCCAGGGGCTGCGTGAATACCCTGAAGCCAGGGGCAGAAGTGGGAAAGGAAGACGGAGAAGATGGGCAGGCTCCCAGAGGAACTTCACCTTCTTTTCAAATTTGCCTGGGACCTTGTGGCCCTGCATGCTGAATGCTACTGAGACGACCACTTGGGAAACGTCATAAAGAGGTTACAAAATATGTGCTTAAATGAAGGAGAGGATTTTAGTGACTTTAAGATCGATCCCTCGGGGCTTCCCTGGTGGCGCAGTGGTTGAGAATCTGCCTGCCAATGCAGGGGACACGGGATCGAACCCTGGTCTGGGAAGATCCCACATGCCGTGGAGCAACTAGTCCCGTGAGCCACAACTACTGAGCCTGCGCGTCTGGAGCTTGTGCTCCGCAAGAAGAGAGGCCGCAACAGTGAGAGGCCCGCGCACCGCGATGAAGAGTGGCCCCAGCTCGCCACAACTAGAGAAAGCCCTCGCACAGAAACGAAGACCCAACACAGCCAAAAATAAATAAATAATTAAAAAAAAAAAAAAAAAAGATCGATCCCTCAGAGATGCAGCTGCAAACCAAAGAATGGTAAGGATTGATGGCCACCACCGTCACTAGGATTAGGCAGGGGAAGGGTCTTCCCTAGAGGCTTCAGAGGGAGCGTGGCTCTGCTGACACATGATTTTGCACTTCTAGCCTCCAGAATTGTGTGACAGTAAATTACTATTGTTAATTAATCACTGAGAGGGTCTTCATTCATCTAATAAGCACTTATATCAGAGGTTCTGCATCTTGGCTGCAGGTTGGAGTCAACTGGGGACACTTGACAAGCTCTGATGCCCAGGCACACCTCAGATCAGTTAAACCAGAATCTCTGGGGGTGAGACCCAAGCATCCAGGTGCTTGCATGGTGCAGCTGACATACACGGTGCTTCCCGTGTGCTTTATGCATATTCGCATGTTGAATCCTTGCAGCTATCTTAGGAGAGGGGTGCAGATTCTGTTCCCATTTTACGGACGAGGAGATGGAGGCACAGCAGAGTCCCATGCTTTGTCCAAGTTCATACGATTGGTAATCTGCAGGATGTGGATCTGAACCCAGGCCATCTGGCTCCAGAGTCCATGCTCTTAGCCAGCAGGTTCATTTCCTTGTGTGACGTGGGAAACATAAGTTCTTGGCAAAGCCCCGTACTGTAAAGTGGCCACAGAGCTGGGGATGGAGATCCTGTAGCTGCTTTCTGGGAAGCTGAGTAAAAGATCTTCCCAAGCAATGCCACATTTATAATTAGTAATTCAAAAAAAAATTCTAGCAGAACATGCAGACTTTCCCATTCCTCCCACAGACTGCCTGAGGGGAGAATTTTCAACCTTTCCTTTTCTTCCCCATATCCACCCCAAAAGGTCAGGAGCTAGACTGCAGCTGTAATTAAGTGGAGAGGGGGTGTAGCTTGTCAGTTGTATCCTTTATTTGTGGTCAAGGTCCAGCCCATCAGGCAGAAAGGCTTACGGACACGTGTGCTGGGGTGGAGACTTGTCATATGCTTGTCTAAAATTAGTCTGCTGCTATTAGCTGGACCAGAAAGTTGAAGAAAGAGAATGGGATGGGAAGACACACTGTGTCTGGTCCTGACTCCTTCCCCAAACCAGCCCAAAGACTCTGGCAAGTGATTTCACTCCCCTCGGAGCCTCTTCCGTAAAATGAAGAGAGTTGGATCCCATCTGAGGTCACATCTCAGTTCAGCCAAGAGACATGTTTTGTTTGGCCCTCATTTTCACATTTTTTGAATTAATTGCCAACATTTAAATATTGGAATCATTTTACATAAAGTCTAGATTTCCAGCTTCTCTTGAATAATTGGAAGAGACAGTCTTGCCCTACTGGGTCCCATAGGTAACTGTGGGCTGGAATTAAGGGACGGCCCTCTCTTTAGATGGGTCTCACAATCCTCAGGCTTTCCCATCCCCCACTGGCCATCATCACTGTTTACTTACCTTCTGGCCCCTGCAGAAGGTTTCACCTGGAAACCAGGTGATCTCCGAAGTCTCCTCCAGAAGTTGAGACTCCTTGACTCATAGCATCTTAAAACCTATGAGGCAAAGATAAAGACTTAGAGATTCGGGCTCAGTCAATATTTTCATATGAAGATAGGGACGATCAAAGTAAAACTAATAAATGGCAATGTTCTCTGTGACATGCTTGCCTCTGTTTTGTCTTTCACCTTGACACATATATTCACAATGTTCCACATACTCCCTGTGCATTTTTATATTCTGGCTCATTTTTGAAGGCAGAAGCAGAGACAAAACAAAAGCCATAAAAGGTTATGAAGAAATTGCATGGTCAAGAAGAGAGAGGACACAGGATAATGTGTTCTCAGAAGGACAGTCTGAAATTACAGAGGAGCTACCTGTTCTTCAAAACAAGATAATCTGGGGCTTCCCTGGTGGCGCAGTGGTTGAGAGTCCGTTTGCCGATGCAGGGCACACGGGTTCGTGCCCCGGTCTGGGAGGATTCGACACACCGCGGAGCGACTGGGCCCGTGAGCCATGGCCGCTGAGTCTGCGCGTCTGGAGCCTGTGCTCCGCAACGGGAGAGGCCACAACAGTGAGAGCCCCGCGTACTGCAAAAACAAAAAACAAAAAACCCCAAGATAATCTGAAATAAATTCCGGGAAAGTATGTCAGGTGGGTGCTGAGTCTGATGTTGTTTTACACAGACCACATTCAATAAAACCCTCTTCTCTTGATGGGATGTGAAGTTCTCAGGGAGCTGGGCTGTTTATTTGAGAAATTTAAGGTGACCACATGGTCGCTTGAAATCACACATAAATTTTAAGTATTGTTGACTCAGAGCTCTTCGTATGGGATATTAATAAAAATACAGCTGGATGGAGATGCTAAGTGATTTTTAGTCCTTCTGACTACTCACAATTTTCTTTTATGCATTTCTTTTATTTTTTACTGGACTAATTATGCAAATAAAAGTAATACATGCAAATATCAAAGAGTAGAAAGATCTGAAGTGAGAAGTGAATGTCTCTTCTCCGTTATTTTATTTTTATTTTGGTAAAATATACGTAACATAAAATTTACCATCTTTGCTTTTTTTTTTTTTTTTTTTTTGCGTTATGCGGGCCTCTCACTGTTGTGGCCTCTCCTGTTGCGGAGCACAGGGTCCGGACGCACAGTCTCAGTGGCCATGGCTCACAGGCCCAGCCCCTCTGCGTCATGTGGGATCTTCCCGGACTAGGGCACGAACCTGTGTCTCCTGCATTGGCAGGCGGACTCTCAACCACTGTGCCACCAGGGAAGCCCTACCATCTTTACTTTTAAGTGTTCAGTTTGATAGTGTTAAGTATATTCACATTATTGTGTTTCCTTCCTTATCTTAACCTTAGTGTTAACCACAGTTATATTCTTCTATGTCCTTTCAGAAAATTATATGCACCTTCTTTGTTATTAATACAAATGCATCTTTTCACATCTTTTAAAGTTTCTACATCAGCATAGGGCAGTCTTGCTTGTTCTTTTTAGTGGTTGCTGAATATTCCATTTTTATGGATAATTTACCTAAATAATTATTAATGGATACTTAGGGTCTTTGTATCCATTGGATACAAAGATGGATCTTTGGCTATTACCAAAAAGAAAATAATCCTATAATGAACATATTTGGTATACATACTGGTGTTTGACCAACGTACAAGTATATCTTGTGGGTAAATTCTCAGTAGCCCACAAACCGAGACATTTGTCTGGTTGACACTTTTCTATCTGAAAACAGATACGTGGTTGTTTACATACCAAGAGTTTTTAGATTGGGTAGAATACTTATCATAAACTATAGTGGCATAGAAAATAAATTGCAGCAGTGACCCAGACTCTGAAATTAGATGACTAAGTCCAAATTTAGGCCCTGCCAGATTGATTGTAAAGCCTTGGGCAATTTGCTCATACCATCACTTGCCTCAACTTGCTTGTCTGGAAAATGGGTTAATAGTAAGTAGCTGCCTCTGAGGGTTGGTGGAGAACTAAATGCATATTACATGGTGCATATCAAGTACTCCATGTATTAGTTATTATTTTAGGTTTCTTCTCTTAATTATAAAATTTGAGCCTGACATTTTAAACATAATAGCTTACAAGATATTTTCAATCTTAAGATTTAAAAATCCCAACATTTTATTCTATAATTCAATTGCCAAAGTATGGGTAAAACAGACAAAACCTATCAACATACAAAAACTACTTTATGAAAGACCTTATCATCTGTAACCAATCAATTCTTGTTTTCCTCCATTTCCTTAGGAATACTTTGGATTTCCCTTTTTTTTTCTTACATTTGACATGAAAATTGCACTTACTTTTCCTGAAGTTACTCTGGGTCAAATAAAGCCAGAGCCTGGGGACAAACTTTTGAGAGAACAACTATTTACACACTCTAAATGTCTGCAAATGTCTCCTGTACTGTGCTTCATAATCTTGACTTTGCTTTGTCAGGTTACCTAAAATGACTTATTTTCCTTTAATAAATGAAATAGAGTCAAAAGAATCCCTGTAGCGCCTTCTCCCTAGGTTGCCTGACTTGGGTGGGTGGGAGGGGGAGGGATACAGTTTCACCAAAAGCCCATCTCCCTAGGTCGCCACTGGCTGCCTGCCCAGATTCCAAAGATCTTACTTTGTGTCATGGAGCCCAGAGCACACACTCTTTGCTCCAGACTAGCTCTTCCTCTTTTTAGCTTTACAGAAACCTCCTCTTTTCACTCTTCATGGCTCTGATTAATTATCTTTTGTTAATCCTAATAACGGATGGTTCCAGAGAAGCTACAGAAACACTGGCCAGGAAGAGGTTGTTGGCAGGAAATATGATAGGGAGGCATGTGGACAGGTCTTTGTACACGTGGAATTTGTCCAATGCAGTGGCTGTAGAAACTCTTGAATGAGTCTTCATTCTAGAGACTCTTACCACGGTGTAATATTCAAAAGGCCTCTTAGCTCCTGCCACTGCTTTGTGGCCACAAGAGGTCCCTCTGCCCTAGGTTGTCAGGTAGTAGAAGGAGACACAGTCACTATGGTCAGGGAACAGTAAAGGGTCTTGTAGACCCCCATCTTGGAGCCTGCGATGCAAGCTGATTCGCTGTGAATAGTTAGACATGGAAAGGGATTTTGTTGTTTGTTTTTGCAATGCCTGTACTGATCCCTGAAAAGGTATGCATCCTGGCACAGTGGCCCTGGATGCCCTGAACTATGCCCACTCATCTATGGCCTTAACTACAGGTGGTGCTAGGTCTTGAGAGCATGCTGAGATCAGGAGGATGTCCCTTTGGAGGATTTACCCTGCAAGCTAACAGGCTCTGTTCTAGAAAACCTGGGAAGGCAGTGAGCAGAAAAGAGGAAGCACCTCCTTTCTGGGAGCTTATATACCAGAAAGTGCAGATGTAAACAGACAAACAGTATGTTTGGTAATGATCAGCGCAGTGAAAAATAATAGAGGTAAGAAAAGTCAAGAATGACAGGAACAAGAACATGAAATAAAAGACATCATATTGGAAATAATTAAATAAAACTGTTTGCAGATGACATGATCTTGTACATAGAAAATCCTGCAGAATCCACTAAAACACGGTAAGAACTAATACAGGAGTTTAGGAACATTGCAGAATATAAGATAGAAAAAAATCAATTGTATTGTATACACTTGCAAGAAACAATCTGAAAATTTAAGAAAACAATGCCATTTATAACAGCATCAAATTGAATGGAATACTTAGGAATAAATTTAACAAGAGAATTTCAAAACATATGCTCTAGGAATTATAAAACATTGTTGAAAGAAATGAAAGATCCAAATAAGTGGAGTGACATCTCATGTTCATGGATTAGAAGACTTAATATTGTTAAGAAGGCAATACTTCCCAAATTTACCTATGGACTCAGTGCAATCCCTATCAGAATCCTAATGGGCTTCTTTGTAGAAATTTGCAAGCTGATCCTAAAATTCATATGGAATTGCATGAGCCCTGAATAGTCAAGTTAATCTTGAAAAAGAAGAATAAAGTTGGAGGACTCACTTCCCAATTTCAAAACTTACTATAAAGCAACAGTAATTGAGACAGTGTGGTACTGGCTTAAGATAAACTTAAGGTCAACTGGATAGCCATATGGAAGAGAATGAATTTGAATCTTTTCTTCCCACCATAATCAATAATTAACTCAAAATAAAGCAGAGACTTAAATGTAAAGCCAAAACTATAAAACTCTAGAAGAAAACATAGGGGTAAATATTCTTGATCTTGGATTTGGCATTGGATTCTTAGATATGACACCAAAAACACAAGCAACAACAACAACAAAAAATACATCAATTGTATTGATACTTCGTTAAAATTTAAAACTTTTGGACTTCAAAGGACACCATCAAGAAAGTGAAAAGATACTCACCGAATGTGAGAAAACATGACAAATCGAATATTTGATAAGGGACTTACATCTAGAATATATAAAGAACTCTTACAAATGAATAATAAGAAGACAAACAACCCAGTTAAAAGATGAGCAAAGGATCTGAATAGGCATTTCTCCAAAAAAATATATCCAAATGGACAATAAATGAAAAGTGGCTCAGCATTCTTAGCCATCAGGGAAATGCAAATCTTTTGCTTTCCAAATCTTTGGTTTTCCACAAAGATCTCCCACTCACACCCATCAGTATAGCTATCATCAAAAAGTCAGATAATAGTGTTACCAACCAGCGTTCTTGGCCTTCCCCAATCAATAGAAATTGATAAGAGGCCAGACAGGAAATTCAGGCAAGGCTTTACTGGGGCTCGAGCTGTAGCAGGTGGGAGTGAGAAACAAGCAAGAGGTACCTTTGCTTGCTCCCCGAGGCGGGTGGGGTGTGGGTGTGTGGGTGTGTGAGCTGGTCCCTTAAATGGGGTTTACGGTAGGGGCAGCTCAGTGGATAGGGACGGAGATGTGGCTTAGGTGGTCTGCCCACCCCCTTGGTGGTGTTGAGTGCAGGGGGCATGTGTAGTGCCCTGCTTTTGCTCCGAGCACCCTGTTTTTGCTCCTGGCTCTTCAGAAGTGGCAGTTGGGTGGGGTTTTTTTTTGGTCTCATTGTATTTTGTTGTTCATAACATGCGTGCAGTTATTTTTAGTCCCTTATAGTTTCTTTGTATTCTGTTGCTTGAGGAGACGTTTGTCCAGCTGTAAGCACTGCAGCAAAGGGTCCCAGGTCCCAGGTCCCAGCCTGTCTCATTAGTAAATATTGACAAGGATATGGAAAAATCAGAAGCTTCTGGTGCAGCACTTCAAAAAACAGCCTGTCAGTTTCTCAAATGATTGAACGTAGAGTTACGTTTGACCCAGCAATTCCATTCCTAGATATGTACCCAAGAGAAATGAAAACATGTCCGCATAAAAACTTACACATGAACGTTCATAGCAGTAACATTCCTAATAGCCAAATGATGGAAACAACCCAAATGCCCATCAAATGATGAATGAATAAACAAAATGTAGTATATTCATATACTGGAATATTTATTCAGGTATACAAAGGAATGAAGTACTGGGACATGTTACAACATGGAGAAGCTGTGAAAACATGCTAAGTGAAAGAAGCCAGTAACAGAAGACCACATATTATATGACTTTGCTTATATGAAATTCAAGAATAAACATTATAGAGAGACGTAAAGCAAATTAGTGGTTGCTTAGGAGTGGACTTAGGGCTGGAGTGGATGGAGAAGATTTGAGAGTAATCGCTGAAGGAGACAGGGTTTCTTCTTGAGGTGATGAAATGTTCTGTAACTGAATGTGGTGCTCATGGCACAACTCTGTGAATATACTAAAAAAATAGTGAGTTGGGGATTGTATGGTATGTGAATTATACATCCATAAAGCTGTTACAAAGAGAGAGAGGGAAAGAGAGAGAAGAAAGAAAGGAAGGAACAAAGGCAAGAGCGAGGGAGGGAGAGGGGGAAGGAAGGAAGGGAGGGAGGAAGGAAAGTGTCAGCATCAAAAGTTTCAGAAAGTTCCAGCCTCTTGGAAGAAAAAAAATAGTGACAAGGGTGGAGAAGAGGGGGTTACTTCATGGAAGGGAGTGTGTCCTGAAGGCCTCTGGAACAGAGTGACTTTATTTCAGCTGAGACCTTCAGGAAGAGGGAATGAACAACATGGGTGTCTTTCAGCAGATGACATGCCCTGACTTCCATTTGACTGGGGTCATTCTGGCTGCTGTGGGGTGAATAGACCGTAAGGAGTGGAGGGCAAAGGAAATGACAAGGTCAGGGGATGCCAGGGATACAGCCCACATGAGATACCTTTGCATCTATATGCTGTGCTTTAGCTTCTCTCATATAATGAAAAGGATAGGACCCATGGTGTGAAAACTGCACAGGCCACTTAAAAGCAGAATTGCCTGGGAAAAGTGTGGACAAATGACCCCTCATCCAGAGGGCATAAAGCTGCTTGCTTTGAATTTTACTTTCCACATCCACAGGATATTAGTTGTGTAAACACGTGTGTGATGTCTATCTCCCCCGTTAGACTACAAACATCATGGTGGTCAGAGCCACACGCATTGTGTTCTCTGCTATATCTCTGGCGTCTAGAACAGAGTCAGACACAAAGTAGGTCCTCAAAAAATACTCATCGGATGAATCAGTGAATGAGCTGTTGTCTTCAATCATCTTATCCCTAGTGGTTTCTATGGGTGGCAAAGACAGTTGGTGACCAGCTCACATCTGTGCCTTCCTCTACATTTCCCAGCCTCCCTTGTAATTCATTGTGGCCATATGCCTGTTGGCCAGTGAAAAGTGAGCACAAATAACTTGCACTAAGACAGTTCATAGCTGGAGTATATCTTCCATCACTAATTCTGCCGAAATGCTCTTGAAGACCACAGGTTCCAGATGATATAGCTGCAATATGGAATAGGACCACCTGAACTATGTAAGACTTTGAAAGAGCAAGAAACAAACCTCTGTTGAGTTAAGCCAATGAGATTTATCTTTTGGGGCAACAAGTATTTGGACTCTAAGCCATTATGCTTTTTTGCCCCATTTTTTACAAGTACACAGCTTCATAATACACACTACAGTGTTAGACCATTTTGGGGTAGCAATAGTTGGAAATTGACCATTGCTTCTCAAGTTTTATTCTCCCTGCTGTTGTCTCCTTACTAAGCGAGACAGTTTATGCCTTTTCAAATATTCTCATCACAATTAGGATCATGATAGTAGAAGGGGGGCACATTTCATAATTTCTAGAAGGAACTCAGTGTAGTTGGACCAAAGGCCTTCCTGATAGCACTGGAGGCAATCTAGTCAAGTTCTAATAAGTGGAGCTTGACCTTGTCCCATAATTTTTCCAGTTATTGGAGGCAAAAATGTGAACTCTTCATTCAGTGGAGAAGAGCGTTTGGCCGCTATTTGGAAGCAGTGAGCATTGACTGAGTTTTGCCTTAAATGTTCCTGACTTTATTTGCTCGTTTCATTTCTTACTTCTGCCCACTCAACTCCATTCTCACTTTCTTGCTAGCTGGAAACTAGTCTGTGGAATCTAGAAATAAAATGGGGAGAAAGATTGTTAGGATAATCAAGATCATGTTCTATTTTTAACACTAAGCCCACAAATCCACTATGTTTACCCATCATATCCTGATTAAAAGGACAAACTTTGAAGATCTATAATAATAGCTCATTTTAGTGGGAAAACGAATACCCAGGCAGGACAGAGTTCAGCTCCTGAGAGCATCTATAGAGCTCGACATTAGTCTTAGCATCTATTCTTTACCTTATACTGACTCAAATACTGTGTAAGGCTTTTAAATAATACTAGTAGCCTTCGCCTTCCCATGAAGTAACTCACTCCATTAGTTCCTAAGGGGCAGATGGTTGCTGGGGTCAGTTGGATGTGGAGCTAGTGCTGGTGGCACAAAGATGGTCACCAGGGCACAGAGGGTAACCTCAAGCTTCGATGGCACGCCACACACCAGGGCACTGCAGGGCTGCTGTTTCCTCTCGCATCCCTGCGGGAAGCTCGGAGCCTTGGAGGGACCTGTGCAAGTGAGAAGTCCTGAAGCTTGAGCTTCATTAGCTTCAAAGTAAATCTACCACTGCTCTCAACACATATTATATTCCTTCCACAGTCCAGAGAATTAGATCTTACTGAGATTTTATAGGTCAAGAAACTAAGTACCAAGGAGCGAAGTCCGCCACGTCCCACAGAGAGCCAAAGGCTGAGAGAGCTGCTATCAGCCCTGCCCCTCTTATTAGGGGCATTGGGTTCACAGCTGCTAGTGCCATTGCTTTGGTCTTTCCAGCCAAGAGAGGGCTTGGGCACAGGAGGCACTGGAGAACCTTGGCAGTTCCTCCTCTCAGCCTTCCTCCTGCCCTGACTTCCCATCGACGGAAGAGTGTCCACGCTTCTGCACAGGCATATTTGTTTGTGCTTTATGAATTCTCCACTTTCAATGTGGTCCTTGGTGCAAAGTTGACTTCGTTTGCTCATATGAAATTGTTGAGGGTGGCATGCCCCAACCCCAAACTGGACAATTGCCCCCACCCCTGGGGCTCTGCCTGGGTCCTGGGGCCAGTGTGATTTGGCCTATTGGCCTCCCCCTACCCCCCATCCCCCCAGGATAGGCTGAGTTACTGTAGCCCACACCCACATCCCTATCATGATCTCCTTCACTCATTTATTCATTCATTCAATACATGTCTATTGTCAGCTTTGTGCCGACACAGGTGGAGGCAGGGTGTGTCCTTCAGTGTGGGACTATTCCGTAGGGACCACAGAGCAGGACCCCTGTGATGGTCAGCGTTATAGCAGCTTGACGAGGCCGGAGTCCCTAGGTGTTCAATCAAACACTAATCCAGGTATCACTGGAGGTATTTTGTAGATGTGACAAAGTTTGTAATCAGTTGCCTTTAAGTCAGGAGAATGTCCTCAATAATCTGGGTGGTCTTGGATCCATTGAAAAGCCTTAAAAGCAGAACTGAGGTTTCCATGAAGAAGAAGTTCCACCTGTGAACTGCAGCTCCAGCTCATGCCAGCCCCTCCTGACAGCCTGCCCTGTGGACTTCACTCTTGCCCAGCGAGCCCTTGCAATCACAAGAGCCAGTTCCTTGTGATACATCTTTTACTCCCTGTGTCCACGTGGTTCTGATTCTCTAGTTAGCCCTGAATGATACATGCTCCTTGATAGCTAGGAAGTAATCTATTTCAGTTCTGTTCATTTTTGCAGAGAAAGGCAAGGGTAACATCAAGATTAGCAAAGCATGTTGGTTGGTCCCCTTGGTGATCCCACCCACAGTGAAATCTGAGCCAGGGATCACCATTTTAGGTGACTTCAAAGTCTCTGGGAATGGGTAGAAAATGGAGATGGAACTCAAAATGGAAAAATTAGATGCCACTCCACAGCGGATCCTGGTTTGATAAGCCACCAAGAGGCCATAGGGCCTTGACTAGCAGTTCCAGCCAAGTCGTTACTCCCCATCCACAAAGCAAAGTGTGGGTTACAGCAAAGAAGGCCCACCTTAGTTGCTTTCAGGTAACCGTTGTTTCTCCATGTTAGACATTAAAGATGGTATCTGGCTCATATGCCATTAAAACCTTCATGGAAAACCACTGAGAATGGTATTGTGACTATCTGTTCTGGGCTCTAAAATCTCAGGTTTCCATCTCCTGAGGTATAAACTATGAGGTCTGGGCTTCCCCAAGGTTCTTTCCAACACCAGCATTCTGTGATTCTTTTTGATAAACCTAAAAGCTTGCTCATGAATTAGAATGTTTTTCAAAGTAAAAAACGTTTGGTCATGGATTTGGGTGGGCCCTCCTCAGAGAATCTGAATGGTGGAAAACCAGCCTTATCAGTGTGGGGGGGATGCAACCCCCTAACTTTTACAAGCCTACCTCCTGAGAGACATTTGCACAATTATGGGAATTCTTCTGAATCTGAAAACTCTGCCAATTACTGTTTATCACAGTTTCTCAATTTGCTTTTTGAGTACCAGATTGTGAGAGAAATACCTTCGTTGCTGAGAGAACATTGGTTTTCTCAGATTCTCAGTGAGCGCACAGTGACCTGAAACTTGGAGTAAATATGTATAGAAACTTCTAGAAAAGGAAGACCTGTGTGAGGGGAAGGAAAAAGCCATCCTCCCAATTTGGATTGAGATTGGTTTGATGGAGTAATGAAAAGCGATCAAGAAAACGGATTAATGGATTCATTCTTTTTCAAATCCTGCCATGGAGGCACATACCCAGAAAAGGAGATCAGTGCACCTAAAATCAGGGAAAGAGCTACCACAGAAGGGGGTTTTAAGCCTCCAAAGCCATAGCAATCCCAGAGGGGCATAAATAGTGCAGTTTCTAATCAAGCTGTCAGCCCCAAAGTCAGATGCCATGATCCCATGTTCTATCTGTGCTTCAGAACAGCCAGGGGGCCTCCAATCCATCTGTAGACTGGAAAAATAACTTGTCTCACAGGTTTTGTATGACTTGTTCCCAAATCTATATAGATGGTGTGGTGAAGAACAAAATACAGATTAATTTTTAAAGCCTTATGATTTCCTAGTGGCTTTCAGTCCTTTTATATTTATTTATTTATTTTTTGATGTGAACCAGTTCTAAGGTCTTTATTGAGTTTGTTACGATATTGCTTATGTTTTATGTTTCGGTTTTTTGGCCGTAAGGCATGTGGGATCTTAGCTCCTTGGCCAGGGATCAAACCCACACCCCCTGCCTTGGAAGGCGAAGTCTTAACCACTGGACCGCCAGGGAAGTCTGGCTTTCAGTCTTTCGACCACTCAGAGTATAACTACTGGCACATGGGGAAGTCCTTAGCACTGTCCTTGACTTTGAAAGAGTCCTCTGAGCCCAGCGGTTGGAACGGCCTGCAGCTCTTGTACCCGCAGGCCTCTGCTCAGGTGGTACCCGCTCTGCAGAGGGAGAGAGAAGAGGCTTTGTGATGTCAGGCTTTGCCCAGCTGACCCGCCCTTGGCTCCGTGGAGTCCCGACAAGCCCACAGTTGCTGTTCTGTCCCTACGCTCCCCCGCCCCAGTTGTCAGCAGTGAAAGACATCCCCAGCTGTCCTGGGTGAGAGGCGCCCTGGCCTGCCCGCGTGTGGCCTTAACCTTTAAAGCACAGCCCTGTCACGATGCGGCGGTTTAATGAAAATCTGGATCTTCAACTCAGCTATTTTCTTTTTTTCTTGTTCTTTATTCCACTTTGTGGCTCTTTCCTTTCTTGCTGGGCTGTGTTTGCATTTCCTTCAGAATGTGTGGGTCCCGTCTCATCCAGCAGAAAAGTCAGTTTTGTTTCTAAAAATGTCATTTTCTGCTCCCCTCAAACCCCATCTGTTGTCTTGAGAAAATATGGATATTTAGCCACATAACATGTGGAGATTCTCTTCCCAGTGCTCTTTTTGAGAATCTCCCAGTCCAGATCTGAGTCCACAACACTCTCATCTCTCAGTCTTTAGCTCTACTGTGACATTTAATAAATGAGTTGATACATTATGTGAAACAGAATGGTGAGCCACTGTGAGTTTTTGCCTGTACATTTTTTTTTGCATGGGAAAAGCATGACACTGAATTTTGGATATGCTCTTCTATTTCTCAAACAAATTGTAGCAGTTGTTATCTGTCAAATCCAGGGGACTTCAAACACTGATAGGTGATGTTTTCAAAATGATGACACATATATCTGGAAATTTCCTAGCTTTTATTTTATAAAAGCCCCCATGGTTTCTTGCTGCCGCTATTGGAATGATCAAATATTGGGCTTTATGTTTTTCCATTCTCAAGTATTCCTGAAACTAGCTCAGAACATTAAGCTGGTTCTGTTGCTGTCAGATGGATTTCCTGAATTGCCGGCATCAAGTACTTTGCTCTCTTTTCTGACACTCCGCTTCTATTTATAGCCAACAGATGATCAGAAGCCAGGGTCAAGGGCAGTTGTTGTTTGGTCAAGCCCAGCTGTTGAATGCTGATTGGCAACTAGCAAGGTGTGGTGACTGCCATCTGGTCATGCCAGGTCCTGATAGCACTGCCAGCGTTTATTTAATTCAAGCAAAAGCAGTTAACTTCAGCTTGCATTGCAGAAGCAAACCTAGTTAATTGTTTTGTACACTCCAGGTAGCCAAATTGGTTCCCAAGTTTAGACACAAGTTGAAAATTAAAAACAGTGCTGTCTGAAGTCATGGGGTCTACGTGATACACTTTGCCTTTCCCTCCTGTTTAGGATTCAGAGACCAAAGTGTGTGTATCTCAATCCCTTTCTGACAAATAGCATTGGGTACTTTTAACAGAACGTGAACAAGAAAACTGATTTCTGTAGCTCAGAGGGATGAATATTTTCATAGCTCCCCAAGTACTGGAAGTGAGGGACATATTACATCAATCATATGCATTAATGTAGCATAATGGATTGGTACCTCCCAGAAATTAGGTCAGCCCTGTGAGAAATCAGGCTATGAATACATTAAATGTATGTTTCATAAATACATGCTTCAGAGCTCAAGTCATTGTTTTTAAGTGGTGGATTACAGGTAACGCTATTTATTGCATGTCCCAGCACTATAGGGATTGAAGGGCTGGTGGGGAAGATGCCTGCTCTGGTGGCTAAAATTTTGCTGGGATTGATAGGCAGAATTCTTGGCAAGATGTATGCAGATGCTGCTTTGTATTTGCAAATGACTTTCACAATAATTTCAATCCTCATTAATCAACAGGCATTGTGAGTGACAGATGCTATACAATATGTAAGAAACTACCCTCAGGATCTGGCATCCCATAATCATTTTCCTCCTCCAAGGACTAACAAAGCTTAGCATCTTCACTGCTTTCTGAGGGAGGTTGGAGTTGGTTCCCCTTTTTCAGGAGAGGAAACTGAGTCCTGGTAAGAATAAGTTCCTTTCTGGGAGCCAAGATAACTCTTGACCTCAGTTTCCCTCTTGGACCCAGGAAGGTGACGTGCCAGGAATCCTATGTCCTTCCCTTGGGAAGTTCTCAGGGAAATGAGGCTTCTTGCCTGGAGATGGTCATGTTACTTTGAGGTTAAGAATTGAGTTGCTTTGCTCATGAAAGTTTCATTTGAGGGTCTCCGAATATAAACTTTTGACATTCTCATGTCTGGAGACCTGTGTGTATATATGTATTTTAAACTGAAGTATAGTTGGTTTACAATGTTGTGTTAGTTTCAGGTGTATAAGGGGTTTTATATATATATATATCCCTTATAAGGTATTATTGAATACAAGATATTGAGAAAAGTTCCCTGTGCTATACAGTAAGTCCTTGTTGGGTATCTATTTTTATATACAGTAATGTGTATATGTTAATCCCAAACTCCTCATTTATCCCTCCCCCACCCCCATTTCCCCTTTGGTAACCATGTTTGTTTTCTATATCTGTGAGTCTATTTCTGTTTTGTAAATAAGTTCATTTTTTCACATCTTTTTTTTTTTAGATTCTCACATAAGTGATGTCATATGATATTTGTCTTTCTCTGGCTGACTGATTTCACTCAGTATGATAATTCCTAGGTCCATCCATGTTGCTTGCAAATGGCATTATTTCATTCTTTTTTATGGCTGAGTAATGTTCCATTGTATATGTATGTACCACATCTTCTTTATCCACTCCTCTGTCGATGGACATTTAGGTTGCTTCCATGTCTTGGCTACTATAAATAGTACTGCATTGAACATTGGGGCACATGTATCTTTTTGAATTATAGTTTCCTCTGGATATATGCCCAGGAGGGGGATTGCTGGATCATATGGCAACTCTATTTTTAGTTTTTTAAGGAACTTCCATACTGTTCTCCATAGTGGCTACACCAGTTTATATTCCCACCAACAGTGTAGGAGGCTTCCTTTTTGGAGGCCCGTTTTTAAGGGAAGCTGTGTGGTTTGGTGGCTGAGAGCATCCACTTTGGGGTCTACTCAGCTGAAGGTTGAAATCCTTGCTTTGCCACTTACTCAGTGACCTCAGGCAACTTAATGTGTTTGAGCCACGATATCCTCACCCATAAAACGGGGCTGGTGAGAGATGGTGGTGTGAATAGGCAGCCCCTGCCTGTACAATCTGCTCCAACACGTCATCACCCACTCTTATAGATTAGCCAAATCCCACGGTGCCAGCTGGGGGGCTGGGTGTGTTACTCTGGGTTCTGAGCATCTCTGTGCCTGGCACGGGCTCCGATGCTCACTTGGGGCACAGATAAGACCTGCTGGGTGCATCCAGCTGCTTGGGCTCTCTGGCTGTGGCCCACCCCTTCCTCTCCCATTATTCCTGGAGAGAATCTGCATTAAAGACTGCTGTACGGGTATACGTAGTAGGCCTTTGCCAAATATTTATTAGTGTGTGATTAAAGACGCCTCTAATAAAATCCCATATGGTCTCACTGTTAGCCTTTCCAGCTATGTGCAGGAAGAGATTGTGTTTCTGAGTTTTGATATGAGAAACGCCACATGAAAAGAAAACCCAAACCACTGTTGGTGTATTTGATTGATAAAATATGTTTTACTGTAAGGATCTTGAAGAGATAATTTGTAGAAGAGGCCATACAAATGGTTAATGAATATGAAAACATATTTTGATTTCACTGGCAACTTTTCAAAATGCAAAATCAAAAAACAATGAAATTGAATTTTCACCCATCAAATTGGCAGATTTAAAAACAAGAAAATTCACTGCTAGTGAGGATGCAGAAAGACAGGTAATGCCACTCATGTCTGGTGGGGAATTTGGTACAATCACAAGGAAGTTATTTGCCAATATATAATAAAAAGCCTTTAAGATACTCGTATCATCCAATGTAGTCATCCATTTTGAAGAAATAATATTTTCTTAAGGTGAATAAAAAGTTATATTCAAAGATATCTGTTCCAGCACTACAATTTTAAACAGGAAGAGTTAGAAATAAGCTCAGTGTAATAAAAGGATGGTTTAAATATGCTACTTAGAGTGAAATATTATGCTGGCATTAAGATGAGATTTTAGCAATAATCTATGGCCAAACTACCATTTATGAAGAGTTTACTATATCCCAGGCTCCAGGCTAAGTACTTTGAATATACATTATATCATTTAAACCTTATTATGACAGATTAGTAACCTAACTTCCAACAA
Source organism: Mesoplodon bidens (assembly GCF_964165515.1). Lineage (NCBI taxonomy): Eukaryota > Metazoa > Chordata > Mammalia > Artiodactyla > Ziphiidae > Mesoplodon > Mesoplodon bidens. The sequence goes on from NC_138161.1 coordinate 116,619,562, forward strand.
TTTATTTATCATCTCATTTAAACTTGTTTGACAAATTATAAAATTGGGGGAAAAAAGTTAACATGAGAGAATACTGTCGATATTCTTTTAAAAAAACAATGAGCATACAAAATTGCGTACAATTTTAGCTCAACTGTATAAGCACAATAAACCCACCATAATGTTGTGAGTAGGGGCCAAAACTCCAAACTGCATAGAATGTAAGGTTTGTGTTCTTACAAAGCTCCTAAAGTGAATGTGAGGGCTGGAAGGTAGATGACAGCTAATTCCTCGTCATCTCCCATCCGGACTCACATTATTCCACGGCTGTGGATGTTTAGTGAAAAATTTACCAAAATATTAACAAAGGTTCTCTCTTTGTTGTGGTATTATGGGCAATCTATGCTTCTCTCTATTTTCCAGTTTTTCTACAATGGGCATGCAGAAGTAGCACATAAAAAATAAAATGCTTCTAAAAGTTTTAAAAATGAAAGCACAATTTGTTTTACCATTTTTAAAAAATAAGTGGGTAATTTCTGCTTTCCTGCACTCCCTTTAGTTCTGACAGCTCAGTAATTGAAGCAGGAAAGGGAAAAGGCGAAGCCCAGTGGTCAGAGGGAAACAAGAGGCGAGTCTCTGTCCCAGCTACAGGGAGTGAGCCACATGATGCTTGCGGTGGCATCTGTGGTCACATATGTTACAAGTGAAAAAAAATATCACAGTGATGTTGGCAAAGCCCTGGGTATTACCCAACCTCATGTAGCTACCGAAAATGCTTAAAGCAAAACAAGACAAGACAAAAACTATGTACAAAAGAAAGACACCGTTAAGAGGTAAAGCCCCGTTTCCACGTTCCCCAGGAATAGAGACCCTCCCTCAAGTCAGCATGCGAGGCTCATTAGGGGACAGTCACTCTCTGGGAAGAAACAAGAAGCAGGCTCAGAGGCCCCTTCCACTGTTTGCAGGATATTTGAGAACAGCTAGCGTCTACTGCCTCTGAGGTTCTGAAGCTGGCCCCAGAGCAGGGTGTGTCCTCAGCGCCTGCAGAAACCCAAGCGACAGGGCACAGGCCTTGGTGCCCTGAGCACCGGGGATCCCCCTGGAAAGTGGGAGGCCCGCTGGGTTGGGCCCCACAGGAAGCGCCCCGCCTTTGTTGAGCTGCGCAGCAGAGGGCCCGCCCTGGTTTGTTGGGGCTTTCCTGCTGGGTTCTATGACAGGGTGGCTAAAAGCAGAAGGCTCGTGAACCCCAGCCCTGGCTCAGGGCTGGAGGCTGAGTTAGGGGCATCCAGGGAAGTCATTGTCCCATCCAGGAGGTGGCCCGGGCACCTGGGAGGGAGGAACACCAAGTACACGGTTCCAGTTGGGCTCCTGGCAACACGAGGCTAACTTTTCCGAGTGCCTTGAGGTTTCTTCAGAGCCATTCATTCATCTGTTCAGCTGGCACCTACTCAGTAGTGTTCTAGGCACTGGAAAAACCAAGAGAAATAAGACACTGTAGCCGCCCTCTGGGAATCCAGGGAAGAGGGAGAGAGGCCACAAGCCCTAGTGGTGAATCGAAAACCAGGAGATCGCGGGCACTCCCTGGGCGGCTCAAGAAAGGGACAATGCCGAGCTGTGTCTGACCTTGGTACTTCTCAGACTTTAATGGGCATGAGAATCACCCGGGCATCTTGCGAAGCTGCAGGTCCTTATTCAGCAGGTCTGGAGAGGAGCCTGAGATGCTGCATTTCTAACAAGCTCCCAGGGGATACTGATGCTGCTGGTCCGAGGTCCACACTTTGAATGGCAAAACCCTACGTGATGCCTACGAGGGAGCTAGGCAGGTAGAGAAGTGGGAAGGGATATTCACTCCTAAGAGAGAGAACGTTCCAGGCGGGCCACTTCAGGCGTGGGAATGGTTGAATGGTCAGAGTGGCTGAGGTTTAATTGGAGAGCTTTGAAATGGCCCTGGGCTTACCTTTTAATTCTATTAGGTTTTAATTCATTCTTTAAGACAGTGTCAAACCTGATATTCTGAGAAACGCACTTCTAACACTCACCTGACATGGGTCCTTCTGTTTAATGGTCTTGTTTACTAGTGATCCTTTCCTGCCACGGAGGTGATAAGGCTCTCAGAGCAAGCCTGGTGGTGGATGACCAGTCACCATGATTGAGTTCCTCAGGTCCTAGGCTACAGCTCCATGAGAGAGGTCATGGCTTTTCTGCTGCACAGCTCGCATAACGCCTGGTACACAGGGGCAGCTAATGCTCATTGCATCTTGAGTTTGAGATGAATGAATGAATGAATATTAATACCTCACATTAGGCTCAGCAAGAGAATAGCAGAGTGGTTAAGAGCACAGGCACTAGAGTTAGAATGCCCTGCAAATCCTGGCTCTGCTCTGTGCTAGCTCCAAGAATCTGGCCATACCCTTTGACCTCTCTGTGCCTCAGTTTCCTCATTTGTGAAATAAGGATGATAGCAGTACCGGCCTCAAAGAGTTGTTGTGAGTCTTCCAGGACATAATACATATAAATTACTCTCAGCAACTGTAAACATTCAGTAAATGTTACCTGTTGTTTTTGTTAAGAGCTGAAGTTGACATTCGCCAATTTGACAATAGTTTGACTGGTTTAATTTGAGGATGGGCATATTTGTCTAAGGTATGGCTTCTGAGTGAACATCATTTATTTTTGCCATGCATGCCCTCCATTAACATGAATAATGACAGGTATTTGTATTAACTTTTACAAAATTTTTTCTTGAACATAAAAAAGGAAAACACATATAATGACAGAAATAGGGGTCTTGGCAGAATACTTCAAGTGGGACCCTTAGGTATGAGCTGGTTTCTTGAGACCAGCTCTGCTTATTAGGGGATGTCATGAGGGAGAATTTTATTCTGTCTCCCTCTGAGATCACCTGAGCTAGGCTTCTGGAATTCCAGAAGCTATGAAACCATGAAAATAGTAATGTCTGGTGAATAGACAGACAGTAGGTGTAGACTTAGCTGAAACTGGCTATTATTTAGGTGAGAAGGGCCGGGAATTTCATCACCACTCGATACTGTTGTGGATTACTTACCATTTAGAATGGTTATTGAAAAGCTCTGGGGCTGATACTATCTTTTATCTTTTGTCTGTGAATACTGAGACCTGAACTATCCAAAACAATACATATGAGCCACATATGGCTATTTAGATTAATGAAAATGGAATAAAATTAAAAATTCATTTGCACTAGGCACATTCCAAGTGTTCAGTGGCCACATGTGGCTAGTAGTTAACAAACTGGACAGCACAGGTATGTAGATGTAAAACATTCCACCAGACAGCAGTGACTTAGAGTTTACTTTAAGAGTTGCAGATTGTAATTGAGGTACCCAGAGATGGCAAAATCCAGAACTCATGCAATGAGGATGTTGCAGAATTGAATACAAAAATTAGGAAATGTAAGGGGTAAGTTTACTTTTGGACAATAAAGTTTGACTCATTTTTTTGTTCAACAGTTATTAAGTAACTAGACACTTACCCTGTGTGGAGCTCTAATCTAGTGGCTCTGGGGAAGATAGCAAAGTCTGGCAGAGGCATTGACTGATCCCAAATTGCTTGTCATTGAGTTGGATAGATACCAAGTACCTAGGAGAACATTAAATAGCAGTTCAAGGAGGTGTGTGAGGAAAACCCAGTGAGAAGCTGTGAGACCAGAGTGGCTTTGAAAAAAAGATGTGATGCTTGACTTTGACAGGACAGGAGACACAAGTAGAACTGAGTAAAGGAGGCAGAAATGGTTGCAAAATGGTGGGAAATGGGAAGCAGTTACCCTAGATGAAATAGAAATATTAGTTGGCAGCCACATGGGAAATGGGGCTGGGGTCAGACTTTGGAAGGACTTGAATGCCAACATAAGATGATTATAGACTTTATCCTGCGGACATTGGGAGCCATAGAAGGGTTGTGAGCAGAAGGGCACAATCGTGCAGGTAGTACTTTGCCAAGGTGAGTCTGGCAGGGGTTAAAAAGCTGGATTGGAGGAACCCAGCCATCTTCACTGGGATACCAGCCCAAAGGTTGCAGGAAGAATCCAGGCAGGAGAGAAGGACCGGAAATAGGTCAATGCACAGGGAAAGGGAAAGAGAGGCCATAGAAAGGAAAACGGGTTTTGACTGAGCAGGGAAATAAAAATGGCAGAAGTGTAGACAAAGATGGCTTACTTGCTTTGGGTTTGGGGTTTAGGAAATACCTGTTGATTTGGAATTTGAAAGGGGGCTCCGCCTAGATGTAACTTCATCAGATCCCATCACACACTTCCTTAAACTGCTATTTAATGTTCTTCTATGTATTGAGTATTTATCTAACTCTTGGCAGTGATTGCATCCACCAGGCTTTGCTTCCTTCCCCAGAGGCCCTAGTTCAAGTACCATGCATGGAAAAAGTGCCCAGTTGGTGAACAGCTATTCTACAGGTAACTGCAGAGTCAAGCCCTGTAATCTAAACCTACCCTTTGCATTTACTGAGGCAAAGAGAAGAAGGGATTAGTTGTTTGTTTTAAAAATAAAAATCCTGAGAAAATGTTAGATTATGTTGGTGAATAGAGATGAATGTCTACAAAATGCCAGTTGTCTGCAAAATGGAGGTGCAAATATCTACCTCATAGAGTGCTGAGGATTAAATGATGTGTGTGCAAACTACCTAGCAAATAGTAAGCCATCAATAAATGTCATTTGATTCTAATCTAATGAATTCAGCAAGCTCACATGGGATCAGAAAACCCCATACATAAGTTTATGGCATGAACTATCTCTCCACTCACTCATTTGTTGGGTGCCATAAAATGAGGGAATTTCTAGTGTTATTCCAGATCGCTCTGGGCAGAATTGTTAAAGGTCTTATTTGCTCAGTGAAACAGAAGCCAGGGAGGGCCCAGCTACAGGGATAATCACACACACACCTGAGGGTGTCTGGTTCACCCCTCATTTATTCCTGCTTCTTTTACTCTTTAGCAATGGGATCGTTGTCAGTGGAGCATTGGAAGGTAAGACATACAACCATATTAAAGAAAAGTTTCCAGGAGGGAATGACATAGCTATTTGTATGTGATATGATTGATTCTCATAAGCATGAGAAAATCAGTGTCACTGCATTCAAATTCAATATGTCAACCACTGCCAGAAACCACCTCCAGCTGGGCCCCATGACCCTGAGGTGAAGGCCACAGCTTCTCCCCCAGGTGCTGTCCACCTAGTTCTCCCTTCTGTGCCTCATCCTGCACATCACGGTCAGACAAAGCTATTTAATAGACCACCTTCAACTTGTCAAGTTACCCTCAGGGAACCCCTTTTACCTGAAGAGGAAGTCTAAACTTCACTGCATGGTTTCCTTCCAAAAATCTCACTCACCATGTTGATTCAACCATATTTTCTCATTTTCCAAGTGCATCCTTAGCTCCAGTAAGGGAGAAGTGCACTATTTACCGGATGGAAAAATCCAATACTCACTCCCCTTCTGTGCTTTGGCCACTGCCCTATTCCAGGATGACCTCACTCTTACCCTCTGCTTTGCTAAATTTTACTCATTCTTCAAGACACAGTCAAGACCTACTTCCCCCAAGAAGCCCCCTTCTGATGATTCCAGCCTGTAGGCATGTCACCTTTTTCTGGACTCCTACTGCCCTCATTTACAGTGACAAAATATTGACCACTCTCTTGTTTCTTATCCCCTGTTTCTTACTTGTGTTTTTCCAACCAGACTGAAGTCAGGGTCTATGGCTTGCCCTTCAAATCACATCAACAAGCTTGAACTGAGGGCTCTGTGACATTTACAAATCCTAACTCTGGTTCAGGGTTTTCAAAGTGACATCTTAGAGACTTGAAGGAAGGACTCCTTAGCTAAAGCTTGGGAACTCCAGGTCCCAGCCATTGGACACGTGGTAGTGGGCTGATGGGTTGTAGTGGAGAGAGCTTTCTAGATTGGCCCATCCTCATTCACAACTATCTGAAAGCTCAGCTACTGGGGAAGTCAAGTAGAGGATGGGGCTCAGTCCTTGAATGATCCATCCCTGCCCCACAGAAAAAGTAATTTGGTCCTTGTAGGAAACTTGGAAAGTACAGAAAAGTATAAAGAAAATACAAATCATCTCTAATCCTACCAGCCAGAAAGAAACATTGTTAATCTTAGTGTACTTTCCAGTTTTCCAGTTATACACGCACATAAATATAATCTGTCATAGTTGAGATCATGCCCCATGTTGATTTGGGTAACCTACTCTTTTCACGTACAATTACACCATGATCACTAAAACTCCTCTAAATATATTTGTGTTGGTTCATTCCCCAGGAAGCAGACTCTGAGATACATGTTGGTGTGCAGGATGTTTCTTAGGTAGTGCCCTAGAAATCAGCAGCTGCAAAAAGGGAGAGAAGGAAGAAGGACGAGACGGAGGGAGCAGTTGCACTGTGTTGTAGGCATGTTCTGAACTCAGGTCTGGCAGCTCTCTGTTCAAAAGCTGATATTTAAGAGACAAGTGTTGCTAGCAAAGGAAAACTTGCTTTATTCAGGAGGCCAACAACCTGGGGAGAAGGTGGACTTGTGTCCAAAAGCCTACTCCCCACTGCTGATCAGGAGGCAAGAGCTTTTAAAGGGGAGCTTCAGGGGTGCATTGAGGAGGTGGGGGGCTATGTGCAGAGCAGCACAGTCAGCTCCAACAGTCATCTTGAAATTGGTCATGCGGTGGTCTGATCGGCATCACCTTGATTGTTCTAAGTGCAACTAATCTTCAATTCCAGAGTTGTTTTATTCCCATCTTCTTGAGGCCAATTCTCGGAATTGTGTAAGATGGAGCACCTTATGTCATGACCACAGCCTGGTCATCATGTAGTTAAATTCTTCCACCTGATGGGGGTTTCAGTATCTATAAAACAGCTCAAAGGTTATGGCTCAGAATATTATCTGTAGCCCTTGAGGAGAAACTAGAGACCCTCAACTTTGTTTAATGACTAAACTATTATTATTTTGTCCTATTTGACTGCTTTTCTTTGCTTTTGCATTTTTTCATTTCTCTGATTAAATTTATACTTTGGCTAAAGTTTTTCAAGCAGGCAGAGGACATGGGGGGAGGGGTCTGTCCTGGGAAGGCTCCATAGGGTCCTGCTCCATTACAGGTCCACCAAAGGCCTTAACCAACCCCATAGGGAACTCTGGAGCAGGGATGGCCCTCCTGAGTTGTCTGAGGTTGGAGTGAAGGGGCTGGACCTTTACATCCCCAGGGGGACTGCTCATTGGTTTCAGGCTTACTCTGGAAATTCACATGATTTAGGCTAGGCAGTGTTCTTCAGCTAAGGCAGTCCTCAAAGAAGGTTCAGAGCTGAAGGCTGTCTTGGAGCAGCATTCCCAGAAGCCAGGAGAATAATTCCTTCATTGCCAAAGAGGGGTCTGGGCAACATGTCAAAGCCTCTACAATCATAATACTACACTGTATAGCCAACAATAGTGATGGCTGAAATTGAGTACTTACCATATGACAGCATTATGCTAGGTGACCTCAGCCCACAACTGCTCACAAAGGTGAGTATTAATGGTATCCTCTTTACCAATGAAGAAATCAGATGACCAGACACTCCTTGGGCCCCAACACTCCTTGGGTCCCACAGCTGATAAACCTGGGGAGCCAGAATTTGAATCTTAAGTCTTTGCTTTATTTGTTTGGGTAAGTACTTAAAAGAGTGTTTTCAGGTAAGAATTTAAGTTTCCAGGCAAAAATCTTACTACATATTCCAGTGATAAGAGGTGTGCTGCACTTTCCTTTCATCTTCACGATGAACTAGAAGGATGCTTTTCAGAAATGGCAAAAACGATCATTCCTAGCCCCCAGAATTAGAAACACTTAAATAACTACAGGAGGTCACATCTTTTTATTTATTTATTTTTTTGCGGTACGTGGGCCTCTCACTGTTGTGGCCTCTCCCGCTGCGGAGCACAGGCTCCGGACGCGCAGGCTCAGCGGCCATGGCTCACGGGCCTAGCCGCTCTGCGGCATGTGGGATCTTCCCGGACTGGGGCACGAACCCATGTCCCCTGCATCGGCAGACGGACCAGGAGGTCACATCTTTAAAAGTCGTGAATAAAGGGCAATGGAGACTGTTCCCTTCAAACTCTTTTATTCAAAACACAGAGCAGCAGCTACATGTGGATGTGAAAGCCCCAACTCAACCTGCCCCCTTTTTTCTACTATGCAGGTCGAGGATTATTTCTCCTGCATGTGACAAGGGTTGTATGTGGCCTCCCAGATCCTTTTAGCATACCACATCTAGCGTTATTTCCTATCTTTGAAAAGCTATTCCAGTTAAGGAACAATAAAAATTAACATTTGGACTTCCCTGGTGGCGCAGTGGTTGAGAGTCCGCCTGCCTATACAGGGGACATGGGTTCATTCCCTGGTCCGGGAAGATCCCACATGCCGTGGAGCGGCTGGGCCCATGAGCCATGGCCACTGAGCCTGCACGTCCAGAGCCTGGGCTCTGCAACGGGAGAGGCCGCAACAGTGAGAGGCCTGCGTACCGCAAAAAAAAAAAAAAAAAAAAAAAAAAAAAAAAAATTAACATTTAATTCTTCATGCTATTGTAGACGTTAGAATTTTTTTGGTGAAATTCATCTTTCAGTCTTAACTTCATACAACTGTTTGACTAAGTTTTCCACAAGCCTACCCAAAGTTTTCATGATTTTTAAGCAAAATTTCCTGAAAAGAGAAAGGCTTTACCAATTTTTTTGTACCCCTCTATTTGCTGTCCTGTAATCTACACATGCTGCTTATTAGTCAAAATGAATACGGTTTCAGGGAAATTGCATTTATTTGTTTATCTCACTTAAGTATCAGCACAAAAATTAAAATGCAGGGTCAGTTATTGCAGGGGAGTATTCAGCACTGTAATGTGGTTGCCAGGCAACCTGTGGGCGGGTGTTAGGTAGACTAAGGGAAACTCGTCAGCAGCACTTCAATAACAGTATTGGCTTTCATTTCAAACGTGCTAAATAATAGGGCCATGAATTCGCCTCCTTTAGCCCAATTTGCTTACTTTTCTTCTTGAATGGAGAAGTAATCTGGTTCAGTGCTGGGTAACATTTGCAACCATACTTCCTCTGCCAGGCACTAAAAAAAAAAAAAAAAAAAAAAGGTGTTTCCCACTTTGGAAAATAAGGAAGGTCTCGTGTTTTTTTGTTTTTGTTTCTTTTTTTTTTCTTCATGTTTTACAATCTTCCTCTTTCTTTCTTTCTTTCTTTCTTTCTTTCTTTCTTTCTTTCTTTCTTTCTTTCTTTCTTTCTTTCTTCCTTCCTTCCTTCCTTCCTTCCTTTCTTTCTTTCTTTCCTTCTCTCTCTCTCTTCCTTCCTTCCTTCCTTTCTTTCTTTCTTTCTTTCTTTCTTTTTTCTTTCTCTCTCTTCCTCCCTCCCTTCATCCCTCCCTCCCTCCCTTCCTTTCTCCCCTCCTTCCCTCCTCCCTCCTTCCGTCCCTCCCTTCTTTTCTTTCTCTTTCCCTTTCTTTCTTTTTTGTTTAAGAAAACACAGGGTCAAGGCAATGGATTGAAGAGCTCAGGAAAAAGAGGGAGTCTTGGACAGCACTGTATGAGCCGTAAACACCCTCACACATCTTCTAGAAAGCCATGTTTAATAATTTCAATTTGTTACCTACTATTCTTGAGCTTCTGTACGTGTGTTTACACATACACATAGATATGGGTGAGTCAGAACCCCTGCCAGTATGGAGTGCCTCGAATAAGAGAGGGTGGTCTGGGGTCTAGGGTGGGTTTGGGGGTTGAAGGAATCTTCCCAGGTCCTGAGGAGGAGATGCAGGAACTGACCAAGGCAATAGGCAGTGCTGGGGAACTTGGCAAGAAGTCAAAGGGGACTCCATTTCTACTGCAGCGCAGAGCCAGCTTCTCTACTGGGTTAGGCTCACCTGTAAGGCTGAACATAGCCCTAACAATGCACCTTGCACAGAGTAGGTGCTCAGCAAATGTGTTGGCCATGCACATGTCTTCATGTGTGGAGCCCGGACACAGGAAATGCTGTCAGGACAGCTGCACTCGGTCATGGAGTTGTAGGGGAGCGTATTTTGGGCCTTGTGTAATTTCCTGTCTTAGGGATGAAGAAAATGGACTAACAGCCAAGGCTGGCAAGCTGTTCCTGGCTCAATGTGAACCAGGCTTCAGCTCTGCATCCTCAAAAACTCTCCTGTGTTTTTTCCCCTTTGAGTAATTTAATTTTCATCTGTCTGCTCTCAGTTTGCAAGAGCTATTAAGAGTGGGCTCAAGGCTCAGCTTCAGAATAGCTCTAACAGGATTTCCATGCTTTTGCAGATTTTTAAAAACCTGGTCCAGGTTAAGGATGCCAAGATGCTGGAGGTTCTTCTTTGAAAACACCTCTCCTCTCCTTTCTTCCTTTCTGTTGCTATCAGTAGTTTAGATCCTTACTGTCCCAGAGCAGGGCACTGGTCCAGCCTGCTAACTGGGCTTCCTGCTGGCAGACTTCTACCTGCCCAGTCTACCCGCTGTGTCCTTACAGCCTTCTTCTCTCCACAGGCTGTCGTTTGCAGAATCCTCTCCAGTTGTTTGTCCTTGCTCTTGAATACCACGTTTGTCTGATCACATCAGCTCTTTTCACAGACAACAGAACACCCAGGCCAGGGTGTCTTAGAATGGAAGCCCAGCTGCCTTAGCGGTCTGCAGAGGTTTTCTCCAAAGTCTAGGAGCACTCAGAGTTTGAGAACCAGTGTCCTGTAACTTTTCACTTGAACAGCTTACCCTCCACAGTGCTTGTGAAGTCGAATTTTTGAACCCAATGTAGTGTTTTACATTGATCTTGAAATAGCAGTCACAGGGGAGAGGCACAGCCAGGAGAAAAAGAGAAGAAGAAATAGAGGCAAAGAGAAGGTTAGACATCCAAGGGAAAGGGAAAAAGGAGAAGGAGCCATCAGTAGAAGGGTGGAGATAGAGGATCAGAGATGAAGGAAGCCAATCAGGGCCCCCATGAGAGGACTTTGTGATCTTAGAGCAAAAAAAAAAAAAAGCTTTCAGGTGATTAAGAGGCAAGAGGCAGCAGAATAAGGGAATCAGGATGCTGGGAGGAGGTGAAGGCCAGAGCAGGAGGATTTGGTCAGTCTTTTGGGTGAGAGAAGTCCCCCCTTAGAGTCAGGACGCATTGACTGAGCAAGACAGATGAAAGGGATTGGGATCCCTCTTCCTCCCACTCTTTCTCCCACTTCTGACATTTTCCATCCTTCCCCCCACCATCTCTTGGAAAGCTTATCTTTCTCTTTCTTGAATCAATCAATCGATTAATTGATCAACCTCCCTTCTCCCCCTTTTTCTCCTCTCTTACCTTAAAAGTGTTTTGCAACACTCAGCCTATTAGTAGGTTATGAAACCAGTGTTGTGAGTTATAACGAGCACTTTCAAAACATTGAAATAGGATAGAATATATAGAATAATATACAATAAAATAGAAAACATTAGAGTGCATCTTAGGGTAGGGGTAAACTTGTCTCAGTTATACGTGTGGGTGTGACTGTCTGTGTATAAAGTTATTTCCGTATTATATATTATGGTCAAAAAAGTTTGAAGGCCACTGGGATATAATTTACAACTGAAGAAATCTCTTTATTATCTGATATAGCTAATAATCTTTTTCTGATGAGTACTTTTAAGAGGATCATATTGATAAAGTTTTAATATTTCTTTTTCTCAACTTCTACCCCAGCCTCAGAGTCAGGAATTTTTAAATTACTTTTTCTTGGAATTTTTTCTCCTTGTGGATTAGCATCCGTGGAAAGGAAATGTGTTCTCTAGCAGAAAAACCTCATAAAACCCAGAATTCACATTAAGTACTGGCTTCAGTTAAATCTGCAGGCAATATTCATCTTCTGGGTGCAAACCAATTCCGATGGTTAGGTTGTTGGCTCAGAGAGGGCTTATTTCATTAACCACTCTTGGATACAGTAATGGCAGACAACAGGATTTTGAGATGTGCAGTTAATTAATTTTTTATTAAATATGGTGGGTTTGCTTGGGATGAGGAGGGATAGGTAGAGAGGACCGAAGCCTATCTTCAAGAAGCCTCCCTCCTTGAGTTCAAGTCTATTCTGCCCATCAGAAGAAGGTGTTAAGTTTACCTGATGTGTACTAGCTCACTAAACATTAGTGTTAACTATATACAGCCGGTATGGTAATTCCACCATCCTTTTTATCTTTACTATTTTACAAATCTCAAAAGTAATACATATTTGTTGAATCAAAATCAAACAACACAGGTGTCTAAAGGAAAAAGTCCAAGTGTTCTCCCCTCTTCTCTACCCCTATGGCAACCAGGCTCATGCCTCGGTTCAGAAGATAACGTTGGTAACTTGACTTGTAGCCTTCCAGATACAGGGCAGTGTTACTCAAACTTCAATGTGCACGCGAGCCTCCTGGCGTCTCGTTAATGCAGGTTCTGATTCAGCAGGTCTGGGATGGGGCCTGAGACTCTACTTTTCTAGCAAGCTGCCCCTTGATGCTGATGCTGCTGGTCCAGGCACCACACATTAAGTAGCGAGGGCTATACTGTTCACCGTCCAATACAACAACCACGCACTGCATGTGGCTATTTAAATTTAAATTTCTTAAAATTAAATAGAGTTAAAAATCCATTTCCTCACTCACACCAGCCACTCACCATATGTGGCTATTGGCTATTGGATTGGACAGCACGGATAAAGAACGTTACTTTCCAAAGTGGTTGCACTATTTTGCGGACCCACTGTCAGTGTGTATTGCAGTTTCTCTGCATTCTCATCAACATTCAGTATTGTCAATCTTTTTACTTTTTACAGTTCTAGTGAGTGTTTAGTGGTGTCTCATTGTGGCTTTAATTTGCATTTCCTTGGTGATCATTGATGTTAAGTATCTTTTATTTCTGAGCTCTCTGGCTATTTGTTAACTTCTTTTTGAAATGGCTGTTCTAGTCTTTTGCTTATTTTTCTTCCGCTGGGTTGCTTCTTATTATTGAGTTGTAAGAGTTCTTTACATGTTTGGGCTCTAAGATACTTGTCAGATATATGTGTTGCTAATGTTTTCTCTCAATCTGTGGCTTATCTTTGCATTTTCTTAATGGTGTCTTCTGAGGAGCAGAAGTTCTTATTTTGATGGAAAATAGTTTTCTATTTTCTTCTTTTATGGTTAAAACTTTTTTCTTAAGAAATCTTTGCCTAATTGCAAAGCTATTCTCCCGAAGTCCTTCTTTTAGACTTCTAAAACTATAAGTAGTTTTAGCTTTTACATTTAGGTCTATGATCCCTTTTGAGTTAATTTTTTTGTATGGTGTGAGATAAGGGTTCACATTTCATATGAATGTCCAGTTTTTACAACATCATTTGTTTAAAAGACTATCGTTTCCCCATAGAATTATCTTAGTACCTTTGTCAAAAATCAGTTGATTGTTTATGTCAATTGTATATACGTAGGTATAGTTAAGCACTGGTGTACTTAAGCACTGATATATTTTTGTATTTTTTTCAAGCTAAATGTACAGCAACATCAAAAAACTGAATCATGATCTGTTATTTTACTACCCAAAGGAAATTGAAGGGAAGACCCTGGAGGTGACTCATCTCCAATTTAATAGGCTGATCATGAATATTGGTGAGATTTCTTGTTCTGTTAGGAGGACAATAGATAGGAACCACAACATTTTCATTGTTTTATATTATTAACTTGTATGCTTACAGATGAATTTTAGGGATTTTTAAAGTGAATAATATATCTTTTTTAAAAACTGAAACAAAATATGTATTTTAAAACTGTAAGCTATTTTTTCCTTAAAATATAAATTTAGGCAATCCATCATTAAAAGAAGTAGACTAGGATTGTTTTGGTGTTTTGGCTTATGTCCTGAATGTATTTAGGCTTGGGTTGGTGACTGGGACTGACCTAGGAGATCACAGTCAAGTGGTGTGCACTGCAGCACATTTCCTACTAAATGCCTCATTCTGTGGTGCTCCTCTGTGATTCCACAACAGGCACAGACTCCCTGAGCCCAGTCTGAGGGTGGCCTTCTGAAACCCTGTGGTCTCATCCTTTCACCCCTCATGCCATCCTGCCCCTCCTCTAAATCCTGAAAGTACTGGATAAGAGGACCCATCAGGCTTTGAGGCAGAAACCACCACGCTGGTGATAATCATCTGGATGGAACCTTCCTAATGGGTCTGTAGACCACGCCCTGTGCCACCAGTGGCTCTTTCTGTGGGGCCACAAGAGTGTAAGAGAGAGTAGGGGTACATTTAAACTCTGCTCTATAGCAAGCCATGGTTGGTAAGGTTGTACATCCTGGTTAATTGCTTTAGTTACTTTACTCATGCTTAAAATACTTACTGATTTTATTTAGAAAGGAAGAATGGTCCAAAGAGAGGAAGAATGCAGAACTTGAAGTCTAAGTCTTTGGTTGGAGTATCAGTTCTTTCACTTGCCTCGTGTGTACCCATAAATAATAGGAATGATATCAAGTGACACACAAATAAGAGAACTCTGCAAACTGTGTAACTCAAATGATATTCAAAGTATTTTTTTTCAGTAGCCCCCCAAATTGCTGATATTCAGATGTGAGTCATTACTTAAATAGGCTCTGTTGAAATCGAGTGCATGATGGCTTGTAGCTACTTGCTGGATTCACTCTCTTTAAAAAGCTCATCAGCAAACATTTGCTTGCTGAATGATTCCCCTGTAGCCTTGAAATACCTTAAAGTTGGTTCTACAGAAGGATAGTTGCTAAAAGCCTAGGTCAGAGTCAACTTATCATTTGTTAAGGGTTAGTACTTTTGCTGAGGAAGAATTGAAAATCCTAGGAAGACGAAGGGCTAGAAATAGTGTACCATTGTCTATGACTTGTAAACAAAAACAAAAACAAAACCTTTTCCCAAAAGGCTACAGAAATACATTACTTCAAGTATTATAAAATAGGTATGATTACATTTTTCCCTGGTATGAGCTAATTTCAATAAATATTTTGTTGGTAACCATTTTTCCTCAACTGTAATAGTGATGCAAACTCATAATAGAAAACTTGGAAACTACAGACATGTATAAAGTTGAGACTGAAATTCATCTACAGTATTTGCCTCCAGAGATAATTGTTAACATTTTAACGAATATTTTCCAGTCATTTGTACTCACATATGTCTGTATTTTAGAAAATGTATAAACTACTCTTGGTATAGTTTTGTATGTTACTTTTTTCCCCCACTTAATAGCATAAACAAATGCTGATGTTGATGAATAGTCTCAGAAAAAATAATTTTGAAGTCTGCCTGATATTTTATCTGAACTTAACATATCTAAAAATATATATATATTTTTTTCCAAATTATTCTTAACTTTAATATATTAAAATTAAATTTTATCTACTTATATTCATAAATGTTAAATTTGAGTTGCTGAAAGAATTCTAAATTCTGTATAGAGGAAGGAAAGTAAAATATGTACATTCAGACACACACATGAGTTTTAAACGTACACCATGCATTCTCAGTGGGGGCGATATCACTCCAAAGGGAGTGAAAATTGATTCTGTTGGTAAAAAAATCTTACCCTTTTTATGGATAAAGCATAGATGTATGGTACATAGAGTAATATAAAGAGATATACAGTATATCTGTAGAATTAAAATTCATGAGGGAGAGGGGAAATTAGGGAAAAAAAGGTTTCTTAGAGGGGCAATAATGAAAAAATAGTTGGAGAAACATTGTTGGGGGGGTGATTATGAGAATAGGCTGAGATAATCTAGTACAGAATTGAATCCTGCAGGGAAATTCAATTACTTTAAACCTAAGCGCAAATCAAAGAAATCAGTTTCTTTTCTAACATATAGAGTCTTCTGATGTAGTACTATAAGTTCTATCTTGTTTAAGCTGTAATTTCTTTTTGAGTACAGGTTGCAGAGGAAAGAAAATATGCAAGTTAAATTAAGGTTGAAATTCCATATGTTTCAGTTATGTTACATAGTATCACTATATTATAAAACTATTCATTGTCAAAGGGAAAACTAATATCTTCCACCTTAAAAACCCAGAATTAATCATTTACCTCTTAAAAGAAAATGTCAACTATTTTTTTGTATTTTAATTTCACAAACATCAGTGGTTTTCCAAGAGTATGAATTCTCATTTTACACACATCTAATAATTGAAAAGACACCATTACCACAAGAACAAAAATGGTAACAAGATGCATTGACTTAGGGTTTTTTTTAATAGCAGCTTTATTGAGATATAATTCACAGATGATAAAATTTACTCCAGAATGTATTAGGTACTCTCATGACTCAACAATAAAAAGTTCAATGACTCCATCCACTCAAACTCCTTGAAGGGAAATACAGAGAGATTTAATAACTGTGTGTGCAGTTTTCTCATGAGGAAGATCATATTTCTGTTGTTTAATGGACTGAATATTATGCCCAGGTGGTCAACTCACTCTTTTTCTAACTTTGCAGGAAATAGGTATTGTTATGGATGCATTCTGGTTTACTATAAAGTTCTACTTTCATCAAGCATTCTTTCTGCTAATATTACCGCTGACTTCAGTTCCAGCCCTAGAAATGTGTGGGTCACAGTAGGCTTTATTGGATTTTACAAAAAAACCTCAAAATTTAATGACTTAGATAGCAAGTCTTGTTAGCTTTTCATTTGACACCTTTATTTAAGCAAATTATTGCATGCTGTCACCTAATTGTTAGTCACAGCAGGCCTAAAATTACAAAACCTGCTTAAGGTATGTTTGTCTAGAAGCTATTAAATTTCAGTTGTCAGCCTCCAACAGTGATGTTTGCAGAATAATCATGATGGCTTTCTAGTACATCAAAACTAATCTGTAGTAAAACTGACTTCACTTCCAGAAAAAAGGTTAATTTTTATTTGGTCCTTTCACTCAACAAGTGGGAACAGCAAATGAATGGATAAGTCCAAAAGGAAATACAACGTGTAAGAAATAGTTCCTGCTTTAAGGAATTAAGAGTCTAATTGGTTGATTTCTCTTACCTGTAGAGAAATTAGGCTAGCCCCACTAATAAGAGTTTATTTTGGCAAAGACTATCAAAAGAAATATAATTTAAATCTGGGAATATGACTGGAAAAGGGGAGAATCCGGAATAATTTAAGGATATTTGTTATTATTAGTAATTTAATTGTTCTAGGAATTCAAGCCAATGTAATAAGATAAGAAAAATATATAACACCATTTTAAAAAAATAGAAATGTACCTATATCTTTAAATGTGGATAGAAAAATTATCTGCAGGGATACATGCTAAACTATTAGAAGTGGTTGTTTTAAGAAGTGGGACCAAGAAGTTGAGAGGAGGTTGACTTTTGTTTTCCCCTCTATGTTTCAGTGTAGATTGAATTTTCTATTTTACTACAAATATGCATTAAATTGTTGCACTATTAAGTTAAAAAAAGTCAAGGAATCAACAAAATCATGAAGAAGGATCCTCCCCAAGCCAGTAAGAGAAACTAAATGGGTTATCAAAATAGAAGTCTCCTCAGAAGATTTTTAAGAGCTGGAGAATGGAGTCATAAGATTGGAGAGTTGGTGAGGAGAGAGTATGAAATGATGAATAAAACAGACACATGGAAAGACTGACTGGGGAACCATCTGTGAATAGTGAGGCTTCATGTGTATCATGAAGTGTGGGATATCCATGGGATTAAGTGGTCATTATAAGATTGAAATGTGAAAGTGCACAAGTAACTTCTTTTTAGTGTTAAGCAAGGAAGTGATACAATCTGTTATAATTTACATTTTCCTCTCATATTTTTTATTTAAAATTTTCAAATCTGTGAAAAATTTGATAAAAAATGGTATAATAAACACCTGTATACTTTCATCTAATATCATTGGTTGTTAACATTTGTCTCTCTCTTTCTCTCTCCATATATACTTTTTTTTTTCTTTCCTTGAACCATTTGAAAGTAAGGTGCAAACATCATGACACTTCACCTCTCAATGTTTCAGCAGGTTTATAACACATATAACTGTCAAATCATAATAATAGCTGTTGGTTTTATACCTCTTACCATGTGCCTGGCCCTGCTTTGCATGCATTTGCTTATTAATTCTTAAAATAACCCTTTGTGGAAGGTATGATTGCTCCTTTTTGTTGACAAAGACCAAGATGAGATTCAAGCCTATCCCCAACTGACTCCAAATTCTATGCTTAAAAATAAGACAGGATGAGTGAAACAACATTCAGTTTCCATTGAACTTCAGAGGAGGGTGCAATCATAGCAGATCAGAGTGGTTTAGAAACATTTCCCAGAAATGAGTACCCTTGACCTAGACTGACAGGAACATTTTTCTTTCTTTTACTATTGTTAGGAAGATATGTCCTAATAGCACTGACATTTAAAAATCCATTTTCCCTTTTTATTTCCAAAAGTAAAATTAACTATATGTAAACATTTACTTCTCATCAACTTTTCCTTATGCAAAGCTACGATGTCATACCCTCAAATAAAGGGTATTACAATATATGTTATATGAAATTTATTTTACTTTGATGGCATTAAGTATTTTCATGGTGGAAAATAATAGATTACTGTAAAAGACATTTCTGTAAGTAGCTGTATAGAGAATTTTTAAATCATAGGAGCTGTCATAGCAGGCCTATTTCTAATGTATATAGAGATGTTATGTGTGCAAATATATCATCCAGAATGCACAAGATCAAAAGCGTGAAACTAAACACAGTTCATAACTCTACAAAACAAGAGTGAAGTTGTGCCAAAACAACTTTGCTCTTTCTATTTCCCATTACAGCAACATTTAAAGAAGGATTATTTCCAAAAATTTGCATGAGTCAGAAGTGAGGAATGAGTAATACTGTGCTTTGGACTTTATGAATGTTTTACTGCCAAAGGGACATTATCTAGCTTTTTTTTCAATAAGGCGATGGGTTACTGCCTCATCCTCTGATTCCTAAATAGCTTATTTGGAAAAACTTGAATATAATTTGAACAACCAAGGTACTGGCATCATCTAAATTTAGCACTGAGTTTCCTTTAAATTTTCTAATTGAGTGAATAACGCTTTAGTCTCATTTTTACCTCAGTGGGAATGACTTCTGGGGGCTGAATGTTACAATAACCTTAGAATAGGTCAACAGATTCTTTAGCAAGTAAAAAACAAGGTTAGATTGACTCATTCAAAGTCAGAATAGACATGAAAGTATATTAGTGTCTTGACATTTCAACTTTCTTTGTGGATTTAAAAACTCTATCATGATGAAAAGGTCAATGAAAAATATTCATGAGGCCCATGATGAGGATGAATTTTATGTCTTTTAATTTGTACATTCCAATGGGATTTGGAAGTCTGTAAATTCCATTCCTCTGTGTATTCCTTATCCTCACTTTCAGATTTCCCCCACTGAATGTAACATTTTTGGCTCTTATTACGCATAAGCCAAGAAACTTTTCTAAAAGGCCTAAGATTGGGTTGAGGGTCCCTATTTTAAGCCAGTGGGACCATGCTATTTTTTAATTCCTCAGCCACTTTTTATGGAGCATCAGCTGTGGTTCCATCACTGGAGTTGGAAAAGTGAGTGCAAACCATCTATTTTTTCCCCCATCTAATTCTTAGATCTTACAAGTGAACTTTGTTTCCCCATTTGACAGACCCAGACTTTAGTACAGTGATCTTGGCATACACTTAACAATTAACAGAGTCTTTTTGGAGGGAGTCCCCTTGTAAGCTGCTGAAAGAGAATAAGATGAAACTCTTCATCTTAGAGTAAGAGACATACTCTAAATTGCTTAAGGGGGCAAGATTTAATCTATAACCTAACTATGTCATTTTGTTACAGGAAGGGACTAAATAACACAAAGACCTATCTTTTTAGAGTAAAGGTAAGAGCAAAATACATAGCTTGTGAAGGCTAAAGTGAAATGGGGTGGGGGTGGGCAGCAAGGGGGCTGCACTCTGACTTTAGGAAGGAACCAGTAATATATTAATGAAGTATATTTTCCTCTTCCTTTTATTAGTTCAAGATAATCACTCATGTCATCAGTATGGACTGAGCATGGGGTCAAGAATAAAGATAAGATTTTGAAATACACAGTTTGAAAATCTAAGAAAATTGTCACTAATTCACATCCCTAATCACTTGAGAACCTCTTCTTTAAAACAAATACAGAGGTTTAATGATAGACCCACTGTTCTATCATGAAGAAAAAAATGTATGGATTGGCTAGTTTTTCGGCCAATGATGAGGAGATGATTGGACTTTTTATAGCAGCATCATAAGGATGTAGCTTGTTGTCTTGGCATCTGGAAGGAGGCTGGTAGAGGAAAGTTATGAGTTGTTGGCCCAATTCTAGTCATCAATTTTGTCAGTAATTTATTTAAAGACACAAAATTATCCCTTTTCTAGTATAAGAGCAGTACACATGATACAAAACTGAGACAGGACTAGCTAACGTAACAGGTAACAGAATTAAGATGGGACTTTATTATGACAGACAATAAATCTACAGGTAGAACTTTGTGGGGAGAAATGCAAATTTCTCTTCTCAGGTTCAAAAACGTAATTGTACATTCAAAGAGTGAAGATGTCCTTAAGAGATCTTGAGAAATGTAACAATTCAGAGGGGAGTTACTATGCTGATGATGGTTCTGAAAAGTATTTTATATGCATTCACTTTTCATTCATTCATTCATTTACTTATGTACTGAATTATCACATGCCAAGAATAAATCAAAATGCCTGGCTCTCAAAGGCTTACATTCTAATTGGGAAGGTAGACTCACAAATGATAATTACTGAACAGTGTGGTGAACGGTAGAGGAGAGGGTTGAGCAGTTCTGCAGAAGCAGAGAAGGGTACAACTCTGGGGTTACCTTCACAGAGGGGCTGACTTTTGAAATGGATTTTCAAGGTTAAATAGGAGTTCACTAGAAACATAGAAGAACAGGCACAGCAGGAAGGGGGACAATATGAATGAAGAAAAGAGGATATTCTGATCTTAGGGTGCACATTAGAAGTGGTGGGAGTTGAGGCCCAAACCTTAGGCAGGAGCCCATCTTGAAGGGCCTTTTGTGCTACGTGAGAGATTGGGGTCTTGGATTCAAACAAACTGTAATGAGGGTGGGCTGGGGAGTGACTAGTAGATTTGTGTGTTTTATTTATTTATTAAAACTTTTTTAAAATTATTTTTTGGTTTTATTTATTTATTTATTTTTTACATCTTTATTGTAGTATAATTGCTTTACAATGGTGTGTTAGGTTCTGCTTTATATTTGTATGTTTTAAAAAGATGATTCTGGCCTGGAATATCATGGATTCTGGGAGGGCAGTTTAGAGCCTGCTGGGAACAACAATGTAAGGCTAAGGCCTGAACTAAGTCAAGGAGTAATAGGGGAAAGAACACAGGGGAAACACTAGGAGGACACCAAAAAGATAGAGTCCTATAAGATACAGTCAGAAGAAGTAAGCATGTTTAACCTGGAGGAGAGGAGGCTAAGATGAGCAGGTGTCTTCTGATACCTGAAGGACTGTGGTACCTGATATTGCTCAAGACAGCAGAATTAGGATCAGTGGGTAGAGGTCATGAGTAACAGTGGAAGTTATCCAAGAATGGAAAGGAATTCCTCTCTGGATAGTGAGTTCCCTGTACTTGGAGGTATGCAAGTAAAGCCGAATCACCACGTGTCAGAGATGCTGCAGTAAGGATGTCTCCAACTTTGGGAGATAGGTTATACCATATAATCCCTAATGTCTCTTCTAGGTCTAAAATTCCATGATTCTTTGATCCCAATAAAAAGTCAAGGCATCCAAATGAGCTTTAGGAGACACTGATTCGGATCCTTCTTAAAGGAACTCTTGAAGTTCCACTCAAAATGGAGAAAGAGCGAACAAATTGGTTTTGATGTCAAACAAAAGCAAACTGATTCTTAGTGCTTTTTAAGTCAAAGGCTTTCAATTTGCCCTCGTGGTGGAGTGAAGATTTCTTACTCTGGACATTGGAAAATCCTCTAAGAACAGAATCATACATATCTCGTGTCCAGTCCTATTCCCACAGACCTGAGCCTAGTGCCTGACACACAGCTGATACTGAATAAACACTTGTTAAAGAAATGTACGGGATGCTGTTACACATCACCCAGATCTGCCTTCAGGACTGAAGGACCCATTTCCCCGGCTGCTGGGACTGCTGTCAGCAGATGGTCCTCAACCCTCTTCAGAATTGCCCTTGGCTGGGGGGGAGATGCCTCACCCAAGGTTATGCCCTCTTTCCAGGGCAGCCAACATCTGATAACTGGTCAGTGGGAGGGTGCAAAACCTGGCCACCCTGCTCGCCCCACGCTGGGACAGCTCTACAGGACATCTCGGCTCCAGAGCTCCCCGTGGGGCTGGCTGAGCCCTCTGTTGTGGTTAAAAAGCCCATCCCAGCCTCTTCCTCTGCCCAGTCCTGCTTCTTTCCCTTCCTTTTTACGGGTGTTGATCCTGATAATACTCCTAAGAAACCCCCTACACACCAAACTCCATCTCAGAGTCAGTTTCCCAGGGAATCAACCCCAGAGAATGACCATCTGAATGAGAACCCATTTGGTTTCTGACAGAATTCTGTAGAACACAGAATGAAGGGTCCTTGGCTGTCGAGAGTTTTGACAAATACTTCGGCCCTCAGTTTCTTCACAGTGGGCCTTTCCATTTTATTCGGGGCAAATATGAATAAAACCCTTTTCATGAAGTGATGCTGTCAACACCCCCGTCCACCTTCCCCCTCCAGTTTTCTTACATTTTTCAAAACACTGACTACTGTTTGATGTAAGATCCAAGGCTGAGCTTTCAGAGTGTGTGTTCATTTGGGGCTTGATTACTGCTCTTTGGCCTTGGTTTGTTTCCGTTTGATTTCAGATGATCATTAATCTTCCTGGGAAAGCCTCCAGGGGCTGACAGTGCCCTGGCCTATGCACTGATATAAGCAGAATTATTCAGAAGTTCATGTATCATCCCCTCTTCTGACAACATTTATCCTCTTAAAGTCCCCACATGTGCAGTATTTAGAGGGAGAAGAATATTGGAGGGCAAAGACGTCGTTAGAGATTCAGCAAAGGAACGTAACTGGGGCTGCGTTCTGGGTTGTTGGTGACATGACACAGGGTCCTGAGCTCTGGTTCATTAGCAGCTGGTGACCTAAAGCTGGAGAGAGACACTTCACAGAAGGCATTGGAGTTGCTCAACCTCAAGAAAATCCCTCACAACCTGTGAGCCCATCAGGCTGTTGGTGTTAAAATCAAACAAACACCTTTTCTGAAGTATAATGTACACACACCAAAATTCACCCATTTTAAGTGTATGATTTTCAGTAAATTTACCAGAGTTTCTTTTCTGAAGCAGAAAACACAGAAAGTGGTTGGAGTGACTATTTTCTCAATTCTTCCAAGGATGGTACATAGCTAATATAATTCCGGATGCCAAGGAAAGAACTCAATCCAGTATATACTATGAATGGATGTCTTAGGATCTTGAAGATTAATTCTCTCCTGGAACCCCAGGTGAAAAGACAAAGCCTAATTTGCAGCATTTTAAGTTACATCAAAGAAATGTAAGTAAGTATAGTTGAATGTCCCTAAGTCAGACAGTGTTGCAATTGCACTGTATAACCAAAATTTGGTAACTATTGTGGTCATGTCGCCATATAGCCTAGCCTTTCCTTTCCTTCCTTCATAAGCAGAAATATCAGTATGAGAAAAGAGACCTTACATCCATTGAAATACGATTAATGCAAAACTGCTTTGAATATGGTCACACACTGCATTTTTATGGCAGTATTAATATTGCATTCCTCACAATTCAGGTATTTTCTTTGTTGTTGCACAGGAACGCTTTTTAATGTAGTTATAAGGAACATTACGTGTTTTTTTGTTTAGCTTTTGTTTACTTCATGCAGCTTTACAGTCTCATTTTTTTGTCTCATTTTTTTGTGCATGAACAGTATCTATAGATATCCTACAGAGCATTTTTATTTTGTTGATTTCACACTATTTTCTTAATTTGGCCCCATTTAGTGACACTTGAATGTTTCCAATGAGCTGACGTTATAAATAATGCTACAATGATAATACTTGTTGCTTAGGTCTGAATGTCTGTGTCTCCACCAAAATTCACACATGGAAATCCTGATACCCAATGTGACAGTGTTAGAAGGCTTTTGGGGAGGTGATTAAGTCACAAGGGTGGGGCCTGCATGAATGGGATTAGTTCCCTTACAAAAGAGATCTCACAAATCTCCTTAGCTTTCACCAGGTGAGGACACAGCGAGAAGGTGCTGGCTATGAATCAGGGATTGGGTTCTCACCAGAAAGTGGCCATGCTGGCACCCTGATCTTGGACTTCCCAGCCTCCAGAACTGGGAGAAGTACATTTCTGTTGTTTATAAGCCACCGAATCTTCAGTATTTTGTTATAGCAGCATGAATGGGATGAGAAACTTGTATTCATTTTTTTCTTTAGAGTCATTTATATGTATATATAAGTACATATGTATATATATGTATGTGTATATGTAATTTGTCATATATTATCATATTTATGTTTTCTTATCCAATATAGTAGCCATTAGCCACATGAAATGTGGCTAGTCTGAATTGATATGTGCTTTAGATGTAAAATACACACTGGATCTTGAAGATTAATATGAACAAAAGAATGTAAAATACATCATTAACACTTTTTATATTGATTACATGTTGAAATAATATTTTTGATATTTTGGATTAAATAAAAGGTTATTAAAATTAATTTCACCTGTCTCTTTGTACATTTAAAAGTGTGGCTATTAGAAATTTTAAATTACATGTGTGGTTCACATTATATTTCTTTTGGACAGCACTGTTCTAATGCCTTGAAATTATTTCTGGATTTTCAATTCAATTGATTAATTTTTCCTAATAGTTTATGCCTAATTCCTGTGGTTTTATAATTATTTTAATAATTTAAATATGCTTGAAATATGAGTACAATGATACCTTTAAAATAGTCCTTGGTATTATTGATTTCTTATGTTTCCAGATGATGTGTACCATCAATTTATAAAGTTCTATATATTTATATCATGAAAACTTTTACTTTATAGTGCATTAAATCTTTTTATTCACTTAAAAAATATTGTCATCTTTTCTAATTTTAGGCTTCCCAGGTACCTGATTTCTGCTTTATTATATATATCTTTATTTTTCCATCTGTATTTTACATTTTTCAAGCCAATTTATTCTTAGTTGACATCATTGACTTTTTTCATTGTTTTAATGGGAACTCTTTTTGTATTTTCTAGTGGTGTGTCATCAGTATAAAGAAATGCCATTGAATTTTGTGCCTCTTTTCTTCATTCCTCTGATCTTTTCTTAATTATCTTTAATACTTTTGTGGCTTGTTTAGTTCTACTTTCTAAATATAGCTGCATTAACTTACAAAATCAGAATTTAAAATTTCATTCTTTCCTGAATTTATATATCTTTTTTTTTTCTTCTGGAATGCAGCATGCTAGCATTTGTATTTGGCTTTTACTATTAAAGTACCTATTCTTTATTATACTAAGGTAGTAATCCACTGTGCTTATTTTGCTTATTTTTTATGATTAATTTTATTAAATATTTTGCGATAATATACCAACTTTACATTCTTGGAATAAATCCTGCTTTTTCCATATTGGACAATTTTTTAAACCTATTACATTTTGCTTGCTAAGATTTTGCTTAAGGTCTTGCATCTTTGTTTCATTAATGAGATTTCCTAGCCCTGCCAAGGCCCAACAAATTTACTTAGGAAATATTGTTCCCTAAGGAAACAAACTGTAGTTTAAAATATATATTTGGGGAGCAATTTAAGTAGTATAAGGGGTTATTTATTCTTTAAAAGCTTAGAAAATTCTCCGGTTAGGTGTCAAGGTCATAATACCTCACTTTTCCTATTCATATATCATGAATTAATAATATTTTCTATTTCTTGCTGCCTATGTTTTTTTATTACATGTTTGTGAGAAATCATATACACATGATAATTAAATCAATCAGCCATACACTTTTAGCTAAGAACAATGCTCTTCACCTTTGTTTTTTTTTTACAGACTTAGTCACACTGCTTGTTTATTTGCTTTTACACAAAGTAATGCAATGATAACAAAGAATGATAGCTAATATTAAATGGGCATTTGCTCTACGCCAGAAATGTAGTGGGTTCATTACCTTCTTTCCACCCTCACAGAAACCCCAGGAAGTAGATACTATGTTAAACCCCAGTTTACAGATGAGGAAGTTGAGGCACTGAGAGATGACATCATTTTCCCAAGGTCATCCAGTCGGTCACAATTAAACTGGAGCTCAAACCCAAACTTGTCTGATTCCAAAGCCATGACCAGCATAAAACAAAATGAAGATTGTGGTGTGAATGAGGGCAAAATGGGAATTCATTCGCATGCCCTCACCCAATCCTCTCCTTGGCTTGGTCTAGTGTGAAACCCAACCACTTAGTAAGATTAAGAGAGAAATTCTTAACACTCCCACTCTCTTTTGACCTGGTCACCTGAAGGTGAACTGGTGTTAAATAAATGAATTACCCCTGGCCTCAGAAAATAAGCCTGTAAATCTCTGCGTCAATCAGTCTGGTCAAAACTCTTAGGATGGAAGACCTCTCTACTCAGTCCAGATCACAGAAACGTAGAATGTGGAGGTACCTCAGTCTTTACATCATTCCACTGCTTCAGATCATCCAGATTGCCTGGAATTTAGGGCCCAAGATGATGTATGTACAAGCTGGACCTTCCAGCTTCCTCTTCCTCTCTCCCTGTTTATCCACCACTTCCTCCATCTGAATAAGGGGGACATTTACCTTATGAATACCCTGAGTGCTTCTTAACAAAATTTGTGCTATTTTAATGGTCTTCTCCCTGATTAGACTGACTTGTAATTTCTCCTTTTCATTGGGCCAATGATTTATCAATTTTGTCCAATTTGTCCAAATGCAGACTTCCATTCTGTTGGTTTATTTTGATTATTCTTCTTTTATTTTAAAGCTTCCTGTTGTGTTTTTGTTTTCCTGCTTTGTTTTGGCTCATTACCTTATTCCATCTTGAAGTTCTTTAGGCACAGAATTAATTCATGATGTTTCTATCCTCATTTTTATTGTTAATATGTATCTAAGGAGATACATTTTCTTAGCACATTTCTGCCGGCGTCTTATTACTTATGATTTGTTGTACTTACATGCTTGCTATTTAAAAAAATATATTTTTGATGCTGATGTAGCTTTCCTCTATGTAATTTAATATGGTATTTAAAATTTTAATTTCCATGTGGTTTGTTTCTGTAGAATTTTATTTTTCCTACTTAATTATAATTGTACTGTTATGTTGTGGTGTGAGAATGTGGTTTCATAGATTTCATGCTATTGTTTTCTGCATTAACTCAGTTCATTTTCTGTCCCAATATATGATTAATTTGTAGAACTAGAAAGAATCTTTATAATCCCTTGCCCTATGATTCAATACTTTCCGTATGTCTGTTAGCTCTACTTTATTCCTTACATTTTTCAGCTATATTGTTTCTCTTCTATTTGTCCACAGATTCTGCCACATCCTTTTAGTCCTGAAATCTATAATTATATTTCTATGAGTTTGTCCTTGTACTTGGCCAGCTTCTCCTACATATGCCTTAGTCAAGGACTGGCTTCAAGGTCATCTCAACCCATGCAGTAGCACAGGCTTCTGCTCTCAGAGGGGCCCTGTACTTAGTTTAATGCTCTGCTGTTACTGTTTTGAAACTCTTCATCATTTCTGAGCAAAAGGCCCTCCATTTTCACTGTGCAAGGCACTGCCGCAAACTATGGAGCCGGTCCTGCTTGTTCCTTGTGTCCTGCGACTTTGCTGAACTCATTGTTATTACAAGCCGCTTGGAGATGATTTGTTGGCTTTTCTAGATAAGTCATTCCATCATCTATATGAAATCCTCTTCCAGCCAGGTAGCTTCGGGAAAGTCCTCCAATTAGCCCTTCCCCACCCCCAGAGTGAGATCTCTTCTAAAAGTTCTCTCTTCTCGTCTCCTTCACTTAATGTCAAGTGTTCTTTTCTTACTTCCAGAGGCGCTGGAGGAGCTTGTGGTCAGGTGTGCAACAGATGAGACTCACTTCAGGCCTCCGTCAGCAGGACTTTTGTCTGGAGAAGCAAGAGCAGCAGCTGAAGTAAGCTCTGCCCCTCACCTCTCTCCCTCCCCACGGCCCAGGAATCCTCATCTTCCTCAGCCTCCTAATGCGGAAAGGATGGGGCTCGCTCCCATGCACTTGGGCATTTGGGCCTGTGATCCTCTTCTGCCGTACTCCTCTCTGCTTTAGCTGTACACATCGTCCTGGAGGTCCCAAACTCACTTGCCTTCAAACCTGAACCTTTCTAGGCATCCTGGGAGTCAGAGCTGCCACGGGCGGGACCGGGTTAAAACCCACTGGAGCATCCCTGAAAATTTTAACTTGAGATGGGCTTGTCTCTTACCTGTGGTTCGGCCTTAGGCAAGTCACTTCACCTGTCTGAGCCGTCTTGGTCTGCCCATCTGTAAAATGGAGGAAATGACAGTAGCTGTGCTTCAGAGTGTCTGTGAGGGTTAGGGTTAGGGTCCCTGACATGGTGTCCAGGGTGTAACAAGTGTCAATGATGCTCCCCTGAGCTTCATGGCTGATCCTCAAGCCTGGTGCTAGCTCAACACCCTGAGGTCTTCTTTGTCTCTCTGGACAGTGACCTCAGGAAGGGATGTAGGGGAAGTTCTCCAGGTCTCTGGGCCTCTGGTAAGGAAGAGCCAACTAGGATGACTGAACTGGGTCTCAATCTGCAGAATATAATACAGAGAGATAAATGTGTTCCCATAGCTACCCACTGTTCTTGGGCTGGACTTTCAAGGTGGGCACACTGGCTTTTTCCCCCCCTCAGGACTGCATAGTTGCTGAGTTAGTGGAGCCATACTTGGCCCTGGGCAAGTTACCTAACTTTGGATGTGCCCTTGTAGCCACATCTGTAAAGTGAGATTAAATGCATCCTACCTGCCCCTCTTCCTGGTCTCGACACCATGTTCCTCCTTCCCTCTTGCTCAGGGAGGCTATTGGCTCAGAAGGAGATAAGCAGGCTCTGTATTGCCCGTTGACCCTGGTTCCCTTTGTCTCATTCTTCTTATTCCCCAGATTGACCTTCTTCTTTTTTTTTTTTCAGTGTAGCTGCTGCCACATGCTGAAACTGCACTAACAGAAATCCTACTTCCAGATCCTGGAGACAGAGTCTTGATGAAATAAATCCATAAAGCTTGAATCTCAAAGCAGGCCCATCCCAGGGCCCTGGTTTACTCACCCCCTAAGGGCCTATGTTTAGGCCTGGGTAAGGATGTGAAGCTGCTTCTCAGATGTCCTGCTCATCCCAAGATGCCCGCATGGCCTGCCCCTAAGGCCTGAAATGGTATGAATTTGCCCAGGGACACTAACTGCTGAGTACTTGGTTCCTGACCCCAACTCTACTCACACCAGAATCAAGTAGAGCTCTCGAGCCAGCTGCACAAGGAACACTCTAATTCCACTAATGCTTTCTGTCATTTTGATGCATAGGAATAATCCCGTTCCCAACCCATGACCCCCATTACTCACCCACCTTTCTGGATTGATAAATGGTTTTCCCCATTACAGTCTCTGGTCGCTGGGCTAGTCTCTCTCTTTCTTCTTGATGAGGTCACAGTTTGGAAGGACACAATTTCTGTCCTCTCATGGTTTTGTGTTTCTTTCTCTGAAGAGCTATTAGCTTGTGAGATGCACTAGAAAGACTAAAAAGGTTTTACAACATGCTGTGTGCTGATGGGGGCGTTAGCGGGCAGTTGTGAAATCCCCAAGTCAATGTAACAGACAGGAGTCAGTTGTCAATAACACCACTAAGGGAATATAGTGTGTATGTTCCAACAAATATCCGTATTCTGTGATTGAGCAGATACTTTATTATATTCAAAGTGAAAATAAAGGGGGCCATTGACTGGGGCTCTGAAATTTGGGGGTATGGAAAGTTTTACTGTGAAATATTTACCACACCCCAAACTCACCTTTATGGGGACCAGTGAGAAGGGAAATACATTAAATACAGATGAGGCTGAGACTTCCTGTGTGTGCCAGAAAAATCTTGTGGGTCTAACTGACCTTTGGGGGAAATTACTTGTGAGCTCGAATTGCTACCTTTTTAATCAGCATCATATCCTCCTTTAACACTTGCCAATGTTGGTCTGCGTCCATCCCAGAAGGCAGGTTGGGCAGTAGGTCAGCGTTTTTATCCCTGTGTGACCAAAGAGGAAAATGAAATCCCCAAGGTTTAAAGGATTTGTCTTATGACAAACAGTGACTAAATGGCAGGGGTTCTGATTAGAACTCCTAACCAAAGCATCTCAGATCTGGGGGCTGAGTCACACAGCCAGGCTTGCTTCCTAACATCCTAAATTAGACAGAAGGTTTGAATTTCACTACAAGTAAGAGTAAGAACGGTAAATTGTTGGAATGAAATGTTTATACACCACTGCAGAGAAAGGGGCTTATGAAAGACTTAAGATTTAAGCTGTGTGTTTAAAAAGAAAAAAGAGGCCGAGCAGAGATGCTTGGGCTCATTTTTATGGCCGAAATGTCAGCGTAGACTAATTCGGTCTTCGTAGGGAGATGGATGAATTAAAGAACACAGAGATGATGGGTGAAGGTGCGGAGAGTTTATGGAGGCAGTAAGCCTGACTTTGACACTGGAGAATATGGTGATGACATTTTTAATTTTGGATGCAACACAGAGTTAAAAACCCAAGGTACTGTGTCAGAACTGGAGATTGAAGGTGATTTAAAATTGCTCCACATACACTAATTGCATTAACTCTGTACTCTACTAGACACTTTAATTGCCCCTAACTGTTACAAACACAGCAAGATCTCAGCATCAAAGAAGTTACCATGTTAGGAAAAGAACCATTTTATAACTCCCCGAGTGGAGAATCTTCCCAGAGAAGAGAATGTCCTGGGATAAAGAGAAACCAGGGAACCTAATTTAAGCAGTAGGAAAAAATGTACCAATTATGTGCAACACTTGAACTCAGACTATGGGAATACATGATTGCAAAGGTATTCCACTTCAAGGCAGCAAATGATGGGGAATCACCTCTCCACTGAGCAATACGTAGCTTTGGAAGAGGGCTGAAACATTACATTACACACAATAGTAATTCCCCTAAAATGAAGACTACCAAGAACTGAAAAAACCAAACAAAACAACCAACCAAATGAACAAAAAACCCAACATCTAATTTGACTTTAAAAAGTTTTTAAAAATCTGTGACTTAACACCCAGAAACAAGTGGTCAAAAGAGTCATTCATTATGAATTTTGCCTTCGGGCTGGAGTGGCCCAGACCATCCTGGTAGATAATTGCCTACCCTATCCTTAAGGTTCTTGTGCAAAGGAAATTCCAGAGCCCTCTCGGTAATGCGGGCCAGTGCCTAGTGGCAGCACAAGGATTTCCTCTCCATGGAGCCTGAAATCCCTGTGGCCCTAGTTTATCCACTTCCTCTTGGTCTTGTGCTAGTCCCAGGTGAGCTCAAGATCCTCTGTTTATATGATCACATGATATGAAAAGATCATTGAAGGCTCCCTGCACATTAGGTCTTAACGAAGGTTTAATAATGCAAGAAGCGTTTGGATGGGTCTTAGTTTGTGCTCCCGGCTTCCCCAGAATGACCTCTGACCCCTGTTCAAGGAGCCAGACTGTCACTTCCTTGAAGCCCTGGTTCATTCAAGCCTCGCTCCCATCCCAAGCCCCCTCCTAGGTGTTCCTCTGTACCCAGGCAGATCAGAAAACCGAAGCGCGTGGCTCCCAGTCTCTCTTCACTTGCCCCAGATTCCTCCTCTGTTTTCTGAGTTTTTTGGGTGGTGGTGGGTGTGGTTGGCCGTGTCCTAAGCCTTGTTGTCCACCGCCTGGGTAGCAGGATTAACCTGTCTTTGCTCTCTCACTTGGCCTCCATATGTCTCTACCGAAGAGGACAAGGTGACATTTGGCTAACTGTTTGCTGATGTGCATGAGAGTGGGCGCTGTCTAGGGAAGCTTCCTTTGGCCAGGTAATTTGTACATTTCCACAGCAGCCTTCTGGAGATTTCGTCCTCACTCTTGTGTTGTGTACTGCTACAGGTGGGCCTTTCTAACTCATTAAGAAAGGAGTTGGGCAGCGTGCCAAGCTGGAGGGGGAATGTTTTTGGTCTTGTCAGGTTTTGCTACATCGCACCTCTCAGGGCTACGTCAGAATTTTTACTGACCTATGACAGGGCTAGGATGGCTCCTTTCGTTGATTATTTTTAACTACTTTTTAAATTGGAAATGTAGTGTGTGCACAATGGGGAATAAACCTCCCTCCGACCCCAAACTCTCAGTTGCCTTCCCTGATAGCATCACATATGGTCCTTTCCATAAAGTCCATGTATAGTTAACAGATGGTAGCTTCATGAATGCATTTATTTGTGACAGATCATACGGCAAGACAGGAAGAAAAGTCAGAAGGCATAGAATAAAACATACTCGTACTCAGCATATCCAAAGAAAGAGACCTTACAAAATAGGAAGGGATTTTATGAAGATATGAGGGACAAAGATGGATTTTCAAGAAAAGTGTATTAAACTCAACACATTTATTGAGGACCTATTATGTGTCAGGTTCTGGGCTGGTGCAGAGAGTTTGAAGGTGAATCCTATATACTGTCAAACTCTGACGAGCTCAGTTAGTATGGAGAAAAGGCTTGTAGATCAGCTCGGTGCTTTGTGACCACCTAGAGGGGTGGGATAGGGAGGGTGGGAGGGAGGGAGACGCAAGAGGGAAGAGATATGGGAACAGATGTATATGTTCACTTTGTTATAAAGCAGAAACTAGAAAAAAAAAATAAAGACTTGTAAGCTGTCCTCCGTTGAACTCTAACTCATATGGGGAAGAGACTCATAAATAATTACAGTATAGTGTAATCAGGGCTGGAGTACAGGTATGTGCTACTTTAAGAGCCAGGAATAGCAGCATTCTATGTCTTCTGGAGTCAGGAACATCCTAGCAAAGGAGGAAACATTTGTGTTTTCTTGAAGGATGCCTTTAAG
Organism: Mesoplodon bidens; assembly: GCF_964165515.1. Taxonomy (NCBI): domain Eukaryota; kingdom Metazoa; phylum Chordata; class Mammalia; order Artiodactyla; family Ziphiidae; genus Mesoplodon; species Mesoplodon bidens. The sequence continues at coordinate 116,652,705 of NC_138161.1, forward strand.
TTCTTCCAATGGAGGGAGGGAAACAGGAATTCTAAACCTAGCAAACACCATGAACAAACACACAGGGGGTGAGAATGCACAGCCTTTTCAGGGAAGTAGTCATTGTGACTAGTATAGAGGGGGCACATCTGGCTAGGAAATGATACTGGAAGGGAAGCTGGGGGCCAGGCTGTTATGCGCCATGAGTGCCTGTTAAGGAGAATGAAGTTTGTCTTGAATTGGGAACTGTTGGAGACTTTCAGGTTGAGAAGTGATCCCCCCAGGGACAATTCTGAGGGTGGTTTGAGAACTAGACTGAAGCTGGGAGGGACTAGAGTTGGGCAGGGTTAGGAGGCTACTGCAATCGTCCAAGCCAAGTGTGATGAGACAGTAAACTCTGGTGGAAATGGTTTGAGAGACCTTTCTAGGTTGATTTACACGTTTAACTATTCCTTAACAGTTACCTGGAACAGGGGGATGCAAGGAGTTGAAGCCGATGCCAAGTTCTTCAGGAAGGCTGCCGTGTAGGTAGCGTACCACAGAAAGAAATGTGGAGTACAGGAGAACAGATGTGTGGAGTACAGATTCCGTGACTTAAACCTAAGGCATGTTGACTGTGAGATTCCTGGGGCACAATCAGGCCCAGGATCTCAGTAGGGAAAGGGAGAGTTTCAATGATACAAGGTGAGGTAGCATATCAACTGTTTCACAAAGGTCAAGAAAGAAAGATGAAGATTAAAAAGTAGCCATTGGGTTTGTTAGTTAGTATGTCAACCGTGACCTTCAGGAGGGCACTTTCATTAGAAGAGGAAGGAAACCAGTTACAGTAGGCTGGTAACTGAAAATCTTGGGGGGAAGGCATTTATATTTATAGGTAGAAGAAAAGCAGCTAATGGAGAGAGAAATGGATGAAGAGACGGGACTAAACAAGCTAGGAGAGCTGGAAGAACAGCCCCAGTCCTGACAGGTTTGCGAAAGAGAGAGAAACTGCATCTTTGCCTCAGGGATTTACCTTTTCTCCCAGAATCTCACCCATGGTGGCTTCAGCCATCACACTGGCTGTGGGCGTGAGGGAAGGGGCTCCTCTTTCTTTTACAGGCCATCTGTCCCTTTATCCACAAAGGTATAGCTGGGAGGAGCTGTAATACCCAGCCCCTCGTCACTGGCAGCTTGGGGGAACACACCACAAGAGCCAGGCAATGGCCCTCTCCTCACAGCCCAGGGGTCTGGCCTTAGGGGGTTGCTGATGAAGTCAGCTCCTTCCCCTCCTGGCTCCTGGTGGCCCTGCTCTCCTGCTAGCTGCCCTGGAGCACCCGTGAAAAACTTGAGAGGCCAGGCCCAAGAGCAGGTAGACCAGAAGGATGGAAGCATTTCTTCTCTCATTGGTCTAAGGCTGCCTTCCAAACCCTTGATTCTTGTCCTTACTTGATTGACATTGAGACTGGCCACTCCTTCAGGGAAGACCCCACTCCACCTTTTACCCAAAGGAGGGTTACAAAACCCTTTGGTTCCCCCCCGCCCAAAAAAAAAACACAATCACATCAGAAGAGTCCAATAGTCATACAATCATTCATAGATGGTTTCTGATGTGAGGTTAGCCTAAGCCACAGTACTGGTCGGTTAGGTAAGGATAAATGGGATGGAGGAAAAGTTAAAGCAGTTTATTTCTTGATGACCTGATATTTTATTGTCTCCATGAAATAGAATCGTAGGACTATTGCTAAGATGGAGGGGCAGTGGGTTAGCTGGGATTTGGAGAGGAATAGTTTGGTGAATGGAAATTTGAGCCAGTTAGCAAAGGGTAATAGATTGTTTTAAGAGCACCAAAGTTCCCCCTGACCCCGGAAATCATACACCTGTCCAGTCAGCAGAGCTATGATTTTTTTTTCTCCAGCAGAGTGGCAGCCTGGGACATGTCAGGAGAAAGTCATGGTTGGATTCATGCAAAGTACAGATTGGCAAAGTATAGAAGGGCCTGGTCTGCTCGTGAGAATGTGGCTGCAAGTCTTGGTCATGAGGTCCAGGCTGGGTGGGGAAAATGTACAGACAGGAGTGCTGATGGACTGAGAGAGTTGGGTGGGGTGAGAGAAGTACAGGTCTTGCTGAGGCTGGCAGGTGCGTCTGGGGGAGGTAAGGGAATGGGACTGATGAAAGGGCAGAGTTGTTGGCTAGACAATAGGTTTCTGACTTTCAGATTTCAGAGATAAAATAGTTCCCGGGCTGGGATGTGCGAGTGGTTAGATGAAGGGAAGTAGGTTGGGAGCCATCCATCCCACGCTGGGATGCAGAAAACGATGTAGTCATCAGACTTCTCGCACTCCAGAAAAGAAATCTGTTCTTGAAACTCAGATTGATGAGGCCCAAATAAATACCAGATTTGGGAGGCATTTGCTACGCTTTGCTTATTGTGCAGTTAGGAGCTAGGGTAGGAAAGAATAAGCCTCTCTGTAGACCTTACAAAGGAACGATACGTGGAGACCTCACTTTGTGGGCGTCCTTCTCTTAAGAGAATGCACCAACACAATATCAAGTTTTATATTCTAGATTTTTGGCATCTCTGAAAGAACAAGATGATCCGGGCAGCACGGGGCCAGGATTTCCTCTCGGCAGCAGTGAGATTCCTCAGCAGGTTATCTGAGTCCCCACCACTCTGCATTGCTGCCTCACACCTGGCTGTTTATGGTGTCTTTCTTAGAATTAGGAGGGAAGTGAAATATTTCTTAGAACCAAGGCACTTTCAAAATATGGAAAACCAAAGATGAATCAGGAAGAGTTTTCCTCTGTATTTAAGATGCAAACATGCCACTGTCGAAAACTATAAATTGTGATGCTATTAGGAAACAAATGCTTCCAGCTGTTCTTGTTACATTATCCACCCGGCTCCTATAGGCATTTGAGTTTGCAGTGACTCCTGTAATAAAATAATAGTGGAAGTACAATCAAATACATGAGAGTTTATAAAAGAGGTGTGACAAGCAACAGTAGTTTTTAGAGCAAATCATATTGTTACTTTTGCTAATAGAATGACCTTAGTGAATCTCCGGTAATTAATAGATTCCCTCAAAGTGCTACCTAACTCCTGAGAGACACTGAGCCACTGAGAACAATTTAATGAATTCACGCAGTGGTTCCTCAGTGGCTGGAAATCGTCGATGTAATTCTCTGAGTGCCTAACTTCTTGGCAGCTATATACACGTGTAAGGTAGATCCAAGGAAAATGGGTGAAGGATCTTTAGTGTCAGAGGAGAAGAAGACTATGAAAATGAAAGCTTTTGGCAGGTCTAACTTGCCTCACGGGTGCCCAGGAAGAAAGAGACCTGCTACGTATTTCTTGTTGAGGATCATGATAAAATACACATAATCCAACCCTTAGGAGCATGAAAGATTAAAATCAACATCTAGGATTAACCTAGGAAGCAAATGGGTAGCCAGTGTGGACCAGTACATTGATATAATCTGGTATTTCCTTAAAGCATTTTGGTCTTCTACTTTCTGCTCTAGTTAGCGCTCATTTTAAACACGGGGAGCAGTCGAATATGAAGCCTCAGAAGTTGTACTGCATCTTGAAAGAAATACAGAAATAAAATGAGATGGAGGTCAGAGAAATGGAAATTGTCATCACACACTGAGGGAAAAAATAATTTGAAGGCCAAGCGTTCAGTGAGTCAGAAAAATTTAGAGAGTCGTAATGTTAGAGGCTGCAAACTGGAAACTAGATATGAATTCATAACCTACAAGGATATCAATGACGGCAAGAAGTCGGTAAACAGCGTCAGTGTTATTTTGGGAGGCTGCAGGGAGCTTATTAGGGACCAGGGAGCGTGAATAGCTCATGTTCGAGGCACCGTATTTAAGATACAGACAAACAGAAGATCACGCAGTCAAGGGTGACAATAATGATTAAAAGCAGAGGCAGAATGAAATACGAAGAAAACTTAAAAGAGATACAGCTCTGTATTGATGGCATGATAAAAATTAATGAGATCTTTAGAGGTATTTATTTACTTTAAACATTATGAACAAATGATTCATCAGCATCTTACCATTGCTATACAGAGATAATAAACTGGCATAAGCACCATGGAGTTATGCAGAATGAGCATTTTATTAATGTCTTGCCTATCTCTCATTGCCCAACTCTGAAAATTCAACTGAAGGAACCACTAGACAGTATTTGCTGAGGGATGACTATGATATTTTGGCCCTTTTTCTAAGTCAAACTTCTATGAATTTTACAATGCCGTGAAAACACTTCAGAAAGAATTTTGGCAACATATTTACAATTTCTTCAATAACACTGTTCACGGAATAGGAGGAATGGAAAGCAATCACTTAGTAACTGCGGAGAAACAAGCAGGAAGGAGGAGGAACAACTGCTTACTGTGCTGCTTGTGATGAAAAAAGTCTGAGTTTAGCTATTGAAAAAGCCTGATGGAGGCTGAGCACTGCACATGTCAGAGGCACATGCTGCTTCCCGTCACCATACAGGAGAGATGGTACCTACAGCCTGGCTGTTTGTGTGATGCAGAAGTACAGCTATAACATCTGCAGGCGTCTGACCTGTGGGAGACAAGCACTTAGGGGGATAAAAAGGAAACTGGCACAGGCCTTGGGCTTCTGGCATCGTTAGTCACAGGTCTGCCAAGATGCTTTGGGAAACATTTTAATTTAAATGCCAAGTGTATTTCAACGAAGACTCCCTGGTTTGACCTGTTGGGAGTCCAGAGGGAGATGGATAGGTGCTCATTTTGGAAAGCATTAGGAGGATTAGATGCTGGTTTTATAAAAAAGCATCCTGGAGGTTTAAATCTCTATATGTCCCCACTCACCCTAGGAAACTCATGGTACAAGCTGCAGGATATATGACTCTCATAGCATATTACTAGTGATTGGTAAATACAGGAAAAGGCAGAAATATCTCCAGGCATTTATTAAAATATCAAAATTAGAGGACTTTAAGGATAAAGGCCTAGCATTCTACCTTTCCTCCCCACAGCATAGTCACTGGCTACTATGACTATAAATTTGATAAGGCCTGATTTGAATTATTTGAATATATTTTCCTGCAAAACTATCACAAGACAGAAAAAAAATTTAACCAAACTAGAAAAAGAAAGGAAGAAAGAAAGAAAAGGAAGGAAGGAAGGAAGGGAGGGAGGGAGGGAGGGAGGAAGGGAGAGAAAGGAAGGAAGGAAGAAAGAAGGAGGGATGGGACTGAATAAAATATTAGAACATTGTTGTCCATCGCTGTGAAAATATGTCTGTTAGCGTGTAGGCCCAGGTTGGCAAGAGATGGATAAAAGCTTGTCTGGTGGGTGACAAAAACATGAATCCAGAGATCAGAAGAATTAAAACACCCCGAGAATAACACAAAGGTATTTGAAGTTGCTTCAGAGGCAAGGGCAGGTATGTATATGTATGTAAAGCTCGTTTCCTCTGAGGCTTCCTGGCAGTTTGCTACAACATCATGCTGATGAAAGCGGGGTCTTTAAGTTCACCACCCCCCCCAGTGGACTGTCAGTTTTTCCTTCGTGCCCTGCGGGAAGCGCATTCCCGGAAAGGGAAACACACTAGTTGGAGAAGAGCTGGGGTGTTAGAGAAGGGCTGGAAGCTGGAGCCAGGGAGCCTGGGATGGAGAGGTGGGTGGGGCCAGGCTGGGTGCGGCCTCGGGTACCAACATGCGGAGATGGGGCCACGTCTGGCTCCAAGGGTGGAGAGCCAGGGAAGGTATTTGCTCGGGGGAGCGACATGATCAGGGTTTTTAGGCTGGTCACTCTACCTGAAGCATTGGGGGAGGGAGGGAGGAGGAAGGAGGAAGAACCAGAGGGACCGGCTGCAGTGATCCAAGTAGGATCCTGCCCCAAAAGATGAGCCTGACCTAGGGCGCGGTCTGCAAAGGGCTGGACAGGCTGGCGGCGGGACACTGGCGGAAGGACACTGGGAGGGAGGGACGATGGTGATAAATCCCTGGAGGACGACTCAGAGGGCTTAGAACTGGCTCCAACGAGGTCCTCTGCTTCTCACCTCTCGCCGCCCTTCTCCCACCGCCCCAGCATCCTTGCAACTAGTTGAATCAATTCACAGATTCGCAGTTCAGGAGCCCAAAGGAACGGAAATAGCTTCTGTATGTGAAGTGGCTCTGACCCACGAGAAGAGCCCAGAGGGGAACGTCCGGAGGGCCTCCTCCGGAGCTGGGCGGGAGCGGAACGAGTCCCGCGCGCGGGGCGGGGTAGGATGGGGCGCAGCGGCGGAGCCCAGAGCCCGGGACCATCGTGCGGCCCGCGGCCTGCGCTGTCTTTGCTCCTCAGGGCGCCGGCGGGTGACTGGAAGTTGCCAAATCTCTAGGGAGGCGGTGAGCCTCCCGGAACCCGCGGCCGCCGCCCGTCGCCGTCCGCTGGGCAGCGAGGTTCCTGTGTCCCCGATGAGCCGGCCCAGCGGGAGCAGCAGCGACGGCGGCGACCACGAGCGGGAGCCGGGTGGCCCGCGGCGGCAGGGGAGGGTCCCGGCGGCCTGTAGGGGGCAGTGCCGAGCCCGGGAGGAGACGGCGGCGGCGGGGTGGGCGAGTCCCGGCCGCCCTGCCCTCCGTGCGCTTACCCGGCGCCGCCGGCTTCGGCGGGGACCCGGGGGTACGTGGCGGGCCCGGCGCGCGACAGCCCCTGGGGACTTGGGGTCCGGGGAGACCCCGGCGTCGCCACCCGCCCGCCCGGGGCCGCGAGAGCCTCGGGAGGCGCCTCCGCGTGGCCGGGGAGCGTCTGGGCGCCCGCCGCTTCCCCGAGCCCGAGTGGGACGCCCGGTGCCCGCGCGGTGGGTGCCCTGAGCCCCGCGGTAGGCGCCCCGTTCCCCCGGGGAGGGCGCCCCGTTCCGGCGCCCCCGGCCGCGCGGTATTTGTGGCGCCCGCGGCGGCGCGTGTGCCGGGCGTGTTTCCCTCCCGGGTGCCGGGCCCCGGGCCCCGCCGCCGCGCTGACTGTGTCTCTCTTCTCCCCCTGCAGGAATCTTCCGAGAATCCTGCTGCCGCGACTCTAACCGTGAGCGAGGCGAGCTCGAAACCAACAGCACATCTAAATTTAAAAAAAAAAAAAAAAAAAAAAGGCGGAAGAAGCGGCCGAGGCGGCGGCGGGAGGAGGAGAGGAGGAGGGGCCGCGCGGCCCGAGGCGGCGGGGACGCGGGGACGCGGGGACGCGGCTTTGTGCTGGCGGGTCGCGGGGCGCCCATGGCGGAGTGCGGCCGGGGGGGCGCCGCCGGCGGGGCCCTGCCCACCTCCCCGGGCCCGGTCCTCGCGGCCAAGGACGCCCTGAGAGCCGGGGCCGGGGAAGGCGGCGGCGGCGGCGGAGGGCGCCTCGGCCACGGGCGGGCGCGCTATGACAGCGCCGGGGTTTCCAACGGAGACTGCAGCGTCGGCGTGTCCGCGGACGAAGCCCAGGCCAGCCCCGCCAGGGGCCCCCGCGGCGCCGCGCTCGCCCCGACCCCAGTCCCGGCCGCCTGCCCCCTCCCCCGGGAGAGCAAGCCGGGCGGCCTGCCCCGCCGGAGCAGCATCATCAAGGTAGGTGGGCGAGGGGCACCCGTCGCCCGCCCCCCGCCGTCCGCGGGGGCTCTTTCCGCGAGAGGGGAGTAGTGGTGGCAGGAGGGGGTGTACGAGGAGCCCCCTGCTAACGGGAACCAGGGGTGCGCTGGTGCTTGGTGTGGTTGAGCGGGGATTGGGTGCATATGGCATTTGGGAAGAATGGAGAGGTGGTCCTGAATGTGCAGGGAGCTGTGCTCAGGCATCCCCCGCGGAACTTAGGGATGTCCTCTCCCAGGATTGGCCTGGAATGATGGCCTGTACCTGCTTGGCAGGGCACGCTCTCCTGTGGTAGCCTCGGCTGGTAACAGACTCCCTGCAAGGTTTCCATTGTATGTTAAAAACAGTTATCATGTGAAAGCATGTTCTTAAAAATCCCAGGCAGTGAACAGAGATTATTTAATAGGTTTCTTCTCATCGCTCTATAGTTGCCTCTTGCAAATGGTTGGACTCAGAGGGTGCAAAAAATCCCAGGTCACTCAACCTCACGGAGAAATGGAGTAGGTTTCTGAGCATAAATGCCCATTTCGGCTTTCTTAGGGTCAGAGGCGCTGAGAGGTTACAGTCCTGCACGGTTTAATCTTTTCCTTGCTGCAGTAGGCAGGCCTCCAGCTCTGTGGAAGTTCTTTTGGGCAGTTTGCTTGGTTTTGCTATCTTTTGCCTGGGGTTATTTAGCAAAAGGAAGTCAGCGATTGTTTTGTGCATTTTAAACTCCAGGAGTAATGTAAGGAACTCCTGAGTTTGTGGTGATTTCGTTCTAATATTACATTTTGGTCTGCAGTGCAAACATATTTCTCCTGACATGAAGTGGAAAAAAAAATTGATGAGCTAAGAAGAGCAGAGCCTTAGGAAGGGCTAGCTCTTTCTGCTCAAGTTTGGAGCAAATAGAAAATGTTGCTGTCTGAAGGCTGAGAGGTCACCAGGACAGTGAGCATCAAAGCACCCTGACACGGCTGTCCCCACCTTCCTGTGGCAGATCATCAGCGGGAGAGGGAGAACAGAAAGGGCCACAGTGAAGAGAATTGGCAATGGTGGTATTTGAAATTTAATTGGACCTACAGAAACCTTCTGAGTAGCATGTAGTGTCTGATGGTATTATCAGCCTCTGCAGTTACCTAGTGAAATATACAACCTTGCTACTGTATGTAACAGGCAATTGTGAAACTGCTTTTCGCTTTGTCATCTGTTGGCCCGGTTTATGTCTGAGCAAGGGCACAGTTGGAGGGCTTAGAGATCAAGTGTATTAACTATCTGCAGCAGGCGTTTAGAGTTTAACTAAGGAAAGCAAAAGAGGTTTTTGCTGCATACCTACCTAGCTTTCAGTGACTTAACGTTTTTTTCTACTCTGTCGCTTATGTTGCCATGGAAGTTGCTTTCAACCGTGCGTGGTACTCAGTGCCCACTGACAGAGTTATGTGTCATAACTGTTTTTATTGGTTACTAGATATTTGTGGTGATTTTGCACTGCAGTATTAATGAAATCTGACGTAAAAATTCCAGAGAAGATACAAGCTGACCACATTTTAACTCCTCTCCCTCAATTTTTTTGAAGGGCCTGTCCTTGCACTTAAAAAAAAAAATTCAGATTTAATTGTTGTCTACATGTGGTTCACAGTGTAACTTATTTAATTACAACAGCATCTGTTTTAATTTTGCATTCATGGGAGGTTAGGAAGAAGGATAGTTTGCCAACATTTCTGACATGTGGAATTGAGAACTTGTTGGTAGATATCATTTCTTCATTGAAGATGCTAGAAGCACATGGGGAAATGGTTAATAATTCAGAAATCACTGGAATTTTGAAACTTTCCCAGATATCTTTGTCACTTTTCTTCTTTCTAATGAAGGCAGTTGGTTCCTTGTTTGCAGTTGTATCCCTAGATATACATTGTGAGGAATGTAGTAGGGGTTCAGTAGGTTGCTTCCTGAATGAATGGACAAATGATAAGAAAGTACATATTTTCTCTAAGTTCTTTTAATTTTTAAAAATGGCTCATTGGGATTTACCAGTCTCATATCTTATTTATTGTCTTGTATCTCCTAAGATGACTTGACTCCTTTTTCTTGCCTTTATTTTCAATGTGCATTTCCTTAATCACCCTTTAAAACTATGGAAATAGTGTTGAAAGTTGATCAAGCCTGGATTTTAGGGAAGGAGTATGCTATATTTAAATAGGTAATTACTTGGTATTTACTCCCTTTTAGTTGGCGTCTTGAGGGATCAAGATTTTAGAAATTTAGTGTGGCATTTTCTAAAGACATGACATTTTCTAAAGACAAGACATTTTCTAAAGCATCAAGTTAATAACATAATAGAATAAAGAGATCTTTAACTTTAATACCAACTTTCATAAAGCAGCAAATAGTGCACAGTTATTTTTGTCACACGAATGGCAGAATTACATTTCACTTTTGTTAAAATATAATAAACAGCTTAGCAGGAGCCCATGTGAAAAAGCAGTGGTGACATCTTTCTTTGGTTTCTTTTGAATAAAGGGATGAATGCAGTCAGGTGATGGAAGGGGAGAGGCGGGAATAGATTAGTGAGCGTGGTGATGGGGGACTTGAGGGCATGGCACGGAGAGTGCGTGCTCACTAAGGATCAGAGGCTGCTGTTCATGGGTTGCATTAGTTGCAGTGTCCGGCTATGTCTGTTTCCTAGTTCATTACAGTCTTGACCTTCCTCTTAGGTGGGGATCCCCAAATCAGAGAGAGAAATAACAGCAGAAATGGGATAAACAGTGGGCAAAGAAAGGGGACTATTGCTGAGGTGCAGGACGTGCAGAAATCCACTGTAGGCTGACTGGAATGATATTCCTTATTTAAAATTATTTCTTTGGAATCCATCTGTTTTGTAAATGTGGTGTTGAGTAAGAAATTGTAAATTGTAAAACTACATTTTCTGCCAAAATAGATGCACAGATCCATACTAAAAGAGCTCCTTGGTTATGGTAAGAGTGTCGATGGAAATTCAGGGTGAGCAGCCTGGTAGGACCTTTCTAAGTACCTTGAGAAGAAAAATAAATCATGGAACTCATCACCAGACTTTTCTACTTTTCCTTAGCTTGTTGAAAATAGGGTTATACTTTTTAGCTTATTCTCAAAGGCCTATTAGTAGATTTTTAGGGGAGAAGCCATTATGTTTGTCATCTTTAGTAATCTAGTAAACGAAAACGTCACTTTCATTTTCTCTTTCCATATTTCATTTCATCACACCATTCAATACAGTCCATGCTTTATTTTGAAACAGTTAATTTGGTTAGCTGTTCAGATGGCATTCATTTTTTACAAATAGCTCCATCCTTTAATTCAGGAGCTTGGTCTAAAAATATTAAGTAACATTTTAAGCCTTAGATTTCTTTTTAAGTTTTGAAATAAATGAAGTTAAAATGTCTGTTAGTTTGAATGGTTTACTTTAGTCAAAGCTAATTAAATATTTTGGATGGTACATTAAGAGAGGTGATTTAATTTGCATAAAATAAAACTCACTCCTATTGGTGTCTAGTTCTATGGAATTTTTACAAACACATGTAAGTCATGTAACCACTACCACAACCAAGATCTAGAACAATTCTATCATCTCAAAAAATTCTCCAAGTCTCTTTGCAGCCTTCCCTGCCCCCTATCCCCAGACCATAACAGCTATTGATTTGGGTATTTAAAAAAAATAAGTTGGAAGTATAGCCATTATACTATTTTGGTATTTAAAAGTAATGACAGCAGCCACTGTTTATTAAGCACTTACTATGTGCAAAACACATGAAAAGTGTTTAACTTGATTCTGTGACCTGGTCTTGCATCAACCATGGAGGCTGAAGAAAACCCCAAGCTCAGAGGGGTTAACTGCTTGTCCAGGGTGCTGGAGCTGGTTGTTGTACCCTGCTTGGGCACTCCACTGACCCCCACATTACACTGGCAGTGTTAATTTTTTTGTATACTTAAGGAAGCATTGGTGGTTTGGAACACCAGATTTGGTTTTCCCCTTTAAATATGAGGGATACTGAAGGGAAAAAAAGAATCTCAATTTCTTCTGGCAGAAGAAGTTGGCAGATAATATGGCCAGGCAGCTGTCTAGTCACCTGTTATGGCTGCCTGACCAGAGACTCTGGCTTCACTGGGACCAAAGGTTTGACCTTTGTGGCAGCCCTCAGTTTTCTTAATATCACTGTTGTCCTTATTATAGTATCACGGTGTGTAGGGGAAATGCTTTTACTAACTTTCCGCCGACATAGATTCCCTATGTCTTGATGCTGAGCACCGCATCATGGGGAACTAGCAGGAGTTTCACATCTATTTTGCATATTTAAACAAAATAATTAAAATGTACATTATGGTGTAAATAAAGTAGACTCTTTGCAGGCCAAAGCTGGGCTGTATTTATCAGTTCTGCACAGAAAGCAAGCACTCAATAACCATTTTCTGAATTTTATCTTAAGACTAATATCTGCATTTGACCTTAGACTTTTTTTTCTGAATGGGGGCTCGGGGGAGACAGCTGTACACCCAGCAAACCTATGGGCATATCATGGATATTCAACCAACAGTAACTGGATCACAGGGTGAATTTGTCTGGTTAAACAAGCAGCCTTGGTCATTTAGGTCAGAAAACTCTGGTAGCCAATCAGCAAGTCTCCACTTGGCTTTGTACTGATGCATGTGAGGGAGTCCAGGCTTGATAACTGCTGCAAGGCGGGCGCAGGGCCGTGGGTCTCAGCCACTCAGAGAGCTTTCGTCACACTTCGAGTTCAGTTTCAGAAGTCATTAGGGGGTGTTCATTTTCAGACCCTAAAAATTACCCCTTTTGCTTCTTCCCGTCCCTGTCTTCCAACCTCCCCTCCAAACAGTTATGCTTGACTTGTGGTGCTTTTCACCAGGTCCAAATAGACAACTGACAGGAAATTGTTTATTATTATTTTTTAACTTGCCTATCTTGGCCTCTTGAGTTAGTTTCTTAGAATGCTCTCTCCCAGAATCTGTTCAGTTCCTTTTATAGTTCTGTGTGCTCTGTAAGGGGTCTAAACGAGACTGTTCTTTTTTGCTTTTGCTTTTCTTTTTTTAATGCTTAAGTTCCCCATGCCTCAGAATTCAACAAAATAGGGCAGTGCTATCTGCAGCCTAAATGCAGGTATAAATGAATTGTGAATATTCACGTTTTCCCTTCAGACTCTATTTTATACATGTGTTCAAAAACAGATGCTCTGTTTTAATGCTAAATTTTGTCTGTCATTACTTGCTTGTCTACCAGACCTCCAGATTACTTTTTATTTCAAATTAATGGATTCTGTAGTACAGGGGATATTCATGTATTTTTACCAGTGGGCCACAGGATCCGAAACTGTGCAAGCTGCCTGGCCAGCTTTTTTCTGCTGTTGATAATGGTGAATCGAGAGGGTCGTACCCAGCATGGGTGTTAGTAGTGACTCAGACAAGTTGGAACCCCCAGGGGGGTTTCAGTGGGACCTTTGTTCCTTATGGCAGAATAATCCCATAGCTTTAGGGGGCTCAGAGCATATAATGACTTACATTGAGCATTAGCAACAATTGTGTGAGTGGGCCAGTCTGCTGGCAGGACGCCTGGCACCTACCTGTCTCCGAAGGGCAGAGGAGGGCAGGTGGGAGGCCCTGCTGGCCGCGAGTGCTTGGTCACGTGGCAGCGGATTAGGTAAAACTTGTTCTAGGTAGTAATCTCAGCTGGGCTGTACAGGCAGACCACCTTTTATTGTGGTTCGCTTTATTGCGCTTCACAGATAGTGCGCTTTTTACAAGTTGAAGGTCTCTGGCAACCCCGCATCGAGCAAGTCTCTTGGCGCCATTTTTCCCACCGCATTTGCTCACTTCGTGTCTCTGTGTCACACTTTGGTAATTCTCACAGTATTTCAAAATATTTCCTTGTTGTTACGTCTGTGATGGTGACCTGTGATCAGGGATCTTTAATGTTACTATTGTAATCATTTAGGGGCACCACGAACCGTGCCCGTGTTGGGCGGCGAACTTAATTGATACATTTTGTTTATGTTCTGACTGCTGTCACCCCCTTGTTGCCTGAGACACAACAGTGTTGAAATTTGGCCAGTTAATAGCCCTGCAGTGGCCTCTAAGTGTTCGAGTGAAAGGAAGAGTCACACATCTCTCATTTTATTTTTTTTCCTCATTTTAAGTCAAAAGCTAGAAATGATTAAGCTTAGTGAGGAAGGCATGTCGAAAGCCCAGATAGGCCAAAAGCTAGGTCTCTTGTGCCAAACAGTTAGCCAAGTTCTGGATGCAAAGGAAAAGTTCTTGAAGGAAATTAAAAGTGCTGCCCCAGTGAACACACCAATGGTAAGAAAGCGAAGCAGCCTTATTGCTGATATGGAGAAAGTCTGAGTGGTCTGGAGAAACGATCAAACCAGCCACCACATTCCCTTAAACCAAAGCCTAGTCCAGAGCAAGACCTTAACTCTCTTCAGTTCTGTGAAGGCTGAGAGAGGCGAGGAAGCTGCAGAAGAAAAGTTCGAAGCTTAGCAGAGGTTGGTTCATGAGGTTTAAGGCAAGAAGCCATCTCTGTGACATAAGAGTGCAAGGTGAAGCAGTGAGTACTGATGTAGAAGCTACAGCAAGTTATCCAGAAGATCTAGGTAAGGTAATTCATGAAGATGGCTACACTAAACAGCAGATTTTCAATGTGGATGAAACAGCCTTCTATTGGAAGAAGATGCCATCTAGGACTTTCATAGCTAGAGAGGAGAAGTCAATGCTTGGCTTCAAAGCTTCAAACGACAGGCTAACTCTCTCGTTAGAGGCTAATGCAGCTGGTGACTTGAAGTTGAAGTCAGTGCTCATTTACCATTCTGAAAATCCTAGGACCCTTAAGAATTATGCTGAATCTACTCTGCCTGTGCTCTGTAAATGGAACGACAAAGCTTGGATGACGGCACATCTGCTTGCAACATGGTTTACTGAATATTTTAAGCCCACTGTTGAGACCAATTGCTCAGAAAAAGAAGATTCCTTTCAAAATATGACTGTTCATTGACAATGGACCTGGTCACCCAAGGACTCTGAGGGAGATGCACAACGAGATACATGTTGTTTTCATGCCTGCCAACACAACATCCATTCTGCAGCCCATGGACCAAGGTATAATTTCGACTTTCAAGCCTTATTATTTAAGAAATATATTTCGTAAGGCTATATAGATGCCATAGTGATCCCACTGATGGGTCTGGGCAAACTCAATTGAAAACCTTCTGGAAAGGATTCACCATTCTAGATGCCATGAAGAACATTCATGATTCGTGGGAAGAGGTCAAAATATCAATGTTAACAGAAGTCTGGAAGAAGTTGATTCCAAACCTCATGGATGTCTTTGAGGGGTTCAAGACTCCAGTGGAGGAAGTAATTGCAGATGTGGTGGAAACAGCAAGAGAATGAGAATTAGACACAGTGCCTGAAAATGTGGCTGAATTGCTGCAATCCCATGATAAAACTTGAATGGATGAGGAGTTGCTTCTTATGGATGAGCAGAGAAAGTGGTTTCTTGAGATGGAAACTACTCCTGGTAAAGACGCTGTGAAGCTTGTTGAAATGACAAAGGATTCAGAATATTACATAATCTTCGTTGATAAAGCAGTGGCAGGCTTTGAGAGGATTGACTTCAATTTTGAAAGAAGTTCTACTGTGGGTAAAATGCTGTCAAATAGCACTGCATGCTACAGAGAAATCATTCTTGAAAGGAAGAGTCAGTTGGTGGGGCAGACTTCATCGCTGGCTTATTTTAAGAAACTGCCAGTCACCCCCGCCCTCAGCAGCCACCACCCTGATCGGTCGGCAGCCATCAACATTGAGGCGAGATCCTCCACCAGCAAGAAGATTACAACTCACTGAAGGCTCAGATGATGGTTAGCTTTTTCTTCTTCAACCAATAAAGTATTTTAAAATGAAGGTATGTATATTGCTTTTTTAGGCACAATGCTTTTGCCCACTTAGTAGACTACAGTATATTATAGACACAACTTTTATATGCACTGGGGGCCACAAAATTCGTGTGATTCTCTTTATCGCGATATTTGCTTCATCGAGGCAGTCTAGAACAAACCTACAGTATCTCTGAGGTGTGCCTGTACGGTGGGGTCTTGGTCTGTCCTCAGGACACATGTTGCATGTCTGGATTATTCAGGGGGAAGAATACTGGTGGGAAAACTAGAGGATGTGAAGTTCGGTGCTTGGATCAGATTCTGGCTCCCTCTCTTCCTTTCCTCTTGACCTTGGGCAAGATATTTAAGTCTGTGTGTCTAGTTAACCCATCTCTAAAACAGACATAATGAAATCTCCCTCATAACATTGTCTTGGAGATTAAATGAGATGATGTGTGTGGAATATTCAGAACAGCGTGTGGCCTGTAGTAAATACTCAATAAGCAGTCCCTAGTATGTTTAGTTTCTCTCATTTAGAGTTGATCCTGAGATGAGCAAACTCATTTAGCTTCATTTGAATTGGAGATCACTAACACTGCCATCCCCATTTTGAAAGTCTTATCTTTTGAGACAGAAAGAATGTACCCAGATAAGTTTCTCAGACTTCTTCTGAAGATGCTTCACGAATGATTTTTGTTCTGGTGCCTTTCTCAATCTGATGCGTCAGTACAACTGAGCTCATATCTTAATAGCCCCACTTCAGTAATCGGAGGGCACTGGACATTAGTTTTATTGCACCAAGCACCCATATGTCTTGGTTTGCCCAGCACAGTCCGGATTTACCCTGGACAAAACCAGGGTTTTGTCTTCTCTGCTCTCCTTTGATGGATTTCAGAGCTTTTCAGGAGGGAATCATTTCCCATTTTTGTTTCTTTTTAACAAAATTTGATTTACACTTTTTAGGGTCCTGGAGGGTAAAGCAGGTAATAGTAACAATTTGTTTTCAGGTGAGTTTTTTTCTGATAGTATTCATCCCTACTATTGTTTTGGAATTGTCAAATAATATAAATTATTTATATTTAATAATTATATAAATTATTATATATAAAATGTTATCTAAAGATATTTATATAAATTATATAAATATAATTTATGGAAATTATAAAATTATAGAATATGTTTATGCCTTCAGCACATTACTATGAGTTCAGTATTGAGGTATCTTCTTGGAGTATGCTAAATATACGGATTTGGAAATAGCAGATATTACCACCCCAGAACCCAGGCAGCTGGATTTAAAAGTGATTAATCATGTAGATTCATGGGAGTTTTAGAACGGAAAGAGATCATGCAAAATCCTTTTGTAGTTATAGAGAGGCAAGGCCATACTGATCAGTACATCTAGCTCCTAGCTATGGTTGAGTTCATTTATTTGCATATTAGCCTAGCAGAATTGGAAAAAAAATTGTTATGTAATACTGCAGTATGTGAGTATTAATAGCACAAGATGTGGTCTTCCAAACAGCTATTTTTGAGAATTTGTTTTTTTGGCTATAGATAGCTGCATGGGTACACATGCTACACTTGTGCACGCATGTACTCTGAAGACTCTGTTTATAAATAGTAAAGATTAAGAACAAACCAAATAACATAGTGGTGGTTGGCACGAGTCCTGTCTCGTGAGAGACTGATGGGTAGCAGGTGTCTGCTCTCTAAATTGAAAATGCCCAGGCAGGGGGAGCCTGTTTTTATGAACATTGCTGATGAGGCTTCTATTGCTCTTGACCAATTAGCGTGGCCACAGAGGGATAAGCGACCTTGTTTGCAGCCACCATTAGAATCACAAGCTGTATGATTCTCTCTACATGGTTTCCTGCTACTTTTTATTTTTCATCTTCCTTCTAAGCTCTGATATCCTGTGAGCATAAGTAGATGTAATTTTTCCAATAGTTAAAATGGTTTAATGGTTATTCTTGGAGGAAATACAGCAAGTTGCTTAGATTTTTATTGCTGTTAATCCATGCTAATAGATTATATTAAATACCAATAGAATCATTCAGAGGTTTTCATATTGGAACTGATAGAATTCCTGATGTAATGTGGGTTTAACGGATGTGTTTGTCTTTGGAGTTTTTGGTGGTTTGTTGAAAGCGATCTATATATTCTTTCAAGGCTTTCTCTGGTTTATGTATATTCCCATAAATGTTTTTTCTATACATTAAAATAGTATCAAGTTGAATTGCTATGTCATAGGATATATGTATATTCAGCTTCAGTAAATGTTATCGTGTGCTTTTCCTAACTGACAGAACTAATTGACACACCCACCAGGTTATGTGAGTTCTAGCTGCTCTAAATGCTTCCTAATACTTGGCATTGTCAGTGGTTTTTGTTGGTTTTAAAATGTATCTGTGATGGTTATGTAATGCACTGTGGCTTTTAGGTTGCATTTCCCTGATGATGAATGATGTTGAGCACCTTTTCATGTTTTCTTGGCCATTAGTATATTCTCCTTTGTAAAATGCCTATTCCTATCTTTTGCCCATATAAAAATATTGGGGTTTTTATATTAAAAAAATTAATTTGTGGGACTTCTTTACATTTTCTGGATATGTCTTTTGTGTGATATGTATATTGAAAATTTCTTCTCCTAGTATGTGACTTGTCTTTTCATTGTCTTAAGGGGCACCTCTTAATGAATAATAAGTCTTAGTTTTAGTGAAGTCCAGTTTATCAGCATTTTCCTTTATGGTTGTCATTTTTTGTGTCCTGTGTAAGATATTTTAACTTAGCTTGAGACCATGAAGATATTCATTTATTTAACTTCTAGAACCTTTATTTTTCAAATTTAGCTCTGCAGTCTGTCTGGAACTTACTTGTGTGTGTGGTGTGAGGTAGGGATCAAGATTTTTCTTTCCATGTAAATATCCAGTTAATTAATCCAGCACCATTTATTTGAAAATATCATTTTTCCCTATTGTACTGCATCGGCCCTTTGTCATATATCAAGTGACTTTATATGTGTGGGTTTGTTCTGAAGTCTATTTTGTTAGATTGGTCTATTTGCCTATTCTTTCGTTCATACTGTCTTTCTTCCTAGGTGTATACCCAACAGATAATTAGTCCATTTGTGTATCAAAAGATATGTACAAGAATGTTTGTAGCAGCATTAACTGTAAGAGCCCCAAACTGGAAACAACCCAAATGCTCATCTTTTAAAATAAGCCTATCACACAATGGAATACTATGAAGAAAAAAGACAGACAGGCAGACAGACAGGAACAACAAAAAGAGCAGATGACTGCTACATGTACCTCTCTAGCCTCTCAAGATAATGTTGAGGGAAAGAAACCAGACACAAAAAGAATGCATATTGTATGATTCCATTCATATAAAGTTCCAAAACAGACAAACTGATTTTTGGTGATAGAAGTCATAATAGTGGTCCCATTTAAGGCTCATGACTGGGAGGGGGGACCCAGGGGCTTCTGGGTGTCACAGATTTTTGGTTGCTGGATCTGAGGGTGGTTCCACTTTGTGAAAATCCATTGAACTGTACACATTCTTGACTTCCAGAGGTATATCATACTTCAATAAATAAGTTGATGATTTACACAATTGTGAAAATAAATCAAAATTAGATACTTACAGGCTGCTTCACTCTGCACTGTTTAGGACACTGCCTTTCATAGTTTGCTGCTGTCTGTCGATCAACATATAAAACACCTTTTTGCTGCAGTGGGGTGCTCACGCCGCAGCGAGGCCTGGTGGAGGCCCAAGCTGTGTGATGGTGTGGAGTGGGGGGTAGGGGAGACGCTGGCTGGAACAGCAGGAGGATGGGATCCTTCCTGGGCTGTGCTGAGAACACATCAGGAGCCGGGCCTGGAAGGAGGGGGGGGGCGGGCTGACACAGTGGTGAAGGGAGTGTTGGTCACTGGCGTCAGCTTACACTCTGTTGTGATCGCTGGGAGTTTTGACGATCGGTTTGGTGTGATTTTGAGCGTTTTCATCCCTTCCGGTGAGCTCAAAAGATTTACTATTCGAAAGTGTGCTGCTCACACAAAACTTTGAGAACCTCTCCTTTGTGGAGCACCTGTTCTCTGCAAGACGGCTTTCTAGAGAGCACTTTTGGTCTCAAAAGCAGTGAACAAACAGAAACCAGTTATCCAGGTTTGTAGACAAAAGTGAAAGTTTTGTGTTGGCCACTGAAGAGCCATCTACCTGGGGTCCCAGGTGGCCAGCAGAGTTTTGGCTCTGTTGGCATTTATCTTGTCCCATCGACATGTTCCTTCAGGTGGGGAGAACACCAGCTCTTCAAATGGGTCACACTGGAATTTTTAGGACACTGAATTATCTGGATTCTAAAACATACTAACGTGCAGATCCACTCTAGTCCAATTAAATCAGAATTTCCGGGGTTTTCCTAAAGCATCCTGGGAGATTTTAGGGCACGGTCAGGGTTGAAAATAGCTGAAACCTTTCTCCTATGTTGGGTCTCAGACTGGTCAGCTCTGTTAGATATGACAGAACAAGCAGCCCCAGAATCCTGCAGGTGACAGGCGGTTGGTTGGTGATCCTGTGGCTGGTAGGGCGCAGGGGGTAGGGTGCAGCCTTCAGCTGCCTCAGTGGAGCCTCTCCTTCGAGGAGTTGAGTTGCCCTTTTTCCAAGGGGGTATGTAAGACACTGATGGTGCTCCCCTTCCTCAAGTCAGATCTGGAGAAACTGACTTACATGGAAAAATGGTGGTCTGCCCTCTGTGCTGATCATTGTACCTTAATAATGTATTTTTGATCCAAATAAAGGAGTATGTTGCATCAATACAGGCCCTGGGTTCATTATTTGGGGCCTTAATCTACCTGGATTGATCATCACTGTGCAGCCACTGTATCCTGGTCCATGCCTCACAAGAGAAAAGACCTCTGTGTACCCACGACATTCTGCATCATGGAAGAAGACCTCTGCAAGAGGAATATTTTTTGAAAGAACTAATTTGACTGAGGCATGAGCACTGTTTCTAGAGAGAGGTGATTGTACATTTCCAACTTTCACCACCGCAGGCGGTGGCGGGTAGTAAAAATGCCGTTTACTCGTGGCAGATTATACGTCGGCCCTTGAAGACAGTTGTCTGTTTGTACAGGTAATTTATGCTGGGAGGAAAAGAACAATCTGGTGATGCTTCAGGGCATCCCGTGGTGGTGCGCCAACTGTCGGGGTGGGTGTATCTTGATCTTTGGGTGAATGTCTACTTTCTGAATGCTGTATCCTTTTCCTCTTGCCACACAGACCCTTGCGGTCAGGAGGAATGACCATTGAACTCCCAGAGCATCTGTAAAATATATTTTGTTGACTGCAGAGCAGTCACGTGAAGACATCAGTGTTGCGGATTCGTGGTCTTCGTGACTTGCTGTGCGCTCTTTCTCCAGGACTTGGCTGCTCTTATCAAGAGACCACCATTATTCACGCTCATCCTTTTAGGCCAATTGTTTTTCTCTTCCACATTAACATGAGTGGATATTCCAGAATAGAAGCTTGTGTCCCCCTGTCCTAGCTGGGAAGGCCGAGTCTTTGGAGACCCCGGTCTCTGGAGGCTGGAGGATGCAGTCTGGCAGCAGAGAAGTGTTCTCGAGGCTTCCTGACTGTGGTTGGGACCCACTTATTCATACATAATTGATACACCTCTAATTGTTGTCTTATTTACTTATTTGTAAATGGGAGGCAGAGTAGAAATGAGCTTTAACATTCTTTGGGGGAGAAAGTCTACAATCTTTCTGTGAAAGTTTAGTACTCCCTAATATTTACCAAGCTAAGAATTGGGGGGGGGTTTCCTTTCCTACAGCATAATTAGCCAGATCTTCTTACCCATCTTCTCTGTTAAGGAAGAAAGTATTGTTGAAGATTATTTTTAATCGTTAAATACCCCTTTTGCCCGCAAGAATACCTGCCATTGATGAATGATACCCTGAGGGGACTAGAAGCAAGAAGGTGAAACAAAGCGAGAGAAATAGGTAAGTAGCCTTGCTGGCTGGCTTCTCACTTAGTGGAGGAGAAGTATCCTCCCTCTGTGGCAGCGCCCTGACCTCAGTGCGTTTATCTTGCTGGTTGCCAGACGGCAAGGTAAAACAAGGAGGGAGATGGCGTAGGAGATGTCACTGAAATAACAGGCTGCGGTAGAGCTCTGGACCCAGATAGGACTTGGCGACTCTCAGGCCTGCCATTCCTACGAGCACCAGGGGCCGTGGGATCCATGCATCATGCTCCAAAAGAGTGCTTTCAACCTTTTCTACACCAGGCTACAGATAGAGAATGATGTAGTTGTACAGCTCAGTTTGAAGAGGTGGCTTGTGGCTACAGGCCCCCACCCAGCTGTGACGAGGCCAGGGAGGGAAGGGGAGGGCTTGCAGGATCAGTATCCTGGCCAGCCCGTAATCCACCGGTGGCCCCCAGTGCTCTTCCAGGGCACCCACATTTAGTGGAGGCTGTGCTTTCCAGGCGGTAGAGAGGAGAACAGAGGTGTGAGGAAAGGTACGGTCAGCTCTGGGTGCTCCGCATCCACGGCTGCTGAGGTGATGCCCCCTGTTACACAACTGCAGGGGCCGGCTCACCTCTGTGGTGGACAGGAGCTCGGCCCTGGGATGTGCCATGGAGCTGCAGCCACTGGAGCCACGTGGAGCCCGTGCAGACCGCATCAGTAGACAAGTGTGAGACCTGGACAGGATGGGGCATCTCAAGAGTGAGAGGGACAGTCAAGCATCTGCGTTCACAGCAGGGCCGATGTCATGTACAGAGAGGACTGTTAGTCTAGCCTTGGGCTTTTCTCCTATATCCGAACAGAGCCAACCATGGGGTCATGTTTAAAACCAACAACAAAAGAACCTCAAGTAGGCAGGGAGGCTGAACTCCCCGAGTTCCTCTGCAGAAGCTCAAGCCTGAGACGAGGACTCCAGTTCCGGTGCTCAGGGCTCTGTTCTGTGGGGACGGGGAGCTGCAGGTGGGGAGCCCCGGGCTCTCATCTGGGGTTTGTGCCTCCACCCCATTGTAATGTTAAATGCATCCAGAGGAGTCCGCCTTCTCCTCTTTTGCATGTAAGAGGTACATGAATTCTAGTCTGCCAGATTTCTTAGGTATGCTTTGGGCACCTGGGTCAGTACTTTCTGAGTGACTTTCTGATGTGGTAGGTAAAGGCTGTATAAATCTCGGGAGAATCTGTTTATCTGAATGATTCGGTTGCTGCTAGTTTACTGTTTCAATTCTTTGCATGAGAAAGATCTGTGCTGTTCCTATAAGTTTACTCATAAATCCATTAAACCACTCACTCTCCATACTAAAAATCCTAATGAGAGACTCTATCCTGTTTTAAAGGTCACATTTAATTTCCCACTTCTCTTATCATCTGTAATATACAATGTTGTTTTCAATACTCCCTGTTCCACCTTATTTGAATATCATGTTTTGGTTTCATATTTTTAATTCGTTTCATTCTGGCTTTGATTTACTTACCATTTCAAGTGGAAATGCATAACCCCAGGCCCTGTGCCTTGTCCCCCAGCTGGGCACTTTTTTTTATTTTTTAGCGCTGGGAGCTGGTGGGTTGGCCTGACGGTTTTAGGCATGACCAGGATAGAGCCAGTGAGGTTTTAATCTCAGAGTTGTGAAAGGTTCTATTATGACCTAAGCAGTGACTGTGATACTGAAGAAAATGACCTTCATTTTTTTCTGGACAAAGTAACGATTCAGAGAAGAATTTAGAAAGTCTCTCAATATGATAATAATCATTTAAATACAGTTATTTCTATATTTTTAGTATTTTTCAGTGGATTTGAAAAGACAATACAATTTTTAACTAATGAAATTACAAATTACACTTTATTTTATTTATTCTATTTTCATTCCTACTGAAGACAGAAAATCCAAACTTTAGATCATATTTTGACTTTTAAGAAAATCAGCAAGACTCTTTATATCTCACTGTATTCTCTATAAATTGAAATAAAGCTACATGTTAATCTCCTCATGGCACGATTGTCCTAATGTTTTGAAAGAACTTTAAAACTCCTAGAGCAAGATGTTATGAAAACATAAAACGGTGGTAACAATACTTCATAACCAAAAAAGAAAAAAAAAATCATCTGTGAAAGTTCATGTGTAAGCTAGTAACACCTCATGTTTGCATAGTTCTTTAATCTTCACCAGGCACTTTTTTTTCTTTTTTAACATCTTTAGTGGAGTATAATTGCTTTACAATGGTGTGTTAGTTTCTGCTTTATAACAAAGTGAATCAGTTATACATATATATATGTTCCCATATCTCCTCCCTCTTGCGTCTCCCTCCCATCCTTCCTATCCCACCCCTCTAGGTGGTCACAAAGCACCGAGCTGATCTCCCTGTGCTATGTAGCTGCTTCCCACTAGCTACCTATTTTACATTTGGTAGTGTATATATGTCCATGCCACTCTCTCACTTCGTCCCAGCTTACCCTTCCCCCTCCCCGTGTCCTCAAGTCCATTCTCTATGTCTGCGTCTTTATTCCTGTCCTGCCCCTAGGTTCTTCAGAACCATTTTTTTTTTTAAGATTCCATATATGTGTGTTAGTATACGGTATTTGTTTTTCTCTTTCTGACTTACTTCACTCTGTATGACAGACTCTAGGTCCATCCACCTCACTACAAATAACTCAATTTCATTTCTTTTTATGGCTGAGTAATATTCCATTGTATATATGTGCCACATCTTCTTTATCCATTCATCTGACACTTAGGTTGCTTCCATGTCCTGCCTATTGTAAATAGAGCCACAATGAACATTTTGGTACATGACTCTTTTTGAATTATGGTTTTCTCAGGGTATATGCCCAGTAGTGGGATTGCTGGGTCGTATGGTAGTTCTATTTTTAGTTTTTTAAGGAACCTCCATACTGTTCTCCATAGTGGCTGTATCAGTTTACATTCCCACCAACAGTGCAAGAGGGTTCTCTATTCTCCACACCCTCTCCAGCATTTATTGTTTGTGGGTTTTTTTTTGTTTTTGTTTTTTTTTGCGATATGAAGGCCTCTCACCGTTGTGACCTCTCCCATTGCGGAGCACAGGCTCCGGACGCGCAGGCTCAGCAGCCATGGCTCATGGGCCCAGCCGCTCCGCGGCATGTGGAATCTTCCCGGACCAGGGCACGAACCCGCGTCCCGTGCATTGGCAGGCAGACTCTCAACCACTGCGCCACCAGGGAAGTCCCTCATTGTGGTTTTGATTTGCATTTCTCTAATGATTAGTGATGTTGAGCATCCTTTTATATTTTCGTGGGCAATCTGTATGTCTTCTTTGGAGAAATGTCTAGTTAGGTCTTCTGCCCATTTTTGGATTGGGTTGTTTGTTTATTTGATGTTGAGCTGCATGAGCTACTTGTAAATTTTGGAGATAAATCCTTTGTTAGTTGCTTCCTTTGCAAATATTTTCTCCCATTCTGAGGGTTGTCTTTTGATCTTGTTTATGGTTTCCTTTGCTGTGCAAAAGCTTTGAAGTTTCATTAGGTCCCATTTTTTATTTTTGTTTTTACTTCCATTTCTCTAGGATGTGGGTCAAAAAGGATCTTGCTGTCATTTATGTTACAGAGTGTTCTGCCTATGTTTTCCTCTAAGAGTTTTTTAGTGTCTGGCCTTACATTTAAGTCTTTAATCCATTTTGAGTTTACTTTTGTGTATGGTGTTAGGGAGTGTTCTAATTTCATTCTTTTACATGTAGCTGTCCAGTTTTCCCAGCACCACTTATTGAAGAGGCTGTCTTTTCTTCATTGTATATTCTTGCCTCCTTTATTAAAGATAAGGTGACCATATGTGCGTGGGTTTGTCTCTGGGCTTTCTATCCTGTTCCGTTGATCTATATTTCTGTTTTTGTGTCAGTACCATACTGTCTTGATTACTGTAGCTTTGTAGTATAGTCTGAAGTCTGGGAGCCTGATTCCTCCAGCTCTGTTTTTCTTTCTCAAGATTGCTTTGGCTATTTGGGATCTTTTGTGTTTCCATACAAATTGTGGAATATTTTGTTCTAGTTCTATGAAAAATGCCATTGCTAGTTTGATAGGGATTGCATTGAATCTGTAGATTGCTTTGGGTAGTATAGTCATTTTCACAGTGTTGATTCTTCCAATTCAAGAATATGGTATATCTCTTTATCTGTTTGTATCATCTTTAATTTCTTTCATCAGCGTTTTATAGTTTTCTGCATACAGGTCTTTTGTCTCCTTAGGTAGGTTTATTCCTAGATATATTATTCTTTTTGTTGCAATGGTAAATGGGAGTGTTTCCTTAATTTCTCTTTCAGATTTTTCATCATTAGTGTGTAGGAATGCAAGAGATTTCCATGCATTAATTTTGTATCCTGCAACTTTACCAAATTCATTGATTAGCGCTAGTAGTTTTCTGGTAGTGTCTTTAGGATTCTCTATGTATAGTATCATGTCATCTGCAAACCGTGACAGCTTTACTTCTTTTCCAATTTGGATTCCTTTTATTTCTTTTTCTTCTCTGATTGCTGTGGCTAAAACTTCCAAAACTATGTTGAATAAGAGTGGTGAGAGTGGGCAATCTTGTCTTGTTCCTGATCTTAGTGGGAATGGTTTCAGTTTTTCACCATTGAGGACGATGTTGGCTGTGAGTTTGTCATATATGGCCTTTATTATGTTGAGGTAAGTTCCCTTTATGCCTACTTTCTGGAGGGTTTTTATCATAAACGGGTGTTTAATTTTGCCGAAAGCTTTTTCTGCATCTATTGAGATGATCGTATGGTTTTTCTCCTTCAGTTTGTTAATATGGTGTATCACATTGATTGATTTGTGTATACTGAAGAATCATTGCATTCCTGGAATAAACCCCACTTGATCATGGTGTATGATCCTTTTAATGTGCTGTTGGATTCTGTTTGCTAGTATTTTGTTGAGGATTTTTGCATCTATGTTCATCAGTGATATTGGCCTGTAGTGTTCTTTCTTTGTGACATATTTGTCTGGTTTTGGTTTTAGGGTGATGGTGGCCTTGTAGAATGAGTTTGGGAGTGTTCCTCCCTCTGCTATATTTTGGAAGAGCTTGAGAAGGATCCACCAGGCACTTTTTTTTTTTTTTTTTTTTTTTTTTTTTGCGGTATGTGGGCCTCTCACTGTTGTGGCCTCTCCCGTTGCGGAGCACAGGCTCCGGACGCGCAGGCCCAGCGGCCATGGCTCACGGGCCCAGCCACTCCGCGGCATGTGGGATCCTCCCAGATCGGGGCACGAACCCGTGTCCCCTGCATCGGCAGGCGGACTCTCAACCACTGCGCCACCAGGGAAGCCCCACCAGGCACTTTTAATGCCCGCTCACTTTACTCTCAGACGTTCTTGTGCTGTAGGTATCGTTGGTGCCCCTATTTTACAGGAGGAAAACTTGACCCACGTGTACAGAACCACACGTCACGTGAGACATTAGCAAGGTTGGGCTGTGGACCCAGGTCCCTGCCCTGTGACCCTGTCCTCCTTTCCCTTCCATGCTGCCCAGAGACCTTCAAACGTCATGTCCATGTAAACTGGAAGGTGGCACTTCCTTCCTCACCTGCTGAATTAATGAGGCACAAAAATCAAACCAGGATCATTGAAAGGTGATCTTAGGGCAGCACCCGTTTGAGGTGGTGGACTGTCTGGCTGATCAAAACACTGAAGCGCTGCTTTTGTGCTGTGAAAGGGACTGCAGTTTAATGCCTTGAACGTATGTCTCTGCCCTGTTATTTTATTATTATTATTATTACTTTTATTTATTTATTTATTTATTTTGCAGTATGCGGGCCTCGGGTCTCTCACTATTGGGGCCTCTCCCATTGCGGAGCACAGGCTCTGGACGCTCAGGCTCAGCAGCCATGGCTCACGGGCCCAGCCGCTCTGCGGCATGTGGGATCTTCCCGGACTGGGTCACGAACCTGCATCCCCTGCATCAGCAGGCGGACTCTCAACCACTGTGCCACCAGGGAAGCCCTCTGCCCTGTTATTGCTTAGATAAATCAACCACTTCACTGTTTATTATGATAAGGCAGAGCATCTGGACGTCCTTGAAGTTAAAAAAAAATGATTTCTGCACTAAATATTTAGCGTGTCGGACCTATTTGTCATTCCAGGAAAGTAACAGCATCGTGACTGGCCATTCTGGAGGCCACCTGTTGCTTTCAAGAGCCACGTGGAGGGCGCTGCCCCCGTGACTAAAGACCCTTCATCACATAGGGGGCTGTGTGTGCCAGCTGTGTGGGGCAGTCCTTTTCCCAAGGCTATGTGAGCCAGTGAGGACAGGGTCACAGGCTGCCCTGCTCTGAGCCGGCTGGAAAGACTCTGCTTCACATGGTCTGCCTCTGCAGCCCTGACTCTGGGTGGGCAGTGCTCACTAATGGGCCGCTGTTGGCAAAGAGATCTGGGAGGCCATCCTGTCACCTCCTCCCTCCCATCCTTGGACACAGTCTTACCTCCTGCTTCTTAGAGAAACCTCAGTGCCTTGTCTTTGGGACCCGTACCCTGGCCGGTCCTCCCTCTGTAGGGGTGGGGGCTGCCTTCTTTCCCCGCCCTGCCTCTAGGTCCCATCCTCTCCCTCCTGTGTCTGTAACTTCTGCTTCTGTGCTTATGTGTCCCCATCAGCGCGTAAACGCACTCAGGTTCTTAACAAACACGAAGGACCAGAACCTTCCCTCTCCCCTCTTCAGCTGTGTCTGGAAAGAGTGACTGCGCCCTCCTGCTCCATTGCCTCTCCTGGTGTTTACCTCCCCACCCTGTCCCTCCAGCGAGGGTCATCAGGGCTCACCGCGGCACCAGGTAGTGGGCTTCCTTGCCTGTTGCAGGCCTCATCCCGGCCCAGGCCCGCAGCCGCAGCTGCAGTCAGCCACGGGGCCTCTGCAGTGATGGCTCTGCCTCAGGCTTGCCCTCCAGCCCGGGAACAGCTGTCCACTCGGCACCCTCTACCCTGTCACCCGGCATCTCACTGATCTCACTGCAACACATCTGACCTTCCCTTCCTTACCCTGCTCCCACCTTCCTGTCTGGTCCTTTTCTGGAGCTACTTAGCTTGGCAGATGGTACCCTCATCCATTCTCCTTTCTCATGGTCAAGGAGTCAGTCGGGATGAAAGAGTATTTTTTAAAAAGGAGTTGGAAAGCTTAAGATATTACAGCAAGCTCTTCTTTTATAAGAAAAGTGGGGCTTCCCTGGTGGTGTAGTGGTTAAGAATCCACCTGCCAATGCAGGGGACATGGGTTCGAGCCCTGGTCCGGGAAGATCCCACATGCCGCGGAGCATCTAAGCCTGTGAGCCACAACTACTGTGCCTGAGCTCTAGAGCCCACGAGCCACAACGACTGAGCCCACGCACTGCAACTACTGGAGCCTGCGCACCTAGAGCCTGTGCTCTAGAGCCCGCAGGCCACAACTCCTGAGCCCACGTGCCACAAGCAGTGAAGCCTGTGCGCCTAGAGCCCATGCTCCGCAACAAGAGAAGCCACTGTGGTGAGAAGCCCGCGCACCGCAACAAAGAGTAACCCCCGCTCACTGCAACTAGAGAAAGGCCGTGCACAGCAACGAAGACCCAATGCAGCCAAAAGTAAATAAAGAAATAAATTTATATTAAAAAAAGAAAAATGCTTCCATTTACCTTTTTTTAAAAAAAGAAATGATCGGTTCTAATGTATATTGCTATGAAAACTAAGGAAGTGCACGGTTTCTATAGCAAGAACATAGGCTGATTGAATTAAAATGTTTGACTCTTAAGTATAACTTTCTAATTTTCATTCTGAAATGGTTTAGAGGGAATCATTCAAGTATCTAGGTATTCATCTGCCTCTACCCTCAACCTCCAATTAATCTTTGCGAGTCTCTTATCACTACTTGCCATGCATTGGTTCACTTAAATTTGCAAAGCAAAATTTAATTGGTATCTGGCTCAGAAACATTTGTTTCTTATAGTGTTATGAGTTAGGAATGGGCCTATTTGTGAGCCAGAGAGGGATAATTTTTAAGCGTTTCGAAAAGGAGAATCCATGTGAAGAACTTATTTTTTTTTTAACATTTCAGTTTGGAGTCTAATAATCTTTATTTTTTATACATATTTTAAAATTTATTTTATTGATTTATTTTTGGCTGCGTTGGGTCTTCGTTGCTGTGCGTGGGCTTTCTCTAGTTGCGGCGAGCGGGGGCTACTCTTCGTTGTGGTGTGCAGGCTTCACGTTGTGGTGGCTTCTCTTGTTGCGGAGCATGGGCTCCAGGCGCGCGTGGGCTTCAGTAGTTGTGGCATATGGGCTCAGTAGTTGTGGAGCACTGGCTTGGTTGCTCCGCGGCTTGTGGGATCTTCCCGGCCCAGGGATCGAACCCGTGTCCCCTGCGTTGACAGGCGGATTCTTAACCACTGCGCTACTGGGGAAGTCCCTCTAATAATCTTTAGACTCTTACTGTTCTGGGCTCCATGATTTACTATTTTTTCCTCATTGATTTCTTTCTCATTGAAATTTCTTTCTGTGAAAGAAGTTTTTTTTTTTTTTTTTTTTTTTTTGTGCCAAAGATAGTACCAGGCCATGTTACCACAGGTGAGGATCAGGTGGGATAAAATGATACTCTGCGTGGACTGGAGGTCACCCCTGGAGTGACCTTCATGTGTGGAACTAGTTTAGTTCCCTTTTGACAGGCACTGAAGCAGACCTGTCCTGCCATAAGATCCTGGACATCTGTCTCTTCTTACATTGGGCGATGCTGAAGACAGCCAAGTGCATTGATGCTCTAGCGCTTTCGTTTTCATTTCACTGCTGGTATGGTGACTCATGAAACCCCTGTGCTGGTTGTACAGCAAGGTCCCTGCCCGGAACAGTGTGGGGTCAGGAGGGGTTCTAGTGAACTTGGCAGTAGGGACTCAGATGCTGGGAGGACAGAGCAGAGGCTTAGCAGGGTTGTGTTTCACGTGGTGGGTGGGAGAAGCCACACCCGGCCAGAGAGCCGTGAATTTGTAGTTCTGGGAAGTGGTGTGGTTGGGTTTGTGGCTGAGTACAGAGAAAAGAATTGAAGCGGTCTCTTTAGCGAGGTGCCGCATGCCCAAGGCTGCTGACATTTCTGATATTTTACAGCAGGTTTTGGCAGGACGGGTCCCTTCCGGCTGCACCTGGGCAAGCCCATGGGCATCCTTCACTCCAGCCACCTGATACGGTGTTCATGGCTTATGCGTGGGTGGCGTTTCGAAGAATTCATCTTTTGTGATCTCTTTTTGGGAAGTGCAGCGGCCACGGAGATCTCTGACCTGTAGAACTGTGACAGTAAGAAAACCTTGGGAGCACCTGGACATGGGGCAGCAAATCTGGCTTGTCTGCTGGGTGGTAAAGGCCCCATGTGTCCTGGGAACGTGTAGCTTTCTGTGTCCCTGCTCGGTTTTGTCAAGCCTGCCAGCCAGGATTCCTAAAACACATTTGAGGCCTGCAAAGTTGTCAGTTTGGCCAGAGCCAGGCCAGGTTTCACTCCTAACCTTTTAAAGAGATCTTGACAAAGATGTGAGCAGACTGTAGAATCCCCTGGCTAACACAGAGGACAAGCGTGAGCAGAGTGTGTGTGTCAGAACGTGCACGTTTTTTGTTAAAGAGGGAAACTCCTGTTTTCATGGGAGGAGTTTCCTGGTAGGTTGGCTTATTTGGTGGTGATCTGGCCCTTTGAATGAGGCCCGTCTTTCAGCTCAAGGCTTTGCCATCACCACGATGGATGCTGGTGGAAAACTAGGAGTGCTTAGGCCCCCAGGCCAGCCTGGGAGCAGATAACCAAGGACGTCTGCTGGCCAGAGTCAGGGCCACAGCTGGGGCAGGCTCTTAAGGAAGATCCACAGAATGCTTTGGAAGGTTATTTTGGTTTTACATTAAAATGCGGACTGAATCCCCTCCTTCGTGACAGGGACAGCATCAGCCCGTGGTGTGTGGGCACAGAGTGTGATGCAGAGTGAATGGAGCTGGAAGGTTTGGGGGATTTTCACACTCCTTCACACACGCCTCTCCTAGGCTGCTGGCAGCGTAGGCTGTGATTCCGCCTGGCACCACACACCTTTTATGATTAACATAGAAACTAGAAGTCAAAGAAGATTGACTGTCAAAGATTAGGACCCGATTTCAACTTCAGTACCAAAGCAAAGTAGTTGCCTTCTACTTGGAATTTTCTTTTAGAACGTAGTGTACTTTCTGTTTCATACGCACTGTTTAGACTTATTTCAATTTTTTTGGAAGCAACCAGTTAATTTTGTATTTAAAATGAGAATGGGAAGTATTATTATTTACAAAATTTAAAAAATCTTCTATGTGAAGGTAGTGAATTTCCAATGGTGCAATCAATTGTATGCAGAATTTGTGGGTATGTGCCTCTGTTTCTGAGAAGTTGTTGTCAGTTTTCAAAGGCATCTGAAAGTTAAAAAAAGCAACCAAACAGTTGATTCAGAGTGAGATTGTGCTGTTGCGGCTCCAGCTGACTGTTTAAGCCTCATCAGAGTATAGGCAGCGTATGGGGAGCCTGTTAGTTCGGTGCCCCCGTCTTTGGAAGAGGTTGGAGATGGGAGGGGGTCCCTGCACATGGAGGGATGGTTGCTGACCGGTGTCCACAGCTTTCTGGGCCCAGCCAGGGCGCCGCTAGCCATCTTCTGCTTTGAGGAACAAAATCCAGGTCCACAGAGAAAGGCTTCTGGGACAGGAAGGGTGTGTATGTAGCAGGGCTTCGTGTTGACTTACATGGGTCCAGGCCCTTTTCTTTATGTGGGCTCCTTCCTCCATTAAAAATTTTTTTTTTTAATTATCTTTTGCAACTGTATTGGTGTAAAGACAAATCTATTCATGTTATATATGAAAACATTTTTAAAGTTTCTTTTTATTCTTTCTGGTTTTAAAATAAAATTAAACCCTTTTTTGTGGGCTTCTTAAGAATATGGGTCTTAAGCATTGTGCCTACTGTCCAGTGGATAAGTTGGCCCTGATTTTCTTTCTAAAGTATATAGAAGAAGTGGAATATCCAAATAAATATGCTGTTTTTTACTTCCTATCTATTATTGTTGAGTAAAGTTGAGAGAAGACATTGAGTGTGTTGTGAATTTAAATTTTGGAGAGAAGTTTGCATCAGTTAATACGTAACTTGCATCTTCGATCTAGGTTTATTGTACTGTTAATTTTGGCGAAGGAGTTCATTTTCAAAATTTTAGTAAAACTTGAGTTTTAAAAATTTGCTGTATTAACTTCGGTAATTAATATTCTACAGAATTTAGGAAGATTTACTCTTTTGAGTGTATGCAATGGAAAATATTTTAAGCATTCTTTCTAGTTTACTTTATGAATATATAATACATTCTACATAAGAAATTATTTTCTAAAATAAGTCAGCTTTATAGAGGAACTTACATATGTCTCCTCCTGATTCTGAGAAGTCGTCTATGAATTCTTTGAGTAAAAATCTACTTGAAAAGA
This sequence comes from Mesoplodon bidens, assembly GCF_964165515.1. NCBI lineage: Eukaryota > Metazoa > Chordata > Mammalia > Artiodactyla > Ziphiidae > Mesoplodon > Mesoplodon bidens. The sequence goes on from NC_138161.1 coordinate 116,685,588, forward strand.
TAACAAGCAATCATTTGTGACTTGGAAATTTCAGAGTGGCCAGGAAAAGTGTGCTACAAATAGCAGCTGTGTTTATTTGCTCTCTACTCCACCCAGTCTAAAACACAGCCATGTGGTTGCAGGCTTGGGGAAGGTCAGTGGTGACTTGGAAGGTGTTTTTTTCTCTTTCTTCCCCCTGTTGTAGAGTTGAGGGAAGAGATCATCCTTTTAACTTCTGAATCCTGTTTCCTTTCTTTGGCAGCTCAGATGAATTATTTTCACATGCTGTTGTCTAAAAATGAGTTTGACTTTTACGTTAGTTTAGTTTTGGGTTCCTTATCATCCGCCTCTCTATTTATAATCTAAGCGCTGTCCCATGAAAGGAAATTTTGAAATTGTGGGTTTTACTGATGATGATGCTTTTAAAAATTGCCAGTTGATAGTTTTAAACGTTGCTGTGTTATTCACGGTAATCTAAAAAGATGGCTACTGATCTGGTCACTGTGTTCAAAAGGGTCTAGATGATGAGTTTCGTTCTTGTGCAGGCTTATCCCCCAGGAAGGACACAACCTCACAGGGCTGCATGTTGACCAGACGAGCCCATCATGTGTGCTGTGGATCATGAGCACCGTGGAGGAGGGGTGCACAGCTTCATGCAAAGCCATGACCACCAGGGGGGCAGCCCGGTGGCATCACGCATGTTACTAGTCAGGCCCTTGAAAATGTCGACCCCTGTCAGGACCCTTTGCCCAAATGTTATTGCTTTGTCAACTCTACAGCAAGGCATAGGGTGTTGGTGGTGCCAGCTCCACAGAGCACTGCTTTGGAAGGAAGGCTTATTACTTAGGCTATGGTGTCAGCCGGCTTGGGTGTGAGTCCAGGCGGGGGTCAACTACTAGTTTTAGTTTCCTCCTCTCTAGCATACGTACATATAATGAGATTGGCGTCCCTGGATTTTTGGGAGAATTGTTTGAGGTCATGCATGTAATGCTCAACCTTTAATAAGTATTAGTGACTGCTTTTGTACTAACTTATGGAATAGCGGAGGCCAGCCTCTTCACGCGGGCAGAGGATCTCAGCCCTCTCGCCTGCTCACCTCATCCCTACCCGCCTGTGGAGTCAGTTCTCTCTCTCCTGGGTCACTTCCACGAGCATCAGTTAGTTTGGTATTTGTCCCATGTTCTCATCATGCCGCTTCTCTGCCGGCCGCTGCCCAAGTTCTTTGCCTCTCTTGCAGCCAGACAACTTGCAGACCTGTCTGTGCTCACCGTATCCAATTCCCGGCTCCCATTTTTTTCCTAAGGCCCCTCCCTTCAGGTTCTCAGCCTCACTGCTCACCACAGCTGCTCTGGTCAAGGTCATGGGCCTCAGTCCTCCCTTCACTCTCCCGTCAGTAGTGTAGGACTTGGTCCCTCATTCGCTGTCTTGCTACCCTTACTCACTGGTGTCCAGGGCTCCCCACTCTCCCAGGCTTCCTCCTGTCTCACTCATCAGTCTTTTCCATCCCCTTGGCTGATTCCTCCTCTCCAACCTCGAAATGCTGTAGTGATCTCAGTCTTTTCCCCTCTATTCTTTTCTGTTTACGCTCCTTTGATGATCTCATCCTATCTCCTGGCCTGAAGTGCCATCTATAAGTCAACCACCCCCAAATTTCTCTCTTTAGCCCAGTGCCTCTCTGTACTTGAGCTTGTACATCCAACTGCCTCCTAGACGTCTCCACTGACCACATCTCAACACAGCTCTGCGGTTTCCTTTCCTTCTGCAGCGCCTGTGCCCCGAGCCTGTCTCAGTGGGACGGCAGCCTTCTGGTTGTCCACACTGTGGGGTCTCTCTGACTCTTCTGTCTCTCACACACCACGTCCTGTCTATCAACAAATTCTTTTGGCTCTATCTTCAAAATATATCTAGAATATGAGAGTATTATCCCCGTTATAGAGGAAGTGATAGGTGCAGCTCTGATTTGAACACAGGTCTGTTAAGCTCCAAAGATTTCACTGTTATTTTGCATTATTATATTTTTTATTTTCTATTTGCATAGTTTTTAAAAAAATTTTATTTTTGGCTGAGTTGGGTCTTCGTTGCTGCGTGCGGGCTTTCTCTAGTTGTGGCGAGCGGGCTTCTCATTGCAGTGGCTTCTCTGGTTGCGGAGCACGGGCTCTAGGTGCATGGGCTTCAGTAGTTGTGGTGCGTGGGCTTCAGTAGTTTGGGACATGGGCCCAGTAGTTGTGGCTCACGGGCTCTAGAGCACAGGCTCAGTAGTTGTGGCGCACGGGCTTAGTTGCTCCGGGGCGTGTGGGATCTTCCCAGACGAGGGCTTGAACCTGTGTCCCCTGCATTGGCAGGCGGATTCTCAACCACTGCACCACCAGGGAGGTACCTATTTGCATAATTTTTAAAATGTCACAGCTTAATGGGAGAGTAGGGAGACCATTCAGAACTAAAGGGCAGAAAAAGAATATTCCAGGGTATCTTCAGAATTCACTTCGTCTCCCTAGTTCAAGGAGATTTAAATCTAACTCATGTATTAGACTATGCTTTCTTTTGAACAAACCCAGGCCTTCAAGAAACAGGAGTTGAGAACCTCCTTCTCCAACTAGCTAATAAGCCGTAAGCTTCACTTTTGTTATGATGGAGCTCGGCTCTCAGAGCTGGTTCTGTCAGCCTGAGTGGATGGGGGAAACCTGACTGTCTCCAGTGACTGTTCAGTGTCTCTTGTGATCAGTCTTCATGCAAAATGAAAATTACCATTTATTTGTCCCTTTGTTGTCATGAATAACGTATGGATGCCTTGGCTCCTAGACAGCCCGCCCGTGGCTTAGTGTAACCATTAAATGATTTTGATTTTAGATATTTGATTTGGATTTGAATTTGTGGAAACATTTTGCTTGTCAATTTTTAAAAATGTCCATGAGGTATTTAAAAATTGTATCGCAATCGTGATTGATCTTCAACCTTAGAAGCAAAAATCAGACATGCAAGGATGATCATAAGTAGGTGAAATGGTGAATTTCAGTATTGATGTGTTTGGACATCAGCGCCCTCATCACAATAAACAAACAAAAAAAGCATCCAGTTTGGTAAAATTGGAGGTCCATCTGGTACTCTTTAGAAAGTATTACTTGTTAGTGGTTTAACGTTTGTATGGTAGTTTTCCTCCCAAGCTCTTTATTTCACAGATCCGAGCTTGTTACCCCCGATAACAGCTCACGAGTTGTATCCGTTTGCTCTGCCATTTTTCCTCGAAGGGAACTGAGACCCCTTTGGTTGTACAAGGTGATAAGCAGCATTGCTCAAAAAGCCAAAAATAGACTTGTGGGCTCCTGACTGAGACCAGGTGCTCTCCCCTGAGTTATTCTGCTTTCTTTGCTTTAAAAAATTATTAGTGCACAATACCGGATAAGTAATGACTGAGAGGAATCCTAGTTAGATCTATAAAAAGGCGCTTCCTAACCAAACCAAGTCAGCCATCCAAATAAACCCCTCTTGAGATGCTGGTATCAGCAGATGGGGTCCTCCTGCCGGCTGATGTGTTCTCACTGTCCCCCGTATCTGTCCCATCACTTCTGATGCTGGTACCAGGCTCATGTCCCCATATGCTTGGACCATTACAAGGATTAATCTCCCTTCGTCCTGTTCCTCTCCCTTTCCCCCACATCTTTTTCCAGATAGTTTCCAGATGAGTGCTCCATAACACTACTTTGTAAACTTCTTACTCAGCAGTTGTGTGGATGCCCTTTGCTTTTAGATGGGAGCCCTGGCCTTCACCTTGGTTTTCAGGACCACCCCCGCTTTTTTGCCCGTGGTGTTTCTCCAGGATCCCTTCCTGCTTCTTGCCAACCCCCATTCTAGCCAGATGGGTTCTCGCAGACTGCAGCCACTTTACATCCCTTTAGTCTTGTATTCTGTGTCCTGTTCCGGAAGTACCCTTCCCCTCCTCTTTGTTAGCCAGCCCAGCCCTTGCCTAGGGGCACTTCTCACTCATTGGTTGAATTTTGATTACAGGGCTGTGCTATGTCTTTGATACTCTTAAGCTTCTCCTGCGGGTTTACTCATGTCTCCACCTAGAAAGTAGGATCACTTCCTCGTATGGGATGCGGTATTAAATTTTTCTTAATCACATTATCAGGTTATTGCTGAGATTCTGTTATGACTAATAAATGTATAAATTTATATTTTAATGGTATATTGCTTTCTTGTATGCTTACTTGAAATCATATCATTTTAGTTTGGCTGTAAGGAAAAACAAATGTTTAAATTTAGCCAAAGATTTTGTGAAATGTAAAGTGACTTTGCTTTGAGAATGGGAAATGAAATCCACTTACTTAATAGAATATGAATATATAAATTATTTGTGTGTGTATATGTGTAAAACTTAGCTTTCATGAAGTCATTTTTGTGACAGTGTGTTGCTAAAAAAAACCCTCATAATCATTTTTTAATAGAATGCTTGAGGTGCTGGGTTTAGAGATTTATTTTGGGGAAGTAAAAGTGATCTGCTTGTAAATTTTGTTCCTGTTAAAAAAAGTAAAAGAAGACTCATATTTCGATTATGGAAACGCAGAGGCTGCATTAGTGTTTTTCTTTTTTTAAATGTTTTCTTCAGTACCCTATGATGTATGACTTGCCAGGTTCCTCTGATACCAGGAATCTTTAACAACCATAGTATGTATTATCATAATGTTTTAAATTTGGTAACTACAAATGCAATTCAGTTTGTATTTCATCGATATTCAAATTTTTCTTTCTTCTTGTTTAATGTGGAACTTCTGGTGTGTGCCATTCCTTATGAGAAATTGTTTTAGTTGTGAGCGGAGAAAGTCATTGGAGAGAAAATTAAGGCGACTCTAACATAGATCTTAATATAGCCCGTAAAGTTTTCATGAGGGTAATAAAGTGCATTTTGTATATGGAGAAATAAATATTAACAGTGAGGGGAGGAATTAGGGAGAAGCATACTAATTCATCTGAATTTTCTTAAGCACTAATATTATCTGGAAGAAAGACAAGGGTTCAAAAGATATATTCCTTAAGTTCACCCATCAGTAAACTTAGTATATTGAATTTAATTGTGAACTTATTAATCAAAGTATTAGTGTACTTACATGATAAATTAAAATTGAATTTTCAAGTTTTTTCCCCCCTTGGTTGTCTAATTTTACTGGGTTAAAATGTGAGTATCTGTATTTATTGAATAGAGTTTGATAAATCTTAGTTTTCATGAAATTACACGATAGTAGAAATGAATGATTAAAAATTCTTACAGAGTTTGTTAGAGAGTCTTCCTGTTACAGGATTCAGAGGATATGTGTGGTTTAAAGTTAAATTCAAAAAAATCCCTTAATTTTGTAACACAATACTTTTGATTTACGGGAACAAAGATTTCATCTGCTTATAAAAGCTGTATTAGTGGATGTTAGAGAATAACTCAATTAAAACATATCTCCTATAATGTGGTAAAGAAAAAATAAAATAAACCAAACAATGCATAGTGAACATTCTTTTCTCTATGAGGTTAATGCTTTGATTCATGGTCTACAAGTTGCTTAAGACTTCATTGTAATCTCCATGTTATTCTCAACCTTGCTTTTTTTATTTTTAAGGTGAGAGTTCTGAGTAATAATGTCCACACATTCACTTTATGCCGCTATTTAGAGAAAGTCAGCACGTATTTGCTGTGAGAATCACTGAAATTTTTTAGTGAGCATTTCGTGTTAGAGTTTTCCATGCTCCGTAATTCATAGGTGTTCAAGGCATTGGAAACAGTTAATTCCCTGAAGTTTAAACATATTCTCTGGTTGTGTAGGTAGGTTTGTTTGCTGCTCTAATATATATATATATATATATATATATATATATATATATAATAAATATATTTCTAATATATTTCCTTTAATTTTATGACTTTTTCCTCTTTTTATTCAGATAGTATTTCATCTCTGTCATTAGGAAATTGCTTCCCATTGCTTTATTCTGTTTATGCTGTTTTTCCTTTTAAATTCATCATTTGAACTTGGGAAACCGATTATTTCTGAAAAGGTTATTTGGACACTATTGGGTCAAGCCAGGTTTGCTGTAGGGGAGGGCCAGTGCCCACTCTGTGCTCACCCAGGTACCAGTTACAGATTTGTGAAAGGCTGGAGAGAAGAGGAAGGTCACCCATGCAGCCTTCACTCCGCAGCCGGGGATGTAACAAATATCATGAGGAAAATCTAGGCCCAACCTGCTCAGACCTCAGGAAGTAATTCACAGTATCCAAAATAGTCCCATTATTGTTAATTAATTAAATCAAAGCATGCTTAGTAGGACCCTGTAATCTCGAAAAGCGTTCCGTGTTGTGTTTTGGTCTGACTGAATGGCTTGTTGGTTTTTTGTTTTGTTTTGTTCTGTATTTTTGCAGATCATAACCTATTTTAATACTATGGCACCAGAATGAACAGAGGTACAGCTGACTCAGTAAACCTGCCATACTCGGAATAGACAAATTTGGGGAAGAACGGGGAATATGGAATATAAGATTATTCAGCTTTTTAAGACAAGGAATAACCCAATATTTTGCTTTTAAGCTAGTTGTTTCTCTCATGTCTTCATCAAGAAAATGTCCTTTTTTGGGTTCTAGGTTTTGCTGGTTTCTGTAGAGAACTAATTTTTCATCTCCTGAAAGTGTCTTTCCTGGGGCTTTGAAGTAAGAAAACCGGTCTGTAGGGTGGAACAGTGGTTGAGAGGGAAGTAGTCTCTCCCTGAACTATTTCTGATGGAAAAATATATTCTGCAGATTGGCATTTGAATTTGCTATTGCCAAAACTCCAGTAAAAATTTTCCACCAAGAACATCCAGTATGTTAAAGAGAAGAGCCTGAAAGAAGAAAATTAATACCATCCATAAAAAGAGTCAGTGGAACTGTGGCGTCTCGTGAATGAATGTGCTTCATAGACCTCTATCAGATCTTTTTATTTAGAGGAAAAATCCAAATGGTTGATGATGACTGTTTGGGATTATTTTGACACAACTTACCTAAAGAAACTTAAAAGTAATTATATTGCCAACAAGAATTTTGAAGGATAAAAGGTAAAGATAGTTAAAATACTTTTTCCCCCTCTTTGGTGTTCAGGTCTGTCTGGTAATTATATCTTAGGCTTTCTTCTCTCTCTTGTGGTCAGACAATAGCTATGTGTCATCTTGTACCTCACAGGGTTAAGGGACAACTTGTGTGTCCTGTATCTACCTCTTCTCCCCTTGCCTGTGTTCTTTGTCTCAGGAGCCCTTTGGAGACTCATAGTTTCCTTAGGAGGTTGCCTGGCAGTGACTGGAGAATGAGATAGCTACGCTGGAAAGAGCTATAAAAGGCTCTTCCTTCCCCAGCCCAGCCTTTTCCTGGTACTTAGGCCTTTTCTGTTCTTCACAATCCGGATGTGCATAGGATACGGTCCTGTTTTGTGAAGGACATACATCCTCTGTGTCCCAGAGGGTTGATCTTCCTTTCGGTTAGGGTCAGGTCTGAAGGGTCTTTTTAAGCTTCTGGTCTGTCTACCTCGCTAACAAATGAAAGAATTAGTCCTGTAACTAGGCTCAGCAGTCGTGTAGCGTTTTCAGGTTTTTTTTAGTTTTTTGTTCTTTGGCCACAATACAGCCTTCCGGTTAGCTGCAACTGTTTAATAAACCACCGTAAACTTAGTGGCGTGGAACAAAAACCGTTTTATTATGATCATGGATTCTTTGGGTCAGCAAATTGGACAGGACACATCAGGGATGGCTCACCTTTGCTCTCTGGTGTCTGAGGCCGCAACTTGGGAAGACGTGAATGGCAGGTGACTCAGAACCACTGGGGCAGAGGCTGGAGGGTCCCTGCCAACATGCCCCTCTTCGTCACATGTCAGCACCTTGATGGGGATAACGGGAGGTTGGGCTCAGCTGGGACTGTCCACGAGAGTGCCTACATGAGGCCTTTCCAACGTGGTGGTCTCAGGAGGTCGAATGTCCCCCAGAGAAAGCCTCCCAAAAGAACCAGGTGGAAGCTGCACGATCATGTGTGACCTAGCCTCAGATGTCACGGTGAGTCACTTGTGCTGCATTCTTTTAGTGACAAGTGAATCATCGGCTGGCCCAGATTCAGGGAGAGGGGAAGAGACCACTTCTTTTTTAAAAATTAATTAATTAATTAATTTATGGCTGTGCTGGGTCTTTGTTGCTGCGCGTGGGCTTTCTCTAGTTGTGTCGAGAGGGGACTACTTTGTTTTGCAGTGCGTGGGCTTCTCATTGCAGTGGCTTCTCTTGCTGCAGAGCACGGGCTCTAGGCGTGCGGGCTTCAGTAGTTGTGGCACGTGGGCTCAGTAGTTGTGGCTCGTGGGCTCTAGGGCACAGTCTCAGTAGTTGTGGCGCACGGGCTTAGTTGCTCCACGGCATGTGGGATCTTCCCCGACCAGGGCTCGAACCCACGTCCCCTGCATTGGCAGGCGGATTCTTAACCACTGCGCCACCGGGGAAGTCCGAGACTACTTCTTGATGGGGGAGAGGCGAGGTCTCATGGAAGCTGAGCATGGAGCATAAGGGACATTGTAGCTGTCACTTTGGGAACTTATGCAAAAGGGAAAACTGCATCTTGTTATTTGGATTCCATAATGCCAGATTTCTGTTTTCTTATATGAATCATTCAAATGTCTCATCATTTGAAATTTTAGCATTATGTAGAAAAATTTTGGATGATTGCCTGAATAGTCTCCTTTATATCTGTGTGTGTTAGAATCTGACACACAACTTCTGTATAACTGCAGAATCAGAGGCGGACTGTTCAACTCAGATTCAATTCATACCCTTAATCTGAGAAACTAAAATAAGATGACGAGATTGTGCCAGGTTACTATAGGGAGGGGCAAATTGTCACTGTGAACTTTACAATCAACAAGGCATTTCAACCAGAAGGATGGAAGGAGAGAAATGTTAAAACAGTGGAATTTTTTTGTCTTTCTGGATAAAGTATGACAACTCCCCTTACCTCTAATGGCTGTGCTTATTCTAGACATCGTGTCACAGAGAGACGCATACTGGGGCTTTAGCAACAGCCTTGTATTACCTTAGTAGTGAAGGTAATGGGGCAGAATTATGTTCCACAAAGTACAGAGTACAGAATCATGGCTTTGTGTTGGAGGCAAAAGACTAAGCTAATGTAACAACCTGGCAACTTACTTCACCTCAGTGGGTCTCAGATTTGTCATATGTAAAGTGAAGGGTGGAGATCTATCTGTAGAATGCTTTGACTTTATTGTTCTTGCACTTACATAGCACTGGAATATGGCAGTTATATGGCAGGTCAAAGTTAATATTAAATTCAGAAGTACAAGGGTCATTCAGTCAAGTTCCAGAAAGTTATTGAATCCTTATCACTTAACTCTTGGCAACATATATAAACTTTTATTAAGTAATCCCAAAAGTTAAATAGAAATACTATGGGAAAACTCTGGATTAGGTCAATTGTTTAAAAAGATATGGATGTCATTCTTACATTTGAGTACTTATGAATCATTATAGATATGAAGTATTCTAGTTGAATTTTTTTTTTTTTTTTTGCGGTACATGGGCCTCTCACTGTTGTGGCCTCTCCTGTTGCGGAGCACAGGCTCCGGACACGCAGGCTCAGTGACCATGGCTCACGGGCCCAGCCGCTCCGTGGCATGTGGGATCTTCCCGGACCGGGGCACGAACCCATGTCCCGTGCATCGGCAGGCGGACTCTCAACCACTGCGCCACCAGGGAAGCCCTCTAGTTGAAATTTTTTGTTTTATTCCTTTGAACCAAAAACCTGAACTCAGTCACTTGGAGCCAAAATTTCAATTCCTAAAAAACAGTTTAATAGGAAATAGTGCAGTCAAGTTTCTGTGGCTTGTTTTGTTTTTCTGGGCTTTAACAGTGCCTTTATGTATATACAAGTAACTACTTTGAAGTCTAGGCACTGCATTGTTTTTATAGTGTTTGGTTATGTGATTTTAGGAATTTGTCCATTTTGCCTAAGTTTTCAAATTTATTGACAAAATATTCATCATATTCTCTCACCTTTCTACAACCCCCTGGGTCTGTAGTCATGTCCTTCTTTTCATTACTAGTATTGTTTATTTGTTCTTTCTTTTTTCTTGATCAGGCTTGCCCGTGGTTTATCAGTTTCATATTTTTTTTCAAAAACCAACTTGTGGCTTTGTTGATCTTCTCTATTGCTCTGTTGTATCCCTTTTCTGTTTCATTAATTTCTGCTTTTATTTTTATTACGTCCTTTATCCTTATTATTTCTTTTTCTTTGCTATTTTTCTGATTTTAAAGTTATATGTTTGGTTTTTTAATGTTTAGCCTTCCTTTAGGGTGTTAATTCTGTGGCTTGTGTAGTTGGCTTACAGGAAATATGGACGTTTTATGACTGACCTTTTTTGGAGTGTGGTGGGGGTGGGCATCTGTTTTCCTACAAGTGCTTCCCTGAGAGTAAGGAAGAGTCACCCTAGGTAGCAGCACATGAATAAGTGTCCATTCCAGGGAATCCTCATTGCAAAGATCATGTGAATATGGACTTCAAAATGGTATTTTCTGGCAGCTGTGGCATAAAAATAAGCAAAGCAATTGAAAATTCATTCAAATTATAAAATAACTCATACCATATATATAGCATCTGCCTAAAATTTAATCACCAGAATATGCTCTTGCCAACCAACCCAACTGTTTTTTCCTCACTGCTTCTGTGGGTAAAAAAAATCAATGAGGCAAAGAGCCTGTGTGTTTTTAGACAAATTAAAAGAATTTTTCCGTAGTGTTTTGTTAATGGTACTGTTTGTAGTTTTGTTACTTTATTGTCTGTAAAATTCTTCCATGTTGTATCAGGGAAATGTGGCCACAGATACTGGAATCACTCGATAGATTCCAGAAAGGGTCCTTGTTCAGAAGGCTAGTGAGGAAATTACTTCTTGGCTTTAGAATATCACTTAACTTTTTAAAACTGTGTTTATTACATATACTGTTAAATCCTTGTATATTTTTCTTCTTTAATAGATGATATGACATAACATTGTATTCACCCCTAGAATATTCCACATAAATATAAGTTAATTTTATTATTTAATATGAGTATGTAATAAACTTCTATTTATTGAGAATCTAAACCACTAGAAAGATCAATCCAAAATTAAAAAGTATGTATGTAGGTAACAGAGAGAGAGTAAGAAAGCAAGAAAGCAAGTGCTTTGATACTTGTAAGTGGCTCTTGCACTCTGGCTTAGCTATTTGTGGGGTAGAGAGGGGCCAGCCTTCTGTGGAGGACATGCCCACATACGCAGGAGTGGCAGTGCTTGTGTGGGGTTTTTATTTATTTTAAAACTAGATTTACTTCTCATTTAACCAGAGGCCACCCAGTTCCTCAAATCTATGGAAAAAAAATAGTTTACTGTATTGATAACCATTGTATTATAACCACTACTAAATGGGAATACAGTAAAACATTTTGAATATTAATTCCACAGCATCAAGTCATAATCTATAAATATGTTTTTAGTTATCCCACATTTATAGTTTTCCTTTGTCCTTGCCACTTGGAAGAAATTTAGTATGTGGTATCTGCCATTAAAATGATATCAATTATATCTCACCTTCAATTAAAGTTTGAATTAGGAATTTCATTCAGAAGGACAGAACAGATCAAAACCATAAAAAGAAGTGCTTCACATTTTGACTTAAAAGCATCTTTAAGCATTATGTACTTTATTTTATTTGCGGATCTAGCCCATATGGTAAATTTCTCCAAGGGCAGGAGACCAGGTCCTCTGCTTCTTATGTATGTGTTTTTAGCAACAAATACCTGCTACCTGGTAAGTAGGGAGATGCTAGTCAGCTATTTTAATCATATCTTTAAAAATGGACCATTCCAGAACGAAGTTGCCTTTGTAGAGAATCTTTCTTTAAAATGATAACCCAAGTGGATTGTTTTATTTTTAACTTAATCATCTGCCTTTATCAAAAAAAAAAAAAAAGCTTTAAGTAAAGTGACCAAGGGGTAAAGTACTGATGTATTGGAAAGATCATTTACCTGCTTAATGGCAAATTGTGAATTGGTGATTCTCATACCCATTCTTGACAAGCTGATGAAATCTAGTAAGTGGTAAGATCATTGAACACAGGAGCCGAGAACAATCTTTTGAGGAAAACAGCATCTGGATTTCCCTGAGAGGAGATCCTGTTTCACTAGGCTTTCAGAATTCTTCAAAGCCCGGGTGAGGATGTGGATGAGAAAAGCAGGAGATGTATCGCCACCTGTATTTTAGAAAAATGTGATGTCAACTTTGAAAGGACAAGGTTCTAAATTCCCAGAACATCACTATTCATTTTTATATACAAGTGCAAAAATGTTTTCTAAAGACAGGTGCAGATCATTTTAGTATGATCTTTACTATTGCCCCTTTCTATTAAATAGGCAATCATGAAGACAGAATTTGGTTATGAAAGGTCTAAATAGAAATACAGTCTCCTTAAGTAAGAACACAGGAAATATTAAGATAGCTGCGTGGAAGAATCTCATCCAAGAAACTGGTAGTTGTGGGAAAAACGAAAGTTGAAGATGCTTTGATTTTAGTAGGTTGGTTGAGTTATACATGTTTTTAGCAGGACCAAAAAAAAAAAAAAAGAGAGAGAGTTGCATGCAATTATTTAAAAAGGATATGATACAACAAAAGCTGTTTTTAATCTGTGGCAGGGTAGAGGAAATTTTATGCTTTTTAATAATTATGAACTTTTAAAATTAATTCCTGCGAAGTAGAATCTTTACTGCTAAAATTTGACTCTGCAGTTTTTGTTATGTTAAAACTTATTCAGGCAGAATTTTGGTGTTCAGAATTTAGCACTGCAATTCAGAGTTTGTAATAGAAATCAAACCTATTTTAAGCATATAACCCCCCTCAAAACTTTAAAGCAATTGTGAAATTTCAAAATGGTCTAAAAATGGGAATTGTAAAGATTTGAAATCTTTTCATGCATTTTTCACTGGATGGAACTTCCTTTTTTTTTCTTCTTTTTTTTTTTTTTTTTTCGGTACGCAGGCCTCTCACTGTTGTGGCCTCTCCCATTGTGGAGCACAGGCTCCGGATGCGCAGGCTCAGCGGCCATGGCTCACGGGCCCAGCCACTCTGCGGCATGTGGGATCTTCCCGGACCAGGGCACGAACCCGTGTCCCCTGCATCGGCAGGCGGACTCTCAACCACTGCGCCACCAGGGAATCCCTGGATGGAACTTTCTTTGCTAATGCATTGTGTCTCTTAACTGTCATAAAACGTTACTTTCTTTGTCAAAAGAAATCATTCCTAAGATCTTCTAGTGCCACCAAATATGGCTATGAATGAGACCACATTTGGGTAATTAATCTTCCTATGCATGTATGTGTTAATAGTGCAATGTGTTTAACAGAGGGCTTAGCAATTATGGTATTAGGGTACTATTGAAATATATCCTACTTGATCATGGAGTATGATTCTTTTTATGTGTTGTTGGATTCGGTTTGCTGATATTTTGTTGACGATTTTTGCATCTATATTCATCAAAGATATTGGCCTGTAATTTTCTTTTTTTGTAGTGCCTTTCTCTGGTTTTGGTATCAGGGTGATAGTGGCTTCATGGAATAACTTTGGGAGTGTTCTCTCCTCTTCAGTCTTTTGGAAGAGTTTGAGAAGGATTTGTATAAATTCTTCTTTGTACGTTTGATAGAATTCCCCAGTGAAGCCATCCAGTCCTGGACTTCTTTTGCAGGGAGTTTTTAAAATTACAGATTCTATTTCACTTCTAGTGATCAGACTGCTTAAATTATCTGTTTCTTCTTGACTCAGGTTTGGCAGGCTGTATGTTTCTAGAAACTTGTCCATTTCTTCTAGGCTGTCCAATTTTTTGCATATAACTGTGCATAGTATTTTCTTATGATTTTTTGTATTTCTGTGGTATCGATTGTTATTTCTCCCCTTTCATTTCTTATTTTGTTTATTTGGGTCCTGTCTCTTTTCTTCAAGAGGTTATCGTATTTTGTATACGGTGTGAGGGAGTGTTCTACCTTCACTGATTTACATGAGGCTGTCTAGCTTTCCCAACACCACTTGTTGAAGTGACTGTCTTTGTTGAAGTTTAATTGACCATAGGTGTGTGGGTTTATTTCTGGGCTCTCTGTTCTGTTCCATTGATCCATATGTCTGTTTTTGTGCCAATATCATGCTTTTTGGATTACTGTAGCTTTGTAGTAGTGAAGTGTGGGAGGGTATGGTATGCTTCCAGCTTTGTTTTTTCCCTCAGGATTGCTTTGGCAATTCTGGGTCTTTTATGGTTCCATGTAAATTTTAGGATTATTCATCCTATTTCTGTGAAAAATGTCATGGGTAATTTGATAGAGATCGCATTAAATCTGTAGATTGCTTTGGGTGGTATGACCATTTTAACAATATTAATTCTTTCAATCCAAGAGTATGGATATCCTTCCATTTCTTAAAAATCTTCTTCAATTTCCTTTATCAGTGTTTTCTAGTTCTCAGTATATAGGTCTTTCACCTCCTTAGGTAGATTTATTCCTAGGTGTTTTATTTTTATGATGTGATTTTAAACAGGATTTTTTTTTTTTTACTTCCTGATATTTCACTGTTATTGTAAAGAAATGCAACAGATTTCTGTGTCTTAGTCTTGTATCTTGCTACCTTGCTGAATTCATTTATCAGTTCTAATAGTTTTTGTGTGGTATCTAGGGTTTTCTATATAGAGTATCATGTCATCTGCATATAATGACAATTTTACCTCTTCCCTTCCAATTTGGATACCTTTTGTTTCTTTTTCTTGTCTGATTGCTGTGGCTAGGACTTCCAATACTATGTTGAAAAGAAGTAGTGAGAGAGGGCATCTTTGTCTTGTTCCAGAATTTAGTGGAAAAGCCTTCAGCTTTTCACCATTGGGGTATTATATTAGCTGTGGGTTTGTCATAAATGGCTTTTATTATGTTGAACTATGTTCCCTCTACACCCACTTAGGTAAGAGTCTTTATCATGAATGGATGTTGAATTTTGCCAAAGGCTTTTTCTGCATCTATTGAGATGATCCTCTGATTTTTGTCTTTTCTTTTGTTGATGTGATGTATCACATTGATTGATTTGCATGTGTTGAACCATTCTTGTGACCCTGGAATGAATTCAATTTGATTTCTTCAAGAGATATCATACTGAGTGGAGTCAGTCAGACAAAGACAAATATTATATGATATCACTTATATGTGGAGTCTAAAAAATAATACAATTGAATTTATTTACAAAATAGGAACAGACCCATAGACATAGAAAACAAACTTATGGTTACCAAAGGGGAAAGGGGTAAGAGATAAATTAGGAGTATGAGATTAACAGATAGAAGCCACTATATATAAAACAGACAAATAGCAAGGATTTACTGTATAGCACAGGGAACAATATTCAATGTCTTGTAATAACCTATAATAGAAAAGAACCTGAAAACAAAATGTGTATAACTGACTCACTTTTCTATACATCTGAAACTAACACAATATTGTGAAACAACTATACTTCAAATTAAAAAAAAGAAATATATCCTGAAGGTATATTTCTGTCAATAGAAAAATCATAATTGGCAATAGGCAAGTGAAACATTCCATCTTTGAATGGGCACAGAATCTTTTCTTAACCCATGATAATTAAAATGAAAATATTATATTTTAGGGAAAAATAATCTTTTAGAGACAGGTAAATATGCTACCTCAAAAAGAAGTAAAGTACAGGGTTTAATTGAAGATAATCTCTCTCTCATCCCTCCTCCATCAGGGCATCCATTAATACTTTGGACAAACAAAAAGCTTCTAGAATTTATATAATTTCTAAATCAGTAATGTTCAATGCACACCTTTATATGTGTATTTTATTATTTGATTGATGACGGTCTTGCCCACTGGCCCAAGAACCCTCTAGTGCAGAGATAATCTCTGATTTTATTCATCTTTGTGTCCCTAGCACTAGGCCTGGTGCCTGGCTCATAGTAGGTTCTGAAGAAACATTTGCAGAATAAATGAACAAACACAGAGGCTGTTAGATGAAGACTATAGAGTGTAGACCTATACTGCTTGAATCATCTAAACCTTTAAATTGAGTTAAGTAGAATAATGGAGTTACAGGAAAGTCTCCTGAGTTTTAGCTTTAGTTTTTATGGCTTACTTAGAAAATACCAAAAACCAGATTCTCTAGGACCCATCTCTTTAATAATTTCCAGCTGGACCTGTCAGGACAAATTTTTTTTTCCTTGTATTTAAATGAATACAAAGTGCTCTTATGTCATTTAATATCTTTAACAAAAAGAGTGAAATCTAAAGTAGAAGGCTAGAATTTTAGCATTCTAGGCTTTGGGACTGTCAGCTGTATGAGGAAATCAACTTTTCTACAACCCACTGTCAGCCTCTGATTGTCTGTGCCAGTTAAGGGTCATTGGCATGAAGGGAGGAGGATAGATTCCATACCCCACCCCGCCCCACCCCGCCAATCCCCAGCTCTGTAATGGTCACTGCTGTTTCTAGTCGTTGGGTGGAGTGTCATTTACCAGCCTTGCTCAGTGTACGTCAGTGACTGGGAGTAACCGTGATAATAGGTATTAGAAGATACCTCTAGGTCAGAATTTCAGATTTTATTCAGCTATATTTCATGTATATGGAATTTAAATCTACAGAGCTACAGAGCTTTTTTTTTTTCCTGTGAATGACCTAAGTCATTATGGTTAATCAGCATGTCCACTTAAAATTCCAAAATCCTGTTGGTACACATATTTGTCTGAGTCAATTCAAGTTATAAACATGAGCTTACTGTTTATTTTGTTTATTGCAGTTATCCAATCTGCTTTTTTATTGGGATGTAATTCACATAATGTAAAATACACCCTTTTAAAGTGTACAATTTATTGGTTCTTAGTATATTCACAGTTGTGCAACCATCACCACTATCTAATTCCAAAACATTTTCATCTCCCCAGAAAGAAGCACCTTGCCGATCAGCAGCCACTACTAGCCCTGGCAGCCACTGATTTACTTTCTATCTCTTTGAATTTGCCTGTTCTGGACCGTTCATATAAATGGAATCATACAATACGTGGTCTTTTGCCACTGGCTTTTTTTTACTTAAGCAGAATGTTTTCAAAGTTCTTTCATGTTATAGCACGTAGTATTAGTACTTCGTTACTTTTTTATGGCTGAATAATATTCCATTGTATGGATCTGCCACGCTTTGTCCACTTATTAGTTGATGGACATGTGGGTTCTCTTCACCTTTTGGCTATTATGAATAATGCTGCTATGAAAACTTGTGTGCAGTTTTTGTGTGGACAGTTGTTTTCATTTCTCTTTGGCTGTATACTTAGGTGTGGAATTGATGGGTCAGATGGTAAATCTATGTTTAATTTTTTTGAGGAACCACCAGATGTTTTCTAAAGCAATCCTGTCTGCTTTTCAGGTGACTGTTTCCAGTTCACAAAACAAAAAAGTTGGTCATATTTGCTGTCAGTTCTATGAACTAAATGTTTCAAATGCTAACAACTTACAGGGAGAGTGTCTGCATGAAAACAGTTAAAATTATTCTCTTTCGATCACTCTCTTCATTTAGGATGTCTAAACGTTACTGCCATGCCCATCAGAATTAAGTCTTTTGCTGATTCTTCATGATAGCTGACATTTCTGCTTGCGTAGCTTTGAATTACTCAAAAACAGACAAAACAAGGCCTATTATTCATAAAATCAAATACTCTAGAATCAGACACATGTGAGGACTGGCTCTTTTGTTAGGTTCCTAGCAAATGTCACCTTGGGGAATAATTCCCTTTCTTGAACCTCAGTTTCCCCCTTCTGTAAAATGGGGTTGATAATAGTATCTATTTCTAGGTGTTCCTGTAAGTATGAGAATGAGATCATGTGTGAAAAGCACTTGCCTGGCAATTCCCAAGTGCTCAATAAATGTTAACCATTGTAAAACTTATTATTACTATTATGTGATTATTTAACTGCAAAGATTTTCTTTAGAAGAATAAATTAAATAATATTTTAAAATACTCTCTGAAACTACTTGGGGATGAATCTTGCTTTACTATCGTGATCAGATTTTCATTCTAGCAAACAAAATAATTTATACTCAAAAACTTTTTAAGGTGAGGGAAGAATGGGGGGGGCAGCTGAAAAAAATCCGTTTGAAATTGCTCTTTGGTAGTTATTCATTTTGTCCTTCGATGTATGTAAAATTAAAGCAATTTGTTTTTCCTTTTCCTTCTTTCCTGAAGCAAATAAAATTTAGAAGCAGAGAAATTTTTTTTTAGCTAAAATGACATATTAAAGTCATCATTCCTTTTTGCACTACTTTAAAGTTATTCTTTAAGACAGAACAGGGTAGATCCTTCACAGAATGTTTACAAGACATTTGATTGCACAATAGGTTGTCAGCTGTCACATTTCTCTTTAATTTTGCTTTACTTGTTTTAGTAAGTAACCAAAGTGATTTTTCCAGTTATTGCCCCATCACGTAATGCTACTAGTATAGTGCAAATAAAATATTGACAAAATGCACAAATTGAACATACACATGTGAAGTAAACAGTTGAAGACATAAATGAAAATGGCCAGGAATTGTTGGTGAACATTTTGATCAAACCCTATTTGTCAATTTGAAAGGAATGCATCTTTGCCCAGGCTCTGTTCTAAATGGGATGTCCCATTATCTCCATGTGAAGCATCTTCGTATGTTTCTGTGGCTCAGTAGCATCAGCAGTTTTAGAGCTGGAAGGGACCTGGATAATAAAGATCAGTCTAGTTCAGGGTTTCTCAGCCCGGGCACCATAAACAATTGGGGCTGATCATTCTTTGTGTCCTGTGCATTGCAGGGTGTTGAACAGCATCCCTGGTCTCTACCCACTAGATGTCAGGACCACCTCTGCCCCTGCCCCCCACCCCTTTGTGACAATTAAAAATGTCTCCAGACTTTGCCAAGTGTCCTCTGGGGGCAAAATTGCTCCCCGTTGAGAATCACTGGTCTAGTATTTGCCAAAGCATGTACACCACTCACTCCGGAGGGTCTGAGACACTCCAGGAAAAGAAGATTCTGTGGTCAAGTGAGTTTGGGAGATCCTTATTTAAACAACAACAAAAGATTGTCAGAGCTCTCACCGTGCTCTCTGATGGTGAGAGGGGGACATGCAGAATGTCTCAGCTTATTTGACCACGGACCCTTTTGGAAGGGCAGCCTGCAGGATGTAACGTAACACTCTTCTGTGCCCCTGATTCATTGCTGTCATTTTCCAGGTGAGGACGCTGAGGTCCAGGGAGGTTACCTGCCTGGCCAAAGGCTCTGTGGCTCCGTGTTAATTAATTTCATAATCACTGAGTGAGCACTTATTGCACGCTAGCCCAGTGCTAGGCCCCGGGGACAGCCATAGTACTCAGGATAGGCAGAGACCTGGCAACTACAGCATGGGGTGGTCAGGGCGAGGAAGGAGGCTGTGCAGGATGCCAGGAGAGCCCAGGAAGGACCTAATTCAGGTAGTGGGGAGGAGCTGAGGTCCCCGTGGACACATTAACCCTGAGACATCTGTGAGGGTGACAGTGGGCCAGCTGGAGAGACCAGTCAGTAGCCTGGCCAGAGAGACAGGTTATGATTTCTGTGCATAATAATTGAGGCCAGAAACTGGATGAGAGCACCCCAGGGATGAGGAACCAAGGATAGAGCCTGGGGGACATCAGTGTTTAAGAGGCCCCAGCCAAGAGCAGCCCCAAATGGAGACCAAAGGAGGGAGGAGAAAACACAGAGACAGGCAGCTTGTAAAATGTCCTTCATCGACTTGTAGTGAAGATGAAATAAAGTCCGCACGGTATGGAGGGTCATAGGTGGCGTATAAGAAGTGCTCAGTAGACCGGTGATGCCATCGTTGTGATTATCAAATAAGACAGGACCCAGAAACCCCTCTTGCAACCAGTATCGTGGAGGTTGTGGGTGGCCTTGGTAAACATCCATTTCAACGAGTGACAGGTTGAGGGGTGAGTAGGAGGTTAAAAAGTAGGGGCTGGAGTTCAGAAAATTTCTCAGGATTAGTGGTGAATGGTTTGGTGAGGTGGATTTTTGAGGACGGGTGGAGAGGCTTGAGCACATTTAAATGCTGAGGGTTAGGGTTAGGAGAGCCAGGGGATGGGAATGGAGCCAGGGGAGACCTGCCTTTTGTCAGGATTCACGTCGGGGCATCTAGATAGATCTGGGATGAGATGTGTAGGTTCCTGAAAATCATGGTGTACTGCACCATAAAGATAACATTTCCAAATCCAGAAAAGGCTCCTGAGAAGAAAGGCGGGACGCAGAGCAGCTTGATAAAGTCATCAGACACGCGGGTGCAGACTCACTTTGTAGTCTTGCTTAACTTTAGAAAAGAGCCTCTCAAATCTCACCCTGTTGAACTGCAGCCATCGGCTCTTTCCTTCTGGTTCCTCATTGCACAGATATGACTGCCAGCATTTCCTCCTGCTCTGGTGGCCGTTGATGTGTTTTTCTGACCAGGGAACGTGGACCTTTCCTCCTTCCCGGTCTCCTCTCCTGGGCAGGAGGAATCTGCACCATCCCCGAATCTTGGGGGAGTGGGGAAGCCCAGTCCTCCCAAAACTTAAAGGGAGGAGAATGCACTCTCCTTCCTGACATGGGGGCTTCTTGAGCGGAAGGGGGCTGCTTCCTGCTTGAGCCTAGAAGGAGCGAGGGGATGGCTGCTGTGCGTTCCAGCGTCTGTGTGGTGCCTACAGGTGACCTGGGCTGTGTGTCCAAGCTTCTCCCAGACCCTCCAGGGGAGCTCTTAGGAGGCCTCTCTTTACAGATGGAGATGTATCCTAGGAGGTCATTCACCCAAGGATGCGGAAGAGTCACGTGACCCTTGGTTCAGATTGTGTTCTCCCAGCCAGAATGCACCTGGTGTGTCTTCTCTCCTAGAACCTAGAACAGGCTCTTCAGAGGTAAACACCCCTAGTTGATTGCCTTTTCTTTTAGTCTAAAAAGGAATGTGGGTTAGAGGATGCTTTTGATGATTTCTCCATTTAACTTGAGGAAGTAACCTCATGGGTTCCTACTCTTGTTTTTCTCATTTTGAAGACAGGCAGGATTTCCCGAGTGGCTGGAACACCCAAATCTGTGGGAGCGCTCCATGGGCATTGGTGCTCGTGGCTGAGAGCAGGCAGTGGCCCTCCCCTCACTGTGGGAAGAGCCAGCACTGGGAACAGCTGTGTTTGAAAGTCTCCTAATTGTTATTTATTCTGTCTGTAGATCTACAGTCCCACAAATGTATGAATAGGACCTTTGCTGATCATCTCTCTTTGTTTTGATCAGAACTGCTATAAATAAGAAAGCCATGGTGTACTGTTTTCTGAAACTCCAGGGCTTTCACCACAAGTCAGTGTTTTTTCTTTTGATGCAGCCTTCTTCAGCCCTCTGTTCATTTCTAAGAAATTGAACCAAGAATGGTAAACAAGTGATACTTCTGTAAGCTCCCTGAGGGACTATCCTCAGATCTGTGAACCCCATCACTCCTCTAAACTTGAGTGGTTTATTTTCTTAAGCCTCATGGAATCTCTTACAGCATCTGGAGTTCACCATGTCCCAGATACTATTCATGATTTTCTCCTTATGTCTGCTTCTCCTGCAATAGTTCCTATGGCATTCCTAATGGCTTTTTTTTTTTTTATGACCCGAGCAAGAAACCTTGGAGCCACCTTTGTCTCCTTTTTTGCTTACCTCCTGTGTACATTTGATCACCCCATGCTCTGAGATGTCTCTCTGTGCTTTTTTCTCTGTCAGTGCAGATGGTAGAGGAGGGCCCATATCGTTCTTCTTCTGCTTGGAATTCTCTTCTTCCCAGCCGGTTCCCATTCCTCTGCCAGATGCTACCACCTCAGCAGAACCCTCCCGCCACAACCCCCTTCCCAGAAGATGCATTAATTCCCTTCTTTCTCTGGATTGCCATGTAATTTTTTTACTCTAATACTCATGAAATTATTTAGTCATTTTTTATTTGCAGGTCTGGCTCTTCTGCTAGATGATGAGATTTTTGAGCATAGGGACCCTTTTGGTGCTTCGATCGGTGTCTGGCACACGTTGGCACAAAAACTAGTGGCTAAGTTTAATTGACTTGAATTTAGAAAAAGATATATGGAATAGAAAAGGAAGGAAAAAAGAGCTTTTCCTTTAACTTTCCCTTGGTACAGCCAACACGGCGGGACAACAGGGTAGGCTGATTTCCTCTTGATTAGTATCGTGTTACAGATCCAGTCTATAACTAATAAGTTGTGGCTCATACCTCAGATATGTTTTTCCTACATCTTAAAGATTTTCCTTTTCCCTAAATGATGCTTATTATTTCTTGTTTGATCTCTTTTTAGTCTTTTTTTTTTTCTCTCTTTTCTCCCCATTTGCTTCTCTTACTTAGATAAAACCAAAGAAAAGTTCCATCGCTATAAAAGCAGTTTAAATAGAGACGTTCTATATGGGCAAATAGAATAACCTGGTCGAGATATCAGTGTTCCGTCAAAAGACATTTTAATTAACATTGACATTGTTGACAGTAAGGAACAGAAAAGAAAACCTCACCAATAGTATTTATAAAGGAAAGTCGTTGGTCTCAGAACTTGAGGGCCCAGGTTCAGTCCTGTTTTTGACACTTAGTACCTGAGTGACCCAGGCAAGGCTACAGTGTCTTTTAGGTTCAGTTTTCTCCTCTGCAAAATGAGAATAATAATATCTACCTGACATTGGTGGGAATGTAAATTGGTACAACCACTATGGAGAACAGTATGGAGGTTCCTTAAAAAACTTAAAATAGAACTACCATATGATCCACGGGACTTCCCTGGTGGTCCAGTGGTAAAGAATCTGCCTTCCAATGCAGGGGACGCGGGTTCGATCCCTGGTCAGGGAACTAAGATCCCACATGCCGCGGGGCAACAAAGCCCATGTGCTGCAACTACTGAGCTTGCACGCCTCAACTAGAGAGGCTGCATGCCACAAACTACAGAGCCCACGTGCTCTGGAACTCACGTGCCACAACTACAGAGTCCATGCACCCTGGAGCCTGTGCCCCACAACTAGAGAGAGAAAACCTGCAAGTTACAACTAGAGAGAAGACCGTGCACCACAATTAAAACACGGCACAGCCAAAAATAAAGAAAATAAAATAAAAAAATTATAAAGAAATCTTAAAGAAAAAAAAAAAAGAATTACCATATGATCCAGCAATCCCACTCCTGGGCATATATATCCGGAGAAAACCATAATCCGAAAGGATACGTGCACCCCAATGTTCATTGTAGCGCTGTTTACAGTAGGCAAGACATGGAAGCAACCTAAATGCCTATCAACAAAGGAATGGATAAAGAAGGTGTGGTACATATATAATACAATGGACTATTACTCAGTCATAAAAAAGAATGAAATAATGCCAGCAATATGGATGGACCTAGAGATTATCATACTAAGTAAAGTAAGTCAGACAAAGACAAGTATCATATGATATCAGTCATCTGCGGAATCTAATTTAAAAAGATACAAACTTATTTACAAAACAGAAACAGACTTACAGATATCAAAAACAAACTTTATGTTTACCAAAGGGGAAACGTGGAGGGGAGGGATACATCAGGAGCTTGGGCTCAACATATACACACTACTATATATGAGATAGATAACCAACAAGGACATACTGTACAGCATGGGGAACTCTACTCAATATTCTGTGATAACCTATATGAGAAAAGAATCTAAAAAAGAATGAATACATGTATGCATATAACTGAATCACTTTGCTGTACACCTGAAAGTAACAACATTGTAAATCAGCGATACTCCAATAAAATTAAAGTATTAAAAAAAAATACCTACCCCCCAAAGTTATGTCAAAGATTCAGTGAGTTATTGGATATGAGAGCATCTTCTATGGGGTGAGACATAGAGTAAGTTCTGACACAGAATAAGCTCTCACTCAATTTTTAGTTTGATTTGAATTTATATATATTTGTTAGACCTGGATTTGACAGTCATCGTACTAGTTAGTTTACATACTATCAGCTGTACGCATATGTGATGTCTCAAGGACTAAGTTTTCAAAATCTGTCTTTATGTCAGGTTCGTAACATCCTCTTTTTGGTAACAACAACTAATGAATATCATTTCCACTGATGGTGTCATAAGACAACTGGACTGAATTTTTCCTTCTCATTTAAGAATTTTCGTAATACTCCTTATTTCCCTCCCATGTTTGGATAATATTGAATTAAAGGAGTCTTTTTTTTAAACTTGGTAATTAAATTTAGCAGTTTTGTTTTAGAGGTATTTGTTTTCATATTGGTAGGAAGACAAGAAGTAAGATGTTCCATGGTTATCGTTATTTTGTTTGGAGTTTCTGCTGAATTTTCTCTCCATTGCAATCCTCCATTGGGAAAGGGCCTTCTCTCCATAGCCATATGCTGGTCACATGGAGAGAGCATGGTACCCGGTTGGCACTGGGATTTACACAGGAGATCCAGAACGTATTTCTCCCTTGCACACATCTTTAAGATGTAGGAAAAACATATCTGAGGTATAAGCCACAACTTATTAGTTATAGACTGGATCTGTAACACGATACTAATCAAGAGGAAATCAGCCTACCCTGTTGTCCTGCCGTGTTGGCTGTACCAAGGGAAAGGAAAAGGAAAGCCTCTTTTTTTCTTCCTTTTCTTGTTTTCTTTAGTCTCTCCATTCATGTTTTCTTTAGTTTACCCATTCATTTTCTTTGTAGTAATATGGGCCCCAGAAGCAGAATTTGTAGGGTGTGCTGTTTGGCTGACAAATGCAGAGTGTTGCTTTTCCTTCAAGGCTGATTTCAGCACCATTTACTGGGGGGAAAGCGTCCTAGCGCCACAGGCCTCTGGTGAGATGGGTGCCTTTGCCGTTGTTATACAGCGGGGTGTTTTGCATTGTCTGCTCCTCAGGACGGTCTGGGGTGAGCACTGAGAAAGAGGGGTGGAGCAGATGGAGGAAAGAAGGCACTAGCCGGCTCCTGAGACGCCCCTAGGTGACCTGGCAAGGAAGCTGTGCCACTGCTGCCACCTGGCAGCCTTGTTCAAGGGCACTGGGAGTTGTAAGGGGGGGGGTTTGGGGGGAAAAGGGGGTGTTAAAATTAGCCTTTGTGCTTTGTCAGACATTCACACCTGCTTAGTTAAGTAAAACTCCAGAGTAAGCTGTCATTGAAATGCATAGTAGACTAACGAGGCTGAACAGTGAGAGATTTATAGAGTGAAGTCTGTCTCCCCATCCTGGCCGCTGACAGACACCCAGTTTTCCTCCGCACAGGTGGGTTCTCCCAGGGATATTCTGTGCATAAGCCGGCACACATATGCACGTGCCTGCCCTTTTTAGACACGTAGAAGACTGTTACATTATTGTTCATTGCTTTGCTTTTTTCCACTTTATACTATTTCCCGACGTTTTCGAGTGAATGTGTGTGTAAAGACTTTCTCACTCTCGTGGCGGTACCATCCTCCGCTGTGTTGACGGATACTTTATTTAATCAGTTAACTCGTGAGGGACATTAGGTTGCTTTTCCTCTTTATCACCAAAGGTGCTAGAAGGAAGGAACTATTTTTAAAATTCTCTCCTTGGTTTGTGAAAGCTGTCATGTTATAATGCGCTCTCTTGAGATGATGAACAGCTTATCCTAGAAAAAAGAAGAGCGGGAACTATGTGGGATCTCTGTTTCCAGGACAACACAAATCACAGTTGATAGGACTTAAAGGATTTCTCCTTTAATAAGGACCCAAGAACCACGCAAGTGGTCTGTAGGATTTGCAGTGCCAGCCCCTGTGCCCAGGGTCACGTGGTCTCAGGCCGTGAATGAGGGAGGGAGCTGGTGGGCACGCAGAGGCATCTGTGTCCTCTGAGGGGGCCAAGCAGTGACAAAGGTGACCCGAGCTGCCTGCAAACCAAGCAACCCATGGTTAAACCTCTAATTCCCACCCAACGCAGTCAGTGCTGTGACTGGACAGTTGCAAGGCACGTGGACAGTGAGCACTGAGGGGCAACAACTGCTTAAACATAGGAGGGGGAGAGGGTCCCCAGAGGAAGTGCCCGCCGCCCTGCGCCCTGAGGATGCTCTGGAGGAGGACGGGTCAGCTAAGGGCTGGAGTGATGGGGGGACCCGTGTTCAGGAGAGGGCACAGCAGCGTGCATGGAGACCAGTTTGGCCCATTGCACGACCTTCAGAGCGTGTCCTGGGGGTGGGGGTAGGAGGCTGGCGCGGTGACCAAGCGCTCAGGAGAGCTGCAGTGCTCTACAGGGCTGAGGAGTTTGGACTTCAGGCTATGGAAGGCCCTGGAAGGCTTTTGCCAAGGGTATGAAGTTACCCGGTCTGTGTTTTTATTTTTTTATTATTTATTTTTTATTTATATTTATTTATTTATTTTACTGTTGTTGTTATTATTTTTATTACATAATAATTGGTCCTATTATTTTTTTTTACAACTTTATTGGAGTATAATTGCTTCACAATGCTGTATTAGTTTCTGCTTTACAACAAAGTGAATCAGCTATACATATACATCTGTTCCCATATCCCTTCCCTCTTGCGTCTCCCTCCCTCCCACCCTCCCTATCCCACCCCTCCAGGAGGTCACAAAGCACCGAGCTGATCTCCCTGTGCTATGCGGCTGCTTCCCACTAGCTATCTACCTAACGTTCGGTAGTGTATATACGTCAATGCCTCTCTCTCGCATTGTCACAGCTTACCCTTCCCCCTCCCCATATCCTCAAGTCCATTCTCAAGTAGGTCTCTGTCTTTATTCCCGTCTTACCCCTAGGTTCTTCATGACATTTTTTTTTCTTAAATTCCATATATAAGTGTTAGCATACGGTATTTGTCTTTCTCTTTCTGACTTACTTCACTCTGTATGACAGACTCTAGATCTATCCACCTCATTACAAATAGCTCAATTTCGTTTCTTTTTATGGCTGAGTAATATTCCATTGTATATATGTGCCATATCTTCTTTATCCATTCATCTGTCGATGGACACTTATGTTGTCCATCTCCAGGCTATTGTAAATAGAGCTGCAATGAACAATTAGGTACATGACTCTTTCTGAATTATGGTTTTCTCAGGGTATATGCCCAGGAGAGGGATTGCTGGGTCATATGGTAGTTCTATTTGTAGTTTTCTAAGGAACCTCCATAATGTTCTCCATAGTGGCTGTACCAATTCACATTCCCACCAGCAGTGCAAGAGTGTTCCCTTTTCTCCACACCCTCTCCAGCATTTGTTGTTTCTAGATTTTTTGATGATGGCCATTCTGACTGGTGTGAGATGATATCTCATTGTAGTTTTGATTTGCATTTCTCTAATGATTAATGATGTTGAGCATTCTTTCATGTGTCTGTTGGCAGTCTGTATATCTTCTTTGGAGAAATGTCTATTTAGGTCTTCTGCCCATTTTTGGATTGGGTTGTTTTTTTGTTATTGAGCTGTATGAGCTGCTTATAAATTTTGGAGATTAATCCTTTGTCAGTTGCCTCATTTGCAAATATTTTCAGCCATTCTGAGGGTTGTCTTTTGGTCTTGTTTATGGTTTCCTTTGCTGTACAAAAGCTTTTAAGTTTCATTAGGTCCCATTTGTTTATTTTTGTCTTTATTTCCATTTCTCTAGGAGGTGGGTCAGAAAGGATCTTGCTGTCATTTATGTCATAGAGTGTTCTGCCTATGTTTTCCTCTAAGAGTTTGATAGTGTCTGGCCTTACATTTAGGTCTTTAATCCATTTTGAGCTTATTTTTGTGTATGGTGTTAGAGAGTGATCTAATCTCATACTTTTACATGTACCTGTCCAGTTTCCCAGCACCACTTATTGAAGAGGCTGTCCTTTCTCCACTGTACATTCCTGCCTCCTTTATCAAAGATAAGGTGACCATATGTGTGTGGGTTTATCTCTGGGCTTTCTATCCTATTCCATTGATCTATCTTCCTGTTTCTGTGCCAGTACCACACTGTCTTGATGACTGTAGCTTTGTAGTATAGTCTGAAGTCAGGGATCCTAATTCCTCCAGCTCCGTTTTTCGTTCTCAAGATTGCTTTGGCTATTCGGGGTCTTTTGTGTTTCCATACAAATTTTGAAATTTTTTGTTCTAGTTCTGTGAAAACTGCCAGTGATAGTTTGATAGGGATTGCATTGAATCTGTAGATTGCTTTGGGTAGTAGAGTCACTTTCACAATGTTGATTCTTCCAATCCAAGAACACGGTATATCTCTCTCCATCTATTTGTATCATCTTTAATTTCTTTCATCAGTGTCTTATAATTTTCTGCATACAGGTCTTTTGTCTCCTTAGGTAGGTTTATTCCTAGATATTTTGTTCTCTTTGTTGCAGTGGTAAATGGGAGTGTTTTTTTATTTCACTTTCAGATTTTTCATCATTAGTATATAGGAATGCCAGAGATTTCTGTGCATTAATTTTGTATCCTGCTACTTTACCAGATTCATTGATTAGCTCTAGTAGTTTTCTGGTAGCATCTTTAGGATTCTCTATGTATAGTATCATGTCATCAGCAAACAGTGACAGCTTTACTTCTTCTTTTCCGATTTGGATTCCTTTTATTTCCTTTTCTTCTCTGATTGCCGTGGCTAAAACTTCCAAAACTATGTTGAATAAGAGTGGTGAGAGTGGGCAACCTTGTCTTGTTCCTGAACTTAGTGGAAATGGTTTCAGTTTTTCACCATTGAGGACGATGTTGGCTGTGGGTTTGTCATATATGGCCTTTATTATGTTGAGGAAAGTTCCCTCTATGCCTACTTTCTGCAGGGTTTTTATCATAAGTGGGTGTTGAACTTTGTCGAAAGCTTTCTCTGCATCTATTGAGATGATCATACGGCTTTTCTCCTTCAATTTGTTAATATGGTGTATCACGTTGATCGATTTGCATATATTGAAGAATCCTTGAATTCCTGGAATAAACCCCACTGATCATGGTGTATGATCCTTTTAATGTGCTGTTGGATTCTGTTTGCTAGTATTTTGTTGAGGATTTTTGCATCTATGTTCATCAGTGATACTGGCCTGCAGTTTTCTTGCTTTGTGACATTTTGTCTGGCTTTGATATCAAAGTGATGGTGGCCTCATAGAATGAGTTTGGGAGTGTTTCTCCCTCTGCTATATTTTGGAAGAGTATGAGAAGGATAGGTGTTAGCTCTTCTCTAAATGTTTGATAGAATTCGCCTGTGAAGCCATCTGGTCCTGGGCTTTTGTTTGTTGGAAGATTTTTAATCACAGTTTCAATTTCAGTGCTTGTGATTGGTCTGTTCATATTTTCTATTTCTTCCTGAGTCAGTCCTGGCACGTTGTGCATTTCTAAGAATTTGTGCATTTCTTCCAGGTTGTCCATTTTATTGGGATAGAGTTGCTTGTAGTAATCTCTCATGATCTTTTGTATTTCTGCAGTGTCAGTTGTTACTTCTCCTTTTTCATTTCTAATTCTACTGATTTGAGTCTTCTCCCTTCTTTTCTTGATGAGTCTGGCTAATGGTTTATCAATTTTGTTTATCTTCTCAAAGAACCAGCTTTTAGTTTTACTGATCTTTGCTATCATTTCCTTCATTTCTTTTTCATTTATTTCGATCTGATTATTATGATTTCTTTCCTTCTGCTAACTTTGGGTTTTTTTTTGTTCTTTCTCTAATTGCTTTAGGTGCAAGGTCAGGTTGTTTATTCGAGATGTTTCCTGTTTCTCAAGGTGGGATTGTATTGCTATAAACTTCCCTGTTAGAACTGCTTTTGCTGCATCCCATAGGTTTTGGGTCGTCGTGTCTCCATTGTCATTTGTTTCTAGGTATTTTTTGATTTCCTCTTTGATTTCTTCAGTGATCACTTCATTATTAAGTAGTATATTGTTTAGCCTCCACGTGTTTGTATTTTTTTAGAGATCTTTTCCTGTAATTGATATCGAGTCTCATAGCATTGTGGTCGGAAAAGATACTTGATACAATTTCAATTTTCTTAAATTTACCAAGGCTAGATTTGTGACCCAAGATATGATCTATCCTGGAGAATGTTCCATGAGCACTTGAGAAAAATGTGCATTCTGTTGTTTTTGGATGGAGTGTCCTATAAATATCAATTAAGTCCATCTGGCTTAATGTATCATTTAAAGCTTGTGTTTCCTTATTTATTTTCATTTTGGATGATCTGTCCATTGGTGAAAGTGGGGTGCTAAAGTCCCCTACTATGGATGTGTTACTGTCGATTTCCTCTTTTATGGCTGTTATTTGCCTTATGTATTGAGGTGTTCCTATGTTGGGTGCATAAATATTTACAATTGTTATATCTTCTTCTTGGATCGATCCCTTGATCATTATGTAGTGTCCTTCTTTGTCTCTTGTAATAGTCTTTATTTTAAAGTCTATTTTGTCTGATATGAGAATTGCTACTCCAGCTTTCTTTTGGTTTCCATTTGCATGGAATATCTTTTTCCAT
Source organism: Mesoplodon bidens (assembly GCF_964165515.1). Lineage (NCBI taxonomy): Eukaryota > Metazoa > Chordata > Mammalia > Artiodactyla > Ziphiidae > Mesoplodon > Mesoplodon bidens. The sequence goes on from NC_138161.1 coordinate 116,716,095, forward strand.
CCCCTTACTTGCAGTCTGTATGTGTCTCTAGGTCTGAAGTGCTTCTCTTGTAGACAGCATACATATTGGTCTTGTTTTTGTATCCATTCAGCCAATCTGTGTCTTTTGGTGGGAGCATTTAGTCCATTTACATTTAAGGTAATTATCGATATGTATGTTCCTATTCCCATTTTCTTAATTGTTTTGGCTTTGTTATTGTAGGTCTTTTCCTTCTGTTGTGTTTCTTGCCTAGAGAAGTTCCTTTAGCATTTGTTGTAAAGCTGATTTGGTGGTGTTGAACTCTCTCAGCTTTTGCTTGTGTGTAAAGGTTTTAATTTCTCCATCAAATCTGAGTGAGATCTTTGCTGGGTAGAGTAATCTTGGTTGCCGGTTTTTCTCCTTCATCACTTTAAATACGTCCTGCCAGTCCCTTCTGGCTTGTAGAGTTTCTGCTGAAAGAGCTGTTAACCTTATGGGGATTCCCTTGTGTTTTATTTGTTGTTTTTCCCTTGCTGCTTTTAATATGTTTTCTTTGTGTTTAATTTTTGACAGTTTGATTAATATGTGTCTTGGCATATTTCTCCTTGGATTTATCCTGTATGGGACTCTCTGTGCCTCCTGGACTTGATTCACTATTTCCTTTCCCATATTAGGAAAGTTTTCAACCATAATCTCTTCAAATATTTTCTCAGTTCCTTTCTTTTTCTCTTCTTCTTCTGGAACCCCTACAATTCGAACGTTGGTGCGTTTAATGTTGTCCCAGAGGTCTCTGAGACTGTCCTCAGTTGTTTTCATTCTTTTTTCTTTATTCTGCTCTGCAGTAGTTAGTTCCACTAGTTTATCTTCCACGTCACTTATCCGTTCTTCTGCCTCAGTTATTCTGCTATTGATCCCTTCTAGAGGTTTGTTTTTTTTTTTTTTTTTTTTTTTTTTGTTTTCAGTTATCAGTGTCATTGTTATTGGAGACCACACACACACCCGCCCCGATAAAATGAATATATAATTGTGTTGATGTCATTAGGAACCAAGATTTTCAATGTAAAACAAAAGAGACACAAATATAAAATGAAAGTAAAAGAAGCTTAGTGGTAGTGATTTTGAATTGGAAATAACAGTATAAACTCATGACTATTTTCCCCTTAAAATATATACATCTTAACTCTCTCCACTGGAAAGACCTAGAAGCAAAGAGCCACCCAATAGTAATTACTCCTTCTAGAGTTTTTAAAATTTCATTTATTGTGTTGCTCATCATTGCCTGATTCATCTTTAGTTCTTCTAGGTCCTTGTTAACTGTTTCTTGCATTTTGTCTATTCTATTTCCAAGATTTTGGATCATCTTTACTATCATTATTCTGAATTCTTTTTCAGGTAGACTGCCTATTTCCTCTTCATTTGTTAGGTCTGGTGGGTTTTTATCTTGCTCCTTCACCTGCTGTGTGTTTTTCTGTCTTCTCATTTTGCTTATCTTACTGTGTTTGGGGTCTCCTTTTTGCAGGCTGCAGATTTGTAGTTCCCGTTGTTTCTGGTGTCTGTCCCCAGTGGCTAAGGTTGGTTCAGTGGGTTGTGTAGGCTTCCTGGTGGAGGGGACTAGTGCCTGTGTTCTGGTGGATGAGGCTGGATCTTGTCTTTCTGGTGGACAGGTCCACGTCTGGTGGTGTGTTTTGGGGTGTCTGTGGACTTATTATGATTTTAAACAGCCTCTCTGCTAATGGGTGGGGTTGTTTTCCTGTCTTGCTAGTTGTTTGGCAGAGGGTGTGCAGCACTGTATCTTGCTGGTCGTTGAGTGAAGCTGGGTGCTGGTGTTGAGATGGAGATCTCTGGGAGATTTTCGCTGTTTGATATTATGTGGAGCTGGGAGGTCTCTTGTGGACCAGTGTCCTGAAGTTGGCTCTCCCACCTCAGAGGCACAGCACTGACTCCTGGCTGCAGCACCAAGAGCCTTTCATCCACATGGCTCAGAATAAAAGGGAGAAAAAGTAGAAAGAAAGAATTCGTAGAAGTAGAAAGAAAGAAAGAAAGAAAGAAAGAGAAAAGGGGGAGGGAGGGAAGGAGGGAGGAAGGAGGGTAGGAAGGACAAAAAGAAAGATAAAGTAAAATAAAATATGATATGATAAAGTATGATAAAATATAATAAAATTATTAAAAAATAATTATTAAGAAAAAACAAACAAAACGGACGGATAGAACCTTGGGACAAATGGTGGAAGCAAAGCTATACAGACAAAATCTCTCACAGAAGCATACACATACACACTCACAAAAAGAGGAAAAGGGGAAAAAGTCGTAAATCTTGCTCTCCAAGTCCACCTCCTCAATTTGGGATGATTCGTTGTCTATTCATGTATTCTACAGATGCAGGGTACATCAAGTTGATTGTGGAGCTTTAATCCGCTGCTACTGAGGCTGCTGGGAGAGAGTTCCCTTTCTCTTCTTTGTTCGCACAGCTGCCGGGGTTCAGCTTTGGATTGGGCCCTGCCTCTGCGTGTAGGTCGCCGGAGGGCCTCTGTTCTTCGCTCAGAGAGGCCGGAGTTAAATGAGCAGCTGCTTAGAGTACTCTGGCTCACGCAGGCCGCGGGGGGGGGTGGGTGGGAGGGGCACGGAGTCCGGGCGAGCCTGCGGCGTCAGACGCCGGCGTGACGTTGCAGTAGCCTGAGGCGTGCCGTGCGCTCTCCCGGGGAAGCCGTTCCTGGATCCCGGGGCCCGGGCAGTGGCGGGCTGCACAGGCTCCCTGGAAAGTGGGGCGTAGACAGTGACCTGCGCTGGCACACAGCCCTCTTGGCGGCGGCATCAGCAGCCCCAGCGTCCCACGCCTGTCTCTGGGGTCCGCGCTTTCAGCCGCGGCTCGCGCCCGTCTCTGGAGCTCCTTTAAGCAGCGCTCTTAATCCCCTCTCCTCACGCACCAGGAAACAAAGAGGGAAGAAAAAGTTTCTTGCTTCTTCGGTAGCTCCAGACTTTTTCCCGGACTCCATCCCGGCCAGCCGTGGCGCACTAGCCCCCTGCAGGCTGTGTTCACGCCGCCAACCCCAGTCCTCTCCCTGCGCTCCGACCGAAGCCCGAGCCTCAGCTCCCAGCCCTGCCTGCCCCCGGCGGGCGAGCAGACAAGCCTCTCGGGCTGGTGAGTGCCGGTCGGCACCGATCCTCTGTGCGGGAATCTCCCCGCTTTGTCCTACCCAGGTACGTGGGGAGTTTCTTGCCTTTTGGGAGGTCTGAGGTCTTTTGCCAGCGTTCAGTAGGTGTTGTGTATGAGTTGTTCCACGTGTAGATGTATTTCTGGTGTATCTGTGGGGAGGAAGGTGATCTCCGCGTCGTACTCTTCCGCCATCTTCCCCGGAAGTCCGGGTCTGTGTTTTTAAAATCTCATTCTGATGGCCCTGTGGGGGGAGAACGACCTGGAAAAGGGCCAGATGCTGTTGAGAAAGTGGTTGCGATCACCTGAGTGAAGGGTGATGGGGCCTGAACGGCGTAACGAGGGTGCAGGTAACGAGGGTGCAGGTGGGCAGAGGCGGGCGTGGGGGCCCCTTTAGACAGTGGGGTCAGTGGGTGTGGAGGCAGATGCGTGCTGCCCCGGTTGTTCACTTAAAATGGTAAGCAGTGTGTTTAATACATGCATCTTTACGGATGTCTCACGTTGTTTCTTTTGGATAAACCCTGGAAGTAGAATGGCTGAGTCAAAGGAAACAACATTTTAAAATCAAATTGCCTCTATAAAAGCTTCACTTGTTTACAGGCCCATGAGCCATGAGGAAGCCGCTGGCTCCCCATAGCCTCAGCCTCACTGCATGTTAGCATTGCTCTGAACTGACACCCATTTACTAGGCAGAAAGTACATATCTTTTCTTTGTTTTAATTTGTGTTTCTGTAAGTACTGGAGAGGTTGAAGTTTTTTCACGTTTATTTTTCCACCAATTGCATATTTGCTTATGCAAAAAATAATTTTTGCTTATTTTTCTCTTCAGCCATTTATCCTTGTCTTTTTGATTTCTAAGGGCTCTATAAATATTTAGTTGCTTAACACCTTGTCTTTTGTACTTGTTGCAGTATTTCCCTAGTTTGTTGTAGCATTCCACTAGTTTGTTATTGTTCTTACTTTTGTTTATATTGTTTTGTTGATATGGAAAATTTTTCTAAAATGTAATAAAATGTTTTGTTCATACTTTGTCTTTTTTTTTTTGGCCACGCTGCACAGCTTGCAGGGTCTTAAATCCCTGACCAGTGATTGAATCTGGGCCCTGGCAGTGAAAGCTGGAGTCCTAACCACTGGACTGCCAGGGAATTCCTGTGCTTTCTGTCTTTAGTTTAGTGTTGAGAGAGTGCTTCCTCAACCCTGGGTTATATAAGTATTGGAATTTGTATAAATATTCACATTTATTTTCATTTTTTCCTTTAAGTCTTTAATCAGGATTTTTCTGGTGTAAGATGTGTTGTAGCAATCTACCTTTCTAGTTCCTAATAGTTAAAAAGAAAAGTAAAAAAAAAATTTTTTTTTTTTCCTGAAACCAAAAATCAGGACACACACCTAGCCTAAAAGAATTTTTATGCAATTTGTGTGTGAGGGGCAGTCTCAGAGATGAGATGTAGAGATATTTACATTTCTAAGACATTTGACGTTATATACACGGGTAAAAGAATAGAATGTTTGAAATCAGGAGTGTATGGGAAAGTTCAGGTCATAAAATATTGCTCATGGTTTGTGTGGTTGCATCTTGTATTTCACTGAAAGCTCAAATTTCATTCCTCTTTGAAACATTAAACATCGAAGTGACTTTTCAGGTGGACGGCGGCTCTAATCTTTACACCTTCATAGGTTCCTTTCCACGCAGGACATTCGAGACAGCCCCTTCTCTTGCCTACGGCAGAGGAAATCAGAACAGGACCAAAAATTGTGGAGTCCCGATCCACGGTTACTAAAGCAGAGCCTCAGCAGGACCCCAGGTGTCTTAGGAAATAAAATGCCACAGCCCCTGACATTTATAACCTTAGCAGCAAGATAAACGTTTCCTGAACTTTTAGAAATAATTTAGGGGCCTGATGGAAGTCTAATATTTTTAATTTATTTTGTTTTTAAATTCTGGAGCTTGATTGGTTTTTCCTAAGAGAAAACACTGTCCTGGTCTGGCTGTTTAGTAGAAATTTCGGGATGAGTCTGGTGACAGGACTCTTTGTTTATACGGGCTTGGCTTGAGGCTGTGTTGTCCACATCAGCCTGTGCCCCTGGCTCCCCAGTGAAGCCTGGCGTCTCAGGCAGGGCTCTTTGTAAGAGCCTGAGGTGGGGTTCCGTGGCTTTCAGGCCACCCACAGTGCCATGTGTATCTGTTTGATAAACTCTGTGGTTTGTCTATTCTCTGTGTTTCTGCCAACCTGTTTAAAAAAAAAAAAAAAGAAAAGCAAGCAAGCAAACAGACTATGTTAAGTGTTTATCATTTCACATGAATTTAAGGAAAATGTAACTGTAATTGCATTTCTAAAAGAACAAAAGATTGTCTCTCTGGGGAGATTTTTTGGGGGGCATTTAGTCTTTTTTTTTTTCTTTTAAGGCTGTGAATATTAACTACGAAAATGGATATATGAGTTTGTAATACATTTATTTCAGCAGGCTAAGCAATATTTTTTTCACAGAGCAAGGCTGTAACTGCCTACCCTTGGCGTGTCAGAGACAGTGAGAAGAGTGAGGGGTGGGAGGCATCGTTTTGTTTATTAGGCACGGGTCTCTGTGTCGTCCAGGTGCAGGTGGAACCCTTCATCTTATCTTTACAGTTCAGGGTTTCCAGACTCAGCATCCTTGACAATTTGGGCTGGATAATTCTTTGTTGTGAGGGGCTGGCTGTTCGTTGTATTACAGGATTTTTAGCAACATCCCTGGTCTCTCTTCACAAGATGCCGGTAGTCCCCCACCCCTCCCCAGCCGTGACAATTAAAACAATGTCACCCCAGACTGTGTGAAATGTCCCCTTGGGGGCATCTAGTCCCTGTGTGAGAAGGTGAGCGTGGTCAGATCAGGTTTTAGGTTTGACTTTTCCATGGTCTATTTTCAGGTCAGATGGTTATCTTCAGGGCAGTAACAGGCTCCTGGAAGGCACCTTGACGTAAACTTCAGTGGAAATACAATTACATTTCACAGCACTGAAAGTCACTACCTGAATTTGTCGTATTGCAAGTGAAACCAGTGAGCTGAGACCTGAGGGTTGACTGGAGACTTTGGGAGGTTGTTTTCTGGAGAGACTGATCTGATATGGGTCTCAATCATTCCAGCAGAAGGCAGGAATCATATGGTACTTCTGAGGTGAATCACTTATGGTTGTTAAATTTAGTTATTTGCTGTGCTAATGGCATAAACCAAAGATCAGGATGCTTCTTTCCTAAAATATCCACCTGCCCTTCTAGGCTGTGCAGGATTTGCAGGTTGTGGCCTTCTGTGGATGGTTGACCTACTCAGATGAAACACCCACCTGCTGGGCAAAATCTGGAAAGTCAGCCAAAGCCTGTAACAAAACCCTCACTTGACTACGTGTTGTAATGACTGCAGGTTATACACTCGGCCAGGATTTAGTGGCCTGTGTTTTCCTCACATATGGTTCAATTTCCCTCTCACTGTTGCTGATTTTTAAAGATGCTTCCTTTTTAAATTAACATTGACAGTACAGATCAAACAAAAGGCAAAAGAGCCATGTCACAGACTCAGTCTCTAAAAGAGAGTGTTGTACTTGCATTAAGTTTGGATAACAGGTTATGGTTTTTTATTGGGTTTTTCTTTAATAATGCAGTAATTACTGTATGAAAAATGGATCTGAAAGGTGGCAATTGATGTGCAATTTATGTTTCTCATTAAAATTTACTTGGCTTACATCATTTTTAGTACTACTTTCAAGCATAACTGCCTATATAATGCAATGTATTAAATCATTGCTAAAAGTATTTTTATTAATTACTTAATTGGAGTGAATTACAAATCTCTTGCCAAAAACATTGCTTTGCTTATACTGGACAAGCAATTAATCATGTTTGGATCTGTTTTTTAACAAAGTTTTGATGATTATTTAAAGCGTTTGGATAACTACATGAACTATTTCTGCACTGTATAAAATGCCCTTTAATGCATTGTAAGGACTATAAAATAATAATTAGAAGTTAGAATTATAGTCAACTTTCAATGATCACTTCAGTGACGATTGCTAATAGAGGGAGGAAGAGGCGTTATAGAAACCTAGAAAGCATTTGGAAAGAAATACAGGAAACCTAGCCATCCTCAGTGTCTCTCTGTCCAGACTTAATGTTCTGTCTACAGTAGGAGTTGCCTGACCTGTAGGAGGGAAAAGCCACAGCCTCAGAGATGGCAATCCACTTTGGAAGAGAGCATATTCACAGTTTTTTTCTCAACAGATTATGACTGGCCTGTGTCGGAGTACATTTCTTTATGGAACCAGGAAATAGGAACCCACTTTTTGTTGCACATGTAGTGCGAAGGTAGCATTTAATGAGACTGACACTAGGATCCGTCATAGCTGGATGCCTGCCTGGAAACGCGGGGAACAGGAGTTGCTTTTAGGCCCCTTCTCCCTGGACCTCTTCTCCTTCTGTTAATGCCTCCCCCAGGCACGAGTTTTCTATGTTGACGATTTACATTGAGTTTACTGCTTTTATACTTGTGCATGAAACAGAGAGACAGCTAACATTGTCACTCTAAAGATTAGAACTGAAGAAACCAGAAAGGTGAGGACAATGTGTACAAGTGTTTGAGGGGTGATATTAGCCCTGTCTCTAACTTATTCAATTTGAAAAACTTGTAAGCAGCTAGCTATATAGTTTGTTTGAATCATCTGACCCTGTCTCTGTCTAAATATAGACATTTCAGGAACACAGTCAATCCATGCTTTATGTTTCGGCTTCCTGAAAATCAACCAGGGCCCATACGTGCTTGTGCAAATGGTGGAAATACAATTTTCTCTGTAGACAGCACCTAGGGTGAAGGGTAATCACACAGTCTTTCTGGTCATGTCTTCTTTTAGGGCAATAGTCTAATAGCTGTTGGCGTTTGGATAGATTCAAACTACTAGTGTTTAGTCTTCCAGAGTTTCTAATCTGTTGATTTAGAAACAAATGTAAATCTTCAACCTGTGGATTTTTATTTTTAAATGCTTATTTTAGAAAAGTTTGTTGGTTGAATTTACTGGGGCTCAGGTCACAGGCTTGAGCTCAGCATTTAGTACTTAGCTTTGCCGGATTCCATGATTGTATTGTATGGCCTCCAAAGAGGTGGTCTCCAGGGGCCTTTGTTCAAAGAGAGCATCCTCTCATCCCACAGATACTTGTGCGTGTCTGTTGTGCTGGGCACATACCAGTGCACAATGCAAACCATAAACATATAAATACATGAGAAAACTATCAGAAAAGTGCCCACGGATTGTTAAAATTGGGTGAAGCAATCAAAAGGTAGTTACTTCTAGAATAAAATCAATAAAGATGGATTAGGCCTCAGTGGGACAAAAATGATGGTAGAATTGCAGAACCTCTGAATGTACAAAAGTCCAGGGTGTCATTCTATTTACATTACACAGACTATTGGGGACAGTTTACATTGGGGCGATGTTTTCATTATTTTCACTCCATCTGTTTCCCTGCAAAGTGACATATTTTAGAAAACCTCAAGAAAATGTTTGCTCCCAGACGTTATAGAGGGAGAAGAAACCAACCGAGCAACTATTCCTGTTCTGCAGACGGGGAGCAGGTGAGATACCCAAGCCCGCGGGTGGTGGACAGTACCTGAGGCCCTCCCGCTAAAGAAAAAGATGCACGCTATTCAACCAAAACATTCTGTATTTGAGACAGTGGTGTTCAGAACCCCAAAGGAGTGTAGTCTGAGGGAAATCGTAGAGGATGAGAGGGGACTCAGTAAATGACAGGGAGACAGGGAGCGTCTGGATGACTTTCCTGTGCAGAGGACCCAGGCGGCGCCCCTCCCACCTCCGGCCTCAGGGGGCACAGGTGGGAGAGCGTCCCTCGTCCAGGGCCACCACCTCCCGTCCCCGTTGGCCCTCGGGCCCCTGCCTCATCTTCCTTCTCTGGCCTGGCTGTCCTTGCAGCCCGCGAACCTGCCCGCCTTGCTCACACCCTAAACCAGCCCTCTTTTCAGGGGCGGCATCCTGTGTTTGGTTTCCCTCCTCGTCACTTTTATTGCAACAGACGTTTGCTCTCTCTTTTTCACCGTCTCTCCTCCCGTTTCCCCCACGGCTGTGTCATCTCGTGTTTGCTTTCGCAGAGGCCGCAACTAAGTTCTGTGCCGTCAGGTTCAGTGCTTTTAAGATAGGCCTCAGCATGAGGTTTGAATCCTGACCCTGCTACAGACGAATCGAGTGATATCAGACAAGTTACTTAACCTCTCCGAGCCTTACGTTATAAAATGGGATGCTAATACCTTTTGTTATAAAGATCAATGTGATAAAGTGTGTAACGTACGTGATGCAGTGTGCAGGCCTGGTGCCCGCCTGCAGGAAGTGCTGGGGAGGGGCGAGCTTCTGTCGCAGCTGCTGCTACCAGACCCGTGGCTGTTGCGGTGCCGCAGGCCTTTGGCTCCACGTTTGTCCTCTGTAGGTTTGCTCTGGCCTGCCTGCAGCTTTCGGTCTCCTTCGTGGCCTCCTCGGCCTTTTTCCAGTGCTAAGCGGAGGCGGCTGCCCGGGGCTCAGTCTTCTCACCACTTTGCCGTCTGAGCCCATGGTTGTCAGGAACCCCTCCGCCCCCGCGCGTGCTCAGGGCTCCCATGTTTATCTCTGTTGCTGGCTGACATTGTCACTGGGATGCCCTGCACCCGCTTCGCTCAGAGCATGTGAAAAACCCCATCACTGCTCCATTCCACTGTTGCGTGAGCTTCTTCATTTCTTTCTCCCTCCGTTTTTGCCTTCCTTAAATTTAGTTGTCACGCAGGTAGAGTGATTTCTGGAAAAGGCAACTCAGATTATTCTCTGTTAAAAACCCTTCAGCCAAGCCCTGGTCCCACAGCACAAGCTAACAGCCCTGCACCGTGACACTCAAGACCCCCTTCTCCTGGCCCCTGTGCACTCAGCACCCCGGTCACCGTTCTTCCCTGCATCATGGTACCTGTCTGGTGATGTCTGGGGCCAGTAGGTCCACTTTCTTTGCCTCACAGGTTCACAGTATCTGCTCTGCCTGGATGTCTGTCCTTCTTTCTTGGTTTAACTCACTTTGACCATCCCTGGCCCAGACTTCCTCTCCCTGCGGCCTTCTCTGAATCCTGGCTGGGCTAAGGGCTCCTCCCCTGTCCTCCCACTGTGCCCTGTTTATTTCTCAGGCTATAATTGTGACCCCATTTTTAAAAATTAAATAAAACAGAGCAGAAAGGACTAGAAGAGAAAATGCTATTTCACATGTCTGTGTGTCAGTATACGAAGGATTGCTGTATAAGCTGTAGGTTTTATTCAGGGTCACAACAAAAAGTTTGAAAAACAGATTTGTCACGCGCTGCTGAAATTCTCTATGTGTTTCCCCATGGATTGTAAATCCCTTAAGAGCAAGGCCTGTTCTTAACTTTTTTAGCCCTAGTGTTTAGCAAAGTATGTAGTCAAATAAAAAGCTTGTTAAATGGAATCTGCTGATTCTCAAAGGAGCAAAGGTGAGGGGAATAGGGGAACACGTGGATTCCTAGGATGAAATAAATGGTTGTGTGAAAAGTTGCTTTTCTGAGTCTAAATGAGCTACTGACTCTGGGCCCCTCGTCCCATGGACCATCGAGTCCTGTGTAGGAATCCTCGTGTGAGAGTGCAGAAGAGATGCCTCGGCCTCCTGTCTACATGCGTGTGAGCAGACGCTGTGATGATTCAGGGGAAAAGCAGCTCTTTTATCTCTTTAGAGAAGCAGGGCTCCTACCCTCTGAGACTCTGGAAGAGCTTCCCTGCAGCCAGGGTAGCAGAGGAGGAAAGGGTGGCCAGGTGGAAGGTTCCATAGTCTTTCCTGCACATTTTCCTGCCGCCAGCCAGGAAGCGCGCCCTGGGGAGGAGGGGTGCGTCCTTCTCTCCCAGGGCCCCCCCATGTCCCCACGCTTCCCTCCCTGCGTTCCTTGGCTGCCTTCCTCGTCCTGGCAGGGCCGGACATGGCTCTGTAACACGCCGTCTTTCCACGCTGCTCGGTTGGTCTGTCCTCTTTTTCAGGCACCTTGTCTTCCAAATTCAGTTTTCATTTTCAGCGTTTTTATTGCTTCCGCTCATATTTTCACCACCTGTCTTCTTCCTGTGCCTTTTTCTTCCTCATTTTATCCCATTCCTCCCCTCCACATCCTCAAAAGCAAAGAATAAAAGAAGCAATTGAATATTACTCAGCCATAAAAAGAAACGAAATTGAGTTATTTGTAGTGAGGTGGATGGACCTAGAGTCTGTCATACAGAGTGAAGTAAGTCAGAAAGAGAAAAATAAATACCGTATGCTAACGCACACATATATGGAATCTAAAAAAAAAAAAAAAACAACAATTGACAAAACTTGTAAAAGAGCGATGTTATCAGATGGCAGATATTGTCCAGGTCATTGGGGCACCTCCACTTAATAAAGGGAACGGAGTTTTTGATAGCGTCACAGGCCACGTATTAAAAATGACGGTGGTCCTTAAGGCGCTGTGCCTTCTTTACCTTTATCTTCGTAGGGCATAGCCTGGTGCGTGCATAGAATGATGAACTCAATAAGAATATGCTGTGTCCAGCAAGCGTGAATTAATGAGTATTAAGCATGATGCTGTGACCACTTTTGGGTTGCCTTGCCCCTAAGCATTTCCCCTGCTCTCTCTTTCATGCCCTTGTCTGCCTCCTGCTCTTAAACATTATTATTGGTGTTTTATTTTATAATCCTCAAATGAGTTTGACATAAATGACAACCTTGATAGATTTGATATTATTTAAAAAAATAGGGGCTTCCCTGGTGGCGCAGTGGTTGAGAGTCCGCCTGCCGATGCGGGGGACACGGGTTCGTGCCCCGGTCTGGGAGGATCCCACATGCCGCGGAGCGGCTGGGCCCATGAGCCATGGCCGCTGAGCCTGCGCGTCCGGAGCCTGTGCTCCGCAACGGGAGAGGCCACAGCAGTGAGAGGCCCGCGTACCGCAAAAAACAAAACAAAACAAAAAAATACCGGCTGAGTAATATGCTTGCACTTGTTGAGGTCAGACACTTCATTTGGGAAAAGTTGATTCTCTGGGTCTAAATGAGTTGTAAACTGTGAGTACAGTTATCCCCTGTGCCAGCTGTCAAACACTTCCACTGACAGGGCGCTTCTGAGGGTTGCTTTGGGTGCATTCAGAACCACGGGAGAGAAGTGACTCCCAGAAGGCTCAGACGCCAGCCTGTCCTGAGAGCCCCCAAGCTTGGGGGAAGTTTGAGCAGCAAAGTATAAAGGAAATAGCTTTGAAAAAATCCTTCTAGATTGGCAATAGCATTGTTGTTTTTCTGATTTTACAAACAATGCATATTTACTATAGAAGAAAATCAGGCAGAGTAGAAAAGTTTCAAAAAGAAAGTGAAAATTATCCACTTCCTTACTATCTCTCCTTTTTAGTGTATGTTCAGCTAGATTTTTGCAAATACTTATGATATTTTTAAAAGATTATTCTAAAATGTAATTTTATTCCCTGCTCTAAAAAATACAACAACAATGTAACACATATCTATCCATGTAATCCATGTAGCTCACCATTGTTTCATGGTTGCATGGTGTTTTATTGTAAGGTTATTCCATAATTTTCTAACAAACTACATTTAGGTTGTTTCCATTTTTCTAGTAGTGTAAAATAAAGAATATTCTAATTAAAGTCTCTTCTGGGTAGCTTGAATTGGACAAATGATTTAATCACCGTTTGAATCTATGCTTACTTCTAGAGTATAAGTTGAACTTGGTGAGCTCTTGGGTGTCATACTAACGGTTACTTTTGATCACATTGATGGTGATATTTATGGTTTCCTGCCTTCCCTAGTGGCTCTCTATGGCAGAGGAGGTGCAGACAGTGGTTAAGGGCATGCCTGCTACAGTTAGAGTGCTTGGATCCAAATCCCTTAAATTCGCTTTACTAGCTGCGTGACTTTGGGCATATTGTGTAACCTTGTTAAGCCTTGGCTTCCTGATTTGTAAATGGAGATGGTAATCCTGACATTACAGTGTTGTGAGGATTAGTGAAGTAATGAACGTAAAGTGCTTAGCGTGGTGTCTTACACGTACTAAGCACCCGATTCACGTTAGTTGACCTTTTTACTATTATATAACGATTTCTACTAATTTCTACTGTTTTCAAGGCTGATGCCCTTCTCCATGCATCAGAAACCCACCCCATCATTCAGTGGTGAGCTCAGGTGACTCTCTACCTTTCCACTTGGTCAGGCCAAAAACCTTGGAGTCGTCTTGACACCACATCCCTTGTGGGAGGAACTGTGTCTACCCAAAATAGGTGTGTTGAAGTCTTAAGGCCCCCCCCCAGTGCCTCAGACTGTGACTGTATTTGGAGATAGGGTCTGAAAAGAGCTGGTTAAGGCTAAATGAGGTCATTGGGATGGGCTCCAATCCAACATGACTGGTGTCCTTATATAAGAAGAGGAGATTAGTACACAGACACTCACAGAGGGGAGACCACGTGAAGACGGAGGGAGAGAGAACATGGTGTCTACAGGACAAGGAGAGAGGCCTGAGAAGGAAGAAGCTGTCTGTCAGCACCTTGGCCTCAGCCTTCCAGCTCCATGAACTGTGAGAAAAGGAATTTCTGTTGTCTAAGCCCCCAACCTTCCATTCAATCCATTAGGAAATCCCATCAGCTCTCCCTTCAAAGTATGTCGCCATCTGACTACTTCTTATCACCGTCCCCTGCTATCACCTTGGTCCACGCACACCTGTCTCCAGCCTGGATTATTCTAGCAGCCAGAGGGTGTGACATCACATCACGTGACTCTTTTTCCTTAAACTCAGCTCATGCAGAATCAAAGCTCAAATCCGTCCTGTGGCCCATGAGTCATAGTGATCTGGCCACTTCGTAGCATCCACCCATAGGTCAGGACCTTTCTGACAGAGGGGCCTCTGTGGAGACAGAACGATGGAGATTGAAGACTGAACATCAGCAGGGTTTCGGTAGAAGAGAAGGGGAGGTGGGTGAAGTAGAGGGAGGTGAGAAGCAGGGAGAAGAGAGCCCCATCCCGTCCAGCAGCTTCCCGGGTGCCAAGGCCTTGGGCAGCTCAGCGGAGGGTGCGTCTGGTCCTCGTTCTGCTCAGGCAACGTCGCTTTTTTTCATGCACTTGATTGAGGAGAAGCAAAGAAAAGGCTAAAATTTTATTTTTTAATGAATTTAAATTATTTTCCACTTGGTTTAATTCCTAGATTTCAGAGTAATTTCCCCACTTTTTATGTTGTCTGTATACATTATTTTAGCTACCTTGTGGATTAAATAGGCTTTTCTGGGTTGGTCTGAGATTGTAAGCATATTTACATTGTAGTTTTTATGGGATAGTGAATGTGGAGCTGCAGACAGCTGACTTACACAGAAACTTTGGGCATCACATTTTGCTTGCCTGGTTTATAAGTGGAGCCCAGGGTAGCTTTTTTCCTTTGATTCCATAGTACTCTATGCAGCTAACCAAAGAGTCAAAACAGGTTATAAGTCCTGTCATAAGTAATTTGATTTCAAATTTCTTATTATATTGTAACTCTTAAAAAAAGGATTAATCGTTTTGTTTCCTCTGCCTTTTAATCAGATGATAATCAGGTAGAGCCTTTCTTTTATATTCTTTTTCCCACATAAGAAGAATAAGTGAATGAATACAAGATTAAAGATTTTTTTCTTACCAATCATCATTCTTTTCTGTGGGAGCTCAAACAAAGTTGCCAGAAGAACAGTAAATAAATCTTTCCTTAAATTCGCACCTTGGTGGGATCGGGGCACTTATAGCGCGAGTTCCTTAGGAGGAGGGCTGGTGTCTTTGTCCCTGGAAGCTCACTCAGTAAAAGGGGCTGAAGGAATAACAGTTTATACTGAGACAGGCGGAAGGCAGGGGCCATCTGCAAAGCCTTTGGGTGGCCCCATCTTACCTGTCTTGTACCTTTGCACTTTTGAAGGGCAATTCATTGCATCCACGGGGAGGAAGTGCTTTAAAAACAGAGTATCCTCTGCTTTTCAATATTTTGTCTCCAATTATTTTATTATTCCAAATAATTGTAAAAATTCACTCCAAGTCATAGTGCAAAGTATGTTTGCCACCAAAATGTTCAGTTACTCCAGTGACTGGAAAGATTTAAACAACCCCCTACCACGACCCCTGCCACTGTCCAGAGTGCCCTTTCATTCCTTTCTCTTCCGAAAATTCTCGTCAGTAAGTTAGTTGCCGGTCAAGGGTATTTCTCCAGTTACAAAAACTCATGTCTTAATATTTAGCATCTAAGAGAAGGTTAATTTGGAAGTTAGTTATGGTTAGTAGGATACCAATGATTGTTTCCTGTTCATTATTTTTATAAAATGGCTCATTTGATTCGTTGAGGATTACTCGTTTGGATGAATTAAAAAAAAACATGTACTTTAATTATCCTACTTTCTAAATCATCCAGCACACATTTACATAGAATTGTTCAGTTTTTTTTAAAAACGCATTTTGACTTATACAAGGATGTTCATAGCAGCATTATTAATAATACTCAAAAAGTGGAAACAACCCAAATATTCATTAATTGGTGAATGGATAAATAAAATGTGGTGCATCCATACCATAGAATATTGCTTAACAATAAAAGAAAAATGAAATACTGATATATGCCACACATGGATGAACGTTGAAAACGTTATATGTTAAGTGAAAAAAGCCAATTACAAAAGGCCGTACATTTATGGTTCCAGTTATATGAAATGTCCAGAGGGGTAAATCACTTTGTTTGAATCTCAGCTGTTGCCATCTTGAAAGCTTTGCATTTCGTTTTGTACTGGGCCCCCCCAATTATGTAGCTGATCCTACTAATATGTTATTTTAGGTTTAGGTCTTTAATTACTCTGGAATCTATGTGTGTGTCACTTGTATGAAGAAGAGACTTTATTATTTTTTATTTTGTGCTTTTTGCAAATTATTTCAGCACTGTTTGTTGAGTAGTTTAGTCCTCTTCCCGTGATTTGGAATGCCACTTTGATTATATTTTGAATTCCCTTGTATTCAGTGGATTGTCTCTGTAGTCTGTTCTGTTCTGTGAATCTGGTCATCTATTCCTGCACCAGTATTGTGCTGTCTTAATTACTGTGTCTTCACAATGTTTTTTTTTGATATCTGGTAGTGCAAGAGTAGTGTTCTTTCTTTTTAAGATTGCCTCAACTTTCTTGTATGTTTATTCATTTGCTTTAGTTTTCTGTGTCAGCATGTCAAATTCCTTGCAAATTCTATTTAGCATTTTATTAAGGATTTCATTAAATTTATAAATAATTTTGGGTAAAAAATAAAGTCTTTATAATATTGAGCCTTCCCACCCAGCGACAAGCTACGTCTCTGCTTTAATTACTTTATGTCCTTCAGTAAAGTTTTTTTTTTTTTTGCGGTACGCGGGCCTCTCACTATTGCGGCCTCTCCTGTTGTGGAGCACAGGCTCCGGATGCACAGGCTCAGCGGCCATGGCTCACGGGCCCAGCTGCTCCATGGCATGTGGGATCTTCCCGGACCGGGGCACAAACCCGTGTCCCCTGCATCGGCAGGCGGACTCTCAGCCACTGTGCCACCAGGGAAGCCCCTTCAGTAAAGTTTTATATATATTTTTCACAACAGTTTTGCATGTCAGGCATTTTCAAATTGTCATTTCGAATAGATTTATTTCTAAGTTTTTCTAATTGAGCATTGCACATGTACACAAAAGTTAATAATTTCTGGTTTTGATCCTGTATTTGACCTCCTTGCTGACATCCTTATAGATCTCATAGTTTGCCAGTGAATTCTCTTGGCTCTTCATGTAAACAATTAAAAAATCTGCAAATAATGACTGTTTTGTGTCTTGTTTACTAGTGTGTATATCTTATATTATTCTTTTTCTTGAGATACTGCTTTGGCTGTACAGTCTTATTCTTCATTTGGGATGCTTCCAGCATTTCATCATTAAATAAAAAGTTTCCCATTGGTTTTTCATAGATTCCTTTTTTCAGGTAAAGGAAAATTTATATTTCTGGTTTGTTAAGAGTCTTAACCATGAATGTGTTTTGCATTTTATCAAATCTTTTCTCTGCAATAATTAACACAATCATATGATTTTTCTCTTTTATTTTGTTAATACAAAAATTATCTTCATAGAATTTTCTCTTATCAAACCACCATTGTATTTCTGGAATAAATTCTGCCTGTTCTTGATAAATTGACTAGCTACTATTTTATTTAGGCCTTTTGACTCTTTGTTCATAAGTGTGAATGACCTGTGGGTTTTTTTTTTTTTTTTTTGATTTGTTATTGTCTGGCTTGAGTATCAGGGTCATGCTAACCCATGCAATACTCAGGGCAGCCCCTCCCTCTCCCCCCAGTTAATGGTCCTGTCCAAAATGTCAGAGTCCTGAATTTGAGAAAGCTTGTGCTCAACTCATAAAATAAGCTGAGTGGCTTTTTATTTTTTTCCTAAGTTCCTGAATAGTTTATATAACATAACATTTACCTATTCTTTGAAAATTTGGTATAATTCACCTAAAATGACCCGAGCCTGGTGCCTTTTAAAAGGCTAGGTCTTTGACTACCTTTTCAGTTTTTTCTAGGATGTGGATCTCAGTGATTTTCTTCTTCTTGAGCTAATTATAATAATTATATTTTCCTGGAAATTTGGCTATTTTGTTTATTTCTAATTTATTCATATTAAATTGGTTACATTTTTCTGGATTTTAAAAATAATAGTTCTATTCTTTGTCTTTTTAAAATTCATTTTGCCACAGATTTGTTTCATTTGTCCTTAAAAATTAGCAGATTTTGGTTTTATTGATCAACTCTACAATTTTTATTTTCTTTGAATTTTGATTTCTCATTCATCTCTCTCCTTATATCTTTATTAACTGCTCTTTTCTATATGTTTTGTTTCTCTTTTTTCTAGTTTTTGTGAATTGAAAACTTAGGCCACTTAATTTTTTTTTTTATCGGAGTATAGTTGATTTACAATGTTGTGTTAGTTTTTGGTGTACAGCAAAGTGATTCATATATATGTGATATATATGTATATATATATTCTTTTTTCAGATTCTGTTTTATTATCATTTATTACACAATACTGAATATAGTTCCCTGTGCTATACAGTAATCCTTGTTGTTTATCTGTTTTATATATAGTAGTGTGTATCTCTTAATCCCAAAGTCCTAATTTATCCCTCTCACCTTTCCTCTTCGGTAACCATAGATTTGTTTTCTATGTCTGTGGGTATGCTTCTGTTTTGTACATAAGTTCGTTTGTATATTGTTTTTTTTAGATTCCACATATAAGTGGATTTTATATGATATTTGTCTTTCTCTGTCTGGCTTACTTCACTTAGTATGATAATCTCTAGGTCCATCCATGTTGCTGCAAATGGCATTATTTCATACTTTTTTATAGCTGAGTAATATTCCTGTGTGTGTGTGTGTGTGTGTGTGTGTGTGTGTGTGTGTGTGTGTGACATCTTCTTTATCCATTCATCTGTTGATGGACATTTAGGTTGTTTCCATGTCTTGGCTATTGTATATAGTGCTGCTATAAACATAGGGGTGTATGTATCTTTTCAAATTAGAGTTTTCTCTGGATATATGCCCAGGAGTGGGATTGTAGGATCATGTGGTAACTCTATTTGTAGTTTTTTAAGGAACCTCACTACTGTTCTCCATAGTAGCTGTACCAATTTGCATTCCCATCAACAGTGTAGGAGGGTTTCTTTTTCTCTACAAGTTGCAAATACTGTGTATACTATGATCCCATTTTTTGTAAAGAATGGGATGTGTGTGTACACATTTGCACACACATATTTACACGCATTAAATTTTTTTTGGAGACGTACGTATGAAATAGTTAAACTACCTGTGAACAAAGAGCAGAACCTGGGTGATGTCACTTCATGTATTACAATTTTGGATTTTTACAATAAACATGAATTCCTTTAAGCAAATTTTGATAAAAATAAATTTTAAAAGGTAAAAAATGCTATCACTGTAATCAGATACTACTTTTTAAAAAATAAATATGTTTATTTATTTATTTTTGGCTGTGTTGGGTCTTCGTTGCTGCGAGTGGGCTTTCTCTAGTTGTGGAGATCAGGGGCTACTCTTCGTTGCGGTGCGCGGGCTTCTCATTGCAGTGGCTTCTCTTGTTGCGGAGCACAGGCTCTAGGCATGCGGGCTTCAGTAGTTACAGCATGCGGGCTCAGTAGTTATGTCTCATGGGCTCTAGAGCACAGGCTCAGTAGTTGTGGCACAAGGGCTTAGTTGCTCTGCGGCATGCGGGATCTTCCCGGACCAGGGCCCGAACTTGGGTGCCCTGCATTAGCAGGCGGATTCTCAACCCCTGCGCCACCAGGGAAACCCTCAGATACTACTTTTGCACTGATATTTCCTTTCTGTGTTTGGTGGTATGCCCAGCAGTATAATAAGCATGTGAAATAGAATGACTGCCCTGGAGGAGCTTCCCCACAGATTCTCTTTTTCACAGGTATACAGCATTCATATAATTATTTTTAATGGGTAATAATATGATACTTAATTTGCTAGAAGTCCAATAATTACAATTTAGTAATTTCTTTTTTTAATTTTAAAAATTGAGGCATATAACGTGTTAGTTTCAGGTGTACAACATAATGATTCGGTATTCATATACATTGCAAAATGATCATCATAATAAGTCTAGTTCACATTTGCCACCATATATAACAATTTAGTAATTTCTTACTTCAGTGAACTAGTGCTTATTTCATGGATGTTTGTCTTCTGCGGGTCAGATAATTCCAAGGTGGATCTTTAACTTGTCTGAGAAAGGAATTGTATGGGTAAAATTATTATTAGCGCAGACTTTAAAAAACTCCATAAGAGTTCCTGCTAAACATAGTAAAACTTATAATGTTTGCACCATTGTGTTTTTCATAGTAGACTTAGAAATAAGTCTTAGAAGAATTTGTTATTTATGATGGGTCACAAGTATCATGTAAAGTTAAAAAGATCAGTGCAAATGTTTAAATTTTTAGCTGATATTTCATTTTCATTTAATGTACCTGATGAACTTTAAAATACCTTTTGGGAACTTCCCTGGTGGCCCAGTGGCTAAGACTCCATGCTCCCAATGCAGGGGGCCTGGGCTCCATCCCTGGTCAGGGAACTACATCCCACATGGCAAACTAAGAGTTCCCATGCTGCAACGAAAGATCCTGCAGACGGCATGCCGGCGCCGCCAAATAAATAAGTAAATATTTTTTAAAAAGTAGCTTTTAATTCATACAATATTAAACTATAATTTTCACTCAGTGGCACTTAATGTTTCTTGAGAAGTTCTGTTAGTTATCCATTCCTTAAATGCCTAGCTACCATAAAACTTTAACTAAAAGCCAAGCTTTGAAAAGGAGCAATAAACCATTAATTGTAGGTAATTGTGAAGCTAGATTTTAAAGCAGGGTTTGTAGAAATGTCACATCAGTATAGCTTACATACTCAGTATTTGCATGCTTCCATGTTTTATTTCTGATATCTGAAAATGTGCTTTGTATACAGTAAATGTGGGTGCCATGTTAAAAGTAAAACTGTAATAAAGCAACTTAAAAGTGCAAGCAAAAGGAACAAAAAATAATTTCATCTGCAGTGTATTCCCTGAAATTTAGTTGATAGGTAGGGCAATGTTTTCTTTAGGATCATTGGCAGATACTTGAAATCAGTGACACTTCGAATGATTGAGCTAAATTCCCGATATGACGATTATAAAGAAGAAAGAATAAAGTTACTGGCCTAAAATAATGATGTCAAACTCTTCTGTGTGAAAAAGTAAAGTCACTGTGGGTAATTTTGCAAGATTTCCACTTTTATTCACGTTTAAACTCATGCATCAGTTTTTGTCTTACCCTGTTGCACGCCTCTAAGCTCTAACTTAGCTGGTAATTTGTTTTCAGTAAGCGTTACGGTTGAGAATGCACGCCTGTGTCAGGAGCAGTGGTTCCCAGCAGCTTTGCCCCCTATGGATAGACCCCTAACTCCCTGCCCCTTTTGTTGAGATGAGATATCTTTGTATTGTTTTCCACTACCAAAGCCAAACCTCTGCTCTTTGGCTTTATACATAAATATCCTTCCAGCTTCCCATTCACATGCAGGGAAAGGCTGCCCTGCTCCAGTGCTGCACCTGAGCCTGAGGGCATCACCATCACCCACTGCAGCTCTTGCTGCTACGCTTTCCCCACTGTCTCCAGGATCTTCCTTCCATCCCTCTGGATCCAGCCCCACACATCGCCACCTCTGTCATAATATTTGCGCCTTTTTTTTTTGCGGTACGCGGGCCTCTCACTGTTGCGGCCTCTCCCGTTGCGGAGCACAGGCTCCAGACGCGCAGGCTCAGAGGCCATGGCTCATGGGCCCAGCTGCTCCGCGGCATGTGGGATCTTCCCGGACCGGGGCATGAACCCGTGTCCCCTGCATCAGCAGGCGTCGACTCTCAACCACTGCGCCACCAGGGAAGTCCCGATGTTGTGAAGTTTTTTGCAAAGAAATAAAATGGTGAAGAGAGCAAAAGCAATTAAAACTGCTTGGAGGGCTTCCCTGGTGGCGCAGTGGTTGAGAGTCCGCCTGCCGATGCAGGGGACACGGGTTCGTGCCCCGGTCTGGGAAGATCCCACATGTCGTGGAGCGGTTGGGCCCGTGAGCCATGGCCGTTGGGCCTGTGCGTCCGGAGCCTGTGCTCCGCAACGGGAGAGGCCACAACAGTAAGAGGCCCGCATACAGCAAAAAAAAAAAAAAAAAAAAAAAAAAAAACTGCTTGGAAAAATAAAACCAAGAACAACTGACATGGAAAGGAATTACTGGGGACCTTTCTAAGCTGAAGAAATAGTGAATAAGAGATTTTGAAAAGCAATGCCTTGAAGTATTAAAATCTCCCTCTTCTTGATTCCTAAAGATAATTGGATCTAGTAGTAAAAAGTAAAGAATATATGTGTGTATGATCACACACATACACATTTGTATGTACACACATATTTAAGTATTTGAGGCAATATATCTTATCGAACTTTGAAAAAAAGGAACAGGCCATCCTAATCATGAAGATGAAAAAAACAGCTTATCTCGAGAGAAGAGTAAATTGTGTATTATTAGTTCATGAATAGATAATAAAATCAGATAATAAAATGGCAGGTTCAAAGCCTGTGCCAGCAACCTCTGTGTACCTGAGTACAGCCTGTCTGACTCTATGTTAAAGGTATTTTTTTTTACTAATCATTTACTTGACCTTTTGACTGTGAATTCTTTAAAAGTAGAGAGCAGTCTTATTGAACTGTGTCTCCAGCAGGTACTCACAAAAGTAATCAAATGAACCTGGGTGCTGGGGCTCCAAAGCCCCCATAATATACAGGGCAGGGGACGTGTTACTCATTTTTATATTCCTAATGCCTAGCACTGTGCCGAAACATTGTAGTTAGTCAATGAAAGTGTTTGACGGAAAAAACAAAAAAGTTACAATATTTAAGTTTACCCATATGTAGTGAATGAATTTTTTAACTACATAAATTGCCAGAAATCTATGTATCTCTTAAGTATTTTTAAATTATGTTTAAGATAGTGAAAAGAAACAATGAATTTAAAGAGCATTGTTTCTACAAATACTTAGAACACTGCAGTGTGATCAAGAAGAGTCACGTGGGGGCTTCCCTGTTGGCGCAGTGGTTGAGAGTCCGCCTGCTGATGCAGGGGACGCGGGTTCGTGCCCTGGTCCGGGAAGATCCCACGTGCTGCGGAGCGGCTGGGCCCATGAGCTGTGGCCGCTGAGCCTGCGTGTCTGGAGCCTGTGCTCCACAGCGGGAGAGGCCACAGCAGTGAGAGGACCGCGTACCACAAAAAAAAAAATAAATAAGAGTCACGTGGGAGTGAGAAGAGGCCCCACCCAGCTGCTCTTCCTGCTGCTGTCACTGTTCTCTGTGACCTGGGCCCGAATGAGTTTCATATACTCATCACTCAGTACATTTTTACTCAGGGTCTGCTAAGTTTCTGCCCCTGTGCTGGACACTTGGGCACAATGTCTAGCACTTAGCTTACTCTCAAGGAGCTTAGAGTCTAGTAGGAGAGACAGACATTCATCATGTAACGAGACAATAAATATAAAATTGTGATAATGACAGGTGTTGGACAGGCAAGGTCCATGGGACTGAGAGAACATATAATAAGAGAATGGGACTTAATTCTGGAGATCCAGGAAGTGACCACTGTTTTGAAATCTGAAGACTGACTAGGAGTTAAACTAAGCAGAGAGGGGAGGAGAGGGGAAGAGCTTTCTAGGCCAATGGAACAGCAGAGGCAAAGCCCAGCAGAGGATGGAGGTTGGGGGTATCAGAGAGGGTGGTGGGGAGGGTGAGACTGGACACCTGCAGAGCCTTGTGGGCCTCTTTAAGGAGCCTTATCTCTATCCAGAGAGGGAAGGGAAGTGTCAAGGAGCCTTGAGTAGGCGGTGTCAAGACCACATCCCACAGCTGCAGTGGACAGTGGGCTAGAGGGCAGGACTGGGTGACAGTGGCAGTCTGGGAGGCCGTTATGTCCAGAGACATAGTAATGGTGTGGAGAGGAAGGAAGCAGATGGGTTGGAGCTGGATTTAGGAGGCGACATGGACAGGAAGAACAGGAGGAAGTATGGATGGGTCCGAGATGCTCCTGCGCTTCTGGCCTGAGGAGGTGAAACCCTCGCTGAGGAGGGAGCATGGCCAGAGGACCAGCTGGGTCCAGTTTGCCACATGCTGAGCTTGAGGTGCCTGTGAGACCACCAAGAAGAAATATCTGGGAAGCAGTTGGACCTGCAAGTCAGGTGTTCTTGAGAGCTCCAGACTGTCGTCCCCTGAAGGCCGTGGTCCCCCCCACGAGCCCTGAGTTCCCACGGGACTTTGTGCCTCTTGCGGCTGTCATTAAGAGTTCCTGTTTGGGGTCAGCCTTATCTTTCTGAGCCTTATATTGTTTACTAAGTGAAATCTAAGTCCAAAGTCCTTGCCCCATAGCACGAAGATTTAACAACCTTTGAAAATGCAGTTGTGTCTCACTTTGCATAATAGATGCGTGTTGAATAATCTTAACAATTGTCCTCACGAGGCTCTGAGCGCGTGGAGAGGGAAAGGACTGAGGTCTGCAGTTGGGCACTTGGCGTTGCTCCAGAGGCCCCTGCTTCTGTCTGGGTCCAGTTCCAGTGCTGGCCCTTCTCTGATTACAATTTGTCATGTGGGGAGATCAGCTCACGCGGAGGAAAGGGCGCTTGCTTCAGGAGGTCTGGCTTGTCTGGGGGACGGTGGGGGTGGTGGGGGGCAGGGCGTCATGGAGAATCTCAACCTGGGCTCTGAGAGCGCTCCCTTCCTCCAGAAGGTCTCAAAGGACAAACAGGCTCTGCTCCCGAGCCTCAGATTACACTGAATAAACACATAGACCTTTCACGGGGCCCGTCGGAGGTGGGCTCGCCAGGGGGTCCTGGTGGCTCTCCCTTAGTCATGAGGGGAGATGGAGGCTGGGATTCAGTCCCTCACTCACTCCATCAAGGCATCGCGCTCAGTGAAGAAGCGCTCAGATTTCAGCCCCTTGCACTCTTAGGTAGTGCATTCAGCTGCTTTGCAGTATCCAATGTGGAGCATGACAGCCGCTTACTGGGAGCTTTCCTTGTAATAGTTCTGGACCCCTGTGAAGATCAGACTCCCAGGTCACAGAGTCCAGAGGATGTGGCTCTCTGGACCGTTCACACTGGCAGAAAAGTCCTAGAGGTCTGGGTATGGTGGGGTTTGTCAGAGGGGCTTCTCGGCTGTGTGTTGCTCAGACACAGTCACGTTCTGGAGTCCATGGAACTTCTCCCAGGTGCCAGGGGTAGGGGTGGCTGGAGGACGTGCCCATAACTGAGCGGCTGGAGACTGGTTGGTCAGACATCCGGGGTGACTGATGGGGAAAAGGAAGCCGTTGAACTGAGGTGCTCTCAGCGGATGGGGCAAGTTCTTCCAGGCACCAGGCCCTGCCTGGGGCAGCTGGCCTCTTCCAAACCCCGCTCGACAGTGGGAAAGCCACTGCCAGTCCCTCGGAAGGCCTGGCTCTCCTCGCCCCCGGGGCTGGTGTGGCTCGGGTGGGCTTGAGCAGCCATACCTGACAGTGCCTTGAGGCGCATCTTAGGATGAGCTCGTTGGAGAGGGCAGATGGAATCTTGCCATCCAGGTGGCTGCCTCGGAGAACCAAGTGGAGAAGGGGCAACATGGACCTCCCCAAGGGCTGTGGAGGAACAGGGGGTGGCTGTGAAAGAGGCCACAGGCAGATCGCAGTTGTGTTAGTCCGGGTTCCCCAGAGAAACAGGACCAATAGGGTGTGTGTGTGTGTGTGTGTGTGTGAGAGAGAGAGAGAGAGAGAGAGAGAGAGAGAGATTTTAAGGAACTGGTTTGAGCGATTGTCCGGCCTGTCTGAAATCCATAGAGCCAGCCAGCAGCAGGCTGGAGATTCAGGAAGAGTTGATGTTGCAGTCTTGAGTCTGAAGTCAGATTTTCCATGCTGCCATCTGGATGCAGAATTCCTTGTTCTCAGGAAACCTGTCGTTGCTTTTAAGACCTCAGCCGACTAGATGAGGCCCATCCACATTGTGAGGGCTAATCAGCTCTACTTAAAGTCAACTGACTGTAAATACTAATCACATCTACACTAGTGTTTGACAAAACTTGTTCTACCCAACTTAACACATAAATTAACTGTCACCACAGTGCTCAGGGAATGTTGTCATCTCTCAAAGGAAGGAAGGTCGTTAGGTAACCGTTTCCCCTTCGACAGAGAGTGGGAAGGTGGAGAGGAAAGAACTGTCCTTATTTGTGGGGTTTATTTATTTAAGTCTTTAGCTCCTTTTTAAAAAAAATTTTTATTAATTAATTTATTTATTTATTTATTTATGGCTGTGTTGGGTCTTCGTTTCTGTGAGAGGGCTTTCTCTAGTTGTGGCGAGCGGGGGCCACGCTTCATCGCGGTGCGCGGGCCTCTCACTATCGCGGCCTCTCTTGTGGAGCACAGGCTCCAGGCGCACAGGCTCAGGAGTTGTGGCTCACGGGCCTAGTTGCTCCGCGGCATGTGGAATCTTCCCAGACCAGGGCT
Organism: Mesoplodon bidens; assembly: GCF_964165515.1. NCBI lineage: Eukaryota > Metazoa > Chordata > Mammalia > Artiodactyla > Ziphiidae > Mesoplodon > Mesoplodon bidens. Next base: position 116,742,327 of record NC_138161.1, read on the forward strand.
CGAACCCGTGTCCCCTGCATCGGCAGGCAGACTCTCAACCACTGTGCCACCAGGGAAGCCCTTTAGCTCCTTCTTGAACTCTGAGTCTCCCATTGGCCCCCACTACGGTGGCATTTCAGGGGCTGACTTATCATAGATCACTTCCTTCTAAAATGGTTACTCTCACTGGTACCAGGCAGAGTCTCAGCCTCTTGGTTCTTGATGGGCCCATCTATAATAGAGGGAAGCACCTTAAGGGTAGAATCCGTGTTTGGGCATCATGGTAGCCCTGTGGTGTCTGGTGTCTTGGTGCTCAGCCTCATACAGGATGGGCATCATTTATTCGAAAAGGTTTCACATCTTCCAAGCTCAAGGCACTGTACTAGGTATTAGAATAGCCATCGAATATGTATTTATTGAGCGAATTATTTCACATCACTTTATGTTATGATTCGTATTTCCTTTTTTCCCTGATTAGAGGGGAATGACTTCAAACTAGTGTATCATAGAACACCGTCCTGTTAGTCCTTTCTCGTGGGCTGGCGCTTCTGTTTCCTGAGATCACCTTTCTACCTAAGCAATCACTGTTTCTCCCCCAGCCTTCACTCCGGCCACGCAAACTAGGTGCCCTTCACAGGCATCCCGAGACCCTTTCCACTCTTATGGTGTTCCTTTCACCTGCAATGTCCTTTCTTGCCAGTTCCTTCCAGTTTTACCCATTCGGATCCATTCTCCAATAGACGTGAGCTCAAGAGCCTCCCTGTATTCAGAGCATCACGGCCCCTGTGTAGACCTCTCTTCCCATACTTACCACCTAGGTATTTCTTCCAGCCTCTTGTATTGAAAGCTGTGTCTTATCCCGTATTGTACATCGTATCGCTGCCCAGTACCTGGCGCTCTGCAGGCTTGAATGAAGCAGAAGTCACGGCGGCCCCCAGCAGCCCTTGTGTTATGTTTGACACATGTGTTAGGAATCTGTTCAGCCAGTGCATGATTATTTTGAGCTGATTATCCAGTTCCTGGACGATCTCAGACATTGCTTTTCTTCTTGTATTTGGAATGTAGTCAGAGGACAGAAGAAGAAATGAAGATCCTACATTTTTTATTGCTGCTAAGAGGGTAGTTAACCCAAAACAACCACACTCATTTGAAGGCTTAAAATGAATGGCTGCAAGACAGCTTAAAAACGATTTCTGACTTCTTTATCAGGGGGCCTCATTTCCATCAACGCACACAAATTAGTTAATGATGCTTTGCCCTGGCAGCCAGTGACAGCAAGCTGAAGCTTCATTTTTCTTATGACTCTGCTTAGTTGCCACTTGGGAACTCTAAGTCCAGTAAGATGAGAGGAGAGAGAAGGGAGAGGGTCTAATGGGCCGTAGAGAAAGGGGGTGGGCAGAGGCCTGCCTTCCTTTCTTTGCAGTTCAATGCTTTAGGTCCAGCCTAGATATCACCACCAAAGAGAGGAAAATGTTCTCACTGTGGAGAAGCACTGGCAGCCACGAGGTTCTCAGGGATGTGATGATGTAAGGACAGCCTTACAAGCTCATTAGTTTTCTCAGCATAGAGGCATTGGTGTGCTCAGATGCCAGACAACATTGTGTCAGTGCAACAAGCCCAGAATCCTAGCAACATTTTTAAATGTTGGAAACTTATTGAAAATGACTCTTTTCACATTAGGAGGTTTTGCTGGCAGAGAAGAAAGCAGATTGTGCCCTTTGCCAAAGCACAGGAAAACTTGTGTATAATTTTCTTTTGGTCAGCCCTTGCTGTTCTGTTAGAACTTTTAGCTGATGCAAGGATGCTTGCCCAAAGAGAATAACTGTCAAGAAAATGTAATTCTAAGGAATGATGAAGCTCTTATTTTTGGAATGTTTACTTTTTCACAACATCAGCAATTTGTTTTTGTTGTTGCCTTGTTTACTTTTGGCTGGTATGCCTCTGGACCATTATAAGCCCAAATAGGAATTTATGAATTTGACTAATATTTCATAATCACCTGATTATGTGATTTATATACTATAGGGCACACAGGCCACATTCATTTTGTGATTAAATGCCTCAGTTAAGTCTAAGGCATGAACTCTTGTTTCTCTTAGTTTGTATGTGTATATTGCCCTCCTCCCAGGGGGTTTTGCACATATGAACTCTATTTGACATTTGGTTTGGACTACAACTTTGAAAAAGTAAACTTTATCAAACCCATCTGAACTACAGTTGTCATGATTTGTATTTGCTGGAAATACATTTACTTAAATAATATAATATTGGTAATATACAGATCAAGTAGCAAAGACGAAAATAGCACGCTTCCCCCACCCCCAGTTTACTTTCCGTTTTAATTTAAGCAAATTTTGTATCAGTTAGTTTTTTAAAAAATAATATACTTTGAAATTTTATATTGAGTGTTTGGAAAAAGAAAGCCAACAATAATCTTATGATTAAAATTGTGACTCCATCCTCATTTTCACTGTCTATGAGAAATGAGTAGTTTCAGTATTAGTGGGGCATTATCTGGAATTTAAAAGAGTAAGGGAAAAAAATAAAAAATAAAAGAGTAAGGAAGTTTTCTACGAGTTTGGTTATTTGGTTCAAACGTAGGTAAATCTTCTGAAAGACTTATGTTTTGTTTGCAGCATGGCCAAAGATCATACTTGAAGGTTAATTTAGTTGTTAACTTTTACATCTTAGAGGTTCTCTTTCCTGAGTAGAAAAGTAATTGCCATCTACTTTATTTTCCAGTGCTTTTTATACAAGAAATATGTGATGAATTGCATCTTGAATTTAGTTTGTGAAAGTTATTCTTAGCAAGGACTTTAGCTTGCTAAATTTTGTTGGACAGTAAATATGTGTAACCCTGTGAATTGCCATTTGTGACTTTTCTGTCACAGGAATTTAGTATTCCACTATAGCAGTTTATTCACTTCAGGTGTGTGGTGACATCGTATCTTAAAGCTTCTTTTAGATGTTCTATTTTCTTCACCCCAAATTATCCTCTTTTATATTTTGCTACAAACTTATGCCACTTCAGATTTGTAAGTAGGCAGGGTACTCATTTCTAAAAATATGTTTTCTGGTTAACAGTTTCAAGGAGGAACATCTGAGGCAGAGAATGCATTTGCTTCATGTTCATTAGAAAGTTCCAGCACCTGGAAGGTGCTCCGTGAATCCCTGTGGATTCAGGGGGCTATACCACATGCTAGATCTCTCCGCAGACTGTAAAATTAAGACCCGGTCTCCATCGGTGCCTTTCTGTCTTCATCCAGCCTCTGACCTCTTTTTCATTTTACCAGTTGATTTAGGCTTTTGCAGGTTTTTAGGAAACATTATTATCCCCCTGAGAATCCTGTGAGGGCTTCCGAGCCACGGTGTTCGCAGGGCTCGCTGTTCTCGTTTCCTTTTCCTACTTTGCGGTAGATGTGTCTTTGGTGGACGGGATGATGTTTGTTACCATAAAGGCAGCAGTTGGAATCTACCATATTTATCAAAACCCAGGAATGTGGCCCAAAGTCAAGACAGAAATGCACACTTCTGGGCAGAGGGTTTTCAGGCATCTTGGAGTGAAGGGCCGGTGTTGGAAGCAGGGCCTGGGGCAGGGTGGCCAGGCCTGCCTGGTGTCATTTAGCGTCTGGTGTCTGGCGGTTGTGTCTTGTCTTTCCCTGTTACCTGTGAGCCCCTTGGCGCAGGGAGAAGTGACTTCCTTTATCCACAGGGTTGATGCTCCTGCTCCATTGACAAACTTTCTCCTCTTCCCTTTCCTCAAAGGAGAGAAGCTACTCCACAGCTGCATATTCTCTTACCAGAAAATCAAAAAAAAAAAAAAAAAAGAAGAAGAAGAAGAAAGCCATAGTGGAGGTTTCTAAAAATGATATCCATTCTTCCTTATTCAATGACAAAAATAAACTTAATCTGTGAATATATTTTTAGTTTGATATAACTCTGTCTTCACCCGTTTCTACATTTCTGTATTCTGTGTAGATACTAATCTGATAACCTATCATTGGGTTAGGTTATCATGGGCCTTTGGGTTGTTTTTCTGTAGCAGTGGCATTTTTTTAATGTCATTAAATGTTTTGTATTAATTTAAAGATGATATAAAGCATATATTAAAGAACATTTTGAAAAACTATCCCTCTAGGTCTCATCCCTCCCACACAGCTATTTTCACTCTTGCATATTGCCTTCCAGGTGTACACGTATCTATGTAACAACATAGATATTGTTAAAGGATGCCTTCTGTTTTGTTCAGGTTTGACTTTTCATGATCCAGTCTCTAATCTACCTACTGTCATTAGGATTTACAAAGGCCCAACCACATTAAAAAGAATGTCTATGGTTTGCAGCCATGGTTCAAAGCAGAGCTAAGTGACTCCCATGAGAATAAAATGGTCCATATGGGATAAGAGCTTCAGCATCTGTAGACTGTGCTCTAACCAAATGAGGTGACCAGAATTGTCCACTACTGGCCACTCATTTTATAATGCTAGTAAGGACTAAACTGCAATGATTTTAATAAAGGACAGAGAAATTCTCATTGTAAAGACTTTTTCTACTTTATCCAGAAAAGTATCCTAAAACATTTATAAGATATCATTTGAGCAAATTCTTATTCCTTACTTATCATGAAATATGTCTAAGGCTTCCGTTGCCTTTTGGAGTCACATATTCAAATGCAATGATTTTGTACTTCATTGTAGGTCACCAGCAAACTCCATTTTTTTCTGTATGCTATGAAGACACTTAGTCAAAATGTGAAAGCTATTTATTTTCAGCGATTTAGGTAAATTGTTATTTAAAACCAAGACAGGAAATGGGATAATTCTATGGTTTCTGCCAAAAGCCATTTTATTATTTCTCTTCATACCTCAATGTGTGGAGGGTTATTTCTTTTCTAATATGTAAAGCTTAAATAATAAGGCCCTATTGACAGGTGTTGAGACTTGTTTTTAAAAGAAATGAGGAATTGTATAAACAGCTGATTTTTTTTAAGATTACAGTTTTTTTAAAGAAGAAATAAAGGTCTAGTAATTTTAAGAATAAAAATAACTTACCATTAGCTGTTTTCACTGGCTCTTCCTTTCGATTTCACCTATTGATTTTGCTTAGTAGACATGTAATTGGTTGTAAAGTACTGAAATTTTGGGAAAATAAGGTTTTATTAAATAATAAATCATTTCCCTGGTTATTTGATTGTAAGCCTTTCTTTGTGGACAGGAGTGTTAGAGATTGCTGTTTCTATGTGAATCTTTTCAGGGTTTACCTCTTTGGATAATCTGTTTGGCTTCTGATCTCCATAAATTAGAACATAATGACAATTCATAATTGACATGGAAGGTCAGAAAGAAGAGGATGTCACCAATAAAGGGAAAAAAAAGGTTATGATTTAAGAATCAGACCATCACTAGCAATTTCAGGGATAAATAAGTTACCTAAAAGAAGCTAAGATGGATTGCTTTCGTGAAGCAGAAGTGCAACTGGGTTCATTCCAAATTTTTGGACGTAGGATTGTCTCTTTTGCAAAGATAGCTTTTCATGGAATTTCTTTAGTTACTTCTCTTCAGTAGAGGATGCAGTAACTGTGGCTGTGTGTATTTTGGTTATTTTAAGGCTCAGGAGTCCTAGGAAGGCTTCTCTGGACCTGTAGGCTGGGAATGGTGGCTCCACCCTGGGTGCCCACAGCTCCCTGGGTGTGCTTCTATATTACCTTCTAATCACGGACTTCTGAATTGTTATTTCTGCCATCTCCACTTGACTGTAAGGTTTTTTAGTACTTCCACTGTAGCTGGCTCATGATGCTTTAATTATTGTTTGTTGAACTGAACTAAACTAAAAGCCAAAATCAAAAGCATAAAAATATACTTGATGAGTATACTATGTCGTTATTACACACATTGAAACATTGAAGGGTGACCATGAGGGAGACTTCTGGCTTAATTGCTCCTCTCCAGTGTCACTTTTCGTTTATTTCCTTAGGGAACCGAGTGATAGAGTGGTGTCTGTGCTAAATTTGCGTACTCCGTGTGCTGTTGTCCCACACAGGGAATGTGTGGAAAGGATCTAGGGTTGTGGCGTCTATACGACCTGTGCGTGGGCAATGCCGAGAGTGAAAACAGCTACTCTGCGGCACCCCGGAAGGCACTTTATATGAACTCACTCTCAGTGCAGAGGCACATGTGGGCAGCATCCAGATGGCAGTGAGGCACAGGAGAGTGTTAGCCCTTTTGGAGCGGCAATTTCTGAGGGCTTTGCAGAAGAAACAGAGCTGGTCGTCCACATTGAGGGACAGTACTCACTATTCCTGGTCACCCCTTAGAGATACCAGGAGGAGGAGAACAAAAACTGAGATGATCCATGGAATTATGACATCCTGAGCGGTCCACGAGTCTGAGCAACCCCGGAGATGTTGGTCGGAGCCGTCAGTGGAGCCGAGACACTGGGAATCCCAACCCGCAGGAGAGGGGCCTTGTCCGACCACAGGGACAGCAGAGGAGCTGGAGGGAGGACCCAGCCAGACATCTGCCAAGCTGAGGAGTTGAATGACCCTGCAAGTCAAGAGAGAAGTTATGGGAAATGATGTTGAGCTACCTATACCTGTGTCACTGCAGACAGCTTTCCTAGCCTCCCTGAACATTGGGTTTCTTTGCAGAAGGTAGAAGACAATTACATCTGCCTCTTGGAGCGGTGTGGGTTTTAAAGAGGTGTCCACGTGATTCACCAGCACTGGGCGCGGTGTGCTTGACTGTCCACTGTGTTAGTTCCTTCCTGACCTTGCAGTTCTTCTAGAGTGAATCATCCACAGATGGAAGGGCTCTGCCGCTCTGGTGCTTTAGCTCCTGTTTTGGGCATGGTAGAACTGTTTTCAAGGCTCTAACAGGGAAGACCAAATAATAACCTAACAGTCGACCAAAAAAGGGTCACGTGTTAGAGAAACTTGGGCTGGGGGCCCAAGCTGGTGATAGGCTTTCAGGTTACAACAGCCCTTATTACGTATAACTCCCCTTTATTTTTCACAGCAATACCTGTTTAAGATTTCCAGTTCCTCTCCCTCTTTGCTTCAAAACTGGAGTGTCCATTTAGTGTAGAAAGCCATGTGTTTTTAAGGGGAATTGGAGGAAGGAGGCTGACATTTGTGGGGCTTCTGAGTGCCAGATTCTTTCCCTTTCCCTCCGGTTTCATTTGACTCACAGCAACCCTGTAGAATAAATCGTTAGCCTTGTGTAAGGGATGAGAAAATTAAGGCAGAGAGAGGACGAATCTAGTAGCCTAAGGTCATGAGCAGCTAGGAGGCAGGGTCAGAATTTGAACCCAGGTCTGCAGGTGTTAATGCCGGTGCTCTTTATCTGAAATGCAGAAAGGCCGCCTGGAGGGAGAGGTTTCAACGGCAGGACAGCAGCCCCTCGGCACCGTGAGCGTCTGGGAGGCCGGGCTGCAGGCTCCATGTGACCCAGGGCCCAGCCATGCTGGCACAGGGCAGACTCTGCAAAGATTTACTGAGTGAATGAAAGTCACAAGTTAAGGTACAAAACTAATTATTTTAGCAAGTGACAGGTTGTCAGCCATATGAAATTTGTCATCAGCATTGTCGAATTACTGAAAAATATGTGACACGTATTAACATAGCCTCCACTCTGTTTAAAGATCTGTGTTTAGAATTGGACAGTATCTGAAGAACTTGACACTAAATAAAACTCAAAAGATGTCAACAGTTTTTCAGATGACTAAAGAGGTACACGCTGCCTCTGGAGAAAAGTAAACTGATAAACCTAAAAATAATCTTTTAAAAAGTAATGATATAAATTTCGATTCATGTATTCTCCACTTCTTTTCCCCGAAGTTTAAATGTTCAAAAGTTGCCATTTTGGAGGCTTTTAAAAGCACTATGTATTTGCATGTAAAAGACAGCACAAACAGCTTTCAATCAGATAGAAAATTAAAAGTAAATGTAATAATTTAAGAACTAAATATACTATGCCAGTTCTTGGCCAAATAAATGAAGCTGTTAGCTGTATGTTTTGTAAGAATCTTGTAAAGGGCTAGCTGAATGCTGGTGTTTTAATTCGTGACCATAGACCCATGGATTCATCAAGCCTGGGATGTGATGGAAATTCTGCTAGGTTGAATAAATCAAGTTTTGTTTAACTGAGGATTTTTCACTAAAGGTAAAAAGGCAATTGCTGTGGCCATGGATCTATTACAGTTGGTTGAATCACCTCAGTTCCCCCTACCCCGACAGACAGGAGCTGTAACAGGAGAGCCAGTACAGTGAGATGCCTTTTCCTTTGAATCCATTTGGTCAAAGTGTATTTAGAACTAGCAAAAACCAATCCTATCACAGTAAAGGAGAAAGCTTTTTCTTTTTCTTTCCCAGAGAAAGCACCCTTCCAAATAAGTGCTTTCCTTTAGCGCTAGTTGACTGTTCCTTAGAAGTTCATTTCACAGTCTTAATGAAGATACACTAAGTAGTTTGCCATTTCATAAACTTCTGTTGAGGCTGCTGGTTTCCTTTTCTTGAGGGTAAGGGAATGCCTCTGGAGCTTTGTGAGAAAGCCGTGGCTGACAAGTGGCTGCAGTCTGGGTCGTCTTTCAGGGGATGACAGCATTGGTGTCAAAAGGAACTTGATGTTTATGATTTCTGTACCACAGGTTGGAAGGAGCTACCGTCTTTCCTTGGGCTGATCTGTATTGTATATTAGTTCTATAAATAGTTCAGTGTTGTGGTTTCAGAAGCTACAAATTATTTTTAAGTGGTTATCTTGACTGAGCAGGTTAATTTGTATCAACTAGGTGAAAGGCAAATGTAATTTGCATTTATTAGGCCTCTAAACCACCAAGTAAAATATGCTTTTAGTAAGCCTGAGGGGGAAAAGGTCATCATTTTCCACAATTACTTGGTTGAAATCTTAATTTTTAATTCCTTTTCAAGTTATGTCTGTGTCTTAGCATACATTACAACTTCTTACATAATATCAAGCCTATGAGGTCATTTAAATAGTATTGGATGATTCACTGTGGTCATTTATTATGGGGATCTCATTAGGACCGTTATTGATTTCTGTCTTCCCAGCCCCCTTTTTTTCTCTTTTGGAGGACAGTTAACCTTGCTTTTCTCTTTGTGTATAGTGTGGCTTTGGGGGCGATATGAGGGTGAGTGAACATTGTGGGATTTTTTAGCAATGATGCTCATTTGTAATTTTTTAAAGCATAAGACCCACAAAATGTTATTCCAAGAAGCTTATATTGGCCTTGCTTGCTTGCTTTTGCGAGTGACAGCCCGCCTTTCCAGCCATGCATTCCTGAGTTCAGTGAGGAAATTTGCTGAGGGCTTGCTTTGGGCAGAGCCCCGCACTAGAAATGTCCTGGAAGCCTGGGGCGTGGGGCGTTGGAGTTAAAATATGACTAGGCCCTCCCATCAAGGAGCTTGTCACCTAGACATGTTCTGTCCTATCTGTTAGCCTGGGAGCCTGGTGGTTAGTGGGCGCTGCTGTGTGGTCGGTCAGAATTGAGCTGGGCTCTAAGTGTGTCCCGTGCTCACTTTCAGAGGCTCAGTAAAGGCAAACGATTTTAATTTTTATATTGATTACGTGTGGAAATGATAGTATTTGGGGTTAAAGAAAATGAATTATGAAAGTTTATTTCATCTGTTTCTGCATTTTTAAGGTGGCTACTAGAAAAATTTTAATTACATATATGACTCTCGTACTTTTTGGCCGCTCCTAAGCGAGACAGTGTCTCTGCCTCTTTCCAGTGATGTCACCAAGGGAAAGTATCCATCTACCCAGAGATCACTCAGTGTTTTCTCCATAAATACTCATGTTTGTAACCACAACAAACAATAGCAGTCAGAGTATAACAGGATAGGAAATCAGAGCATGTATTTCTCAGTAGTTCTTTAATTAGCCCATGATTATGTAAATATGTGGTGAGAGCGCAGTTTTTTTTTCACAAGTATGATTTTTAAAAAATGGTAGTAAACACGAAACCAAGGTTCCCATCTGCTTAGAATTGAAATAAAATGAAAGGGGGGAGGGGCCGGAGAGCCATCCTCGTGTGATGCTGGCAGCCCGGAGGGAGCGAGGTCCAGGCGGCCACTTGTCTGGGGAGGACTCCGGCAGAAGAGAAGGCTCTGACCAAAGTCTCGTCAAATGCCCACTGTTGGGGCTTCCCTGGTGGCGCAGTGGTTGAGAGTCCGCCTGCTGATGCAGGGCACGCGGGTTCGTGCCCCGGTCCGGGAAGATCCCACATGCCGCGGAGCAGCTGGGCCCGTGAGCCATGGCCGCTGAGCCTGCGCGTCCGGAGCCTGTGCTCCGCAACGGGAGAGGCCACAACAGTGAGAGGCCCGCGTACCGCAAAAAACAAAACGAAACAAAAAAACTCACTGTAGGAGGGAACAGCGGTGATGCTAATACCAATAGTAGTGATAAAATCACCACATGAAGTCCATTGGCTTAGGGCATGGAGGGCTTCCGCAGGCACGTCTGCCCTCTCCGGTTTAACACAGCAGCGGTCCTAGGCGGCGGGCAGTCTTTCTAAAGCCCCGGGCCAGGGTTACCTACACGGGAAGTCGCGGTGAAGTCAGCCGCAGGTGAGGCAGCCACGCCATGTGCAGATACCACGGGGACCTTTGGCCAACCCCCTTCCCTTTTGCTGTAGGAGAGAGATGGGTTCGTGAGCTCCCAGAGAGCCCTTAGGAGGAAGCTTTGTATAATTTGTACCCATTTAGGTCCGTGAGTTTAATTTGGGTGAGCTTCTTTTGCGCTGACCAGTAATCCTAGTAGGTAAGGCTTGAAGACTCATAAGGTAATGGAAAAGTCTTAGGAACGTCGGCCTCCGCGGTGCTTTCACATTTATTTTCTGCTTCGTGCCTTGCCAAGCCGTTTAAAGCAATTGAGGGCAAGTGATTACTTTCCTCATTTGATAAAAGTAGCGGCTGAGGTTTCAGGAGGTTTACGGACCTTCCCAAGGTCACAGCCGGTCCCCTGGGATGTGGGGGGACTCAGCGGTGACTGGCGGAGCGGCTCGGCCCGGGAGAGGGAGGGACAGGCCACGCGGCCTCAGGGCCTAGAAGCTGTGCACAGCCAGGTCCTGAGCAGCTACAGCTTCAAGCACTTAATTCCTCAGGGTCAAGACAGAAAAACAGGACTTTCCTTGAGTATTTAATCTAGGGAGTTGTTACAGCTGCTGGAAGAACCACGCGGCCAAAGGGGGAAACAAGGCCACCCAGGGGTGAGTAAGTGCAGAAAACCATCCTAACCTGCAGGTGGAGGGACAGGAAACGGCTCGGCGCTGAGCCCAGAGGCCCTGGGGACGCAGAGCGCACACGGCCTCTGCTGGCCTCTCCCCTGCAGGGAGGTGGAGGGAGAACCAGCCGGCTTCGCCCCTCTTGCCCAGCCTCAGACCCCGCCAGAGCCTCATGGGTGTCACCCAGCAGGTACCCAGCTGACTTGGGGGCTGAGGAGACCTGCCACGAGGACCAGCTCTCTGCCACACAGGGCAGAGCGGGCTTGGGCTAGGAAGCTTGCCATCTGCCTGGGAGAAGTGTTGCGCATCTGAAATGGGATGATGGGTCCTCCTGCCTCACAGAGTGGAGGCCTCAAAGAGATCATGTTTATAAAGTACTGTGCATCATAGCGGCTCAGCAAAGGTCAGCCCACCTCCCTTCCCCTGTGGACGGCTGCACTACGAGTGGGCAGTAGTTGCCGTGTGGCCCCAAAGATCAGGTGTGTGACAAATGAGCTTGACTTAGATCCTGACAGTCTCTCTGACCACTGCGTGTGTGGTCGCAGGTCATTCTAGTCGCCAGCCTTACTTCACTCTTCATTCTTTTTGAAATTTTGTCCCTTCTCAATTAATTCATAAAGAACATCAATTCATAAAACATCCACTGCATTACCTAACTCAAGGACACTTCTGCTGTTGTCCAGGAGTGGGGGGCTACAAGAGCGAGGACTGCTCAGGCGGACTGGTCCAGGCGGTGTAGAGGGTTGATTTTCCCACATTCCTAATCCTATCTTATTTTGAAAAGCCCTTGGTCTCAAGTTTTAGTCTTATTAAATTACAAACTTCTCTACAGAAATGCTTTTAAAAGCACAACTAAATTACTTGAAAAACAAATTTATAATTGGAATAAATGTGGTTCAGCTAAAACTCCAGCTCTTTCCAGAGAACAGAATGTGATTTCTGTGTTGCTATTATAATTTCCAGTAAACCCAAGTGAATTTTACATCCTGTTTGGTTTGGGGGAGGAGGGGAGATGCTTCAAATCAGATTAAAAGGTAAACTTTTAGCTAATCTAATTTTTAGATGCATTTCTCTCGTGCCATGAACCACAGACTAACTCAGCAACTTTACATTTCTGCACCTGGAGAATTGGGTTTTGAGGTGACCGCAGGGTAGAGAGTCCTAGATTGTTGACGGTGACACATATCGCAGTGATGATGTCATATGTGTATAATACATCATGTTTTGATTTAAAGTGAGAGCTACAATGCACATGCATTTGTTGGGGGGCGGTGGGGGGGAGATATGATCCCTAGAAGAGCTGATCTGTGGTCTGTTGACATGGTTGGTTGGAATAGCACAGTCATCAGCCCCCTCACCCTGCCTTGCAGCAGCTCCGAGGGCCCCTGCTCCATCCACCTCCCATACGCCCTTCTAACAACTGTATCCCCTTTGTGAAGGCTGCCCTGCCATCGCCCGCTCTCCACAGCGCTCACCCACCCCTCCGTTCATCACATCCAGCAGATCGTAATTCCCATTTGTGTCTCGCTTCCCCTTTTGGGGGCTGCACGGGGCCTGCCGTGAGGTTTGAAGGAAGGCCTGGGCCAGTGAGAGTCATGGGGGAGCAGGGTTCTGCATGGCTAATAACAGCTCGTCTGATTGTGCCCCCAGATCAAGGGGAGCCCGGCCGGGAGCCGAGCAAGGACTAAGGGCCAGCCAGGCAAGCTGGGGACGGGGCTCAGGGTCCATCCCCACAAAGGGGCGGAGGGTGGGGAGAACTGTAGAAGCCTTGGGAAATAAATAAGCAGCAGCCATGAGGACTAGGCCACCACGCCCAGAGGTGCACATGGCTACCCTTCCACTGATTCAAAGCAGCAAGACTAAGCCAGACCTCACCACAGGTGGAGCTGGGTTCCCAGCCTGGTAGCATGGGCTCTCAGACTGGACAGAGACACGTCCAGACAGACCCACTGGCAGCCTGCCTGCCTGCCTTCCTGCCTGTCAGGATGGGACCGTCCCTGAAGCTGAGATTGGACTTTGGTTACACCTGAATCTCCAGTGCCTGGCACTTAGCAAGGATGTCACACTTTTTTAATAAGGTCGCTTTCAAGGAGGGTGAACACATGTTTCACTTTGGCCAGGACAGCCCCTGTTGTGGTGACATATTTATTAATAATTCCCATTATCGCCCAGAAGTGCCCCAGTTTGATGTCACTGCACCGTGGGGAAATAGCGTCCAGCAGTTGCTGGTGGTTCCAACCATCCCCATGGCCTGTGGGTGCCGCCTCCTCCTGTGGGATCCGTCGGGCACTGCTTTGTTTCCCAGTGCCTTCTCTCTGGAGTCTTCTCCGTAAGAGCCGGGGCCTTAGGGACTCAGTGCAGGGTTACAAAATGGAAGGGTCGCCTTCGAAACTCAGAAATCAAAGCACTGTTTAGAAGTGGTAGTTGGTGTCGCAGCCAGATTCTTAGAGTAAGGACCACATCTTGCTTAGTAAGGGCTTTTGGGGATTTGTTTGCAAGTAGACCTAGAATTAGTCCTTGTTATTTCTCCTGGATAACTTTAATGAAATAAAATACAGTATAATTAAATGTGGCATTTTTAGCTTGTATTATCTTCATGTAAAATCTAGTTGTGCCTGATACATTCCTGTATTTCATTCTCACACCAGCATCCTGAAGTATATTAATAAAAAGCCCTTCTAGTTCCAAATCTCAAAACTAAAGTCTGCAGCATGTACTTTGTAGGATGGCTCCAGCTTCTTGGTTTTGTAACCTATACAACATGATGCAGAGACCCCTGTTAATAGTGTGTTCTGTGTTGTATTATTTAAAACATGAATGAGGTTCAGGAAGCTGTATTTAGGATGAGTTTTGTACCTGCTGCGTGAATTAATTGTGCACTTGGTATCCTGTCATGTCTATCAGTGGTTGGGGCTTACGGCCATGAGGGCTAGAAGTGGTGACACAAGATTGCACTGAAGCAGTTCAATTGCTTTAGTCACTGGTGGCATAGGCCATTTAAAAAGGCATTAATGATGAGATTTTGCTGGGTTTTAACGCTGCTTTTTTTTTTTTTTTTTTTTTTTGCGGTATGCGGGCCTCTCACTATTGTGGCCTTTCACTGTTGTGGCCTCTCCCGTCGTGGAGCACAGGCTCCGGACGCGCAGGCTCAGCAGCCATGGCTCACGGGCCCAGCTGCTCCGCGGCATGTGGGATCTTCCCGGACCGGGGCACGAACCCGTATCCCCTGCATCGGCAGGCAGACTCTCAACCACTGCGCCACCAGGGAAGCCCAACACTGCTTTTCATTTCAGTTTGATGAGCTAGTTAATTTGGAAGGGACTCGTGGTTTTAAAAGGGTATATATACGCTGATTCAGGAGAATGGCAGGACGGGACCTTCTGCCATCCAAACTGGCATTGCTCTGTTTTCCAAACGCTCTCGCTTAATCGCTTGACTCTTATGGATTCCTGCCATGTGGGCATTGGCATTATTATTGATTTCTTAACCAAAGTGTAGCTTTTAATTTTTAAAAAATGGAGGGCATATTTGTGGCACTTCAGCAGGTGTTTGTGTTAGAAAATCTTGTATTTGCCTATAACACCTCTGTGTAGAAAAGTGGTGGGTTGGAAATTGACTATAACTTAAAATTTTTTCAATAAATAAAAAATTTCAATAATAAAACAATTTTTTTTTTTTTTTTGTGGTAGGCGGGCCTCTCACTGTTGTGGCCTCTCCCGTTGCGGAGCACAGGCTCCGGACGCGCAGGCCCAGCGGCCATGGCTCACAGGCCCAGCCGCTCCGCGGCATGTGGTATCTTCCCCGACCGGGGCACGAACCCATGTCCCCTGCGTCGGCAGGCGGACTCTCAACCACTGCGCCACCAGGGAAGCCCTAAAACAATTTTTAAAAACTTACTGTGGTAATCATTTCATGATGTATATAAGTGAAATCATTATGTTGTATACCTTAAATTTTTACAGTGCTGGATGTCAATTAAATCTCAAAACTGGAAGGAAAAAATTTGGATTATGACAATGTATACTGTAACATTTTGGGATAATCGTAACTGTTTAAAGAGTTCTTTTAAAAGGATACAGGTTTCTATCTGGTGTTTGAAATGGTGAGCCTTTAAGTGGTAATCTTTGAGCTCATTCATTTATTCAGGGAGGTTAATAAATATTTAAGTGTTATTATCCTTTAGCCCAGTTTTATTAGGCTGTGAAGGCAGAAATACCTACATGAATGGGCTGTTGATTCTCAAGTTATAAAACAAATGAGGCCTTTTTAATTTGTTGTCCTTTTAAAACAGGTTGTGAGTTGTATTTGCACACACAGGAAAAGTGCACTTGATTATCAGCTTTGTACACATTGGTATTTCTCCGTCTGTGGCTCAGGAGCATGCGCTGCACCCAGAGGAGGTGCCATGTCCTCTCCCTCAGGGCTGCGGCGTACCTCTGCAGTGTTGCCTGCAGGCCTCATGCCAAGCCTCCTCTTGCCCGCCTCCCCTTATCCTGTCCCCAGGCCCCGTGAACTTCTTCGGACATTGCCGGCTCTTTCTCATCACATGTCTTTGCATATGCTGTTCCTTCTGATTAAACTTCCCTTCCTTTACATTTCCGTCAGGATCCAGCTCACAGTCACCCCTTGGGCTCCCATCTCCTCTTGCTTTTCCAAGGACTTTGCTTCTTCAGAGATCTGTTCCCTTCTCCTGCGTCATTAGTTTCCCTTCTTCACGGAACAAATCCTTTCAGCATGGAACCTGCTCTGATGTCTCCAATCTGAATGAAAAAAGAAACACACACACTCTAACTACCAATTCCTTTCCCTGGCTCCTCCTTCAGAGTTAACTACAGTCACTGTCTCCATGTCTCATTAATCTTTGTTTCCAGCTCATCCCGGGAGGCCTTCTGGCCTTTGCTACTACCCTGAAACTGCTCTTGCCAGGGTCACCGAAGAACTCTGCCAAATCTCAAACATATATCACTAACTTACATCAAAGAATGCATTAAAAAGGGAATAAAGAAATGAAAAGACACGGGACATATAGAAAAGAAAAAGTAACGTGGTAGATGCCAATCCAACTGTATCAATGATAACATTAAATGTGAATGGATTAAATAATCTAATCAGAGGCAGAGATTGTCAGACTGGATTTAAAGAAAAAAAAAGATCCAACTATATGCTGTCTACACTTTTGATTCAAAGATTCAATACAAATATGTTGAAAACAGCAAGGTGGGAGAAGATATATCGTGCAAACGGCAACCATTAGAAAGCTGGAGAGGCTATGCTTTACTTTCCTGACCTTACCTCTCAGAAGCATCACTGACTATTCTTATTTAAACACTTTATTTCATGGCTGCTGCAATACCACAATATTCTGGAGTCACTATTACATTTCTGGTTTCTTCTTTCTTGCCTCTTTTGCTAGTCCCTCTTTCTCTACCCAACCTAAAATATTGGGATACACCAGATTAAATGCTAGGCCATCTTTTCTGTCTCTCCTCCATCACTAGGTAATCTCATGTGGCCACCAAGGTGCTATGGCTTCCAGATTTACATCTGTAGGCTTGACCTGTCTCCAGATTTCCACATTCATATATTTAACTGCCTACGTGACATTTCCACTTAGATATCTAGAGGCATCTCAAACTTATCGTACTCAAAATAAAACTACTGATTTTACCCCCCAAAACAACGATTCCTTAATCTTTCCCATGTAAATAAATGGCACCATTATGTGCCATTTAATCAAGCCAGAAACTTGGCAGTTATCTTAGATTCCTCCATTTCTGTCATGTGCTGTGCCAATCCATCAGCAAATGTTGTCAGTTCTATCATTTATATTATCTTGAAGCCATCTACCTCTCTCCATCTCTGTTGTCACCACTGTGGTCCCAACTACCTCCTCAAACTCATCCTTTGTATTTCTGTGGTATCATATGTAACATTTCCTCTTGCATTTCTGATTTTATTTATTTGAGTTCTCTCTTTCTTTTTTTCTTAGTGAGTCTAGCTAAAGCTTTGTCTGTTTATCTTTAAAAAAAAAAAGAACAGCCCTTAGTTTCATTGATCTTCTCTATTGTTTTTTAGTCTCTGTTTCATTTATTTCCACTCTGATCTTTGTTATTTCTTTCTTTCTACCAACTTCGGGCTTAGTTTGCTCTTCTTCTTCTAGTTCCTTGAGCTGTCAAGTTAGGTTGTTTATTTTTAATCTTTCTTGTTTCTTTTCTTTTTTTATAAATTTATTTATTTATTGGCTACGCTGTGTCTTTGTTGCTGTGCGCAGGCTTTCTCTAGTTGCGGAGAGCGGGGGCTACTGTTCGTTGCAGTGCATGGGCTTCTTATTGCGGTAGCTTCTCTTGTCGTGGAGCACGGGCTCTAAGCATGCGGACTTCAGTAGTTGTGGCACGTGCACTCTAGAGCACAGACTCAGTAGTTGTGACACACGGGCTTAGTTGCTCTGCGGCATGTGGGATCTTCCCAGACCAGGGCTCGAACCTGTGTCCTCTGCATTGGCAGGCAGATTCTTAACCGCTGTGCCACCAGGGAAGTCCTCTTGTTTCTTAAGGTAGCCATTTATTGTTATGGAGTTCCCTTTTAAAACTGCTTTTGTTGCATCCCATAAATTTTGTTATTTTGTGTTTCCATTTTCATTTGTCTCAGGTATTTATTTCATCTTTGACCCATTAATTGTTCAGTGGTATATTGTTTAATCTCTACATATTTGTAAATTTCCAGTTTTCTTCCTTTAATTGATTTTTAGTTTCATACCATTGTGATTGGAAAAGATACTTGATATGATTTCACTATTAAATGTATCAAGGATTGTTTTGTGGCCTAGCATGTGAATCATCCTGGAGAATGTTCGACGTGTAGTTGAGAAGAATGTATATTCTGTTGCTTTTGGATGGAATGTTCTGTACATATCTGTTAAGTCCATCTGGTCTAACATGTCATTTAAGACCAGTGTTTCTTTATTGATTTTCTGTCTGGATGACCTAACCATTGGTGAATGTGGAGTATTAAAGTCCCTTACTATTATTCTGTTGCTGTATATTTCTCTCTTTTGGGTCTGTTAATACTTACTTTATATATTTAGGTGCTCCAGTGTTGGGTGCATACATATTTACCGTGTCACATCCTCTTGTTGGGAATACCCCTTTATCACTGAGATACAGATTCATCAGAAGGAGTTACTGTTCTGACTACTTGAATTGGTCCAGCCAGCCGTATAGAATATAAGATATGGCCCATTCCTTCAAAACTTTTACTTTCCACTTGAGGAGATAAGGCTAACCCATATAAAACAATTGGAGATCTGAATAAGACTATAATTAAGTGTTAAATTATAGGGTAGAGACTATAAATACTGTACAAGTTTGGAGAAGAGACAACATTGAGGGCTGGACTAGTGCAGGCACATGAATGGCTTGGGACTTAAAAGAATATTTTGTAGAAAGCTGAGTTTTCCTTTCATATGAATTGTTTCTCTTTTTTTCTGATACTTGCCCACCTCCCACTAATTTCATATGCAAATAAATCATTGGGTTAAAAAAAGGTCCCTACCAGACAAGATAGAAAGAAACTAATAAACAAGAGGATGATAGAAAATACTGTTGGTGAAGCAATTTTCTTTTAAAATTTTAGTTTTAAAATAACTGTGGAAATATTAAAATTCCTGACTGAAAGATCTACTGTTGTTTCTTTTTTATGGTGGATATAGCCCACGGCAGTAGCTTTGCCTGTGTATGGATGTCTATGGAAGCTTTTCTTTTGACTCTTGACTATCCCTGAACTACCATCATTTTCCTGTCAATACAGTGACAGATTTAAGGATTAAAAAATGAGGAAAATAAATTCTTCCTCCTAAGCTACTCTGAAGTAGTGAAGAACCAGTACAATTTAGGGGGAAAATTGTGATTGAGAAGGTACTCTTAGAATTGATTGTATTTGTAGCTAAGAATTCACATTATGTAATTTGACTTGCATACCTTTTAAAATTAGGTATGATTTACCAGACAGTTATTAACAATTAGGTTATGTAACCATATCTCAAAACAGCTCTGCAGTGTAGGAAGTCGAGAGGCTTTAGAATGTGCTAAATAAGGAATTACCATATACACAGTTGAGAAACACTTACAGTTTTCACCCCAAAGTGGACCACTTAAGTACCATTATTATGGATTATAAAATAAAATTCCTTAGCATCAGTATTTTCACTGGAATGTAAAGTAGCGCTGGTGTAGTTTGTAGGGGCTCAGTGCTCACCCTTAAGTTTTTTATTACTGGAGAAAACCAATGAATTTTATTGCAGTTTACATTGGACACAGATGTAGATGAATGGTTTTGTAAATTTACTTTGAATAAATATCTCAGTAGTAGTGAAAGTGTAACACCAAAAGAGTGTGGTTGTGGAAGTATTATATTCTATTATGGTTCTCTGATTTTATAATTAAAGACCCCAGTGTTTTAAAGACAGGTGTAACTCATTACATCAAGTGACTTGGAAGCTTTAACCTGACCTTGAAAACTTCATTTTACAGGAACTGGAAATTTGTTTTCTTTACATACAATTGTTTTGAACACCGTAGGAAATAATATGGGAGTATGAAGTAGAAGGAATCATCTGAATAATTCTGATCAGAGAGTGCCCTGAGTAGTCATTTGGTTATTTTTTAGAGAAAACTATTATGGGGATCATTGCCTCAAAATTTTTTATATGTGAATACTTATACATGAGTTAAATTGTAATTGTCACTAAATTGATGGAATTTAAAATTAACAAATGACTTTAAGAAATGGTTTACTTCTTTGTTCTTTCTCGACATGGGGATGCAGCCTTCTGAAGCTTTATTTTGAGAGGGCATCTGGCTATTTTTGACAGGTTCTCAAGGTATCTTGGGCATCACATCCATTTGGTCATGCTCAAAAGTTCTATGGTAGCATTAAGTAGTGGCCTCAGTTTAAAAAGACCCAAAGAGAGTGATGTTCATTCTGTTTCTTCTGGGATGGGGCTAACTTTCCACAAATCCTAAGTGATGAGAGTATTGCATCTACACATTTATGACAGTGTTTCTTTTTATTCTTCTTTCATGAAGAAATCATTTCAGTCTGAAGTGTATTTACTGAACAGTGTCTAATGTAGGGTGTATAAAACTTCAGGCAGCATTTAGAGCACTTTCCCAATATGAACTCATCATTATAACAACCCTATGAAGCAGGGACTATAAATAACATATGGGGGGTGTGGGTATTTTTTTTAATCTCTATTTTATAGGTGGGAAAACTGAGGCATAGAGAACATGCAATACTAGCTTATATCTTATGGCCCATAGCATTTCCATGGGTGATTCCTAAACTAGAAAGTTTAGGAACTGCTGGATTATTTTGTTCTACTTTGGAATTAAGAAAACCATTTCACAGTTATATAAGAGCTCTTTCTGTGATTGATTGATTTTGCTGTTTTTATTAGCAAAATTCCGTTATATATCCATAAATGATATCGTTTTCTCTTTCCCCTCTCTCAGTTTGTCATTCCTCTTTTGGATAGCCTTAAAATTTCCTTTACAACCCTATAAAACATTTATCCTTTGCCTCTAACACTTAAGGCTGACATTCTTAGGAAATGATAAACCTTTTTCTTTGCCTTCTAAAAAATTAACGTTAATAAAGCCAAGATTCTAGGGCTTCCCTGGTGGCGCAGTGGTTGAGAGTCTGCCTGCTGATGCAGGGGACACGGGTTCGTGCCCTGGTCCGGGAAGATCCCACATGCCGCAGAGCAGCTGGGCCCGTGAGCCATGGCCGCTGAGCCTGCACGTCCGGAGCCTGTGCTCCACAACGGGAGAAGCCAACACAGTGAGAGGCCCGCATACCGCAAAAAAAAAAAAAAAAAAAAAAAAAAAAAAAGCCAAGATTCTAAACTTCTTAGAATGGGTTTACAAATTACTTTCAGAATCCAATCACAGTTTTATGGAGCCTCTGAAACTCACCTGTGACCCCTTAAAGACCTACATCTACGTTAGGGACACCTTCGTCTGGGGAAGCAGAGGGAAATTTAGGGAATATAGTCCTTTAAAAGAGAATCACTTTTCCCATTAAACTGTTAAGCTGGGTCAAGTAGATAACCTGTGGTTAGATGTAAGTAGATCACCTGTAATCCATCTGAACTGTAGCTCTTACCTACATTCCTTTGTATCTCACTTTCTTTTTTACTCTGGCTACCTTAAAGGTTTTCTCTTTGTATTTATTTTTTCAGCAATTTGACTATGATAATATAGGTCTAGGAGTGTGTGTGAGTGTGTGTGAGTGTGTGTGTGTGTGTGTGTGTGATTGTGCTTGAGTTTCTTGGATCTAATTTTGGAAAATTCTAGTACATTATTTCTTCTTCTGCCATATTCTCTCTCTCTTATCCTGCTGGGACTCAATTTTCACATATGTTCTACAGCCGCTCTGGGATGCACTGTTTTATATTTTTTCACTTTTTAAATCTTTTTGTGTTTTAGTTTGGATAATTTTTATGGACACCTCTTCAAGTTCACTGAATCTTTTCTTGGCTATGTTCAGTCTGCTTATAAGCCTATCAAAGGAATTCACTACTTACGATAGTTGGGGTTTTTAAATAGCATTTCCATTGGACTCTTTTTTTATAATTTCCATCTTTCTGCTGAAATAGCCCATTTGATCATGAATATTGTCTACTCCCCACCCCCAGATTATTTTGTATATTAATAATAGTTGTTTTAAAGTTCCTATGTGATAGGTCTGGGTCACCTCTGAGTCTGGCTCTATTGATTGCTGTCTCTTGACAGTGGGTTTTTTCCTTACATTTTGTGCATGTCTGTGTGTGTGTGTGCGTGCACACACTGTAATTTTTATTGAATGCTAAACATCACGCTTAATAGAGACTGAGGTAAATAGTATTTATGCTCAGAAATGAACATGCCTCTTCTTCTTCTAGGTCATTAACATTTGGGGAAGTTGAGTCAATCTAGTCAATAATTGATCTGGGTTTATGTTTTGAGTTGCCATTGTTACCTTCAGTGTACTGCTGGCTTCAAATTCCTCTACCTGTGGGCCACCATAACCATGTGTCTAGGTGGCCACTAGGGCCCTGGAGGGTTTACTCATGGTTCCTGCTCTGCCATCTGCTTTCATCTGCAAAGGCCTGTGTCAGGAAGGGCTGTCTTTCCACGGTCTTATGCCTCCTCCGTGGTACACTGCCTGCTCCTTGGTGCCCAGCGTCTGCTGGAGCCGGGGATTTCTTAGTCCTCCTGGTCTAGTTTCAATCTTAGGCAGCCCTGTGCACCTGGGCCTCAAGGGTGAGACCTTTTGGGCATTCCTGCCCTGCTCCCCAAGGCAGCCAGACTCTGCCTATACCTGTGGTGAGTTTCTGCCCCTCTCCTGGTGGTAGTAGAGTTCTGCTTTATTGGTACAGGCTCCTGAGTCCAAGGGCCAGTAGATCCTTGCTTGGCTGTGGAAGGAGATGGATTTTTCTTCTACCCATCGCCCAGTAGCCCAGGGAGAAAGCGGGCTTGCTGCCATTCCCCCAGTGGCTTAAGGCTTTTGCTTCATCTGAGAGGAGGTTCAGGGAAGTAGCAGAGTTTCATGGTGTCCCCATCACCTGCTGCATGCCTGTGTCCTGGAGAGGGGCTCTCTCCTGCTCTGGCCCCAGTCTTTCTCAGGAGCAACCTGTGAAGGCTTTCATGTGAGTACAAACTCTCCCTGTGTCTGGGGTACTCAGTTGCTCCAAGCTGATACAGTAGCCCACACTTGGCCTTTAGGATTTCCTTACAATTTTAACTGATTTCTTTTTTAAAATATTTATTTATTTATTGTGGCTGTGTTGGGTCTTCGTTGTGGCACACAGCCTCTTCATTGTGGTGTGCGAGCTCAGTAGTTGTGGTATGTGGGATCGTAGTCCCCCAGCCAGGGATCGAACCGGGGCCCCCTGCACTGGGAGCACGGAGTCTCAACCTCTGGACTGCCAGGGAAGTCCCTTAACTGATTTCTTTTATGTGCTTCCATGGTGGACTCTTCCTTCCGTGCTCTACAAACTGTGAAACAGTGTCTGTGTCTTCTCTCTTCTTGGAGGGGTTTTTCACTCCTTGGAATTCAGTTCCCATATGATCACAGTTCTCTGACGGGTACAAGAAAAGTTGTGATTTTATTGATAGTCTGGCTTTTTCCTGTTAAGTGGGAGTGATGTTCTCTCTTGGCTTTCTGCATCCTAAGCTGTCATCTGAACTGGACTTGCCCACATTTGGGACTGTCCAATCACCCAGAGGTTCCCAAGCCATTAGCAGATCTATGAGGAGAGCATCCTCAGGCCAAGCAGCTTTCTGTTACTTGCAGTAAAGGGCCCTTCCATGTGAGGAGGAAGCAGCGTTTGACCATATCTAGCTTTTCTTCAAGTTATTTTATTCTTTTTCAATTCATCTGATTTTATAAAATGACCTTAAGAGTGACTGTTTTTGCTCCAGATCCTTTTTTTTTCTTTTTTCCTTTTTGCTCATCTTGGAGAGCACATCAAAGCTTTAAAGATGTATGAAAAAACCTTGCAAGGTAACCCTGATGTACCCGACATGACTTATTCCTTCAACTCAGAGCTATTGTTACCGAGCTGAAGAAAGGTCAGGCCTTGGTGTGCTTGTTTAATAGGCCTCAAGTTGTTTCTGGGGTTTTTTGTTTTGTTAAGGATAGAAATTTCTTTTTCTTTTTTTTTTTTTAACATCTTTATTGGAGTATAACTGCTTTACAAAGATAGAAATTTATTTAACCAGCGTTTCCAAACTCTCTTTCATCCCAGACTCCCTTCAATAAACATAAAGATCTCATACTCTTCTTTAATGTTACTTATACATCACAGTAAATAACTGGACTCAAAACAAACCAGAAGGATAAATGGCTGCTCTGTCTTCACGCTCCATCCCCATTGTTAGGGCGCCGTGTCCTTTTCTGCCAGCGTATTGAATCTGGAGGTTGATTCGTCATTTTCTCGTGGTGTATATTGAGAAATAGTCAAACAGAAAATGGAAACAAATCAGTTTAGAAATAAAACAGGAATGCAGTAGGACCCAGCAGGCCATGCTGTCCCAGCAGGACATCAACTCCTGGGCCTTGATACCAGACTCCGACTCCTCAGACGGGTTTCCTCTTCTCTAGAAGGTGCTACAGTGGTTGCATCAGACTCAAGCACCTTGTTGCCAGCAAAGAAGTGAGGCCCACCTATTTGTCACCTCATTTCAGGATGAGAATTTATGAAATTGCTCACGCCCATTTATGAACTGCTACCTCTGAAATACCCCAGATGGTCATTTTAGAGGCCAAAAGGTAGGGATGGACTTCTGTTAAATAAAGTAGGCAGTCTTGTTAGAAGTAGGTATGTTTTTCCATTGGGTTCAATGTGGCTACTTCTATATTTATTGTTAAATATAAGTTCTATAAACATTTTCGTTCTTCCTGAGTTTGCTGTGATGCAGAAAAGCTCGCTTAGCCTCTTGCTAGGTCATTGCTTTCATGAAATTATTCCAGATACAAAAATGTTATTCTGTAAATAAGCATTGGTTAAACATATAAATGAATCTTTAAGCTTCTGTCCCATTCAAAATTTTATGATGCTTTATCTAGAATTCAGAATTTCAGGGTTGATATAGAGGTGGGTTCTTTTGGAAGCTGGTTTTCTTCCAGACTGGACGTAACTTTTGTGTTTCTTCTCTTGGTATTAAGAAGTGCTGATAGTGCAGCAGAAATGCACCAGTGGACCAAGTTTATCTACACGTTGTGGTTTCCACCACTAGGAAGCTTTAGGTGACGAGTACTTACAACATTAAGAGCTAGTTCTGAAACATCATCTGTACAGTTTTTTTTTTTTTTTTTTTTTTTTTTTTTTTTTTTTTGCGGTACGCGGGCCTCTCACTGTTGTGGCCTCTCCCGTTGTGGAGCACAGGCTCCGGACGCGCAGGCTCAGCGGTCATGGCTCACGGGCCCAGCCACTCCGCGGCATGTGGGATCTTCCCGGACCGGGGCACGAACCCGTATCCCCTGCATCGGCAGGCAGACTCTCAACCACTGCGCCACCAGGGAAGCCCCATCTGTACAGTTTTTAAAAGTATTTGGGGGCATCTCCATCTCAGCAGAAACTTACGTTTTTCTCCTTCTGGTTTTAGGTGATTAGTGCATGTAAGTTATACACATTAGTTTTCCTTTAGTTAAAATAAAAACTGTATGTGTAGCACATATAGTTTGATCACTTTTAATTTTAAATTTAAACTAACTGACATTAAGACGCAACACAGAAAATAGATTCCAGCTCTGCTGCCGACGGGCTGCTTAGCTTCTGCGAGTACGTGATCACTGCTGGGCTAAAAAGTGAAGGCTAGGTGGAAATATGTAGGATGGGATAAAGATTCTGGGACAAAGTCAGGCAGGTTGGGGGCCTGGGTCTCCTGCTAAGGAAGCCCAGTTCTCCCTCCATCTGCCTTCCTCTTCCTTTCCTCTGGGCTGTGGGGGACCAGCTTGCCTTCACATCCACCTGTTGCTTCCAGCCAGTGATTCTGGTCCATCCAGTGATGAGGGCCAGTTCCTGCCTGCTCTGTTGGTCTCTAAGCAAGCACGCTTCTCTTTTGATGTTTTTTAATAGCTTTTTCTGCTAGCAGGGAAGGAGAGACAGACCTTTTCATTCAGGCCTCCATGTGCTGAAGTGGTAGTCCAATATTAATCAATATGTTGAGAATGACAGAATAAAAGATTACACTGTTGAGAAAACGCTGTGTATATATTTCAATGAATAAATGGATAGGCACCTCCATTTATCTTTGTGATTCCTTTTACTAGTGGCAGCTTTGAGATATAATTTATAAAAATTATAAAATTCCCTTACTTAATTAGTATGCTGTCTTTATTAAAGGTAAATATGTATTTTTAAAGGTAAAGACAACACTCATTCTGAAAAATAGGAAATTCATGCATTTGTTTCATACCCTTATACATGGCTGATTACAAATTTAATTTCATGCCAACTTGCTTGGATAGACAACCTAAGTTTTAGGGATTGGAACAGCTGTAGTATTCAATACAGTGTATCTTATAGATACCATTACCACAGCTTTAACGTCTTTTGCACTTTACTGCTTGGAGGATACAATTATAAAGAAATACTCTGCCTTGTGGCTTTTATGTTTCATGTTGGCATTCAGATCACAAAAGCCTCTTTGGTTCATTTTGAAACTTTGAGGGAAATGATACCTGTATGATTTAAAGTTTAAGTTTAATTGCCTTCTGCAAATTGCTTTTGGAAGTATAGGTAGTCAAAAAGTAAAAGTAGTTTTAAATTTCAGACGCAGAGAATAGCATAATTACTTTTTTAAATGTAGAGGTTTTATTCAAAATAGATTCTTTTGGGGACTTCCCTGGCAGTCCAGTGGTTAAGACTCCATGCTTCCACTGCAGGGGACGTGGGTTCGATCCCTGGTCAGGGAACTAAGACCCCACATGCTGCGTGACACGGCCAGGAAAAAAAAAAAAAAGATTCTCTCAGAGCAGGAAAGTTAAAATGCCTTTGTACAATATTTTGCATGCTCTTTTCTTTATTGCATGAAAGTCATATAATCCCAACCTCCATCTCTATTTCTTATTTATGAATATAATGACTTACTGAAAATTTACCACAACTTTCATATGCCTCCTGAAAGGCAATGTCGAGTTTTAGGTTAAAATTTTGAAAGATGTTGTGAGGCCATTTGAGCAATTTAAAATAATAATAATAATAATAATTAAAAAGGCATCTATACAGGGAAAGAACTTAAATGCACACATAAATGTGGCATCAGCTCCTTGAGGTGAGCGCCTGCTACATTATGCAGGAAAGTTGAGGAGTGCATTACTGGTGATGCAGACTGCTGTAGAAATAGACGTTGCCTGAAGTTTTTCACTTGATAGTGTTACTAGTCTGTTAACATTGGAAGGACTTGGGTGACTTGTTCTAAACATTCGCCTGGTGCATGGGAGCAGGCTTTAATAAAGCCACCTCCAGAAGTTTAGAAACACCTCTAGCTAAAATCTGGGCCTCCCATCCAGACTTAATACAACGACAGAAGTAAAACCATATCTATTTGAAGTGTTTAGGACCATGACTAATCTAATATGAGGCTCTGAAAAGCCAAGAATTGCCACTGGAATTTCAGTTTCTACTCAGGTAACACGTAATTTAATGGTTCATACTTAGTTTCCAGAAATAGCCCAGACAGCTTAGTGAGTCCAAGTGGTTTTAAACTTTGTTGTACATTCCCATCACCTAGAGTGCTGCCTAAAATGGAAATTCCTGGGCACCACCCCCTGGAGAGCTGATTCCATGAGCCTAGGAATCTGCATTTTACCCAGGTAACCCAGGGGATTCTGAGGAAAGTGGTTCAGTGACAGCCTTTCAGGAAACACTGGTGTAGCAGGTGTATATCCAGCAGGGCCTGCTTCGTGGGTGTATTACCGGTGCATTGTACAGGCCCCATACTCAGAAAGGCCGTGTAGCTGGCTTAACGCTCTTCCATGACCTTCTTAAAATTCGTAATTTCTGAATGAGGTTGTTCATTTTCCCCTGCATTTTCACTTTCCCCTGGGCCCTGCACATTGTGTGGCCAATTCTCTATGCGAGCTTTTATTATGTATTACTGGAATTGTGTTTCTTGATCCTCATGGGTTGCGATAATTCAATAATAATTTTTTTTAACCTGTCTGTATTAGGCTGTAAATGCCAAGGCCACTTCTAAGTTTAGAAGTGAATGAGTATCACTCATTATAGAACATACAATTGGAAATCCTAAGAGTATGATTTTTTCCCAAGGAAATTAAATTTTTATTCCTTGTCTTGAACACAGAAAGCTATGTTTGTGTTGTCCTAATACACTATGATTTTTTTCCCCTAGGATGGTACAAAACAGAAAAGAGAGCGGAAAAAGACGGTCTCCTTCAGCAGCATGCCCACGGAGAAAAAGATTAGCAGTGCAAGTGATTGTATCAATTCCATGGTGGAGGGTTCGGAACTCAAAAAGGTTCGCTCCAACTCTAGAATTTACCACAGGTATTTTTTACTGGATGCTGACATGCAGAGCCTGAGGTGGGAACCATCCAAGAAGGATTCTGAGAAAGCCAAGATTGATATTAAATCCATCAAGGAAGTGAGAACAGGAAAAAATACAGACATATTCCGCAGCAATGGCATTTCTGACCAGATATCTGAAGACTGTGCATTTTCAGTCATCTATGGAGAGAATTACGAGTCACTTGACTTGGTTGCCAACTCCGCAGATGTTGCGAACATCTGGGTCACGGGACTGCGGTACCTAATTTCTTATGGGAAACATACACTTGATATGTTAGAAAGTAGCCAAGACAACATGAGGACTTCTTGGGTTTCACAAATGTTTAGTGAAATTGATGTAGATAACCTGGGACATATAACTCTGTGCAACGCCGTGCAGTGTATCAGAAACCTCAATCCTGGTTTAAAAACGAGCAAAATTGAGCTTAAGTTCAAAGAATTGCACAAGTCCAAGGACAAAGCTGGTACTGAAGTCACAAAGGAGGAATTTGTTGAGGTTTTCCATGAGCTTTGTACTAGACCTGAAATTTATTTCCTTTTAGTTCAGTTCTCAAGCAATAAAGAATTCCTTGATACCAAGGACCTTATGATGTTTCTTGAGGCAGAGCAGGGTGTGGCACATATAAATGAGGAAATAAGCCTTGAAATTATTCACAAATATGAGCCATCCAAAGAGGGTCAGGAAAAGGGCTGGCTTTCCATAGACGGGTTCACTAATTACCTTGTGTCATCTGATTGTTATATATTTGATCCAGAGCATAAGAAGGTCTGTCAGGACATGAAGCAACCCTTGTCTCATTACTTTATAAACTCATCTCATAATACATACTTAATAGAGGATCAGTTCCGAGGTCCCTCTGATATCACAGGATACATCCGAGCTCTTAAAATGGGTTGCCGGAGTGTTGAACTGGATGTATGGGATGGGCCAGATAACGAACCTGTGATTTACACAGGCCACACCATGACCTCGCAGATCGTCTTCCGCAGTGTCATTGATATTATTAACAAGTATGCATTCTTTGCTTCAGAGTACCCTCTCATCCTGTGTTTGGAAAATCACTGTTCTATTAAACAACAGAAGGTCATGGTTCAACACATGAAGAAAATTTTAGGAGACAAGCTCTACACAACCTCACCCAGTGCTGAGGAATCTTACCTGCCATCCCCAGATATCCTGAAAGGGAAGATACTCATTAAGGCAAAGAAGCTGTCTTCCAGCTGCTCTGGAGTAGAGGGCGATGTTACCGATGAGGATGAAGGGGCGGAGATGTCTCAGAGGATGGGCAAGGAGAACGCAGAGCTGCCCAACCACGTGCCTGCCAAGCGCTTCCAGCTCTGCAAAGAGCTGTCCGAGCTGGTGAGCATCTGCAAGTCGGTGCAGTTCAAAGAGTTCCAGGTGTCCTTTCAGGCTCAGAAGTACTGGGAAGTCTGCTCATTCAACGAAGTGCTTGCCAGCAAATACGCCAACGAGAATGCAGGGGACTTTGTCAATTACAACAAGCGCTTTCTCGCCAGGGTTTTCCCCAGTCCCATGAGAATTGACTCCAGCAACATGAACCCTCAAGACTTTTGGAAATGTGGTTGTCAGATCGTGGCTATGAACTTTCAGACCCCGGGCCTGATGATGGACCTGAACATCGGCTGGTTTAGGCAGAACGGGAACTGCGGCTACGTGCTGCGGCCGGCCATCATGAGGGAGGAGGTCTCCTTCTTCAGCGCCAACACCAAAGACTCCGTCCCAGGAGTCTCACCCCAGCTCCTCCACATCAAGATCATCAGCGGGCAGAACTTCCCCAAACCCAAAGGATCGGGTGCTAAAGGCGACGTGGTGGACCCTTACGTCTACGTGGAGATCCACGGGATCCCCGCTGACTGCGCAGAACAGAGGACGAAAACAGTGCACCAGAACGGAGACGCTCCCATCTTCGACGAAAGCTTTGAGTTCCAGATCAACCTGCCCGAACTGGCCATGGTGCGCTTTGTGGTCCTGGACGACGACTACATCGGGGATGAGTTCATCGGCCAGTACACGATTCCCTTCGAGTGTCTGCAGACGGGCTACCGCCACGTGCCGCTGCAGTCACTCACCGGCGAGGTCCTCGCCCACGCTTCTCTGTTCGTGCACGTGGCCATCACCAACCGGAGAGGAGGCGGGAAGCCTCACAAGAGGGGCCTCTCTGTGAGGAAAGGGAAGAAGTCCAGGGAATATGCGTCCCTGAGAACACTGTGGATTAAAACTGTGGACGAGGTCTTCAAGAATGCCCAGCCCCCGATTCGGGACGCCACCGACCTGAGGGAGAACATGCAGGTACGGCGCGGGGGCTCGTGTGCGCCTGCGCGCGGTGTATGCGTCTATTGGAGGGTTTCTTTAAACAGTCGTATTTCCGATCTTAAATACTTTGTAAATTTCCACCGTTTGTAAGAATGTTTACCACCCACCTCTTTTTTTTTTTTATCATGTGAATTTCCAAAAACGGCAGCTGGTATTGAACACAGTCTGTGGGAATGAGACAGCCTTGCGGCTGAGTCCACACCCGTCCTGGTCCCTGTTAATCACTAGGGAACAGTCCCCCGTCTTCTCTAAAAGCGCACGTGGGAATCTCTGGTATTTCTGAATATTCCTTAGCTGGAACACACTGACGTCAAGCCCATCAAACTAGAGGGACACGTTCCGGTTCTTTCTTGTGGGGCCGTCATGCTGCGGGAATGGTGAGCCTGTAAACAGCCCGTGGGTTTATGTATTGAGTCTGCTCTTGACTCTGGAGCACAGCTATCTAATTGTGTAAGTAAAGGACACGTGACACCTGTATTTATTAGATGTCTGGGATAATAATTACCTCAGAACCGCATAGTGGCGAAAAGCAATCAGTCAGGGTTAGGTATGTAATTAAGGATTGTCCACGTGTCTAGCGGGATACTGGGGCTACCAGTGATGCAGAACGAGGCTGCGAGGGCTACCTCACACACAGGTCCTGCCCCAGCCCATCCCAGTGTGTGATGGATCACTGCTCGGTGTGTTTAAAAACAATAAAAAAAACCCCTATATATATATATATATATATATATATATATACATATATATATATATATATATATATATACATATATATATATATATATACACACACACACACACACACACACACACATACGTGTATATATGTATATAATCTTTATAACTATTATGAGCAGAATGCCAGCAGCAAGTAAAATTAAAAGACCTTCCCACAATGGAGACATTTTGTTTTATTTCTTGTCTCATAGTAAATATGGAGGGTGTCTCCCTATCTCTGAGGGTGCCATGGTTGGTGGACCTCAGCTCTGAGCAGGCCGCACATCCCTGCCCTACGGCAGCTGTCATGTGCATGAAGCCGAGCACCGTCCTTCCAGGGCCGCGTGTCTGTGCTGAACCCACACTGCAGTCGGCGCCGTGTGATGCCCTTGCCACACCCGGGCGGTCGGGCCAGGGAGCAGCAGGAAACAGCAGACTTTAGTTGGGGCTGGGCAGCAGATAATAAACAAATAGGACAATGGCAGGTGAAGAAGAATTAACTGGGGAGTGCGATGGTGTGACTGGGGGCCCCCCTTAGAGCTCTCAGTAAGGATTTATTGTTATGAGCAGTCAACATCTAAGTGATTTTGGACAAAATGATACACAGCTCGATGCCCATATTTAAAGCAATATTAATAAAAAGAAAATGTTTAAATTTAAAACCAACGTGCTGCTCATTTCCAAGGACGGGGGTGTTTGAGAGCACTTGAAGGCACAGGGCTTGGGGGGCCCAGATCCCTCCCCTCTGGCCACCATGCTCAGCCCAGGTCAGGACCCAGGTGTGCCTGGGGTGACTCATTTTTCGGTTGGAATGTACCTGTTTTGGCAGCACAGTGATTAAGAGCAGAGGCCTCATCCTCAGCAGACTTCAGGTAAAATCCTGACCCCTTCACCTGCTAGCTGTTTGACCTCAGACAAACAACAGAGACAGGCCACAGCTGAAGCTCTGCCTCCTCGGGCCCAGCGTGGCTGGTTGAGAGGATCAGATGGGTCATGTATATTACTTGTGCCTTGCACACAGTGCTCAGAGAACACCGACTCGTGGCTTTTTACAGTATGGAAGGGTTTCCTTTAATGGGGATTTTAATGGCACCTCTGGTGATTAGAAAAAAAGAGCATTGAGAGCAGGAGAAGCAGCGTGGAGACGGTCTAGGGGAAGGGAAGGCCGTGATACCGGGCAGGAAGGTCTCCCACCCGGCACATCTCCATGGAAACTGCAGCATCCTCCAAGTTCCTTTAGCTTTGGAACCAGCTGGTATGAACAGGTGAGAGAGACTCAAGTTTCTGTCTTGCAAATATTCCTCTTTTTTTTGGATGGCTGGCATATTTGATACTTATTTTAAGCCTGAATTTTTTTTTCTGAACCTTTACCTTTTTGAATGCAGAAGCCATTTTTTTTGTTTGCTCATAATTACATATCAGCATTAGCACTGCTGTGAACTTTGATCTGAAAAGTAGCTTTGCCCTTCGGAAGAATTTAACATATTTGCCTTTTCCATACTTTGGATAAATTGGTATTACAAATATCTATAACTATGTTTACTTTGGAAAGTAGCCATTTTTCCCAGGATAAGATAATCATTAACCATGTCTGTCATAACACTGCTAGTAACTGTTGTACCAGGCAGTCCAAGGATAATCAAGTATATTGAGTGTAACATCCACGAGAAATTAAAACCCTGGTGAATTACAAAGCGCCTTCTTTCCATTGAGCAGAATGCAGTGGTGTCCTTCAAGGAGCTGTGTGGCCTCTCCTCCGTAGCCAACCTCATGCAGTGCATGCTGGCGGTGTCTCCCCGCTTCCTGGGACCTGATAACACGCCCCTGGTGGTCCTGAATCTCAGCGAGCAGTATCCCACCATGGAGTTGCAGGGAATCGTGCCCGAGGTTCTGAAGAAGATCGTAACAACGTACGACATGGTGAGTGGCTCTTTGCACTTTTATGGAGCCCAGGGGAGAGAGGTGTCTTAGGACAGTACCCTGACATGCTTAGGAGCGCTTGCTGAGGTGTGCTTTCCTAGTTCATGCTTCCTTTACCTGTGCTGGAAAAGTTATTCCCCTGACCTTGCTGTATTTGAAAGACTTTAGTGTTTTGTTGTTGCTGTTTTAGTGTTTTGTTGTTGCTGCCATCAGCCATTGAGTCACTCATTTTTATTTTGTTTTCAAACTGGTAAAGGTGAGAAATTTAGTTTTTTTTCCGAAAATACACTTTAAATACCATCAGAGGCAGGTGCTTCCACTACAGGACTCTATATTTTGCAACCTTTTCCTTCCTTATAGCAGCTGCTCTGTGGCGCCTGTGATTGGTAATCAGCTTAGCGTTAATGAGGAATCCTCAGGACACCTAGAATATTGCATTTTTGCCCTTAAGGTCTATCTTGGGTTTTCCTAATCGCTTCCTGCTCTCGCTGTACTTTCTGATTTATCGTAACTCTGAGGGATGAGTTAGTGGGTGAACACTACCGTTTCAAGCTCGCAGTGTGGCTGAAGTTGTCAAAACGCCGGTGAGCGCCGCGGGTCCTCCCCTGCGGTAAGGGTTAAGGGTGGTGCTGGACCCTCCCCTCCCAGATGGGCGAGGCTGTCAGCCTGTACAGGCTGGGTGCTCAGAGGTAAGAGGCCTCACCCACCACCTCCTCCACATG
The DNA here is from genome assembly GCF_964165515.1 of Mesoplodon bidens. NCBI lineage: Eukaryota > Metazoa > Chordata > Mammalia > Artiodactyla > Ziphiidae > Mesoplodon > Mesoplodon bidens. The sequence continues at coordinate 116,776,318 of NC_138161.1, forward strand.
AGAAGCAGGAGCTCAGACCACAAAACTCAAGGCTGCTTCTCAGGTAGCCTGCTGTGGTCTAAGAGAAATCAGGAGTGGCACTGTAAACCTTACAGAAGTATATATTTTTTTACTATTCTGTAAGTTGACCTGAAAGCTGCAATTCAGAGGGGTTTATACAATTTCCAGGAAAGAAAAAATGCTTTAGGTCAGCATTTCCCACAGTGTCTGCTGAGGAACCTTGGTTTCTTAGGATATTAATAAATGTCACATGGGAGAAAGGGTTCCATGTTGAAATAATTTAGGGAAATACTGGTTTGAGCAAAATTAATCAGATGTCTTCACTGCGGGACTGTGTGGGGCCTTTTGCTTGCTGGCAGTGGCTTTCCAAAGGGTGATGGACATAGTATGCCCTATTTCACAAATTGTCTTGACCGTGGGGTACTATTTCCAAAAACAAAAGTTTGCAAGGATTTTTGTCCTTGATTTTCTTCACTTCTTGGCCTTGTTCACCCAAATCTTTGGGTGCATAAGATCTGGAAGTCCAAGTCAGAAGCGTGCAACATTGTTTTTTTCTTTTGCTCTCGTTCTTTCCCCCAGTTTTATTGAGAAATAATTGACACTCATGTATAAATTTAAGGCTTACAGCATGATGGTTTGATTTACGCATATTGTGAAATGATTACCACAGTGGGTTCAGCTGACGTCCATCTTCTCATATAAAAAGAAGGAAGAAGAGAGGAAAGGAAAAAAAAATTCTTGTGATAAGAGGTCTTAGCATTTATTAAGTTTCCTGTGTATCCATCATCATGGTATATATTACATTCCTAGGACTTATTTATCTTATAACTGGAAATGTCTACCTTTTGACCACCTTCCTTCAATTCTCACTGTTTGCACCCTTCACCTCTGGTAACCACAAATCTGATCTCTTTTTCTATGAGTTTGGTTTTTTGTTTTTGTTTTGTTTTGTTTTAGTTTCCACATATAAGTGGGTCATACAGTATTTGTCTTTCTCTGACTCATTTCACTTAGCATAATACCTTCAAGCTTCATCTGTGTTGTAGCAAATGGTAGGGTCTCCTCATCTTTAAATATATATATGGATATCTCACAACTTCTTTATCTATCCATAGACATTTAGGTTGTTTCCATATCTTGGCTATTGTAAATAATGCTGCTATGAACATGGGGGTGCATGTATCTTTTTGAGTTAGTGTTTTTATTACCTTAGGATATATTCCGAAAAGTGGAATTGCTGGATCATATGGTAGTTCTGTTTTTAATTCTTGGAGGATCTCCCATGCTGTTTTCCCTAGAAGCTATACAAATTAACATTCCCACCAATAATAAGAGTGCAGTATTTTAAACAGCTTATCAGTTCATTACCTTAAGAAAAAGTGGTATTTGATCTTTTTCCTAAGTTCCAGTGCAATAACCACACATTGTAGCAGGTGCTTGTTATTCCCTGCTCTTTCTAGCTTAGAGTTCATGGTGATGTAAGATAAATAAGGACCGAACACTGGACACTGCAGGCAAACTGCAGGGAGTGGCAGTCACCCTTCAGAAAGAAGGACGGCCAGGGGCAAATGTGTCTGTAAACATGGGTGGGGGGAGCACTGTGCTGGGTGCTGGAGGGGCCACAGGCATGAGCATAAGGGGTCCCTGTCCTCAGGGAGCCATCCAGTCTGCTAGGATGGCAGCTGGGGAACAAAACAAAGAAGCTTATGCTGAGATTCCTTTGGGGGGAAAAGATGGAAAGACAGGAAAAAGAGGTAAAATGGGAAAGTCTGAAGAGCTCGTGCATGCTGTGCCTCAGGCTACCTAGTTAGTTTTATGAGCAGAAGCCCAAAGAAGTAGCTGATATTTGTAAATGCTTTTTAAACTTAAGCCACAAATAAAATCGTTAGACATTTTGCAGACCCACGTCATTGACCAACATCTAAGATGACTTACCGGCTCAGGTGTGTTACTGGTCACGCAGTGATATTTCTTCATGGTAACCTTTTTAACAGGACCTTTCTGAGAGTTGGATGTGGTGCCCCAGGGAGGTGTTAACTGGAAGGGTCGGTACCCAGGCGCTAGTCCAGGCTGAGCCCAGAGCAGGAGTGGGACCGTAGCTGGGTGGACACAGTGCCCACCATACCACTTCCCCCGCCCCTTCCTCTCCCTGGGCTGGCAGATGATAACATTTACTATGTAACTCTTATCTACATGTAACTTTATAATTGTGTTGTTGTAGAAATGACAAGACAGTTGGCTTGCTTAAATTTTTAAAGTTGTGAAATTAGTCTTACATAATGTCTGATTGACGTAGCTGGGCTGCATTATACCCCTAGCTTTATTGATTTGTTCTCTTTTGCATTCCACCTGCTAAACTAAGCTCTAAAGTACTTAAAATTAAATTCCACTTTTTATAATTTGCATTTTAAAGATTGTCGTATTGCTACAGCAATATTATAGCTCTTGTAATATTTTATAGTCCATTTATTAGTGACTTGATTATTTCTCACCTTCTGACAATTAATTTATTAAAGCTAGCTAAAGAATAGATGAAATACTGGTGGGAAATGTCATAAGGTCCTGGATAGCCTTTATTTTTGTAACGTTTGTTATATTGAGCTTAACCCAAAATTAGCCTTAGAAATAAGATCTTACTTCATTTCGTTGACTTCCCATTGATAGTTTGAAGACTCCAAATGAGAAGTAAGCGTAGTTTGAGAAATCCACCCCTCCCCCACAAAGTCCTGTGTTACTGCGAGTCTGCACTGCTGAAGTTGCCCTCCAGTGAGGACAGGATTGCGGTATCTCCTAAGAGTGTACAGATATGTATTTATGCTGTCAAGATTGTGACTATTTTTCTGTCTAAACTCTTATTAATAAACGAGTTGTAGCTGAAATATGACCAGTGTCTTTGTGAAAAAGAAGAGTGCAGGGAAGGAGCTGATTGTGGAAATGTAGGCACCATGTAAGCCGGTGTGGAGGCTGGGAAAGAGGGCCCATGCTCAGGGTGGGCTGCAGCCCTATTTGCCTGGGACAGACCCTGCTTGTACACCTGTTGTCCCAGCATAATTATTAATCGTTCTCCCTTTAACCCTTAAAAGTGTCCCTGTTTAGATAATTAGTTGTGTGGTCACCCTGCCCCCGGCCCCTAGATTGTCCTAATGGCTCTTGTGATCCCACCAACAGACAGGTCTTCAGAGTGGCCCCAATTGTGGTTTTTTGCCCTATTTGTCATCCCTCCTTGGATCCCGGAAGTGGTGAGGTTTGAGGCTGGGACGTTGCTCAGGAAGGCGGGTGTCAAAGCCACTCGGGAGCAGAGAAAGAAAAACACAGACACCTTCTTAGATCAGGCAGATGGGGGAGAAATAGGGAGGGACTGGTCTGGAGAGTGGGAGTGACTGTGTGGTCACACAAGGGAGGCTTTTCCTCCCTGAAGGAGTTTGCAGTTTAGTGAAAGAGATGAAACATATCCAGAGATAGTGAGAGGATAGATGATAGATAGATGTGTTAAAATATGTAAACAGATTATTTGGATGTTCGTGGGAGAGAACGGTCAGTTTCAAGTTTAGGAATTAGGAAGACTTCAAGGAAACACTGGCCTCTGACCCTTAAGAGCGACTCAGATTTCAGCAGGTGAAGAAAAGGAGACTGTTGCAGGCTGAGTTCACAGGGTGAAACACTCTCAGAAATGGGAAGCACGTGTTCTAGGAAATTCAAGCGTGGACCGTGGGAGTTCTTGCACATTTTTGAGCAGCAAAGGGCCATGCTCAGAATTAAGATTATGGACTGTGGGAGGGTAGGGGTGAAAGAGAACTAAGAGGCCGCCTGCTGAGCGTCTTTATTTTGCAGATGAGAAAATGGAAACCTAGTGGTGCATCAAATTAATGGCACACCATTAATGGTTCTAATGGCAGGTTTAGAGCCTGACTAGTCTCTTTGTCCAGTTTTTGCCCTGCAGTCCAGATCAGGAAGATGAGCCATGTGTGGTGTGTAGATGACTGATGAATCTGCCCATAAAGGCCAGATAGCGCCAATCATCACCATCTGACGTTGCTCATGTGGGGCCCTTGAAGTCCCAGGTACCTTATTTCTGATTCTTGCTCCCCCACGAAGGTGGAGAAGAATTCATCTTGTGTACTTTGGTGTATGTTAAAAGGCAGATCCGATGAGCTTAAAATAAGGAAGACTGTATTCAACAGATTGAGTTCCACTCAGTGGAATCTGATTATAAGTACCTGAATATATCTTTTGTATTATTACTTCAGAAAACAGAAAATTTAAGTGTTTTACTTGAAACTGTGTGTCAGTGAACTTGAATGCATCCACTGTTGAGAATCAGATATCACACTTGAGCTCGTTCTCTCATGTGTTTAAAGGCTGATTTGGAGAAGATAAGGATTATGTAACCTGAGTAAGAGATTCTGGTGAGTGAGTGGGTCCCCTCTCCGTAACACACAGTGCTCCTGGGATGATCCGCCGGGAGGGAGGCTTCAGGACCACATCTCCCCTCTCCCGTCATCATCATCTTTTTATACTAAAGTGGTTTTTACCACCCTTTTTAATATTGATGAAAGTAACGATTCAGCTCTCCAGCTATCTTTGCTTATTAGTTTCAGATTTACTGTCTGCTTTACGCTTAAATTTTTTAAAATGTTATGAGATCTATGCTAACAAATAGAGACCAAGATGTCAACATTCTTCCTTGACTGAGAGAAAACACTGGAAGTTTAAATATTTTGTGAAGTGTTACATAAAAAGAAAGTTCTCTTTAAAAGTTTTTCATTGGACTTTGAGGGCAGTATTCTCGGTGAAAGAAGCCAGACACAGAAAGACAAGCCCTGTGGGATTCCACTTAAATGAAGCATCTAAGATAGATTCATAAAATCAAAGACTAGACTGGGAGTTACCAGGCGCTGGAGATAGGATGTTATTACAGGCACGAAGTTTCAGTTAAGTGAGAGATGGAGGAGTTCTAGAGACCCGTGTACAGTAGCACCTTGTACCTCTAGTCAACAGTAATGCATTGTACAGGTAAGCATTTGTTAAGAGGGGTAGATCTCATGTTAAGTGTCCTTAGCACATAAACACTTTTTAAAGAAAAAAAGTCTTCTTCCTTGGTTTTGCTACAATTTTTCTGCACTATGGAATATGCTTCAGTCATTGTAAGTAAATTGACGATGAAGTGACAGGGAATGAAAAGGAGAGAAGAGGAAAAAGGAAAGAAAAGGATGCCCAGCTCTGTCACAGAGAGCATGGCTGTTCATATACACAGTGGCGGACTGTCGAGCAGCCGTAGCTGCTCGGAGATTACCCATGAATTCATTCTTGTCATTGCAGTTCCTTTGTCTCTGCTTTCTATCTGAAATTAATTTGTTTCCATCTTTTACAGCTTCACAAAAATCTTGATTTTAATTGCCTTCACACTTAATTAAGAAAGCACTCTCTGAGGAATCCGTTTATCCAGTAGAGAACAGTAGTTTTTAGTGTTTAAAAAAAAAAGGAACAAGATGCTTTGTCTAGGAGCATGTTATTTGCTTGCTGTGAATATTTTTATATAAGTTACTGAATCGTCCCTTCTACTTCATGGCTTTAAATATTTATTAAATAAAACAAGGTCCTTTAAATAAAATATGTGAAGGGAAGGGTTTTTTTCTTACACAGATATGTTGGCAGTCGGCATGCAGCATCTCTGCTGTATGTTGTTGGTATGGGTTCCTGTATTTTCTCTGGCCACTGCTTAATGCAGGGAAGAGAGAAATCACACTTCATAATTGATGGAGTCTGCCCATCTGGACCAAGCAGAGATCATCTGTAATAAGGTTATTATTGATTCCCATCTCCTCTGTGGCTGCTTTTATCACTCTTCGGCCTCAGAACTTGACATTAAAAGCATCTTTTAATTGGAGGTGTCAACTCTCCCAATTTTTATAATTGTAGAAAAATAGACTATTATGCCTTGGGATAAGACTGAGCTACAAAGAGGGGGAAAATAGACAGATTAGGGAAAGGTGAATATACCCTGCTACAGGGGGAAAAGCAGAAACCCAAAGCCTCTAGTTTAATTCAGTGACAGGGGAGGTCCAGCCAATGACGTTTCCAAAATGGTTTCTCTGGCATCATCAAAACCATACAGCTGGGCTTCCCTGGTGGCGCAGTGGTTGAGAGTCCGCCTGCCGATGCAGGGGACACGTGTTCGTGCCCCGGTCTGGGAAGATCCCACATGCCGTGGAGCGGCTGGGTCTGTGAGCCATGGCTGATGAACCTGCGCATCTGGAGCCTGTGCTCCGCAACGGGAGAGGCCACAATGGTGAGAGGCCCGCGTACCGCAAAAAAAAACAAACCAAAACAAGCAAACAGAAAAAAAACCATACAGCTGACCCACTTCAGCGCGACTGCCAACCCCACGGGAAGGGAAAAGTAATGTTTAAAGGATGGAATGTGATGATGGTATCACTCGTATCATCAGATCAGATGTAGAGGCTGCCACTCAGCCACCAGAAGCAGGGAGATTGAGAAACTTAGGGGAGATGGTGCTTCACGGTGTGATATGGTGGTGGTTGCATGACTGTGTCTCTCATCCGCTTTTCATGTTTTACGTGTCTCCACAGAAACCATCGAGGGACACATATGTAGAAGTATTCTTACACACACACACACACACACACACACACACACACCTGCAGATACTAAGCAAGAACAGTTGCGAAACACACACCTGCAGACACTAAGCAAGAACAGTTACAAAACAGTAGCATTTTAGGCGCTGGCAATCCCCTTGAAAGAGCCTTCATCAGCGGCTGTTTTTTCACCAGTTAAATTTGATACCCAGCCCCAGACTCTCTGGGAGGACAGAGATGCAAACCTTAACAGAGTCCCACATGTTGTCAGATGGTGTCTTCAGACAAGAAGTGATAAAGTACGAAGCGAGCCACTGTACCATCTGATGCACCAACTGCAGATACTATTCTGCAGTTTGCAATTCCTGAGTAACTGCGGCGCTGTCCCACCATACTGGTAAACGAGAAACGGGAACCTGCTCTTGGCATCACTTCAGCCCCTGAACCAAGCCACCTGGGGAGCGGTGATGGGGCTGTGGCTCGGGGCCATGTGTTTGGTGGGGTCTCTCACTGTTTGCTCTGTTAGAGCCTTTCTGTTGCTTCTGAAGGGGGCAGAACAAGATTGCTTATTTCTCAAACACTTTATTTCACTGAATCTGGTAGGAAATATATATGTAATATATCTGGAACCTAAAGCTCCAGAAAAGTCAGGGAACTTCCTTTTAAGCAGATGCATTATGCAGAAGAACACTACTACATTTTTGATAAAACTAAGATCGTTGAAGTGCTGTAGTCTTTTTTTCTTCCTGTGCAAGAGGAGAGGAATTGCTTCCCATGTTCCCATCAGATCCCACTTGAATGTGGGATTTTGCTCTTGTATTATTCCTTCAGTGTTTATTTTTGATATATTCTCTTCTTGACTAGAAATAATTTATTTTGTTTCTTCAGTGGCTAAAGTTACCTCCTTAAGTTGTTTTCTGAGTTCTTCTTTCTGTCAAAGACCCACCAGGACAGTTTTTTCAATATTTATTTGGCTGCGCCGGATCTTTAGTTGCAGCGTGTGGAATCTTCCTTGTGGCATGTGGGATCTTTAGTTGTGGCATGCATGTGGGATCTAGTTCCCCGGCTAGGGATCAAACCCGAGCCCCCTGCATTGGGAGCATGGAGTCGTAGCCACTGGACCACTAGGGAAGTCCCCAGGACATCTTTTAAAAGTCTGTGTACATCTCTCAAATTCTGAGCGTCCTCTATCAGTAATAGACGTGGTTTTCTTGGTCAGTTGCCGCGTGCATCAGTGGCTGGTCAAAGCTGGGAAGAAGCGTTTGCCTTCCTTATCCTGGTTTGCTCGGTCAACTTCCTGTCCCCACTAGGCTTCGAATAAACAGAATTGGGCCGAGTGGAGACAGCAGTGCTGGCCGACTTCCAGTTTCTTCAGCCTGTTGTCACCTCATGCCTGTGGGGCAGAGACTGAGTTCAGACCACACACTCAGCCCAGATGGGGAAGGAAATGCAGCTTTCCCAGCTCTCTTAGGGGCAGGTGGGTGTCCCTCAATTTTAGTTCCCTTTCGTAACCCTGGTCCATTGCCTTAATTCACATTATCCATTTTGGGTTGTGGTTGCTTGGCTCTTTAAGTAAAATGCTCAGTCTCTCAGACTTTCTCTCTTCCCTCAGCTCCTCTAACAGTGGCCACTAGCTGCCTGTAGAGGGTGCAGCTGCAGAAAGTCTCCTTTCTGTGTCCTTGCTAAAGAACGTCCCAAAGCTCACCACCGCCCAACCCAGTGCACCTTGGGGCTGGTGTGTGCAGCGCAGGGATTTCCTGGCTCCGTCCTTCGTCCTCAAGGCTCCAAGAGGCGGGCTCCCAACGTCCCCTCCACTGCCCCTTTCCTCCTCCTGTCCTAGGGCTGCAATCGCTTGGCCCAGCCGTGGTCGGTGGAGGGGCATCTCCTCTGCACTAGGGGTGATGCTCTGGGGCCTACATATGTTGTTCCTTGATATGGTAAAATAGTTTAGAAAAGAGTTTCTCCTTGACAGATCCTGACTTTCAACCTGTCATTTTGGTGGGAACCCAAATAAAAATCTAATCTGACCTTTAAAACCGAGAAGTGTCTTTGTTTTTACAAGATAGCTGCTTTTCACCCAGGCTCTGAAACTTACTCTCTGAGTAGGTGGAAAGCCCCAAGGCAAAATGATTTATAAACTATGGCAACATGTCTGGGAAAAAAAACAGCTTTACACTCTCCTCGTTACACCTCCCACTGCTATCGCCAGGCAGCTGGCAGCGTTTCCCTCCCCACGGCACTTCATCTCCTGGATTCCCAGAGAGACAAACTGCTGGAAATATCACCTAGAGAGAGACCTGGGTGCTAAGGCAGAGTTAGAAGTCTGATGTGCCAGCTGTAAGAACTAGGGATTATGTAATGATCATCAAGAGAAATGGAGTCTGAATACTTTGACTAGTGTTGTTAAGTGAATAACATTCTTCTTAGAGCATCTTGGAAATGTGGCCTCCCTTTGGCATGTTGGGATTGATGAAGAATTTATGTTAAGCCTAGTAATTGCCAAGAGAGGGAAAAAAGGGGGGAAATAACTCTAGGGACATGTATCTCATGCATATAGTCTTGTAGCAATTGCAGTTTTCCAGAATCAGAATTTCTGATTTGCTATTGAAACATGCATCAAATACTCTTAATAACATATAGCCCTTTCTTGGGCTTCCCTGGTGGCGCAGTGGTTGAGAGTCCGCCTGCCGATGCAGGGGACACGGGTTCGTGCTCCAGTCCAGGAAGATCCCACATGCCGCGGAGCAGCTGGGTCCGTGAGCCATGGCTGCTGAGCCTGCGTGTCCGGAGCCTGTGCTCCGCAACGGGAGAGAGGCCACAGCAGTGAGAGGCCCGCGTACCGCAAAAAAAAAAAAAAAAAAAAAAAAAAAAAATATATATATATATATATATATATATATAGCCCTTTCTTGAAGAGAACACTTTTTACAGCATCCAGAATCTGTTTGCCATCTTGAAGTTCGTGATCACTGTTGTGGTGTGCACAGCGTGGTACTGTGTCTACAGCCAGTTTTGTGGATGTGATTGTCCTCTGTGGTGGAAATCCTTTTCAAACAGGAAAGCGATGATCAAGAAACAAAGGACTGAGTTGGCTTTTGGTGTGTGATAATTTATGTGTCTTTAGCAGCTTGTGAGTTCCGAATCCTTTCAGGTCCACAAAAGTGAAGACTGGCCGATCTAGAACCTGCCTTTCACGGCTCACTGATGCGTTCAGCCTGCTTCGCCCCTGGTGTCTGGGAGCCCTCTGGCTTGCTCTGACCTTGGACTCAGAGGGGAGCTGTGTCTCTCCTTGACCCTCTGACCTGTGCCGTTGGGACAGAGGGAGCTGTGCCAGCCTGTGCTGGCTGCTTTGAGAGATCACTGTGTTCCTTTCCCTCGTCGTAAGCTGTCCTGGGACAGAACCCTTGGAGCCCCCTACATATGGCCTCTACTCTGAACACCCAGCACTCTCTGGGCCACACCCCACTGGAGGACCCAGGAAATGCACCTTCACTGTTTATCTTAGTTTTCCTAGGCTGGCAGTTTCTGACCAGATGGGGGAGTTGGGGGTGTGAAGCCCATGGTGATTCTTCATCCAGCTCAGGAAGGTGGCTGCCTTTGCCACCTGAGCCTGTGGCTGCCCCTGCTGTCAGCTCCATGTGGGATTCAGAACATTCTCCAGCCAGTTAAATGGGGATGTTTTGCCTGTGTGATTATTTTAGCAGTGCTGGCTACAACTAACCAGTAAGAATCACACACGTGAACCTTTTTTTTTTTTTTTTTTTGTGCAGTACACGGGCCTCTCACCGCTGTGGCCTCTCCCGTTGCGGAGCACAGGCTCCAGACGCGCAGGCCCAGCGGCCATGGCTCACGGGCCCAGCCGCTCCGCGGCATGTGCGATCCTCCCGGACCGGGGCACGAACCCGTGTCCCCTGCATTGGCAGGCGGACTCCCAACCACTGCGCCACCAGGGAAGCCCTCGTGAACCTTTTTTTTAGAAGTATTTTTCTTCTGTCAAAGATGCATCAAAAAGATGAATTGTTTAAATTTCGTTGTGTCCCATCATTGTCTGTATTCAGGTTGAAGTTTAGAAAGGATGTAAGTTGCAGTGATAACAGAATTTTATTGTTTAGTATCTCGATATTCTGATATCATTCCCTGACTTGGCAAATGCAAGATCCATTCACTGGAGCTTAACTTGATTTATTGACACCCATTCTTATATAGTTTAGAGGAGCAAATGCTTTTCCATTGAGAAAATCGGCAGCGTTGCAAATCCCATTCGCAGTTGAGTTGGAAAGATTGCAATTACTCAGATACCTCTAGAAAGTTGTTAGTGGTGGTACATAGATTGGTTTGTAAATGCAGTGATGAGTCTCCTCTGTTTTCATGGACACATAGTCTCTGGATGTGCAATCACATTTTAGAAGACAACTCTCTAAGAAATGGGATAGTTTGGATGGAATCTGCTCCATGAAAATGAAGCTATCAAAATAACCAGTTTATATGAAAGATCATATATTTTGGAATTTTTTTGAGTACTACATGTAATTGTTGACACTTACTTGGGCCACCTTCTGGCATCACTTCTTGGCAGTAGGATGTACTCATTTCTGACCTTTTTTCCTGTCTTTTATGTCCCCAGTCATGACCTGGAAGAAATTTTTTAAAGGTGGTTTTCCACAGTCTTTTGAATAATGAGGCAGTAGTGATTTTTCTCTGCAGCTTGATGTATTCCTGACAGTAATATTTGACACTTTCTAAGCTTTAAGCGTATATTTTGTTGATATGTTACGTTTGACCTCGGGTTTATAAGAGAAATAAAATTCAGCACTGCCTACGGATTCATTATTTCTAGTTTTGTGTAGTGGGAAGGGCTCACCCCCAGCCTCACCAAACCCCTCGAATCGGCACTTGTCTGGTGGTAACTCTCCACCATACACATTAACCGCTGTGCCAGTGGGGACCGCAGGAACTGTCACTTACTATTCTGTTTTAACGGTTCCTGGTTTTCATTCTGTTCACTTATATTCCCCCAGATTGCTGGTAAATAATTAATGCCACTCACCCCGCTAAAATAACCACCCTTGACGCCAGAAATCTGATTTTACTACCACATGAATTTATCAGGGATAAAAATAGCACTTAATAATGGTTTTTAAGTCTTTTCTAACTTAAGGCATTTAAAATTCTGAACCATAAGAAAATTACTCTCCCAGTCAACTCAGTGGGTGGACAGACAGTATGATGTGTTAAGAGTTAAGTTTAACTCAACAAGCTTAATTATCAGTTAACTTAAAAATAACATGTTAAGTAGGTTAAAACATTTCTTTGCCTACTACGTTTAGTATTAGTCACATCTTTACGGCTAACTCTTATAGATTTTTATGTGCAGGTTTTATACAGGAAGTCCTTTATCTACTTATGGAAATCTTTAAGTATTTTCTTTGAAACCAATGTTGATTATTCTAGTTTTCTTTAAAATTATTATACTCCTATACCAGAGAGAGATTAAATGGAGTGATACCATCATTTATGTCATTATATGGCACAAAATAATTTTAGCTTTGAATAATCACTTATCTGGTGCCAAAAGCCAAAAAAAAAAAAAAAATCTGTCTTTGTGAATAGAGATAGCTTGAGTATTTAGCTAAATGTAACCAAGATTGTAGTTACTCATTTTTAGCTGATTTCCTAAAACTAACCTCTAGCTATGTTATAAGTCCGTGAAAGTCTTTGACCAATGTTACAATTCTCTGTGACCAAATTTCTCCTTCGTTTACATATAACATATGTTTATGCTTTTTTTTTTTTTTTTTCTTTTTGCGGTATGCGGGCCTCTCACTGTTGTGGCCTCTCCCGTTGCGGAGCACAGGCTCCGGATGCGCAGGCCCAGCGGCCATGGCTCACGGGCCCAGCCGCTCCGCGGCATATGGGATCCTCCCAGACCGGGGCACGAACCCGTATCCCCTGCATCGGCAGGCGGACTCTCAACCACTGCGCCACCAGGGAGGCCCTGTTTATGCTTTTAAGATACGAACTGTACTTGATTTTTCATGTTCTGTTCTAAAATGTGCATGTAGCATGTCAAACTATATTCTCTGGAATACTTTTAGTCCAGTGTCACCAAGTGATGCATGGTGTGGCATTTTAGAGCAGGGTCGGGCAACGCTGGCCTGTGGGCCTGGCTGGCACCACCCATTTGTGTATGGGCTGCAAGCTTAAAATGGTATTTACATATTAAATGGTCGAAAAATAAAAATTCAGGACATGTAAAAATCATATGAAATGCAAGCCTCAGTGTCCATAAGGACGTTCATGACCCTTTCTCTGTGCCTGCTTTTCACATCGTGACAGCAGGGATGAGCGGTCGCCTAAAATATTTACTGTCCGCTCCTTCACAGGAAAAGTTTGCCAACCCCTCAAAAAGAGGATCGGGGGAAAAGCCCTTAGGGTATTTTGATGCACTGGTTTCCAGATTCACTTTGGCCAGCTTAAATCATGACTTTAAAGGTTTTCTTTCTTCTTCTTTTTTAAATAATGTACTCAGTGCATTTTGAATGTAGATCCATAGAACATCATTTTACTCTGTTACCCCAGTAGGAGGAGGGCACCTGAGTTCTGTCCTGGAAGAGGCGGTGGACCCCTGAAGAAGTAAAACTACTTGTTAGTGTCTGACAGTCAGAACTATAAACACCAGAGGCGGGAACTAGGAAAGGAAAGCCGGTGAAAATTCCAGTTTGCTTGCAGGGCCCATGAGGACAACGTGCTATTCCAGCAAAAAAAATGGTGACAGTCAACCAGAATCTTGTGTTATAATACAGTAAAATTTGTAATTCACTTTAGTTCACATGTATTTAGCGAGATGTATAATCATGATTGCGCTGCTTGGTAATGAGGCAGGAAAAACGAGCCGTCTGAGGATTGAATTTAAGCAGTGCTCAGGTCAGGCATTTCTTGTTAGGGGAGGGGGAGGGTAGGGCAGAGAAAGGGGAATTGGGTGGAGCCGGTGGGCAGGCTCTGCATCTCTTCTGAAAACCCCTAGTTTCCTCTCACCCTCCCCTAAGGTGGGGAGGACGACTTTCTCTAGAATTACAAAATCCAGGCAGTGCTAACCACATTCTATTTAAAGCTCTCTCCACCTCCACCTGGAGGTGAAGCCCAAACCCAGACCCTCTCCCACGGTTGCTGGGGGTAGGGCTGGAGGGTCACACACCCTGCTGTTCTTCATGCTCTTTGCTGCTTTCTTACACTCATCACAACCTGTAATTCTACATTCATTGGTTTGATTCCTTTTCTTAAGGCACCTCTCTCTCTCCCCACCAGATCTGAGCCCCCGGGGTGGCTGCGACCCTGTGTGTCCTCATCACTGCATTCTCATGACAGAGCCTGCCACAGGGCAGGCACTCAAACTATATTTATGAACGAATGCGTGAATGAATGAATGAGTGAAAGAAAACGCCCTTGATCTAGAGGACACAGATATCAGGTGTCCTTCCCGCCTTACCTCTATGTCCCTGAGTACCTGCATTTCCCTGAACTTGGCTCATTTACACGTGCACGGAAAGCCTTTCTTGGGAGGGTTAGGTTTGAGGCTGGCGACGGCTGGAGGGTGGAGTGGCTGTCCTTCCAGTCTCAGTACCAGAGGGTCTCACCGTCTCCGTCCTAAGGCGGTGAGGGCCACCTGTGCCGGTCCAAGAAGAGGAGGTTCCTGGACAGCTCCAGCTGCCTGTGGGAAGGGCAGGGCCTGAGGCGGGAGGCCAAGCCTGGGACAGCTGGGAGGGAGGAAGGCACGAGCGTCTCAGGTCCCCAGACCATTGACCTCTTATTCAGGTCCTCAGTCTCCCCTGCCCTTTACCAGAGGATTCTTTGCCCTGTCTGCAATGCCCTACTCTTAAAGATTCGTGGGTCCTAAGGAGGACACACCCCCAGGGTTGAGGAATGGAAGGGAGAGGAGGCCAGACAGGAGAGCCGCTTGATTCAGCAAAGGCCGCTGAGATGGGAACATGGCTCATATACGAAGAGCGTTTCATGCTTTGCCAAAGCATGCTCAGAAGTTGAGTGCCACATGAGCTAGTAGGTGGGCATGGGCTCCTGGTGGGCCAAACGAGAAGTCCCTGAATGCCAGACAGCCACCATCCCTCAGTTGTCACACCCTTCATCCCGACGCTCGCTGGCCCTGTTGCGTACCACACTGCTGTGCTCCCGGGGAAGGAAACCCGGACCCCGCACGCAGTATCCGCGGGCTGTGGGTCCACCTTGGCTAGTCTTTGTCCTGGTCCTTCTCTCACCTGCATCGTGAGCTGACTCCCAGGGCACAGGAGATGTGCCCTGGTGTGTTCTGCCAAGGACACATCTCCGTGAGTGCAGTTGTGAGTTCACACAGCCCGGGGCAGGTGGGCATGGGTGTGAACACGTGTGTACAATATCGTTCTTGCACAGAGACACTGGGACTAGCAATTGGGGGAGGAAGGGGGACCCTGCCTGCACCCTGGAAGTAGGTGAGTGGGGGCTTGGGGGATGGTGGTGCCAGCAAAGAACATGAGCCCTGAGCATGAGAAGTCCCTGCTCTGGTGCTCACTCTGTGACCCGGGCACGTCACTTCTTCATCTGTAGAACGGGCAGGGTCTCACCACCTCGGAGGGGGTGAGATCACATGTAAGTAGCCCAGGGCATAGAAAATTCTCAATACACGGTACTCATTATCAGGTCAGTATGAGTTCAAAGGCTAGAAACAAGCAGCTCTTGATGCTCTAAGACTTCTCTGTGTGTATATCTTAGCATCACTCGAACTTCACAGCAGCAGCTTTGCTGTATATGGAGACGTGGTTACTCCGTTTCACAAAGGCAGGTTTAAAATTGCAAAGTGAAAAGCAGAAGGTTAGGTTTCCCACCACCTTGCGTGGGGAGTTGCCTCTCTACTCAGAAAGGGGAAGATGCAGGAGGCTGTGAGTTCTGTGGCTGACACCAGAAAGGCCGTAAATACTGTAGTAGCTGGTCGAGTGGTTCTTGCCCCACTCCTAGCTCTGCTGTTCCAGAGTACTGCAGACTCTTTACTGGGCTCAAAAGTAATGCTCTTCATTACAGAGAAGTCTCCAATTGCTTTCCTCTGTTAACTAACATCTAGACTTAGCTATCACAGACCTGAGAGAAACTAATGACACCTTACAGTAAGACTATGATTGAATTACCGTCTGTTAATTAGGAGTTTCTAAATCACCTTGATCCCCTTGGAGAAAAACCTTGATATAAGTAGATGGTAATAAAAGTGGAACTATGTTTAATTCAAACTGTATCTTTTGAAATTTAATTAATTTCATAATAATAGTTTTATTTATTTTTATTTATTTTTTAAAAACAATTTTTGGCTGCACCCTGAGGCATGTGGGATCTTAGTTCCCTGAGCAGGAATCAAACCCACGCCCCCTGCATTGAAAGGCAGAGTCTTAACCACTGGACCACCAGGGCAGCCCCTCATAATAATAGTTTTAAATGAGCATGTCCTTGGTCTCTTGAAAGAGTTATGGAGCATCCAGAAGTTCCTAATACAGTCTCCGCAAGTAGCTCTCTCACTGAGTAGTTGGCTTTAATGAGCTCGAGTTCCCCTTTTCTCCTGCAGGGATGACTTAGGCCAGGTTTTAATCCAGTCTCATCAGTTCTTTGGAGACACTCCCCTCCATCAAAGATGTAGCCTCTGCACTCACATTCTTTAAAACTTTGAAGACTGAGGAAGTCATAGTGGTGCCCTGGCCCTCCTTTCCCTCTTCCCAGACATTTACTGGAAGCAGAAACAAGTGGCCGGCTGTAGACTGCATCCCCACTGGACACCCTGGCTGCCTCCCGGCCTCGTGGAAAGCTCCTTTCCCAGCTGCTAAGCCCCTCCCATACTCATATCCTTTCCTGGTGTCATGGCCACAGAGGGTATTTGAGCACAAGGTGCACTTAAATTTCATGCTGAGATGGTACGAGGGTGTTCCGTAAGCACATCGCTACTATAGTTGAGATAATCGGAGAAGTGTTTTACAGCATTGAGAGGCTGCCTGTGACCACGGGCCCCGGGGAGGATGGGGTATGCGTGCACCCGTGAGGTCACCGTGGTGCAAAATGATTCATCATGTGCTATAAAGTAGCCTGTTTAGCATGAGAATGTGGACTAAGGCTTCCCACAGTAATCATGTGCAAAATGACATGTAACATCCCGATTTCTTCCCTAAGGAAACTTCTGATTATGTGAGGTTGGTCATAAAATGGAGAAATAAGAGGGTTATTTTCATTTGAGTGCATGTGAACTTACTATATACAAGCTCTCTACACAGAAAAAAGCACAGCGTGATGTGAAGTGGTATGAGTTATTATACAGTTTTTCTGGATAGTTTTATAGTTGCGTTGGAATTCCTTTTTAGGGTAGTTTGGGTTCTGTTTTGTTGCTCAATTTTCAACAGTTTTTGTTTTCTCTGAGTATCGTATCATACAGCAGCAGAAGCAGTACAAGATCAAAACCAAAATTCTTTTCAACTTGTTGACATTCTGTGTACTTCTGAAAGTAAAACTGTGCAGAAAATTTAAAACTTTGCCAACAATTTACGGTAGAATAAACATTTAAAATCTGTACATTGAGTTCGTGACTAATCTCTTGGTTTATTGGAACTCCCAGCTTTTCCAGAGCCCTTTTCTATTTTCCCTGTGCTATTCTGCACTACTGAGCTTCACCAGCCCTGACCTATTTAAATATATTTGGCAACATGGAGACTTCTAGTAATCTAAGTCTCAATTAATCTAGAAATATGAGTGAATTCCTTTCACGTAAAGGTTTGGTTGTGGCTTTATAGTTTATTAACTTGTCTGCATAAAATAAAAATTTCTTATCTGATTTGAAGGATGGTTTTTAATAAGGTAAATCACCTTTGTGCATTCACTGTTTTAATTCCTCTAAGCTCTGGCTCTGTGATTTTATTGTTCTTTTTTCTTTTATTCCTCTATATAGTGCTTTTTCTCCCCCCTCTTTAATTTCCTCTTTATGGTGTTTTCTCTGTCTTTGCTCCTTTCTCCTCTCCTTCAACCTACAAATGTGTATTACTAAGGACTTCTAGTGGCTAATGCTGGAAGTGCCTCTCAGAAATACCCACAATGTAAACGTTTGGTCCATCCCAAGTGCACTAGGCACCAAAGCAACTAGGAGAAAGAAAGCCCCTAGAGCGATAAGTTGGTTGTTTTGACTACATGATACTATTTATTTCCATGAATTTTATACTGAATCCAAATGGTTATTTAGATGAGTACAGGCAAAACCTGTATTACTCTGTGTGTAATAAGCATAATGTCTCTTTGCTTTTTTTTTTTTTTTTTTTTTTTTTACGGTATGCGGGCCTCTCACTGCTGTGGCCTCTCCCACTGTGGAGCACAGGCTCCGGACGCGCAGGCTCAGCGGCCATGTCTCACGGGCCCAGCCGCTCCGCGGCATGTGGGATCTTCCCCGACCGGGGCACGAACCCGTGTCCCCTGCATCGGCAGGCAGACTCCCAACCACTGCGCCACCAGGGAAGCCCGTCTCTTTGCTTTTATATTGACATGGTAATTCACTTCAGGAACTACCGTTTACTTAAAACTTGAAGTTTAATCTGTGACATGCAGCCCTTTCTAAGTGTGTGAATCTGGTTATATATTGATTGAGAGTGAGAAGGGGGTAGATGGAGACATTGACTGTGGTAGGAGAGGCTTTTCATCATGTGAAAATTCAGCTAGATACTTACAGATGAGATGGGATCTCAGTTTACAGGGTTTGATCTGAAATGTAGTGCATGAAGATTCAGCGTGTAGCTCAGATAAAAGGTAAGTAACAGGAGAGCTACGTGCCTCACCCTTAAGTACATACCACCCTAGCTTTGCAGTGAACTTTATGACGAATCAGAGCATGTTGAAAAGCTAGAGAATTCTTGGCTTCCTGAATGTGGACTCTGGGTCACTCTTAGCTCATAATTTGCTCCAGATTTATACAGCACTTGGCATCTCTTCTCTGGCAAGAAATGATTGTTAAAATAGTTGAATACAGTGTGGAGGAGGTCTTATATGATGCCAAAAGCATACTTCAGTTGACTATGATAGATACTGAGCGTTTAACTTTACTTCACAAGAAAATTGCATAGATCTTGAAATACTCTCCCTTTTATAGCCAGTTATAACACTTGTTTTGAACATGCAAATTCATTTGCATGTGATCAATACAGTAAGGGATCATTTTAACTGAACGCGGATTTTGTGTTTGCCCGTGCATGGTTTTGACGGCAAGAAACACTAGCGAGTGCAGAACGCTGCACCTGGGTGAACTGAATGTACACACCCACCTCTCACACCCACCAGCTGCTACATCAGATCACCGGGTGTGTCCTGCGCTGCGCCCTCCGCATCTCAGTTATAACTTCTCACCAGACGTCAGACCCCCTCCCTCCACCGCTCACAGGAACTCAGGAGCTGCAGCCCTTCCCTCCAGGTCTTTTTCAAGGTCAGGTGCCGCACACCACGCACTGCTGTGTTTTCGCGTTCCTTAACTACATCCCATGTGCAGGACTGTGCTGTCACTTGTATTCTGCTCCTGCCTTTTGTCACGTGTCACTGCAGAATTTCTGAGTGTTGTGCCCTGACCCCATTTTCCCCACAAACCTTGTGTTGTTTTATCACACGTTTTTTTTATGGTGCGGTGATTTTTAGGAATATACGTCTGTCACACAGCAGAACTGTCAGCACTGCCACCTTACTGTCCAGAGTTACCAAATGACCAAGTCCGGAGCTCCTAACACTGTAGACCTTCCAGAAGCTCTCCTCCCACCCCTGGAAATGTTCAACATCCTTGTTCGGTCCCTGACCCTCTGCCCACGCCTTCTGGGTCTCTTACACAGCTTCCCTCTGCTTGTTATTATCTGCGGTGTTGCTGTGATGTTTTCATCTCATTTATCTTTAAAATTCCTCCCTCAGAGATGTAGACATTCTTTCC
Organism: Mesoplodon bidens; assembly: GCF_964165515.1. NCBI lineage: Eukaryota > Metazoa > Chordata > Mammalia > Artiodactyla > Ziphiidae > Mesoplodon > Mesoplodon bidens. The sequence continues at coordinate 116,795,884 of NC_138161.1, forward strand.
TCTCAGCTGCTACCTTGGTGCAGAAAACTTCCGATTTTCCAGCCCTAGAACCAAGCTTTCCCACGGTTTCTAGCTGCTGCTACAGATCCTCAAAAGACTGCCCCGTTCACTGCCAAGTCCTCTGCTCAGCTGGGGCGGAACTCCACTTCCTGGATGAGTTAACACCGTAGAGACACAGTGTAAACCTGGAAAAGCTTTGCAGCGGTCGGGTGCGGCACAGCCTCCTCATCTGTCCGGTTTACCCTCTTTGTCTTTGGCTCTTCCTTCTGTGCCCACAGCACATCAGTCACCGGGTCCTGCTCTGTCCTCCCCGGTGTACCCTCTCCAGCCCATCTCTCTTTCCCAGTCCCCCTGCGTCCTGCCCCCCCTTTCATACCCCCATCCCCCATTCCTTCCTTACTCTTTGTTCAGAGCCTGAAATTCTACCTTGATCACAGCACATCTCAGCTTAAAATTGTAACTCCGTATCGCATCCAGTCTGGCCCTTTTCTAACCACGTTCCCTACTTTCCTCTAACACAAGTGGAAATGTCTAGAGAGCCTAACGGTTATTGCACATGGATCTCCGTCCTGGCCCCTCCCATCACACCCGCAAGGGGGTTGGTATGTGGCAGCAGCCACGTACACTCCTCTCTGCGTATTCGTTAACAATCCAGTCGTGCTTTCTATCTGGCAGAGTTCTTTCCTTTTTTTTTTTTTAATTTTATGTTTTAACTGAAGTGTAGTTGATTTACAATGTCATGTTAGTTTCAGGTGTACAGCAAAGTGATTCAGTTAGACATATATATGCTGTATATATATTCTTTTTCATATTCTCTTCCATTATAGATTATTATAAGATATTGAGTGTAGTTCCCTGTGCTGTACAGTAGGTTCTTGTAGGTTCTTGCTGTACAGTAGGTTCTTGTTTATCTATTTTATATACAGTAGTGTATGTATATTGACCCCAAACTCCTAATTTATCCCTCTTGCCTTTCCCCGTTGGTAACCATAAGTTTGTTTTCTGTCTTTGGGTCTATTTCTGTTGTGTATATAAGTTCATTTGTATCATTTATTTTTTAGATTCCACATATAAGTAATATCATTTGATATTTGTCTGGCAGTTATTTCTCTCATTTTTCTATTATATAGTTTTTTTTTCTGTAATTTTCTATAATTTGCATGGTGAAAAATGTGGAAGTGGAAGTCAGGTTTCATGAGGAAGCTAGGACAGATTACTCTGGAAGCCGTTTGTTGTTTATAAAGTGTTTTCCTAGTGACCTTGCTGGAAGGGACGCTGACCTGGAACGCCTCAGCCCCGGGGTGGTGCCCGCACAGCGGCCTGTGTGAGGTGGAGGGGCTTTAACTGCAGCCTGCAGCTGAAGACCGCCACAGCTGTGCAACTTTTATGCCCCAGTTCAAATGTGTGATTTTTATGTTATTTTCAAGTATTAAAAAGCTATGTTATAATTCCCAACAATAACTTTATAAATGGTTTCTCTTCCATTAGTTCAACTCTGTGACATTTTGCTGTACTTGGAAGCTTTCGCGAAAGGAAACGTTACCTCTGCATTTCAATTTAGAAGTCTCGGATCCCAGAGTTCCTGCATTTGATTAAAAAATTCTTCACCCACACAGTAATAATTATTGTAGTGTTAAAGATGAAAGTAGCATTGTTAGCTGAGGACGTTACTTTCAAGAACACAGAAAAAAAGCACCAAAGCTGACAGATTCCAGAGGGAATTTTGTTTTTATTTTCTGTATGTTCTCAGCGTTGGTGAACGGACTCACTTTGTAGGGCTGTGTAGCACAGGTTGCAAAACAGAAAATAAAGAAACAGTCTACGGAAATCTAGTAATATAAAATATATTTATGTAGTAATAGTTCTCATAATCATACCTATAAACAGAGACGTTTGCCTTATACTGACATGGGGAGTTACTTTCAAAACAGGGCATTCTTACAGAAGGCATTTCTGGTTTCCTTCCAGCTTCATAAAATATGAATTTTAATTTTTACTTTGCCTTTAGTTGAAACTTCCTACTTTCCGTCTTCTTGAGACCTATATTAAAACCTTATCTTAGGGGCTTCCCTGGTGGCGCGGTGGTTAAGAATCCGCCTGCCAAGGAATGGGACATGGGTTTGAGCCCTGGTCCCGGAAGATCCCACATGCCAAGGAGCATCTAAGCCCTTGCGCCACAACTACTGAGCCTGCGCTGTAGAGCCCGTGCTCCGCAACAAGAGAAACCACCACAATGAGAAGCCCGCGCACCGCAACAAAGAGTAGCCCCTTCTCGCTGCAACCAGAGAAAGCCCGTGCGCAGCAACGAAGACCCAATGCAGCCAAAAATAAATAAATAAATAAATTTCTTAAAAAAACAAAAACAAAAAAAACCACCTTATCTTAGAGTTGATCGAATTTATGAAGTGGGTTTCTGGGCTATGTTAAATCTCTAGATTTTCCTAATGCATTTGTTCCAGAAATTTAGGAGGTACTGGTAACTGGACACTAATGTAAAATCCATTAACAACAACTATTTGAAAGCATCTTGTCTTGTAAACAATATGAGGGTCCACGTGGTAAGTTACTCGGGCCGGCAGTGGGATGTCTGATTTCGGTGCTGAGACTTAACACCTGTGCATTTAAAGTGACTCGATGAAATGTGCATTAATGCAGATCATGCTTACAAAACCAGGCACTCTACGGGGCCTTGCGTTCTAGTCACATATTAATGTTACGTCTACAGAGAAAACAAGATAACTTAAAGCAGTTTTTCCCTTTGACTCATCTCTTGATGTCACTCCCCACGTACCTGCTCTTGTCTAGTCTGAGATGCTTATTCTAGTGGTTTCACATGAAATAGAAATGATTTCTGATTTCTGTGTTTTAATAATGAATTGGTTAGTGGAGCCAAGCAAACTGTTTAATGTTGTCATTTGAAAAAATGTTTTTCCCAAGGTGCTTTATAGAAATATTACTTTGTAAAAACACACTTCTGGGCCCATGTCAGTAGCTGAGATGATGCGACGTATTGTGTGTAACGGCTGCCGGGAGCCGGGACGTTCCCTGATGCTTCTGTCCATCCTCCTGGTTGGAATGTGCTTTCCTTCTGTTCAGCTGCTGCCCGTGGCCAAGACCTTCCTGGTATCATGGAAACAGCAGAGGCTTTGAGTCAAACGGAATCCCCGTCTCCCCGTTCACTAGTTACAGCCCTTTGCTCATCCCAGCAGGCGACCTTGAGAAAGTGGTTTTGCTCTCGGGTCCTCAGTGTTCACATCTGTGAAAGCAGCCCTACCAACACCCACCTCCCGTGGACTTTGGTGAGCATTAGAGGACATGGAGGACGCCAAGTACGTACCTGATGCCAAGGAGGCATTGAAATACTTCCATGCTGACTCATTCAGCCAACACTTGTACTGTTTATAATTGCACCTCGTCACAGAGTGGCAGACCCAGCCCTAGCGGCAGCGCCCCTAGATCTGATGGTGCCTCCACAGTCTCCCTGCTGTGTCCGCAGTGCATTCAGTCATAGTCGTCAACCGCGCGAGAACAAGACCTCAGCCAGCCGGGTAGGCAGGCAGGGAGGCCCGGCCTGGCCTGGTCCTGCCCTCTCGGCCCACTGGACCTTTAACCGAGTGCACTTACAGGAGCCCACAGGCCAGAGAGTCCCCTGAACAACACCTAGACGGGGCCTTTACTCGAGGAGAACTCACACGAATATTGCAGGAGTGGAGGGTTTATGGACTCAAGCTGTGGACAAGAACTATAAACTTAATTAAAAATATGTCCCCTGCAGCTATAAAAAGGTATAAACTGGCAGTTCCTCCTCCCAGAGGGAATGATGCGCCCATTCCATGACAGGTATGGGGAGGTGAATCATCTCTGCTGAGGTCTGGGTGGGTTTTCTGTCTTCCTGTGTCTGAAAGTTGCTGATTGGTTGGCAGGTACCCACCTCTCTTGGGCTGACTGCCTCTGGAATCCCCTCCAATATGCTCTGCAGGGACCTGCCGCTGTTCACTTCCCAGCCTGGGGGGCTGGCTTTTCACTGTGTTTGCATCCTTCACCTGGGGTGTTAGCCACCTTCATAATTTATATACTGTACATAAGTCGGGGGGGCACATTCACCCCCATTACCGGGAGAAGGACTTGCTATTGAACTGTCCCACTACCCTGCCCTGGCTCAGGAGCATCTCACTGTCACCCCCAGGAGCACGTGGGCAGCGGTGGCACTGCCACGTTTTATGTGATTACTGTTTGCTCGTGGCCCCGGGTCACTCTGCTCTTCATGCGTTCTCAGCACCGACCTCAGGGTCCCACACGTGCAGCCTCAGCGCATGACTGTCCCCAGAGTAAAGGATCGGTCCTCTGGCGTCACAGAGCACAGGGGCAGGGCAGCATCCTTCTCTAGCCCCTGGAGGTGGACGTGCGTTTCTGAAGCCTTTCGTGTCTTTTACAGTTAAAAGGTGCAGCACTCTTTAACCTTTGGCAATACTTTAAACTGGAAGATGCTTCTAAGAGTAATAGTGCGATTTGTTGTTTCTCTGAGCTTCTTCACACCAGGCTTGTCAAGCAAAACTAGTATCAGTAATGGGTGTGTAAAACATTGCCAATGAGAACAGGACAGGAAGGCACACTCATTCAGCTAATTGGGGGCTTCCACAGGGAGCTCTGCCGGGCCCCTGGGTGAGCGCGGAGTCCACTGTGACTTCACCATTAGCAAGTTCCAGCCGCAAGCATCCTCTCCTCGAATCCCCACAATATTATGAGCCCTCATAGTGTCTTTTATTCAGCTCAGTTTACAGGTAGGAAATTATGGCTCCGTGATGTTTAATACGTTGTCCTAGATGACAAAGCTGAGGAACCCATGTAAACCTGTGCCCGTTCTGTGCCTGCCCCAGCCCCGATGTGGATCTGTTTTGACCACCTTCCCCCGTAGGCTGTCTGGATGCGTGAGTCTGGCCTTAATGCTGCTGTTTTGTTCTCTTGCTTTCCTTCTGTTACTGCTCCTGTCCTACCCACTCATCTCAGGACCAGGTTCATTTTGTTGCTTCTTCCCCCTGTTTGAATGATGGTGGCACGGTTGGCCAGTTCTTTGATACTGAGCTGTGACAACCACCATCCTTGCTGGGGGAAGTCCTTGCTTTGTGATGCCTCTCGTTTGGCTCGGCATCAGAGCTGAAGAAGGTTACTGAGGATGGTATGAACCTTTTCAGTATGCAAATTGTGTAATGGTACAAATGACTTTCAGTATAATCGAGTTCTGAGCTCTTCATTTTTATCACTGCCTGTTCAATATGTCAAGCTGTAAAGTAGAATATTTAAATTTGCAGGAATGACTCAGATCTTGAAGAACGAATGTGAAAATACCGACTCCCTAAGTGGGAGCCGTGCCACTGGGCTATGCACTTCCTGAAGACAGGGGCTGTGTCCTGTAGGTCACCCTGCCCCCCATTCCTGCTCAGCGGCTGCCCACAGGACACCTTCCATGAATAATGAATGAAGGCATAAGTGAACACCTGCTTTGGCCTTCAAACGTCACAGTGTTTACTATAATTTTCTTAGAACAGTGGAAGTTGATAAATGCTGTGTGACTCACTTTAAGAATCTGGTGTACTTCTTAAGAGGCGTGTTGATTATGCTTTAGTTTAAAGAAGTATAACTAATAAAATATGGTGTTCTTTGAGTTATATAAGTAATCCAACCTACGTATATTTAGTTTCTATAAAATAATTACTATGGCAGCTAGTGATAAATACTATAAAGAAAAACAAGGCAGAATTTAAAGGAATGGACAGTGATGGGTTGATATTTGTTATACAAGATAGAATGGCCCTGTAAAAGAGATGAGTAATATTATCATGTGAAATATTTAAATACAAAAAGCTAATAATCAACAGGGGCCTACTGTATAGCACAGGGATCTCTACTTACTATTCTGTAATAACCTATATGGGAAAAGAATCTGAAAAGGAATAGATACATGTATATGTATAACTGAATCACTTAGCTGCTCACCTGAAAACAACGTTGTAAATCAACTATACTCTGATATAAAATAAAAATTAAATTAAAAACAAAAACAGAAAGCTAGAGTCTACAGTTATGGCAAGGATCATAATTGTCCCCATTTGAGCCATGAGAACTGAATCTGGCCATCCCATTTTCATAGTGATTTTAGAGCCAAAAAGTTTACTTCAGACAGATCTTTCCCCAGCATTTTGGTGAGTAAAATAATTGGTCAGCTGTACCCTGTTCCTTTTTCCTAATTCAAGCGCGGCTCCTAAAACAAGCACATGCAATTTAGAACAAGAACTCAACACTGAATTTTTTAAATCACTGATAGGCACTTTAAAACTACTTGTTTGAGTGATAGCATTAGTGATGCATCAAAGAAGTGCTGTTTTTTGATCCTCATCGTAAGCTTTAAACTGATTCAGATGGAGGCATCTTGGCTGAGGTGAGTAAGGCATGTAGGCGCTGGAGCTTTCCGTAAGGTGACGCAGGAGGTTGTGTTAAAATGAAGGACAGATTGGATGTGCACACATATTTATTTGTAGCTTTTCACACTGAAACGAACTCAGGTACTGGCTTGAGGTTCAAATCCAGTGTTGTGCAAGCCCAACCACCCGAGGAATATACTCATCACAGCCTGGTCTAAGCCCTTGTGTGGGGAGGTGTGACTGTATCATGTAACACGTACACACATGAACTTGAGTAGTGAGACGTCAGATGGAGGGACGAGTCGCCACATCCCCTCAGCCGCATTGGGGGAAGAGCCTCACGCCCGAGCGCGGACCCTCCTGTGTCCAGCTGTCTGTGTGACCTCCTGTCTGGATGTTTCCTCTGCAGATGATCCAGTCCCTCAAGGCGTTGATTGAAAATGCAGACGCTGTGTATGAAAAGATTGTACACTGTCAGAAGGCAGGTGAGTGAGAATTTGTTTCTTTTCTTTAAAATAAAGTTAGTAGTGTCATCTCTTTTGCCCCTGAGCTACTTCATCTTTTTGATACTATATCAAGAAAACCAGGTATAAAAAGTATTTCTTCATGGCTAAAGAAAATACTAATTCACTGGTTCTCAAGCCTGGATAATAGACTCACCTGGGGAGAGCTTTTAAAATATATTGACATGGTCTGGGGTGTGGCTTAAGCGTTCATAGCTGTTAAAGGTTCCCAAGCATTTCTAAACTGCAGCCCAGATTGAGACCCTCTGCGCTAAATCTCTACCACCTCCGTGGGCACCAGTTACAACCTCTTGAAATTGTTAATGCACTGACATTTTCACATGCTGAGGAATTCATTCATTTCACAACCAAATGTTACACTAGATTACAAAATTCTACTTACATAAACAACCGTCTCAGTAATTTTAGCTGTGATAAAACCAAAAAGTCACGTGTTCTGCATTGTAATAAGAATAGGCGGGCTTCCCTGGTGGCGCAGTGGTTGAGAATCTGCCTGCTAATGCAGGGGACACAGGTTCAAGCCCTGGTCTGGGAAGATCCCCCATGCCGTGGAGCAACTAGGGCCGTGAGCCACAACTACTGAGCCTGCGCGTCTGGAGCCTGTGCTCCTCAACAAGAGAGGCCGCGACAGTGAGAGGCCCGTGCACCGCGATGAAGAGTGGCCCCTGCTTGCCACAACTAGAGAGAGCCCTTGCACAGAGGCGAAGACCCAGCACAGCCAAAAATAAATAAATAAATAAATTTATTAAAAAAAAAAAAAAAGAATAGGCAAAATGCAATTCGTTCAATTTTCAAATTTTGAGTGTCAATTTGGAAGGTTCTAATGTGGAGAGTATTTGTAATTCATAAATAAGAGTATCTGTCCTTAATTTCTAGGGTTTTTGGTTGCTGTTCCTTCAAATCAAGAGGCCATAACTGTTACCTAGCCGTAAAAAGAAGTCATCTCTTATCTCAGAAATGAACTCGTTTAAAATAGATGAAAGGCAAAGATGCATGCGACAATTTCTCTTTGGGGGTTTATTGAAGAATATGCACATTAGTGACTAATCAACAGACAAAAATCCTCATCTTGTTAGCAGAATATTATTAGCAAAGTAACCTTTCTACTTCTAGTCCTTTCTGAGACACTTACGGCCACAATTAAAGCAAGTTACGTCAAATACCACTTTTTATCATGTCACTACCCTATACAAAATCATTGAGTAGCTGACCAAATCTTAACTTCTAACTTCCTATGCAAAGTCATTGCCAACTGGCCCACCCACTTTGCCAATGTTATATTAAAAAGTATTAATTAAGTCGTGTTCATTTATTTAATACATATGTCTTGAACTTGTTCTATGCCTAAGATACTTGTAAGAGCTGTTACATACCAAAATATTAAAAAAATAAGCAAGATTGGTTTTCGTCTTCTAGAACCTTCAAATCAAACAGGACGTGTGGAAGTAACCACACACAGTCAGACGCATTGAGTACTTACTGGGTGTGACTCAGGAGCCTGAGCTTGGCTTGTGAGGCAGTGGGGAGCCCCTGGTTTTTTAGTAGAAGGGGAGTGAAGCTGAGCTTTCAGGTGACCATCATAATAGCTGTGTGCAGAGGACTGTTGTGGGCAGGACCCGCTGGAGGTTGTCGGGAACCCGCTGGAGGTTGTTGAGGAAGGAGATGTGAGTTGTTCGTCCAGCCGGGCTTTGGGCTGCCCCGCCTCCTCCGCCATCCCTTGTGTGTTTCCACTTAGATTTCCACAGGGTAGGACCTCTGTCTCCCTCCTCTCTGCCAGTCTGTCCTTGTCTTCTTCTCATCTCATCAGTCTCCCAGGGGCTTTCCTGATTCCGGGATGTGTGTTCCAGACCCATTCCATTCAGCCCTTCAGACATGTATCTGGTTCAGCTGATCAAGCCTCTTCGGTCACTGTGTCTTTTATTAACGTGTCCCATCTTCCAAACAGGACAGTGACCTCCTGTGCACCAGGCTTGCATGCTGAGTGACTCTCTCTGTTTTACCCGTGACATCTGTTCTAACATCTGCACAGCGGAGTCGCTCAGATATTAACTGGCTAAATGTGATTTGGCTTTTATGAAGCATTCGATTCTATTAAGTGCATGTATTGCTATGAGAATTGTGGACCGTTAGCATCTGAAACCACAATTTATGGGAAAAAAAGAACTGGCTATTAATTTAACAATTTGAGTTATTGGCAATTCTTTGCAACTTCCTTGGCTTATGAAATTAGATAATGTCTAGCATCATGCAGCTTCGTGTTGTTTTTCTGTTCGATTTCAGTAAGGGATATATTTGCTTGTATTTAAAAAGCTGAAGAGTCTTGTCTGTTAAGGGTTTTGCTTGGGGAGGTAGGAGTGGGGATAACCGCTGTGTAATGGTCTGAGTTGCTTCGGGTTGAAAGCCCTTCAGAAGCACATAACGATCATCTCTCGGTTTCATAATTACTGCCGACCGCCTACACAGCCCTTCTGTTGTCCCAAGTGCTTATTTTAGAGTCTCTTGATCTTTGTTTCTTATGTTTACAGTTATCATAAGGCATATCGTTCTTAGTCATCTGAAGAGTTGCTAATTTGTATTGGGCTCAATAGCATTTGCATAAGGTTTTACTTTTGGTGAGTAATTGTTCTCCTGCTTGCAGATCTTCAATCTCGCAATGACAAAGTGAAGATATAGGTCACAAAAGTGCTGGAAGAGGGGATTATTTTAGAAGTATTCCACACTTTTAAAGACAAACCTATATTCTTATTAGATAAACCTTCATGTAAATAAGTGAAAATAAGGAGTTACACTCCACCCGCCTCCAGTCCCGTGTTGAAAAGTGCACCCAGTTGGGACAGGTTCAGACTCCCCGCCGTGTAACTGATTTTTTGGAGCCAGAAATGAGTCTGCTGATGCTGTTATTGGGAGGAGAGGCCGGGGAGGAATGCCGGTAAATGAAGACCCACAGCCAAGGTGGGCCAGGAAGCTGCTCGCGCAGCAGACAGGGACCCAAAGGGACCAAGGAAGGGAGGTGAGAACAGCCAGGTGAGGGGCAGTTGGGGCAGCCTGTGTAGCCCACTCTTTTAAGAAGAGAATATGCCAGCACAGAAGTTTGGCGGGTTAAAGGGAAATCTTAATAAGGGAAATCTTAATAAGAAAACCACGTTCCTAGGAATATGGAAGATCCAGTGAAGAGGCGAAGAGAAAGATGCTAAAAGATGAGCCCAGGATAAAGGATGCAGGAAGTGAGGAGGGCAGGAATCAAGCGTAGCTGTGAAACACTTGACCTTGGAAAGGGAGAGCCGTGGCCTGTGGACGCATCCTGGGGTGGAGGAGTGTTTTCCACTGAGAAGGCGGGGACGCCAGCTCTTGGGTGAGGTGGAAGGGGGGACAGGAAGGGCAGGATGTGGAGCATTTGCTCAGAGCCAGAGGCCAGTGGTGCCAGCGACAGGGACTGACTGAATGTTTGGATCGCGGGGAGGGATGTGGGATGAGTGGATCTGGGCTGCCACACGACTGAGAAAGACAGAGAAGTGATGGATGGCACGGCCGTGCAGGAACGGGTGTGTGTGAAGTAATGAGCACACATCCTACTGGGTCTAACAAATGCTTGTTCTCTCAGGAAGTACCCAAGTGGGTGATGGAAAGGAACACACATGGGGGGGGGCAGGGCCGGAATCTCCAGAGGGAGAAGCACTGTAGAAGTTCATACAAGTTCTTTTTCAAAAGTTTATAAAAGCTGATAAAAGATTAGCCGGATTCTTTCAGGGGAAACATCTTTTCCACTTTCTGATGTCTAGCTCTTTCTCTCCTTCAGTGGCCCCAAACGGCAGCCTGTGTTTGAATTTTAGTTAGTCACTGAATCGATCTGTTCCATAAAGAATAGGAAGATGATCTAGGAGGTGGTCTAAACTGCTTTGCTTCGGTGCATTGGATGTTTTCATCAGGTGAATTTAAATGGAAAATCATTTGTTCTCTGGGAAGAAAAAAAGAAATCAATGACTTATTTCCTGTCAATAACTTACTTCCTGTCCAAGATGGTGCATTAACACATGCATGTAATGTCCACTCCCTTCTGAGCCTCATTAAAATGACCGTAGGGTTTTTTTTTTAAATAAAAAACTTATAGGGACAAAGAAAATGGGAGCAACAAAATTTTGGAAACAGGAAAAGGAAAGTTGACTTAGCTGACTCGGGAAAGCTGAGTCTGAAGCTGGTGGGGATGGGGACACAGTCTGACTTCGTGGAGACCCCACCAGGCTGGGACCTCTGGGGGTTGGGGTAAAGGTGGGAATAAAAGGGGAGAGCTGTCCGAAAGCTGGATTCAGGAGCAGCTAGGTTCCAGACGGCCAAGAGTCATGACGGTGGGGAGCTTGAAAATAGCCAAATTCTCATCCTTCATCTGGGCAGTTTAATAAGTAATTCTTGGGGAAAAAAATCTAAACAGTATATGCCTGTTACTTAGCAATACGGACATAGATACTCAAAAAGGAAACAAACTCAGCTAAAGGGGTTGAATGTTAACTGCTTCTGGAGAGGGGGGATTGGTTACAACTCTTTATCTTTTTTTTTTTTTCTTGCGGTACGCGGGCCTCTCGCTGTTGTGGCCTCTTTCTTTGCGGAGCACAGGCTCCGGATGCGCGGGCTCAGCGGCCATGGCTCACGGGCCCAGCCGCTCCACGGCATGTGGGATCTTCCCGGACCAGGGCAGGAACCTGCGTCCCCTGCATCGGCAGGCGAACTCTCAACCACTGCGCCACCAGGGAAGCCCAAACTCTTTATCTTTAAACTAGGTGTATGCATCCTTCTGCCAAATATTATATCACTGCTAAATTTAAACTTAATTTAATTTACTAAGTTTAAGAAAGAGGAAGGAAGGGATGGAGCGGTGGAGGCTGCGACAGGAATACTTGACCTGCGTGGTCCTGGAGGAGGCGTGGCCACGCCCACCAGGCTTGGGGCCAGGTGGGTGAGGCAGGTGCTTGCCACCCAGGACCCCTGCCACCCCGGCTTTCTGGGCAGGCCAGGTGCAGAGGTGGTGTCTGCACCCAGTGGGCGAGAGCCTGGCTCCTCTTCTGGCAGGAGAGTCGGGTCCCTGCTCTTTCCAGTTTCCCGTTAGGGGAGGGGCAGTCAAGCTCTAAGTGAAAGATAGCCCAGCCATGGCCCCCCAGCCTGTTCAAGTAGAAGCTTCTATTCTGAAAGCTCTGAGGGGCTCCCATTGCATGGCAGGGGTGCATCATTACTGAGTAAAGTGGGATGGAAGGCAGCTTTCGAAATAACAAAAGCTTTAATTGCCCTTCATTTTAATCTGCTTACTGGAAATTTTTCTGTAATGGATTCTACACATCTCTGCTTTCTTAAGTTTGGCTGCCAAAAGTAATTTGAACTTTTGATGACCCAGGGTGGTTATATGCTGTGGTTAATGCAGCAATGTCCCGAGGAGCCTTAAGTTTTCAGGGCCCTTACGCTGTGCACTGGGGCTTCCTGTTCAGATCCTGTCCCAGGGGTCAGAGTTGAGTTCCATCTCCTCTCCTTCGGCTTTCACTCCCTACTGCTCCTGCAGTTCGTGCTGCATTTCCCACTGCCTGTTCGTACATGACTCTTTTGTTCTCTTTCTGATTTGCTGCTTCTGGTCTGCCGGCCTTTCCCCTGGGACCAAGCTTGATAGATTTATCTTACCTCAAAGCAGAGAGAGCCTGACGCGTCCGTGTGAGGAGAACAAGCAGGATGTCAGGCAGACCTACGTGACATTGCTCAGAGGCCTCTGTTGTTTTGCAAACTCCTGGGATTTCAGTGTGTTCTTAGCAGGGAAGGTTTCCGGAGAAGTAACCTGCCACCATCCATCATCTGCTTTGCTCACATCATTGTCTCGCTCAACACAACAAACGTAAAATCATCTGTACGAGTCATTCTGAAAACACTTCACAGTGTTCAGTTAGCAATGTTTGCAAAAGGAAGCCTGGGGGCTTCTAACTTTTGTCTTCACTTATGTCAGGCTGTTTCTCAGCCCCAATTTACAGAAGTAAGAGGTTCTTCCCTGGGGATCCAGCACAGGCTCCTGGGCCCCCTGTACCATGTCTTGCTGTGTGGTATTACGTTAGTCACTCGACTTCTCTCTGGCTCATTCTCCTCCTTCTAAGTGACAGTGAGTTGTATGTGACCCCGATAGCCCCACGGGTTCTAGAATACAGTGACCTCAGATCGGTTGCCTAAGCAGCAATTTTGGAATGGCCTGATTACAGTCACCTAAAAAGAGAAGATCAAATAAGTAATCCCATGTGATGGCACGGTGCATGAGTTGCATGCAGCCTGTCAGCGTGTGTTTCAAGGGGGAGAGTTAATGCCTCACTTTGAAGGTGAAGAGTGACCTCTCTGAAGGTGAGACACATGAACCCTTAACTCCTTTGGGACCCTCGGCCTCTTTCCTCTTCTAAGAATCACCAGATGCTCTCCCGGAGGGTGCTTTAATTAACTAACAGTTAGTGAAACCACAGAAGCCAAGAAGTAGCAAGGTCATTATCGGTGGGCCAGCCTGCTCCCCGCCCCATCCTTATTTTTTTTTTCTTTTTTTTTGGCGGAACGCGGGCCTCTCATTGCTGTGGCCTCTCCCGTTGCGGAGCACAGGCTCCGGACGCGCAGGCCCAGCCGCTCCGCGGCACGTGGGATCTTCCCGGACCGGGTCACGAAGCCGCGTCCCCTGCATCAGCAGGCGGACTCCCAACCACTGCGCCACCAGGGAAGCCCTCCATCCTTCTTAATTTTCTCAAAAGGAACCTTTGCTGATGGTAAGGGAGGGTAGAGGGATGATCACAAAAGTGACACCTAGGCCAACTCAGGCAGGAAGGCTAAACAAGCAAGCAGTCTGTAGGAACCAGCTGTCTCACCACACCCCCCCATCTCGGGTGCCCATCACCCCATCCTGCCTTCAGACGACCACATAGCTGCCATCGCAGCAGGATTTCCTACAAGTGTGGTCAGAGTCTCCTAGGGACACTTGTGTAAAGTGCAGTTTCTTTGCTTCGCCCACCTGTATCCTCGGGGCTGGGGCCCAGGAATTTGCATTTGAATGAGAAGCTCTCTTTAGAGGGTGGAGCAGAGAGAGGCCCCTCCTGGGTTCATGCTCACCTCTGAGCCTCTCCCCACCCCTCCCCGCCCTGCAAAGGGTGACTGCTCCGTGCCTGCCGGATTGATGAGAGCAATTCCTTCTTCCCGATTGATGAGAGCAATTCCTTCTTCCCAGCACGGCTTTCACTGGTGACATTTCCCGGTGCCAGGAGTGAAGGGGAGGGAGGCGGGCAGATGTGTGACCTCCCTGGATATCTGTCCTGTGCGCCGATCCCGAAGCTGTGCTTTCTTGTCCCTTCTTCCTCTGCCTCCTCCTTCCCTGTAAACCCAGAGTCTCTGAACGCATCACTTTTCATCTAAATGGCAACTCTCAGGCTTCCTGGTGGCGTAGTGGTTGGGAGTTGGCCTGCCAATACAAGGGACACAGGTTCAAGCCCTGGTCTGGGAAGATCCCACATGCCCTGGAGCAACTAAGCCCGTGCGCCACAGTTACTGAGCCTGTACTCTAGAGCCCGTGAGCCACAACTCCTGAGCCCACATGCCACAACTACTGCAGCCCGTGCGCCTAGAGCCCATGCTCTGCAGCAAGAGAAGCCACTGCAATGAGAAGCCCACGCACTGCAACGAAGAGTAGCCCCTGCTCGCCGCAACTAGAGAAAGCCCGTGCACAGCAAAGACCCAACACAGCCAAAAATAAATAAATAAATAAATGGCAACTCTCAGCATCTCAGCAGATTATCTTCTGGGGAGGGGTCAGGCTTCCTTCAACTCTGGCACTCCCATAAAAACCATTTTTGTTATTATTCCATCATACTTGTTTATTAAATTTGAGAAGAACCACAAGTCAAGTGAAGTCCACAGTAAATTAAATCATCTTTCTCAAATACCAGAAGGTTTTATACACACACACACACACACATACATACATACATACATACATACATACATACATACATATATCTGATAAGGTATTCTTGGATCTAAAATGAAGTAAATAGCCTAGATGGTCTCTAAGGCTTTTTCTGTCTTTCAAGTTCTGTGGTATAGAAATCATATGATATGATATATGATATATAATATAATATAAATAAGGGACTGTAGTGGGTAAAGTGAACAAATGCATTCTAAGAATGTTTTAACAATATTTAGAGGTAAATCTTCTAAGAATAAGGGATTTGAAACAATTTTAATTAACCTGTATTCTTTCATTATAGGTCAGTGCCTTGTCAAAAATATGTCATTACACGTGTTAACATAGTAAAGGAAAAATGCAGTCGTGCATCTGTGGAATGTGTTTAATGCTGTACTAAGTATTAGAGGTGCAGAAACTAATGCACGGTCTCTGCTACCATTGAAAGTTATAAAACACAACAAAGCCAGTAGATTAGGCAACGGGTATAAGTGGAATCTGAGAGAAGGAGCAGGCCAGGGGGTTTTGTTGGTAGGGAGGGGGTAGGGCTTGAACTAGGGGCTTGAGAGAGGCAGGTACGCTCCGTGTGAGGAGAGCGGAGGGACGGGGCTTTTCTGCTGGGCCAGAGGGGAGAGGCTTCATCGTCCAGGTGTGCTTTCCACGCACATGACGTACATTGTCCTGTCCGAAGGGAAATGTTTGCTTTGGGAAGCAGCAGAAATTAGGGTTGGAAGTAGAGGTTGGGTTCTATGACGGGAGCCTTTTAATTCAAGGATAAAGTGTTTGGCGTTGACTTCTAAGGCCAACATTGCCCAAAGCCTGATTTGAGGAACACTAGTCGTGCTCCTTGGGCGAAGGGTTTCATCACCAAATCTTCATAACACAACGTGTTCCCCTTTGGAGATTCTTGGGACACATCAGCATGCTAAATATTCCCTAGTTTAATTCAGCATATCCCAAACCAAATGCATTTGGTTATAAAGCCCTTCTTTCAAGCTCTGTCTGTCAACATTTTGAACACTTCTGGAATCTGCCGTAGGCCGTGGGGTCATGAAATAGTTTGGGACTCGCTGACCAACCCATCTCTCTCCTCTGCCCTCCATGTTCCAATACCCCACACAGCACTGGAATGTGGGGGCCTGAGCTACTGGGGTAGGGGGAAGGTGATTGTGAGGGTCTGGTTCAGGTGTGCTGGGCCAGGGATCATGTAGGGTGGCTGTCTTGGTCCAGTCGGGCTGCTATAACAAAGTATCACAGACCAGAGGGCTTAAAACTACAGAGACTTACCTCTCACAGCTCGGGAGGCTGGGAAGTCTAAGATCACGAGGTGAGGGCCCATTTCCTGGTTCGGAGCTGGCACTTTCTTGCAGGGTCCTCACATGGTGGAAGGGGTGGAGCTTTAAAAGAGCACTAATCCCATTCATGAAGGCTCCATACTCCTGACCTAAGCACCTCCCACAGGCCCCACCTCCTAACACCATCCCTTTGGGCATGAGGGTTGCAACATGGATTGGGGTCGGGCAGGGGGACACAAAGCAGACCCCAGCAGAGGGTCAAATGGAAATAGCTAGCACATTGTTGAAGCAACTGTAGTAAAGCTTGGGGTGGAGTGGCGTCTACAGATAGAATTAGTATCATCCAAATGGAGGAGTTATTTGAATGTATGAGTTCTTGTTTTTTTTTAAAATTAATTTTTATTGGAGTATAGTTGCTTTACGATGTTGTATTACTTTCTACTGTGCAGCAAAGTGAATCAGCTATACGTATACATACATCCCCTCCTTTTTGTATTTCCTTCCCGTTTAGGTCACCACAAAACATGGAGTAGGTTCCCTGTGCTATGGATGAGTTCTTTAATGAAGAAAGGGTTGGGAGGAAATATAGGCAATCCCAAGATATGATTATGAGTTTGTATTAATAATTCAGAACTGGATGTTTTACTTCAACCCCAAACCTTAAAAACATCCCGGCACATCTGAGCCCCTGCCCTGCCCTACTTTTTTTTTCCCTATAGCAGTCATTACCTTCCAACCACAGTATCATTTGCTCATGTTCCTTGGTTATTGTGTGTCTCCTTCCAACTAGAATGTAAACGCCTTGAGAGCAGGGAGCTTTGTTATTCATATCGTCTCCCACCGACGCCAAGAACAGCGCCTTGCCAAAGCTGGCACTCCGTAAATATTTGTTGAATTGAATTGAACGTGGAATGCTGCGGTTATTCGTCCATTTGTTTCTTCACAGACATTTATTAGGGTCCTACTCTCAGTCTGAAGGAGGCTGGGGACCTCACTTCCCCGCCCCAGGGCTCCAGGCCGAGCGCAGGAGAGGCGCAAGCAGAATCCTCACTGCACAGGGGACTTGGTCCTCTGGTGATGAGAGGACAGCACAGCCTGTGACTGACCCATCGGGTCAGCCGGAACCAGAGTTTGGAGCTGCAGTTGAGACAGGAAAGTGGTTTGGGAGCAAGGCTGGTGGGGTGAGAGGAGCCCCCGCGGGGACAGCCAGGCCCAGGCCAGCAGTGGCCATGGCACAGACGGCAGATAGCACAGACCCAGAACCTGCAGCAAAACACACACACACACACACACACCACCACCACCACCACCACCACCACCACCACCACCCCCTTGATGGATTAGACTGCATGCAAAGAATTCTGTATGCCAGAAAGGATCAGAAGCAAAGCTGCAACAACAACGAGAAACGAAGAAAAAAATGTTAGCAATACGTATTAGGAAAGGCTAATATCCCTCATAACACAAGGAACTCTTAAAATCAGTCTGAAAAAGGCCAACAACCCTCATGTTTGTATTCTTTGCAAAGAATATGAACACAGTTCACAACAAGGGAAATTCTAAAGACTCTAAAATAAAATGAAAGGTTGTCCAGACTCACCCATAAGCGGTGCAAACCTGCTACAGGTAGAGGGACAGTTATGAATGCAGAGTCTAAACACTGGCCTTCTCAAAGCTGAAGTCAAGTCATGGGAGACAGAAAATAAAAAAGCAAGTAAATACAACACTCACTGTGTCTGACAGTGGTGAGTGTTTTGGAATCAGTGAGGAAGAGAGGGGGACAGGGCGGGGGCAGGGGTGGGCAGTGGCTCTTTTCAATAAAGTGCTCAGCCAGGACCTCAGGGAACCGGTGACATCTGTGCAGGCATGATTGGAGGCAGAGAGCAAGCTTATCAGATATCTGGAAGGAGATTATTTCAGGAAGATGGGCCACCTGGCTACAGTGTTGGGAGCAAGGGGCCGGGAGGGCAGGAGCCAGGTGACAACGGGCCAGGCTGTTGCGAGGACGCCAGCTCTGCTCTCAGAGAGATGGAAGCTCTTCCTGAGGGTCTGAGCAGAAGAGTGGCTGCATCCGATACGCAGGGGGTAAGGGGTGGGGACAAAAGCAGGTGCTGGAGGACCACCCAGGAGGCTTTTGCAACCATCCAGGCCACAGAACGGCTTGATCTGGGGGGATCTGGGCGGTGGTGACGGCTATCAGGATTTATTCATGGATTGGTTGTGGGGCAGGAGGAAAGAAAGAGGGCAGGACTGCAGGATTCTTGGTTGGGTTCTCTTTACCAAGATGGAGAGGACTGTGGGGAGAGGGTTTGAGAGGGAAGATCAGAGGTTTGGATGTAGATGTGTTAAGCTTGGTATGCCTGGTTGACTTCCAAGTCTAAAGTTCAGAGAGAGGTCCAGACTGGAGGCAATGAATTTGGAAGCCAGGGGCACGAAAGTGGTCTTTCAAGCTTGGAGACCGAGCTCTTCTAAGCAGTGACAATGAATAGAGAAGATGGAGCCCTGGGCTTTCACCATTTGGACGTTGGGGAGACACAGGAGAGCAACCCTGGAGGTTAGGGTGCAGACGGGTAGGAGGAGGACGCTGTGATCTCCTGGAGAATGACGTGTTTCAAGGAGATGCCACTTTTCATGCATCAGATCCAAACGTTCATATCAAAGACCCCAGAGTTCCGTCTCACACAGATCATGACTGATGGGTGGGCATATAGGGGAAACTGGGAACTGTCACATTGTTAGGGTGTATAAATTGGGTCCACACCTAGGGAAGGCCACATGGCAGTAAATTTTGGAATTACGAATCAGGTACACTTTGAACCAGTAATTCCTATTTTTTTATAGTTTATTCTAAAGATTTGATCACATATTTGGGGAAATACATGTGTATAGAGTTTTCTTTATAACACTGAGAGCAGCTTAGATGTTACGCCTAAGTATTCAAAAGGAGGGTCCTTATTAAATATGTTACGATAGATCCATATGATGGGACATTATGCTACCCCTTCAAAAAGAATAAAGAAATATGTATGTGTATATATTCACCTGCACAGACACACAGACTACATATATATACCTATATAAAGAAGATCTTATATACACATAAAGATAAAAAAAAGTATATGTGTGTGTATATGTATATATACATAGTTTAAAAAGGCAAGGCAAACAGTGTGTGCTATTTGCTCATGTGTTTTTTTGTTTTTTTAAAAATTAATTCATTATCTTTGGCTGTGTTGGGTCTTTGTTGCTATGCACTGGCTTTCTCTAGTTGAGGCGAGCTGGGGCTACTCTTCATTGCGGTGCGCGGGCTTCTCATTGTGGTGGCTTCTCTTATTGCAGAGCATGGGCTCTAGGTGTGCAGGCTCAGTAGTTGTGGCTTGTGGGCTCTAGAGTGCAGGCTCAGTAGTTATGGCACGCGGGCTTAGTTGCTCCGCGGCATGTGGGATCTTCCTGGACCAGGGCTCGAGCCCATGACCCCTGCCTTGGCAAGCAGATTCTTAACCTCTGTGCCACCAGGGAAGTCCCTGCTCATGTGTTTTAGTTTTTTTTTTTTTTTTTTTTGCGGTACGCGGGCCTCTCACTGCCGCGGCCTCTCCCACCGCGGAGCATAGGCTCCAGACGCGCAGGCCCAGCGGCCATGGCTCACGGGCCCAGCCGCTCCACAGCACGTGGGATCTTCCCAGACCGGGGCACGAACCCGCATCCCCTGCGTCGGCAGGCAGACTCTCAACCACTGCGCCACCAGGGAAGCCCTGCTCATGTGTTTTAAAAGGTGAGGCAGGAGGCTAGAGCCTTGTGAGATGCTGAGGGCACTGCTCTCTCAGGGAGGGGGTAACCGAGGTTGCCCAGTGGGAGGGGCCAAGGAGGCTGGGTGATGGGGAGGGAAAGGTCGTTCTCCGTATACCAGTCTATACTTTTTAAATTGTTGAGCCGTGCGACTATATTATCTGTTCAAAAATTAAAATAAGAGGCGTAAAAAGAAAGGGAGAGGTGGACAGGGTTGCGTCCCGAGCACCTCGTGTGCTTGGGTGATCGTGCCCAACTGGTAGAGGGGAAAGGACTGACTTCCGAGGGCCATCCAGACAAACGTGTCCTCCGTGTGAAAAGCTCATCTTTGAGTATAAGTGGGGTGAAGAGGCCGTTTTGTTTCTCAACACAGTGAAGTGAGGAGGGTCTGCTGTTTGTTCCTCGTCTGATCCCAGCCCAGGTGAGTCCCGTGGCCCATGTTTAGAAGGGTGGCACAGTCACTGGATTCCACAGAGGACGCGAGGGATGCCCCTCCGTCTCACCCGGATTCCCCAGGTGGAGCGCTGGCGGAGGAAGGCACGCCCCCCTTACGCAGTCCATTCACAAAGCGTAATGCTGTGGGCGTGGCATCCTTCTGGGTTTTAAGGGTATATTTAAGAGACCTGGTTTATCTATTGCACCTCAGATAGATAAATGGAATGGGATTGAACAGCTCAAAATCCATCTGAAAATAATTCGGCTTTTGCTAATGCCAAGATTGTTTGGGAAGAAGGCCGAGAGAGAGAGAGACTACCAACTGGAACTGTATGAAACGTCCTGAGGCATTTCTGCGTCTCCATGGAGATTATGGCGTCAGCGCCCACGTGCTGGAGGCACACCCGAACTTCAGACCCCTGGGGTTTGGGGGGCAGAGCGTATAGTTTACAAAGCCTGTATATTTTAACACGTTCTATATATACGTTAGTTGGAAAAAATGATCCATATTTTGTTCTCAAGGAACTTTGATGTTGGGACATGAGACCATGTTATTTTGAGGTACTTGTAAAACTTGACAAATTGACCTCTTGAGTGAGATCCCATGTAGACTTGTGTTATATGGAATTCCATCTTCCAGGAAATAGCTCACTGTACCTAACTTGGGAAATCTGAAATAAATTAAAATTATAAATATATATTTCTTTTGTCACCATTTGAAATATTCTACCCTATGATTTTGGTTTCTATTTTCAACACACATAGAAATATTTTTGCACTGGGTATGTTTGTGATAAAAGAGTTTTTTAGGATAGCTAAGTAAACTAGCAGTTGAAAAAGTAATCTTTAGGTATATAAATTTAAGATCAATATGTCTCTTTATACTTGCTTCTGAAAATTTTGAGTCGTGTGCTACATGGTATATTTTCGATTCAGATCATTTAGATTGGTACAGAAAATCCCATCCAGAATGTTTGAAAGGTCATTCTGCTTCATGTTTGGCATGAATAAATGCCGTTTGTTTCCATCAAAGAGGAAATGCTGCCATGTTTCTGACTGAGACCCCCTTCCCTTCAAGGCAAAGCCTCTTCTTCATATCTTAGTATTGTATGTATCATGTATTTTAAATTTTTTATTTTATTTTTGTGGCTGTTTGGTTTTTATCTAGGTTAATCTGTGATGGGAGGTGGGAAACTTGATAGGACTGGAAATTTCTCTTTACTACATTCCATTATATGCAGTTGCACTAATGTTCTTAGCTAATGTAATTATGTATCATCTTTACACTCTCTGTTAATTTTTTTAAAACATGATAATCTGTCAGCATTACATTCCATCTTTTGTCATTAAGCTTTAAGCCCCTCAAAAACAAACCCTTTAAAATATTTAAGTTGCAGTGTTTTGAAACAATAATTGGAAAATTATGTGAAACAAGCACCTCCCTCTATAAAAAATTTGAGCTGTTTAAATTTTTGAGAATGACATGGAAAGAAGCAATAAGTTTCTAAAACATTGTTCTTTACATAAAAATCAAATAATAGGACTTCCCTGGTGGCCGCAGTAGTTGAGAGTCCGCCTGCCGATGCAGGGGACACGGGTACGTGCCCCGGTCTGGGAAGATCCCACATGCTGTGGAGCAGCTGGGCCCATGAGCCATGGCTGCTGAGCCTGCGCTTCTGGAGCCTGTGCTCTGCAACGGGAGAGGCCACAACAGTGAGAGGCCCGTGTACTGCAAAAAAAAAAAAAAAAAAAAAAATCAAATAATATACTTTTGTGTGGCCATACCAATTTTAAAAATTTAACCCTGTGGCTATAAGTGGAAAGGTCCACCATGGGCCCAGGGCCTGACCTTGTGTTTTGTTTGTGTGGCCTGTGCCTTCTTTTCCCTTTAGAGCAGAATGAACTATACCCTCGCAGGAATCACTGACTATGGCCTTTCCATTTGCCCTTCCTCTGCTGTTTGATGACCTACTGTTTATTTCCCGGGTTCTCAAGTTCATTACCAGAAAGGAATTTGAGCATTCCAGAAGAAAATGGTATACATTCTTCTGGTTAACATTCCAGAAGAAAAATAACCCACAGCTCTTTTCTAGAAACACAAACTTGGGGTCACGGAGTCAGAGGAACCTAATTATAGGGTCTTTGGCACAGAGCAGCCAAGGCGCAAAGACAGTCCTCTTGACAGAAGAGCAGCCACAGCAGGCCCAGCCAGGGCTGTGCTTGAGATGTGGTCATTTGCTGCTTTCTAGACTTTTACCCCAAGTTTTAATTCATGTTTCCAAGCACGTCATTGAATTTGTGTAATATGCCCACAGCCTTCAAACTTTCATGCTTTTGAACACACCGTATATATATATATATATATATATATATATATTTTTTTTTTTTTTTTTTTTTTTTTTTTTGCGGTACGCGGGCCTCTCACTGTTGTGGCCTCTCTCGTTGCGGATGCGCAGGCTCGGCGGCCATGGCTCACAGGCCCAGCCGCTCTGCGGCATGTGGGGTCTTCCCGGACCGGGGCACGAACCCGTGTCCCCTGCATCGGCAGGTGGACTCTCAACCAATGTGCCACCAGGGAAACCCCACACCGTATGTTTTGACTGTTAAATGATGTAGCACTGTGAAACTGTATCACGTCATGTTTTTCAGAAGACTGTTTACCTAGTTAGTATTGGTTTTCAAGTGAAGTGCTCTAAAACTTAACAAAGATGTTAATTTCTTTGGCCAGAATTAGCTGTTATCTCTTGCCTCCCTTACCGACATGGTCTGGCAACTGCAGTGTCTGCTCTTTTACCAGCTCAGGAGGAGCTGGTTTGGGTAGTTTTCCTGCATCTTCTTATCCTTTGAAGAACTGTAAAGGCTCCATTTAACAGCATTATTACAAGCCTGCCTGCGAGGGCGGCTTCTAGGCACTGCACCTGTGTGGACGGATAGTCCCCCTCCCAAAGTGCAGGGCCTGTCACCCTAAAATATCAGCAACGTAGAGAGGCAGGCAAAAGACACATTGATAATTGGTAAGCAAGGGACATGCAAAAAATCAGATATTTACTTTAAGTACAAAGGGATGCTTGCCTGTCTGTGGAATTAATAGTGTAGTTAGTAAGAAGGCGGGAAGCAGAGCTAACCTCCCAAAGCTGCCCAGAGGACCATCACCATGAGCGACCAGGTCTTATTCCTGAGCAAAGTAATAGGAGGTGCAGGCATCCTGAGGCCCAGCCTGCACCCTGAGGCCGCGGCTGAGCCGTGCTGGCTGCTCCTGGGCCCCATCTGTGGGGGACAGGCACCCCCAGATCATCTTTCTTTAATCGGTTCAGCATTCTTGTCACTCCACTGAGCATACTCCGGCAGGAAATGATAAGAGCTCCCTTTCTTCCTTGTTATGTAAATTTTCAACATAATTGCTTACAATTTTATAATAGGGACAAGGGCAGTCAGCTCTCTCAGAGGAGGTGTTTATTCTCATTTTCTCTCTACTCACTAAGGAGAAAACACAGAATGGTTGTCCTCAAGTTTTCTGAAATTTCAGCTTTTCTGATTGGTTATTTATTTCTTAAGATTAATCTTTACATTACCACTTGTTTGTAATTTATTCTGTAAAGTTTCACATGGTAATACATAGTTCTTGCATGACTACAGAACCTCCCTTTCATCGTATGATTCCTCATACAAAAATCCTAATTTGCTGCTGCACCTACAGAGTTTATTTTGGCATTGATTAAAGAAAGCAGAAATTGTACACGTTCTCACATCGTTGTAATGCTATTGCCCTATTTGCTACTCTAAGGCCTGTACACTCAGCCATTGTATTCCAGAACAAAGTAATAAAGATTTCTTTATGAAATGGTTGTCAGTGAGCAGATAATATAAGCACTAGTCCCCTTGCCCTGGCTTTCTCCCCATGCTTCTAGAAGTCTGTAGCTTTTTACAGTGTTCAGCGTGTTTAAGTAATGGGTCTTAATGGGACTCAACACAGCAGATGGTCAAATGCCCTGTACATGGAGTGTGATCAATACATGTTATTGGCTGACCAATTAGTGTTATTACTTTAAGCATCAAAAATTACTTTCATTATCCAAAATGATGAGACCTTTTGTATCTCAGTGTTATGAATGTTGACTACTGATTACAGAAATAGAGAACTATTGTGAAAAATCCACTTGTTAAAGAAGTCTGAGATAATAGTTCAGTTTTATCTCTTCAAGTAAATATTCCCGATTGTTTCATATTGGAGTCCTTTTTTAAAAAAGGTGAAACTAGAAAACATTAAAAAAAAATCTTGTTCTAGATAAAATAATTTAGAAATAGATTTTTGTATATGTGAGCTGGGCCAGTCATTTAAAAAAAAAAAAAAGTAGAATCTTGACTGTCTTGCCCATGTCTGTCTGTCTGTCTGTCTGTCTGTCTCTTCTCTGGCTCCTAACCCCACCACCTTCAAACTGTAACTAAAGAACAAGAAATTTAAAAATGAAAACAACTTAGCTTCTTCGTGGGGGGCAGGGGAAGGAAGGTGGTAACTTAGTCTTAAAGTTTTTAGTTATCTGATTTTCACCATCTACTTTAAAACTCTGCTCTTCAGACAGATGGTTTGACTTACAGGTGGAGAAGAGATGCTGCTTCTAAGTTTCTTAATAAGATAAGGACATTTTCACTGGGCTAATGTTTCTTTGCTGAAAATAATTTGGGAAATAGGGAGAATGTTACTTAACAACTAACCCAGACAGGTTCTTTATACACACCATTGATGTGAAGACCTCCTGTGACATGTTAGAATAGATTTCCTGGTAATTTAATATCAAGGGAATAATGCAGTTTGCATCTTGACATATAATCAGATTTCTTTGTTGTATATGGGCAGACCCAGTTCCATGGCATGATCTCATTCTCTCTCCCCTTGTATTCCCTTAGAACAGGGTCAGTGCCTGTCTGATACCCCTGCAGTGTTCTACCTCACAGTGTAATTATTGGACACACACACAACCATCCCAAGAGCTCATATTTTTTTTTAACATCTTTATTGGATATAAATAATTGCTTTACAGTGGTGTGTTAGTTTCTTCTTTATAACAAAGTGAATCAGTTATACATATACATATATACCCATATCTCTTCCCTCTTGTGTCTCCCTCCCTCCCACCCTCCCTATCCCACCCCTCTAGGTGGTCACAAAGCACCAAGCTGATCTCCCTGTGCTGCGCAGCTGCTTCCCACTAGCTATGTGGTTTACATTTGGTAGTGTATATATGTCCATGCCACTCTCTCACTTGGTCACAGCTTACCCTTCCCCCTCCCCATATCCTCAAGTCCGTTCTCTAGTAGGTCTGTGTCTTTATTCCCGTCTTGCCCCTAGGTTCTTCATGACTTTTTTTTTTCTTAGATTCCATATATATGTGTTAGCATATGGTATTTGTTTTTCTCTTTCTGACTTACTTCACTCTGTATGACAGACTCCAGGTCCATCCACCTCACTACAAATAACTCAATTTCGTTCTTTTTATGGCTGAGTAATATTCCATTGTATATATGTGCCACATCTTCTTTATCCATTCATCAAACACATGAAAGAAGCTCAACATCATTAATCATTAGAGAAATACAAATCAAAACTACAATGAGATATCATCTCACACCGGTCAGAATGGCCATCACCAAAAAATCTAGAAACAATAAATGCTGGAGAAGGTGTGGAGAAAAGGGAACACTCTTGCACTGTTGGTGGGAATGTAAATTGATACAGCCACTATGGAGAATAGTATGGAGGTTCCTTAAAAAACTACAAATAGAACTACGATACGACCCAGCAATCCCACTACTGGGCATATACCCTGAGAAAACCTTAATTCAAAAAGAGTCATGTACCAAAATGTTCATTGCAGCACTATATACAATAACCAGGACATGGAACCAAGAGCTCATATTAAGGACTGGGATTCTTGTTTAGAAATAATGCATGATAGTTGGGAAACCTTAGGCCACTGGGCTCAGACAAACCAATATTCAAGTTTTTCTTTACCATCTCCTCGGGAAAGTTCTATAGCCTCTTTCCAAGTTTCCTATATAGTAGGTGTAAAGTGCCTGGCAAGTTGTCTTTTGTTTCCCTTGATCATGTCTTTGGCCTGGACTTTGCATATCACAGGGGAGCAGTGAAAAGTACAATCATGCTGTATAGATCAAGGTGAGAATCCTTTTATTTCCTTAAAAAATAAAATCAACATATGCTACATATAAGTGGATTGGTGGAATGTTTGCAAAGATTAGTCTACAAGTTAATAATATGAAAATCTTTTTAAAGAAACAGATGTTATGTAGCAAACCAGACAATGAAATAAGTGATAATGGGACTGATGGTCTTGACCACTTTTTTAAATGTGGGGTTTTATATTTTTAACATAACTTTTCCACTTTTCAACTAATCACCTTTTTGTGCCCATTTTTAAAGAACTTCATTAATAATACACTTGTCATTTGCCTGTGGACTTTTATTGGGCTATAGATATTTTAAGAGGGGGAGGATAAGGGGGAATTGTCTCACTTTTTCATAGACATGTAGAATATGAGCTTTTTAGACAGCTATACTTGTTTCCTTAAATGTTTCCCCATTTCATCATGGGACTTCCCTGGCCGTCCAATGGTTAGAACTCCGCACTTTCACTGCCAAGGTTGTGGGTTCCATCCCTGGTCAGGGAACTAAGATCCTGCAAGCTGCGTGGTGTGACCAAAAAAAAAAAAAAAAAGAGTCCTGAGTCCTTAGTCCTTCTCAAGGCAGCCTCTGGCCCTGTGTTCTTCTGAACTTTCTGAAAGCTGCTTTCTTAAAATCTAGGATGGATGTTTGTTTGAGCTCGGCATTCTCGCATTCGGCTGTTCCGTGCTTGTGTTACCTGCCGGTTCTTACCTGTTGGTTGGAGTGAAGCCCTGCGGGGCAGTTCCGGTCACTGTCTCATCACCTTAGTGGTCAGATGGTCAGCAAGGCGAGTTAAGCCGACTGCCTCCAGTGGCGTGAGGCTCCCAAGCATACATCTGGGTGGTTGAAAAATCCGCCAGTACTGTTGTGTCACATCTTTGTGCCAGTATTGAGATCTGTAATAAGAAAGCATCTCAAAAAGCCCGCTTCTGGTCAGGCAGCTGTATGGTGTGGTCCCATGGTAATGTCACAACCATTTCCCTTCCCACGCCCCTCGGAGACCATACAACTCTATACCTTCTTGTTACACAGAGAGTTGCTGCTCCACCTCTTCTCCTGTGTCTCTTCTCTTTTCCGTGTTCCAGTCTAGACGTCCATCTACTGAGCCCCAGTGATGCTTATAAGGCCATAAAGCTTCCTGACTATCCGAAATAGAAACATAATGAATATTAATGATTGATGTCCTGAAATCCAGATCGTGCTGAAGTATTAAAACTTAAGACCCATTGGGGTCCTACCATCGGGGCCTCACCTGGCCGTGTTCTAGGAAGTGGGTCTGAGTCATCACAGCACACGCCAGGGAATCTCTCAGACCTGACCAGGGAAAAATTGTGTGTGTGTGTTTTACTCTAGCAGAAATCCCGGGTTTTAGAACATCATCGCCACCTACTCGTGGTTATTATTTTTTGTCTGTCTATTTTTCCCATCTGTTAAGCCAAGCACATCCAGGAAAGTCAGAACTAGATATGGGGGGGTGCAGCCCCCCAATGTGAGCCAGGCCACACAGCAGTGCGCTGGAGGGGGTTTAGTGACCAAGTTGGGGTGTTGGCAGAAGAGAGGCTGAATTAAAGGAGAGTGGTCAGTGTAGTAGTTTCCTAGGCAATGTAATGAATTTTACTAATTACTGTTCTTTTTTGAAACCAGGGAGGTTCTTAAGCCTTATTAGCATGACAGGAATTAGGGCCATAGTTCCTATTGGAGGGGGGGAAATAGAGAAGAAGGAAGACTAGATGGGCAGCTTACTGTATTTATCCTTTGTGTCAACTCTCCTTCACTGTTTAAAGACACGAAGGAATAAAGTTACTGTCAGTCACCATGTAAAGAGCTGCTCTGAAACGATGTTGCATAGAAAGGGAGTTAGAAATCGGATGCCCAACTGAACAGTAAAAATGTACGAAAGAACGCCGGAAATGTCTTGTAAAAATTACAGCTGCTCCAACATTATTTGTAATAGCAAAAGACTGGAGACAATGTCCATTAGTGAGGACTGGTTAAATAAATGCTGGCTCATCCACACAATGTGGGAGCCTGTGTAGGTGTTAGAAAAAGAGTGAAGAAGAGCTTGATACACTGGCAGGGAGTGATCTCCACTACGTAGTTACCGGAGGAGAAAAACCACGGTACAGAGCAGTTTGCATGGTATGCTGCTTTTGTGCAAGAAAGGGAGGATTGTGGATATGTGAACACATTTGCTTAGATTTTCAAGGAGAAACAAGACAATAAAAGATAAATTTGAAACTAAGAAAAATGTGTAGGGGGAGGGAGGGATCAGAGTAGAGGAGACCAGGAAGAAAGTAAGATTTACCTGAATGAACCCTGATATGTAGCTTGACTTTGGAATCATAAAACAAATTATATCCAAAAAAGCAGAATCACTTCCCACCCGCCACATACACAATGGGGGGGAAAAAAAGGAAACAAATGAAGGGAATTATACTTTGTTAAGTGACATATCCACATAAAGAAAATAAGTATTCTGACAGACCTTAGAACACAATACTTTTTCTGTACATTCTCAATGAGATACTCTAAGGACAAAAAAAAATGCAGAGTTTAAATTGTATTTCGCGGTCTTACTATTGGTTATGTTTGTGTGGTTAAGAATTAAGATTGTCTACCTAAGAGAAAAGAAATAAGCATAAGATTTTTTAAATTATGTAAAATTCCTGTATACTTAAATTTGAATTAGAAGTATGAGCAAGATCTTATTCTTCCCTTAAAAAAAAAAAAACTCCAGGGCTTCCCTGGTGGCGCAGTGGTTGAGAGTCCGCCTGCCAATGCAGGGGACACGGGTTCGTGCCCTGCTCCGGGAAGATCCCACATGCCGCAGAGCGGCTGGGCCCATGAGCCATGGCCGCTGAGCCTGCACGTCCGGAGCCTGTGCGCCACAACGGGAGAGGCCACAACAAGTGAGAGGCCCGCATACCGCAAAACAAACAAACAAACAAACAAACAAAAAACTCCATGTACCTGAGATCTGTTCAATATAAAGGCCTAGAAAACAGTGGAAACTCAGTAACAATGAGCACTCCTAGCCCCCATATTGTGTGGTTTTTAAACACCGTTCCCCACTGTAAGAGTCCAGAGGTCCCTGGAGAAATGCCTGGTTCCACATCTGTGATGAGAAATGTACTTGGTAAGTCTAGAACATCTTGTGCTGGAAAGCAAGGGACACATGAAAGACTAATTAGTGATTTCAGAAGAACCTAGGAACCCACCTGCGGGGTTCCCATTGGCCAGAGATGGGATAAGTGACTGCAGATGAATATGAAAACTTTCCATGAGTTTTAATGATATTAAACCAGGAGAAGGACTGTCACACCACTCCTGCATTCAGGCTATTTTGAATGACAATGGGGAATATGCATTGATTATGTAAATTATTCAGAGTTAGAGTTCTTGGGCTTTCTTCCCATCCCCTCCCCTCTACAGTAGGCTTGGGGTCTGACCTCAGATTGACTTTTTTTTTTTTTTTTTGCTGTACGCGGGCCTCTCCCGTTGTGGAGCACAGGCTCCGGACGCGCAGGCTCAGTGGCCATGGCTCACGGGCCCAGCTGCTCCATGGCATGTGGGATCCTCCCGGGCCGGGGCACGAACCCGTGTTCCCTGCATCGGCAGGCGGACTCCCAACCACTGCGCCACCAGGGAAGCCCCAGATTGACTTTTACTGGGACAGGAAATACATTGCTTTGCACTCTTTTCATCCCTAATTGCCAACATCGTGTCCTTGGCAGAGCTGAAATCTGCCTCTTGAGATTCCAAAGACCTGGATTCTGCTCCAGCTGTTCTGCTGCTCCCTCCACAGCCTCAGTGTCTCTGAACCTGGCTGAGCCTCAGACTCCTCATCTCTAACGTAAGAATGAGGATGATCACCTGTGCCCTGCAGCCCTTCCAATCCATGAGCACCCACCTCTAAGATGCCTTCTGCCTCATGGATGCCGTGAATTTGCAGTGTTTACCCCATTGTTACATTCTTAAATAGGCACCTTATGAAATCTCAGTGGAGATTGGAATCGTTTCAGCTGTACCTAGAAAAATAAATATTGCCGGCTCATTACCACAGATTGGGTGGGGAAGTAATATCCTTTGTCTTTCTGTTTCTTTCAGCCATGGAATTCCATGAACACTTGCACAGCATAGGCACCAAGGAAGGTTTGAAGGAACGCAAACTGCAAAAAGCTGTGGAGAGCTTTACCTGGAATATTACCATCTTAAAGGTATTTTCCTAGTTGTTTCTGATGCTAGTGATTTTGCATCCTTGTTCAGCATGTTTCTTCCTGTTAGTATACCATTTCCTGCACTGTACGTTACCAGCCACTTGAAGCTATGGCATGGTCACAAAAATCGAACGAGAACTCTGCTTTCTGGAGAGTCTGCTGCGGGCACAGTAGCTGGGCAGTGCAGCTCAGAGGGAGAACAGGGGACTCGAGTGGTTGGCACCTTGTGGATTCTGCCAAGAAGGGAAAGGATCTGCATTTCATCCTTAAAGCATCGTAAAGTTCATAAATGCCAGTTGCTACATGTGAAATAGAAAGCACTGATTACAGAGGAATGACTGGGAATTTGAAGATTCTAGTTCTTCAGATTTCATTCAGTGCCTTAAAGTATAATCACAGCTTTAATGTCAATATGACCCCAGGGAAAAAGTAGGAAAGAATTGTGGGGGGCATAATCAAAAGAAGTATGTAAAGGAATTGCTGTTTGAAAAAAATTTCCCTTCAAGGGAGAAACCATCTCTATCTGTTTGTTTATCTGCTTCCTTCTTTCTTTCTTTTCCTTTCTCTCTGTCCATCTCTCCCTCCCTCCCTCCTTTCCTCCTTTCCTTCCATCTTCCTATCTCAGCATGACCATTTAAAAATATTAACTTTTATTAGTTTTATTATAAAAGTAATATATTTTCATTACAGAAAATGTCAAAATAGCATAACCAAAGGTAAACATAGTCCCACCATCCAGGGTCTTTTGCTGTACATTCTCCCAGTCTTTTTCTCTATGGTATATATAATATGACATGATTTTAAAATTAATGTTATGTATGTGCCTTGGAACTTTTTTTGTATTTTGTCTCTCTGATTTTTACTTTATCTCAGTGTTTGGGACCTTGAATAATAATAACACAGAAACATTATTTCAGTCTGGGCCTTGGACAGCTCAATGTAAAATTAATCTCCGGTTCACCCTCCAAACTTTCTTCTCAGTTGAATTCAAAAGACATTATCACAGCTGCCTCTTTTAATTTCTCTGTTCCCCTTCAAGTTAAAAGATCCATCCTGCATCCCTAATTTTCAAAGTAATATATACTCATGTAAAAAAAATTGGGAAATACATACATGTAGATGATAATAAACTACAATTTAGACAAAAAAAAGATCCATCCTGCAGCTGACAACAATTTTCTGATTTAATTTAATGAAAAGTCACCCTTTCAAAGCTAGCCATCTTGCACTTTCTCATCTTAAACGCTTACTCATTTTTTAAAACATTTTATTTATTATTTATTTTTGGCTGCATTGGGTCTTTGTTTCTGTGTGAGGGCTTTCTCTAGTTGCAGCAAGCAGGGGCCACTCTTCATCACGATGCGCGGGCCTCTCATTATTGTGGCCTCTCTTGTTGCGGAGCACAGGCTCCAGACACGCAGACTCAGTAGTTGTGGCTCATGGGCCTAGTTGCTCCGCGGCATGTGGGATCTTCCCAGACCAGGGCTCGAACCCGTGTCCCTTGCATTGGCAGGCAGATTCTCAACCACTGTGCCACCAGGGAAACCCAAACCCTTACTCATTTTTATAATAAGTCATTTTGTAAACTTCTTCAAATACTTCCCTTCCTACACAGGTACTTTTTTGAATCTCTGGATCTTCTGCTTAGTATTTAACTCTGATCATTTGCAGTTCAGTAAACAGCAGATAGAAAAATTTACAATGAAGAGGAATTTGGCTTTACAACTTGCTGACTCACTCCCAACCAGAGACGGGGTGTACACTACAAATTTCCTGCAAACCTCGGGAAAAAGTTGCATCGTAGTTTATAGCCCTGTGATAGGAACAAATGCTCATTTGGCGTTTATTTTATTATAGGCAAAACAGACTTAGGGACCAAACTTTCATCTGTCAGCTATCCTTGCTACTCCATTCTGGTCCAGGAACCAGCAGCCTGGGTATCACCTGGGAGCTTGTTCACAATGCAGACTCCCGGGCCCTGCCCCAGGCCTTCTGAGTCAGAATCTGCCTTTTTAGAAGATCCTGGGGGATTCTTACGTACATTACAGTTTGAGAAGCACTGGGCTAAGAACCCCTGAAAATGGGAGGCTGGTGCACATATTCATGAAAAACAGTTGACATAAAGTAATGGCTCAGGTTTTAGAAACATGAAATTGAACCAAACAGCTACACTGAGGAAACTATTTTCTTTTGAATTATGTCCAGGAGATAGAATTAGCACCTCAGACTCTAATTATAGCACCTCAGACTCTAAGTATTCTATCCTATGGGTGTACCACACTTTGTATGTTCACTAGTTGATGGACATTTGGGTTGCTTCCAGTTTTTACCTATTAAGAATACAGCTGCAATGAACATTCACATTCAAGTCTTTGTGTGAACATATGTTTTTATTTTTCTTGGGTAAATACCTATGAGTGGAATTGCTCATATGGTAAGTGTATGTCAGACTTTATAAGACATTGCCAACTGCTTTACAAACTGCCTTATGAACTGTTCCATTGTGAATTCTCCCCAGCAGTGTTATGAGAGTTCCAGTTACCCCACACCCTTGTCAACGTTTGTTATTATCAGTTTAGCAAGTCTAATCAGTGTATAGAGTTTGAGCATCTTTTTGTTGGGGTCTTTGTTTTTTTTAGATTTTTTTTAAAAAAAGATCATGATGGGCCTTAGTGTGGCTTTCTTTATGTTTCTTCTGCTTAGAGTTCTTTGAGGTTTTTCTATATATGGATTTACAGTTCTCATCAAACTTGGAAATTTTTCAGCCATAGTTTCTTTAAATTTTTTTCTGTTTTACCCTTTCTCTCCTCTCCTTCTGTAACTCCATTTAGTACATATGTACTGCTTGATACTATCCCATAAGTCACAGATGCACTGTTCATTTGTTTAGGCCTTTTTGCTGTTTTTTTTTTTTTTTAATAGTTTCTAGTGCTGCAAGCAATGCTACTCTTCAGGTCTTCTAGTCTTCAAACAATACTGCTGTATGTTCTGCAGTGTCTAATCTGCCATTAATCCTGTCCAGTGGGGTTTTTATTTTGAATTTCCTGCTTCTTTGTGCTCATGATATCCTCTCCCTCCCTTTGTGCTCATGATACAATATCCTATTGTATATTTACAATAGCTATTGTAGCCCTCCCTCCCTCTCCACCACTACCCTTGCAGCAACTTTGCCTCCCTGAGCTCCAAAGAGGGGCTGCTGGGCTCTGTTTGGGAAGCTCTCCAGGCAATGAGCTGGACCTTGTGTCCATACCCCTTCTCCCAGTGCTCCCTGTCTTGAACTATCTGAAAATCATTGCTTTATATATTGTGTCCAGATTTCTACTTGTGTGTCAGCCCCATTCCTAGCTTTTCCATGTCACCTCTTTCTTCCCACCCCCGTCCCATCATCTCTTCCTCTCCATCAAACAGAAGTAAAAGGAGAAAAACACTCAGTTTATATCTCTCCAGGTTGGTGGGCTGTTAGAATTTTCAGGACCTAAATGGGAAAAGAATTTGAAAAAGAATAGATATATGTATATGTATAACTGAATCACTTTGCTGTACATGTGAAACTAACACAGCATTGTAAATCAACTGTACTTCAGTATAAAATAAAAAATTTAAAAAAATTCATTGCAGAACTTCCTTCCCATATTCCTGATGAAATGAGCAAAAAGAGTAAAACTGGCAAACACACACACACAAATACACAAACACAAGCAGCCACCCCGCAAAGGGTATAACATAGTTTAATAAACTTCTAAAACTCACAGAATTCATACTGGCAATTCATAAAAATCCTGAACATTGGGGTATATGTATCCTCTCGAACCATGATTTTCTCCAGATATATGCCCAGGAGTGGGATTGCTTAATCATATGGTAGCTCTGTTTTTAGTTTCATAAGGAACCTCCATACTCTTCTCCAGAGGGGCTGTACCAATTTATATTCCCACCAACGCTGTAAGAGGGTTCCCTTTTCTCCAGCCCTCTAGGAGGATTCCCTTTTCTCCACATCCTCTCCAACATTTATTGTTTGTAGACTT
This sequence comes from Mesoplodon bidens, assembly GCF_964165515.1. Taxonomy (NCBI): domain Eukaryota; kingdom Metazoa; phylum Chordata; class Mammalia; order Artiodactyla; family Ziphiidae; genus Mesoplodon; species Mesoplodon bidens. The sequence continues at coordinate 116,830,717 of NC_138161.1, forward strand.
TTTTTAAAATAAATTTATTTATTTTATTTACTTAGTTTTGGCTGAGTTGGGTCTTTGTTGCTGCGCGCCGGCTTTCTCTAGTTGTGGTGAGCAGGGGCTACTCTTCGTTGTGGTGCGTGGGCTTCTCATTGCGGTGGCTTCTCTTGTTGTGGAGCACAGGCTCTAGGTGCATGGGCTTCAGTAGTTTTGGCACACGGGCTCAGTAGTTGTGGCACATGGGCTCTAGCATGCAGGCTCAGTAGTTGTGGTACATGGGCTTAGTTGCTCTGTGGCATGTGGGATTGTCCCGGAGCAGGGCTCGAACCCATGTCCCCTGCATTGGCGGGTGGGTTCTTTTTTTTCTTATTAGTTTCTGCTTTATGACAAAGTGAATCAGTTATACATATACATATGTTCCCATGTCCCTTCCCTCTTGCGTCTCCCTCCCTCCCACCCTCCCTATCCCACCCCTCCAGGCAGTCAGTCACAAAGCACCGAGCTGATCTCCCTGTGCTATGCGGCTGCTTCCCACTAGCTATATACCTTACATTTGGTAGTGTATATATGTCCATGCCTCTCTCTCGCTTTGTCACAGCTTACCCTTCCCCCTCCCCGTATCCTCAAGTCCATTCTCAAGTAGGTCTCTGTCTTTATTCCTGTTTTACCCCTAGGTTCTTCATGACATTTTTTTTCTTAAATTCCACATATATGTGTTAGCATACGGTATTTGTCTTTCTCCTTCTGACTTACTTCACTCTGTATGACAGGCTCTAGGTCTATCCACCTCATTACAAATAGCTCAATTTCGTTTCTTTTTATGGCTGAGTAATATTCCATTGTATATATGTGCCATATCTTCTTTATCCATTCATCTGATGATGGACACTTAGGCTGTTTCCATCTCCGGGCTATGGTAAATAGGGCTGCAATGAACATTTTGGTACATGACTCTTTTTGAATTATGGTTTTCTCAGGGTATATGCCCAGTAGTGGGATTGCTGGGTCGTATCGTAGTTCTATTTGTAGTTTTTTAAGGAACCTCCATAGTGTTATCCATAGTGGCTGTACCAATTCACATTCCCACCAGCAGTGCAAGAGTGTTCCCTTTTCTCCACACCCTCTCCAGCATTTATTGTTTCTAGATTTTTTGATGATGGCCATTCTGACTGGTGTGAGATGATATCTCATTGTAGTTTTGATTTGCATTTCTCTAATGATTAATGATGTTGAGCATTCTTTCATGTGTTTGTTGGCAGTCTGTATATCTTCTTTGGATAAATGTCTATTTAGGTCTTCTGCCCATTTTTGGATTGGGTTGTTTGTTTTTTTGCTATTGAGCTGCATGAGCTGCTTATAAATTTTGGAGATTAATCCTTTGTCAGTTGCTTCATTTGCAAATATTTTCTCCCATTCTGAGGGTTGGCTTTTGGTCTTGTTTATGGTTTCCTTTGCTGTGCAAAAGCTTTGAAGTTTCATTAGGTCCCATTTGTCTATTTTTGTTTTTATTTCCATTTCTATAGGACGTGGGTCAAAAAGGATCTTGCTGTGATTTATGTCGTAGAGTGTTCTGCCTATGTTTTCCTCTAAGAGTTTTATAGTGTCTGTCCTTACATTTAGGACTTTAATCCATTTTGAGTTTATTTTTGTTTATAGTGTTAGGGAGTGTTCTAATTTCATTCTTTTACATGTAGCTGTCCAATTTTCCCAGCACCGCTTATTGAAGAGGCTGTCTTTTCTCCATTGTATATTGTTGCCTCCTTTATCAAAGATAAGGTGACCATATGTGTGTGGGTTTATCTCTGGGCTTTCTATCCTGTTCCATTGATCTATCTTTCTGTTTTTGTGCCAGTACCATACTGTCTTGATTACTGTAGCTTTGTAGTGTAGTCTGAAGTCAGGGAGCCTGATTCCCCCAGCTCCGCTTTTCGTTCTCAAGATTGCTTTGGCTATTTGGAGTCTTGTTTTTCCAAACAAATTTTGAAATTTTTTGTTCTAGTTCTGTGAAAACTGCCAGTGGTAGTTTGATAGGGATTGCATTGAATCTGTAGATTGCTTTGGGTAGTAGAGTCATTTTCACAATATTGTTTCTTCCAATCCAGGAATATGGTATATCTCTCCATCTATTTGTATCATCTTTAATTTCTTTCATCAGTGTCTTATAATTTTCTGCATACAGGTCTTTTGTCTCCTTAGGTAGGTTTATTCCTAGATATTTTATTCTTTCTGTTGCAGTGGTAAATGGGAGTGTTTTCTTGATTTCACTTTCAGATTTTTCATCATTAGTGTACAGGAATGCCAGAGATTTCTGTGCATTAATTTTGTATCCTGCTACTTTACCAAATTCATTGAGTAGCTCTAGTAGTTTTCTGGTAGTATCTTTAGGATTCTCTATGTATAGTATCATGTCATCTGCAAACAGTGACAGCTTTACTTCTTCTTTTCTGATTTGGATTCCTTCTATTTCCTTTTCTTCTCTGATTGCTGTGGCTAAAACTTCCAAAACTATGTTGAATAAGAGTGGTGAGAGTGGGCAACCTTGTCTTGTTCCTGATCTTAGTGGAAATGCTTTCAGTTTTTCACCATTGAGGACGATGTTGGCTGTGGGTTTCTCATATATGGCCTTTATTATGTTGAGGAAAGTTCCCTCTATGCCTACTTTCTGCAGGGTTTTTATCATAAATGGGTGTTGAATTTTGTCGAAAGCTTTCTCTGCATCTATTGAGATGATCATATGGTTTTTCTCCTTCAATTTGTTAATATGCTGTATCACGTTGATTGATTTGCATATATTGAAGAATCCTTGCATTCCTGGAATAAACCCCACTTGATCATGGTGTATGATCCTTTGAATGTGCTGTTGGATTCTGTTTGCTAGTATTTTATTGAGGAGTTTTGCATCTATGTTCATCAGTGATATTGGCCTGTAGTTTTCTTCTTTGTGACATCCTTGTCTGGTTTTGGTATCAAGGTGATGGTGGCCATGTAGAATGAGTTTGGGAGTGTTCCTCCCTCTGCTGTATTTTGGAAGAGTTTGAGAAGGATAGGTGTTAGCTCTCCTCTAAATGTTTGATAGAAATCCCCTGTGAAGCCATCTGGTCCTGGGCTTTTGTTTGTTGGAAGATTTTTTTTTTTTTTTTCGGTATGCGGGCCTCTCACTGTTGTGGCCTCTCCCGTTGCGGAGCACAGGCTCTGGACGCTCAGGCTCAGCAGCCATGGCTCACGGGCCCAGCCGCTCCACGGCATGTGGGATCCCCCCAGACCGGGGCACGAACCCATGTCCCCTGCATCGGCAGGCGGACTCTTAACCACTGCGCCACCAGGGAAGCCCTGTTGGAAGATTTTTAATCACAGTTTCAATTTCAGTGCTTGTGATTGGTCTGTTCATATTTTCTATTTCTTCCTGATTCAGTCTTTGCACGTTGTGCATTTCTAAGAATTTGTCCATTTCTTCCAGGTTGTCCATTTTATTGGCATAGAGTTGCTTGTAGTAATCTCTCATGATCTTTTGTAGTTCTGCAGTGTCAGTTGTCACTTCTCCTTTTTCATTTGTAATTCTATTGATTTGAGTCTTCTCCCTTTTTCTCTTGATGAGTCTGGCTAATGGTTTATCAATTTTGTTTATCTTCTCAAAGAACCAGCTTTTAGTTTTATTGATCTTTGCTATCGTTTCCTTCATTTCTCTTTCATTTATTTCTGATCTGATCTTTATGATTTCTTTCCTTCTGCTAACTTTTGGGGTTTTTTGTTGTTCTTTCTGTAATTGCTTTAGGTGCAAGGTCAGGTTGTTTACTGGAGATGTTTCCTGTTTCTTGAGGTGGGATTGTATTGCTATAAACTTCCCTCTTAGAACTGCTTTTGCTGCATCCCATAGGTTTTGGGTCGTCGTGTCTCCACTGTCATTTGTTTCTAGGTATTTTTTGATTTCCTCTTTGACTTCTTCAGTGATCACTTCGTTATTAAGTAGTGTATTGTTTAGCCTCCATGTGTTTGTATTTTTTACGGATCTTTTCCTGTAATTGATATCTAGTCTCATAGCATTGTGGTTGGAAAAGATACTTGATACAATTTCAATTTTCTTAAATTTACCAAGGCTTGATTTGTGACCCAAGATATGATCTATCCTGGAGAATGTTCCATGAGCACTTGAGGAAAATGTGTATTCTGTTGTTTTTGGATGGAATGTCCTATAAATATCAATTAAGTCCATATTGTTTAATGTATCATTTAAAGCTTGTGTTTCCTTATTTATTTTCATTTTGGATAATCTGTCCATTGGTGAAAGTGGGGTGTTGAAGTCCCCTACTATGAGTGTGTTACTGTCGATTTCCCCTTTTATGGCTGTTAGTATTTGCCTTATGTATTGAGGTGCTCCTCTGTTGGGTGCATAAATATTTACAATTGTTATATCTTCTTCTTGGATCAATCCCTTGATCATTATGTAGTGTCCTTCTTTGTCTCTAATAGTCTTTATTTTAAAGTCTATTTTGTCTGATATGAGAATTGCTACCCCAGCTTTCTTTTTATTTCCATTTGCATGGAATATCTTTTTCCATCCCCTTACTTTCAGTCTGTATGTGTCCCTATGTCTGTAGTGGGTCCCTTGTAGACAGCATATATATGGGTCTTGTTTTTCTATCCATTCAGCCCATCTGTGTCTTTTGGTGGGAGCATTTAGTCCATTTACATTTAAGGTAATTATCGATATGTATGTTCCTATTCCCATTTTCTTAATTGTTTTGGGTTTGTTATTGTAGGTCTTTTCCTTCTGTTGTGTTTCTTGCCTAGGGAAGTTCCTTTAGGATTTGTTGTAAAGCTGGTTTGGTGGTGCTGAACCCTCTCAGCTTTTGCTTGTCTGTATAGGTTTTAATTTCTCCATCAAATCTGAATGAGATCCTTGCTGTGTAGAGTAATTATGATTGCAGGTTTTTCGCCTTCATCACTTTAAATACATCCTGCCAGTCCCTTCTGGCTTGTAGAGTTTCTGCTGAAAGATCAGCTGTTAACCTTATGGGGATTCCCTTGTGTGTTATTTGTTGTTTTTCCCTTGCTGCTTTTAATATGTTTTGTTTGTGTTTAATTTTTGACAGTTTGATTAATATGTGTCTTGGTGTATTTCTCCTTGGATTTATTCTGTATGGGACTCTCTTTGCCTCCTGGATTTGATTAACTCTATCCTTTCCCATATTAGGAAAGTTTTCAACTATAATCTCTTCAAATATTTTCTCAGTCCCTTTCTTTTTCTCTTCTTCTTCTGGAACCCCTGTAATTCGAATGTTGGTGCGTTTAATGTTGTCCCAGAGGTCTCTGAGACTGTCCTCAGTTCTTTTCATTCTTTTTTCTTTGTTCTGCTCTGCAGCAGTTGTTTTCACTAGGTTATCTTCCACGTCACTTATCCATTCTTCTGCCTCAGTTATTCTGCTATTGATCCCACCTAGAGTATTTTTAATTTCATTTATTGTGTTTCTAATCATTGCGTGATTCATCTTTAGTTCTTCTAGGTCCTTGTTAACTGTTTCTTGCATTTTTTCTATTCTATTTCCAAGATTTTGGATCATCTTTACTATTATTATTCTGAATTCTTTTTCAGGTAGACTGCCTATTTCCTCTTCATTTGTTAGGTCTGGTGGGTTTTTATCTTGCTCCTTCACCTGCTGTGTGTTTTTCTGTCTTCTCATTTTGCTTATCTTACTGTGTTTGGGATCTCCTTTTTGCAGGCTGCCGGTTCGTAGTTCCCGTTGTTTTTGGTGTCTGTCCCCAGTGGCTAAGGTTGGTTCAGTGGGTTGTGTAGGCTTCCTGTTGGAGGGACTGGTGCCTGTGTTCTGGTGGATGAGGCTGGATCTTGTCTTTCTGGTGGACAGGTCCACATCTTATGGTGTGTTTTGGGATGTCTGTGGCCTTATTATGTTTTTACTCAGCGTCTCTGCTAATGGGTGGGGTTGTTTTCCTGTCTTGCTAGTTGTTTGGCATAGGGTGTCCAGCACTGTAGCTGGTCGTTGAGTGAAGCTGGGTGCTGGTGTTGAGATGGAGATCTCTGGGAGATTTTCGCTATCTGATATTATGTGGAGCTGGGAGGTCTCTTGTGGACCAGTGCCCTGAAGTTGGCTCTCCCACCTCAGAGGCACAGCACTGACTCCTGGCTGCAGCACCAAGAGCCTTTCATCCACATGGCTCAGAATAAAAGGGAGAAAAAGTAGAAAGAAAGAATTAGTAGAAGAAAGAAAGAAAGAGAGAGAGAGAGAGGGATGGAGGGAGGAAGGAAGGAAGAGAAGGAAGGAAGGAAGAAAAAGAAAGAGAAAGAAAAAGAGAAAGAAGGAAGGAAGGGAAGAAATGAGGGAGGGAGGGAGGATGGAGGGAAGGTAGGAAAAAAGATAAAGTAAAATAGAATAAAGTATGATAAAATATAATAGAGTTATTAAAATAAATATATAATTATTTTTTAAAAAAGGACAGATAGAACCCTGGGACAAATGGTGGAAGCAAAGCTATACAGACAAAATCTCACACAGAAGCATACACATACACACTCAGAAAAAGGGGAAAAGGGGAAAAAATTATAAATCTTGCTCTCAAAGTCCACCTCCTCAATTTGGGATGATTCATTGTCTATTCATGTATTCCACAGATGCAGGGTACATCAAGTTGACTGTGGAGCTATAATCCGCTGCTTTAATCCGCTGCTTCTGAGACTGCTGGGAGAGATTTCCCTTTCTCTTCTTTATTCTCACAGCTCGAGGGTCTCAGCTTTGGATTTGGCCCTGCCTCTGCTTGTAGGTCGCCAGAGGGCGTCTGAACAGGACAGGGTTAAAGGAGTAGCTGCTTCGGGGACTCTGGCTCACTCAGGCAGGGGGGAGGGAGGGGTACGGAGTGCGGGGCGAGCCTGCGGTGGCAGAGGCCAGCGTGACGTTGCACCAGCCCGACGCGCGCCGTGTGCTCTCCCGGGGAAGCCGTCCCTTGATCCCGGGACCCCGGCAGTGGCGGGCTGCACCGGCTCCCCGGAAAGGGGGCGTGGACAGTGACCTGCGCTCGCACACAGGCCTCTTGGCGGCGGCTGCAGCAGCAGCCCCAGCGACCCACGCCCGTTTCTGGGCTCCACGCTTTTAGCTGTGGCTCACGCCCGTCTCTAGAGCTCCTTTAAGCAGCGCTCTTAATCCCCTCTCCTCGCACACCAGGAAACAAAGAGGGAAGAAAAAGTCTCTTGCCTCTTTGGCAGGTCCAGACTTTTCCCCGGACTCCCTCCCGGCCAGCCGTGGTGCACTAACCCCTTCAGGCTGTGTTCACACCACCAGCCCCAGTCCTCTCCCTGTGATCCCACCGAAACCCGAAACCCGAAACCCGAGCCTTAGCTCCCTGTCCCGCCCGCCCCGGTGGGTGAGCAGACAAGCCTCTCGGGCTGGTGAGTGCCGGTCGGCACCGATCCTCTGTGCGGGAATCTCTCCGCTTTGCCCTCCGCACCCCTGTGGCTGCACTCTCCTCCGCTATTCCGAAGCTTACCCCCTCTGCCACCCACCATCTCTGCCCACGAACTGGTTTCTAGTGTGTGGGAGCCTTTCCTCCTTCACGGCTCCCCCCCACTGGTGCAGGTCCCGTCCCTATCCTTTTGTCTCTGTTTATTCTTTTTTCTTTCGCCCTACCCAGGTACGTGGGGAGGTTCTTGCCTTTTGGGAGGTCTGAGGTCTTCTGCCAGCTTTCAGTAGGTGTTCTGTAGGAGTTGTTCCACGTGTAGATGAATTTCTGGTGTATGTATGGGGAGGAAGGTGATCTCCACATCTTACTCTTCTGCCATCTTCCTAAGCTCCCTCCGGCAGGTGGATTCTTAACCAGTGCACCACGAGGGAATTTCCCTGTTTGTAGACTTTCTGATGATGGCCATTCTGGCTGGTGTGAGGGGATACCTCATTGTAGTTTTGATTTGCATGTCTCTAAAAATTAAAAATGCTGAGTATCTTTTCATGTGCCTCTTGGCCACCTCTATGTCTTCTTTGGAGAAATGTCTATTTAGGTCTTCTGCCCATTTATTGATTGGGTTAGTTTTTTGTTTCTTTTTTGATATTGAGCAGCATGAGCTGCTTGTAAATTTTGGAAATTAAGCCGTTGTCAGTTGCATTGTTTGCAAATACTTTCTCCCAATCGGTAGTTGTCTTTTTGTTTTGTTTTTTCATTTTCTTTGCTGTGCAAAAACTTTTGAGTTTAATCAGTTCCCATTTGTTTATTTTTCTTTTTATTTCCATTACTCTAGAAGACCGATCGAAAAAGATATTGCTGCAATTTATGTCCAAGAGTGTTGTGCCTATGTTTTTCTCTAAGAGTTTTATAGTATCTGGTCTTTCATTTAGGTCTTTAACCCATTTTGAGTTTATTTTTGTGTATAGTGTTAAAGAATATTTTAATTTCATTCTTTCACATGTAGCTGTCCAGTTTTCTCAGCACCATGTATTGAAGAGACTATCTTTTCTCCACTGTATATTCTTGTCTCCTTTATCATAGATTAGGTGACCATAAGTGCATGGGTTTATCTGTGGACTCTCTGTCCTGTTCCATTGATCTGTATTTCTTTTGTTGTGCCAGTACCATACTGTTTTGATCACTGTAGCTTTTCAGTATAATCTGACGTCAGGGAGCCTGATACCGCCAGCTCCATTTTTCTTTCTCAAGATTGCTTTGGCTATTTGTGATCTTTTGTGTCTTCATACAAATTCAACAAATGTGTTTTTGTTCTAGTTCTGTGAAAAATGCCATTGGTAATTTGACAGGGATTGCATTGAATCTGTAAATTGCCTTGGGTAGTATAGTCATTTTGACAATATTGATTCTTCCAATCCAAGAACATGGTATATCTTTCCATCTGGTTGTGTCATCTTTGATTTCTTTCATCAGTGTCTTATAGTTTTCAGAGTACAGGTCTTTTGCCTCCTTAGGTAGGTTTATTCTTAGGTATTTTATTCTTTTTGATGTGACAGTAAATGGGATTGTTTCCTTAATTTCTCTTTCTGATCTTTTGTTGTTAGTGTATAGAAATGAAATAGATTTCTGTGTATTAATTTTGTATCCTGCAACTTTACCGAATTCATTGATGAGCTCTGGTAGTTTTCTGGTAGCATCTTTAGGATTTTCTACGTACAGTATCATGTCATCTGCAAATAGTGACAGTTTAACTTCTTTTCCATTTTGGATTCCTTTTATTTCTTTTTCTTCTCTGATTGCTGTGGCTAGAACTTCCAAAACTATGTTGAATAAAAGTGGTGAGAGTGGACATCCTTGTCTTGTTCCTGATCTTAGAGGAAATGCATCCAGGTTTTCACCATTAAGTATGATGTTAGCTGTAGGTTTGTCATATATGGCCTTAATCATGTTGAGGTAGGTTCTCTCTGTGCCCACTTTCTGGAGAGTTTTTATCATAAATGGGTATTGAATTTTGTCAAAAGCTTTTTCTGCATCTATTGAGATGATCGTATGGTTTTTATTCTTCAATTTGTTATTGTGGTGTACCACACTGATTGATTTGTGGATATTGAAGAATCCTTGCATCTTGGGATAACTCCCACTTGATCATGGTGTATGATCCTTTTAGTGTATTGTTGGATTCTGTTTGCTAGTATTTTGTTGAGGATTTTTGTGTCCATGATCTTCAGTAATACTGGCCTGTAATTTACTCTTTTTTTTGTGGTATCTTTGTCTGGTTTTGGAATCAGTGTGATGGTGGCCTCATAGAATGAGCTTGGGAGTGTTCCTTCCTCTGCAATTTTTGGGAACAGTTTGAAAGGATAGGTGTTAACTCTTCTCTAAATGTTTGATAGAATTCACCTGTGAAGCCATCTGGTCCTGGACTTTTGTTTGTTGGGAGTTTTTTAAAATCACAGTTTCAATTTCAGTACTTATGATTGGTCTGCTCATATTTGCTATTTCTTTCTGGTTCAGTCTTGGAAGATTGTACCTTGTTAATAATAAGCATTTGTGCATTTTTTCGTGGTTTTCATATAGTTGTGTGTAGTAGTCTCTTATGATCCTTTGTATTTCCGTGGTGTCAGTTGTAACTTCTTTTTCATTCCTAATTTTATTGATTTGAGTCCTCCTGCTTTTTTTCTTCATGAATCTGGCTAAAGGTTTGTCAGTTTTGTTTACCTTTTCAGAGAATCAGCTTTTAGTTTCATTGACCTTATCTATTGATTTCTTCATCTCTATTTCATTCATTTCTACTCTGATCTTTATGGTTTCTTTCCTTCTGCTAACTTTGGGTTTTGTTTGTTCTTCTTTCTCTAGTTGCATTAGTTGTAAAGCTAGGTTGTTTATTTGAGATTATTATGTTTCCTGAAGTAAGATTGTATGGCTATAAAGTTCCCTCTTAGAACTGATTTTGCTGCGTCCCATAGGTTTTGGATCATCATGCTTTCGTTTTCGTTTATCTCTGGGTATTTTTAAATTTCCTCTGATTTCTTCAGTGATCCACTGGTTGTTTAGTATTGATAGTATATTGTTTAGCCTCTATGTGTTTGGGTTTTTTACAGGCTTTTTCTTGTAGTTGATTTCTAATCTTGTAGTGTTGTGGTTGGAAAAGATGCTTGATATGATTTCAATTTTTAAAATTTACTGAGGCTCACTTTGTGGCCCAGCATGTGATCAGTCCTGGAGAATGTTCCATGTGTACTTGAAAGGAATATATACTCTGTAACTTTTGGATAATGCTCTAAAAATAGCAATTAAGTCCATCTGGTCTAATGTGTCATTTAAGACCTGTGTTTCCTTATTGATTTTCTGTCTGATGATCTGTCTACTGATGAAAGTGGGTTGTTAAAGTCCCCTACTATTATTGTGTTACTGTTAATTTCTCCTTTTATGGCTGTCAGCATTTGCCTTATATGTTGAGGTGCTTCTGCGTTGGGTGCATATATAGTTACAATTCTTCCATATTCTTGTTGGATTGATCCCTTCATCATTATGCAGTGTCCTCTGTTTCTTGTAACAGTCTTTATTTTAAAGTCTATTTTTGTCTGATTTGAATATTGCTACTGCAGCTTTCCTTTGATTTCCATTTGCATGGAATTCCTTTTCTGATCACCTCACTTTCAGTCTGTATGTGTCCCTAGGTCTGATGTGGGTCTCTTGTAGACAGCATATATACAGGTCTTGTTTTTGTATCCATTCAGCAAGTCTGTGTCTTTTGGTTGGAGCATTTAATCCGTTTACATTTAAGGTAATTATCGATATGTATGTTCTTATCTGTCATTTTGTTAATTGTTTTGGATTTGTTTTTGTAGGATTTTTTTCTGCCTGCCCTCTTTTGTTCTCTTGTGATTTGATGACTAATTTTAGTGTTGTGTTCAGATTCCTTTTTCTTTTTTGTGTATCTATTGTAGATTTTCGGTTTGCAGTTCCCATGAGGTTTTGATATAGCAGTCTATATATAAACAAGATTGTATTAAGTTGCTGGTCTTTTAATTTCAAATGCATTTCCAGTATCCTGCATTTGTACTCTCCTCTTCTTACAATTGCTGGTTTTGATATTTGTGTGGGGGTGATTTCCTACCCTTACTGTATGTTTGCCTTTACTGGTGAGCTTTTCTATAAATAATTTTCTTGTTTCTAGTTGTGGCCTTTTCTTTTCTACCTAGAGACGTTCCTGTAGCATTTTTTGCAAATGTGGCCTGGTGGTGCTGAATTCTCTTAGCTTTTGCTTGTCTGTAAAGATTTTGATTTCTCCATTGCATCTGAATGAGAGCCTTGCTGGGTAGAGTTTTCTTGGTTGTAGGTTCTTACCGTTCATCACTTTAAATATATTGTGCCACTCCCTTTTGGCCTGCAGAGTTTCTGCTGAAAAATCAGCTGATAACCTTATGGGAATTCCCTTCTTGCTTTTAGTCAGTTTGATTACTATGTATCTTGGCATGTTCCTCCTTGAGTTTATCCTGACTGGGACTCTCTGCACTTCCTGGACTTGGGTGTCAGTTTCCTTTCCCATGTTAGGGAAGTTTTCAGCTGTTATCTCTTCAAATATTTTCTCAGGTTCTTTCTCTTCTTCTGGGATCCTCATAATGTGAATGTTGTCATAAAGTTCTCTTAGACTGTCCTCGTTTCTTTTCATTGTTTTTTCTTTATTAGGTTCCACAGCAGTGATTACCATTCTGTCTTCCAGCTAGTTATCCCTTCTTCTGCCTCAGTTATTCTGTTATTGATTCCTTCTGTTTTTCCTTTCAGTTATTGTATTGTTCATGTGTTTGTTCTTTAGATCTTCTAGCTCTTTGTTAAACATTTCTTGTATCTTCTCGATTCTTGCCTCCTTTCTTTTTCCGAGATCTTGGATCATCTTTACTATCATTACTCTGAACTCTTTTTTTGGGTAGGTTGCCTATCTCCACTTCACTTAGTTGTTCTTCTGGGATTTTAATCTTGTTCCTTCATCTGGGACATATTCCTCTGCTGTATCATTTTGTCTAACTTTCTGTGATTGTGGTTTCCGTTCTGCAGGCTGAAGGGTTGTAGTTCTTGCTTCTGCTGTCTTCCCACTGGTGGATGAAGCTGGTCTAAGAGGCTTGTGCAGGCTTCCTGGTGGGAAGGGCTGGTTTCTGCCCACTGGTGGGTGGAGCTGGGTATTGCCTCTCTGGTGAGCAGGGCTGTGTCAAGGGGTGTGTTTAGCGGGCAGCTGTGCATTTGTGAAGACTTTAGGGAGCCTGTCTGCTGATGGGTAGGGCTGTGTTCCCGCCCTGTTGTTTGGCCTGAGGTGTCCCAGCGCTGGAGCCTACAGGCTGTTGGGTGGAGCCAGGTCTTGGTGAGAAAATGGCTCACGGCATTGAGTACTCCCCAGAAGTACCATCATCAGTATCTTTTTCCCTGAAGTGAGCCACAGCCACCCCCCAACCTGAGCAGGGGACCCTCCAATACCAGCACGTAGGTCTGGCCCAAGCTCCCATGAAGACACTGCTTTTTCCCCTGGGTCCTGGTGCACGCGAGACCTTGTGTGCACCTTCCAAGAGTGGAGTCTCTGTTTCTCCCAGTCCTGTGGAGCTCCTGCAATCAAACCCTGCTGGCCTTCAAAGCCAGATGCTCTAGTAGATCCTCTTCCTGATGCCAGACCCCCAGGCTGGGGAGCCTCACATGGGGCTCAGATCTTTCACTTCTGTGGGAGAACCTCTGTGATATAATTATTTTGCAGTTTGTGGGTTGCCCACCTAGCAGGTATGTGAGATGATTTTATTGTGATTGTGCCCATCGTACCATCTCATTGTGGTTTCTTTTTTGCTTTGGGGAAGTGGACCCACCTCTTAGTGGACAGTGCAGCATGCCTGGATGGGGGCAGAAGGCATTGTGGTGGCCATATTTGCAGTGGCAGAATCTGTGAATGAAGCCGTTTCCCTTAAATGGGTGTGGGAGACTTTGTGAGGCTTGTCCTTACGGGATGATAAAGTCATAAGATCCCACTTCTTGTGCTCCCACTAGATTGCCAGCCTCCTCCACCGTCATGTAATTGTGTTCTGTTGTACAGTATATAGCATCTTACATCTCTCTGACTTCTACCCACTGATTACACTGATGCCCTCAAAGCAGCACAGACGTACCCTATTCCTTCTCCTTCAGCATCCCTGTGAATACTTGGGCACTGTTGTATCTTCTCTCAAACCCCCGAGATTCAGGATGAGGTGGCTTCTGGTCCCTTCCCCATTGGGTCCCTTCATTTTCTGAAGGCTCTGGCTTGTCAGTGCCTTGTCAGTGTTTGTCAGTGTCATAAGATGGGACAACCAGGATTACCCCCACACTTCAAATGCCTGGTGGGCTAACCCTCCCTGAATGAGACTTGGTGGTCTGATTTTGCTCAAGTCTGAAAACTATCTTACTATTAATATAGGCCAAAATTATGTTGGATTTTATAGCACCTGTGTCCTATCATGGACTTAAATGAAGCTTATTACAACCCAAGATGAGTTCCAGAACTGCTGCCAAGCAAGTGCTCCCTATTCTGTGTCACTCCACCCTCAGAGAAAAACTAGAGATTAAACCCTGAAAGTAATTAGAGATTTGTTCTCTTTAGGGACATAAGACTTCTGCCAAAAATAAATAATTAAACCAGATAGTTTTTGCACCTGTTAAGGCATTAATCTTTCAAAATTTTGTGTATGTAATTGGAAAATAGTTGATTACAATGTTGAGTTAATTCCTGCTGTACAGCAGTGATTCAGTTATACATATATATATACACACACATTCATTTTTATATTCTTTTCCAATATATATTTTATGTATGTAATTGAAAAATAGTTGATTACAATGTTGAGTTAATTCCTGCTGTACAGCAGTGATTCAGTTATATATATACACACACACATTCTTTTTTATATTTTCCAATATGGTTTATCACAGGATATTGAATATCTGTGCTATACAGTGGGACCTTGTTGTTTACCCATTCTATATATAATAGTTTGCATCTGCTAATCCCAAACTCCCAATCCATCCCTCCCCTCCCCGCCTTCCCCCTTAGCCACCACAAGTATGTTCTCTATGTCTGGGAGTCTGTTTCTGTTTCTGTTTTGTAGATAAGTTCATTTGTGTCCTATTTTAGATTCTACATATAAATGATATCATATGGTGTTTGTCTTTCTCTTTCTGACTTACTTCACTTAGTATGATAATCTCTAAGTCCATGCATGAGCAGCAAATGGCATTATTTCATTCTTTTTTATGGCTGCATAGCATAGTACATTTTATATATGTACTACATCTTTATCCATTCATCTGTCGATGGACATTTAGGTTGTTTTCGTGTCTTGATTATTATGAATAGTGCTGCTGTGAACATAGGGGCGTATGTATCCTTTTGAATTATAGTTTTGTCCTAATATATGCCCAGGAGCAGGATTGCTGGATCATATGGCAGTTTTTTTTTCCTTTTTTTTTTTTTTCAGTACACGGGCCTCTCACTGTTGTGGCCTCTCCCATTGCGGAGCACAGGCTCTGGACGCGCAGGCTCAGCGGCCATGGCTCACAGGCCCAGCCACTCCGTGGCATGTGGGATCCTCCTGGACCGGGGCATGAACCTGTGTCCCCTGCATCGGCAGGCAGACTCTCACCCACTGCGCCACCAGGGAAGCCCTGGCAGTTCTATTTTTAATTTTTTGAGGAAATTCCATACTGTTTTCCACAGTAGCTGCACCAACTTACCTTCCCACCAACAGTGTAGGAGGGTTCCCTTTTCTCTACACCGTCTCTAGCATTTGTTATTTGTAGACATTTTAAAGATGGCCATTCTGCCTGGTGTGAGGTGATACCTCATTGTAGTTTTGATTTGCATTTCTATAGTAATTAGCGATGTTGAGCATCTTTTCTTGTGCCTGTTGGCCCTTTGTATGTCATCTGGAGAAATGTCTATTTAGGTCTTCTGCCCAGTTTTTAGTTGGATTGTTTGTTTTTTTGTTGTTGAGTTGTATGGACTGTTTGTATATTTTGGAAATTAAGCCCTTGTCAGTCACATCATTTGCAAATATCTTATCCCAGTCTGTAGCTTGTCTTTTCATTTTGTTTATGGTTTCCTTTTCTGTACAGAAGCTTGTAAGTTTGATTAGTTCCCATTTGTTTATTTTTGCTTTTATTTCTATTACCTTGGGAGACTGCCCTAAGAAAACATGGTGTGATTTATGTCAGAGAATGTTTTGCCAATGTTCTTTTGTAAGAGTTTTATGGTGTCATATCTTACATTCAAGCCTTTAAGCCATTTTGCGTTTATTTTTGTGTATGGTGTGAGGATGTGTTTTAACTTCATTGCTTTACATGCAGCCGTCCAACTTTCCCAGCATCACTTGCTGAAAAGACTGTCTGTTCTCCATTGTATATTCTTGCCTCCTTTGTTCAAGATTAATTGACCGTATGTGTGGGGGTTTATTTCTGGGGGTTTGTGTCTGTTCCATTGATCCAAATGTCTGTTTTTGTGCCATTACCATGCTTTTTTGATTATTGTAGCTTTGTAGTATTGTCTGAAGTCTGGGAGGGTCACACCTTCTGCTTTTTCTTTTTCCTCATGATTGCTTTGGCAATTCTGTTTTTTATTGTTTCATATAAATTTTAGGCTTATATGTTCTAGTTCTGTGATAGGGATCACATTAAATCTGTAGATTGCTTTGGATAGTATGGCCATTTAAACAATATTAATTCTTCTAATCCAAGAGCATGGCTATCTTTCCATTTCTTTGAATCATCTTCAGTCTCCTTTATTAATGATTTATAGTTCTCAGCATATAAGTCTTTCACCTCCTTGGTGAGGTTTATTCCTAAATATTTTATTTATATCTTTTTTGATGTGTTTTTGAAAGGGATTGTTTACATTCCCTTTCTGATATTTGTTAGTGTAAAGAAATGCAACTGATTTCTGTATGTTATCCTAGTAGTATCCTGCTACTCTGCGGAATTCGTTTATCAGTTCTAGTAGTTTTTGTGTGGAGTCTTTAGGGTTTTCTATATAGAGCATCATGTCATCTGCATATAATGACAATTTTACCACTTCCCTTCCAATTTGGATACCTTTTATTTCTGTTTCTTGTCTGATTGCTGTGGCTAGGACTTCCAGTACTATGTTGAATAGAAGTGGTGACAGTGGGCATCCTTGTCTTGTTCCAGATTTTAGCGGGAAGGCTTTCAGCTTTTCACCATTGAGTATTATACTGGATGTGGGTTTGTCATAAATAGCTTTTATTATGTTCAGCTATGTTCCCTCTACACCCACTTTGGTAAGAGTTTTTGTCATGAATGTATGTTGAATTTTATCAAAAAAAATTTTTTTGCATCGAGATGATCATGTGGTTTTTGTCTTTTCTTTTGTTGGTGTGGTGTATCACATTGATTGATTTGTGTATGTTGAACAATCCTTGTGAACTTAGGATGGATCCGACTTGGTCATGGTGTATGATCTTTTTTGTGTGTTGTTGGATTCAGTTTGCTAATATTTTGTTTGAGAATTTTTGCATCTATATTCTTCAAAGAAACTGGCCTGTAATTTTCTTTTTTTGTGGTGTCCTTCTCTGGTTTTGGTATCAGGGTGATGGTGGCTTCATAGAATGTCTTTGGGAGTATTCCCTCCTCTTCAGTCTTTTGGAAGAGTTTGAGGAGAACTGGTATAAGTTCTTCTTTGTATGTTTGGTAGAATCTGCCTGTGAAGCCATCTGGTCCTGGACTTTTGTTTGTAGGGAGTTTTTAAAATTAATGATTCTATTTCACTTCTAGTGATTGGTCTATTCAAGTTATCAATTTCTTCTTGATCTGCTTTTGGTTGGCTGCATGTTTCTAGAGACTTCAACATTTCTTCTGGGTTGTTGAATTTGCTGGCATGTCATTTTCATAGTATTCTCTTATGGTTTTTTGTACTTCTGCGATATTGTTTGTTTCTTCTCCTTTTTCAATTCTTATTTTATTTGGGTCCTTTCTCTTCTCTTCTTGATGAGCCTGGTGAGAGGTTTTTGTTTGTTTTAATTTATTTATTTTTGGCTGCATTTGGGTCTTCATTGCTGCACACAGGCTTTCTCTAGTTGTGGTGAGTGCAGGCTTCTCTTGTTGCGGAGCATGGGCTCAAGGCACGTGGGCTTCAGTAGTTGTGGCACATGGGCTCATAGTTGTGGCTCGTGGGGTCTAGAGCACAGGTTCATTAGTTGTGGTGCACGGACTTAGTTGCTCCGCGGCATGTGGGATTTCCCAGACCAGGGCTCAAACCCATGTCCCCAGCATTGGCAGGTGGACTCTTAACCAGTGTGCTACCAGGGAAGTCCTGAGAGGTTTGTGGTAAGACATTAATCTTGTTTTGTTTTTACCTGAGGTGCAGACTTACCTGGAGGACCTGAAGACTAACATTTGTTTCTGAAAATTACTTTGATAGTCTGTGTCCCACTCCTTTCCTTTACTGATGCTAATATCCTTTAGTTACTACTTTTATTATAAGTGATCTATTATGTTGCCTGTTTTCCTAAAAAGCTCTAATTGACTAAAAGCCACTTCTCTATTTAGTGTGTGAAAATTCCTCAGAGTGGCTCAGAAAATCAAACTACAGTAGCGTTTGTCACTAGGTAGGCTGTCCTTTCTCATTTAAAACACAGTAAAACCTCAGACCCTTGGATCCCACTGATGTGGAATTTGTGATTACTCAGCTAATGTTTAATTATGCAAAGGTGTGCTTGACAGATTAATGGTGCGAGGGAAGTGCTTACATGAGCGCCATTTTTACTAGTGTCTTCAGAAGCCTTCCTGCTCCTCATCCTGGCCCTGCTCATCTCCCATCCCCTTGCTCCCACCCCCTCTCCAGCCCTGGTCCTCCACCTGGAATCTCTTGACCTCCTCCTTTTGTGCTTGGCTGAGCTCACCTCTGCTGTCTGGAGACCCTGCTGGCCTCTCCCGAGACCCTCACCCCACTTCTGTGCAGGCGGGCACCTCTCCCTTCCCAGGTCAGGTCTATAACAGGGAGGGTGGTCACAGTCAGAACTCAGAGGGCTTTGTGACACAGAAGCCAGGCCCTTAGGTGAGCCCCAAAGGCATCATCTGCAGGAGCTGTGGAGTCACAAGTGGAAAACAGTGTCCTCTGCAGCATCTAGACCTGCTGGAGTCGTCTCCTGCCTTCCATTGAGGCTCAGCTCAGACCCTACACCTTCTCCCTGGGGCTGCCTGGGGGGCCCCACCTTCTATCAGTGTTGAACAAAACGTAAAGTTGTTTCTCAGGAGAAAGGTAGAGGTTAGGAGCTGCGTCCCAAGGTCCCCTTGCTGTTCCTCGTGCTCTCAGACCCTCTCATGAACCTCTAAGTGCTGGGGTGGGAGTCAGGGGCGGGAGGGCAGCCTTCCTGCCGCAGTGATGTGAGTTTGTTTTCAGTTCACATTGACTCCCTTAATACACATGAAGCAACGTGAGGGGGGTGGGCACACAACAGAAAAAATAGTGAAACATTTAAAACAAATCTTTTCCGGTGGAAAAGCTCGTGCCACCATCCCTGTTGCTCTAGCTTTAGGTGACGATGATTGGGGGATCTTTTTTGAGTGGAAGGTTTATTGAGACCTCAGTGGGATGAAGGCCTGATGAGCCATGGCGGGGGGCTTCCTGACTCTGGTTAATTCATCTGCTACCCGCCAGGACCCCTCGCAGGGCACGTCAGAGTGTGGTAGGTGGCGGTTTAGAACCAGTAGTTGAGATTCCCATTCATTCTTTTGCCCACTCTTTTGTCACTCAACAAAAACTGGAAATCTAGATTTCTGCTCCTGTATTTAATCACAGGAAGACTGCATTTTCTGCATCAGTGGTGATGTGCTGAGTGCACTTAAAATGTCATCACTGTTCCATTCTGCTGGCTTTAAAGTGTCACATGTAACATGCAGGGGCTCAACTCCCTATAGTTTGGGCCCCTGGTTTAGTTTATCCAGAAAGAAAACAAAACACACACAGAAAGTTGTGTGTGTTTAAGTATAATTTGCCATGTAGACTCTGCCTTGGGTGAGGCCGTTGGTCTCTCCAAGTTGTAGCCTCATCTACACCATGGGGATGGTAATCGCACCCCTCTTGCAGAATTGAGAATAATCTTTGTAAAGGGCTTAATTCAGTATCTGGCACACAGTAGTCACTCAATAAATGGTGACTACTGTTCCCAGTAGGCTTTGCTGGTATATATTTCCTACATGCCTAATTTGACATATCATAGGCTCTGTGGTTTCAAAGTTTGGACTCTAATCACACTTGCAGTCCTTCTGTTTGAATTTGAGTGGCGGCTGTAAGAGTTAGAACATATTAGTTTCCATAGCGCTCTTAAAGGAGGTTATGCTTTTGGCCTGTGATCTTGAATACTCATGAAATACTGAATTGAAGTGTATTCAGTTTGTATATGAGGCTTGCATCACCCAGAAGAGTGACTAACCACAAAATATTTACTAAAAAGTACTCTGTGACCACATACTATTAATATTCCAGTTAAATAACAGTGAAGAAGCTGTTAACTTCTTGTCAACCTGGCTTTTGTTTTCCGGCCATGAGATTGTGTTAAGGTTTTACAAGTTCAATTCTTGGCTTTTGGTTGCTGAAAATGCTCGGGGGAGACGGCAGAGGAACCCTAGACCAGCACGTGTCAACTCAGAGCGGTGCTGAGGGGACCTGCAGCTCGTGGAGACTTGTGGGGTGATGGGAAGATAACTTGAGAAAGAGCTTGCATATCAAGCTGCTGAGCAAGGCCCAGCATGCAGTGGGTGTGAGGCCCACTGGGGGTGACACTGTCTTGGTCTGGGCCTGGCACCCCTTTTCCTTTAGCCCAGAGTCAGTGTCATCTTGTGGGGGAGCAGAGGTGTTAGTGCTAGCAAATGCAAGTTTGTGTGCCCGAAGCACAGTGAGGCCGAACAGTACCAAAACATCAGAGTTTGGTGCAGAGGAAGGTTTATTGGTTTATTGCAAGGAGACGGGTGGCTCATACCCCCAAAACCCTGAACTCCCCAAAGGGATGCAGCAAAGCATATTTAAAGGCCAGGTGAGGGAAGGGGGTCACAGGGTACATGACCAGCTCCTGCACAATTCTCTGATTGGTTGATGGTGAAGTAACAGGGCAGTGTCACAGTGTCACAGGGGTTAACATTGTCAGTCCTTAGGCTCCAGGAGGCCTGAGGGCTACTTGTTCATGGTCATCAAGTAGTTAACATCTTCCATTTGGTGGTGGGGGGGTGGGGTTTCAAATCTGGGAAACAACTCAGGAATTGTGCACCAGATACTGTTTTCTAGGTATTTCAGAGAGGAGCTAAAGCAGAGGATATGGGGGAGGGGCCTGCCCTGGGAAGACCACATAGGGTCCTGCTTGGTTACAATTACCCCCTTTTCTTTGATACTTCTCAATCCTGTGGAGAACAGGTGTTGGACAAGAAAAGTAATAAAGAAGTTTCAATTAAGGAGGTTAATCATAAACTTGACAGAGGAACCCACCAGGTCCTGTCACCAGCAGACACTGCTTTGAGAATCAGGCTGACACAGCTCAGAAAATTCAGGTTCTTGGCGATAAAGGAGTGTGTTCGAACTCACATCCACAATGGCCACCTAATTTTACCTTGGATGTCTGAACTACAGCTATTCCATTTTGACTTTCAAATGCATTTTTCTCCTTAATGACCAAAGCAGATGTCACTGTTAATGATTTTAGTGCTTTTCTAGACACGAAGAGATGCAAGAACTTGGGTCATAAAATCTTTTCCTGAAAGTATCTAACTATCTATCTGAAGGTCTGTTCTGTCAGCTTTTCTCAGAGCACTAAGTTCGTCATTCCTGATCTCCACCCTGACCTCCTTTCAGGGGGTGTTGAAGGTCAGTGACTGGAGTGGCTTGTGACTTAATCCTTGTAGAGGCAGATAGCAAGTGCCAATTTTTAGTTGGCAGTGCTCCCTCATGGTCATAAATTCGAAAATGATTTGGGAAGCACTTCATCCCATAATGTTAGGAATACCCATTAGTAGTTCAGGCAAGGATTTCATTGATAGGCCACTCAATGTGCTATTACTGGACTAGGCCTTATTAACAGTAGTCAAAAGTCTCTGGACCCCCTGTTTTACTATTCTGTTATGGTCTAGGAAAACATTCCTTCCTGTTGCTTCTTCCTATATCTAGAGTTGCACCATTACAATCATTGATCTTATATAGAACTTTGTATCTGGTCAACTGTTTCAAGTCACCTAGTCATCATTATTTTATCAGAGGCTCTTGTATTTCGTAATACAAGAAACAACAATTCTGTAAAACAGGCAATATACAAATAATATAGCTAGTAGTATTAGTAAGGTCATAAGTTGGCGCAAATATCTCCTGGTTTCAGCCAGACTCCAGGAGGGGATGTGTTACTTTCTTCTTTCCTGCATCCATTCACAGGTGTACTGGGTCAGGATGTTTCCTGTGAGCTGAACAAAGGTATTTTAGTTTAACATTCAAGTATGGGGACAATGTTCCCTGAGATGGACCGTTATGTATACTTTAAGCGATAGGCAACATCCCTTTAGTGATTAACTTGTAGCAAAAGCAGTAGAATACAAAGATTAGAGGAAAAGAAATGGATCTAATATGGAGTCAGATTTGTTATTCCCTATTACAATTCCCCACTGTCAGTGTCCATTCCACAATCGTGTGGGAAAGGGGTGATGACCGCTCTGGCTACTTCCTGCTGAACAGGGGCAGTGATGGGTGATTATGGATGGAATTGATCAGCTTTCGGCAGGGAATATTCCTTAGAATCTTTAGTAAGTAGTATAATTCTCTCTCTTTTTTTTTTTTTGCAGTACGCGGGCCTCTCCCGTTGTGGAGCACAGGCTCCAGATGTGCAGGCTCAGCGGCCATGGCTCACGGGCCTAGCCGCTCCGTGGCATGTGGTATCCTCCCGGACTGGGGCACGAACCCATGTCCCCTGCATCAGCAGGCAGACTCTCAACCACTGCGCCACCAGGGAAGCCCCTTTCCTTTTTTATCTACAATTATTTGAACCTGATGAAACCCTTTATTTAGCCCTTTTGTTGTCTAATTTGTCATTGGACTTGGGCTTTTGGTTCTAGTTCCTATACATAGCTATTCATTTTAACTTTCTGTCATAACTGCACTAGATTCTTGTACTGTTCAGGTGAACAAGATTAAACAAGTAGGTTGACTCACCTTCTCCAGCTATAATGAAAGTGCAATCTCCATACTTATCTTTTTGAAGAGCAACCTTAAGTCTTCTAAGGGTTTACAAACCCATTGCTCTCTAGGCCTTTCAGGAGTTGGGCCATTTTCTGATGACAGTGGTGCTGCTTTAATCCCAGTGTGATGAATTCATGGCTTTACTCTGGCTAACTTGACAGATGAGTTTGTGTTAGGTAATACCACGTGTGGTCCTGTCCACCTTGCAGTCAGCTGATGTTCAGGCACTTTATCTTTCCAGGCTTTAAGGAGGACTTGGTCTCCAGGTCAGAAAGGATGTAAGGCTACTTCAGTTGGATAGGCAGACCTGTGGGAGGCAAACTCATGAACAGAGGTTAGTATAGTGCCCAAAGTTTTAATGTAATTAGCAACAGCTAGGTCTTTCAGAGCATTTATAGATTCTCCCACGTGGGCAGACACCTGGAATGGCCTACCATACAATATTTCAAAGGGGCTTAATTTAAGTCTCATTTTGGGAGCCATTCTGATCTGTAGTAGGGCAATTGACAAGGCCTTATCCCAAGTTAAATTAGTCTCTTGACACATTTTAGCAATGCTCCTTCCAGTCTGTATAATCTCTGGCTATAGGTCATGGGGCAACTGATATTTATCCAAAGGTAGATGGTTGGGATAAGTTTCAGAAATAAACTTAGAGTGTCCTTCTTAATAATGCAATTAAACTTTACAATTATGTAGCATGACAACAAGGAACTGTCTAGGAAGTGAGTCTTAGACAATAAATGCAGACCTCAATTAACAGAATCAGAATTTGATATCCACTGAAATGTAATCTCTTTCTCTCTAAAAAATACCCTAATTTTTCATCAAATACAGCCAAATTAAGATTAGTTTGTTTGCAAAATGAGTCTGGTTAATTGATCATATTGGCTCCTTTCAATTGGATGTGTTGGAATTTTTCATAAAGAGTCTCAGACTGAAATTTTAAAAGCCCTCTCAGGGCCAGGAAAGCCATGTCAAGGGCTTTTCATAGATTTTGCTTTACAGATGTAGGTGAATTCCTCACTTTTTGAGGTCCCCAAAGTACCTCAAGATTTTTGCACCTGTTAGGAAGTACCCTTCCTAATTTACCTGATAAAGCTGCTGGGAACCTAAGAGTTCCAGTAGCTGGAGGGATCAGGTAGAGAGAAAAAAATAAATGTTTCAACTGTGATTACAAAGGTATAATCTACCAAATTGCTGTAAGTCATAATTAGCTTAAGGGGAAAGGTTTCCTTAAAACCAAAAAATTATAACCATATTCATCAGTTTACTCAGTCCTATATAATTAATTCTTTTTTACTAACAGTTTTATGAAATTAGAGTTGCCATTAGACTTTTAAAATCTAGTTTAGCAGTATGATTGTCAAAAAGTCCTTTCTATGCCTCTTCTTAGAGATGAAGCATTTTGCAAAGCATCAGCTTAACTGTCTATGAATGATAAAGGACTTAAAAAGGCAAGGTTAGAGATCTAATTATAATTTTTTTTTTTTTTTTTTTTGAGGAACGCGGGCCTCTCACTGTTGTGGCCTCTTCCGTTGTGGAGCACAGGCTCTGGACACACAGGCTCAGCGGCCATGGCTCACGGGCCTAGCTGCTGCGCAGCATGTGGGATCTTCCCGGACCGGGGCATGAACCCCTGTCCCCTGCATCAGCAGGCAGACTCTCAACCACTGCGCCACCAGGGAAGCCCGATTATAATGTTTTTTTGACAAAGAAGCTTAATGGGGACTTCCCTGGTGGCACAGTGGTTAAGAATCCGCCTGCCAATGTAGGCGACATGGGTTCGAACCCTGGTCTGGGAAGATCCCACATGCCGGGGAGCAACTAAGCCCGTGTGCCACACCTACTGAGCCTGCGCTCTAGAGCTCGTGAGCCACAACTACTGAAGGCCGCGTGCCTAGAGCCCGTGCTCCGCAACAAGAGAAGCCACCACAGTGAGAAGGCCACGCACTGCAACGAAGAGTAGCCCCTGCTCACTGCAACTAGAGAAAGCCCGTGCGCAGCAATGAAGAGCCAATGCAGCCAAAAATAAATAAATTAAAAAAAAAACAAGCTTAATGAAGTTGTGACGTACAGCATTTTAACCTGGCTTAAGTGATTTACTTTCTAACTGTGACTTTCTCTTTCCTATAGCTTCTTGCTTCTTTTCTATTTAAAGACCTTTCAATATTTCCTGTAAGATAGGTTTAGTATTGCTGTATTCTTTTAGTTTTTGCTTATCTGAGAAATTCTTTCTCCTTCTATTTTAAATGGTAATCTTGCTGGTAGATTCTAGGTTGCAGATTTTTTCCCTTACAGGATTTTGAATATATCTTGTCACTCCCTTCTGGCCTGCAATGTTTCTGTAGAGAAATCAGCTGATAGCCTTATGGGGGTTACCTTGTAATTAAGTCTTTGTTTTTCTCTTGCTGCCTTCAGAAGCCTCTCTTTAACTTTTGCTATTTTAATTATAGTATGTCTTGGTGTAGGTCGGGTTTGGGTTTATCTTGTTTGGAACCTTCTGTGCTTCCTGTACCTGGATATCTGTTTCCTTCTTTAGGTTTGGGAAGTTTTCAGCCATAATTTCTTCAATTACATTTTCAATCCCCCTTTCTCTTTCTTCTCCTTCTGGAATCCCTATTATGCATAGATTGGCATGCTTTATATTAGTATCCCATAGGTCTCTTATATTGCTTTCATTTTTTTTCTTTCAATTTCCTTTCTGTCTGCTGTTCTGACTGGGTGATTTCCACTATTCTATCTTCCAGATCATTTATTCGTTCTTCTGCATTACTCATTCTGTTATTCATTGCCTTTAGCTCAGCTTTCATCTCGGCGAATGAGTTTCCTAATTTTTCTTGGTTTCTCTTTATAGTTTCTACCTCCTTTTTTTTTTTTTACATCTTTATTGGAGTATAATTGCTTAACAATGGTTTGTTAGTTTCTGCTTTATAACAAAATGAATCAGTTATACATATACATATGTTCCCACATCCCCTCCCTCTTGCGTCTCCCTCCCATCCTCCCTATCCCACCCCTCCAGGCGGTCACAAAGCACCGAGCTCATCTCCCTGTGCTACGCGGCTGCTTCCCACTATCTATCTACCTTACGTTTGGTAGTGTATATATGTCCATGCCTCTTTCGCTTTGTCACAGCTTACCCTTCCCCCTCCCCATATCCTCAAGTCCATTCTCTAGTAGGTCTGTGTCTTTATTCCTGCCTTACCCCTAGGTTCTTCATGACATTTTTTTGTTCGTAAATTCCATATATATATGTGTTAGCATACGGTATTTGTCTTTCTCTTTCTGACTTACTTCACTCTGTATGACAGACTCTAGGTCTATCCACCTCATTACAAATAGCTCAATTTTGTTTCTTTTTATGGCCGAGTAATATTCCATTGTATATATGTGCCACATCTTCTTAATCCATTCATCTGATGATGGACACTTAGGTTGTTTCCATCTCCGGGCTATTGTAAATAGGGCTGCTGTGAACAGTTTGGTACATGACTCCTTTTGAACTATGGTTTTCTCAGGGTATATGCCCAGTAGTGGGATTGCTGGGTCATATGGTAGTTCTATTTGTAGTTTTTTAAGGAACCCCCATACTGTTCTCCATAGTGGCTGTACCAATTCACATTCCCACCAGCAGTGCAAGAGTGTTCCCTTTTTTCCACACCCTCCAGCATTTATTCTTTCTAGATTTTGTGATGATGGCCATTCTGACTGGTGTGAGATGATATCTCATTGTAGTTTTGATTTGCATTTCTCTAATGAGTAAAGATGTTGCGCATTCTTTCATGTGTTTCTTCGCAGTCTGTATATCTTCTATGGAGAAATGTCTATTTACGTCTTCTGCCCATTTTTGGATTGGGTTGTTTGTTTTTTTGTTATTGAGCTGCATGAGCTGCTTATAAATTTTGGAGATTAATCCTTTGTCAGTTGCTTCATTTGCAAATATTTTCTCCCATTCTGAAGGTTGTCTTTTGGTCTTGTTTATGGTTTCCTTTGCTGTGCAAAAGCTTTTGAGTTTCATTAGGTCCCATGTGTTTATTTTTGTCTTTATTTCCATTTCTCTGGGAGGTGGGTCAAAAAGGATCTTGCTGTGATTTATGTCATAGAGTGTTCTGCCTATGTTTTCCTCTAAGAGTTTGATAGTTTCTGGCCTTACATTTAGGTCTTTAATCCATTTTGAGCTTATTTTTGTGTATGGTGTTAGGGAGTGATCTAATCTCATACTTTTACATGTCCCCGTACAGTTTTCCCAGCACCACTTATTGAAGAGGCTGTCCTTTCTCCACTGTACATTCCTGCCTCCTTTATCAAAGATAAGGTGACCATATGTGCGTGGGTTTATCTCTGGGCTTTCTATCCTGTTCCATTCATCTATCTTTCTGTTTTTGTGCCAGTACTATACTGTCCTGATTACTGTAGCTTTGTAGTATAGTCTGAAGTCAGGGAGCCTGATTCCTCCAGCTCCATTTTTCGTTCTCAAGATTGCTTTGGCTATTCGGGGTCTTTGTATTTCCAAGCAAATTGTGCAATTTTTTGTTCTAGTTCTGTGAAAACTGCCAGTGGTAGTTTGATAGGGATTGCATTGAATCTGTAGATTGCTTTGGGTAGTAGAGTCATTTTCACAATGTTGATTCTTCCAATCCAAGAACATGGTACATCTCTCCATCTATTTGTATCACCTTTAATTTCTTTCATCAGTGTCTTATAATTTTCTGCATACAGGCCTTTTGTCTCCTTAGGTAGGTTTATTCCTAGATATTTTATTCTTTTTGTTGCAATGGTAAATGGGAGTGTTTTCCTGATTTCACTTTCAGATTTTTCATCATTAGTACATAGGAATGCCAGAGACTTCTGTGCATTAATTTTGTATCCTGCTACTTTACCAAATTCATTGATTAGCTCTAGTAGTTTTTCGGTAGCATCTTTAGGATTCTCTATGTATAGTATCATGTCATCTGCAAACAGTGACAGCTTTACTTCTTCTTTTCTGATTTGGATTCCTTTATTTTCCTTCTCTTCTCTGATTGCTGTGGCTAAAACTTCCTAAACTAGGTTGAATAAGAGTGGTGAGAGTGGGCAACCTTGTCTTGTTCCTGATCTTAGTGGAAATGGTTTCAGTTTTTCACCATTGAGGACGATGCTGGCTGTGGGTTTGCCATATATGGCCTTTATTATGTTGAGGAAAGTTCCCTCTATGCCTACTTTCTGCAGAGTTTTTATCATAAATGGGTGTTGAATTTTGTCGAAAGCTTTCTCTGCATCTATTGAGATGATCATGTTTTTTCTCCTTCAATTTGTTAATATGCTGTATCACGTTGATTGATTTGCATATATTGAAGAATCCTTGCATTCCTGGAATAAACCCCACTTGATCATGGTGTACGATCCTTTGAATGTGCTGTTGGATTCTGTTTGCTCGTATTTTGTTGAGGATTTTTGCATCTATGTTCATCAGTGATATTGGCCTGTAGTTTTCTTCTTTGTGACATCCTTGTCTGTTTTTGGTATCAAGGTGATGGTGGCCATGTAGAATGAGTTTGGGAGTGTTCCTCCCTCTGCTATATTTTGGAAGAGTTTGAGAAGGATAGGTGTTAGCTCTCCTCTAAATGTTTGATAGGAATCCCCTGTGAAGCCATCTGGTCCTGGGCTTTTGTTTGTTGGAAGATTTTTAATCACAGTTTCAATTTCAGTGCTTGTGATTGGTCTGTTCATATTTTCTATTTCTTCCTGATTCAGTCTTTGCAGGTTGTGCATTTCTAAGAATTTGTCCATTTCTTCCAGGTTGTCCATTTTATTGGCATAGAGTTGCTTGTAGTAATCTCTCATGATCCTTTGTAGTTCTGCAGTGTCAGTTGTTACTTCTCCTTTTTCATTTGTAATAATTATTGATTTGAGTCTTCTCCCTTTTTTTCTTGATGAGTCTGGCTAATGGTTTATCAATTTTGTTTATCTTCTCAAAGAACCAGCTTTTAGTTTTATTGATCTTTGCTATCATTTCCTTCATTTCTTTTTCATTTATTTCTGATCTGATTTTTATGATTTCTTTCCTTCTGCTAACTTTGGGGTATTTTTGTTCTTTCTCTAATTGCTTTAGGTGCAAGGTTAGGTTGTTTATTCGAGATGTTTCCTGTTTCTTAAGGTGGGATTGTATTGCTATAAACTTCCCTCTTAGAACTGCTTTTGCTGCATCCCATAGGTTTTGGGTTGTCGTGTCTCCACTGTCATTTGTTTCTAGGTATTTTTTGATTTCCTCTTTGACTTCTTCAGTGATCACTTCGTTATTAAGTAGTGTATTGTTTAGCCTCCATGTGTTTGTATTTTTTACAGATCTTTTCCTGTAATTGATATATAGTCTCATAGCATTGTGGTCAGAAAAGATACTTGATACAATTTCAATTTTCTTAAATTTACCAAGGCTTGATTTGTGACCCAAGATATGATCTATCCTGGAGAATGTTCCATGAGCACTTGAGAAAAATGTGTATTCTCTTGTTTTTGGATGGAATGTCCTATGAATATCAGTTAAGTCCATATTGTTTAATGTATCATTTAAAGCTTGTGTTTCCTTATTTATTTTCATTTTGGATGATCTGTCCATTGGTGAAAATGGGGTGTTGAAGTCCCCTACTATGAATGTGTTACTGTCGATTTCCCCTTTTATGGCTGTTAGTATTTGCCTTATGTATTGAGGTGCTCCTATGTTGGGTGCATAAATATGTACAATTGTTATATCTTCTTCGATCGATCCCTTAATTATTATGTAGTGTCCTTCTTTGTCTTTTCTTGTAGTATTTATTTTAAAGTCTATTTTGTCTGATATGAGAATTGCTACTCCAGCTTTCTTTTGGTTTCCATTTGCATGGAATATCTTTTTCCATCCCCTCACTTTCAGTCTGTATGTGTCTCTTGGTCTGAAGTAGGTCTCTTGTAGACAGCATATATATGGGTCTTGTTTTTGTATCCATTCAGCCAATCTGTGTCTTTCGGTGGGAGCATTTAGTCCATTTACATTTAAGGTAATTATCGATATGTATGTTCCTATTCCCATTTTCTTAATTGTTTCGGGTTCGTTATTGTAGGTCTTTTCCTTCTGCTGTGTTTCTTGCCTAGAGAAGTTCCTTTAGCATTTGTTGTAAAGCTGGTTTGGTGGTGCTGAACTCTCTCAGCTTTTGCTTGTCTGTAAACGTTTTAATTTCTCCATCAAATCTGAATGAGAGCCTTGTTGGTCTACCTCTTTTTTACAGTAATTTGCATTTCTATCAATAGGCCTTGTCAATTTCCTCAATATTTTCATTATCTCCTTTTTGAACTCAGTGTCTATTAGACTGAAGAGGTCTGTTTCATTGTTCTTTTGGGGGAAGTTCTCTTGACCTTTTAATTGGGAGCGGTTCCTCTGCTTCTTCATCTTACTTATATTTCTTTTACTCTGTGAGTTTAGGAGAAACAGTTATCTACTGTGGTCTTGGAGTGCTACTTTTATGTGGGAGCATCCCTGTATACCCTGCATGGGTTTAATAGTTTTGGTGCAAGGACTGTTTTTAGTATGGATGTCTGTGACCTCTTTCCTCAGCCTGTACTGGCTGGCTGTGCTTGACAGGTGGTGCGCTTGACAGGTGGTGGTGTGGTGACTAGAGTCTGCACTGGGTTGTTCTATGGTTGTCGCTGCCCCGTCAGCGACAGTTGTTGGAGCAGAAGCTCCCAGATCTGATTCTGAGCTGCACTGTGAGATAGGTGGGACTGGAGCACTCCCTCCTGAGAGGAGCTGCTGAGTGTTGCTTCGCCAGAGCTGTCCACAGGGGAGTGTGCTCTGTGGTGTCGCCTGGCTGGGCTCACAAAGTACACTGTTGTCGGCACAGCCCTCGGCCCTACCTCCGCGGTGGGAATGCAGGCAGTTGGCCCCGGTGTCCCTCAGGCACTGTGCTCACAAAGCCAACAGCACAGATCCCAACACACCAGTCCACTGAAGTCGGGTACCAGGAGAACAGCAGTCATGCACCTGGGCTCGCCGTGGGAGCCTTGGAAACAGCCCAGGCTCTGCCTCCATGTGTGCTCCCCCCAAGCCCACAGCTGCTAAGGCCAGACCCACCCCAGCCACAGTACACCTGCTGTCCCGCTCCCAGAGCTCATAGCAGCAGCACGAAGAAAGAGGCTGCTAAGGGGCAGGCCCTGCCCCTCCCTTCACTCGCCCCTTAGCAGTGGTGCTTCG
The DNA here is from genome assembly GCF_964165515.1 of Mesoplodon bidens. NCBI lineage: Eukaryota > Metazoa > Chordata > Mammalia > Artiodactyla > Ziphiidae > Mesoplodon > Mesoplodon bidens. The sequence continues at coordinate 116,861,535 of NC_138161.1, forward strand.
CTTCTATGGCAGGCCAGGGCTTCTTCCACGTACACCCCTGGTTGCCACCCATACCACACTCCACAGGCCCTTCAGGCTGTCTCCATGCGGCCAGCCCCAGTCCTCTCCCTGGGTCTGTCCTCTGAAGCCTGAGGTTCAGCACCCAGCCCCTGCACGTACCAGCAGGTGAGTGTCTCGGGCTGGGCAGTGCAGCGAGGTGGTTAGGATCCTCTGTGCTGGTCTCTCTTGTTTCTGCCTGCTGCCGACTGCTGCATTCTCCTCCGAGCCTTTGAAGCTCCCTTTCTGTCCCAGCTGATGAGGGGGCTTCTCTGGGTGCGGGACTCTTTCCTCTTTTCCAGCTCCTTCCCAGGGACACAGGTCCCATCCCTATTCCCCTTTTTTTTTTTTTTTTTTTTTTTGTGGTACACGGGCCTCTCACTGTTGTGGCCTCTCCCATTGTGGAGCACAGGCTTTGGACGCGCAGGCTCGGCAGCCATGGCTCATGGGCCCAGCCGCTCCACGGCATGTGGGATCTTCCTGGACTGGGGCACGAACCCGTGTCCCCTGCATCGGCAGGCAGACTCTCAACCACTGCACCACCAGGGAAGCCCCCCTATTCCTTTTTTAAAAATGTTTCATCCTACTCAGTTATGAGGAGATATTTCTAGACACTTCTGGGTGTCTGATATCTTGTGCCAGTGTTCAGTAGGTACTCTGAGAATTGTTCCACACGTGGATGTATTTTTGATGTGTTTGTGGGAGGAGGTGAGCTCCAGGTCCTTCAATTCTGCCATGTTGGTTCCTCCCCCAACATTTTAAGATAACAACTAAAATTATAACATTATACCAGGACATATCCAAATTTCAGAAGCTTTATATAATTTCTAGAATGTCTGTATTAAAAACATTTATCCATACCGTGTAATCTGAGGAGGCTTATCACTCATTTGACAATGCTTCCCATGTAATTTAACATACCAAACAATCCTAGTTAGTTTAATATTTTTCTCTGAGATGCCTTGGGGGCTCGCCAAAGCATCCCAAAGTTAGCTAGAGGTCAAAAAATTTTAATTAATTAAAATTTGATATTTGGGAAGTTTGTCAAAAAGTTTCAAAACACTTGGTCAAATAAGATCATAGGTTATTGTGAGACAATACTTATTCCTTAACCAAAATGAGAAGAGATCTCAAAAGCAAATATAGATCACTGAAAGGCACAAAAACTCAATCTGTTATCAGTGGCAGCATTCCAGGAAAACTCTGTCCTCTTACCAGTGAGAGAAAAAAATCTAGTCTTGCACCAGCTTACTTTTAATAATAAAATTCATTTACTTACTTAAGTTAAATTCAACCTAAACTTAGTCTATGCTGACCATGCACAAACTCTTTTCTCAGAGTTCCTTTTCTACAAACCTTCCATCACTTTCTGTATCCATATTATTTTGCCCCTTAATTCTCCTATCTAGAAACAACCAGATGAACTTACATCATTTAACTTAATTTAGCACAACTCTAAAATTTCACGTTACCAAATATCTGGAGAGATCATTTACATCTCAAAGGCACAGGAAAAGAAATGCAAATTTCTCTTCTAACTACTTATATAAAACCCAGCCATCTTGGGCTATTTTTGAACTTCTTTTTTTCCAGTTCCCAAATATCCAGTGCAGTTTAAACAAACAAATGACACTAATAGACAATAATGTATATCATCTGCTCACATTCACAAGCCTCATTTTCAGCAAAACGAGGAAGAAAGAATAGGATTTGGACTCAGGTACCGAGACACTCATTCACATACATTCACACCGCCCCCCAAGATAAAAGCAATTGCAAAAGACCCACTCTGATATAATAGCTGAGCCGTTAGGGGCCATTGTTCTACAGATCTCAGGGAGTGTTGAGGCCACACAATGTTTCCAAAAAAATATTTTCTTTCATTTATGGGAGCACAGCTAAAGATCTCCAAGTGTTGCAAAAAATACCCCAGGGGACTATAAGATGGAACAGAGCTCTGATCATCCATACCTAATTATTCACAATTGGTGTTATCAGATATCAAGCAAACAGCAGTTCAGATGGGTCTCTCAGGGTCATAGGTCCCTAGCCACAAAACGGGAGAAACCCAGCCAATGTCCCATCAGAGATGAAGCTGAATAAATGACCAAGGCTAGTTCAAAAAAGGGAAATATCCCAACCAATGCTCCCCCACAGGCGAAACCAACACAATAGAGAAGGATACCCTGAAAAGAAGTAGAGATGGTCTAGTAAAGATGTAGTTGTAATGTTTAAAAAAAAAAAAATCCTGATGGAATTTTGAAATGTTTTATATATATCAACATTCTTTGAATAAATACTTTCTAAATTAAAAAAAAAAAAAAAAAAGGATACCCTGGTGTCATCACACATGAGCCCAGCCTGCACAAGCTGGAATGACTTACCCCCAAGCGACACTGAATGTGGACCACTGCTCCAGACGTTTCTCGGTTCCGAACAGCCTTGTGCCGAGGGGTGGCCAGCGCCTGTCAGGGATAGTCCCTCTGAGATCCGCAGAACGAAGTGTACTCTGGCAGCTGCTGTGCCTCAGGGAGGGGGCTGCCTCTGGCTGGGGTCGACCTGTCACAGGCACAGACTCTTGGCTGGCTCACCAAAATTGCTAGCAAACGCGTTTGTGTGCCCGATGCACAGTGAGGCCAAACAATACCAAAACGTTGGAGTTTGGAGCAGAGAAAGGTTTATTGTAGGGTCACGCAAGGAGAAGGGTGGCTTGTGCCCCCAAAACCCTGAACTCCCCGAAAGGTTTCAGCAAAGCATCTTTAAAGGCCAGGTGAGGGAAGAGGGTCACAGGGTATGTGATCAGCTCATGCACAATTCTCTGATTGGCTGATGGAGAGGTAACAGGGTGGCGTCACAGGGGTTAACATTATCAGTGCTTAGGCTCCAGGAGGCCTGGGGGCTATGTGCTCAAGGTCATCAAGTAGTTAACATCTTCTGTTTGATGGGGGGTTTTCACATCTGTGAAATAACTCAGGACATGTGCACCAGATGCTGTTACCTGGGTGCTTCAGGGAGGGGCTAAAGCAGAGGAGATGGGGGAAGGGCCTGTCCCAGGAAGGCGCCATAGGGTTCCGCTCGGTTACATTAGTGAAGGCACCTAAAGTCTGCTGTGCTCCTGAGCAGACACCCAGGTGAGCCCTCCTGGATTGGGGACTTCAGCTCCAGAACAGCCCGGAAGTCCTCGTGGGCCCCAGACATGCTGAGGTCCAACCGCTCGTAACTTGCATTCCGATTTGCATGAAAACAAAAAATATTTGACACTTTTGTGCCTCTCTCAGACTCCCAAAGTGGTGTGAGTGTCCTCTTCTTTCTCTTCCCTCCACTGTGTGTATTGGGAAGAAAGGTGTCTGCTGGCCCCAGGGACAGCAGGTGGCCGTCTTTGCTCTCTCTGGCTCTCAGCCACGTGGCCACTGCACGGTGGTGGCCGAGGGCAGGAGAGTTTCTGTGGTCACTCACCTCAGAAGGAAGGCAACTGTTTTTCTCTGATATTCTGGCAAGAAAGCTTTGACAAAATCAACCGAAATACAGAATCCCTGCTGTTTCAGCTCAATAAGAGCACTGAATTGTGATTGATTGTTAATTTTGGATTCAAAAACTGCACAACACTAACAGATGTGATTTGAAATATTTTTAATGTATTAACAACTAGGACATCTTTTGTGGTCAGACAGTAAGTTTGTTGATTGGCCAGGTGTTGACAATGGCTGGTCACTGGCTCTGGTGTTTTGCATCTGCTAATGGTCATTCCTTTCCTGGCTGCTCCAGCCTCTCTGCCCCCAACCCCAGGTGAGTGGCGGGCAGATCACCCTGGACATTCATCAAGAGCCCTGCCTGCTGGATTCCATGTATGTAAACATAAAGTACCCAGAAAACGGAAAGGACTGAAAAGGCAGCACACTCTTGGAGTCTGGCGTTGGGAACCGGGAAAACAAACTTGTTTTTTGGTTAAAATTGACCTATTTGGATTCAATGCCGGTCAGAAATAAATATGCCCTCTTGCGGAAGCAAAATATTTCTATTTCAGTGGAAGACCTATATTGTCAAACTGTAACCATAAGTCATGTCTCATCTCACAATGTCTAACAAATTACATGTTTTATCACAGGGACAAGCAGATCTCTTGAAGTACGCCAAGAACGAGACTGTGGAGAACCTGAAGCAGATCCACTATGCGGCTGTCTCCTGTGGACTCAATAAACCAGGCACAGAAAACACCGACGTCCAGAAGCCGCGCCGGAGCCTTGAAGTCATACCCGAAAAAGCAAACGATGAAACTGGAGAATGAGGGCACCTTCTAGAGATGATTACAGAATTTATAACTCTAGGACCAATTGTAGCCAGATGGGACATTTGCTTTGCACTCACTAATGAAAAATAATATTGGGGATTTTAAAGCACAACTGGAATAGCTAATTGCCGTCTATTAAAACTGTGAATGTATGTAGCAACTCTGCGTGTGGAGGCAAATAAACTCTTTAACAAGAAATTCTCTTCCTGGCCCAAATATGCTATATTTGTATACAAAGACATCATAACTCAGTTCCAGTGTGAACAACAGACTAGCCACTCTAGTTCCAGCTAGAAACAGACATTTTCCGAACTGAAAACAGTGTCTTAAGACGCAGATGGATTGTATGGTCTAATTAGCACTTACTGGGGAAAAACCGAATCTACAAGTTTTACTTATGTATGATTGCTGGGGTCTCTGGGTTCCAGATGTTTTTGTAGGTGTGCCTGCTGAGCCATGGTTACAAAGGAGAATGTAAGTAGCCTTGAACTTGGAGAGCCACTAGGTTCAAGGGCACTGCGGCTGGACAGACACTCCTGGCTAGAGACACCTGCTGGGTACACAATGTAAAGGCAACCAACCTGGAAGCAACACACTGTACACAGTTTTTCATTGTATTAAGTAGTGGTCACATTAAAAAGATATTTTATGATATTTCTCCAATAACAGTCGTGAATTTAATGAAAGTTTAACTTTTTTAAAATTTCCAGTTCAAGATATCCTACTCTTAAGAGTGGCCAGTTACTTGATGAACAGCTTTGTCAAAAATAAGTTGCTTGTCTGGCTTGACATTTTGCTTTTAGTACATACAGCAGCCATGACTTTACATAGTGGCAGCTGTCTGTAAAGCAACCGACACCTCTTCCCCCTTCTCGGCCTGTTGATTCCTGCCGTAGGGGAGTGAGCCTGGACGTGGTGCAGACGGTAAGCCAGGGGCAGGTGAAGGGGCTGGAGCGGGTGCCATGCTCCACTGGCCAGCTGAGTCTTTAATCCAAGACTTCTTTATTGTCCAAATCAGTGAAACTTCATGCTATTTTAGAAAATCTGCTGGACACTGAAGCCTAATTACGGCTCCTCCCAAACCAAACTGCTCTCAAATTTGGGAAGGGTAAAAGCTTTCTAAACCTTCAATAACCAACCGCTTTTTCATTTGTCCTATTCTTTTCAGTGACTCAGGTAAGTAAGCCAGATAACTATGTGGAATCCCCAACTTGGTGCCTCCTTATTTCCTCACAGTTAGGGAAATGGTCAGGCTGATATATTGAATTTATTTATGCCCAGACCCTGAAGTATCCTTTTACAAAACAATTCCTTTTCCCAGTTCTTGTCATTTGCCTGCTGATAGTGTGCTTAAATTAAGGTATACATCTCCACTGGTCTTCACTCAATGTCATTCCAGTCAGAAAATTAAACCTCTCTGTTACTTGAATAATAGTGTGGTTTCCTGCTTACACCAGCCAGCAACCAGCCGAGGCTCTTAGCTCTGAAATTAACTCTACATTGGAAAAAAAACAAAAATATGTAGAAAACAGTAAAGAATTAAAAGTAGATTTGTAGACTGAGAAAATAATGTGTAATTTAGATTATTGCTAGCAATCCTTGAACTTAGCTGGCAAGTAAATAGCAATATTCAGTGAAAATCCAGAAATCATAAAAATGACTTAAAATATTTTAAAATTGAAAAAAATGCTACATTTATAGTAATGGCGGATATTATCTAATATGTGACTTACATGACTCTGAGACCAAAGCACCTGTCATTCGCTAGGGTTCATATAGGCTTTTAGAATCCGCAGACTTCAAAACCGAAGGGGTCTATGAGATCATTCCATCTGACGTGTCCTTTCCCAGATGCAGATGTTGCAGACAAAAGCAATAAAATGTGGTGCCTGAGGTCACAAAGTCTGTCGGGGGAGTGACCCAGCCCAGGGTTTGCTCCATGTTTCCATGCTAAGAAAGTCAGCCTTCTTTTGACCCCTCTCTTCAAAGGGATAAGCCAAGCAAAGGAAAAAAGCAGGTGCACTTGCTGGGGAGTTGTTTCCCAAGTCGCAGTGTTTCTCCTGCTTGTCTAGATCCCACTCCAGGGAGCACTGTCTCCTTCCTTTAAGACGATGACCCAAATCAGCAGAGCACACAGTCATGCCTTATTCGTGGCTAAGTGACCCTCTTTTCTGACTATGAAAGATTCTAAAGGATGAAATACAATTGTTTAAGGAGGGGCAGTGATGGCCAGAGTTGACGTGGTCTGAGGTTTAGAAATGTATTCTTTAACAAACGAAAAAAGCTGGAACCGGGTCGCAGGTAAATATGATTCCTAAGTTTAGACCCTGTTCCTAAAGAGTACCGTAACTATCTGGGAGGTTTTTTCCAGCCCTGGGGTCCACTAGTTCTAGTCCATTTGGTTGCACCTGGCCTCTACTGTACGGCTTCCCGAGGGAGGAATGAAGTATGAAATAGGCTGAGATACAGATTTCCAGAGAGAGTGTTTTCTTGATACCAGTTTTCCTAATGCCTGATGCTCTGGGGGAGGGAACATTTGAAACCCACTTCTTCCTTCTAGATATACCGGATGGAGTGGCCACACCGTCTTCGCTGGGGAGGAGAGGGCAAAGCAAGTGATTCTAGCTGTGGTTTGGTCTTTTTGAACAGTGAGTGTGACGCTGGGGACCTTACTGGCGGGGCCGGGTGAGCTACAGGGGAAAGCCGTCTGCATTTTGGGGAAGGTCTGCCGGGCGTGCTCAGCGGGCCCCCTGCTTCTCTCCGCAGGTTTCAAGGGCTGCACCAAGGCCACGTGCGCGCTGGGAAGAGGCTGGGTTTCAGAGGCGTCTTCACGGGGCTGCGGGGGTGGCCGGGCGGCGGTCAGAGGTCCAGGGGGCTCACGATGGTGAAGCCCGAGTCCTTGCTGTTGCCGCTGCTGTCGTCGTCGGGGCTGGAGCTGGGGCTGCCGGACGAGGCCGAGGCCGAGGCCGAGGCCGGAGCCAGGCCGGTCAGCGGGTCTGAGAACACCGGGGCACGCCGGGCCGAGCTCCGGAGGGGCCGCGGGGCCTGAGCCTGGCCGACCGGGGGCGCCCTGGCGCCGCCCCCTTCGTCGTCCTTGGAGACGAGGATGAAGTCGTCCGTGTCGCCTTTCTCCCTGTGCCCCCGCGCTGCTGAAGGGGCCTGGGAAGGAGTCAGAGCACGGCGGGGTGGGGGAGGGAAGAAACGGTGAGACGGTGAGACGCGGAGCAGGGCGGGGGCCCCACGATCCCCCCGGAAAGACGCAGGGAGGCCCCTCCGGTGGGAGCTGTGGGCCTGGGGAGCGGAGCACACGGCCCGCGGCCCCGCCCTGCTCATTACCCTCCTCCTGGGGCACCAGCTTGCCCATGTGAGGGGGCGTGGGGTGAGGACAGCGTGTCCGTCCTCGCCCCTGCCCTCGGGTGTGGCCGCCACGCAGTGAGTGACACGCCCAGATGGTTATGAGGCCACAGGCTGGCTCCCCAGTGTGCCCCCCACCCCCATCTGCAGGGATGCTACTACCGCCTGCAGTGGGGCTGCAGGGGGGGCCCAATGTGCTCCATCTCCTCCTCACATCTCACAGCCGGCTCATCCTGGCTGAGCGCGCCGGGGGTCTCCCGGGACAATGCGGGGGGCTGAGAGCTTCTACAGACACACAAACCCGGAATGGTCCTTTGCAAAAAGTATAGAGACGCAATGGCTTTACTCTACAATTATTTTCCTTTCTTTCTGAGTCATTATGTGTTTTGTTTTTAACGAAAGCAGCTGACATCCAAGGACACCGGTCAAGGTTTTGGGTTAAGATCAGAGAAGCTCCTGCCAGCCCTGGGATGGAAGTACAGCCACAGTCTAACCAGGGATGTTCCAGCCTGGCAGGAAGAGCCCTTGCCCACAGCCAACTAAGCCAATGCAGTGGCCACACCTGCTGCCTGCCCCGCCCGCCTACCCTCCCCGAGGGGTGGGGGGAATTGGGGCAGGGCCTGAAGTCTAAGAAGGGGTACAGAGCCCCTTGGCTGGAAGGCCCCCCCGGGAACTCTGGCTCCAGCATGGCCAAGACCACTTTTGGGCTATGGGCAGAGCCTGGATAGAGAGTCAGCAACACTCCTCAGGGAATCTGGGTGTGACTGACAGGCCCCCTCTGAATTTCATGTTCTCCTGAGTGACATGTGGGCCAGTGGCTAAATAATGGCTCAGGTGTCTCCCCCTCTGACAATTTGCCTACTTTTAAGAGATTTAATCGGAGAACAGGAACAGAATGGCGTTAAAGATCCCAGTGCTGAGACACAGCAGGCCTCAAGGTTCTTCAGCTCAAGTTGTAAAGCTGTTTATAGCCTGTCAACACAGCAATTCTTACAAAACGGAAGAGACATGCAGCACATGGCCCTGCAGTAGAAGGGGACGTGATCCCTAATGGCACTAGGGCAGTTTGGTGAGACTGATGGCCCTTTCTCATCCCATTACTGCCCTCTGTGAGGTGGACGGGGCCAGGGGGCCTCAGGGGAGGGTGTCCCCCCCATGTCCATGCCCGCGGTTGCACGTCAGACCTTGGCTTTGGCCTCCCACCTCCAGACTGCAGATGCTTTGTTCATGTGACTGCTGTGCTGAGCTATATAAGCCGCGAGAACCTTGACCTCCCACCCCACTCAGGAGCTTATCTGAGGTTGACAACAGAGTGAGCAAGGACAGTCCTATTTTCAGAGTGGTGTCTCTACCACAGAAATGCCAAGATAACCTATCCGCCTTTAGCATACAGTGAGGACATGGGCAGGACTTGAAGAGGAGAAACACCCGTAACGTGTTTTAGCCTGTGGCTAGAAGGAAAGATGGTTCCTACCACCACTAATTATCTGGCTTGTTTCTGGAAAAGCAGTGGAGTCAAGTTATAAACGGTGAGTGACACCGCCCTCCCCCCAGTTTCCGGATACAGCCACGACTGGCCCAGACAAGGCACGTTAGAACTGCCAGGGCTTCTGCAACCATCTTTTCTTCTTACCCCACTGCACCATTCTCTTACGAACCAAGAACTGAAGCCCAGGTCAGAGGCCTGGAGACTTGGCCGACGTCACAAGCAGATGAAAAGACCCATTCTTCTGGATTCCCACCTAGAATTTTTTTCTAGACCCAAGTAAGCTTTCTTTCTGGATTTCCACAGCAATCTCAGCTACTACCTGGTGCCGTTTCTATCCTTTACAGAAACTTTGTAATTTCCTAGGTCGGTCTTCTCTTTCTGCCAAACACAGGCGTGTGTCACACAATATAAAAAGTTTCTCAACATGTCAGGCAGTCCTGCCTACAGCTGGCCAGGACGGCCACCTTCCCGGCCCTGCCACCCTACCACTCCTGTTGCTCAGCTTGATTTAGGATCGCAGTGGGAGCAGGTGCTGTTCAACAGGAATGTTCCACGCTGATGAAATGTCCCCTCTCTGTGCTGTCCAGGCAGGTAGCCCTACTCACATGAGGATACTGAGCACTGGAGAGGTACCTAGTGTGACTGAGGAACTGAATTAACTTTGAATTCTCTTTGATCCTGATGAATTTAAATTGAATTTTAAGTAGACACCTGTGGTTAGTGGCTACTGCATTAGCCCCCCGCAGTTCTGGAGCACAGATAAAAATATGGGACCAAAGACCAGTGAGGCAGGTGATACGGGCTGATGGACTGATGAATCAAGGGTCCTCCAAGTCCCTCCTTCTGCTGTGGTAGATTTGAGTGAAGTTCATCCAAAACCTCCCAAAGATTCACAAAGGAGTGTGTGAAGGACAGACTGCGGAAGGGAGGCACAGAATGAGGCTCTTTTCACCCCACAGAATACAATTTCCAGGACGTCCCTGGTGGCGCCATGGTTAAGAATCCGCCTGCCAGTGCAGGGGACACGGGTTCGATCCCTGGTCCAGGAAGATCCCACATGCCGCGGAGCAACTAAGCCCGTGCACCACAACTACTGAGCCTGCGCCCTAGAGCCCGCGAGCCACAACTACTGAGCCTGTGTGCCACAACTACCGAAGCCCGCACGCCTGGAGCCCGTGCTCCGCAACAAGAGAAGCCACTGCAATGAGAAGCCCGGGCACCACAGCGAAAAGTAGCCCCCTCTTGCCACAACTAGAGAAAGCCTGTGCGCAGCAATGAAGACCCAACACAGCCAAAAATAAATTAATTTAAAAAGAGGAAAAAAGAATACAGTTTCCCCTCTGCTGTTGGCAAAGCTCGAGAGAAGATGTATAATCAGAGGGAAAGAACAGCCACATCTCCACCAGCTTCCCAGGGGGGAGTGGGGTGCGTGCACTGCCACAAAGGAGGCGCCCTTTTAGTCCCTGGTGGGGAGGGGCACTGGCAGGGGGACAGGGCCCTCTGCTCCAAGGTGGGGTGAGCCCAGTTCTCTGCGGGAACGAGGGCCTATCACACTGCATCGCCCTTCCCGGCTCACGGCCAGCTCATGTGGAGGCTGCACTGGGTCTCTCGGGGCTGCGCTGGCAACTGGTAGGTTCTTACAAATCTGAAAACTGGGAAGGACGATTACAAAGTATACTCAAGAAGTTTTCAATTAGCAAATTTGTTAGTGTTCTTCAAAGCTCTTTTTCTGTAGTATTTTTAGACATTCAACTAAAAAAAAATCACGCTAAATTTTAAAATAAAATTGTCGAATAAAAATGGTCGGGGGTGGGCCTAAGCTCAATAATATGTGAATAAATAAATAATTATTGAAAATTAAACATCTGGGCATGGAAGGGGAATCTGGAGGAACTAATCGAGGTAAGCTTGCAATGTTACTGTTGGATTCATGTGGCTTTAAAATGCAGACTGAAAATGCTCTCTGAAAAGTCCCTTCTAAAGCTGGATGAAACGGACCACACATGGTTCTCTTCTGGAAGAGTACTCTTAAAACTGAAAAAGTCCCATTCTAAAATGTCACTTTGCTTCTTTAAAATCACAAAACATAATTTACAAGCATCTGGATGCTAGTTTTTGAGAAAGTAACTTAGATGAGAGCTAATGGGAGATTTTCAAGATGAAACTCTGCACACCATTTTAAAAAGAATATTATTAGGAATGTTTAGTCCCATCAGATCACACACCGGGAGGCAGCGTGGTGGAGCTGGAAGCTGACTGAACTGGGACACGGGTTCAGAAAACAATTCCTCACTGGTAAACCGAGCAGGTGTTTCTTTGATCCTTCCTAACTGGAAAATTCTGGGATTCTATGTTAGAACAAATTACACACCATGTTGACACCCAAGAGCGCAGGTCAGCAAACGACAGCTCGTGGACCAAATCCAGCCTGTGGCCTGTTTTTGTGTGGCTCTCAAGCTGAGAATGGCTTATGTATACATATATACTTTTTAAATTTTTATTTTATACTGGCATATAGTTCATTGGCAATGTTGTGTTAGTTTCAGGTGTATAGCAAAGTGATTCAGTTATACATATACATGTATCTATTCTTTTTCAAATTCTTTTCCCATTTAGGTTATTATAGAATATTGAGTAGAGTTCCCTGTGCTATACAGGAGGTCCTTGTTGGTTATCTATTTTATATATAGTAGTGTGTATGTGTTAATCCCAGACTCCTAATTGATCCCTCTCCCCCAACCTTCTTCCCTCAGTAACCATAAGTTTGTTCTCCAAGTCTGTGAGTCTGTTTCTGTTTTGTAAATTTTAAAGGGCTGTAGAAACAAGCAAGCTAGCACACCAAATACAAAAACAGATATGTGACAGAGAGCACATGTGGGAAAATCCTAAAATATTTACTCTCTGGCCCTTTACAGAAAAAAATTGCTGACCTATGTGGCTTAGAGGATGGGCATTGAGAAGTCCTTCCCCGTGAAGGCCAAAGAGGTTCTAGGCCAGTGAAGTACACTCAAGACAGCATTAGGAAAGCACAGATAGTACTTCTTGTGCTAAAGGGGAATGGAGGCATCAGCTGAAGGCAACTGACCAATAACTGAGGCAGAGATCCAGCTTTCTAACACTGCACGGTGGGACTGGCAGGAAGCTCAGGCCGAAGCTGCTGCATACAGGTGTGTAGACTGTGCACTGCACAACTCCAGGAGACACTAGTCTACTCTGAAGGGCACTGCCCAGGGCACTGGAGTACACAACTTGCACAGCTATGTACATCACCCCTGGCTTAGGTCACTTGTATTTTACAGTTGAACTTCACACACGGTCACGTGAAGTAACTTTGGTGGGCTTGTATTATCCATAATTTGAATGTGTGTGCATCCCCCCTCCCCTTCTGTCTCAGGCTAATGTGACAGTGTTCTCAGAGCGCCTGTACCTGCTTGGTGGCCCTGGGCAGGTGACCCTGGCCGCTGGAGCAGTAGTGGTCATCTGAGATGGTGATCTGCTCGTTCTCCTCGGCTTCCAGCTGGCTCTGGTTGAAACGCAGGGAACCTTTTAGAATGTCTTTGATCTGTTTTCAAAGAAGAAGAATATCCGTGAGAAAGATGAATGAGTTTGGTTTTAAATGTCAGCTAAACCTCGAATACATCTGAATCAGACTTGTCATTGACTGTTCTTTTAGAGTGTGGATATGAATTTATAACCATCAGAAAGAAAGAACAGGAGAAAAATCCAGCTCTATATCAAAACCACTGACTTACGAATGACCAAGGAAGACGTTACAGCCTGAATGGCCAGGTTCTCACAGGGGCAGATGGGCTGTCACGCCCTTGGTGGTTATCCTAGAGCAGGAAGCACCAGGTGCCCTCACACCCGGCTCCACGGAACAGCCCTCAGCCTCTGAAGGGGCCCACCCCAGCTGAGGGCTAATAACGCAGGCCACATCTCTTCACTGACATTTCTGTTCCATTCAGTCCTTCAAGGGTCGAGTCACTGCGGCCCTTGAGGGGCTGAGGCCTGTTATAGGAGGTGATCGTTTATGCCTCGTGCTCCCGGGACATTCGTGATGAGTGACTGGACTTGAGCTGGACCACACACCCCACAGCAGCTTCGATGTGGAGCAAACAGAACAGCTTGGCTAAGAGGAAGGGGCAGGGGTGGGAAATGAGAAACCGGTCTGGGCTGCAGGCTGGTCAGACGTAACTGCTGGGCGGAGCAGGGCCCTGAGCAGGTAGAGTCAGGAGGGGTCTGTCTGGGAGGAGACGCAGGGCCAGGGGACACTGGCTCTGATGTCACGGTACCCGTGCCCTGGTGCCCTCCCCAACAGGCACTGCAAGGGTGGCTTGTGCGACACAAAGTCAGAGCAGCAGACATACCTGCTTTAGTCCCGCCAGGGAAACCAGAATTTGATCTTCTTTTTCCAAATTTTCTTGTAGAATCACTTCTTGAATATTTACTGAAAACAGAAGAATGACATTTTGTAACTAGTGCCCTGGGTGTACCTTATCTGCCGTCACAGCATCACTTCAGACAAGCTGGGGAAGGCGTCTGCCAAGTTTCACAGCAACTCTTCCCACCAAGGACGCTCTGCCCATCTCAGGTGCCGGGCACAGCGCGGGGGGCACCGAGCCTGTACACACAGCCTCCCCCAACATCCCATGGATGCGCTCTCACGGTGACAGACGTGTCTTACTCCTCCAGAGGGCCCAGGGCGCCCCTTGCTGACCTAGACGTGGTGAGCAGCGTCTGCGAGGAGGTCTTTCCGCTGGGCTTCCTACACTTCTCAGAGCTCAATGCTGTTACCTGACCCCTCTCGCTAAATAAAGACCAGGTCCTCCCAGGTGACGTACGTTAAAGACACCATCTTTAAAAAATGTAAACAGCACGGTATGTTGTCAATTCAACATAATGTTAAAAACAAAAGAACAAGCTCACGGAGTCAGCAACACTTAACCCAGGGTCTTCACAGGAACTGCTTCCCTATGCCCTGCAGGAGGCTTGGCCTCTGCTGGAGAGGCCTTCAGCCAGACCTGATCTGAGGACTCACCAAGCTGAGCTGCCCACCAAGGGCTTCAGCAAGCAGGGGACCTCGGCCTTCCCCACCGCACGCCTGAGGGAGGCACCCAGCCCTGCTGGGGACTGTGGCTTCCGAGGAGGGGATTCTCAGGGGAGCGCAGGAGTGGAAGCCCCCTCCCCAGCGCTACGCAGGAGACTGTGTTGGGGTGGGGTGGGGAATTGAAACACGTTTTTACAAAGATACCATCCGAGCACCACATTGAGAATCGCTGCAGTAAGCAGGCTCACCCTCCGTTAACACCTGCTTCCTTATTTCCTGGCCCTTAACAATACCCTACTTACGAGGCCTCACAAGCCCCGTTCTCAGTCATTCACTGCACCAAGCTGGCCCAGTCTCTGGGCGGGGCTCCTCTGCTCTGTGCCCGGCCCCTGAGGCCCGAGGCGGGAGAGGCGGGGCGGCATCCTGCCTGCCCCGGGGCCTGGAGGCTCTGTCCCCAGAGCCCTGCCGACCGCTCCCCTCAGGGGTCCACCCTCGGCTCCCCTGCGGCCTCCCTGGAGCACAGCCAAGCAGCCCAGGCCACCCTCTGGTCTCCCCCGCCAGCTCTTCTACTGCCTCGACAGTAAGCCCTGTCACACCCGACATTAGCACAGGAGTCTGCTGGCTTGTCTGTGGTCCATCACCGCCCGTAGGGTCTGGTTCAGGACTACACCCCCAGCCCTCAGCAGAATGGCTGGCCCATTTCAGGCGCACGGTAAGTACTGACTGACCGACCGACTGAACAAACATGGAAAATCATCCCTGGAACCTGCACCACAGAGCACTGCTACCCTCAATACTTGCAAAGAGTAGTTCCAGCGAGGGGCAAGGCGAAGACTGGTGCTATCTACGTGAGTCCAGCCGGTTTATCAGAACCTTTGCTACGAATAAATCTACAGACCATACTGACAAGTCCTCTTACAGAAAGTAGCAGAAAAACAGCGGCCTTAACTTATTCAGAAAATGTGACTGCAGTTTCTGGCTAATAGAAAGGCCTGCTTCAAAGCAAGAGAGCAAGATGAATGGGAATGGAATAATAGATATAATTAGAGAGCGAATGTTTCTGGTTTCCTTAAAAGCCTGTAACAATTTGTTCTCTCTCAATTAAAAAACAACAACAAAAAACCCACCATAAAATCCACTCAACATGACATTAACGACAACCAACTGCAGAAGACTGACCAGAGACAGTTCTGTAGGTCTTTGCGAGGACTGAGAAGGGTTGCCTTTGTTTTCAGGACTGCTTGGTTTTTTCTTTTCTTTTTTTTTTACCATATAATTTTATTTATTTAAAATTCTGGAAAATTCAAAGTAATTTATGGTTACAGAAAGTAGGACAATGTATGCCTGGGGTCAGTGGATTGGGGAGGGGTGAGAGGAGGAATTACCAAGGAGCACACTTAGGTCTAAGTTCTTGTCCATAAAACATGAACAGAATAGAAGTATACCACTTCCAGGATGGAAATGTAATAAGGCCTATTCATAACTCCTCCATTCTCTCTTGTCCCTTCTAGCTATCTGGAACGCATGACAACTCACTACCCCACCTATAGATGAAAACAAGGACCTGGAGGATAGTGTATCCCTGAATGGCCAAATGAAATAGAGGCTCAACGTTTACCTTGAACATTCCCTCAGACTATTATGTGGGAGGAAAGTCAACTTTAGTCTCCTTTAAGGCACTGAATTATTGTTGGATCTTTTTGTTAGAGTAGCCTAGCCTTATTGTATCAAATATTTATTGAATTTTAAATTTCAATGACTTTTTTTTAACTTGAGGAATTCTCTTTCAAATCTTCTAGGCATTTTTTTTTTATCAACATCTTTATTGGAGTATAATTGCTTTACAATGGTGTGTTAGCTTCTGCTTTATAACAAAGTGAATCAGTTTTAAGGCAGAGCTCGGGGCCCAGGGCTGCCTGGGCAGTTTGGCAGGGCGGTGGCCCTGCCCCACTGAGCCGCTAGGGGGCAGATCCCCAGCTCCGGCCGTGGAGGCGGAGGCAGCAGGGGAGAGCTCCCAGGCCCCGGGAGGAAGCTCAGCTAGCGGATGCAGGGGCACAGGGACAGCTGGAGGAAGCTCGGGGGGTTCTCCCGTCCAAGGAAGTAACAGAGGCCGCACCTGGCAAATCGGGGGCCAGGAAGACAGGCGATCTGTAGAGAGCAACTGTGATAGGTTATGTCCTGCCCTGCAGGACCTTGTCTCCTGTTGCCCCTTGGAGAGTTTGCTGTGGAACATCGCACGGAGCCAAAGGGCTTGGCCAGACTGCCTGGTTCCTGTCTCCAACGTAGTGGTGGGACCCACGGTCGGCAGCAGTAAGGACCACAGGCCTTGGCTGACAGGGCAGTCAGTGGCTCCAGTGGGGACAGAGGCCTAGAAAGATGCGGGAACAGAGCCTTCCTTAGAGGCCGGCAAGGACCCGGAGGGCACTCAGAGGCCCTTCCTCAAGTAACAGAGGGACACGTGAGACAGACCAGAATCCTGATGCCACCCGGGCAGGAAGAAGAGACAGAGTGGGGAGACGAACTGTGGGTCTTGGTCCAGACAAGGTGGTTAACTGGTAGGAAATCGAGTTGCCTCTAACTGGCAAGTGTTTAGGCCTCAGACGGCCGTTGGTGGGACTGGAACTTCAGAGCGAGATTTCTGCACACCCGAGTTTAAGTGTATAGATTTACCCTCCCACTACAGACCTGAGGCCGTACCACATCACACTGGCCGTGCGGGCCGAAAATCCCATGAACCAAGAAGGCCTAGCCACGCTCTCGTGGACGCCCTGCTTTGCTGTGAGCCTCCCATGGCCCGTATACTCCAGAGGGGTAGTGGTGATGCCGGCAGGGCGGGCTGGGGAAGCTGCAGTAACGGAAACCCTGGTCCTTCAGGCCTAAGTGGGGATATGCTCCCTGTTTCTCAAGGCCCCTCCCTTCCTGTGCTCTCCTTTGCTGAGACCCCAGCAGCCACAGCCTAGATCCTCACGGCCGCCACACTGTCTCTCAGGTCTAAAGAGGTGGCGGGGCTGCTGGGGGGGCGACACCAACCCCACCCTCCAAACCCTCCTCACCGCGGGTCCCAGAGGTTGCGGTGCGCCCTCCCTCGCCGCCAGCGGTGGTCACGTGACACCGTGGTAGCCCAAGAGCTGTAGGAGAAGCCGGCGGAAAGAGCCTCTGGAAAGCTCCCCATGGGGACTGGCTCCGTCTGTGCCTTTGGGGCCTTTACGCTGCCCACTCGTGCTGCCTGAAAGACTGGCAGGAACCCTGCAGGTCACCTCGCAAGCACCTGGGTGAGGATCACCTCCCAGCGCTGTGGGCGTGGCCAGGAGGCGCCCAGGACCCCAGCACACAGTGGAGCTGCCATACCTGCTCCCAGGGCCTGCCTCTGGGCTGCTTTGACTTAAGAAAAAAATAAATAACCTCCTGGTGTGTCTATTCTACTGTTTTGGGGGTTAATGTGAGCAGTGGCTGTAATCGTGTCAAAGGACTACAAACTAGGTGGTTTAAAACGAAAGAAATGTATTCTCGTTCCAGAGGTGCTAAGTCAAAGCCAAGGTGCCGCTGGGGCCTCGCTCCCTGCAGGCTGGAGAGAAGTGTTCTTTCCTGCCTCCTCCCGGCTTCGTCTCAACTCGATGACACTTGTCAAGACCCTCTTTCCAAATAAGGTCACATTCACGGGTTCCGGGTGAACGTGAATGGGGGGAATACTTCTCGACTCAGTACAGCAGCCACGCTGCCTACCTGTTGTAAGGCCAACTGGCCCGAGGCAGGGGAACGCAATCAGATTCACAGGTTGCATCAGACCGAAACTCTCCGGACCACCCAGTTCCAGAAACTGACCTGGAGACATTCCGGACCACCCAGTTCCAGGAACTGACCTGGGGGCTTTCCACCCAGCCCAGCCTTCCCGCCTTTCGAGGGGCGGGACTAGCGGTCCCAAGACTGATGTAACCAGCACCAGATATTGCGACCACCAAATAAGAAATACCCTGCGCCCTCCCAGATTCACCACACCGCTTTCCCTTCTTCCCCTATAAAATCTTGCCCAACCCTCGCCCGGGTGCGACTTCTCTGGCCCCTTTCTCTCGGACCAGTGAACCTCGCCCGGGAGCGCCCCCTAATAAAACTCACTTGAAGCTTTCCTCTGTTTCGCGATGCCGTTTGTTAAGATCCGACCTTACACCTGTCACACAGGATCAAAGTCATCCAGTTCCTCTAATGAAAGGGGACCAAGGCCAAGGGCGCACCTGGGAGGACAGGAGCCCAGAGCCTTGGTGTCCTCAGCAGTGCACTCCCACCCAGCAGTTCTCCAGCCTGGCTTTTTTTTTTTTTTTTTTTTTTTTTGCGGTATGCGGGCCTCTCACCGCTGTGGCCTCTCCCGTTGTGGAGCACAGGCTCCGGACGTGCAGGCTCAGCGGCCATGGCTCACGGGATCAGCCGCTCCGCGACATGTGGGATCTTCCCGGACTGGGGCACGAACCCGTGTCCCCTATATCGGCAGGCGGACTCTCAACCCCTGCACCACCAGGGAAGCCCAGCCTGGTTCTTTGGATTGGATCAAAGTTCACCTTTTTGAAGGTGATGAAAACCAGGAGATTCTCCCCTAAAAACCCACATAAAATGTTCACTTAATTTTAAGGCTAAACCTCTCCTGTAATCAACTGAGCTGACTAGCTGTGCAATCCAGGGTACAGAAATCCAAGTCAAAACAAAAGGGCACCTACAGAGGCTGCTAAATGTCCTGAATACAAGAATTTTTATTTACCTCACAAAGTACTGACCGTGTAAATCCTTTGCCTAGCCACGTCCACTATAAACTGATTCAAGGCAGCATTTACAACCATTTTAGTAATATATAACGTCTCAGTCACAAATGCACTGCATGTAAAAATAGAAAAACATAATGATCTTTCATACTTTATAATATTGAAGGCAGCAATGTGAAATGTTTAGTGCACATTTTTCCTTCTAGTAAGAGGCAGAATAATATAAATGATGATACAAAGGTCCTTTCTTTTTGTTTCTGTGTAGAAGGAAGATTATGTTCTACATAATCTCCTTCTATTTAAGCATTACCTATTACAGATGTTGGGGCACTGAAACTAAAGGGGAAAACCTCACAAAACTAAGTGCTTCTGTGGAAATTACACAAAAATCTCATCAACATCACAATCCCATGGGGTCTCCACTACTTTTAATGAAATGTCAATGCCGCAAAAATGGGTCTCTCTCTCTCTAAGGATAATGGAAATGGCACACGAACTACTTTTTCAATTTCCTAAAATTCTTTTCAATGCTATAATAAAAGTGTTTTAATCTATACGCCGGGTACAAAGATAACAGAAGCCTATATTCGTTAAGAAGGGCAGGAAAAGGGGACAAAAGGAGAACTCCCATCTGTCTACAGAGGAGGTGAAACTGGGCAGGTCATTTAACATCCCTGTGCCTGAGGGGTAATAACAGACCCTTCCCCAGAGGGTTAGTGTGAAGCATAAATAAACAGCACAGCACCCAGGCCACTGCAGAAGCTCAACACCCGGGAGCTTCCATGTCTACACAGCTACCTTACCTCATCTGACTATCCCAACAACCCTTCTGGATGAGGACCATCATCCTATCATAGAAATGAGAGCCCAGCTGAGAAATGCCAGGTCTGTTATGCGAGGTCCCATGACTGGACAGAGCTAGGATCAGATTCCGTATTGGCTGGACTCCTGAGACCTCCTGACACACACCATTTATGCATATGGCACTGATGGGGAAGCCGGAGATATGAAAAGGCACAGGATGGAGTCCTGGCAGCGACTCGACTGCCTTGAGATGCCAGTGCCCTTTATCTGGTGGTGGAACTGACCTAAGGGAGGTCAGTTAAATACCCAGGTAAGTGGATTCTGCTCCCAGAGTTCTCTCATCTCTGACAGAGATTTAGTCACCCTGACCTCTGACAATAAAGGACGGCCCCAGAGGAAATACACAGGCTGTTACAAACCAGAGGGGGCACGTGTATGGTTGCCCTAGGGTCACACGCGTCCAGAGAGTGGGGGTGGTTTAAGAGGTGACCATTAGTCAAGGAGGGGGACAGACCTGTACTTCGTCACTATTGGCTTTGGCCGGACCATTATTAGCAAAGGGATTTCTGCCCACGGGGGGTGTGCCATAGTTGTCCAGTCTTGGGAGAAGGCAGGTTTAGGAGAGACTTGTAGGCGTCAAGTCTTCACCCTTTAACCCGTGGTGTCTATTTCTGGGTGTCCCTGCAATGCCACTCCCCGTCTAGAAGGCCCTTCTACTCTCCTCCTAACACCACACCCTCCTTCTCTTCAAAGCCCACCTTAAGGCTGTTCAAGCGTCAGGCCTTCCCTCCGCAAGCACCCGCTTGATGGACTCTCCTGCTTCATCTTTTATGCTAGCGACGGTCATCCAGAGATGAGGCTTGAAGACTAAAAGTTTTCTGAAACTGCACAGTTTTGCACGGCAAGTCCTGGACTCCAGGTCTTCTGGTTCCAAATGTGGGTGGTGTAGGTTCACGACATCCCTTGACTTGGAACCCACCATCCGTGCCAATGTCTCTGAGGTCACCGGTGCTCCAGGAGGACCGTGCTTGCTTCCTGTGAAGCCACGTGTCCCTTTAGGTGTTTCTAACAAGGCATGTTCTCTGTGGCGCTCTGTCTCCCTACTCTGGAGTTTGGTCCACCCTTTCCATACACATTGAGCTCGATTTGAAAAGTGCTCCCCCACTTCACCCCATCCCAACCCACTTCACCCCGAGCCTGTCTCTACATCACAGACAAGGTACTTAGGAAATATTGGCTGAATGGCCAATGCGAGGCTTTCCCGCCAACATTAGGGCTGATTTTTATCTCCTGAGGAATAGATGTAGGTGAGAGATTTCTCAGGTGAAGAATTAAGGGCTACTAATCCGATCAAGCAAATCCTGGATTGAGAAGTGGGAGGGGCGGGTGAAGGGAAGTACAGTCACTGAAGGTCTCCTGAGAGTCCAGGACTGAGTCCGGGGCTTTGTGCTCAGTATTGTCTTAAAAAGCAAAAAGCAGATCACACAGAAAATACAATCAAGGGTCCTACTTTGCATCCAGCTGCCAGAATGGCTGAAGACCCTAAACTCAGCACCAGGAGAGGAACACTCCGTAGGAAAACCCAAGGGAAGACTAGGCAAACAACGTGTATTGCACTGAAGGTTAGTCTTCGGGTCAATAAACAGTTCTCTTAAGTGAGCTGAGTGTGCTCAGCACAGAGTTCCAAATCTGTACTGGTCTCAACCGTTTCTGATTCTTCTCTCAGGATTTCCCTCCCTGCCAGCCAGAGGCTGGCACAGAAGCACGGCTCCTCAAGGTAAAATCTATCCGGGTCACGATATGGCTGCCACCTTCGGGTCAACCAGAAGAGACTCTGCACATACTTTTCAACTTAAAAGGTGTCTAAGCTCCAGTAACAGTTAGACGCCTTTGCCAGAATACATATTTCTAAAAATAAAAGCAAAAACACAGCTAGGACCTCACTAATAAGAAACATCCTGGGGTTTCTGTAACCACCGCGTCTCATGTGGGAGCAACGAGATAGAAGTTTGGCTAAGATCATCCTAAAATAACATCATTTAGTCAGACAAGACCCTTTGAATTGGGTGGAAGATGGATATGTTCTTTGTGAATTGCAGGCCATAAGGTTTTGCCCACCTGAGGACTGGGGACAGTCAAGTGCCACACCTCAGCTGGGAGTGAAACACAGCCATGGCAGTGAACACGAGCCTCCTTGCCTCCGCCTCAGGCCCCCTCTCCCCACTCACAAGCTCTTAGCTCAGCATGAGACGCCTGTGGTGGCCAAGAAGTCCTTGAAGGCTTCGAGCTGTTGGTGGCAAGCCTGTTTCTACTGAGGTGGGGGGAAGGGGGGGGACAAGTCTTTTGCTTCCTGGGCCATTGCTGGAGAGGCCGGGGTTAGAGGAGGTGGAAAGGCAGCCTGGTACGAGGTGGGAAGAACAGGTGTTGCAGTCAGACACAGTTTAAGAAAGACAAAGGATTTGGGAATGATCTTTAAAAAAGAGAAAGAGAGTGAAAGATATTCAGTTTGGAAAAGCATGTGGGAAAATGGAGAGAGCCATAAAATGGAAAACAAAATGATGCAAGATGACTCGCCCATACTGAGGCCACGTGATCAGGGATGTGTTCTCTGAGCCAGGAAAGGGTAAGGTAGCGTACAGCTGGCTAAGTTTTCCTCAGTAGGTCTAGGGTTGGTGCAAGGAAGATGCTTCCAAGGCTTCTGATAATACAACCCGGGGGAAAATGCCTTCCACGACGAGACAGCAAGGCTGGAAAGAGGCTGAGAACAGCACTGAATGTCGCCAGGGAGCTTGTGAGCTCTCCACCCATAGAGCTCCTGCACGTGTGCCTGCAGTGTGGGGTTACGGATGCATGACAGCACTAGCAATACATTAACGGAATCTTGCCCCGATTGTGTAAGTTCTCTTGCTCCTTTGCTGCCTGGAGTCTGTCATGGGCCAGTATCACCAGGTGTCCTGGGGGCTGTTAGAAATGCAGGTTTTCAGGCCTCGGCTCAGACCTACTGAGTCAAAAATCTGCATTTTTAACAAGACCCTCAGGTGACGTGTATCTTATCTTTCTACAGAGGACTATGCTACCCACAATTAAATGCAGTGTTTCAAATTCTTAAAAGAATTACAAGAAGCTTTTATCACAGTGTGGTTGACAGAGGGAAAGCTGCCTGGTGATCACATTTTCCTTCTGTGTTTCTCAAATGTCATTAGTTAACTGCTTGCTGAACATTTCCAAAGACATCAATTGAACGTTGTTTTTATAAACATCAGCAAATCAGATTCATAAAGTCCTTGCAGAGGCAAATAAACTGATTTTCAAAAATGGCCTCCTCTTACAGCTAATTCTTACATAAACATCAGGACAAGTACAAAATCAGTAAGGATGTGTGCCATAAAACAGCAGATCTGAAGTCCAACTACCGATTCGAGTGTGGCTTCAGCAGGATCATCAGTGGAAGAGAGTCCAAGGCCTGGGATGGGGTCTGGGCTCCTGGCACCAGTGAGACGGCCTGTTGGGCGTCCACATCTTCAACAGTCTAAGATCCTATGGGCTACAGAACTCTAATTTCCCTTAATTCATTGCATTTAACCCTCCCATTGTCTGTGTGAACCACCAATGAAAGGGCAAGCTGCCGGAAAGTAGTGTAAATACCAAACAGATGAGGGGAAACACCTCCCCTGGGAGCAGGCAGGGTGAGCAGCGGCCCAGCTGCTCACAGATCAGAGCAGTGCAGGCAGCTCACCCACGTGCAATTAAACTACGTGTGAACGATGGCAAACCTAAAAATAGCCTGACTCAGCCACGGAGGTTCCTGCCGTCAATGGTTTTCAGCTCAACTGTCAGGAGTGACTATAGCAACAGAAAAATGAACATGTGAAAAAGTCTTCTAAAGTTGACAGGAAAAGTTTAGACTTAATAAAACACAGATTTTCACTTCCTGTCTCTAAATCTTTGAATTCACGTAGCTCACTTACGTGGAGGTAATGACATGGGAAATTCGGTAGAGTTTGGAGAAGACAAATACTTTTTCAGTGTTGGCTTCCAGAACTATAAGGAAATAACTGCTAACCAGTCAATTTTATTACCTCTTCAATTAAAGGACCATTTAAACAAATGCCTTTATTTAATTTTTAACTGAGATGCTTTTCTCTGTATTTGTTCTGTTATAAAAATAGCCTTGAACTGTACTTGACATTTTAAGATATTATTTCATGTCTGATGGTAACATAGGCTGATATGACATTCTCTTGAAATGAAAGGAATTCAGTGAAAATAATTAACTCTAGAAAAGGGTGCAGAGCAGCAACTCCCAGGATTGAGTATCTGAGGCCGCTCTCACGGCCCCTCGGGAGCCTCATGCCACGGCGGCCTGCAGACGCGCCACTCGGCTCTGACAAAGCTGCTTTTGCTCAAAGAGCTCACACACCTAATCTGATGACCAGCAGATCCAACAATCCAGCATCTTTTGGCATGATTTGATGGAGGAATATTCGAGTAGGTTTTGGGAAGTATGGTACTGTTCCCAGCTCTCCTGCTAACTAGCGGCAGGGCCCTAGACCGGTCACTACTCAGCTCTCCGGTCGTGGGCTGGCTGAGTTTCCCAGGCTCGCCCACCAGAAGGGACAGTTAAGAGTTAAGGGGAAAGCGGGGAGGATTTGTGCTGAAAACCCAACCTGTGCTGGGCTTTAAAAACATACTAGTCTTGGCAACCAACTAGCAAGAGATTGATCTTTGTATCTCCATTTTATATATGGAGACGCGATCATAAGGAGGCTGATCTCACGAGTGACAGAGCCTGGTTTCAACCCTGTGTCTGTCTGATGCCCACGAGGCTGTCTCTCCTTCTCAGGTACCACTGTAGCCGCTCTTATAGCTGACTCTTGCCTGCAGTGTAAAGACTGACCCCCAGGTGCTAGTTACACGCACTTAAGGCATCTACAGATTTTCCAAGCACAGACGACTAGGTCCCTTACAAAGTCCCTCTATACTCTTTCTTTCACTCAGGCCACCACTGTTAATGGTTACTTTCACATTAAATATATTCTATTGTGCCACCTGCTGTTTTCACTTCATAATATATTATGAACATCTCCTTATGTTAATAAATATTTTAATCTTTATAACGATTGCATTACTATATTATAATCAATCACTTAGTCATGGATTTTTCACTTGTGCCTATTTTTGAACTACTTTAATAATTAAGAAAAACAGGACTTCCGGGGAAGATGGCGGAAGAGTAAGACGCGGAGATCACCTTCCTCCCCACAGATACACCAGAAATACATCTACACGTGGAACAACTCCTACAGAACACCTACTGAACGCTGGCAGAAGACCTCAGACCTCCCCAAAGGCAAGAAACTCCCCACGTACCTGGGTAGGGCGAAAGAAAAAAGAATAAACAGAGACAAAAGGATAGGGACGGGACCTGCACCAGTGGGAGGGAGCCATGAAGGAGGAAAGGCTTCCACACGCTAGAAGCCCCTTCGCGGGCGGAGACTGCGGGTGGCGGAGGGGGAAAGCTTCCGAGTTGTGAAGGAGAGCGCAGCAACAGGAGTGTAGAGGGCAAAGCGGAGAGATTCCCGCACAGAGGAGAGGTGCTGACCGGCACTCACCAGCCCGAGAGGCTTGTCTGCTCACCCACCGGGGCGGGCGGGGCTGGGAGCTGAGGCTCGGGCTTCGGTCGGAGCGCAGGGAGAGGACTGGGGTTGGCGGCGTGAACACAGCCTGCAGGGGGCTAGTGCGCCACGGCTGGCCGGGAGGGAGTCCGGGAAAAAGTCTGGACCTGCCGAAAAGGCAAGAGACTTTTTCTTACCTCTTTGTTTCTTGGTGCGGGAGGAGAGGGGATTAAGAGCGCTGCTTAAAGGAGCTCCAGAGACGGTCGCGAGACGCGGTTGAAAGCGCGGACCCCAGAGGTGGGTGTGCGACGCCGGGGCTGCTGCTGCCGCCGCCAAGAGGCCTGTGTGCGAGCGCAGGTCACTCCCCACGGCTCCCTTCCGGGGAGCCTGTGCAGCCCGCCACTGCCAGGGTCCCGGGATCAGGGACGGCTTTCCCGGAAGAACGCACGGCGCGCCTCGGGCTGGTGCAACGTCACGCTGGCGTCTGACGCCGCAGGCTCGCCCCGCCTCCGTGCCCCTCCCTCCCCCGGGCCTGAGTGAGCCAGAGTCCCCGAAGCGGCTGCTCCTTTAACCCTGTCCTGTCTGAGCGAAGAACAGACGCCCTCCGGCTACCTACACGCAGAGGCGGTGCCAAATCCAAAGCTGAGACCCGGGAGCTGTGAGAACAAAGAAGAGAAAGGGAAATCTCCCCCAGCAGCCTCAGAAGCAGCGGCTTAAAGCTCCACAATCAACTTGATGTACGCTGCATCTGTGGAATACATGAATAGACAACGAATCATCCCAAATTGAGGAGGTGGACTTTGAGAGCAAGATTTATGATTTTTTCCCCTTTTCCTCTTTTTGTGAGTGTGTATGTGTATGCTTCTGTGTGAGATCTTGTCTGTATAGCTTTGCTTCCACCATTTGTCCTAGGGTTCTATCCGTCCGTTTTTTTTTCTTAATAATTATTTTTTATTTTAATAACTATTATATTTTATAATACTTTATTTTATTTTACTTTATCTCCTTTCCTTTTACCTTCCTTCCCTCCTTCCTTCCCTCCTTCCTCCCTCCCTCCTTTCTTTCTTTCTTTCTTTCTTCTTCCTTCCTTCCTTCCTTCTTCTTCTTCTCCTTCTCCTTCTTCTGCTTCTACTTCTTCTATCACTAATTCTTTCTTTCTACTTTTTCTCCTTTTTATTCTGAGCCGTGTGTATGAAAGGCTCTTGGTGCTGCAGCCAGGAGTCAGTGCTGTGCCTCTGAGGTGGGAGAGCCACCTTTAGGACACTGGTACACAAGAGGCCTCCCAGCTCCACATAATATCAAATGGCGAAAATCTTCAGGAGATCTCCATCTCAACACCAGCACCCAGCTTCACTCAACGACCAAGCAAGCTACAGTGTTGGACACCCTATGCCAAACAACTAGCAAGACAGGAACACAACCCCACCCATTAGCACACAGGCTGCCTAAAATCATAATAAGTCCACAGACACCCCAAAACACACCACCAGACGTGGACCTGCCCACCAGAAAGACAAGATCCAGCCTCATCCACCAGAACACAGGCACTAGTCCCCTCCACCAGGAAGCCTACACAACCCACTGAACCAACCTTAGCCACTGGGGACAGACACCAAAAACAACAGGAACTATGAACCTGCAGCCTGCAAAAAGGAGACCCCAAACCCACCAGACCTAACAAATGAAGAGGAAATAGGCAGTCTACCGGAAAAAGAATTCAGAATAATGATAGTAAAGATGATCCAAAATCTTGGAAATAGAATAGAAAAAAATGCAAGAAACATTTAACAAGGACCTAGAAGAACTAAAGATGAAACAAACAATGATGGACAACACAATAAATTAAATTAAAAATACTCTAGATGGGATCAATAGCAGAATAACTGAGGCAGAAGAACGGAGAAGTGACGTGGAAGATAAAATAGTGGAAATAACTACTGCAGAGCAGAAGAAAGAAAAAAGAATGAAAAGAACTGAGGACAGTCTCAGAGACCTCTGGGACAACATTAAATGCACCAACATTCAAATTATAGGGGTTCGAGAAGAAGAAGAGAAAAAGAAGGACTGAGAAAATATTTGAAGAGATTATAGTTGAAAACTTCCCTAATATGGGAAAGGAAATAGTCAAGTCTAGGAGGCACAGAGAGTCCCATACAGGATAAATCCAAGGAGAAATACGCCAAGACACATATTAATCAAACTGTCAAAAGCTAACTACAAAGAAAACATATTAGAAGCAGCAAGGGAAAAACAACAAATAACACACAAGGGAATCCCCATAAGGTTAACAGCTGATCTTTCAGCAGAAACTCTGCAAGCCAGAAGGGACTGGCAGGACATATTTAAAGTGATGAAGGAGAAAAACCTACAACCAAGATTACTCTACCCAGCAAGGCTCTCATTCAGATTTGATGGAGAAATTAAAACCTTTACACACAAGCAAAAGCTGAGAGAGTTCAGCACCACCAAACCAGCTTTACAACAAATGCTAAAGGAACTTCTCTAGGCAAGAAACACAGCAGAAGGAAAAGACCTACAATAACGAACCCGAAACAATTAAGAAAATGGGAATAGGAACATACATATCGATAATTACCTTAAATGTAAATGGACTAAATGCTCCCACCGAAAGACACAGATTGGCTGAATGGATACAAAAACAAGACCCATATATATGCTGTCTACAAGAGACCCAGTTCAGACCTAGAGACACATACAGACTGAAAGTAAGGGGGTGGAAAAAGATATTCCATGCAAATGGAAACCAAAAGAAAGCTGGAGTAGCAATTCTCATATCAGACAAAATAGACTTTAAAATAAAGACTACTAGAAGAGACAAAGAAGGACACTACATAATGATCAAGGGATCGATCCAGGAAGAAGATATAACAATTGTAAATATTTATGCACCCAACATAGGAGCACCTCAATACATAAGGCAAATACTAACAGCCATAAAAGGGGAAATCGACAGTAACACAATCATAGTAGGGGACTTTAACACCCCACTTTCACCAATGGACAGATCATCCAAAATGAAAATAAATAAGGAAACACAAGCTTTAAATGATACATTAAACAAGATGGACTTAGTTGATATTTATAGGACACTCCATCCAAAAACAACAGAATACACATTTTTCTCAAGTGCTCATGGAACATTCTGCAGGATAGATCATATCTTGGGTCACAAATCAAGCCTTGCTAAATTTAAGAAAACTGAAATTGTATCATGTATCTTTTCTGACCATAATGCTATGAGACTAGATATCAATTACAGGAAAAGATCTGTAAAAAATACAAACACATGGAGGCTAAACAATACACTACTTAATAACGAAGTGATCACTGAAGAAATCAAAGAGAAAATCAAAAAATACCTAGAAACAAATGACAATGGAGACACGACAACCCAAAACCTATGGGATGCAGCAAAAGCAGTTCTAAGAGGGAAGTTTATAGCAATACAATCCCACCTTAAGAAACAGGCAACATCTCGAATAAACCACCTAACCTTGCACCTTAAGCAGTTAGAGAAAGAAGAACAAGAAAACCCCAAAGTTAGCAGAAGGAAACAAATCATAGAAGTCAGATCAGAAATAAATGAAAAAGAAATGAAGGAAACGATAGCAAAGATCAATAAAACTAAAAGCTGGTTCTTTGAGAAGATAAACAAAATTGATAAACCATTAGCCAGACTCATCAAGAGAAAAAGGGAGAAGACTCAAATCAATAGAATTACAAATGAAAAAGGAGAAGTGACAACTGACACTGCAGAACTACAAAAGATCATGAGAGATTACTACAAGCAACTCTATGCCAATAAAATGGACAACCTGGAAGAAATGGACAAATTCTTAGAAATGCACAACCTGCCAAGACTGACTCAGGAAGAAATAGAAAATATGAACAGACCAATCACAAGTAATGAATTGAAACTGTGATTAAAAATCTTCCAACAAACAAAAGCCCAGGACCAGATGGCTTCACAGGGGATTTCTATCAAACATTTAGAGGAGAGCTAACACCTATCCTTCTCAAACTCTTCCAAAATATAGCAGAGGGAGGAACACTCCCAAACTCATTCTACATGGCCACCATCACCTTGATACCAAAACCAGACAAGGATGTCACAAAGAAGAAAACTACAGGCCAGTATCACTGATGAACATAGATGCAAAAATCCTCAACAAAATACGAGCAAACAGAATCCAACAGCACATTCAAAGGATCATACACCATGATCAAGTGGGGTTTATTCCAGGAATGCAAGGATTCTTCAATATATGCAAATCAATCAATGTGATACTCATATTAACAAATTGAAGGAGAAAAACCATATGATCATCTCAATAGATGCAGAGAAAGCTTTCGACAAAATTCAACACCCACTTATGATAAAAACCCTGCAGAAAGTAGGCATAGAGGGAACTTTCCTCAACATGATAAAGGCCATATATGAGAAACCCACAGCCAACATCGTCCTCAATGGTGAAAAACTGAAAGCATTTCCACTAAGATCAGGAACAAGACAAGGTTGCCCACTCTCACCACTCTTATTCAACCTAGTTTTGGAAGTTTTAGCCACAGCAGTCAGAGAAGAGAAGGAAAATAAAGGAATCCAAATCAGAAAAGAAGAAGTAAAGCTGTCACTGTTTGCAGATGACATGATACTATACATAGAGAATCCTAAAGATGGTACCAGAAAACTACTAGAGCTAATCAATGAATTTGGTAAAGTAGCAGGATACAAAATTAATGCACAGAAGTCTCTGGCATTCCTATGTACTAATGATGAAAAATCTGAAAGTGAAATCAGGAAAACACTCCCATTTACCATTGCAAGAAAAAGAATAAAATGTCTAGGAATAAACCTACCTAAGGAGACAAGAGACCTGTATGCAGAATGTTATAAGACACTGATGAAAGAAATTAAAGGTGATACAAATAGATGGAGAGATGTACCATGCTCTTGGATTGGAAGAATCAACATTGTGAAAATGACTCTACTACCCAAAGCAATCTACAGATTCAACGCAATCCCTATCAAACTACCACAGGCATTTTTCACAGAACTAGAACAAAAAATTTCACAATTTGTATGGAAACACAAAAGACCCCGAATAGCCAAAGCAATCTTGAGAACGAAAAACGGAGCTGGAGGAATCAGGCTCCCTGACTTCAGACTATACTACAAAGCTACAGTCATCAAGACAGTATGGTACTGGCACAAAAACAGCAAGATAGATCAATGGAACAGGATAGAAAGCCCAGAGATAAACCCACACACATATGGTCACCTTATCTTTGATAAAGGAGGCAGGAATGTACAGTGGAGAAAGGACAGCCTCTTCAATAAGTGGTGCTGGGAAAACTGGACAGGGACATGTAAAAGTATGAGATTAGATCATTCCCTAACACCATACACAAAAATAAGCTCAAAATGGATTAAAGACCTAAATGTAAGGCCAGAAACTATCAAACTCTTAGAGGAAAACATAGGCAGAACACTCTATGACATAAATCACAGCAAGATCCTTTTTGACCCACCTCCCAGAGAAATGGAAATAAAGACAAAAATAAACACATGGGACCTAATGAAACTTCAAAGCTTTTGCACAGCAAAGGAAACCATAAACAAGACCAAAAGCCAACCCTCAGAATGGGAGAAAATATTTGCAAATGAAGCAACTGACAAAGGATTAATCTCCAAAATTTATAAGCAGCTCATGCAGCTCAATAACAAAAAACCAAACAACCCAATCCAAAAATGGGCAGAAGACCTAAATAGACATTTCTCCACAGAAGATATACAGACTGCCAACAAACACATGAAAGAATGCTCAACATCTTTAATCATTAGAGAAATGCAAATCAAAACTATAATGAGATATCATCTCACACCAGTCAGAATGGCCATCATCACAAAATCTAGAAACAATACATGCTGGAGAGGGTGTGGAGAAAAGGGAACACTCTTGCACTGCTGGTGGGAATGTGAATTGGTACAGCCACTATGGAGAACAGTATGGATGTTCCTTAAAAAAGTACAAATAGAACTACCATATGACCCAGCAATCCCACTACTGGGCATATACCCTGAGAAAACAATAATTCAAAAAGAGTCATGTACCAAAATGTTCATTGCAGCTCTATTCACAATAGCCTGGAGATGGAAACAACCTAAGTGTCCATCATCGGATGAATGGATAAAGAAGATGTGGCACATATATACAATGGAATGTTACTCAGCCATAAAAAGAAACAAAATTGAGCTATTTGTAATGAGGTGGATAGACCTAGAGTCTGTCATACAGAGTGAAGTAAGTCAGAAAGAGAAAGACAAATATCATATGCTAACACATATGTATGGAATTTAAGAAAAAAAAATGTCATGAAGAACCTAGGGGTAAAAGAGGAATAAAGACACAGACCTACTTGAGAATGGACTTGAGGATATGGGGAGGGGGAAGGGTAAGCTGTGACAAAGCGAGAGAGACGCATGGACATATATACACTACCAAACGTAAGGTAGATAGCTAGTGGGAAGCAGCCGCATAGCACAGGGAGATCAGCTCGGTGGTTTGTGACCGCCTGGAGGGGTGGGATAGGGAGGGTGGGAGGGAGGGAGACGCAAGAGGGAAGGGATTTGGGAACAGATGTATATGTATAACTGATTCATTTTGTTATAAAGCAGAAACTAATACACCATTGTGAAGCAACTATACTCCAATAAAGTTATAAAAAAAATAGGAAAGACATAAAAGGTCATATGGAAAAAATACTAGGGTATTAAAGTCATTTTTAAAGGATATAATAAAAAAGTAGATCAAGAGCTTCACCTCAATTAATCTTTGTGTTTTCCTCAAATTTTTGCTTACAGTCAAAACTGCCTACAACCCAGAACACCCTTTAATAAACCAGCATTATATATGCAGATGAAATAAAATGCATCTGCAGCCCCCAGGGCCACGAATTCTCTGTAGCAACCCTCGACCCTACTGTAAAAATGCAGTCATGCTATTTGTATGGCAAAAAGAATTCGACACCCATGTGAAGGGATTCTGGCTGAAAGTGAAACATATACACAAAAACAAATCTAGTTTTGTGGTTAGTTGAAAATTCACTGCATTTAATTAAAGTGCTTCCCCCTCCCATGCAATGAGAAAATGCTCTTCTGGTGCTGACTGAAAGAACAAAAATCAGAGCAAAAGCTGTTTGAAAATTCTGAGGCTTAAGTGAAGTTGGTTTAAAAGCTGCTATGTGGCCCAAACAACTTGGAAATATCCTACTCTAGGATTTTGCTAGAGTTCCAGTAAATCTTTTCAGTCACTTCTTTTGTTCTCCTACTTTGGTCAAAACCAAAAATCAAGTAACACGAAGGTCACCCATGTAGCTGGAGACAGAAGAAATACACACACGTGCATGTGCACACACACATGCCCACACTTACTTTAAAATTAAAATTATATTTAAATAATTAACTAAAACTAGTTATGTAATACATATCAGTTATTTATACATAAACTACCTCTTCGTTACTTCTTTTTGAAGCAGTTTTTTTTATTGCAGTATAGTTGCTTTACATGGCTGTGTTAGATTCTGCTGCACAGCAAAGTGAATCAGCCATACGTATACACACATCCCCTCTTTTTTTTTGGATTTCCTTCCCATTTAGGTCACCACAGCGCACTGAGCAGAGTTCCCTGTGCTGTACAGCAGGTTCTCATAAGTTATCTATTTTATACATCAAAGTGTATATATATATGTCAACCCCAATCTCCCAATTCATCCCACCCCCTTCTTTTTAATGCATTTTAAACTGTGATGCTGTAAGATTCATGTAAAATCAATTCTATATGAATTTTAAAAATTGATCATAAAGAAACATATAAATAGAGTTTTGAAGAGGGTGGAAGCAGATGTGACAGGGAACGTCTTTCTGTGATTACAGATACTACCCTTTTGATCACCTACCGCGGTTTCTCCTGCAGCTTCCCCTCCTGAGCCCTTTCTCTGGAGGAGGGGTCAAGAGAGCAGAAAGAAGGCAGAGGATAGAACAGTGCCCAGCGAGCAGGAGGCCACGCGACACTTGGTTCAAGCACCTCTCCAAAGCTGTAAGGCAGCATGTATTACTGGCTCCAGGTCAGTATGTTTTAGGCTACATCCAGACGACAGCCGTTTTGGCCACATGTCATGGACTCAGGACCCAGAAGGCTGGGTGACTGATAGAATCTGAGGTATAAAGTCTATATTCATCCCTCTTGAGTTTTTTCATTCTTCTAAAAAAGAGGAAGGACGACTGAATTTTGGAGGCAAGTGAGGATTGTGTTCCTGATTTATTATTGAGACCAACTTGCCAGAGCAAAGTCAAGTACAGGAACTTAATTATCTGGATAATTTTGCCACCAGGAATTCACTTTGCCTTTGTCTCCATTACTCGGCTAATTCAAATGATTAGATTTTGCCTGGGCTGTCACTGTTATTCCTACATAAAGTGTTTGTCTATAATAAGTAAGCTTCATGTTCTACAAACAACTGCTCCCTGAGTCTAGGAAAACCAAGGACTGAGCTTCAGGGCTGTCTTAGACGTACAACAGTTATTTAAACACTCCTTTAAAGGGTGAAAAGTAGGAATTTATACCATATGCTTGTACATGTGTGAAAGGTTATATAAGATTCTTCATTTTAACATCATTTGTAATGTTAAAAGATTAGCAACATCTTAGATGCTCATTAGTCTGGGGTTAAATGAATTACGATACAGCCATATAAGGAGATTCAGTGCAGGTGTAAGAAAGCACGAGGCCACTCTCTGTATTCACATAGAAGTGCTCTCCATAACATAGTGTTCAATGAGAAATCAAAGTGCACAACAGTGTGAGGGTTATGCTCTACTTGCACTCTGAAAGGATAAGTGCAGGGTTATACTGGTTTGTACAAACATAGTTTATTTCTGAAGGCTAAACACGAAACTGATAAAAAATGGCTGTTTTCAATTGTCAAAAATAGGATTGAGCTGTGAAATATACATGATTTTCATCTGTTTTGTTCACTAGTATTTCTCCAGTGTCTAGAAAAGGGCCTGGCATGTTGCAGGAGCTCAATATTTGTGGAATAAAATGAAGAAAATTTAAAAAAACCAAACAAACATAAAGTCTATCTTCAGCGAAGGCCCCAGAGATGCGCCATGCTCATGGCCCCCGCCAGTGGGAAGAGGCCTTGGAAGGTTCTCTTTGGTTTCCCCTCCTAGATGGGGTATGTCCTGATTTCTCACAGTGCTTGGTATTGCTACTTCTCCACACTCACCAGGCAGCATACCGGCCATTTCCATGAGATAACATGTCCTGTTTACCTAATTTGCTCCCAAACTACATATACTAGACACTGGAGAATGGAGAAGGAAAGGGTGTCCATAAGTGGGCTGAAAATAACCACAGTATGGATTATAAAAGTTCTGGAAGCAGAATGGAGTTCCTGAAGCAATACACAGGTGGCCCAGCAGAGACCTCTTCTAATACAAAACACAGAACTTTCACAAGTGTAGAGAATAAGGCCTGAAGACTCTCTCATGTGACATATGGGCAACTCACACATAAACTCAACTTCAAACTAAGACTTTTTTTTTTAAGACATTTCTTAAAGTATAGGCACAGTCAGAAGTAAGAAAAGGTCAGGGTCCTGACATGCATTTTGGGCAGGTGGTTAAAAACATATACTTAAAAAAATAACGAAAGCACTGCCAAAATAATCATCACATGAGTGATGATAGGCAGGTTAGCACAAGAGTAGAACTGACCATCTAATCTTGAAAGTTCAATATTTCATTTTGGTTTGGGGCAGAGAGATATTTACAAAGGGCAGTGTAGCCGTTAAGAGCTGAAATCTAGAGTCAGACTGCTTGATTTTGAATTTCTCCTCTACTCACTGGTGTTATAATTTGGAGAAACTGTATTAATCTCCGTGCATCAGTTTCCTCATGTGCACAAGGTGGATAGTAACCGTACACCTACTACAGCTCTGCTGTGTGGGTTACATGAGATAATTCACGTAAAGCGCTCAACACAGGCCCTCGCGGCCGGGCTGTTACTGTCACGACTGTCAGCGTGCCCAGGGCCAAAGTACTTCACTCACCAAGATGAGTGTCCATCACCTTCGCACAGTATTTGCACATGGCATCCAGGTCATTCAACTGTCCTTGAAGGAGGGAAATCTGGGCTTCTAATTCTTCTTCCTAAAATGAAGGGAGCAAAGATATGAAAATGAAGAAAAAAAATCAAAGAAAATCCCCAAAGTCCTCCAAATGATCTGGACTGTTAAAGAGCCACAGTGTCTTTTCAGCCCTAGACAGAACAAAAGAAAGCAACAAATAAACAACAGCAAACCCACTACTGCCACCACCAACAAACCAGAGTAAGGGTAAAGTGGAGGTTTAAAAAAATCTGGACTTCTCCTAATTGAATGCCAGCTTTGCGCCACGTGTAAATGTTTACCCATACAACCTCGTATTACAGAAGTACATAAAATATCTTCAGTAACTACCGAGCCACACCAACTGAGAGAGTAAACGGGATTTCAGTGGACCCTACTCCTTAGGCAGCTGGTACAAGACCATTACATTTTCTCACACACATTTGAGAAACCAAAGATTTCCATTTGTTTCAGACAAATCTCATCATTTTCTGGACAATGATAATCTCTTAAAACGTGAGATTTCCCAAAGCACTTGGAAAAGTTCTGTCCCCACAGCCCATAATTAGCTGCTCTTACGTCTCCTCTCTTGATAGGATACTAGAGGATTGTATTTATTTGACTGTTTCCAGGAAAAAAGTACTCTGGGTGGGATAATTATCTAAACAGTAAAAGACAAATCTAACTGTAACAAAAGGATAAAATGTGGGTTTTGGGTTTTTTGTGTTTTTTTTTTAAGAAAAAAAGGAATACATGCAAGAAAGTTCCCAAGGAAATTTCGAAGATTAAGGGAGTTTTTCTCAGAGAAAGAGAGTAATCCTCAAAGTTGGACGAGGCTAGCAAACTGATTTTCCAGTGTTAGACACTTATCTTTTCACATAAGAATCCTCTGTGTCACCAAGAAAAAGGGAAGAGAAACCTCCCAAAAGATACTTTTTCTTAGAGACTGAATATAATTTGACACATAGATGGAAATCAACAGTTGAAAAGGTTACTTGTAGGTGTACCACATTTTAGCAATACACATACGCAGCACTGAAAAGCACTGCTTTTAACGGCTGCCTGGAGGATGAGCCCTTAGGAATATGCATTTAAATGCTTGACGCAGAAAACAGACATAGCCATAGCTCTAAAAACAAATTACTGTGAAATGCCCACTGTAGGATTACACAAGCATGAACCATGTACTTTATACATCCCACAAGGCGAAGCAGCCTCTCTTCTGATACTCAAGTAAAGACAAATGCAACCAGGAGAAGCTCAGACAGGGAATGATTACTGGGGCCTTGGGTAGGTGGTTTCAGGGCATTTTTCTTCTCCTTTGTGTCTGCACAAACTTGAGTTTCCCTGTTCTATCAGGACCCTATAGGAATCAGAGAAAGAAGGCTACATGTGTTGGTTAATCCTGGTTGTGGTTCTTCTCCAAAGATGGCCGCCATCCATTCCTTCCCTCCCTCAATGTACATGCCGTTCCACTCATCAAGAGGTAGTATCTATTTCTCCTCCCCTCGAATCCTGGCTGGCCTGTCACTTGCCTTGATCCAGAGAATGCAGCAGAAGTCAAACTGTTCCAGCTGGGGGCTAGTGTAAGAGGTCTGCCAACTTCTGCTTTCTTCTGCTTTCACTAGAGGAAGAGGGCTACCATAGTTAGTTGTCAAGAAGCTCAGGCTAGGATACTGAAGGGGAGGAGAGACAATATGGAGAGAAAGAGGCCACAGGAGAAGCAGTGAGGTCCTAGACACGTGAATGGCGTCCTCCTGGACCCTTCAGCTCAACCTGTCTGAAGCCAGCGAATGAGTAACCCAGTCAGCATCACGTGGAACAGAAGAGCAGCCCGACCCAGCCTCGTCCAGAGGCCTGGCCGGCAAACCTATGAGAAGTAACAATGCCGTTTTGAGGAGCGGGGTTTGGGGGTGGTTTGTTACGTAGCCACAGATAGCTGACACGGCGGTGGGACGGGAAGAACACTGGAGTGGTATATGGCACGAGGAAATCCGAGTTCTATTCCTGGTCCTGCTATTAACAAGTCATGTCAACTTCAGTAACCCTCGACCCAGTCTGGGCCTAACTCTGGCACCCTCTGGAGAAGGCAGAAGTTAGATACTTTGCTCCCAAGGAGTTTACAAGCTTGGAGTTGGACTAGGAAAGGTATATAAACTAGAGGATGAGGGAGAGTACATGAAAGTCTTACAAAGAAATAAGAATAACTGCCCTGGGAATCCTGATCCCAGCCTCCTGTCCCTCCTGTGGAACAAGTCACCTTTTCAATGTGTCACAGATACAAACCCAACTGGAAGAGTCTCGAACTGTACTGAGGCCAGTTCGTGGCAGTCTTTTGAAAGAAGGGGACCCAGGTATGGCCAGAGTCTGTCCTTGCACTCGGCTACGATTTGGGGTGCTGAGAGCCTGGAATGGACAAAGGACACCAGGAATGTACCACCTCCTGGCTTAAAAACCTCTTGTCTATTTACTCTATGTATGAGTTTAGTTTGGATTAAGCCATCACTTCTTATAAGATGCAAAAGCCCTTGGGAGCTTTAAACCCCAGCAGTCATTCCTACCTCAATGGATTTATTGTATTTAGTTTGTTTTCTTTTTAAAAGCTGTGAAGGAAGAAGAGCTGGAGGGGATGCAGGCCTTGCCTGTGGTTGGTGAGGCACTGACAGTTGTAGGGAAGTACGGAGCTCAAGGGGGTCTCTTCCTCCAAACGTGTTACCGTGCTGGTAGGAACATGACTGTAAGGAAAATGCGCTGAGACTGGTGCCCTCTGAACTGTGCAGTGCACAACCTGCACAAGCGTACAGGGCAGACCCGAGAGCGCGGCAGCCGGAAGCGCGTGCTGGCTGAGCACACGGGGATATAAGACACAGTCTTCCAGGCGAGCACTTGTGCTTAGGACACCGATGGCAAGTGAAGAGCATCTTGCCAAAATCCTGAGTAAACCTCAATACAAATGGAATCTGCTCTGTAGAAAGTGGCACAGTTTTCATTAATTTAAACCTTTTTTTTTTCCAAAGGAAAGCTGACACTAAAGCCCAATTATGAGATAAGAGGAGCATTCTGGTTGAAACAGGTTGAGGGGCGCAAGAACCTCTTCCGTTTGAAAGTTCGAAATTCAGTGTATGATCTCTCTAGAGTTTGCTTCATCTTAAAATATTCCTAAGCCCTTCAACAATCACTCAGACTTTATAAATAGAAATGGCATCACTTGGAGGCAAAAGGGTGGCTTGTCATTTATTCTTCACTCTTTCATATAATTACAGATAAAAGAAGAGCCGAGAATCAAGCTTCTAAAATTGTGAGAACTGACTTTCCATTCCTATCTTAGCTTCTCAGGCTCCACATGCCTCCCGACGACTAACATGCTTCAGACACTGACAGCTTTAGTCAATTGTTTTCGTTAATGGTCCTCTGTAATCAAAAACAAATGCTTGGCTAATTGCCTTGAGGTTTTACAAAAACAACCGGTTAGTGTCATTTTTATGTATAAATAAGACATGAAGAGAAACGCTTACTGTATTTACTTTCACATACGTGTTCTGTTACAGGAGGGAGGATGGCAAAACAGGGCGGAATTCACGGGAAGACACACCTGGGTTCGAATCCTCTTTCTACCAGTTACTGGCTGTGTAATCTTGAACAAGTTCCTTAATTTCTTGGTCCCCTCACCCCCACTTGGCAGTATTGGTGGGAGAAGCAAATGATCACACATGGAGAGTGTCTGGCAAAGAACAGGTACTCCATAAAGGCAATTATTCTTTTTTTAAACACTTTTTTTTTATCAGGTCAAAACAATAAAATAGATTTTAAATACAGAGGTCTATGATTCACTCTTGGTTTAAAACTTTTATGTGGTTCAGCTCAGAAAGATGAATTAGGGCTTGGGAGCCCATTACTGTCTTAAGCTCTG
Source organism: Mesoplodon bidens (assembly GCF_964165515.1). Lineage (NCBI taxonomy): Eukaryota > Metazoa > Chordata > Mammalia > Artiodactyla > Ziphiidae > Mesoplodon > Mesoplodon bidens. Next base: position 116,901,017 of record NC_138161.1, read on the forward strand.
GATAATGAACTGATGTGTAAGGCAAGAAACTGATGGAGGATTATGAAGTAGGGTGGTGTGCAGACGTGTGCAACACAGCACCAGATGGACCTGGCAGCCCTGCAGAGAAGGACCAAGGACGAGGGCCGTCCCATCAGAAGAGAAAAACAGCCGTCATCTAACCCTTTTATAGTGGTTATGATATGCGAGACCCTGCGCTTCACATGCATGAACTCATTTAATCCTCACAATAAACCTGTGAGGTAGACCCTCTCATCATGTCCTACATGAAACATGGTCTCCTCTGTAAGCCACGTTCTTTGGAAGTGATGCCAAGGTTGACAAAGCTGTTTGAGAACCCAAGTCACTTAGCCCACTACTCTTATTTCCCCATGTATATATATTCTTTCTTATGCTTGATTACTACTAGGACTTACAAGGAATAACGTCGTATCTCAAGTTTCCTTTAAGAGAAATTCACTATTTCCAATGTTAAGTCCTAACCCCAAATGGCTTACTAAATTATTTTCCTTCAAAAACACTCAGGTATGATTGGCTGTGTTCCATTTAGTTTGCGGAATGATTTCTGCTTGGACTGTATCTGGAGAAATGTTTTTTGAATTTGCTTTTTAAAAAGTGGTGCTTCTACCACCATTCACCCCCAAATAGTTGATGCATTGTTACACTTCCACTCACGTATTATATGTCTCAAATGTTTAAATTGTTTTATAATATGTGGATTAAATATATCAATTTTGTTAAATGCTTCAACATATTTATGTTCTTTCTGGGTTAATAACAGGATGAGATTTTGTAGTTTATTGTTTATTCACTTATTCATTAATTTCTTCAACAAATATATTCATTTGTATTGTGCTGGCCCTTGTGGGAAATATAATAACAAACGAGACATGTATTCCAACCTCTGCAAATTTAGCAGGAGGTCAGACCTATACATCAAGCCAAGAGGGGGGTCAGGGAAGTTTTGCAGTGGATATGAAAAAAGAAACTTCACAGTTATGGGGAGGGCAGATGGCCTCCACAGAGGTAGAAATGAGGGCAGATTTTCTAGAAGAGGCAGCATTTTTGATGGGTCTTGAAGAAGGGGGACTTGGCTCAGAGGAAACGAAGGAAGATGTTTTAGGAGGCAGGGACCCAGTGAACAAAGGAGTGGAGTCAGAAAAGTTCGGGACACGGGCAAAGAGCCTGTCACTGAGTTGAGGAGGGCGTGGAGAACAGCAGGAGTGGAGGACCGGCAGGAAGGCTCCCCTCCCTCCCTTCCATCCCTGTTATGTTTCTGCTTCACATACTGATGTTTCGGGGGCTGGGGCCCAACGTGCGGGCTGCGGTGCCCACTGCCCTGACACGCTGCCCTGCTCGTGATCACACAGGCAGCAGCAGGGTCCTTGTCCATGGACTAATGGAGACCCCAGCGCGCTTGGTTTGGAGAAAAGTGGGGCAGGAAGGGCACCAGGGTGGAGTTCCGCTGAGCTTCCGAGCGGGGTGTCCTCAGACTGCAGAGCGGCAGACAAGCAACAGACACCGACTGGCAGGCAGCAGGAACAGGCTAAATATAGCAGCCAGAAGACAGGAGAGACACCCCGTCGTTATCGAGCAGATGGGTGAAGAAGGAGTGGGAAGTGAAGGAAACGGAAAGTCTCGAGGAGAAAAAGTGGGAAGGCCTCAGATGTTCTGAGGAAGCTGTGGTTACATAGGGCAAAATACACACATGTCGCGGATGGAACCCCAGCCGGAGCATATGGTGTCAGCAGAGGAAGATGCCACTGGAAAACACAGACGAAGAGCACGAAGAAGGCTTTTCAGGAGCATAAAAATCAGTGCTCTGTGTGTGGGACGCAGGGAGTGAGCTGGGGAACAGTCAGCAGCCCTAGCATCAGTGTGTATCACACCCACACGGACCTCCTCTGTGACCCCCACCTGAAAGCCAAGCTTGCTGAGCCTCAGTTTCCTGTTTATAAAATGGGGATAATAATAACCCCTATCTCAGCTGACTGCTGGGGATTGAATTACATGAGATATTCCAGATGAAGTGCTTTGCACAGTGCTTGGTGAATGGTAAACACTCAGTAAATGTTCCTTTTGTTGTCTTTAGATTATTAATATAGTTTCTATAAAGTTATTCCAAGGAATTAGGGACACGGGCAAAAACAACTCCCAGGAAATTCCTCGTCCTTTCAACACAGATCCGAAATGTCTAGTGACAGGGGACTTGGTAACCTGTGGTACGGTACACATTGATGCACAGAATATTATGCAACTTGAAATTAAATGTTCTCACAGGAGAACATTTAACAATAACATATATACTGACTAGAAAAGTAGTAGGCAAAGAATGATTCTGTTTTTGGAAAAAAGGGGAAAGACATTCAGCAAACTGTTTATATTGGTTATTCTCCAAACGGTGCGATTGTAGGTCATTTTCCCTCTTATTTTTTCTGGGTTTTCTACAGTGAAATCAGATCATACTTTTGTAATCATCAAATCAAATTATTATTCAAATGACATAATAGAGAGAAAATAAGACAAAAAAGTAAAAGGTGATTACTAAGGAGAAAAAGGAAATATTAATATTTTTAAATTACTAAAACTGATTCCAAATCAACCTGTAAGCAACACTGTAGTCTAAACAAATCTGCTCCCTAAACAACACTAAGCAGTAAGAATAACTTAAATGAAATAATTTGTGAAAAAGTAAATGATTATAATATTTTGTCCAATGTACAACATACAAGCCCTGAGCAGCACTTTCAGGGTAATGGCTCCTTTCTCTGCACTTAAAGTGGGAACATCACTGGATGCTGTTCTGCATGGGTTGCCTAGAAAGAATGTGATTCTCAAAGACATAAAAAAGTAAAGATGGTTATCAAATTTCCCCAGTAAATAAAACAGTTCCTATTTTCAGACAGGATGTAAACAAACATGTTAAATGTGAATGAAAAAGGCCTTTAGAAATTCTGAACTGAAACTCAAAGCTTAACGTATTTAGCAACTCATATCATTTCAGAGCTGGAATTTCCTTTAGAGATAATGTATTTCAACCCCTTATTTTTATAAATAAATTTTAATATGGCTAGGTGGCTAGCTAGGAGCAGAACTTACACAAGTGGACTTTTTTTTTTTTCTCAGTCACTGAAGCAGTGCTATGTCCCAGCACTGAGACGCATACCACCTGTGGACACCAGAGATGTCCCTCCTCACAGGATGGGTTTTCATAACAAGCACGGAGGCCTTTCCCTCCTCCCGATGTCATGCTATAATGGGGTGATGCTCCTTCCAGCCTGTTATAGCCTAGAACAAAGGTGCTAAAACCTAAACTTGACAGTACTTTATGAATTTTCATACTTTAGTTTCCTCCAGCAAGCTGAATAAAACAACTACATTTAGGAATACTGCCCTGGGTTAGATGGGGGAGTAGGAGACACCAGAAATCTGTCTCCCCACCTACACAATAATTGCACCAGCAGAATCTGCCTGATGTAACTGTTTTGGAATGTTGGAGTCTATTGAAGACTGTCCACTTCCCAGGGAAGGCATGGAGGGTAGATTGTAGTTGATTTCGGTCCATTTCAGCTCTTAGCACAATAGGAGCTCCCTGGGAGCTATGCTACCCCCTAGCCCTGTGGCAGGCAGCTGTGCCCTTGTTCTTAGAGCAGCTTGCATGCAGCTTGTGGGAGCCAGAGTGGGCAAAAAGGACTCTGCCCTTCAAATATCAGGGATCTGTGCTGATCACTGATTGCTGTTTCTGATCACAGAGGTGCAGACAAAGAGGAGGGTGGGCACTGTCACACCTCCTTCCATTACTGCAAACTTCTCCCTCTCCAGATGAAGTGACTTCCACTGGATTTAAACAGCCTGCACCCTTTATGCCCCACTTCATTTTTCTCTTTCTCCCCTTTGGGGAGCCAGACATTAAAGACTAGGACATTTAGATACTTAATATTTTGTAATAACCTATAAGGGAAAAGAACATAAAAAAGAATATATATATACATACATATATATAATATATATATATATGTATATATATTGTATATATGTATATATTTATCCCTAGGATGCAAGGATGGTTCAACATATGAAAGTGTGAACAATACCACATTAACAAAATGAGAAAAAAACGCATGATCATCTCAATAGGTGCAGAAAATGCATTTAAAAAAATTCAACACCTTTTCATGATAAAACCATTCAATTAACTAGTGAAAGGAAAGTACTTCAACATAATAAAAACCATACATGAAAAATGCCACAGCAAACATCATATTCAATGATGAAAGACTGAAAGCTTTTCCTTTAAGATCAGGAGTAGAAAAAACAAGGATGTTCCAGCTTCACAACTTCTATTCAACACTGGAAGTTCCAACCAGAGCAATTACACAAGAAAGAGAAATAAAAAGCATTCAAATTGGAAAGGAAGAAATAAACTATCTCTGTTTTTAAATGACATAATCTTATATGTAGAAAACCATAAAAATTGCTGAAAGAAATTAAAGAGAAATAAATGCAAATAAAATTCCAAGGTCACGGATTAGAAGACTTAATATTGTTAGAATGTCAATACTATCCAAAATGACCTACAGAGTCAATGCAATCTCTATCAAAATCCCAATGATGTTTTTGCAGAAAGAGAAAAATTCAACCTAAAATTCATATGGAATCTCAAGGGACTCTGCGTAGTCAAAACAATCTTGAAGAAGAACAAATCTGGAGGACTTACACTTCCTGATTTCAAAACTCACTACAGATTTACAGTAATCAAAACAGCATGGTACTGGCAAAAAGACAGACATATAGATCAATAGAACAGAATAAAGCACCAGAAATAAACTCTCACATATAGGGTCAAATAATTTTTGCAAGGGTGCCAAGACCATTCAACGTGGGAAAGGACAGTATTTTCAATAAATGTTGCTGGGAAAACTGGATAACCATTTGCAAGAGAATTGAGTTGGACCCTTATCTCTCACCATAAACAAATAATTAACTCAAAATGGAGCAAAGACCTAAATGTAAGACATAAAACTATAAAACACTTAGAAGAAAACAGAGCAAAACTTCATGAAGTTAAATTTGGCAATGATTTCTTAGATATGACACCAAACGCACAGGCATCAAGAGAAAAAGTAGAAAAACTGGACTTCATGAAAATTACAAAAATTTTGTGCATCAAAAATTTTTTTGTGCATCAAAAAACTGTGCACAAAAAATCAAAAAATTTGTGTTTTTGTGCACAACAGAGTAAAAAGGCAGCCCACAGAATGAGAGAAGATATGTGCAAATCATATGTCTGATAAGGGATTAATACACAGAATATATAGAGAACTCTTAAAACTCAATAGCAACAAAAACAAAAAAACCCAACCTGATTAAAAAATGGGTAAAGGACTTGAATAGATATTTTTTCAAAGAAGATATACAAATGGCCAACAAGCACATGAAAAGATGCTCAACATCACTAATCATCAGCGAGAGGCAAATCAAAACCATAATGAGATACCATCTCATACCTATTAGGATGGCTACTATCCAAAAATCAGATAATAACAAATGTTGGTGAGGATGTGGAGAAATTGGAACCCTTGTACACTGCTGGTAGGAACGTAAAATGGTATAGGGTGATGTGGAAAACAGTATAAATGTTTCTCAAAAATTAAAAATGGAATTACCGAATGATCCAGAAATTCCACTTCTGGGTATATACCCAAAGTAACTGAAAGTGGAGTCTCAAAGAGATATTTATACACCCATGTTCACCGAAGCATTATTCATAATAGCTAAAATGTGGAAGTAATTCAAGTGTCCACTGACGGATGGAGAAGCAAAATGTGGTTTAAGTGCCTACAATGGAATATTATTCAGCCTGAAAAAGGAAGGAAATCCTGACATATGTTACAACGTGGATGAACCTTGAAGACATGCTAAGCTAGTCAGAAAAATACAAATACTGTATGGTATTTACATACAGTACCATTTATATGAGATACTTAAGAGTAGTCAAAATCATAAAGACAGAAAGTAGAGTGGTGGTTGCCAAAGGAAGGGTGGAGAGGGAGGCGAGGGTTATTGTTTAACGTGTACAGTTTCAAATTTACAGGATAGGCTGAGTTACGGAGATGGACGCACAACACAATGAAAGAATTTAATACCACTGAACTGTACACTTAACAATGATGAAGATGGCTGATTTTATGTCCATTTTACCAAAATAAAAAAAAAGAATACTGCCTTCTTATAAAGTTAAAAATGGCCTGCCCTAAAACAAGCGTGGCCAGGTGAGGCATGGGCCAGACTTCTGCCAGCCGGGCTCTCTGATCACTCTCCCTCATTTGATCACTAACAGGGACCATCCGAACCTGTTCCCCGAAGCAGCCCACGAAGAGCTGCAGGACAGGGCCACCAGATGAAATAGAGGGAGAAACTTATTTTTCCATGCAAACATTTGCTGTATTGTCTTTCAGCAAATCCCTCAAGTTGACCAATTACATAATAAATCCACATTCACTTCATTGGTTTCCAGTGGCAATGTTCCAAATATCCTTTTGAAGTCAGGTGTGGGCAGTTAAAATAATTAACTCCAATCACGAGCTTGCAGTGGGTGGGACAGGGGATACGGATTGTTTATAAACAACAATTTACAAGTAGAACATGTGAAGCTCACAAAATTTAGAGAAAGAAGTTTCTTCTTATTCAACTTCCTCTCATAATTTTTACTGAGGAAGTAAAAAAAAGATCTTAGTTTCTTACCCCATTTTATTTTTCTGGGCTCTGATAAGGCAGAAATTATCGATTGTCCAGGCATGACTAGTAACATTTTTTTTTGCAGAAGAGAGTTAAACACAGCCTCTCTGTGCTTCAGTACTCTCATCTGTAAAATGGGCGATAATTACAGAACTGACCTCAGAGTCTTTTGAGGGTTAAAGGAGCTAATACATGCAAAATGTCCTAAGAGCAGAGTTCACGCATGGAAAGCACTTACCCATCACCCACTAGGAGAACATGTTCACACCAGGATGTATCTGAAGCTGGCTTTATCTATAGGAAATCTCATTTCTGATTTGGTATTCCGTTAACCTTACTCAGACTAATTCTTTTCAATCTTTAACATGCATGAAAATCACCTGGAGAATGTCTAATTTAGCAGGCCTGAGGTGGGGCCCGAGAGTCAGTACTTCTAACAAGCTCCCAGGGGATGACTACACAGCTGGTCCATGGACCACACTCTGAATGGCAAGGATTTAGACTTACTTCTGAACACAGCTGCTAATCCCGCTGGGGAGGTTGTGAAGCACTTTACTATTTCCCTGCTCTAAGGCGGTTTTAACAGATGGCTGCATGGATAGATGCCTATTTGGTAACAGTACAAGAGACCTCTTCTCAACATGGAGTAGGATGCAGGGAGGAGAAGCAGGGTGACAGGCTCCCAAGACAGCTTTCCAATGTCCCTATGCCAGTTCTGTTCAGAGTGGCTTCACTGTTCTATTCAGAAGTAATTCTTACACTGTTTGGGGTCAATTTATTCTACTGTAAGTACAAGCACTTATTTAAAAAAATTTTCTAACATCTTTATTGGAGTATAATTGCTTTACAGTGGTGTGTTAGTTTCTGCTGTATAACAAAGTGAATCAGCTATACATATACATATATCCCCATATCTCCTCCCTCTTGCGTCTCCCTCCCACCCTCCCTATCCCACCCTTCTAGGTGGTCACAAAGCACCTAGCTGATCTCCCTATGCTATGTGGCTGCTTCCCACTAGCTATCTATTTTACATTTGGTAGTGTATATATGTCCATGCCACTCTCTCACTTCGTCCCAGCTTACCCTTCCCCCTCCCCGTGTCCTCAAGTCCATTCTCTATATCTGCGTCTTTATTCCTGTCCTGCCCCTAGGTTCTTCAGAACAGTTTTTTTTTTTTAGATTCCATACATATGTGTTAGCATACGGTATTTGTTTTCTCTTTCTGACTTACTTCACTCTGTATGACACACTCTAGATCCATCCACCTCACTACAAATAACTCAATTTCGTTTCTTTTTATGGCTGAGTAATATTCCATTGTATATATGTGCCACATCTTCTTTATCCATTCATCTGTCGATGGACACTTAGGTTGCTTCCATGTCCTGGCTATTGTAACTAGTGCTGCAATGAACATTGGGGTACATGATTCTTTTAGAATTATGGTTTTCTCAGGGTATATGCCCAGTAATGGGATTGCTGGGTCATATGGTAGTTCTATCTTTAGTTTTCTAAGGAACCTCCATACTGTTCTCCATAGTGGCTGTATCAATTTACATTCCCACCAACAGTGCAAGAGGGTTCCCTTATCTCCACACCCTCTCCAGCATTTACTGTTTCTAGATTTTTTGATAATGGCCATTCTGACTGGTGTGAGGTGATACCTCATTGTAGTTTTGATTTGCATTTCTCTAATGATTAGTGATGTTGAGCATCCTTTCATGTGTTTGTTGGCAATCTGTGTATCTTCTCTGGAGAAGTGTCAATTTAGGTCTTCTGCCCATTTTTGGATTGGGTTGTTTGTTTTTCTGATATTGAGCTGCATGAGCTGCTTGTATATTTTGGAGATTAATCCTTTGTCACTTGCTTCATTTGCAAATATTTTCTCCCATTCTGAGGGTTGTCTTTTCATTTTGTTTATGGTTTCCTTTGCCATGCAAAAGCTTTTAAGTTTTATTAGGTCCTATTTGATTATTCTTGTTTTTATTTCCATTTCTCTAGGAGGTGGGTCCAAAAGGATCTTGCTGTGATTTATGTCATAGAGTGTTATGCCTATGTTTTCCTCTAAGAGTTTTATAGTGTCTGGCCTTACATTTAGGTCTTTAATCCATTTTGAGTTTATTTTTGTATACAGTGTTAGGGAGTGTTCTAATTTCATTCTTTTACATGTAGCTGTCTAATTTTCCCAGTACCGCTTATTGAAGAGGCTGTCTTTTCTCCATTGTATATTCTTGCCTCCTTTATCAAAGATAAGGTGACCACATGTGCGTGGGGTTATCTCTGGGCTTTCTATCCTGTTCCATTGATCTATATTTCTGTTTTTGCACAAGTACTTATTTTAAAGTCCAATATAAATTAATTTTTTTGTGTTATGCATGCTCTCTTCTGTAACTTTAAATAAAAAGAGGCTGTGTTTAAGTATATCCGAGAATAAAGGATGCTTTTGAAACATAAATGCAATAAAAAGAAAATGGTAGACATGTCATTATCTATGGTATTTAAATTCAACCCTGATCTTCTGAAGATATTTTAATAATAATCATAAAAAGTAATATCTGTTAAATACATTAAGCATTTAGAAATATGCTTTTCTGCCTATTACCATTTCAACATTATGAGCTATTTTAATCTAACTTTGCCTTTCTAGAGGTTGTTTACAAAAAAACAATAAATAGGGTAAATAGAAAAGAATAGTGACAAACAACTGGATCATGTACTATAGATTTTAAAGTAAACTGAATAAACGTACAGTCCCGAGAAAACATACTGGAAATTAAAATAAAATATTTAACTAGGACAACCTCACACAGGTGTAATCAGTGGAAGAATAAAACCTTACTCGCATAGTTATAAACCTTCTATTTGTAAAAATCCTGTTACTGCTCTTTTAAAAAAATCATCATATGTGTATGGCTTGTCTTAAGAACTTCCTAGCCTTTAAAAATTCAAAAGGTATTGAAATGTTAAGCTCAGTTGTTAAGGCAATTGCCGGTCTTCTGAACATTTTAACTGGGAAAAAAAAGGCTCTCTCCTAGAAGGGATTGTGTTTGACAGGCTAACTAAATGGCATTTGTGGGGAAATGGCCCCATCTTTTGGGCTTTTAGGCTATCGCCTTCATGTTGTATTTTTATAGTTAGGCAACCTGACCGATCTTTTGTAAACCAGAATGGTTCTCTCCTCCACCATGCCTATTAGCACAGATGTTACTTTATTTATCAAGGGTTTTCCCCTCTCCACTTACACGTGATCAGACCAACTGATGAAACCACCCAGCCAGCACGGAGGCCTCCGGCTGGGCTTCTCATGGAGTTGCTGTCTGGGTAGAACCATCTGCCTGCTTTCCCTTGCTGTTTCTGGCACCAAAGTAGGCGTCTGCATAATGGCTGACCCAGACAGAAGGGCCTCAGCCAACACTGCTTCTCTACGGCAAGGCTAATTGACCTGTGTGAGGATGAAGTGTGCACCCCTGTACCACAATGCTCTGGCCTACTGACCCCCATGATGTCCCATTAGAGACAAACAAAAAATGGCACCCTACAGAAATCCAAGTTGAGGATCACGCATGGTTTAAGAAGTACTTTAAGTTATAATTGGTAAAAGGAAACCAAGTGTTGGAACAGCTTTGATTAACACAAACATTACCAATTCTGAGACTTCTGGAATTAAAAAAAAATGTGAGAAGGAAATAATTCTCTAAATTACTGGTTTATTTATATACCTATCACACTTTAAAAAATTTTGTCCCTTAAACTAATTTATAAAAGCCCCATTTTCACTAGATACCAACAACTCTTGCTATTTTTCATATGTGGTTGGTGAATGCCACTGGGAAATGAGGTGACTTTTCAGGTTCTAGAAACGGCCAGAGGAAAGCCTAATGCATCTGAATCCTTGCGGAGCAGAAAAAGACCCTCAACAGCCTTCATTCATTCCTAAACATTTACTGAGTGCCAGACACAATATCTGGCTCAGGAGATACTGTGATAGAGACAAGTGCCTGGAAAAAGCCTTGTGACTAAATACAAGCAGTTCTCAGACAGTGAAAGCAAAGGAAGCAACTGCAGATAACCTAGGACATGCCTCATCTTTAGATGCTGCTTCCGTAGATGAGGGAAGGGACTCCAGAATCGGTAGCTTCAGTAGGACCACAACTACCTCCTGAAAGTGCTTAAAGCTTGCAGAGGGTGGCAGGGAAGGCTCCATGGGACACGAGGTGCTTGGGCAGAGACTGGAAGGAACTCTAGGAGTTTTAGGGCCACATGAATCATTTTGGTCAGAAGAGACAGTGGAGCAAAGTAGCACAGAGGTGTGAGACAGTGTGCTTGACTGGAGGTACGAAACAGCTGTGCATTCCTGAAAGGCTGGGGATTTGGAGGGAGGCTCTCACTGTAATGCTGGACACGGTGAGCATATCAGGGGCCCTGCAGGCTGTGCCTCAAGATTTATCCCGGGGAAGAAGGAGCCCCTGCAGAATTCCGATGGGGACTCAGACATTCACAGTGAGAAAGCCGATGTTATAAATACTAGGGATGTGTGTGGCCATTAACAAAATGGACTTACTCTACAAGTTCTGATTAGCAGGGTACTGTTATTGAACCGAGAACTGAGAACTCAGTTACTGAACTGGGAACAAAAAATTAATACAGAAAGTGTAATCTTTCTATAACTTCCTTTCCCCAACCCAACCAAAATCAGAAGCTGCACGCTACACCCAGAGTAGAGTCAGTTCTGTTACGATGCTTGTTTTGAAAATGTGAACTTGTTCCAACGAGATCGATGGATTAGGGAACAACGGAGCACAGCGTGAATCCCACGTTTGCTTATGCACAGTTGCATCCACAAGAAACACTGGGTGAATGCAGAGAACTGCGTGAAGCTGGACCCAGACACGCAGGAATACACAGAATGCATACATGCGCACACCTCACACGTCTGCCGGCGACCTGGGTTCACGGTGTGTGTGACAAGCTGCATCCATAACCCAAATCTGTCAGATTCCAGAGAATTCTCCTTCCATTACTTCACTGTAACTCATAAGCTGCGACCTTTCCGATGATGTTCATTTCTCCAACCAAGTAGCAGGTGTTTTTCAAGGTAAAGGGTCGTATTTATTGCGGTATTTCTTTATTTCGTAATCATTTCAACATGTGTCAAACCAACTAGGTTCTTACTTCATGTGTCACTGACGAAGTTTTTCAATATTGTCCCCCAATCCCATCTTCCCCATGAGTCCAGTGGTTTTTAGTGATCTTGTACAGCCTGGTGATTTGGGGGAACGTATAAACTGCCTCCAGCAAAACTGACCGTTGCGAAGATGCCTGTTCATTTGAAGATGAATACACTCATGACAATCAAGTTGATATATTTTCCCACAGAGGTAACTGTTTGCAGAAACGCTTCGGTCTGGAGATCACGGCGGCACGTGGCAGGGCTGACTGAACTCTGACTCCACGTGGGAGGGGCGAGGACGCTGGTGCCCCCAGTGTTCACTCCACCTCTTCCTCAGCAAGAGGGTCCTGCAGCCAGAAGCCTCCCCTAAGGGGAGGCCACCCCAATCCAGAGCCGCAGGAAGACACGGTCGGTCTCTCTCCTTTTCTTGCTTCTAATCTGAGGAAGGGCCTGCTCTGAGCAGGGCTAGACAGAGAGGTACAAGGAACTGGGGCCCTTGAAGATGCTGATGAGTTTCTAAATCATCAGCTTCAAACCTTGACTGTACATTTGAACAAGCTGGGAAGCTTTTAACAATGACCAGGACCCAAGCCCCACCCAAAAGATTCTGATTCAGTACTTCTGTTACCAGTATTTTTTTAAGCTCTCCAGTTGATTCTGATGTGAAGCCAGGAATGAGAAGGTCTTCGGACTTCTTTGAGCTAGTAATTTTCTTTACTATTTGAATCGGTTTGAGTCAGGATTTCCGTTATAGTCAGCTCAAATCATCCTAAATAATGACGCTCTCTTTGGAATGAAATGCAAGGTCCAGGATTGAAACAGTCTTTACATTTGATCAGTCCATCTCATAAATTTAAATCTCAGTTCCTTGCAAAAGAATCAGGCCTGCTCATTTATTTGAGGGGGGAAAAAATCTTGTGCTGACCCAACCTTCAAACCTAATTTGGAGACTTTCATCAAGGGTATCAAAAAGGAGTTTAGTCATAACAGAGCCTACGGATGGGTGAATTTGATTATAGACACTGAGAAAAAACTCAACGTTCATTCATCCTGGGCAGTAAATAGCTATTAATAGTCTAGCTGGATGAGATTAAAATTTGATTGTTGTCTAGGGATGAATTTAAGATTTCTGTAAATGTTAGCATTATTACCTAGTGGTTCCTTGTTGGTTTCATTCTTTTTTTTCTTCAATTTCATTTTCCAAAGTATTGTTCTTGATGTTTCACAGAATATGTATCTTTATACCATGATGGATGATGAGTAAGAGATGCATGTGGAGTATACAAATATGCTCCAGACCCAGAAGACTACCTAGAGTGTAGACTGAGCACACCCTGATGCTAAGCAATGTGGCAGCATTTCTCACAGTTTATTCTAGACTGATTGGGGTGTTATTCTGCATGTTGGGACCCCCACCAACTTCTGGACTGTACGGTGGGGGGTACGTGTGTATGTGGGCAGGTTAATGATATCACTTTGCCAGTTCTTTCCACTTCCCTGTTAGTGGAATCCTTGAGATATCTGAGGGGACACATGAAAGGACTCAGGTAGGTGTTGCAAACTTTCATGACCTTGTTTACAATTCTGCCTGGGGGTCTCGCATCAGGAGGAGGACCCCCAAAGCATCTGGCCTTCAAGGCCAGCTGGGCTTGACTGCAGGAGCTCCACAGGACTCGGGGAAACAGAGACTCCACTCTTGGAGGGTGCACACAAGGTCTCGCGCCCACTGGGATCCAGGGCAAAAGCAGTTACTTCACAGGAACCTGGGCCAGACCTACGTGAGGGTCTCGGAGGGTCTCCTGGGGAGGCGGGGGGCAGCTGTGGCTCAACCTGGGGGCTTAAAAATTGGTGGCAGATATATCGGGGAGTATTCATCTTCGTGGACTCTTGCTGGAGCCTGACATCTTGCTTGGGTCATTAGTTCCAAGACCTGGCTCCACCCAACAGCCTGTAGGCTCCAGTGCTGGGACACCTCAAGCCAAACAACAGGGCGGGAACACAGCCCTACCCATCAGCAGACAGGCTGCCTGCCTAAGTCCTCCTGAACCCACGGCCCCCTCTAAACACACCCCTTGACACGGCCCCGCCCCCAAGAGGGCCAGGAACCAGTTCCACCCACCAGTGGGCAGGCACTGGCCCCTCCTGCCAGGAAGCCTGCACAAGCCTCTAGACCAGCCTCACCCACCTGGGGGCAGACACCAGAAACAAGAAAACTGTGACCCTGCAGCCTGCAGACAGAGGCCACGAATGCAGGCCAGACACTACCCTGGGACCAGCTGGTCCCTGGTCCTTGGGTGATGAAAGGGCAGCGTACTGCTGGGAAACATAGGACATCCCCGACAGAGGGCCACTTCTGCAAGGTCAAGAAACATAACTAGCCTACTATATACATAAAAATACAAATAGAAACTTAAACAAAATGAAATGGCAAAGGAATATGCTCCAGACGAAGGAACAAGGTGAAAGAAGCGTTAAAGCAGAACAGTAAGAACATCAAAGGTGAAAAAACAATTGGGAAATATGACCAAGAAAGGCAGGAATCAGAGTCTAGTCAGGGGTCTACGAATAAATGATGGGGGTGGGGGAGGAGTGGCCCCTTTCATAAGTACTTTTCCAGCTGAAACACTTTTCTTTGCCCTTTTCTGTCATTTTCCAAGGTAGCCCATAACTTTTTAGAATTTAATATAAAGCTAATTTGTTCTTGGCTTAATACAATCATCATGCTTTGAGTTACTGTTGTTGAAGTTTCTATCAACTGACCTGAGTAGCTTTGGAACATGCCATTTTGACTAGAAATGATGAGGCTACGGACAGAACTGTACTAAGTTGGTAACGATTCTGAGGGAAAGGAGGAATGGCTTTGCCATCATCTTAGATAAAAAGGAAGCTTGGGGGCTTCCCTGGTGGTGCAGTGGTTGAGAGTCTGCCTGCCGATGCAGGGGACGCGGGTTCCTGCCCTGGTCCGGGAAGATCCCACATGCCGCGGAGCGGCTGGGCCCGTGAGCCATGGCCGCTGGGCCTGCGCGTCCGGAGCCTGTGCTCCACAACGGGAGAGGCCACAACAGTGAGAGGCTCACATACCGCCAAAAAAAAAAAAAAAAAAAAAAAAGGAAGCTTGGGAATTGGACTGTAATATTACCTTCTGGTGATCCACATAGTCAAGGCTTTGTAAATCCTTCGGCCACACTGTAATGTCAGGGTTGGGAGCCGTCCTGGTGGTTGTTTTTTTCACATATTTTAAAAGGTTGCTCCTGACCAACTGTCCCTCACAAGCAAACACCTCAGACGAAGGTCAAGCGTATATGAGCAAAGTTTACTAATCTAATCAAATAAAGTTACGACAGTTAATCAGGTGCATTTGTAATGACAGACATGCTTATTAAGAGGCTTAATAAAGCACGCATGGTGAACTCTCTGTGTAAATGATTATGTTTATTATTATTCTTATGGTCAAATGAATTTATTTTTGTTTTTCTTTTCTCATCTTATTATTAGTTATTTGTGTCACTGCTAGCAGGTTTTCCTGGTACCATCCGTGCTTTTTTAATCATCACTGCCACAGTATAGAAATATTCTGAATCTTTCCAACAATGGCAACTCCCTCTTGGGGCCTTTACTAACATCAAACATGCTTTTAATTTAATTAGGAAAGAAGTCACCTCCGTTGGGCACAGGACTTGGGGAATGGACACTACCTTTGAGCAGAGAAAGAAACAGCCCCCAACTCAGGCTTGCTGCTTGGTGAGCCTCGCCCAGGCTGGGTTCAGTGCCCACCTGCCCTGAGCGGGGCTCTCATGAGCAGTGCCCAGGCTGCACTGGTGATGCCTGTCACTCTGCTCCCTTCTCCCCTGCGGGAGGCGTGAGCTTCCCGGAACTCACACCGGTCCATGAATGCCTGACACACGGGCATCTCAGAGCAAAACACTGGGGGGAAGATAGCAGGGCTGAGGGAAGGGAAAAGGCGCCCAAGCCTCTGACTGACCCTCTGGGTACAGCAGCTCTGGCACGAGGAGTAACCAGAAAGGCGTGACTTGGCCTTAAGGTTTCAAGGCAAGGGGCAGGCGCCTTACAAAGATTCCGCCCCCGCCCCCCCGAACTTGCTCAGTAGGCCTAGAGTTCCTATGACAGGAGCAAAGCCCTTCTTTGTGGAAGTAAAGCCCAGTGGATTAAAAATACAGCGTCCTGGAAAAGTAAACACAGGTGTTTCAAAGGATAAATGATGAGATGTTAGGGGTAGAAGACTTAAAAGCAGGACGGCGCTGGGTAGGAGGTGCTGGGGATGCCATCGAGGCAGAAGAGGAGGACCACCCAACAGTCTCCTCAGTTTGGCCTCTGGCCTTGGCTGACTGCCGTCTGCACGGGACAATGGGAAGCCCTCACTTCCTTCCCTGCCATGCACACGTGCACTTCGGGGCACAAATTACTGTCCCTAAGGTAACGTGGCATTAAAAGGTGAAATAAATGTCAAGTTTCAAGAAAGGCCATTGGAAGGAAGCAAATGCTATCAATGACACATTTAATTTGGGATAATTCAAACCCACAGGAATTTCTGGCCAGGGATTGTAAATATTTCTAATTGCTTCACTTGAGCTCTCCTCAAACCATTGTTTCTGCCTCTGGGGCAGTGATCAGCATGGTCTAGTCTGGCATCTTGGCGTTTTATGGACATCATGGGGCTGAAGACAAAGGACGGAGGTAGAGGGCCCAGCATGAGGGGATAAGTGTCTCATTCATCCCCAAAGGGCAACATCTTCACTGCCCTAAAATGGGCATGAAGCCAAGGTTCAGCACTCCACTCCCTGTGGTTCTGTTTTCAGAGTCTCCTCAGATTTTTTGGTTAAAAATAAATTTATTGATGCATAAAGATGTTAAAAGTTGGTTATAAAACCTGTTTAACGGAAGTTAAATTAATATTGTCATCCTATAAGCTGTCGACAACAGAGCGTTCTTTATGATGTTCCCTCTGATGTTCACATTTCTTTACAATGATATTACATGGACTGGGTAAGCCAAAAAGACAGAGAGAGAAGGATGGGACACTCCTACAAAGATATGGTCCATCTTCCCTGACCCCAAGCTGACACACTGGCAGAAAGACTTGTTTGTTATGTGAGCACGATTCATATGGCACCAAATGACAACTAAATATCATGGATCAACTATCTGAGTTCATTTTGGCCTTAAATTAAAATTCCTATCATGAGACTTAAAAAAGAAGCCAGGGGCCTCCCTGGTGGTGCAGTGGTTGAGAGTCCGCCTGCCGATGCAGGGGATACGGGTTCGTGCCCCGGTCTCGGAGGATCCCATATGCCGCGGAGCGGCTGGGCCCGTGAGCCATGGCCGCTGGGCCTGCGCATCCGGAGCCTGTGCTGCGCAACGGGAGAGGCCACAACAGTGAGAGGCCCGCATACCGCAAAAAGAAAAAAAAAAAAAAAAAAAAGAAGCCAGAAAAACTGATATTTAAATTCATTTTATATCTATTCATTTCAATAAACTATCTTAAATGGGAATGTATTTTCAATAGGACTGTATTTTAATCCAGTTTTCATTAGTATTACTGATTAAATGAAAGATTACAATTATATATTATTTGGAAAAAGTCCTGTAATTAGATACACTCTAGATGCCAGTTTTTAGTTCCATGCAGAAGCCCATAAAAAATCCATTATAATCAATACTTTCCACATAATATACCTTCTTAGGAAGTATACATCACTGACTGAAGAGAAAAATCATATAGCCAGGAAAATTCTGACCTACTGGGAAGGCCACTGCTCAATTTCCCTCTTCCAACTACCAGTCCAACTCAAGCTGCCTGAAAATCTACAACTAAAACATCACTGATACAACAGAACTGGCTCTTTTCAAACGTAAATGCTTTAGGGAAGGATTAGATGAACCGTTCTGGCAATTAATACTTCAGGGATAATTGGTCCATCAAAGTGTCTGGTCACCCGCTTCCACCACCTTTCCACACCGCCGTGGACTTCTCTAAGCCTTTCCCCTGGCTGACTGGGTTTAGAGTGGGCACGGGATTTAATTCTGCCCAACCGATGAGATGGGAGGGAAAGCCTGCCAGGGAACTTCCAAACAGGCTTCTCTAGAAGACTCCGTGTGCGTGTGAGGGGGTAGGGGTGACAGGACACCTGCCGGATTCTGTGGCAGCCTTCTTGAGAAAAATGGCGGGACCGGGAGCGTGTTGAGGACAAAGCCAACACACTGAGGTGGCCGAATGGAAAGTTGGTGACCCCAGTGCTGAATCATCCAACTCCACACCTGCCTCTCTCGGGACTCTTGTTATTCTAGATAATAAGCAACAAACTTCCTCTTTTGGGATAGTAATTTCTCTTACTCTTAGCAAAAGCAACTTGATATAAGCCCAAATATCTGACACTCTGTCAGAGGACGTGAGGGAGGAGAGAACAGCTACGGCAGGCACTGCTGACCGCCTGTTCAATATCCGCCCCCCACCGCCTCTCCTAGGAAGTCTCGGGGTCTTCATGAGGGAAAACGATGGTTGCAGTTGGTGGAAGAGGAAATATGTCTGTGGTTCAAGTCTAATCTCTCACACGAAGCTTGTCTGGACCAATAAAGCCCATGGTCATCTATCTTTTGAATCCGTATTAGTTACTGTCTTTACTGTTGGATAGCATTAAACCATCTTATGCCTCTCCTGCTGATGAGTTATATTTTTATTTAGTGTAATTATTACTTAACTTTTGATGTGTTCTCCCCTCCCCAGTTTCACTGTAAGCACCTGCATTGGGACTGCTCTCATATGTCTTATATGGATATGTCTTGAATTCCAATTTCTAGAACATGACCTGAGATGATGTAATCAGGTAATGCAGATCAGGTAATGTTCAGGTTGTCTATACTCCCGGAAGTATGAGTCTGCTTTCAAATCTGTTTTCACTCATCTGACACTTTCTGTCGTTTTGTTGTGATAAAGGAGAGATCAATGAATACTATAAAAATAAATCCTATTAGCATGACAAAGGCATATGTTCAAACTACTGTAGGACAAAGATGAGTGCGTGCGGGGGTTACAAAGACACAGGGTGGCACCCCCAGTGGTGCTGCGAGCCCACAGGTGGTGGGTAGCTCATTACAAACCCTGCCTTATGCGGGGACTTTCAGCTCAGATAATTTTGATTTCCTATGGTTTAGAGAGGATTCTGAACCATTTATAAGTTTAGATCTTTGGGGATTGGTATGTAATTATCACAAAGCATAGCATAATGTCTTGCAGTTCATCAGGAATTCAGAAAAGATCGTTTAGTTGGCTAATGTGCTTAAAGATTAGAACTTATTCACCTACACAAATCAATTTTAGAGTCTTTCTCATATTCCCTATCTTTAACCTTAGCAAAGATATTCTTGGAAAACGACTTGGCAACAATCATAGAACATGACTAATGATGCTAAAACAAGTTAAAATTTATTTAGCAGTCAGATGAATGACCAGCTAAAATAGATTTCTAGAAAACTAAGTACTGGACGTCATTTATATTACCATGTGAAATAAAGCATGCAAACTTAAGTATCAAAACTGCCAATTTCCTCAAGACTAAAAATTCAGAGCTTGATTAAAACCTGGATGGAATTAGGTGAGCCCTAAAGACTCTTCTGGGAAACAAAGCAGAGGGAAAATCGTTTTCACGAGTAAATACCAATCCTCAAAACAATACCACTACTGATAAAGAAGTAAGGTCAATTCTTAAAACTTCCTACTAGTTTTCTTGCATTTCAGAAAACAATGTCCTTTATAAACACATCTCACAAAGCTTAATTTGTTACCACTCTATAGTCTTAGCTGAGCTTTGTGTTCTTCTATTATACAACCAGATCTGGGGCATTACCAGGAGTAAATGTGATACACCTTCATTTAAAAAAGGTAGCCTGTGGATTACAGAATGTCTTTCTATGATCCATAAAAGGCAACAGTGAGAGGAAATAAGTTCTATGACCTAATACGTGATTCTTGTCCAAAATACGTCATACCTATATTGATGTTGAAAAAAATTGTTTCTCAATGATAAGATTAGACACATTATAAGCAGATTTCACCACTTTTAGGTTGATAGCGACTTACTAGGTTACCTTTGTTTTAATGTCTGTTTTCAACTGCTATTTCAGCCTTTTGTTAACTGACATCAACCACTTCTTAACCCTGGGATACTTTAAAAGATCAGCTGAGTCTTGACATCTGAAAGGCAGCATACAGTTTAAGGCACTAGGGACCCAAAGCAACAGATGTCCTTGCTTCAGTTTCTGGCCACCTGCTGTGTGAGAAACTGGTGATGCTGTTAATGAAAAGTTACCTTGAACTTTTCTAAGGACATGGAAAACCCCTGTATCACACTAAATGGGGCTGGAAATGAAAGCAAAGTGGGTGCGAGGATGGTCGGTGCCTCATCACAGGCTCTGGTGCCACCGGGACCACTCTGGTGGTCCCATGGGAGAATGAATCTCAGCTCTGGGCCTGAACATTTCCAACTGTGCCTTAACGCTGTGCAAAGCAACAATCTCAGGTGAAATCAATAAAGGCTTGTTTCTCACTCAGGCTCCACATCTGTCATGGGCTGACACGTGGGTTCTGCTCACCGTGCCAGAGGGAAGGAGAGGGCCGTGGAAAACCCTGCAGTGGCAACACATGTCTGCCACTGCCGTTCCCAACTCACGGGACACAACAGGCCACACAGCTCCAACGGGTCCCAGGGGACGGGGGGTGCAATCCCATCCAGTGCCCAGAGTGGCACAGAACTGGAATGATTTGGCAAAGAGCACTGACCACGATACATTATTTCCTAAAATAACAACCTGTAACTCGGAAAACCGTGCACTTTCTCTTGAAAAGCTCTGTCTACTTACTTCCCACAACTTAGGAAATATACTAAAATTTGAATAAGAGTTGGGCATTCTGTTTCTGGGTTCACAGCAGGTCTACGTAGAGACTCAGACTTACTCTGTTTCTGTTTTTGCTCAACTTCTCAGTTTTAAGTTACAGTAGCACCATGAAGAAAAGTAATTAGTTGGCGCAGTAGACTAACCCATATGGCACCAGAAGAGGCCAGATCGCAAACCAGACCTGTCTCCGTGCGCTTCCTCACTCGTTATTCCTTATTCTGGTTCTTCAGAGACATGCTCTCTGTACAGGCAGACAGCTCCTCTACTAATTTATTACGACAATACATCCTATTTTTTTTGAGATTTTTAGTTATTCTTATTAATCTGAGTTACATATGTAACACTGAAAAGAGTCCAATGGTTCTACGAGGCTTGTTATGAAAAGCAGTTCACACAGCCCCACCCTCTGCTTCCTGCTCTAGCAACCACTTTCAACTCTTTTACGTGTGCTTTTTTTCTCACCTTTATAGCTCTAGCTTCTATTGCCACCTCTTGATTTTTCAGAGTATTATTCGCTGATTTTCCAGGAAAGAAGATGAAGATGCAGCTCTGCTGACCACCACCTACCCCTTCCCCCCCCCCCCCCAAGCAAACGCAGTTCCCCACCCACCTTTCTCAATGGATTTTTATCATGATTAACAGTCAATAGACTTACATCATAATGTTTATGTAAATTCCAGGCCTGGCTCAGTGACAGGGTTTATCAATACCTTTCTGTCTTTTCCTATACACCCTTGGTTTTTCTTTGGAGTTACCTTGTCCTGTTTTTTTTTTTTTTTTCATTTTTATTGGCGTATAGTTGTCCTGTGTTTTTTGTGGGGTTTTTTTTGTTTTTTTTTTTTTGCGGTACACGGGCCTCTCACTGCTGTGGCCTCTCCCGTTGTGGAGCGCAGGCTCAGCGGCCATGGCTCATGGGCCCAGCCGCTCCGTGGCATGTGGGATCTTCCCAGACCGGGGCACGAACCCGTGTCCCCTGCATCGGCAGGCGGGCTCTCAACCACTGCACCACCAGGGAAGCCCCTGTCCTGTGTTTTAATGGCTTCACTTTAAAAAAGTTATCACTAATTCAAACCTAAACTCACCTGTAGCTGTGTAAATTTCTCGATTTGTCCAAATATACCAGTCATTCTTCCAATTTCATCTTTTTAGAGAAAACTGTCTGGAACCTTTTGAGTTGCTCCAGTCCGGGCTGGCTGCTGCTCTTTGGATCTGCTAAACAGCCATGCTTTGTATACTCCGGGATTCCCTGCATTACCCTTCTGAGGAATCCTTTTGTCTCGCTCTGGACGCTCTATTTCCTGTTCTCATGTATTCTTTACCCTTGGTACCTGTCCTCATTTTTGTAGAGCACATCCTCCAGTGGATTCTGAGAATGGGCGCATGTGAATACATTTTTTGAATCTTGAATGTCTGAAGGTGGCCCTCACACAATTAGCTTAGCTAGGGACTGAATCTAGGCTGGAAGTAATTTCCCCTCAGAATTTTGAAGGAATTTCTCCTCCATTGTCTTACTTCTGGTGTTGCCATGTGAAATTTGTAGCTATTGTAATTCCTCACCCTTTGTTGCAAATCTTTCTTTTTCCTCAACTCTACATGTTTGTAGGATATCTCTGTTCCCAGAGTTCTGAGCTTTCTCGGTGATGTACCTGGGTGTAGGTTTTATTTGTGACTTCTGCCTAGAGAAAACCCTTCCAATCTCCTGCCTGAAGGGACATAATTACTGGTGTTCTGGGAAGCAAGTGAGGTGAGGCCTGGGGATCTCAATTCAGTATTTAAATATATTCAACACCCTTTTCCAGGAGGGTGGTCTCATACTCGAATATTCCTGATCTCTCTCAGTCCAGAGACATTCTGTTTCACACTTCCCAGAGAATTAAACCTCCAGTCTTCTCCCAGAGTGAGGATGGGAATCTATCTGCTTCTTGAAGAAACTTCTAACCAGTCCTCATGTCTTCAGCTCCACCTTCACCCCGTTTCCAGTTCCTGAGCTTCTAGAGGGTTTTACCATCTCACTCAGGTTGCTTCTTGGTTTTTCCCTACTGCTGGCTTAGCATTCACAGCTTTCTTAGGCCGCTAAATTAGCTTCCACTTAACGTCTGCTTTCCAAGTAACAAAAAGCTAGCTGCTATGGTCTCTCCTGTTTCCTTATTCCTTGAGGGTTTATATGAAACGACCTTAACTATTCCTGGAGCGGAGTTTAGGAGGCAGCCGAGCTAACTGCTTGCATTAAAGCTGCCATTTGCAAATGGAAGTTCCACTCTGCTCTTGTACAAATTAGAGAAGCACGGTTCCTACACGTGGAAAGCGCCCCGAGAGAGTATGTGGTGAACTCTTCCCTTCAGAGGGCAAAGTATGTTGTTTAACTTGCAGATGAGGTGGCGCAAGCACCAGGAAGCTGAGTGTCATACAGTCACGCAGATAGATACCATGCTGTTATCTGGCCTATGTACCTTAAATAATTATCCCTCAAAGGTTGTACAGCCCACCCCTCCATCTTAGCACTGCTTCAGCAACAGCTAGTTCTTGGCTGTAAGACCTTGCATTTACAGCCTCTTCCAGTGGGCAGATGAATTCTTCATATTAGAATACTGGGTTGAACTAGCTATAAGGTGTGACTAAATGTTCTATCTCTTGTGAAGGTGACAAACATTTTTTCAGAAACAATGAGATTTTTTAAGTATTGTAGTTGATATGCGTTAGCTGTGTCCGTTTGAGTAATGTATACAAAGGATCTTAGACAGCAGCTATCAATACACCATAATTTAAAGGTAATCTGTATAACTTTTAAAAACAAGTGGTAAAATAGCTGTTTTTCCTTTTCAAGAAATACTTAAAACTGAAAAAACAGCTTGGTTTAAGTGTCTTATTCTATGGTTTGGTATAATGCTATTTGTTAGCATTTTAGAAGACAATACAGGCTTTGACAAAGGCATTTGTAGAGGAAAAAAAGGATGAAGATTTGGGATTCAACTTACTTTAATTGATGCTACTTCCCCTCAGCCCCACCCCAGTGTAATATAGATCAGAGCGTTAAAATATTACTAAATTATAATAATAAAAATATTTCTGATGAAATAGTTCATTTTAGTCCATAAAAATTTTAAGAACTTTATAAAACTAGGCACGAAGAGAGGCTTTCACAAATGCAGCATTCTAGAGGAAAATGTAGGATAAAAAGAAAACCGTCCTTAAAATACTTACAGATTCTTTTCTGCCCATAGTTTTGCTGTGTGAGCGTGAACGGGAGATGTTGCTGAAAAAGGAATCCTTTTTAGTAGCAGATGAAGGTGGGGAGCCAGTGAACTCTCTTCCTCCAGGCAAACTCTCAATGCTTGGAGATGAGCGGATGTTTTTAGAGCTTTGTCCTGTAAGAAACATTAAGTAGCAATAATGAGACACCAGACTCTTTCACTGCTACTGAATTTACTGCTTTTAATAAATGATCAATTAGAATACTTCTTTATTCACACTGTCAACATAATGGCACTGTGGAGTGTTAAGATGCATGTATTTTTATGTATCAGAATAGCTGCCGATTTTTTAAAACAATGAAGTAGTGCTATAGTTTTCTGTGCATTATTTAAACTACAATGGTCCAAGTGTGGTATGCATATCGAAAAATGAAAAATCCAATTTTCAGAAATCACAGGTGAAAGGCCTGGATTTTCCCTCACTAATGGAATCATCCTTAATAACAGAAGCCAGAAACAATTATATGGCACATTATATTATTAATATATACAAAAAACCCTAAGTCCTTCACCAGCTTTTCAAAAGCACCCTTTTCCTTTTCATTAATTGCAGAACAGATACACTGCTACCCCCAGGCCATAGCAGAAGCATCTGGAAATGGGACAAGGTGCTGGCTCAAGGGCTACATCCAAGACTGGTTCCCACATCAGAGTGGGTGCATCTGTGACACCCTGCAGTGCCTTTTTCACTGAGAGGTTCTGGGGCCACGAAGCTCCCTTAGACAGGAGCAAGGGCTCTAGGAAGGCCTGCTGGGAGGGCAGCATGGCGCAGAAGATAGGTGAACACAATTGGCTGCGGCCAGACCCACGCAGGTCTCACGTATACGATGGGGACATTTCCGGAAGGTTGTTATGAGGATTTAAGGACCTAGCGCAGCACCTGGTGTGCATTCAATTATTCATTCATTCACCCATAGTAACTGAGGGCCTCGTAAGTACCAGGCACTTAGCGGGGCAGGGAGACAGTGGAAACTGAGCCATCTAAACTCCCATCCCTCAAGGCATTCAGTCTCTAGTGAGGGGAGACAGACACATACATTCATAAAATATCTATGATTTTAGATGGTAGTAAACACCGTGGGGAAAAAGAAAGCAGGAAAGGGGATTGTCAGTGTCGGAGGAAGGTGTGCAGTTTGAAATAGGATGGTCAGGGAAGGCATCACTGAGAACTGAGGTGCAGGACATTTGGGCAAAAACTTGAAGAAGGTAAAATACCAGCTTTGCGGACAATATGAAGGGACAGCAAGTGCCAAGGCCCCAAGCAGGACCTTGGTGGTTCTGAAGAACAGCAGAGTGGCCAGTGTGGCTAGAGCTAAGAATGGGGGGAGGGGATGAGGCCTGGGGGGACCACATCAGGTGAGGAATTGTAGACAATTTTGATGACTTTTCCTCTGAGAAGCGAAGCCAGTAGAAGCTGCTAGAGGATTGGAGCAGGAGAGTGACGTGATTTGACTTAATTTTAAAAGGGTCCCTCTGACTGCTGCACTGGGAACAGTTTAGGGGTGGGAGAGAGCAAAAAAAGAGGGGAAACAATTTTTGCCATTGCAAAGATCCAAGTCAGCAGAATGATCACAGCTTGGTGGTGAGAAGAGGTCAGATTCTATACAAAACTGATGAGACTTACTGACGAATCCATGAGAGGAATGAGAGGGGTCAAGTTTAACTCCAAGTGCTAGATAGTGGTGCGAGGTGAGCATCTCTGTGAATACGCTAAAAACCACTGATGATACACTTAAAGAAAAGTAAATTTGATGGCATATGAATTATACGTCAATAAAGCTGTTATTTTTATAAAGTCAGTTTTCACATGTGACTGTCAGTCAGCGACCAGCAGTAAAGGGCCGACCCATTTCCACCTGACGACACAGGGCTCTTCTACTAGGAACTCGGCCTCAAGGCTTCCTGCTGAGCCTCCAGAGACCTCCGTGAGGTCTGCATCGCAGTCCGATGACACCCCCCTTCTTAGTTCCATCCCCTCCTCTTTTCCTTTCACAGATGTTAGTCCCCTGTAAGCCTTCTGTACTTGTAACTCCGTCTCAGGGTCTGCTTCCTGGAGACTCCAACCTGCAGTGGGTGATGTCAGAGCTGAGCCCTGAGGAGGACAGAGGCAGCCTTGAGGTTGGGAAAGGAGGGGCAGCAGGGTCCCAGGCCATAGAAGCATCTGACGCTGACTTCAGGGTCTAGACTGTCTAAGTCCCCCGCACCTTCCCTTCTTCCCTCCTCTGCCTCTGTCTGTCTCCCACCCACCTGCAGGCTCTAGGTCATAACTTCCCTGGGCTATGCTGCATGGCGACAAGCTCACTGGTAGAGAGGGTCCTAGAACACTGGAGCTGAAAAAGACCTCAGGAACCACCTATTTATATTTTCTCTTTTTCAAATGATGTCACTAATTCGTAAATACATTTTTACTGTAAACAGACTAAATGTGAAAACTGCCTTTATAAAAAAAATAACAGACTTATTGAGATATAATTCACATACCATAAAACTCACCTTTTAAAAGTGTATAATTCAGCGGTTTTTAGTGTATTCACAGAGATTCTCAACTATTACCATCTAATTTTAGAACATTTTTATCACCCAAAAAAACAAACCTGTGCCCATCAGCAGCTCCTCCCAACACCCCCTGGCTACCACTAATCTACTTTCTGTCTCTATGGCTCTGCCTTTTCTAGAAATGTCATATAAATCGAATTATGCAATATGTGGTCTTTTGTGCATGGCTTCTCTCAGTTGGCACAATGTTTTCAAGGTGCATTCGCGCTGTAGTCTCTGTCAGTACTTCACTCCTTTTTACTGCCAAATACTATTCTATTGTATGGATAGACCACATTTTGCTTATCCACTCATCAGTTGATGGACATTTATAGCTTGTATCCATTTCTTGGCTATTATTATTACGTTTGTACCACAAACAGTCATGTATAAAATTTTGTGTGGACCTATGTTTTCATTTCTCTTGGGTCAGTACCTAGGAGTGAAACTGCTGGGTCAATATGGTAAGTCTGTGTTTAACATTTTGAGAAACTGCCAAACTGGTTTTGAAAATAGCTACACCATTTTAATATTTCCATCAGCATCCTATGAGGGTTCCAGTTTCTCCACATCCTTGTCAACACATATTTTTGGCTGTTTTTTATTTTAGCCACCCTAGTGGGTATGAAGTGGTATCTCACTGTGATTTTTATTTGCAATTTACCAATGCAAATGACTAACGATGTTGCATTCATGTGCTTATTAGACAGTTGTATATCTTCTGTGGAGAAACACCTATTCAAATCTTTTGCCCATTTTTAACACTGGGTTATTTGTCTTTTTATGGTTAAGCTGTAAGGATTCTTCATATATTCCATTTCAGGTATATGATTTGCAAAGAATTCTCCCATTCTGTGCACTGCCTTTTCACTTTCTTAATGGTATCCTTTGAAACCAAAAAGTTTTTAATTCTGATGAATTTACTATTTTTTCTTTTGTTGCTTGTGCTGTTGGTATCATGTCTAAGAAGATATTGCCTAATTACAAAGATTTACTCCTATATTTTCTTTTAAGAGTGTTATAGTTTTAGCTCTTGCATTTAAGTCTGGTCCATTTTGAGTTAATTTTTGTATATAATGTGAGGAAGTAGTTCCACTTCATTCTTTTTCATGCAGAGATCCAGTTTTCCCAGTACTATTTCTAGAAAAGACTATTATTTCCCCACTGAATGGTCTTGGTACCCTTGTTGAAAATCGACTTACCACGAATGTAAGGGTTTATTTCTATGCTCTCAACTCTATTCCATTTATACATGCCTATCTTTATGACAGTACCACACTGTCTTGATTACTGTAGCTACATAGTAAGCTTTGAAATCAAGGAGTATGAGTTCTCCAGTTTTGTTCTTTTTCAAGACTTTTTTTTTTCCCTTTAGGGGGATTTTGCATTTCCAGATGAAATTTATGATCACCTGGTCAGTTTCTCCCAAAAAGACACCTGAGATTTTGATGGTGATGCGATGAATACATAGATTAATTTGGGTAGTACTGCTCTGTTAACAATATAAGACAGAAACAAAATACACTTATACTGTATTTTATAGTTACCTACGTAGTTACCTTTATCAGTGCTCTTTTTCTTTGTGTGGATCTGAATTCATTTATAGTATCCCTTCATTTCAGCCCGCAGGACTCCATTTATTATGTCTTACAGGGCAGATTTGTTAGCATTGGATTCTGTTTTTGTTTATGTGATTGTCTTAATTTCTCCTTTCTTTTTGAAGGATAATTTTACTAGATATAGAATTATTGAATATATCATCCTACTGCCTTCTGGACTCCATGATTTTTTATGACAAGTCAGCTGCTAATCTTATTGAGGTTCCCTAGTATATCGTGAATTGTTTTTCTCTTTCTGCTTTCAAGTTTCTTTCTTTGTTGTTGGCTTTTATCAGTTTGTCCATGCTGTGTCTAGGTGTGGATCTCTCTGAGTTTACCCTGTTTGGAGTTAACGGAGCTTCTTGGATACACAGACTAATGTCTTTCATAAAGTTGTGGAATACTTCTGCCAGCACTTCTTCAGATATTCCTTCTGCACCTTTCTCTCTCTTCTCTCCTGGAATTCCCATCATCTGTATGTTGGTATATTTGATGGTATTCTGCAAGTCTTTGAGACTCTGTTCATTTTCTTTCATTCTTTTGCCTTTCTGCTTTTCAAACCAGATCATCTCAATTGACATATCTTTAAGTTATGATTCTTTCTTCTGTAAGCTCAAATCTACTGTTGATCCTCTACAGTGAAATTTTCATTTGAGTTATTGTATTTCAACTCCAGAATATCTATTTGGTTCTTAAAAAAAAAAATCCTATCGCTGTATTGATATTCTCTATTTGGTGAGAAACTGGTCTCATACATTCCTGTAGATCTTCAGACAGTTTGAACTTTTTCAAGATATTTGTAATAGCTGACTTAACAGCTTACTGATCTAGTAAGTAAGTGTCTCTGCTTCCTCAGGAGCAGTGTGTATTGATTGCTCTATTCCCTATAATATGGGCCATACTTTCCTGTTTCTTTGTATGTCTCAGACTTTTAATTGAAAACTGGCCATTTTAATAAAATAATGTTGCAGCTCCGCAAATTAGATCCCATCCCAACCCCCAGATTTGTTTTTCTTGCTGTTTTGTTTTTTAGTGACTTCCCTAAACTAATTCTGTAAAGTCTGTATTCTTTGCTGTTGTGTGCCCCTGAAGTCTCTGCTCGGTTAGCTTAGTGGTCAGTTAAGAGACAGAAGTTTCCCTTCCTTAAATGCCTTGAACCAGTCAGTCTCTGAGCCTCTGCAGGGGGCTCTGTACGTGTGTCTACGGGCATGCCTTCAGTGCTCAGCAGGCAGTTTACAATTCTGCTCTAGCTTTCATTCTTGTCTATGCAGAGCCTCAAGTTCATCCAGAGTTGACAGATTAAACCCTTTTTAAATCTTCCCTGGGCATGTGTATAATCTTGCATGTGTGTGGCCTTCTCGATTCCCAGGAATATACTGGAGGTTTTCAAAACCCCCGATGGACATCTCATTCCTTAGATTTTCCTTTTTAAGTTTTTTGCTAGCCTCTGATTTTCCTGTTAAGTTTTCAGTTAGCCTCTTGTTTGCTCCATTTCTGCCTTGGGCAGCTGCGATGTTAAGTAACTGCCATTGATTATTTTCAATGGATGCTCTGTGGATAGGGTTTCTCCCTTAGCAAGTTCTGATTAAAGTCCAATAAAGACAAGCCCTAAGAAAGAGGTTTTTTGAGGGTGCTGCTGCACAGGTCAACTAGAGACATTTACTGGGGATGGGACTTTTAGGGTGCTCCAAATTCATTCTTTTTCCTCCAGTGGTTGCGAGGCTGCTATTTATCAAAGGCTATGGCAGAGCTGGGGAGAGAGGGTGGAAACAGGGAAAGTTAAAATGTTACAAAGCATGCTGTTGTTGACTTTAAAAAATATATATGGACAACGTGAGAGCTGCGAGTTAAGTTTTATTTTGGGCAAAATGAGGATTGCAGCCCCGGGAGACAGTGTTTTCAGATAGCTCTGAGAAGCTGCTCTGGGGAGGTGAGCGGGGGAGGGGGGCAGGGGGCGCAGGTTATACAGGAGTTGTAACAAAGGGCAGGTAGTCTGAACATCAAAAGATTATTGTTAAGTAAAGAAAACCAGGTATCTCAAGTTAAGGCATTTAGCGCTTTTCTATACATGGGAAGATGCAAGAGTCTGGGCTCACTGAAATCATTCCTTTGATTTGCACCTCAGCTCTCTGCGGCCAGCGGCCAGCATCCGGACACATCCTGAGTTTCCTCAGGGCTCACCGCAGGGAGTGGCTGCAGTCTGATGGCTGCTAGATGGCAGGGATTCTTTTCAGCCCTGAGTTTCCTGGGCTCACATTGGAGGGCTGCGATCCTTGATGACTGTGACATCCTCTGTTTATTGATAGAGCAGGAAATATTTCATTTCTCACGGTTGTTACTGAGATTCAGCCATTTTTTTTCTTGAATAGATGCTCCTCAAATTGACTCAATCCTTTGATTAATTTTCAGAGTTCTGAACAAGTTGATTTTGGCATTCTTGCCATTCTTCTTGTTACTTTTATGGAGAACAGGATTTTTCAGAGGTCCTTATTCTGTTATTCCAAAAGTATATCCCTCTGCAACATGTTTTTTGGACTTGGTCATGAAAATTTTTCTTTCATTTATACAAAAATCTGCCTTATCTTTTTTAAGGAATGTGAAGAAAGAAATTTTGTAGCGCTCTTGAACAATTGGGATTTTTTCTAATTTTTTGCCTTTGCAAACAAAATGACAACACTCTGGAGAGGTACATCTTTAGGTACAGTTGGCTATTTATGTAAGATAAATTTATATACATGGAACTGCTATGTTTAATGGTATGTACATTTTAAATTTAGATGATTCCAAATTGCTTCCTCCTAGGATTTTAACAGACATATATGTGTGTAATATATATTTATATATAAGTGTAAATGTAACATGATGTATGATATCTTTATCTACTTACTTATTTGGTTAATCTGATGGAAGGAAGACTTCATTATGTTAGCTTGAAGTTTCTTGATAACTAGCGAGGCTGAATATCTTTTTAAACAATATCTCTTAACATAATAATATGGGCCATCTGAAGGTCCTCTGTGAATTGTCTCTGTTAATTTCATTTAAAAAAACTGATTTAGGGGAGTTCCTCCTAAATTCTAGAACATAGCCCTTTGTATATATGTCTGTGTAAGTCTACATTTACCTTTATGGCTTCTGTTTTTAGGGTCCTACTTAGGAA
Organism: Mesoplodon bidens; assembly: GCF_964165515.1. Lineage (NCBI taxonomy): Eukaryota > Metazoa > Chordata > Mammalia > Artiodactyla > Ziphiidae > Mesoplodon > Mesoplodon bidens. Next base: position 116,932,379 of record NC_138161.1, read on the forward strand.
GGCATTTCTTACCCAAGATGATAAAGTGAAAAACAACTTAAGTGTTGATTATAAACCTAGGTTTTTCTTTTTCCTTTTATGAACATTTTCTCCTTGCTCCTTGGAACTCTACTCCTTAAGAAGCTTTTATTGTCTTGCGGTGGCGAAGATAAAGCTAAAACAAAAGGAATGTTTGCTCAGCTCTGAGTTTCAAATTACTTTTAAAAGTCCACAGAAAAAAAGAAATCTAAGAAGCCAAAGCATTTTGATTGACGAGAACATGGTTTTCTTCACAAAATGAAATGAAAAAACTCCCATTTTTTTCTAAGTTTATACAACTGAATTTATCTGTCCCTTCAAAATTTGGATCATTCACCCATAACTCTGGTGCTGGTGACTTTTGAAAGGTACTACTATAGCGGCTCTTTGGATTTTTTCTATGTTAATTCCTCTATTAAAGTTTCCTACTTTTTCTTGGGTCAATTTTGATCATTCATATCTTTCCCCCAAAAGCCATATCATATGGCAGGTGGAATAATGCCTATGCCCTTAATCTCCAGAGCCTATGAATATGCTACTTTATGTGGCAAAAGAGACTTTGCAGGTGTGACTTAAAGAAACTTAAGATGGGAAGAGTATCCTGGGTGATCATGGTGGGTTAGTGTGAACACGAGTCCTTACAGTGAAACAGGAAAGTAGAAGAAGGAGTCAGAGCTGTGACTAAAGAAAAAGAAGGCAAGGCTTCCCTGGTGGCGCAGTGGTTGAGAGTCTGCCTGCCGATGCAGGGGACACGGGTTCGTGCCCCGGTCCAGGAAGATCCCACATGGCGCAGAGCGGCTGGGCCCATGAGCCACGGCTGCTGAGCCTGCGCGTCTGGAGCCTGTGCTCCGCAACGGGAGAAGCCACAACAGTGAGAGGCCTGCGTACCACAAAAAAAAAAAAAAAGAAAGAAAAGAAAAAGAAGGCAGCTGAAGCAGGAGAGGGAGCTGACCTGGTGGTGTTGCCTTTGAACTTGGAGGCAGGGACTTGAGTCAGTGTGGATCCTCTAGAGCTGGCAATGGCCCTCAGATGAAGGCCAGTGAAGACATGGGGACCTCGATTCTACAGTCACAAGGAAGTGAATTCTGCCAACAGCACAGATGAGTCTCCCCTAGAGCCTCTTAATACCTTGGTTTTAGCTTGCTGAGACCTGAATCAGACTTTTGATTCACAGAACTGTTACAATAGTGGGAAATGCTTGTTATTATTTCTTAAGTATTTCAGAAGTATTTCTCTACTTATGATCTCTAGACTCTGAACATTTGACATTATAGTTCAGATTCTGAGTTAATCTAAAATTCCGGGTAGAATCATTTAAATTTTATTATACTGCTGGAAAAAGTTAGAATTCTGTGGACTATAACAACTTTTGCCCCCATCTTTCTTCCAAAATGGAAAAAAAAAAAAAAACCAGCATATATTTCAAGCGCTCCAAGGTCCTGTGTGGCTAGCGGACACCACACTGGACAGGACAGGTATAAACCACTTAACAGTCTAAATTTCCAAATGTTTTTCACAACACGCAGGCTGTTACGCAAAGTAACCATCATAACAAAATAAGCTAATGACATATCTAGGAGAGATCTTTCGAATACCTGCTTTAATAAATTAGCTCATCAGTTATTTACTGGGTGAGATTTAGTATCCAGTTATCCAATCCAGAAAGAACTTAAAAGTGACTTGTTCTCCCTAAGTTTCTTTTGTTGCTATTATTCTCCTGGGCAAACTACCTTTTCAGAGATAACACTAAGCCAGCTCTTATCAGAATTTACCTCTGAATGATCAAATTCCAAATTGCTGGTAGTATTAATAAAGTACTACTTGGCCTGTATCTCATATAAAAACCCTGTACAAAATACATTTCCCCTCAATTATAGAAATTACCTAACATTTTTGTGCCCTTTGGGACCGTAGACATTTAGACCTTAAGAAGACAGAGTCACCAGCACGTGAGACAGAAGAAAGGCCCGTCAGACTTCCCGCCCTTTCCAGGCCCAGCACATGGATCAGGACGACACGGGGTAAATGGATGAGACATTCCATCCCCCGGGCCTCACCCGGACAGCTCCCGAGCTGAGGCGTCAGGACTCTCAACACGCCTGTAGCCCATAAACTGCACGGTAGCCCTGATACTCTTGTAAATCTTTGGAAGTTTTTAACTGACAGGAATAGCATTAACCATTTCTTGTGTTTCAGCAAAACCGGATGCTCATTCCTAGAGGAGCCTGTGGAGCCCTGCTGAGATCTCTGCTCCAGGACCGAGGCACTTGTTCTCCCAGACGTGGGGAGCGTGGGCTGCCGCTGGCTCTCAGGGCTTCCTCTCTGGAAACAGCCCCAGCCGAGGAGAGCTGCTTTGCCCAAGATCATGCCCCTTCCCCGGGGAACAGCTCCAATCCAGTGACTGGTTTGGGTGGACAGAGGACAAAGGCTGGCCCCCTTGTCTCAAAACAGACAACTGAGGGCAGCACTGTTTCTTTGACTCTCCACGTATTGACTCTGAGGGCACTCCCACAAAAGCTTCCTACCCGAATTCTCCAAAGTCCTGACCCAAGACAAGTATTTACGATTATATGGTAAGGCACGCTTGAATATACTAAATACAGACCTACTCTCAAGCCACCTCGGGCATGCCCAGTCTTCCTTTCATAACCAAACATCTGGGAACAAGCCCTATGCAGACTGATCTGAGGAAATGTCTCTGGAAACTCTGCCCAGCACTGAGGATGGGGGGACGACCACAACAGGAGCTCGTGAGAAGCTCCTAAAACAGCAGCACAAGGGAAACACAGACCTGTACCTGCACTAATTAACCTACAACCCCAGGTGGTAAAAGCGAACACAGAAGTATGAACAGCAGGACTCTGGAAGCACAAAAGAGGGACCATCCAGTCCTGTCTCAGGCCATCAGAGTTGTGAGCAACATCTTGAAATCTGAGGAGTGGGCAGTGGTGGGGGTCATGGCTCAGGGAAGGTCATTTGGGGACAGAAAACATGGTATTTACGAGGCAGCTAGACTCCTGGGAACATGGAGCTCAGACAAAGCCTGATTAATCCTTCAGCGCTTCCTGCTATCCATATGGAATTGAAAATGACACCAATACCAGGGTAAACAAAATAGGATTAAGTTCAACAAAGTGCTTCTGTTTCATTTGATGATTATGTCAATGGTTTTCTTGGGGGTGGGCTGGGGTGGGGAGGAGGGAATCAAATTCTTTCTAAAAAGTTGCCGGTACCCCAAATGTGAGCTGCTTTCTCTCTTGGTCATCCAGCTCTGGGGGAGGGAGGCAAGAGGGAAGGTGGGGCTCTAAAAATAGGGCCAGCTAGACCGAGAAGAGCAGCTTGTTCTCATGTGAAGGGGTTTGGCCTTTCTCTTGTAAGTAGCGATGGGAGTTATTACAGATGTTAAGCAGGAAAGTAGCCTGAGTTTTACAGGAGCTTGGCTGAACGAGGCATGCCCTGCACTGGCCCATGCAAGAGATTATAAGGCTTCAACTAAAGCTGGGGTGATAGATTTGAGAGACACTTGCAAAGCACAATTCCTGGGCTTCCCTGGTGGCGCAGTGGTTGAGAGTCCGCCTGCCGATGCAGGGGACACGGGTTTGTGCCCTGGTGCGGGAAGATCCCACATGCCGCGGAGCGGCTGTGCCCGTGAGCCATGGCCGCTGGGCCTGCGCGTCCGGAGCCTGTGCTCCGCAACGGGAGAGGCCACAACAGTGAGAGGCCCGAGTACCGCAAAAAAAAAAACAAACCAAAACAAACAAACAAACAAAAAGCACAATTCCTCAAAGCAATACCTGCTGAGTCAGCACCTGGGCTGCAGTCTGAGCTCAGCTGGTATCTAGTTGTGCGTCCTTGAACGAGTCACTGACCCTCCACAGGCCCAGTTCTCATCCACAAGGGAGGCATCCACTTCACGCGCGCTGTGTGTCCTAGGTGGGTTGCGTGTGTAAAGGGCTCAGCGTGGCTCTCGGCGTCTGCTACGCACTGCGCAGACCCAGACCATTACCAGCACGCTGGGCACTTCCAAATCCAGAGCAGGCGGGTTCACAGGCAGTCCTGTGGTCACAGACCTGCCAGTGCTCTCCTGCTGGACTGTCCTTCCACTGGCTACACTGCCCGGTGACCGCCCGCAGACCTGGGCTAATTGGCTCTGAGCCCAGGACCACCACGTACGCCACGCCCGGGAGCGCCTGCGGGTGCGGATGCACGCCCTGGTGCGAGCTGCGTCCGCGCAGGACGGGGACGTACCTTTTTCTAACATGCACAAAGGGACTCCTTGGACTAGATATGGCCGTGTCTGGGTATATTAAATCTTTCCTTCACTCTCTGTCCTTCGCTGAAAGATTCAATAAAACTTCTGGGTCCCGTGTGCTACGTGTCAATGGAGGTTATCTGTCAAGCGCCTGAGTTGACTGAATGAGCTTCACAGGCCTCAGTGGGGACCCTGACCACAGAGTGGCTGGGAGAGAGGAAAGGAGGAAGGGGAAGAATATTTATTAAGTTCCTACTATGCCTCATGCACAGTATTTTCAGGACTTTTCCTCTCATTAAACTCAGTGGGAAGCAAGAAAAGGGGTTGGGCTGTATTCCTAAATAGTCGGGCAGAACCCCCATAAACCTGAGACCAGCTGGGGGATTTGGACACAGGACAGCCAAAGGCAAAGCGTTCAGGTGGCTAGGAAGTCTGGGGGTCGCTGGTGGGAGGCCTGGCTCAGAGAAGCGGGAAGGGCAAAGCCTTTGGGAAGCCCGGTGCTGTGGCCACAGGAAGGGGGTCGCCTTGACGTCATTCAGCGACCCGGAGCAGACAGGACGCAGCTGGGCCCTGCCTGGTGACACTCTGGTACCTCACAGACCTGAGTGACAGACAGCAAGAGGGCTCAGGTCTACTCGTTAGAAACATACATCTTGGTGCCACAAGAGGGGAAAGGAAGCAGGCTGTACCTGCAGCCCCTGAAACAGACCTGGTTCTAGCCTGGCCAGAGAGGTCAAGCTTTATCGTGTCCAGGGCTGGCGTGCAAACACGGGGTTTCAGATTGTCAGAAGTCATTGTTAAGCAAAGACAAGACAGAGGTGTCAAGTAGGTTCATCTTTTCGATTCTGGAAACCAAAGAGGCACCTGAGGAAAACACATAATGACGCCACCACCAGGACCCCCCTCCCCCCCAGTAGGTCGTGCCCTTGAGCGCTTACTATGGGACAGGTAACTGCCCTTGAAGCAGCTGCTCTTCCTCTGTCTTTACAGGCGAGTGGTGAAGTGGCCTCACTGGGTCATCCAGCAAGGCAGTGACGGAAGCAGGACCCTAACCCAGGCCCGACTCCAGAGCCCGGGCTGGGCAAAGATGCACCACCATCCTGCTCCCCTACAAAGGGCTGCAGTAAATGTGACTTCGAATTAAAGAAAAGTGGAATGAGGTCTTTGGATATCAAAGGGCAAATTCTGACTTGGTCTCAATCCAAAAACAACTCATTTATTCAATGTTTTTTTCGAGTAAGTGTTCCAAAAAGAGGCATTTTCTAGCTAACTGATGCGTCCCCAAATTAGTTTTCCATGTTCTGTACTTCTCTGCAATTGTTCAGAACGTAATGGAACTACCTGTTCTGCTGCAGGACTATCATGTCTCAACATCACCCAGAGGGACGGTACCGGGTCATCTACCAGGATAACCTTTTGGTTCTGTAGCCTCCTCCCTCACCCTTGTGGGCAGCAGCAGCTCTCTGTCCTCTTGTCACCATGTCCTGCTGGAGTTGATTTGACCTCCCTCTTCTTTGTTCTACCCATTTGCTGCTTGTCACCTGCACTGGGACTTTTCTGTTAGTGTTTTCATCTTGAAGGTCCAGAGTGAAGTCACCTCCAGGCACGAGCTATTAACACATTAATGCGATTCGCATGTTGTTTCTCAGTTTAAAATCTTTTTTTTTTTTCTTCCTACAAGGCATTATAAGAAACTTAACAGTGGATACTCTTAGTGAAATGGGCTGGCAGAAAGAAGTGGGAGGAGAAAAGGGGGTTGTTTTATATTATATGTACTTCAGTTTTACCTTAAGAATGTCAACAGTGGTTATCTGGGCAGGGAGATTTTTTATCTTTCTCAAACTTTTTTATTTAAAAAAGCAACCTGATACATGCACCCCTATGTTCATAACAGCACAATGTACAATAGCCAAGACATGGAAACCACCTAAATGTCCATCAACAGATAACTGGATAAAGAAGATGTGGTGCATATATATAATGGAATATTACTCAGCCATAAAAAAGAACGAAACAGTGCCATTTGCAGCAACATGGATGGACACAGAGAGATTACTATACTAAGCAAAGTAAGTCAGAAAGAGAAAGACAACTACCATATGATATCACTTATATGTAGAATCTAAAATACGACACGAAGTTATCTAAGAAACAGAAACAGACTCACAGACATAGAGAACAGACTTGTGGTTGCCAAGGTGTGGGGAGGGGAGGGGAGGGGTGGATTGGGAGTGTGGGATTAGCAGATGCAAAACATTATACATGTAATAGATAAACACAAGGTCCTACTGTAGAGCACAGGGAACTAAATATATTCAATATCCTGTAATAAACCATAATGGAAAAGAAAAAAAAACAACAACCTGATAAATGTTATATAATGATATCTATGATATCTATACATTCATGTTAGTAACATAAATACATATACACGAATACAAATTTTAACATCGCCTATGGCAATAGCTTAAGAAATCTAAATTTCTTTCCTAAGGGGCCATTATATGATAATACTTATATACTTCTGTTGTTGGAAATTCTAAATTCTCTTTGGAAGTAATGTCTGTGTATATGCGTGTGTCTATCTCCCCATATTTTAAAGTTTTTTAGTTTATGAATTAATAATTCCTAAGTATCTCTCGAAAAAAGTTCCTGGGGGTAGATGTGCCATTTCCAAAAATAATTTTGAAGAAACCCTTTGAGTTGCCAAAAGTGAACTGTCCTGTGGCACATTCTTTTATGATTGCAACCTACACTGAGAAATATAAAATGGAACTTTCCAACAATTTTCCAAATATTATTTATTGACTAAACTGTGAGATCTCACTTTATATTCAGAATTTTCTTCAAAAAATTAAAACCTGTATAATTATTGTGTGTTAAAAGGCAAAGATACAGATATGAAACCTCATGGGAAGAAAAGACTATCTACAATCAAAGAATCATTGAAAATATTGACATTTACTTAATTTCTTGAAATTTGCTCCACTGCTTTGAAAAAAGACACTTGCGAAGTCTAAATGTTAGTTTTATTTCCCTGAAATGAAAAGTATACCTACTCTTGTGGGTTTAACACGTCTGATGAGATTCTCCAATTTCCAAAATTACTGACCCTATCAAGCAGAGATTGTTAGAAAGTTTTTTGTTGCCACCAGACTATTTTGGTTTACTTCTACTTCCCCTTGCTTTCTGACATTCTGCAGGAAGTGTGTTGAGGGAAACACTCTGTGACTTCTCCAAATCCGGGTAGGTATCATCCTATTGTCTCATCACAGATTGGAAGCTCTTTATCTGGCCTCATGTCTCATTAAGCCACTGGACTCTTCACTGGCAGACTGATACAGTCTCTGTTGGAGCAGGGCAGGCAGGGTAATTTAGAACAGGGTATCAGAAAAGGAGCTGGTTCCTGACCATGTGGGCTTGCTGGGTCATCTAAAGCACCGGGGATGCCCTAGCAGCCTGGTGAAGCTGCAGGAAAGCCCAAGGGACTGATGAAAACAGATCTTGGCACACAGTAGGCCCTCAATGAACACTTGTTGAATAAGTGAATGAGATGATTCTACTTCTACAACACAAGTTATTTGAACAAAATGATACAACCTCCTTCTTTAAGGGTCTATTTAAAAAGCGACACTGTTCACGTGGCTCTGGTCTGCAGGAAAACATGGACTGAGCGATAGCATAAAAGCAGAAGTCAGAACAGAGAAGCCAGCCTTCAGCTTTCTCTTTCCACAGGTATAAAATGATCGGGCTTCAATACCCAGAGGAATACTCTGCGGTGAACTCACTTTGGGATAACAAAACTCTGGTTAAAAAGTCGTCTGGGGGGAATTCCCTGGCAGTCCAGTGGTTAGGACTCCGTGCTTTCAGTGCCAAGGGCCCGAGTTGACCCCTGGTCGAGGAACTAAGATCCCGTAAGCCACGTGGCGAGGCCAAAAATGAAGTTGCCTGGGGGGCTCAGATTTTAATTTTAGGAAACAAATTTAAGTCCTCCGAATCCTCACCGTATCAGAAGATCACATCAATATTCATCTAAGTGCAATAACTGACAAAGCTAAAGAGAAGTCATCTGGAGGTGACCTCCCTCTTCTACTGGCCACGTTACTGCACCCCTTTATTATACAGATCACTCCACAGACACCAAGGAGAGTAAATAGCAGCTTTTCACAGAATCCCTGAGCTTGAAAAGCCCTAAAAGTCAGCTGGTTCACTTAACCAGAACACAGCCAGAAACTGTACCTGTGAAACACAGAACTACATATAGAAGTAAGATCACACCCCTCTGTGCCACAGTATGTTTTTTAAGATGTTATGTCAACATACCACTGATCTCCTAATCACAATATATTGTTTTCTGTTAATTTATTAAAAAGCACAGATACTATGGAGACATATCATTATTAGAACAGTATTTTAATACTAGTAGCATGACTGTACTGTGTGGATATTTTAAATTAAGGAAGACATGATAGGAATTTCAATTAACACGGCTATCTTTTTTGTCTGAATTTGAATGGAGGATTCTTAAAGTTAGTCTAGTCTTCCATTTAATACAGAATTCCTGTCTGTAGCATATTTTTTATCTAAAAGATTACATAATAAAAGATGAATGCAGCAACTTTAAATATTTATATGTTTCTAAATTCCACAGGAGCTGCTGAATATGGATTACTATTATTCTGTATTTCTTCTTCTTTTTTTTTTTTTTTTGTGGTACGTGGGCCTCTCACTGTTATGGCCTCTCCCGTTGTGGAGCACAGGCTCCGGGCGTGCAGGCTCAGCGGCCATGGCTCACGGGCCCAGCCCCTCTGCAGCATGTGGGATCTTCCCGGACCGGGGCACGAACCCGTGTCCCCTGCATCGGCAGGCGGACTCTCAACCACTGCGCCACCAGGGAAGCCCTGTATTTCTTAAATAAACTTTTTCTAGATTTTGAACACACGGTTATGATATTTAACTATTATCTTTTTATTTTAAATCACTGCCAATGACTCTACCTAGAGATTTGTCACACTGAACTTTAATTCTGTTAATATGATTCATAGTACGAAGCCTGTACTTAAAAACGTATTTCAGAATCAAGTGGTAATTCTTTTAGCTAAAATATAATAAGTACCTCTGGCTAATACATACAATAATATGTATACACACAGAATCTAAAATGTCTTAACCTCAGAACTAATTTGTCAAATCCTGTCACAGAGCACCTATGCACACCTGAAAGAACACCTCAGCGTGAGCTGCCAAATAAAACGTGGTGGTAAAATAATCATAAAATCTAGAGTGACCATATTTCGGCAAGGAAAGAAGCTGGTGCAAACTTGATAAAAAACCCACATGTTAATGGGATTTGGCATCAGCACGATATGACATGAGAGGGGACTTTTGTTCTTAACAACAGTGCCACTCAGTGGCTGAACAATGGAGTGAACTGATAAACAGCATGAATGGAAGGTGGGCAAAAAGGAAAATGGAGTTTGGGAAGAGGCAATGATAGTACTGCAGGCAAAGAGATACTGCATTGCCATGGTAACTATACCTGGGAGGTCAGTTAGGGTCTGGGCAGGAACAGAAACCTGAGCATCGCTTCCTGTAACTACATCGCCTGGATTTCATAAGAAAAAATAATTAGATATCATAAAGAGGAAAAAAAATCAACTTTTCTTTCATATTTAATGCTGGAATACTTTTACTTATCAACCTAATTACTAAAAGTACAGTGAAATGGAAAATATAACACAATCTTAGAAAAAATAATATAAAATATTTTTTAAAGGAACTGATTTTTAAAAAGTGTTTCCTAAAAAGCTTTTGTGCCTGTTTTTCTTAAGGAAAAAAACAAGTTTCTATTAGTCTAACGTATAGGAAACTTCAGCCATCAAAAGACTTGGCTGAGCAGATTTCATTATGCTACAAATAACAGCATGATTTTATATTTTCTTATTTTTTTAAAAAATTCTTTATCCAAAAGTAAGTTATATGCCTTTATTAAGAAGTCAACATTCTTCTGAAATTGATTTCCTCCTACAACAGACAAAATTTATTTTTAACTTAACTTGAAACCAATTTCTTCAGTGATAAGATAAAGACCTAAACAAGTTCTAATTTCATATTAAGTATTGAAAAGATTTCATAAGTTACCACATGCACTTATAAATGTCAACATGTAAAAATAAATCTGTGAACTGCATACCCTTTAAACTTGATATACTTATTATAGGTGAGATTTCATTTACAAATTGGACCTGCAGTAAATGCTTAAAATAAAGAAGGGTTCAAATTCAAAAAACAGAGGGAAAGGGGGGGGGAAGGGAGTACATTTAAAAAATGCAGGAAAGAAAGGAAAAGGAAGTACTGTCAATATGAAGCACAGTTACTGTCGACAGAATCATCCCCTGGATAGATCAGCATCTGAAGCCCCATGCTATTTTGAGATTAACGAGCTGAAAAACAAGCCTTCTTAAAAGGCACCATATTTTCTATGTATGATAACGTATGATTAACAGATTTGCTTTCCCTGTAGCTTTTACACAATAGTAAAAAAAAAAATCAATTTTTGAATTATATAACAACCCTCAGTGCCTTGACCACTTGCTACCATTATGATTTACAGCACAGCCAGCTCATCTGGAAATTATTGGGTTGTAATTAGACCATTCCTATCAATTAACGGTACATGCATTTATATTCTCCTACAGCTGAAATAAAATCTATAAACAGGTACATATGCCAAACAAGTGATAAACAACTTTTAGTGGAACTTCTCAGGTCCTGAATTTTCATAATACAGTTAACTCTTTATTCACTGGTGAATGGTGTGCCTCATTTTCTGTACATCTGAAAATTTTCAATTCTATGCTTGCTACCCATTTCACTCTGCTGCTTCTGGATCACATATTAATGTATATTTAGAGACTGAGACTAATTTTAATTTTGGATGTCACCCGGAAAATGATGGAGGATCACCTGTGTTCCCTCCTTCCTTCAGGACCCCCGCCCCTACAGAGACGCCAACAGCAGAAGGCATTTCAAGTGACACATACATGAATGTTGGCTTTTCCGTAGAACTCTTCCCCTATACAAGCACAGGTAATCGAGAGTTAACTAACCTATGAAAGCCATAAGGATTTCCAGCTGCGTAAACAACCACTTTTCAAAACAACTTTCAAATTTTCCAGCCGAGTACACTAAAAAGGCACTAAGTAGGTGACTCTGTTCTGAGATAGAAGTCCTATTCCAACACATGCCTTCTGAAAGGGTAAACACTGTGCTCACTCATTGCTGGGCCAGGTGACACACCTGCAGATTTGTCAGTGTCACAGCACAGCAGGACGCTCGTGGGAAACACCAGCATAAACAACCAATGTTGGTATCTTTTACCAAAGGAACCACAGATTTTTGGAGCTGGGAGGCTCCCCAGGGATCAGCCCAAACCTCTTACTTCCGGGTGAGGAAAAGGGTCTGAAAGCTTCAGGATTCTGCCTGTGGTTCACTGGAGAGTGAATGAAGGAAGGGGATCAACCTACCCTCGCTTCTACGGGTATAAACCTTTCTCCTTCCTTTTACTCCATTTTATTCAAAACTTCACGCAGGGAGGGGCATTAGCAGGACGATATACCTTTAATATGAAGGTAGACAAGCTTTTTGTAGGTTGACATGACAAGAACAAACCAGAAATAAAAAGGAGAGTTGCCAAACAAGACCACTTTCGTTCAGCGCAGGGATCAGTTAAAAAATGCCCCAGGGATGCTCACGTTCCAAATACTTTGCTTAAGTGCTCTGTTGTTTCCTTGTAACTGGAGACTTAGTTTCATCCATTGTTCCATCCTCATGCGCTTCCTTTCTCACTTACTGTGATATTAATACTTGACATTTCCTTAGAGATACAACTTTATATTTCTATAGTCATTTGGCTTGGTTCCTTAGAAAATTTAACGGCATTAAAAGAGATTCTCTCATTTGCTGCCATCAGTTAGAATTACTACTGACTACAGCTCGTTATCAAAGCAATATTGAAATCATATTTGTTTAGAACAGTAAAACAGTACAATTAAGAAATATATAAAATAACATTCATTTCCATCCTGGAAGTGGGCATGTCTCCTGGCATTAAAATACATTTACAATATGTTAATGATCTGAAGTCTCCTATTCTTAAATCATGTGTGATAGCTCTACATTAAAAAGAGAAGAATGTAATTTTAAAAGAGATATTCGTGTGTAAGGTAAATGGAATATTCTAATAGAAATTTAAATACTAAATATATAAAGTCTAATACTTCATATAGGCAATGATAGATAATATGATGAAACCAACAGAAGAACACACACTCATTATTGAATAACTCATTACTTTCTATCATTGGAGAAGAGTCCATTTAACTTAAGTTCTGACCAGTTTAAATGCCAATAATTTAATTTCTAAAATAATTTTGGATGCAATCTTCTTAAACAGAGTATATGGAACATGGTTTAAGGTCTTCTTACTGATTCAATATTACTATTGTTATTGTCAACACCTGTTACTGAACTTGGCTATGATCCAGGGACACCTTTAAGACACAGATGAGGGAAGGGTCAGGAGGGTATTTGCTCTGACACTAACTGGCCATAGACACTATGCTTTGTGAGGCCTTAGGACTGATTTTTGTAGATTTTCTGCCATCGTGTTACTATTTCTTGCTTCCATAGTATAGACAGCAGGGTCCCATCACTAAAAATAAATGTGGCTGTTTGTAATCGGCTATGAGTAGGGGTACTTAATTCATATGTCTTTGGAAATAAGTAGAAAATAAGACAAAAAGGTTATGAGTAAGAACCTGAAGGGCTCCCTTATGAACGAAACACCGGAGGCAGGTGAAGTGCTGGAAAGGCCCTGAAATGAAAAGGAGCGTACCTGAGTCCCAGCAGCAGGAGAGCCGCTGACGGCACTCCCAGCAGCAGTGCATACTCGTCAACTGAGAGATCCGGCTCTCCCGTTCTCTGGTTCTCTCAGTGCAGGGACTCAGACACTAACTCCGCTGCCTGAGATATTCTGTTTGGCCTCTTCCCCACTTTGGGCTCTAGTTTGTATTCCTTGGAGGTAAAGCAGCTGGAAGAGGGACTGTAAGCCTGGTGACCCGCTTCCTCCAAACCAAGTGCACGGACAAATGCCGTGACTAGCAGAGCCCAGGGTACCAGACCTTCCCATTTCAGATGCTCTTCTAGCCAGGAGCATCACTATGCAAAGCGAGCAGAGATCTCGGTCAACTGACCTCAAGTTCCGTGCTGTGATAGTTCACGTCGTACTCTGTGGGCATCACCAGGACGCAAATGCAAGTATACTAAGGTACAGATGTTAAAACAAGTACTTTAACAAATTACCTCGTAAAACGTTCTTAAGAACAATATAGTATCTGATATTGCCATTTAAAAAGGAACTACTATAACAGATTTTAAAAAATTAAGTCTTGCACTAATTTCTCTTTCTAGGATGGTGATTCCTCATAGGCAGGTGAGGAAATCCCAGGCTACCCTGGCAGCGTTTCCTCTAGATTAACTGGTATTTTCCCTTACCTTTGTTCAGCTGCACTGGCATGCTTTCCGATTTCATCAGCCTCTGCTGCTGCTGCAGAGGATGCTTGGGGGCCTCTGCTAGGGTCCTGGTGGGAACCACAGCCGGGGAGGAGGTACCGCCACTGCCTCCCGGCACCGGGCCATCCGCACCGCCCGGGGCCGTTGCCGGAGAAATCAACTTTCTTCCAAAATTCATCAGGCTAGTAGAGACCTTATTTATATTCAGGGGAGCACCTTTGGCACTAGTCCTGTAAAAAAACAAATTAGGTGGAGAGACATTGTTTAAATTAGAGGACAACTCTATTTCACATGCTCTGTTGATATAAAAACATACCTTACCTGCTTTGAAAAAGGTCTAGATCAGCTACACGAAGTGAGGTGTGATAATTTCAAAGCGACCACAGAATAATAAACAATAAGATTCTTAAAGATGTGGCTTATGGAAAATAGTCTTTTTACTTTTCATTCATTCATTCCTTCAACAAACAGGGCCCATTATAGCCAACACTGCAACTGTCCAAAACAGACATAATTTCCCTTCTGGAGATTCTAGAAAATACATTCATCACATAATCACATAAACAGATGTATGACTAAAACCTGTGATGAGGACTCTGAAGGAGAGGTACAGGGCTGGGCAAGTCTGGGGTAACCCACAGAAGGGGGCACCTGGGAAGCCAAGCTGAGAATAGATTTCCCACAAACTTTGGCCTGTGGGAACAAGGCCATATTTAATCTGACTTTGAAAAATAAATGTGTCTGAGAGCCACGAAGTCAGTTCACAGAAGTACACCAAGGGCTCTGGTCCACGAGAATTGAGTCCGCCCTCACCCCACATTACCGCCCCTGCGTTCCGTATCCTCCTTCCCCACGTCCCTGCTTTACTTTTCTTGATGGCGCTTTGCATCATCTGACATACTACATATTTTACTTATTTGGCTATGATCTGTCCACCTCCCCCAACCCCCACTGGAATAAAACTTTCATGGAGACAGGACTTCCGTCTCTCTGCCATGTTGCCAGTTGCCTAGAACATAACAGGTGTTCTAGAAATATGTGTTAAAAGGCAGCTGCGTCTACCTGTAGTCTAAGCCTTTTCACCTATTACCATGGAGGAGGCGTCCCTTGCTCCTGGCCACGGCCTGCCTCCCCACGTGCGGGGAAATCCCATCTGCTCTGACCTTTGGAGACTGTTGCTCTTGGATCTTGCTCTCCTGCATCACCATTTCCCCCTTTCTACCGTACCTTTCCCATTAGCACACAACCGTGGTGTGTGTGCATGTGCGTGCGCACAAGCATGTCTCCCAACTTCTCCTTTGAACCCTCATTCCTTCCTGGTTACCATCCTACTTCTTTCCCTCCTCACAACACGTCTTTTCAGAAGTGTCTTAATGTGCTACTTGTGCTTCTCCAGTCCTGGCCCACTAGGGTCTGGCTGTGGCCTCCTTGCCATCGCTCTGAAACCACCCCTGGAGGTCACCAATGACTCCACAGAGCAAAGGTCCATCCTTACTTCATGCCACGTCTCAGCAGCAGTCAACTCCCCTGCACTCCCCGCTCCCTCTCAGACAGGTCCTCTCTCGGAAACCAGGGTTTGCCAGCACCTGTGCTCTGTCTGGCAGATAGAGGACACCAAGTCAGCATTTGCTAAAATGAATGATTACTTCCCAAATGATTCATCATCTTGAAGCATCTCAGGGCTATTACGTGAAAGACCTGTTATGATTATAAATTATTTTAGTTGTAGGAGGTTGACCATGTCAATATCAAAATTTGCATTTTTACTGCCCAATCGTTAATAGAAGCTTGTTTTCTCGCATTTAGCTTCTTTTTCATAAAAGTAGGAAACTGCAAATCAAGTTTGAGGGATCCACTTGTTATGACATTTCCTCCTCTCAGATCTATCTGGCAGCACTTACATGGTAATTCTCCTACTTTTTATATGACAGCTGTATCCTTGCCATTACTAGATAGGGCACTAAAACAGAACTGATCCAGAGTTCTGTAATAAAAAGCAAAGAACACTATGCTTCTTCCTTCCATAAAGTCTTTAACGGTCCTAGCTAATATTATGGGCTAGGTATGGGAAACTTATATTGCCTCAGAGATTGGACAAATCAAATTTAAAACCTGGAATTTGCTTTATAAAAGAAAAGAGCTATTCATTTATAACACACGAAATGTGAAAAAAAAATCCTTTTTCAAATGGTTCGTTTTACATCATTTCATCTTTAAAGCACAAAGCTATTTAATGTCCTTCGAAAAAGTATTGAAAATAGGGGCTTCCCTGGTGGCGCAGTGGTTGAGAATCTGCCTGCTAATGCAGGGGACGCGGCTTCGAGCCCTGGTCTGGGAGGATCCCACATGCCGCAGAGCAACTGGGCCCGTGAGCCACAACTACTGAGCCTGCGCGACTGGAGCCTGTGCTCCGCAACAAGAGAGGCCGCGATAGTCAGAGTCCTGCACCCCGCGATGAAGAGTGGCCCCCGCTTGCCACAACTAAAGAAAGCCCTCACACAGAAACGAAGACCCAGCACAGCAAAAATAAAATAAAATAAAATTAAAAAAATATTGAAAATAATGTTTCCTAATGGAGATGAGGATACATAGTGATGATGTACCACTTACTTCCAATTTTTATACGCTTCCTAAGGAAGTAGAGACCTCTCAATGTATAGACACTACAGCTTGGCAACAGAGAAGGCGCTCAATACATGTTTATTGAGAAAAATAATGAATGACATGTAAAGAACTCATAAATTCTGGATTCAGAAGGCGTTCACCTCTGGCACTGCAGTGCACTCAGCAGCCTGCGTGCATCCCCCTTTCTCGCGAGTCATAGTGGAAAGAAGAGTTATTAGGATACTGAAGTTCCACTGCATTTTACTTTTGCTTGTATTCAAGTCAAGATTCATAATTCACGGATATGAAGAAGTTATGTTGTTACCCTTTTTTTATAAACAAAAATGTACTAGTCAAATTCCCATATTGCCAGTTCTAAAATTCATATGTTGATAAAAGTACTAAGAAACTGCTACAGCATTATCAAGAGACTATGGTTAAGGCATCTTCATTACTACTAAAAACCATGAAAAACATACAGATCAAGCTCATGCTGAACCATTTTTCATCTGAATAGCTCTTAAAAGAGGATGAGCACTGTTTTCCTTTTTGAACGTTTTTTGTTTTCAACCAATTTCCCCCTCATCCACTACCCATGCTTCCAGAAGAATAAGAAGAATTTTGAAAACAACTATTGAAGGTGACTGTATTTTCAGATAGAAACAATTATAACCCATGTACTTCTAGAGCAAGCATGCTAAGCATGCTGCCCACTGTTTGTGTTTCAGGCATGACAACTTTTATGACAAAGTTAGCTAAGAGATATCTTAAATATTAGCAGCAGCAGTCTTCACAAGACATACTAAACACTCTGCAACAATTATTATTGGCTGTTAAGTCACGTGTGCTAAATTAATGAAAATTAATGCAGTTGTCAAGAGATCTGATGGACAGTGAGGACCGGACTGGATTGGATTAAAGATGGGGGCAATGTGTAAATAGTGTTAAAAGAAATGCTAAGAGGGCTTTGGAGTTAACAAGACATTGAACACCAAATCTAATGAGCAACTGGCTCTGTGTAATCAAAGTCTTTCGTTACTGTCATCTACACTACATACTATTATTAAAAACAGTACCACCTAGGAGGAATTGTTTGGAAATTGTGCCAAGAACTTTCTTTTAGCACAGCCTTCTTCAGTGGGTTAAATCAGCAGCAACAGAGGCATCTTCCTGAAGATCCATGAATCCTTCAAAATACCTGTACCAGAACCCAACCTAGCTTCACTGTTGGGCCCTTTTTGTACAGTTTCTGAAATTCTGAAAGTGGGTGGCTCTTGCTGCCTCTTCTATCCTCTTCCTACCAACTTGATCTCTTGCAGCCTGGCTTTCTAACCCACACTCTATTTACTGAAAGAGCTTCTAGGGTCTCCAATGCCTTCTTAATTCCCAGGATCATAAGCTGCTCTCATTCAACTTCCAAAACCTTTCTAAAGCTTTAAAAAAAAAAAAAAGTATCGCCTCTGTAAAAATTCTCCACAACCTTCTTTCCTTTCCTGGTATCCAAATCTTTTCACCACCCTGATTTATTTCCTTCTTACCTACAGATTTCTTTCAAGTCTGATATTAAGTATCTAATATTTGTTTATTTCACTCCTCTTGCAATAAAATGTTGTTAGATGTTTGTTTATATTTTTGTCAAATAATGAGTTTTCAACTCATTTTTAATTATTTTATCTATATTCCCAAAGGTTGAATGCTTGGTTCATTCATTCATTCATTCACTTATTCATTTTCTCGTTTTCCCAATAAGAGCATTTAAAGCTGCACATTTGCACCTGATTAAAGCAGTAGCATCGGGACTTCCCCGATGGTATAGTGGTTAAGACTCCTCGCTCCCAATGCAGGGGGCCCTTGCAGGATCCCACATGCGTGCTGCAACTAAGAGTTCGCGTGCCACAACTAAGGAGCCGGTGAGCCACAAATAAGGAGTCTGTGAGCTGCAACTAAGGAGCCCGCCTGCTGCAACTAAGACCCAGCACAACCAAGTAAATAAATAAAATAAATATTAAAAAAAAGAAAGCAATTGCATCAAAGATTTCCCCCCACATTTTCAAATAGTCTGTGGATCCAATTGTTATTTAGATACATTTAAAATTTTAGACAGTTGGGTTTGTCTTAAGTATATTACTCATTTTGTTTTATTAAATAAAAATAGAAATATCAGAAGAATGGAAGTGGGGAAATATTCTGATTTTTCAGAAGGAGTGTGGAGACCAAACTGTAAAATAGACTGGTTTATACAAATATTTTTACTAATTACTTGGAAATGGTTATGTTTATTACAAGTAGCCAGTCTGGTTCACTAAAAACAAGTCATTCTAAGACAACTTTATTTCTTATCTGAAGCGTTGACCTCTGTTGGATTTTATCAAGGTGCAGTGGATATAATGGAGGATAATACACGCTTAGTTAGAGCTGAACAACTGTACCTCACGTGTGCTGCTGAATGTTCTAGCACCCCTCTGGTGACATGTGTCTCAGACTTGGTTCACAGACCTCCTCATCAGTCCTTTTTTTTAAGGTCATAATCTTCTGTCACTGAATTACGTAACTTGGAAGAGTTATTTAGCCTGTTGTCTGCACCTTAGTTTCCTTATCTTTAAACCATGGGGGCTGAGTTATATGATATTTTGTGTCCCTTTGAGATAGAAGATCCTATAGTTTTAAGACTTGAAGAAAGAGAACATGGGCTTATGAATTTTAGACCAAAAGTTGCAGAGGCACCCAATACATCAGATAAAATAATCAAAATTTAAAATACTCTCAACAGGGTAGCATGAGAAATAAATGAAACAGATAAAATTTAATGAAGATAAATAAAAGCGTATGCACTTAGGTTAAAACTTTTGACAACTGCTCATTACACACAGAATAGGGAGGCATGGATTAACGTGAGTTCATATTAAAAAAAAAAAAAAAAAGTCAAGTGCCCAAACATGAATGTTTTGGTCTGGTCTACAAGGCTAATCTGAGCCCATAATCATGTTGTAGGAGAAAAATAAGATTCTTGGGCTGCATTAATTCTAGATGAGTGAACTTCTGGGTTTCCAGACCAGCATGTAAAATGCTTGGAAGTCTTTACACTGTCCTAACAACAAGTAAAAAGCTGAACAAACTGAAAAAAAAAATCAACAATTTTTTCTTAGATCCATAAGAGAAGTGAGGTCAAAGGGCAAACTGCTGTCCTAACAACAAGTAAAAAGCTGAACTGAAAAAAAAATCAACATTTTTTTCTTAGATCCGTAAGAGAAGTGAGGTCAAAGGGCAAGCTGCTGTCACCCAGATTGGAGAGAGTGACGGGTGAATACAGAGGATCACAACCTACCAGAGCAGAAACCCACAGGAACCAGCGCTGGGGTAGGGAAATTGGAACTGTGGCTGAATTGCTAGGAGCTCAGTGTGGACAAACTTGAGTTAAAATCTCCCAGGGGACCCCATCAGGAGGGTGGAGGGGCAGACCAAACTTCAGCGAGTTTTACCTCTTGGAGCTCTACCAGGTTCTCATGGTAAATATGGGAGAAAAATTGTGCTTCTGGCAGGGGTAGAGGAAAAGGAACCATTTGAAATACACCAGAGCATCTTGTTCTTCTTAAATGGTCTGCCCTCAGGAGAAATATTTAACCAGAGTCCAACCTACAGGGATTTTTGCTGAGCCTAACTGACCTGGGGGAAGGCAAGTACCCAACCCCAGCCCTCTCTAGCTGTCCTGTTCCACCCGACATTGGTGGGGGCTGCAGCTGAGAGGCATGTGTCAAGTTCACAGTCTGGAAGCCCAGGCTCACTAAAAGACTGAGACCTAATTATAGGACCATAGAATGCTTCCTTTCCTCCACACCTTATCACCACATTACTAAAGGCCTATTTCTGGAGTTCCTTTTACCCAGTACAACGTGTCCAACTAAAAAAAAAAAAATTAAAAATGTACTAAAAAAGCAAAAAGCATAGTTTGAAGAGAGAGAGCGACCAAACTTCAGAACCAGACTCAGATATAGCAGGGATGTTGGAATTATCAGACTGGAAATTTAAAATCACTATGATTAAAATGCAGAAGACTCTTAGGAATAAAGTATACAGCATGCTAGAACAGATAGGAAATATAAGCAGAGAGGAGGAAATTCTAAGAAAAAAAAAAAGAAATGACAGAGATCAAAAATACTGTAACATAAACAAAGAATGTCTTTGATGGGCTTATTATTGATGGACATGGCTGAGGAACGAATCTCTGAGGTTGAGGATATTTCAATAGAAACTCCCCAAGCAAACAGAAAAGACAGAAAAAGCAGAACAGAATATCCAAGAACTGTGGGACAACCCTAAAAGATGTAACATTCACATAATGGGAACACCAGAAGGAGAAGAAAGATAGAAAGGAACAGAAGAAATATTTGAAACAATGACTGAGAATTTCCCCCAAATTAATGTCAGACAACAAACCAAAGATCCAGGAAGCTCAGAGAACACCAGGCAAGAAAAATGCCAAAAAAAAACCCCTATGCTTAGTCATATCATTTTTAAACTATGGAAAATCACAGGAAAAAAAAAATCCTGAAAGAAGCCAGAGGAAAAAAACAGCTTACCTATAGAGGAGCAAAAATAAGAACCACATTCTAATTATCCTCAGAAACCACGTATGCAAGAAGAGAGTGCAGTGAATATGTAAAGTGTTGAGAGAAAAAACCACCAACTTAGAATTCTGTACCCTGTGAAATTATCCCTCAAAAGTAAATATGGTACCTATATATAGTAAGTATATATTAACCTCTTATAGGAAACACGTTTTCCTTTAATAGTAAATATGATATGTGGCTAGAAATACTAGCTGACTGTCTACACTGCAGGAGGTAACTAACTGTACAATCACGGCAGACTGTTTTGGTGATGCATTAATTTCTGGCAGAACTGAATTTTGTGTCTATAAAATGGAGTGGAACAGTAGGCAGGAATGAAAATTATGATGGAAGAGAAATGGCTAAAAAAGCAGGGGAGCAAGTCCTCCAGTACTGTGAGAGCTGCCATGAGGGAAAGCAGCGCTTCTTCACGTGGCTTAAAAAAATAAGTTTACAAAAGTTACAGAGAGTAACAGAAGACAGTTAAAAAGCTATGACACAGGAAATCCTTTCTAGTGATTTCACAGGCTCAATTTAAAATAGTAAGAGCTCTGTTTCTGGAACTGTGTAAGTAGAGATTAGAAAATCATTTTCAGACACACAGGCTCCCTGGCCCTGGCATGGGTGAGAGGCAGGGTTCAGTGAAAGCCCCTTCTGACTCTGACAGCTTGTGATCAGATGAGCCAAATGGCTTCTACCACCACATTCACTATCCTGCTAAGATTACAGGACCAAAAAGAGGCCTGAAAGATAGTGTGGGCCCTTGAGGGATGCTGACCAAACCCATCTCAAACTCAGGGGCCTATCTGTCTGCCCTGCCTCCTTATTTCCACCCTCAGTTTCTATTCTGTTCTTTTCACCTCTCCTTCCTCCTCTAGGTTCATCTTCCCTCTGAGGCCTTTTTTCTCTATTCTTTTCCTTCTCCTTCCATCAGAATCTCCTTTTCTTTCTATCATATTCTCACCTCATCCTACCTATACTTTTTTCCATCATAAAAACATATAACTTACT
Source organism: Mesoplodon bidens (assembly GCF_964165515.1). NCBI lineage: Eukaryota > Metazoa > Chordata > Mammalia > Artiodactyla > Ziphiidae > Mesoplodon > Mesoplodon bidens. The sequence goes on from NC_138161.1 coordinate 116,954,444, forward strand.
TTAAAATTATCTTCTTAAGTGCAAGGAGTAGCTGGAAAAAGTAAATATAAATGTGACTTTGGTTTTTGGATAGAAAAAATATTCTCTTTGCATCTCTGTAATTTTCTAGTCTGTCATTATTGATGTACCCTGAATGGATTATGATTCATATTTACCTCTTTCAGAATGCTTATTATATACATCTATCTTTTATTTGGAAATTTAAAACAGTCATCACGGTTGCAAAATAATACTTTTCCAAATGGTCCTAACATTTGAGCTAACGTTCATGATGTACTTCTATTCACAAATTCTCTAAGCTGAAGGTCTCAAATTCTATAAAATGAATTGGTTTCCAACTTTCTTAATTCTTTACCTTTAAGGTTGAGTGTATCGAATTTGCTTCAATGAAAGACATCTATATCTAATTCTAATTTGTTTGCCATATTGTGAGGTTTCTATTATCTTAGAAAATGAACTCTCTCCACATCTCAAGAAACTCAAGATTTTATAGGCCTTTATAAAAACTATGTGATAAAGGTTAGTTTGCTATTACTTATTCCTTAGGAATCTGCCTTTCAAGTGAAACATGTTTCCTTTCATCTATGAAGACCATGGTTATTTTGCGTGTGGCATGTAAATCTTTGTGACTGTTATGTGAAGCAAAAGGAGTGCTTGTTAGGGATAGAAAAGCTAGCCCTCACGAGAGGGTGGATATAAGCTAGACTGTAGGGCTCACCTAATTGGGTCTGAACACAATTTGTAATATTTGTTTAATATAACAAATAATTAGCAACTACACATTAATCGTGATTGTATAAAATCATGAGATAAACTCCCCAAGACGTATCTGTAGGAATAAATTTTGAGGTTTCTATTTTTAGAATGGTGGTTTTCAACTAATTTATTTTCTGACCCAGTATCTGAGAGGGATACAAATCTCTCCCATTGACCGTGGCTCATGGGAGTCTCTGGCCTAGGGAAATACATCAGAATGGAAGAGGATACAATTCTGAGTAGCCCACCTGGTGGGGAGTTTTGCCCTCTTCACCTCTCTACCTTCACTTTGAGAATCACTATATATCTTCACAATTAAAAAAAAGATCACAAGCAGCTGTACTTAACATGTATCAAGAATCAACTGTTAAGAGTTTTAAGGAAGGAGGTATGGGAGCCAATAAAGATAAAGAAATGTGTGAGTGCACATAAAAGTCCAAGGAAACAGTCACATTAAAAAAAGTACAGCCATGGAAGGGAACAGGTTAGATGCAGAAAAAAAGAGGAATTTATTTTCTCTCAATTGAAAAAAAAATATACAAGACTTTTGCACTAAAAACTATAAAACACTACTGAGAGAATGTGAAGAAGACCAATTGAATGAAGAGATAGTCCATGTTCATGGATTAGATAATTCAATAATATTAAGGTATCAGTTCTTTCCAAATTGAACTATAGATTCAATGTAATTCCAACCAAAATCCCAATAATTTTTATAGAAATTGACATGTAGATTCTAAAATTTATAAGGAAATGCAAAGAACCCAGAAGAGTCAAAATAATGAAAAAAGAATAAAGTTGGAGGATTCAGTCTATTTAAAATCAAGACTTGCTATAAAGCTACATAATTCAGTTAGTGTGGTACTAGAGAAAGGATAGAAGGTCCAGAAATTGGCTCATATCTATATAGTCAATTGATTTTCAGCCAAGGATCCAATTTAATTCAATGGGGAAAGGAAAGACTTTTAAACAAGTGGTACTGAACTGCTGGATACCTTTATGGAAAAAGATGGACTTTAATTTTTACCTCACTCCACACACAGACATTAACTTGACGTGGACCACAGATTTAATACAAATGTTAGAACCACAGAGCTTTTAGAAGAATACAGAATATCTTTGAGACTGTACAGTAAAGGGCTAACTCAGCAGGCCTGGACTGTCCAAATCCTGCACACTGCAAAGTTGTTTAGGACTGGCCCTCGAGGGACAACTGGGAGATAACCTCTAGCCCTTGGAATATCCTGCCTGATAAAAGTGTCTTTGTAGACCTGGGGCCTTGAGTCACACCAAAGTTTATGCTAACAATCAGATTTATGGTAAAAGTCTGTTTTTGTTCAACCTGGGCCCCTGCCACACTATATCAGTCTGACCTCTGGAGGGAACTGGAGATGGAGTAGCTAATGTTAGTCACATGGTTGCTTCATGACTACATGACTGACCTCTAATAACAAACCTTGGGGTCATCAAGTCCTGGGTGAGCTTCTCTGGTTGCCAACACTTCACATGTGTTGCCCTACATGGTTCCCAGGAGATTTAAGCAGTCCACTGGGAGCGGATACCTGGAAAGTTGTACCTGGTTTCTCTTAGACTGTGAGTGAAAAATGTTGCCTGCCATATCATTAAACAAAGGATGCTGCAGCCATCAAGCCATCACATTATAGCCTCCCCAGTGGTGAGCCCTGAGGAAACTCAGGATGGAAACCGAATGCCCACCATCTAGCAGTCAACTGCTGCAGCCACCCTGATGGTGCACCCTGAGGAGACCCTGGATGAGAAAGCAAAGGATGCTGGCCCCAGGTAGCTGAGGTGCACATCAAAGGAATGATTTCAGTGAGCCCAGACTCTTGCATCTTCCCATACATACATAGAAAAGTGCTACATTCTTTAACGTGAGATGTCTGGCTTTCTTTAATTAACAGTAAACTTTTGATGCTGCGACTACCTGGTATTTGTTGCAAAAACTACTGTATATCCTGGCTCCCCCCTTGCCTCTTCAGAGCAGTCCCTCAGAGTGATCTGAGAGTCCTGTCTCCCTGGCTTGAAGACCTCAGAAAGTCTGCCGAATAAGACATAACCCTCAGCTTTTAGGTTGTGCATTTTTTCAGTCGACAACACCAACCTTCTTCCCTTCCTGATTTTAATCTACAGTCTTTTGCCACAGCATACTATAAACATGAGTCTATCAGCTTTTCTGAGTTCTGTGAGTCCTTCTAGTGAAACATCAAAGCCGAGCGTGGTCTTAAGGACCCTCAACAATGGAAACTAAGGTGAGTCTTAGATAGGAGATTTCTTCAATAGGAAAATAAAATGCACTAGCCACAGAAGAAAAAAACTGGTAAAAGAAACTTCATTGAAATAATAATTTTCTGCTCATCAAAAGATATCACTAAGAAAATGAACAGGCAAGCCACACACACTGGGGGAGGATAATATTTGCAGTACATTTATCTGACAAAGACTCCTATCCAGAATATATGAAGAATTCTTACAAATCAAGAATAAAAAGACAAACAACCCATTAAACACAGGCAAACTACCTGGACAGTTCACAAAAGAAGATATACAAATATTCTATGAAAAGATGCCCAGGAAAATGCAAATTAAAACACAGTGAGATACCATTTTCACACCAACTAGAATAGATAAAATCAGAAAGACTGACAGTAGCGAATGTTGGCAAAGATGAAGAGCAGTTAGAACCCCCATAAATTCCTGATGAGAGTGGAAAAAGGTGTAATTACTTTGTAAAACAGTTTGTAGTTTCTTATAAAGTTAAACATAGATCTATGCATTAGGACAATTTAATTTCTAAGTGTTTACCCAAGGGAAAGATAAACACCAAAACCCAAAACAATAAACAAAAACATCAAAACACCTGTACAAGAATGCTCTTAGCAGTCTTGTTCATAACACCCCAAATCTGGAAATAACCCAGTATCTATCAACAAGAGAATAGATAAATAACTTGTAATACATCGTATAGTGGAATACAACTCAACAATCTAAAGGAAGAAACTACTGATACATGCAACAACATGCATGAATTGCAAAAACATTATTCTGAATGAAAAAAGCTAGACAAAAATGAGTGCATACTGTGTGGCTCTATTTAGGGGAAGCTCAAGAAAAGGCAAAACTAATATAAGGTAATAGAAATCAGACAGTGGTTGCCTTGGGATGAAGGGTTGGAATTGACCGTAAAGGGACACGAGGGAATCCTCAGGTGAAAGAAATGTTCACTCCAGATATATTGTTTTAGATGGTGGTTACAAGGGTATACACAGCTCTCAAAACTCATCAGACTGAACACTTAAGATCTGTGTTTTGTGTACAAATTACACTTAAATTTTTTAAAACAGGAGAAAGATTTATTTACTCTGCCCTAAACAGGAGATAGTTTTACCAATTTACCTAAATTGGTTAGGAATTAACAACTCTCTTTGATACAAGAGAAAGAGCATTTCAGACATAAAAGTGTTTATAGCACAAACTCTTATTTGAGCACAAAAATATCACAAAATTACATTTATATAGAAATCAGTGTCCTTTAAAATTCTGATCAGCCAATTAACTACTAATGGACTATAACCATGGACTTCTTGGCTTCATGACTTGGGAAATATCATTAGCATATTATTTCTTTACCATATTTTAGCAATAAAATACTTCTGAGTAAATACAATAAAGCCTAATTTAAAAATTCTTGTGGACCATATAAAATGGAAATTGGCCAGAAGAATTTTATAATGCCTTTTAGGTATTCAAAACAGTATTTATTTATTCAGTCATTAAACTAAATACTCACTGAATACTAGAAACAGTGCCAGGTACTGTGCTAGGCCCTGGCAATATGAAGATTCGAGGATTCAGTCCCTGACATCCATATGGTTACTCTATAAATGAGGCTAGAAAGCATTTAATCATTTCACCAGTATTTGAATGTGTTCTCTGTGCCAGGTACTGAGGAAACAGCAATGACAGAGGCAGATGTGGTCCCTATTCTCACAAAGCTCAAATTCTAGCATAAGATGACAACTGGTAGAAAAATTCCTGAGCTTCCTGGGATCACGCACTTTCTAGGACATTCTTTTTTTTTTTTTTTTTTTTTTTTTGTGGTATGTGGGCCTCTCACTGTTGTGGCCTCTCCCGTTGCGGAGCACAGGCTCCGGACACGCAGGCTCAACGGCCATGGCTCATGGGCCAAGCTGCTCCGCGGCATGTGGGATCCTCCCAGACCGGGGCACGAACCCGTGTCCCCTGCATCGGCAGGCGGACTCTCAACCACTGCGCCACCAGGGAAGCCCTCTAGGACATTCTTGTTAGGCCAGGACCTGAGAAGAATGCTCCTAAGCTGAGGCAGATCCTGATCCCAAGGAGAGACGGAAAATTATTGGCCATCAGGCATTCTTGGGGTAAAAATGGACTGGACGCCATCACTACTTCATCGCCTGGAGCCCAGCTGAGGAATGCAGAAAACATCTTCAAAGCCCAGAGAACACTCTTATTAGAATCATCTTTCCCTGGCTTCCTGCTGGCTCCCATGCAGGGATCCTGACAAGGGGCCTTTTGTAGAGTCCTGCCAGAGGCCTGTACCTGCCAGAATTCTAATTCTGGAATCTTTCATTATTGGTATCAGTTAAGTTGTTTAAGCTCTGACACAAGGCAGAGGAAAGCTGGGAATATTAGCACAGAGAATGCTATTGCTGATCTGGTGAGTGGGCAGATCAGGAACTTAGCTTGGTTTCTTCCATCTCTACCAAGGCCTCATTTAATCAAGTGAAATGTCTAACTTTGGTGATATGAAATTGCTTAAGCAAGTTAAAAGACCTATAGTTGTGAAGTCTGTAAAAAGGCACCACTAGATAAAGTGACACGTGGCCTTGAGTCACTGCTGACAGCTCAGGTGTGATTATTTCATCACCTCTGCAGAGCAGATAAAAACTACACATTCTGAGAAATTGTGTTGTGTCATTTTCAAAACAGAAAACCCATGAATGCTCTGGAATAAAGAAGGTATAAAGGAATAAAGAAGAATAAAGATTCTACTCTTACTATGAGAGGTTGCAGTATTTAAAAACTATTAAATTCTGTTCCATGACTTCTCAATTGGGCATTTCAGTGGTCATAGATTCCTGAGTAAATCAGATGGGTCTTTCTGAAGACCAGTCACAATTTAGATGTGCTTTTTTTTTTTTTTATGGTTATTTAAGGACAAAATTGGAGTAGGATTTGAGTGTTAAATTATTGTTCTGAGCCCAAAAATTGAATGAATAACAAAATGTCAAGAGAAATTTGCAAGTAAGTAAAATCAGAGCACAGTGAATATTACCCACACACGTAATGGAAAATCTACCACTAAAATACCTAGGCACTTGTGTTTAAAGACTTAATTATAGCAATCCATGGTAAAGCAGAGAAGAGAAATCAGGCTTCTTGATTTCTAGAGATATTCTTATCTCAAAATCACATGTCATCTTTGCATCCTCATCCCTCATTTGGATAAGCAACACAAATAGAAGTCCATTGCCACAGACGTAGCAAGTATTAGCTCCCTGCTTTCCAGGTGTCTGCCTGCCTCTTGTCTGTCCTCTGCTAACTGATCACTGCGTGGGGTTCCCCCATGAGGATATATATTCCCTCTAGACCATCCCCACTACCTGTCTTGCTGCTCAATGACAGTCCCAATGCATTAACTCTTTAATAGCCTCTATACAGCTAAGAAAGTAGTTGCAAGGCTAATTATGGCTGAAGGGTCCAGCTTGGTAAAAGCATCTTAGGCATTAAATAGCTAAAGGGGGACTTTCCCGAGGATTTTGCAGCTACAATAGCTTCTGATCATGGATAAAGTAGTGGCACAATAAACAAACCTCTGGGGAATAAATGTGGTAGTTATAAGGGCTACATACAGAATTAGGAGTACTATTTGGCAAGATCACTAAGCTTGTCTCAACCTACACTCCCTATACTGGTGACTAAGGATATCCGTGCACCTTCACCCGTGCTGGCTTGCCCATTCATTCATTCAAAACCACTTTATTGAGGTCTAATGGACATACAACGGCTGTACCTATTTAAAGTGTACAGCTTGATAAGTTTGGAGATAAGTACACATCTGTGAAACTATCACTACAATCTATGCCATAAACCTATCCATCACCCCCAAAAGTTTCCTCCCACCCTCTTTATCACAACTATTTTTATTTATTTTATTTTTTGTGATAAGAACACTTAAGATCTACTTGCTTAGCAAATTTTAAGTACACAATATAGTATTATTAACTATGGGCCTAGGCCGTACAGTAGATCGTGATGATTTACTCACCTCTGCCTCGTTTATTTTTAATTTGCTAATTTGAAAGGTGAAAAACAGTGCTTCATAGGTGTTTTACTTAATTATGCATTTCTTTGATTAATTATGAGTTTGAACAGCTTTTTTAAATGTTTATTTGCTGTTTGTAATCCTTCTTTCATTGAGTGTCTACTATATTCTAGGCACTATTTTAGGTGCTGAGGATAAGACAGTTAACAAGACACACATGCAGAGTTTACATTTCAATGCAAGAAACAAACTATAAAAACAAACCAAAAAGCTGAATAAAAAATGAAAAATACCATTTCAGCTATTAAAAAAAACCCCACAAAAACAGTAACAAAGCAAATTAAAGGGACAGAGTAAAGTGGTCCATTACTTTAGACAGGGCAGTCAAAGAGAGGTTCTCTGAAGAGACGATATTTGAACACAGACTGAGCAGTAAGTGTGCCATGTGGATTCTTGGGGAAGAAACCAGACACGGAGAAAAGCAAGCTCAAAGCTCCTGAAGTGGGAACTTGCTCGAGAGCTGGAGGGATGGTAAGCAGCCCGGTGTGGCTGGAGTCCAGTGAACGAGAGAGCAGGGTGGTGGGGTTGGAGAGACAGGAGCCGGATCATGTAGGGCCTGCCTTGCAGACCACTGAAAAGGCTTTGGATTTGACCCCAAATATTTTGGGAAGCCACAGAAGGGCTCTGAGCAGAAGAGTGATAGGATCGGACTTGCACAGGGAGATGAGTTAGGAGACCGTGGGGGTGAGATGGGCAAGGCCACGTGACTTGGTGCCACCAATGCAGAGAGAGGTAAGTGGCTTAGTTCAGGATATAGTTTGAAGAGGAGTTGCTGATGCACTTGACGTGTGATGTCAGAGAAAAAGAAGAGTTAAAGGCAACTCTAAGGCTTGATCATCTGGGTCATGACATTCATTGTGATGCAGAAACACTGGGGGAACAACAGGTGTGTGGAGGTGGAATCAAGAGTTTAGTTTGGAACATGTGAGTCTGGAGTTCAAGGGAAGAGGTCAGACTGGAGATATAAGTGAAGGACCCTTTAGTCATAAATGGAATGTAAAGGCATGAACCTGGGCTGAGATCCTCTGGGCAGAGAAGAGTATGGCAGGAGATGTGATGGCCCCTGAAACAGATCTCATGTTTCTTACTGAACAGTGTAAGTTTCTATACATTAATGATATTATAGTTTGTCAGTCATTTATACTACAAATATTTTCCCAATTTTCTGTTTCCTTTTTGATTCAGTTTATTTTATTTTTGACATCTACTTAAAAACAGTTGTGTAGTAAAATCCACCAGTCCTTCCCTTTGTGATTTCTTCCATTACTTTTAAGGCTAAAAAGTTTAGTAACTAGAGGTCAGACAGACATTTGTGTTTTATTTCTATGTTTGCTTGTTTGAGTGAACTTTGATTAACTCAGAGTTTATTCTGGTGTGTGTTAAGTTTATAAGTTGATACCTTTTCAAAAGATTTGTCAAGTTTCCCAGTACCATCTCTGAACTCTTTCTTTCCTCATTTACCGGTCTGTGATGTCTTCACACACTACACTTTATTTGGTTCAGTTTCAATTTCAAGCTTTGAAACTGCAACAGTGATGATGAGAAATCTGCCTTGCATCCTTACAGTGTTACTTTGTATAAGAATCTCAATGTGCTTACAAGGAAATACATAAAACAGAACCAACATTTTTGAGAAGAAAAATGCTGGGACAGAAAGCTAAATGGAAGAAAGATAAAACATGAAGGGGAAAAAGGAAAGGGTACAGTCTATTTCCTTTTTTGAAAAAAAAAAAGTAGATGTTGAAAAATGTAAAAATAGAATCATGTATACATATAACAAATACTGAGTAACCTCCCCACACCAGCCAGGATTATTCCAGGTGCCCTCAAGCAGTGAGTAAGACAAGGGACCTGCCTGCAGGGAGCTTGACTTTAGTGGGGAGGTTGAGGAGATAGATGATACATATGTCTATGACTTCTGTGAGTAAAGAATGCTATGAAAATAAGATGGGGGCAATGGGGTAGAGAGTGACCAAGGGAGGTGAAGACAAAAGGGAGGTCAAGAGAGGCTTGTGTGAACATATGGATTGCTAACAGGCACATGAAAAGCTGCTCAACATCACTAATCATTAGAGAAATGCAAATCACAACTACAATGAGGTATCACCTCACACAGGTCAGAATGGCCATCATCAAAAAGTCTACAAGTCTTTTGTCTCCTTAGGTAGGTTTATTCCTAGATATTTTATTCTTTTTGTTGCAATGGTAAATGGGAGTGTTTTCTTGATTTCACTTTCAGATTTTTCATCATTAGTACATAGGAATGCCAGAGATTTCTGTGCATTAATTTTGTATCCTGCTACTTTACCAAATTCATTGATTAGCTCTAGTAGTTTTCTGGTAGCATCTTTAGGATTCTCTATGTATAGTATCATGTCATCGGCAAACAGTGACAGCTTTACTTCTTCTTTTCCAATTTGGATTCCTTTTATTTCCTTTTCTTCTCTGATGGCTGTGGCTAAAACTTCCAAAACTATGTTGAATAAGAGTGGTGAGAGTGGGCAGCCTTGACAACCTAAGTGTCCATCATCGGATGAATGGATAAAGAAGATGTGGCACATATATACAATGGAATATTACTCAGCCATAAAAAGAAACGAAATTGAGCTATTTGTAATGAGGTGGATAGACCTAGAGTCTGTCATACAGAGTGAAGTAAGTCAGAAAGAGAAAGACAAATACCGTATGCTAACATATATATATGGAATTTAAGAAAAAAAATGTCATGAAGAACCTAGGGGTAAAAGAGGAATAAAGACACAGACCTACTTGAGAATGGACTTGAGGATATGGGGAGGGGGAAGGGTAAGGTGTGACAAAGCGAGAGAGAGGCATGGGCATATATACACTACCAAACATAAGGTAGATAGCTAGTGGGAAGCAGCTGCATAGCACAGGGAGATCAGCTCGGTGCTTTGTGACTGACTGCCTGGAGGGGTGGGATAGGGAGGGTGGGAGGGAGGGAGACGCAAAAGGGAAGGGATATGGGAACAGATGTATATGTATAACTGATTCACTTTGTTATAAAGCAGAAACTAATAAAAAAAAGTCTGCAAATATCAAATGCTGGAGAGGATGTGGATGAAAGGGAACCCTCTTGCACTGTTGGTGGGAACGTAAATTGATACAGCCACTATGGAGAACAGTGTGGAGGTTCCTCAGAAAACTAAAAATAGAGCTACCATATGATTCTGCAATCCCACTCCTGGGCATATATCCAGACAAAACTATGATTCGAAAAGATACATGCACCCCTATGTTCATCGCAGCATGATTTACAATATCCAAGACATGGACGTGGAAACAACCTAAATGTCCATCGACAGATGAATGGAAAAAGAAGATGTAAGTCAGAAATAGAAAGACAAATACCATATGATATCACTTATATATGGAATCTAAAATATGACACAAATGCACCTATCTACAAAACAGAAACAGACTGACAGACATAGAGAACAGACTTGTAGTTGTCAAGGGGAGTGGGGAGGGGAGGGATGGAGTGGGAGTTTGGGATTAGCAGATGCAAACTATTATACAGAGAATGGATAGACAACAAGGTCTTACCGTATGGCACAGGGAACTATATTCAATATCCTGTGATAAACCATAATGGAAGAGAAATGTAGATACACGTATAACTGAATCACTTTGCTGTACAGCAGAAATTAACACAACATTGTAAATCAACTATGTCAATAAAAAAAAAAACTGTAAGAGAGAGATAGGCTTGCCTTGTGTGAGATATTTGTGCTGAGCCATAAATCATGAAGCTGAAAAGGAAGAGGGGAGGTGGGAGGAGAACAGGGAAGCACTATGGCCCCAGGCAAGCTCAAGCAAGAGGGAAGAGAAGGGGAGGGTGGAGGAGATGAGGTCACTAGGGGAGGGGCAAGGGAAGAAGACTGGATTATGGGAGGTATCAGGAAGCCTTTGGCGGCCCAAGTGGGAGTGTGATCTAATCTGCTGGAAACTGAGAGTTTACAGGCTGTCCTGTGAAAACTAACCTGGGGGAGGTGGTGGGCAGAGGGTGCAGGGTGGAGATTAGGGGAGAGAAGAAGGAGCTCCAGCTAGAAAGATCCTGTATGAAGAAAGTACCTAAAATATACTTTTTAAAAAACATATCAAAACTAAATACTTGACAGGGAGGAAATACAAGTGATTAGACTGTAAGATTCCTGAGGGTTAGGATTTTTGTCTGGTTTGTTCACTATCTCCAATGCCTAGAATACTGAGAGTCTGGCAATCAAGAAGAATTTGTTAAATTAAATGAACAAAGTGACTATAGGGGAAAACCTTTTATTTGTGAACCAAGAATCAAATGAAATGAACAAACAGAAAAGAGTTTCACAGAAGCCTTGTGGGCTACAGAACTGGTCTCATAATTACACAGCCCTTCAAAACATGAGACAGACTTCAATCAAGGATGGGTAATTTAAAAATAACGTTACACTAAGGGTTCAAAATGCAAGTTTAAATTTATCTGCTTTCTTATAAAATCCTTCTCACCCCTCAGACAACGAGTTTTGATGTGTCAGGAATTATGTCTTTTTAAAAAACTCTCCAAGTAAGAGCAGAACACATCATGCATGTGTACTCCAACCATGTATATTTAGGTTGTTGGAATTCTACTGAAGAAAAGCTAGCACACAGGCAAAATGCTGAAGGAAGAAAATTCGGACAACTTGCAGCATTTATCATGACTAACATTTTAGTCTACCAGAGTAAATTTTGAAATTATGTTCTAATTTGAGATGGTTCTGGTTTGATGAGTTAACTCTTGAGACATCTGAGTATAGTATTATGAAAGAACGAAACTGTTCATCAACCCTTTATGCCAGTGTTAATTTCTTTTAAAAGTAGGATTTTAATGTTTCTTTTTATTCCTACAGTGACCCTTAAAATTTCTATGTATGTAATCACAAATGCACACACAAGATGCATTTATAAGCTTATTGTGTAGTTCTAAAGACAACTGGGAAACCCAGTTTTAATTTTGTTACTGAAATAATTTAAACATATATTATAGAACTGCTTCTTTTCAATCAACAGCAAGGATCTAGAAAGAGACTGCACAAGCAGGCACAATTTATTCAGGTTTCTTAGTGTTAGAAAAACAAAGTTGCCAAACTTCAATCTGTAACAAGTACTCTTACATTTATTTAATTTTTCATCTTACCACTGACATCAACATATATTCTTTGCTCATGCTTTTAAAAAAAACTCATAATTTATTTTACAAAGATTCATTACATGCATTAACCATTGGTATACTCAAGTCTGGGAAATTATTTTCAGCAAATTTCCTGACGATCTCCAAGCTTAGTGACTTTCATCAGAGAAAGAGGACTTACCGGCTTTTATTCATGAGGTCTGCTCCTCGGGCTTTGTAATAATCTAAATTTGGATGGAACTGATAAGTCACTGGTCTTGGATTTCTCTATAGAAAAAAAAAGCAGTAAATTAAAATGTATAAAGCTATTTAAATTATACATTAACATATAAAAGAATGAAACAACTGTTTTTATATTCTTTCAGAAAAAAATATGTATAATAATGAAATTTAATAATTAATGTGTTTGGGTTTTTTTTTTTTTTTTTTAATTTGGCTGCCCCTCATGGCTTGTGGGATCTTAATTCCCTGACCAGGAAATGAACCTGGGCCACAGCAGTGAAAGTGCCGAGACCTAACCGTTGGACTGCCAGGGAACTCCCTGTTTTTTTTTGTTGTTGTTGTTATTTGTTTGTTTTTTGCGGTACGCGGGCCTCTCACTGTTGTGGCCTCTCCCGTTGCAGAGCACAGGCTCCGGACGTGTAGGCTCAGTGGCCATGGCTCATGGGCCCAGCCGCTCTGCGGCACGTGGGATCTTCCCGGACCGGGGCACAAACCCATGTTCCCTGCATCGGCAGGCGGACTCTCAACCACTGCGCCACCAGGGAAGCGTGTTTGTTTGTTTTTAATGCTGAAGTTTTGCCTTAACTGATCTTAGTCTGATTAAACACTGAAATTGTTTTAATACACTTTCTTTTTATCTGTTTCATAGTTCACACAGATTTATTCCTTTCATTAGATTTCTTTTTGATAATTTTGATCATTTTCAATATGCCTTTCCAAAATACAATCAGACAAAATTACAACAAAACTGAAATATTATGAGATTAACACCAGCATAATCTATGCCTATGGCCTAGGAGACACAAAGTGTCAAGAAAGCTGCATTTGAAGAAGAGCAAAACTCAAGTTAGTTTTTGATAACCAAAGTGCTATATATGCCCACTAGATGGCATACCAAGTCTTTCTTCTCCTAAAATGAATGAGTTATTTCAGAATTCAGCAATTCTTTTGAAGTTTGCAGTTTCTATGTCATCTGTTCTTATATACGAGTTTAATAAGTGCCCAGGTAGTAGAAATACAAAAGCAAACTGACCAATGCACATTTTCATAAAAGCAGCAATACACTGTACTTTCTGGCATTTAGTATTATTTATAAACTTGCAGAAATGTCCTTGAATCATTAGGTTGGGTGTGTCTATTTAAATAGGTTGCTATTATTTAATATGTCCATTATTTAAAAGTATCAAGTCCCTCAGGCAAATAAAAATTAATCAAATATACTTCCAGTTTATAAAAATGTAACACGTTAATAGCATAACTTAAATGAATACCATCATCTCTGAAAGGTTAAATTATATATATTTTTCATTAAATAGTTTTTAATAACTTATAAATAAATATGTTCCAATGTTTACCTGAACATATAACTCAAGTTAATAATTAGGACTTTGAACCAGAGAATGCCCTATCCTTTGAGAGATCTAACTAGACATAAAAAGGCTGCATTTTATCTTAACAGAAAATTACCAATATGCTTTGCTATCAGTCCTTGGAGATATAATCCCAAGGCACAAATATACTTGCATGTAGGCGGGGGTACATAATTGCTAAGGTTAAATAGTTTGAAATTCATCAAGCTAACAAGCTGCATCTTAAGGCCATGATGGACCTTTTCTTTTTCTGCTGAAAAGAGAATATTTACAGAGCTCAACCCTTTCATATCTCTTCCAAGTCAGCCGTAATCATCTGACAAAAATGACAATCCCTTGATTTAGCTCCAGCTACTACTCCACTGGTTTGGTATTCAACACAGTTCTACAATAATCAAATCTGAATTGCCTTGATGAAGATAACTGATGCTTCCATGACTACCATGCTATTAAGTCTAACAGTGCAACTTCTAGCTCTCTAGGAATTACATAGGTTTCCTCTTGGTAGCTGATGACAACCTGGACCCAAGCACAACGGGAAAATGAAATAGAGGTCAAAGCCACTGGCAGACTGACAGTGCATTCATGATTTATTTTAAAAATTAACTTTTGTAGGACTATCACTCATAACCAATTTCGTTCTTTATTCTCAGTACCTGGAAACATTTTGTTTTCATTACTATAAAAGGCTTTTCTTCTCTGACTTTCAACAAATTAATAAAGGATTATGTTCCTCTTTGCTAGAAAACAATGAAAGAAGGGAATGCATGGAGCAATTTCTTGAAACATCTTTATAAAGAAATGACAAGCAATTCAAGACACGAAGTGCTGATCTATCTAAGCACTTAAAGCCATTATTAGGAATAATGATCTAACTTGAACATATGAATGAGGCTCAAGTATTGCTTTCACTGAGCCCTATTTAAATTCCTAGGAGACTTACTAGTATCAAAAGGAGAGGCAGTTTAAAGTGCCACTGTACTGGGATGGAAAAGAAAGAATCAAAAGATGATGTTGAAAAATAGTATTTGAAATGTAAGAAAATAAAATCAGAAGTAAGAGTTGGAAGTCATTCAATAGGGTTTTCTATCTGAGAAGGTGATACTGTTACTAAAACAGAAGTATGTGTACACATGGATGGTCTAGACCAGTACTGTCCAACAGAAATATAATGTGGGTCACAAATGCAAGCTTCATATGTAATTTAAAATGTTCTAGCAACCACGTTAAAAAAAAAAGAGAGAAAAAAAGAGTGAAAGTAAATGTAATAATATTTTGTTTCATTTGGTATATCCAAAATGTTGTCATTTTAACATGTAATCAATATAAAAAATACAGATATTTTACATGCTTTCTTTTGTACAAAGTGTTTGAAATCTTGTGTATACTTTACACTGAAAGCACATCTCAGTTTGGACCAGCCACACTTCAGGTGCTCAATGGCCACCTGTGGCTGTAGCTACTGAATGTCTGATATCTCTGTAAACCAACATGTGGCTATAGAAATCAACAGGTATAGCCACTTATTTTAAAAGGGCACATGCTTTCTTTTATACATTAAGATTCAGTACTGACAGTTCTTTAATTCACCTATAATTATTCTCTTTTAATTTAGTTTAGTCTCTTCTGAATAAGGTTTTAAAAAGTCAAGAAATTTTGGAGCAATATCTTCTCACACAACTATGTACCAAAATGATAGCAATGGTTTCCTTAGCGGGATGAGATTAAATGAGCAGAATTCTAACCTCATGCAATTGAAACATTTTAAAAGTAACATTTGCCTTTCTTATTTCAAAGGATTTTTTTCCAAATAAAATTTAACAGAAATATAACAGTTTTGATTTCTATTTTTTTATAGATCTGGAATTTCCTCTAAAATGTAAGAGCCACTAGAATTCTACACATATAAAACTCTGTATGTAAGAAAGACCAGACCCAATGACAGTTGTAAATTCTCATTGTGTAGGACATGTGATGCGGACAACTTTAAAAGTATGTCTTTGCAAAGGATTGGAACAATTAGTAATTATTTTAAACCCACTTTCACACAGTCAGGATTTCAAATATTATAAGCTTTTCCAAGCCAATGTACATTAAAAAAAAAAAAAAAAAGCAAAAACAACAAAAAAACCCCACTTCTGTTTATTTGGGGGAATTTTTCTTCAGAAGAAAAAATGGTAATTATACCCTAACTTATATTGGTCTGTGTACAAAGGAATACCAATTATGTTTCATGACCTGAGAAGTCTACATAACTATATATGAAAATGCAGAAATCACAAATTCAATCCACCCTGGGTTTACCATGCCTTTCCTAGACCAACCTGGATGGACTTGAAATAAATCTTCCACAAGATTGCAGCTAATTAACTTCCCAAGTACCACTCCATCCTTCTCTGTTAACAAGCTGCTGGAGCTCTTCTTAAAGCTTTCTCTTCAGCATGTTACTTTATGGTAATAGAAGAAGAATGCTGAAACGCCCACCTGTGGCACAGATAGGCTGAAATCTGGGGAGGCAGCTTAGAGCCTTGTGGACAAAATGACTTATAGAAGCAGGATAGATAATAGTAGAAACAAGTGTCCTAGAGGGAACTATACGGAAAAAAACAAACCAAACCAAACTCGTGTGGTACTTCTGAAGTTTCAAAATGCTTTGGTTAATTTGGCGTGATCAAATCAATTTACAAGTAGTGCTTAAATGACAGCAATCAATGTTAGGGACAAAACTGATTGAAACCTAACCTCTCCGTTATAGTTAACGTTCTTCACTTCTGAGTTCTATATTACACGATAGTAAGCTGTGCCTTAATGTAATTTCAGGTAAAACACTCTGTCCCTTACTGAGTGTGGCTTTTGATGGTGGACAACTCCCCTCCGCTCTACTCTGTAATAGAAGGCCTTCCCTGCCACCCTAACCCGCACAGTAATATTTCAGGAATTTAAGTTCAAACTCACTTTGCTATGGTAGTGTACAAAAATATTTAAATGCTAACCCACACTAAGTACAACTAACCACAAGAAGTACAATTAACTACAAGATGAAATGTGACAATTTTCCTTGTTCTGAGCCTGGTGAAATCAAACTCATCCAACAAAGGTCATCACAAATAGTACTTTCTAGACTGATCCCTCTAACTCTGGTCCCTCACCTGAGGATGATAATCTCCTTTTGCCTTGTTAATGGACACTCCAGAAGGAAAAGAGTCTGAGGTACTCATCCTGCTTGGAACACCACATCGCCTGCCTTTCAAAGGGCTGGCTATTTGTAAACACATGTAGAACTGAACGGAGCAAAAGATAAGCAATTCCAGTGATCCCTGTTCTAATCTATGAATGTACCAGCAGGAGGTAAAGAAGAGTTAAAGTGTTACGTTAGAAACAAAGGGACCAAGGTAGACCTAACATCTGCTTTAGAGGCACAGGCTGCCTGGCAGGGGAGGCCAGGGATATAGAGTCAGGGAGGTTCAAGTCCAGAGCCCGCCCCACCCACTCCTGGCTGGGGAGGAGTCAATTTACACTCTGGCTCTGGTTTTCTCATCTGCAACATAACGGAAAGGATTAAACGGGACAATGAACATTAAGTGTGGCACAGTGCTGGGCACTTCGTAAAAACTCAATAAAACGGAAGCTATAATTCCCTTCTGATACCACTAAGCACTGATAAACAGAACTTTGACAGCAGATCTGACAGCCTGACGACTTGAAATCCATGATAAGAAACAGGTAGAGAAAGCAGTGTTTCGTCCTTCTGATAACCATATATAAACTTAGGGCAGATTTTACCAAACATTCCATTTTTTAAAAAGTAAAAACACATATTTAGGAAAATATATCATGCACATTGGACCTCATACGTGGGGAGAAAAGCTGTCTTATTTCTCAGAACAGGAGTACGCACATACATACAATTTTTAAAAAATTGTAAAACCACATACTATTAATGCACAGTTGTTTGCCAGCTAATGAGGTTACAGTATTAAAGTGATTTCCTACAATAAGTCCAAATTATTATTTTTATAGTTTATTGGTTACAATTTTTACATTAAACTGACAAAGTTCTTGTAGCGCTTGTTTAATAGAAAAGGTTAATTTATATTTACAATATAAATACAATGTCTGTTCGGCATGAAGAAAATATTTGACAAATGAAGAATTACTTAGTTTGCTTTCCCCTAATACCTTGCTACCAACTCTTAATTTTTAGCATGCCAGATTAGGGGAAGAATAAGGCTCAGAAGGAGAAACAGCACTGTAGAAAATACGTCGAACGTTTCCCTTTGATGAAAAATGAGACTCTTATTTTAGTGAATATGTTATTGCCTCAATGCTGGGGGAAAAGCAACTGCCATTAGAAAAACGAATTGCTCAGCTGTTTATAAGCAAAAAGCTCTGGGGGAATTTCTCAGGACCCCAAAGGCAAAGCATTACAGGGTTATGCAAACATATGTTGCAGGTGTTTTAGGGGAGACAGGTGGGCAAAACTCAGCCCTGGAAGAGTTAGTTTAATACGCTGTAGCTGAAACGACGTAACCTAAATGCATCCAAGTGCAGGGCTGCCATGGCACCAGTGAAGAGCTGCAGAGCAAAAGCTCTCCCTAAAATAATTATCTTGTTAGTGCCAAGCAAACAGCATTTTTCCTTCTTGTAGTTTTACAGAAAACAAACACTGTCAATTACTTTTTCTCCCCGCCCCCCCAACTAAAGGTATTTCAAACCTGGAATAAAGAACAGCCTGAAATAGTGATAATTATCCAAAAAAGATAAGGATGAAGTATTGTTGCCTTCATTTAAACAAATATTCCTAAGAAGACAGTTTGTTGTAATATCCCCTCTTTGGTGCACTAGGCAACATTAGATTTATCATAATTCTCCTAAAGCCTAAGATATTTCTATATTAAAATGCTAATTTTGTCTTTTCTTTTGCCTGTAATTAAAGCTGGAGAGATTTGTGATCTGATATTCACTGATTGCTAGAGGGTCCACAAAGGTCTCAACATTTCTGTTTCTTATTGCTACATACTGCCCTCTTCATTAAAATTAGATAGAGTAACACAGTGGATCAAAAAGGCAGCCACTATAATCCTAAATGCTCACAAAATTCCCTTAAAAAATATATATATAAATAAGTGGCATTATCTAGATATTGCTGTCAAACCTAGATTTGTATTTTATTTCCTTCATCATTTATACAGGAGTTGATTTTCTTTTTATATTATGTGCTATTGAGACAGTACTGATTTTACCGTTATGTATTTATGTGTAATAGTAATATTGAGCCATACCTTCCTTATATAAACCACTTTTACTTTTTTTTTTTTAAGAACCCATGCCATGAATTAAATGCCAAATGCTTTGCATAAAATAAGTTCACAAAACATCAGATTTGGAAAAACAAAATCTAGTTTGGTTTTTTTGTTTTACAATATTACAAAATCTAAAACGTGGATACCACATAGACCTTCATCAAAAAAAAAAAAAAGAAAACAAATCTTTTTAACAAGGTTGTAAATGAGAATTTCACTTCAGTACCAGATTAAAATGATCTCTGGTTTATATACTAATAGTTCCTATGTCTTTTGATAGGAAATATATATTACAGATACTAGGTATTAAGAATCTTAGTGCATTTGACAGAAAAATTTAAGCAATTTCAACCTATGAATCTAACAGATTAAAACAAAAAAGAAAAAAAAGAGAGAATTTAAAAGAACTTAAAAAAAAAAGGAAGCAGAAATTCTTAATTGGTAAAGACACAGACAAAACCTCTGAACCCATGCCAGCCTCATTTTACATACTGAATAAGCCCAATTCCCTACAGTGACATCCACATCTATACCCTGGCAAGCCAAGATCTCAGATGGCAGAGAAGCATTTTAAACCACCTGTGCGTTAGCTCTGCTGTAGCTTCATACAATAAATAGACACCAAAAGAGAAATAAAATTTTTTCCTTTTTCTAATGTATTTACATTTTGAATTTAGCAGGCAGGAAGATGCCAGATTAACATGCCCCCCATATAAATAAATAAATAAATAAATAAATAAATAAATAAATAAATAAATAACTACGGGAAGCAGTTCATGTTTACACATTTTCTTTGTTACTAATCCTGGGCCTCAAAATATTCCTTTTAGGTAGTTGGTGAGCTTTGTTCAGCAGCACTGAACTCTTCACCTTTTCCCTTCCTTGAATATGAGCAGGGTGGGGGAGGAGGAGCCTTACTTCAATGGTTTAGAGACAACTGGAAACCCATTTATCTTTTCCTAAGACTGAAGGTTTCCAACCTTCAATGATACAAAGCAAAAAAGGAAAGAGGGAATCTCAAAAAAAAAAAAATCATAAATATTCCATTTTGGGAAAGAGACTTAAGAAACTAAAATCTCAGATAAAAAATTACCATCGTAAATTTTTATTTTTAGAAATGTTAAAATAATTTTAAACAAATTATCATCAAAATAGAAGCTATTTACAAAATGGTTTTAGGAGTTTTGAATCCTCAAGAATAAGTCTATGTGACCCCATGGGACTGAGAACCCTGGTTTGAGAAATTTTACCCCATCTTCTTCCCTTTTGTGACCTGCTACTGTAATTGCCAAGGCAACAAAAGCTGAGTTCCTGCACTGAGGTCTGATAGAAGAAAGCCTTGCACAGTCACACTTCTCATGCAATATTGGGAGTAACTTCAATGATAAAACATCTTGCAATTAAAAATTCTATTATATAAATACACTTTTACTAAGGTCATTCACTTACACTCTATCTTTTCTGATACTTTTTAGGATAACCATGAAGTATTTATACTGAACTCTGAAATGTCCAAGAGAGAAATTAGAAAGCAAACATATGGCTTTCCTGGTGGCGCAGTGGTGAAGAATCTGCCTGCCAATGCAGGGGACACGGGTTCGATCCCTGGTCCGGGAAGATCCCACATGCTGTGGAGCAACTAAGCCCATGCGCCACAACTACTGAGCCTGTGCTCTAGAGCCCACGAGCCACAACTAAAGTCCGCGCGCCTAGAGCCTGTGCTCCGCAACAAGAGAAGCCACCGCAATGAAAAGCCCGTGCACTAAAACGAAGAGTAGCCCCTTCTCGCCACAACTAGAGAAAGCCCGCGCACAGCAACGAATACCCAATGCAGCCAAAAATAAAATAATTAAATAAAATTAAAAAAGAAAGCAAACATAAACTATAACACACAGATAAGAGTTTTATTTTCCTGAGTGAGACCAATCTCTACTTGAGAAAGTGTGTCAAGTTAGACCCAGAAACCATGGGAAAAAGTCCCTATGGATGGACTGTTGCTTTCTTGTTTTATTCTAGATTTCATTGTCATTATAAAAAAGAACACTGGGCTTCCCTGGTGGCGCAGTGGTTGAGAGTCCGCCTGCCGATGCAGGGGACACGGGTTCGTGCCCCGGTCCGGGAAGATCCCACATGCCGCAGAGCGGCTGGGCCCATGAGCCATGGCCACTGAGCCTGTGCGTCCGGAGCCTGTGCTCCGCAACGGGAGAGGCCACAACAGTGAGAGGCCCGCGTACCGCAAACAAAACAAAACAAAACAAAAGAACACTGACGTCAGGTGTGAATTTCTCTACAGAGAGGATAATGTCATAAAGTATTCTCAATACCTTTTGATAGAGCTCAGCCTTAAAAGCGAAGCCCCCCTCAAATATCTAGTGATTATTAATAGGGACTTCCCTGGTGGTCCAGTGGTTAAGACTCCGAGATCCCAATGCAGGGGGCCTGGGTTTGATCCCCGGCCAGGTAACTATCAATAGATCCCATATGCTGCAACTAAAAGATCCCGCATGCCGCAACTAAAGATCCTGCGTGCTGCAACTGAGACCCAGCACAGCCCCCCACCGCAAAAAATCTAGTGATATTAATTGGTGCACCATTTGCAGGCTGCTCACATAATATCTATCCTAGGGGTTCTTAATCCTTTTGGTGCCATGGACTATTCTGCTTTCTGGTGAAGACTTTGGTCTCCTTTTCAGAATAATGTTTTTAAATACATAAAGTAGAATACATAGGATTATGAAGGAAAACAATTATACTGAAATACAGTAATTGAAATACTGAACAAATTTATAACACAGTAAAATGTGCTTTTTTATTAATGTATTAAATAAAATATATGGCTGGTCTAATCATGACTACAATTTAGAAGTAGTGATGAATATAAATGGTATTTCAAGATATCTTCATCCACTGTAATGTTATATAAAATATCTGTGTTGCTATCAGTGAAAAGGTTTCAGGTGCTCCTAATACTACTGTCCTTTGTTGTCTTCATCCATTTTTCAAGGAAATATTAATATAAATTTTCTGATAATTTCAGGAGAACAGTGAAGTATTTATACTGAACTTTGAAATGTCCAAGTGAAGAGAGAAATCAGAAAGCAAACATAAGTTATAACACACAGATTAGAGTTTTATTTTCCTGAGTGAGACCAATCTCTACTTGAGAAAGTGTGTCAAGTTAGACCCAGAAACCACTGAGAAGAGTCGGTGGTTAAATATTAAATTTTAGTAAGGGCTTAGTGCAAATAAAGACATAAATTTTTCTCATCCAAATTCTTAGACTCCCCCCGAATTCTATCCACAGACCATTTGGGGGCCTTTTCTCAGAAACCTGAAAGGTGGTTTCGGATAACAACTTTCCTCTTGGGAACATGGAGTTTTATGGGTACTACTGGGTTAGTTTATTAACTCTCCTGCTGAATAAATGTGTACAGGGGTGAGAGCCAAAGTAGGAAGCAAGCGCTAGAAGGAAGGCAGCTAGCAATCAGGGCTGTTAGGGAGTCAGGAGGAGATAGTGGATAGAGCCCCAGCCATGCTAGGCTTTAACCCTGCAGATGCAGGATTTCCTTACCTACTGATAGAGAAGGGTTTCAATATTTTAGCAACTGGCATAGCTGTAACACCAGATGGATGCTGGCCCTAGACAGAAAGAATGTTTGAGAGTGGGGTAAGTTTAGATGTAGAGGTTTTGCTCTGGATAGCATCCAGTGCCTTACCCGAATGAATGAGAAGTGAGGCCAGGTGGAGGATGAGGGTGAGGATGGTGGGGGAATGCTCTCACTGAATGCAGTTACCGTGAAGCAAGCTGCCTATTTCTGGAGAGCCCACTCTTTCTGTGCTACCTTCTTTGGGATGGTTTCCATCACTGGGGGGCAGCTGATGGCAGTCAGATTTGTAGAGGGGTGCACCTTAAGTGGGGCTGTCCACTCATCACTTTTTTTTTTTTTTTTTTTTTTTCAGAGGGAGCTGAACTTTCTTAGTCTGTAGGCAGAAATGCTGCAAGAAGACAACTCTCTTCTGAGATCATTTTTCTGAAGAATCGAAGCATTAAGTCGGGGTCCAAGATCCCTTTCAATGGAAAACTGAAGCAGTGAGAAGAAATAGTACTGTGTACAACTCGGTAGTGATTCAGAAAGTAGAATGAGAAGGTCTTCAGTAATCATCCCATCTAGGTTAAGGGGAATCTTTGGAGGCCTTTTCCAGCAGTTATTCTGTGTGGAAGTACAGAGCTCTTATTTCCCAATGGACACTGCATTTAAAACGCCTTCGAGAGAGATGACTTGACTTATTAAATGAAAGAGGAAAAAGTACCATATAGAACAACATACAAAGCGTAGTTCTTTTTATGTAATTTTTTTTTAAAAACAAATAGTTTGCAGAAATTGACAAAGATGATCTTAAAATTCATATGGAAATGCAAGCAACTCAGAATAGCTTAC
Organism: Mesoplodon bidens; assembly: GCF_964165515.1. Classification (NCBI taxonomy): domain Eukaryota; kingdom Metazoa; phylum Chordata; class Mammalia; order Artiodactyla; family Ziphiidae; genus Mesoplodon; species Mesoplodon bidens. Next base: position 116,978,086 of record NC_138161.1, read on the forward strand.
TACAAAGCTACAGTAATCAAGACAGTATGGTACTAGCATTAAGGGCAGACATATAGATCAATGGACTACAACTGAGAGTCCAGAAATAAACCCTCACATTTATGGTTAATTAATTTTTGACAAAGGGGCAAGGCAATTCGATGGAGGAAAGAACGTTTTTTCCAACAAACACAATTGATGTCCAAATGGAAAAGAATGAATTTGTACCCCTATCTCACACCCCACACAAAATCAACTCAAAGTGGATCACAGACCTAAATGGAAGAGCTAAAACTATCATACTTTTAGAAGGAAACTCAGGAGTAGATCTTTGTGATCTTGCATTAGGCAATGATTTCTTAGATATGACACCAAGAGTATAAGGGATAAAAGAAAACATTGATAAGTTAGGCTTCATCAAAATTAAAAACATTTGTGCTTCAAAGGACACCATTAAGAAAGTGAAAAGATGATCTACAGATGAGAGAAAATGTTTGCTAATCACATGTCAGATAAGAATTTTGTATCTAGAATACAGTAAGAACTCTTACAAACCTTTAATAAAATGAAAACCCAATAAAAAGTGGACAAAGGATCCAAAGAGCCATTTCCCCCCAAAAAATGTACAAATGACCTATAAGCACATGCAAAGATATTCAACATAATTAGTCATCAGGGAAATGCAAATCAAAACCACAATGAGATACCATTTCATACCCCTTCGAACTGCTATAATAAAAAGGACAACAAGTGTTGGCAGGCAGGTCGAGAAATTTGAACTGTCCTTCATACACTGCTGGTGGGAATGTAAAATGGTGCAGCCACTTTGCAAAACAGTTTTTGACAGTTTCTCAAAATGTTGAATGTAGAGTTACCATATGACCAAGCAACTCTACTGCTAGGTAGATATCCAAGAGAAATAAAAACATATGTCCAGGGACTTCCCTGGTGGTGCAGCAAAGAATCTGCCTGCCAATGCAGGGGACACGGGTTCGAGCCCTGGTCCGGGAAGATCTCTAATGCCACGGAGAAACTAAGCCCATGCACCACAACTACTGAGCCTGTGCTCTAGAGCCCGTGAGCCACAACTACTGATGCCCATGCACCTAGAGCCCATACTCCACAACAAGAGAAGCCACCGCAATGAGAAGCCCGCACATCACAACAAAGAGTAGTCCCTGCTTGCCGCAACTAGAGAAAGCCCGTGCGCAGCAATGAAGACCCAACGCAGCCAAAAATAAATAAATAAAATAAATAAATTTATTAAAAAACCAAAAAAACCCTGCTAAGCCTCCATGTCAGGTATTAACATTTCAGACCATTTCTTAGAACCCTAGACCCAGGACATGACATATCTGGGGCTGGGAAAGTTCCACCGTCCCGCCTCCCCAATGACTCCCATGGTGAGATCACACTGCTGCATGACCAGGACCTTCACTGTGGTTCAGACCTGTCTTAATTTTTCCCTTGACTATATCAAGTCTCTCATCTCGTGCCCCTCTGATTGTACATATAATGCCACTAGAATCACCTAAAAATATAGGCCTGATTTTTTTTTACTTCCCTTCCTTAGTCCTGAATCAAGTCTCAATCGCCAATCAAATAAAGTTCCAATTTCTTAGCGTGACATTCAAGGACCTCCATGATCCAGGCCCTAAAACACTTCTCATATCACCCACCCACCATGTACCCCATGTTTCACTCACCACAATCTATGGGCATTCCCCAAATCTCCAGACTTTAGGTAAACTGTTCTCTCAGGTTAGAGTTGTCTACACACTGTTCTCTGCTTTCTGGAATCCTTCTCATTCTTAGTCAAATACGCCTCCTGTGTGAAGCCTTTTGTGAATTTCCACATCACTCCACCGCCTCCATTCCAACAGCGTGCTAATTTTAAGTTAATTTTGCATTTACTCCACCTTGCCTTGCATGATGGTTACTTGTATACATGTCTGTCTTGCACATAGAGTGTAAGTTCCCTGAGGGCTGAGTCACGTCCAGATCTCCCTTCGTATTCTCTCTGTCTCTTGCGAAGTGTCTGGTACATGGTATGTGCTCAGTGATGATCTATGAACTACATAAACCGAAGAGCTCGCCAGAGTCTGGCCTTTAAAGAAAGAGCTGCAGAGAACTAGGGTGAAGATCCATCTGACCTGCACGTCCGCATGACTAATGGAAGGCTCAGAGAGAAGCCCACACAAGTCCTGTCCTCAGTGTGAGGCCAAAGATGCTGCCATGACACCCATTTTAGAAAGAAGCTCCAAAAAGGCCAGCTGGCAGTGAGTGTGATCTCATGCTGCTCCCAAAGTTTCTCTAGATGAACAGAATCCTAACTCACTGAGTCCAACATCATGATCACAATTCAGGTCACAAAAATGGAAAGAAGTCCAGTCAGCAGACAGCAGACAGCAGAGTGAACACGAGTTGGCCATGACTACCTGACCACACCCCTGTTTGGTGGGTTATTTCACAAAGGAGCAGCTGGCTGAGTGGCTGTGGATGGCACCCTGCTTTATAAAGAAGAACACAGGCAATATAATTAACTTTTCCTAATTGAGTTGAATTCCTTGCAGGCAGTACGTTGTCTGACTATTTTGTTTTGTTTTTCTGGTGTGATACTGTCTTTGTTTGTCTGGGTCTTCATAGGAGTTTTACTAGGAAATTGAGAATCTGGGTGTCATTTTAAAACCAAGAATTGCTATCTAAGCTGGATGGCAAGGGAGGTTGTGACTGTGCCAGTAGGAGAGGGGCAGAAACAGCAGTCCATGTAGAAGGAAGACAACACAGAGCTGGGGTGAAGACACTATGGAAAGAAACATTCTTCTTTCTCTATCCATCCGGCCACCCATCCACGAATCCTTCTATCCAAAAACCTCCTATGTGCCAGGCGCCATGCTGGATACCAGCAGTACAATGGTGACACAATAATTATGTCTCTACCCTTAAAGAGCCAGAGGATGAGACAATGAAATAATTACACACATCAATGTAAGACCGTGCCCATGCCGAGTGCTTAGAAAAGGAAGTATAGGGTGCTGTGGAAGTGCAGAATGGGTGATTTTATTTCATCAGAGAGATCAGGGAGGAACCTCCCAGAGGAAGTGACGATGAACAGCAATCCGAAGGAAGAGGGACTGTCAACTATGTTTGAGTTGTGGGGAAAGGTTCCAGAGAGCAGCAGTGCAGCAGTGAGGAAAATTCTTGTCATTCTTGGAGCTCTCAACAGCCTTGAAAATGTGACTTCTTTTTCTAGACAGCACTATTTAATGATCAGTGATGTCTAGAACCTTCAAACTTTATTTGTCTATACACCTACATTAAAAAGCAGTAGATAATTTTATTTTTTAAAAGGTTAGCATTTATTTATTTATGGCCACTCAGTGCGGCCTGCAGGATCTTAGTTCCCCAACCAGGGATCAAACCTGGGGCTCCCCTGGAGTAGAAGCATGGAGTCCTAACCACTGAACCGCCAGGGAATTCCCAATAATTTGTAAAAAATCAACAAATAACAATATAGTAAATTATTCAGGGAGGGGCAGAGTCAAGACGGCGGTGTGGGAAGACATGGAGTTCACATCTCCCCACAACTAGGCTGCCTGACGGAGGCTGGTGGGGGACCTCGACACCCAAGGAGACAGGAGGAACCCCCAAGCGAACCGGTAGGATGTGGGGGGACTGAGGGGGCAGAAGTGGAGGCTGGACGAGACTGATGCCCCTGAGGAGTGGCTCAGAGGGGGGAGGGGTTCCCACGCCTGGAGGGATCCTCAGGAGCTCAGATCAGGTGGGAGCACACCCAGCGTTTCCCCTGCCCTATCAGCCAGGGAAGTCTGCCCAGCTCTCCGGCCGGGTCCTACACCCTCAGAGGCACCCTCTGGGCAATGTTGGTCCTGGGGGTGTAGGAGGGAGGCCAGGGCAGAACAGGAAAGGCAGGCAGGTGGGGCCCTCCAGGACTGGAGGAGCGAGGGTGTCTGCCCCGCCTGCCTGGGCCAGGGAAGCCTGCTCGGCTCCCAGGCCGGGTCCCCTGCCCTCCAAGGCCACCTCCCCCACACCGGGTCACACTGGTCCTGGGGGGTAGGAGGGAGGCCTGGGGAGAGCAGGAGTGGCAGGTGGGAGGGGGCCTCCAGGACTGGAGGAGGAGAAGTGGAGGCTGGACAGTCCACTGGGGCCCAGGAAGCCTGTTAGGTTCCCAGGTGGGGTCCCCCGCCCTCTGAGACCAGAGCCAGGAGGCACGCCTGGGTCCCTTTTGTTCCGATGAGCCTAAGCCCCACCCCCACACCACCCAGGGCCTTTTCCAGCCTGGTGGGTCTGAAGCATAGGCCCCGCCCACAGCCCAACCCCCACCCCTGTTTAGGCCCCGCCCTCCACAGCCAAGGCCTTTTCCACCTTTTTTTTTTTTTTCTCTTCTCCTCTTTCTTACTACTGTGGTTCTGTTTTACCTTCTGGTTGTTGTTTCATCTACATTTTTTATTTTTATATTCTTTCTAACATACCTGTTAGTTTCCTAGTCTAATTTTATTTTTTACTGTTATTGTTCTCCTTTTCTTTTTTTTTTTCTGCCCCAGATGGCTTGCGGGATTGTGGTTCATGACCCGGGGGTTGGACAGAAGCTCCTGCAGTGGGAGCTCTGAGTCTGAACCACTGGACTAACAGAGAACCTCAGACCCCAGGGAATATTCATCGGAGTGAGGTCTCCTGGAGTTCCTCATCTCAGCACCAAGACCCAGCTCTACCCAACAGCCTACAAACTCCAGTGTTGGAAGCCTCAGGCCAAACAACCAGTGAGACAGGAAGACAATTCCATCCATCAAAATGATAATAATAATAATAATAATGAGATGGCAATAAAATATGTCACAGATGAAGGAGCAAGGTAAAAACCTACAAGACCAAATAATTGAAGAGGAAATAGGCAATCTACCTGAAAAAGAATTCAGAGTAAAGATAGTAAAGATGATCCAGAAACTCGGAAATAGAATGGAGGCACGGATTGAGAAAATACAAGAAATGTTTAACAAAGATCTAGAAGAACTAAAGAACAAACAAACAGAGATGAACAACACAACAACTGCAACGAAAAATACACTAGAAGGAATCAATAACAGAATAACTGAGGCAGAAGAACGAATAAGTGAGCTGGAAGACAAAATGGTGGAAATAACTGCTGAGGAGCAGAATAAATAAAAAAGAAGGAAAAGAATTGAAGACAATCTCAGAGACCTCTGGGACAACACTAAACACACTAACATTCGAATTACAGGGGTCCCAGAAGGAGAAGAGAAAAACAAAGGGTCTGAGAAAATATGTGAAGAGATTACAGTCAAAAACTTCACTAACATGGGAAAGGAAAGAGTCACCCAAGTCCAGGAAGCACAGAGAGTCCCTTACAGGATAAATCCAAGGAGAAACACACCAAGACACATATTAATCAAACTAACAAAAATTAAATTCAAAGGAAAAACATTAAAAGTAGCAAGGGAAAAACAAAAAATAATGTACAAAGGAATCCCCATAAAGGAGTGGCAGGATATACTTAAAGTAATGAAAGAGAAAAACCTACAACCAAGATTAATCTACCCAGCAAGGATCTCATTCAGATTTGATGGAGAAATCAAAATCTTTTCAGACAAGCAAAAGATAAGAGAATTCAGCACCAACAAACCAGCTGTACAACAAATGCAAAAGAAACTTCTCTAGGCGGGAAACACAAGAGAAGAAAAAACCAACAAAAACAAACCCAAAACAATTCAGAAAATGGTAATAGGAACATAAATATCGATAATAACCTTGAATGTAAGTGGATTAAATGCCCCAACCAAAAGACACAGTCTGGCTGAATGGATACAAAAACAAGACCCATATATATATTGTTTCTACAAGAGACCCACTTCAGACCTAGGGACAGATACAGACTGAAAGTGAAGGGATGCAAAAAGATATTCCATGCAAATGGAAATCAAAAGAAAGCTGAAGTAGCAATACTTGTATCAGATAAAATAGACATTTAAATAAAGACTGTTACAAGAGATAAGGAAGGACACTACATAATGATCAAGGGATCAATCCAAGAAGAAGTATAACAATTAAAAATGTTTATACACCCAATACAGGAGCACCTCAATACATAAGGAAAATGCTAACAACCATGAAAGGGGAAGTTGACAGTAACACAATAATAGTAAGGGACTTTAACACCCCACTTATACCAACGGACAGATCATCCAAACAGAAAATAAATAAGGAAACACAAGCTTTAAATGACACAACAGACCAGATAGATTTAATTGATATTTATAGAACATTCCACCTGAAAGTGGCAGAGTACACTTTCTTCTCAAGTGCACATGGAACATTCTCCAGGATAGATCACATCTTGGGTCACAAATCAAGCCTCGGAAAATTTAAGAAAATTGAAATCGTATTAAGCATCTTTTCTGAACACAATGCTATGAGATTGCAAATAAATTACAAGAAAAAGGCTGTAAAAAAACACAAATACATGGAGGCTAAACAGTGTGCTACTAAATAACCAAGAGATCACTGAAGAAATCAAAGAAGAAATAAAAAAATACATAGAAACAAATGACAACAAAAACACTACAACCGAAAACCTATGGGATGCAGCAAAAGCAGTTCTAAGAGGGAAGTTTATAGCAATTCAATCTCACCTCAAGAAAGAAGAAAAATCTCAAATAAACAATCTAACCCTATACCTAAAGCAACTAGAGGAAGGAGAACAAAGAAAACCCAAAGTCAGTAGAAGTAAAGAAATCATAAAGGTCAGAGCAGAAATAAATGAAATAGAAACGAAAAAAACAATAGCAAAGATCAATAAAACTAACTGGTTCTTTGAGAAGATAAAATGGATAAACCCTTAGCAAGCCTCATCAAGAAAAAAAGGGAGAGGATGCAAATCAATAAAATTAGAAATGAAAAAGGAGAAATCACAACTGACACCGCAAAAATGCAAAGGATTATAAGAGACTACTACAGACAAATATATGCCAATAAGATGGACAACCATGAAGAAACGGACAAATTCTTGGAAAGGTACAATTTCCCAAGACTGAACCAGGAAGAATTAGAAACTATAAACAGAACTATCACAAGTAATAAAATTGAAACTGTAATTAAAAATCTTCCAACAAATAAAAGTCCAGGACCAGATGGCTTCACAGGTGAATTCTATCAAACATTTAGAGAAGAGCTAACAACGATCCTTCTCATACTCTTCCAAAAAATTGCAGAGGGAGGAACACTCCCTAATTCATTTTATGAAGCCACTATCACTCTGATACCAAAACCAGGAAAAGATATCACAAAAAAAGAAAATTATAGACCAATACTACTGATGAACATGGATGCAAAAACCCTCAACAAAATACTAGCAAACAGAATCCAACAACACATTAAAAGGATCATACACCATGATCAAGTGGGATTTATCCCAGGGATGCAAGGATTCTTCAATATATGCAAATCAATCAATGTTATAAACCATATTAACAAATTAAGGAATAAAAACCATATCATCTCAATAGATGCAGAAAAAACTTTTGACAAAATTCAACACCCATTTATGATTAAAAACTCTCCAGAAAATGGGCAGGGAGGGAACCTACCTCAATATAATAATGGCCATATATGACAAACCCACAGCAAACATCATTCTCAATGGTGAAAAGCTGAAAGCATTTCCACTAAGATCAGGAACAAGACAAGGATGTCCACTCTCGCCACTCTTATTCAACATAGTTTTGGAATTCCTAGCCATGGCAATCAGAAAAGAAAAAGAAATAAAAGGAATACAAATTGGAAAAGAAGATGTAAAACTGTCACTGTTTGCAGATGACATGATACTATACATAGAAAATCCTAATGATGCCACCAGAAAACTACTAGAACTAATCAATGAATTTGGTAAGGTTGCAGGATACAAAATTAATGCACAGAAATCTCTGGCATTCCTATACACTAACAACGAAAAATCTGAAAGAGAAATTAAGGAAACAATCCCCTTTACCATCACAACAAAAATAAAATACCTAGGAATAAACCTACCTAAGGAGGCGGAGGACTTGTACTCAGAAAACTATAAAACACTAATGACAGAAATCAAAGATGACATAAACAGATGGAGAAATATACCATTTTCTTGGATTGGAAGAATCAATATTGTGAAAATGACTCTACTACTCAAAGCAATCTACAGATTCAATGCAATCCCTATCACACTACCAACAGCATTCTTCACAGAATTAGAACAAACAATTTTTACAATTCGTATGGAAACACAAAAGACCCCAAATAGTATAAGCAATCTTGAGAAAGAAAAATGGAGCTGGAGGAATCAGGCTCCCCAACTTCAAAGTATATTACAAAGCTACAGTAATCAAGACAGTATGGTACTGGTTCAAAAACAGAAATATAGATCAATGGTACCGGACAGAAGGCCCAGAGATAAACCCATGCACATACAGTCACCTAATTTACGACAAAGGAGGCAAGAACATACAATGGAGAAAAGACAGCCTCTTCAGTAAGTGATGCTGGGAAAACTGGACAGCTACATGTAAAAGAATGAAATTAGAACACTACTTAACACCATACACAAAAATAAACTCCAAATGGATTAAACCTAAATGTAAGTCCAGACACTATAAAACTCTTAGAGGAAAACATAGGCAAAACACTGACATAAACCACAGGAAGATCTCTTTTGACCCACCTGCAAAGTAATGAAAATAAAAACAAAAATAAACAAATGGGACCTAATTAAACTTAAAAGCTTTTGCACAGCAAAGGAAACCATAAACAAGATGATAAGAAAACCCTCAGAATGGGAGAAAATATCGGCAAATCAAACAATGGGCAAGGGATTACTCTCCAAAATATACAAACAGCTCATGGAGCTCAATATCGAAAAAACAAGCAACCCAATTAAAAAATGGGTGAAAGACCTATATAGACATTTCACCAAAGAAGACATACAGATGGCCAAGAGGCACATGAAAAGATGCTCGACATCACCCTAAATATCTCAGCAACTTCCAACAGGGTTATTTGTTTATTTTTAATTTCAGTTGATCTCTCTACAACAACTGTCACTAACCATTTCCAGGTTCTTGGGATTATACACACTTGGGCAATTATAATTCTATTTTCTCATGTGGTATATCTATATACAATGGAATACTGCTCAGCCATGAACAAAAAAAAGAAGAAATCTTGGGACAACTTGGATGGACCCTGAGGGCATTAGGCAAAGTGAAATAAGACAGAGGGAGAAAGAGAAGTACTGTATGACCTCACTTATATGTGGAATATAACTAATAAACAAACAAACAAAATAAATGAACCAAAACAAACATGTAGATACAGAGAACAGAGTAGTGGTTATCAGAGGGGAAGGGGGGGGAGGGTGAAATGGGTAAAGGGGTCAACTGGAAGGTGACAGAAACTAAATTTTTGGTGGTGAGCACGTTGTAGTGTATACAGAAGTAGAAATATAATGTTGCACATATGAGACTTATATGTTATAAATCAATGTTACACCAATAAAAAAATAAAATTAAAAAAAATTTAAAATATAAGTCTATCCTCTCATGGCTTTCCACATTCTGAGTCTTCTCCACATGTTCCTTCCTCTTTCCCTGTTATGTCCTGTCATTCCCTTCCCAGCTCTCTTCTGATCTCCCCAACATACCATTCCTGAGATCACTTGCATTCCCTCAACTACAGTAATATCCATCTTCCAAGATTTCTAAACCTGTATCTCTGGTCCAGATCTCTCCTTTCAGCTCTAGACACACATTCCCAGTTGTCTTCTGGACATCTCTTCCTGGATATCCCACAACCTACTCAAAACCAACTCATTATCCAACCTTCTTATACCTAAACATTCTCGCAAACCTGCTCATCTATATATTTTTCCACCGACTCAATCAATAGGTGGATACCTTGGAAACTGTTCACCATCCAAAGCTTTGGATCCATTCACCAAGCCTTTGTTGACCCTGTCTTAAATATTCCTCAAAGTTATTCTCTACATTTTCTGTTTTCAAGAAGCTCATAAGTATGTCTTATTTTTTTTAAAAAAGGAAGGAAGAAAGAATCAATGAAGAAAATGAGAAAAGAGGAGAGGAAGGAAACAGAACATTCATGCTATCTATATTCTATTGTTTGCTCTCCTACAGCAAAAGGAATGGTTGGTAGGAAATGACTCTAATTTTAATAATAATATACACACACACACCCCCACATTAAACCTGCCAGTGAGATCCTTTAGGGCACCAAACTGTGTTAATTCTGTGATAATGAAATCTCTTCTCCCTTGTTCAATCAGAGGTCAATTTCTTTTGAATGAGTAAGTCCTAAATATATTCTGAAATTTTAGGTTTTTTTCAGTGCTATTTCAAATACTGTTTCATGTGTAGTCGCTTAGTCTCTAGAACTCAAATGCAAGGAAGTTCAAGTAAGAGAGCCTAAATAAGATGTTATCAATTAAGTAAATTAAGTAGTTGATCTCAAGTTAACAGCTGACATTCTTGGCAGTGGGTTCTTTCATAAGCGGAATACATAATAGATACATTCAATTAGAACCTTTAGGAGAAAATATGGTGGGATTTCTCTAGATACTGGCTGGAAAGATGAGGGTAAAGGGTTTACCTCTTTTCCAAGTTTATGAGAAACAACTCTACCCATTCCTGTCATTTTTCTGCCTTCTTCAAATTTTCCTACTTTGGCAGTGTTCCCCAAAGGCAGTTCAAAGCAGGCAAGCATCATACAACGTTTACTTTAAATGGAATAATTTGAAATATTCTCTATTTTTATTGCTATTGTTGTAGCGAGAAAGAGGGAAGCAATGAATCAGGCACTTGTACCACAATAGGAACTTCAAGAAAAGGCCAGAAAGAATCACATAATTAACAACCCCAACCTATAACATGACGGTGGTCAGATCTAGGGCTGACGATTCTGTATAACATCTTACAGCTCTCCACTTCACCAATTCATCTCCAACACATTTTCAGTAAACACTACAGAAGATAAGCTTAAGGGGCTAACAAAACAGCTAAGAATGGCAATGTATGGAGAAAAACTCTTGAAACAAAGTCCCCCTAAAACTGAGTTCCTCTGCTGAGTTTACGATTAACCTCTCTATCCAAAACTTTACTCCCTTTCTTTTCCTGAACCTGTTCCCCTCAAGATTGAGCAGTATCAAATAAAAGGGGAGATTGGAATCATACACAAGCCCCTGTGCCCCTCTCCTTTGAAGTAAAAGGCCTTTGCCTCAGTCTCCCAGGTCTCCCTTGAGTCTCAAAAGGCTGACTCAAAGAGTTAATGATCAGGAAATGTGAAGACGTAGAAACAAAGAATGGCTGCTGGGCCAGGAAACTGGTAACAATTCAGACTCTAAGTCGGCCACACAGCAGAGTCACCGAACCTGCAGTTCCCTGAAAAATACATATACACGCATGACACACATTCCTAAGCTGTTTGTACAGGAAGCAGAGCCCACCAGAGAAAAACTGACGGCAAGCATGTAGACCCTAGACTGCTTGAAACCAGAAGGTTGATGATGCTTGAAACTTCACTTTGATGCCAACCAATCTGAGAACTGTGCATAAGCTGATGACATACCCTGTAGCCACCTCCCTCACACTGTCTTTAAAACCCCTTCCCTGAAAGCCACTAGGGAGTTCGGGTCTTTTGAGCATGAGCTGCCCGTTCTCCTTGCTTGGTGCCCTGCAATAAATGCTGTATTTTCCTTCACCACAACCTGGTGTCAGTAGATTGGCTTTACTGAGCAGGTGAGCAGACCTAAGTTTGGTTCAGTAACCAACTAGTTTTCTCATCCTGTCGGGGATGTCAATGTACTGGACAACCCTGGAAGGTCAAAGTTGAGAACAGCAGAGCTGGCAGAAGCCCAAAAAACTGTGTGACCCTGAGATACCCCTACCCTTGACTTCCAATGGATTGTCACTTGTGTGAAAGTTAAACACCTACTGTGTTAAGGTATGGAAACACAGGGGTTCATTTGTTACAGCAGTTGGCCAGCCTTAACTAACACAGTGTAACAATGAAACAGAATGATCACTGTGGCAGGCACACACTTTAATCTCAAGAAGAAAAGATGTCCAAGGTGACTTCTTTCAGCTACTTAATTCTCATTTATTAACATTCATATTTGTATACTCCCCCCCCTTTTCCCTCTGCATTTCACACTATCACTCTTAGCCCATCAACTGGCTCTCCTGACTGCTTTAATCTCATTTTCTATTTTATTGTCCTCCACTTGGGTGGCAGCCATTGTAGACACATGGTTGAGGGAAAAAACAAAGGTCAGTTTCATTACAGAACAGTAATTATTATTTTTATATGTTTCTCCCATCAATTTCACTGGGTTTAACACTTCCTGAACCTAGAGGCCAGATCTGGCAAACTAATTAACAATAGACCAATTTTCCAACTCAGTATTTAGACCATGAACAAAGGAGGAACCAAGTAAATAACTGTCCTTGAAAGGGTAATCGAGTTGTAACTGTTCTGTGTTTACTGCACAAGACCAAAGAGCTTGTCTTAATTTTCCTGTGGCCACTCAGGAAGGAGGGGAAATGGTGCATGCATGTGGGAATAGTGAAAAATTCTATCCTAGGAGTCTGCAAGGCAGGCAAGGTGGACAAGGAGGATGACAGATGTCTCCAGCCTGGGAGCAGGAGCCACGGGGACTGGTCTCGGCTATGCCACAGAATTCAGAGTGACTTTGGGTATTTCACCTCACCATCATCAGGCCTCAGGAGGAAATGAGGGTATAATTACATGATCGAGAGACTCAACCACCTCTAAACAAATTACAAGATGCATAATATTCTTATAACTGAATGTTTTAAAGGAGTTACTTTTTCATCAGCAGTATCATCTAGAAAAGGTGCACAATGAATCCAAGTTACAAGAACATGGCAAGAGGACCAGGATGGAACAGGTCCACTGGACAGTGAAATTCAATGGTCCAGAGGATACTAAAGCATCAGTTTAACTAGAGGGATGAAGGAGAACTCCCTCATTCATAAGAATAAGGGTAAGGCCTATGTTCTCCTAAGCTGCCTCTGCTAATGGGTGTCTGGGGGAGTTCCAGAATTATGTGTGTGCTGAGAGCCAGCCTTAAGACTCTCACGATGGCTAAGCATTAGGATCAACTGGATCCTAGAGCAGGGTTCTCTCAACTTTGATTATTCCTTTGCTAGTTAAAATTGGGGGGCTTGACATTTAACGTTGACTATTTATTTACAAATCATATGCATGTAATCACTTGTACTAATGCATTATGTACATTAGAAAATACATGCACAACAGAATTTTTAAATGAGATAAAATAAGCTATATTTAAATTGATTTTTTATAATAGTTTACATATTATGGTATTTTATGCTCTTCCTAAAATATGTTCAGCAGTAGGAGTGTGATTGACTAAGCTTCTTTACTTTTTGGAAATCTTGCTTAACTGCTTTGTGATAGTCGTTTTTTGTGAATGACACGCCAGAAAAAGCTACCTCACAAGGACATATAGGTCTGAATGGAGGAAAGACATCGTTGGCTACCCTTGCTAAAGTATGGTATTCATTTTGGAACCCATCAATTATGCCAAGGTTTTTGTTAAAATTTGGCTAATAAAGTTTCTCTCTTCCTTAATGTTAATCAGCTTGTATTAGTCAGAGTACTCCAGAAAAAGAGAACCAATAGGATATACATAGATATATAGGAGGAGATTTATTACTGGCTCGTGTGATTATGGAGGTGAGATATGCTGAAATACACCATCAGCAAGCTGGAGAACCAGGAATGCCGGTGGTATAATTCAGTCCAAGTTCCAAGGTCTGAGAACTGGGAGGGGGATAGGGAAGTAGGGAGAGAGGAAATGGGGGAGGTGAGTGAGGGGGCGGTGGGGATGGGTCAGAAGCTGAAGGCCCAGGAACCAGGAGTTCGGATGTCTGAGGGGAGAAGATGGACACCCCAGATCAAGGAGCCCTTTCTCAGCCTTTTGGTTCTATTAGAGCCCTCAAGGGACTGGATGGTGCCTGTTCACATTGTTTGGGGAGAATCTTCTTTACTTAGACTACTGATTTCAGTGCTCATCACTTTTGGAAACAATCTCACAGAAACACTTAGAAAGAATGTTTCACTCACTATCTGGGCAACCCTTAGCCCAGTCAAGTTGACACATAAAATTAACCATCATCCAACTCTTCTGAAAATTTAATTGGAAGATGCTACTTTTCTAAATTTTAAAAAATGGATTCAAACCTGACTTTATCTTTTCATTCAGAAGATTCGTTAGAAATCTAGTTAGAAAATTCTGTTTCCATAATCTTTTAGTGTACTTTGAGAGTTGTAAATAAGTGATGCACTTAAATTGTTGTTGGCCAGAACATCACAAACAGATGAAACATTTCCAAATAACCAGTTTTAAAATGTCCTTTCCATAGCATGAGTGTCTTTGAAAAAGCTCTTATTTTCACTCATTTTTAAAATGTTATCATTACCTTGAAGAGACAAATTGCTTATCTATTCAAAAATATGTGCATGGTACCTTAATACTGACAGTTACTTGTCATCATATTAGAGGTAAGCAAGTGTGAAGTATGTTTATTGTTTTCAGAAAGAAGTTATGTTTGGCAACTCTTTTTAGCAGAAGATATCCAGCAAACCCACAATAGATGTTCATGGCCCCTGACATCATTTTAATATTGTAAGTATGGAATCGTTTAAGATGATATAACCTATACAGCCACTTAACTGGGCACATGGAGATGACGATAAGGCACAAGGTGGTAGATGGAAAGGAAAGGCAGGGGTCACTCAATGCCTTTGTAGGGGAAGTGCCCTCTTCCCTCAGGAGACCTGACAGGTGATGTGTGACTTAACTGAGCATATGGAGGTGACATTAAAAAAGGCATTTAATATTTTAAATTAGCAATAAGATGTTTACTGAGCTAATATACTTAAGGGGCAAATAAAATATTTATTGTGGCCATAACTACTTAGATTAAAAAGAATTATGCTCTTTTTTTTTCTATTTTGTCAGTTTTAAGTTTATAATCTTTTTGTCATAATTTGTGATTTCTAGCTTTCAATTTCTTTAAACTGTAACATTAGGATGACATAGAAACAACTCAAAGTAGCACCTTTTCTTTCTGAACAATCAACCTACTTCACATACAAGAAGGAAAATAAGTGATTAGCTAGGTTTTCTGCACTTCGAACCGGAAATGACCTTTAGAGATTATAGGCTAATTACAGCCTTACCAGGCACCTATCCCTTTAAAAAAAAAAAAATTAGTGAAACTGACTCTAAGGCTGCAAATGGTTCAATGATTTCTCTGATGGTTTAACAGCAAGTCAGTGGTGAAGCAGGGCAGCCACTTCATGCCTCGACCTCAGGGACACAGCACAAACATTTCACTGTGATGTGCTTTAACGCTTTAATACTTTTACATTTGGGGCCTCAGTGCCTTTCTAGACACACATGCATAGTAGGATTAATAGCTTTGAAAGCTTAAGTAATCTATTTAAAATACTTCTCCCTAAAAGCCTAGATTTCTCCCTTACTTGCAAAATATCAAATAAAAAGCAGAGAACTGGTTTGTAGATTTTGTTTTGTGTATTGTTAATGAGAACATAATTAACCATGGATTCTAGTCTCTTCTTTAGTTATTTGAGGAAAAACAAATCACCACTATAATTGGTTCTCCTTCAGTAAAGGAACTCTTTCCTGTAAAACATGCAGAACAATGTTTCACAGCTCCAGAAAACCAGAAAACCACTAGAGCTCATCAATGAATTCAGTAAAGTTGCAGGATACAGAATTAATACACAGAAATCTGTTGCATTGCTATACACTAATAAGGAAAGACCAAAAAGAGAAATTAAGGAAATAATCCCATTTACTATCGCATCAAAAAGAATAAAATACTAAGGAATAAACCACCTCAAGGAGGCAAAAGACCTGTACTCTGAAAACTATAAGATGCTGATGAAAGAAATTGAACATGACACAAGCAGATGGAAAGATATACCACGTCTTGGACTGGAAGAATGAATATTGTCAAATGACTATACTACCCAAGGCAATCTACAGATTCAAGGCAATCCCTATCAAATTACCAATGGCATTTTTCACAGAACTAGAACAAAAAAAATCTTAAAACTTTTATGGAAACAAAAAGACCTCAACTAGTCAAAGCAATCCTGAGAAAGAAAAACGGAGCTGGAGGAATCAGACTTCTTAACTTCAGACTATACTACAAAGCTACAGTAAATCAAAACAGTACAGAACTGGCACAAAAACAGAAATATAGATCAGTGGAACAGGATAGAAATCCCAGAAATAAACCCATACACTTATGGTCAATTAATCTATGACAAAGGAGGCAAGAATATACAATGGAGAAAAGACAGTCTCTTCAATAAGTGGTGCTGGGAAAACTAGACAGCTACATGTAAAAGAATGAAATTAGAGCATTCTCTAACACCATACACAAAAGTAAACTCAAAATGGATTAAAGACCTAAATTCCTAGAGGAAAAGATAGGCAGAACACTGTTTGACATAAATCACAGCAATATGTTTTTGGATCCATCTCCTAGAGCAATGGAAATAAGAACAAAAATAAACAAATGGGACCTAATTAAACTTAGAAGCTTTTGCGCAGCAAAGGGAAACATAAACAAAATGAAATGACAGCCAACAGAATGGGAGCAAATATTTGCAAACAAAGCAACCCATAAGGGATTAATCTCCAAAATACACAAACAGCTCATAGATAGAGCTCAATATCAAAAAACTAAACCCAATCAACAAATGGGCAGAAGATCTAAATAGACACTTCTCCAAAGAAGACATCCTGATGGTCAAAAGGCACATGAAAAGATGCTCAACATTGTTAATTATTAGAGAAATGCAAATCAAAACTATAATGAGGGACTTCCCTGGTGGCGCAGTGGTTAAGAATCCGCCTGCCAATGCAGGCGACACGGGTTCGAGCCCTGGTCCAGGAAGATTCCACATGCCGTGGGGCAACTAAGCCCGTGCGCCACAACTACTGAGCCTGAACTCTAGAGCCCACGAGCCACAACTGAGCCCGCGTTCCACAACTACTGAAGCCTGCGTGCCTAGAGCCCATGCTCTGCAACAAGAGAAGCCACCGCAATGAGAAGCCTGCACACCGCAACGAAGAGTAGCCCCCACTCACCGCAACTAGAGAAAGCATGCGTGCAGCAGTGAAGACCCAACACAGCCAAAACTAACTAACTAACTAACTAATTAACTAACTAACTAAAAACTACAATGAGGTATCACTTTACACCAGTCAGAATGGCCATTGTCAAAAAGTCAACAAATAATAAATTCTGGAGAGGGTGTGGAGAAAAAGGAACTCTACACTGTTGGTGGGAATGTAAATTGGTGCAGCCACTATGGAAAAGAGTATGGAGGTTCCTTAAAAAACTAAAAATAGAATTACCATATGATCTAGCAATCCCACTCCTGGGCATATATCTGGAGAAAACCATAATTTAAAAAGATACATGCACCCCAATATTCACTGTAGCACTATTTACAACAGCCAAGACATGGAAACAACCTAAATGTCCACCCAACATGAATGGATAAAGAAGATGTGGTACATATATACAATGGAATATTGCTCAGTCATAAAAAGAATGAAATAATGCCATCTGCAGCAACATGGATGGACCTAGAGTTTATCATACTAAGTGAAGTAAGTCAGACACAGAAAGACAAATACCCTGTGATAATGCTTATATGTGGAATCTAAAAAAAATGGTACTAATGAACTTATTTACAAAACAGAAAGAGACTCACAGACAGAGAAAACAAACTTATGGTTACCAAAGGGGAAAGGGGAGACGGGGGGATAAATAAGGAAGTTGGCATTAACATATACACACTATATATAAAATAGATAACCAATACTGAGTATAGCACAGAGAACTATACTTAATATTTTGTAATAACCTATAAGGGAAAAGAATCTGAAAGGAATATACATATATATACATATATATGTATAACTCAATCACTGTGCTGTACACCTGAAACTAACATGATATTGTAAATCAACTATGCTTTAGTTAAAAAAAAATAATTAGTGTCTGCTAATATATAAGATGTTGAGGGCAGTCCCTGTGGGGTCCATGAATGACTGTGGCTAGAGAACTGCCAGGCCCAGCCCGGCCACTTGCTTCAGCAATTCTCAGGAGCTCTGTTTACACTGTTTTCTTAAGATGGATTAACATGTCTCAACAAAATTCTTCAAAGCCCAATTGGTAAGCTGGGATGAAGTGAGAGACTGGCATGGATGTATACACACTACCAAATGTAAACTAGATAGCTAGTGGGAAGCAGCCACATAGCACAGGCAGATCAGCTTGGTGCTTTGTGACCACCTAGAGGGGTGGGATAGGGAGGGTGGGAGGGAGACGCAAGAGGGAGGAGATATGGGGATATATGTATATGTATAGCTGATTCACTTTGTTATATAGCAGAAACTAACACAGCATTGTAAAGCAATTATACTCCAATAAAGATGTTAAAAAAAAAAAAAAAAGCCCGGTTGGAAGCCTTTCTGGCTATCCAAGCCCAAATCAGCTGTCCTTTTTCTGCAATACTCTCTCATTTTACCTTCCGTAACAGTTTTGTTCACATCTATAAGGGACTGTGACCAACTCTCATCCTCTACACACAGTAATTAAAAAAAAAAAAAAAAACAGGAAAAAAAAAAAAGCGATCTGCTGAGTTGAACTGCATCTTGCTAAAATAGCACCAGAAGGGTCCTTTGACATTATGTGATCTAGCCTCTTTGTTCAAGAAAAGGGTGACTTGCCCAATAAACACAGCAGGCTGTGACGGAAATGAAACCTGAATTCTGAGCTTCCCTCACGGGGCTGACACAGGATTTATGCTGTTGAAGATCTAGTCCCTGACCTTGCAGAGCTCTCATTTGGTAGACAAGAAAGACGGGTCTAGCTCCCTTGACACTACACAGTGAGCATAATGCTGACATGAATGAAAGCAAAACTGACTGAGATTGGTGATATATAGAAGGCAGCCAAGATTGTTTTTTAAAAGATAAAAGTAATATCTGTATGACCAAAAGTGTTCAGAGTCCTGGCCCCAGTCCTCTTAAATCAAACAAGAACCTACTGGCCAGACCCATGTGACAGCCTAGAGGTCTGAATAAGTGAATGTGCTTTATCAAGTGGGGAACTCATTTAAGAAGAGTTTTTGGAACTTCTGGCTGAGAGCAAGAGTACTTTATAATAAGAGGATGTCTTAATCATCAGGAAGAATCATCACAAATCCAGCAATCTTTCTGGAGTTTCAAAAGGTGACCTTAGCAAGCCTTCCCTGGCTCATCCGTCTGTCTCAGGTAGGGCCCCCCAGGCTGCTGGTCTTCCAGTTCTATGAAGAGTCCAAGCTCTTTCCTACCTTGGAGTCTTTGTGTTTGCTATTCCCCTGCTTGGCGGCTCCTCTCCCGGCTCTTTGCCTGGCTAGTTCCTTCTCCTCCAATAGTTCTCACCAGAAATGGTACCTCCCCAGCTCAGGTTCTTTCTCCTCTTATTATTTTAAGGATGATACCCCATTTGTACCTTTTAAAACACATGACAAACTGTGTATTTTCTTGTTTGTTTACTTGTTTATAATGATAAGGGCCATTTTTTTTTTTTTGGTTCACCTTCATATCACCAGAACCTAAACAGTGCCCAGTGCATTGTGATATACAGTAAAGATTTGCTGAATAAATTAATGAATTCAAAATACTTTTATAAAGCTAATCCAAAATTATTTAAGGCCCTAGGAAACCCTTAATAAGTTTTGAGAAACACACAATTCTACTTTATGAAATGTTTGAACATAATAAATAACAAATTTCAAATACTGGTTCAATAAAGATCTTTTGATTATTCTTTTACAGATTTTTGAAAGCCACCATGTACTCTGAAGTAAAACTTGAGGTTTTTTTTAATGTGAGTCTATGTCAAAAAGTCTATATTTCTGACTGAATGTGAAAACATAACTGAGGAGCCACCAACACCTAACTATTAACTACAATAAACATCCAATTGGTTATAATCTAGTGATAAAAAAGAAAAATATACAGTCATGCAGCTTAGATATGAAGGAAAAAAAAACACATTTTTTTTTTTGTCACTGAGAGAGAAAACACACACAGAAAAATGATTCTCCAAGAAAGGTAGTTCTCATAGAAATGCTCCAGCTTTTAGGGGAGGAAAAAAAAAAAAAAAAAGATGGCGAAGACAGAAGTAACACATTCTTTCTGTAACAAAATCAGACAAGAAACATCCTAGGAAATCTGAACAGAACCTCGGATGGAAACATCAGGAAAAGTAAATAAATGGACACCGTGCATCCTCCTCAAAGAGTCAGTGTGTGTGGTTTTACGTCCTTCACTGCTCAGAGAAGATGACATTATAATGGCATTTCTGGAATGAAGCATTTTCTATCATCATCACCTGGCTTGAATCCACTCACCACTTTTCAATTCTGATATATGACATTTTACTAAAGCCACCTGACATTAAAAAGTTGCATGTACAGTGAGGGTTTTTGGAATTAAAGAATAAAAATCCATTACCTGCATAAAATCTGAATATTCAGACGTTATAATTTAAAAAAGCAATATTTAACATAACTCCAAACAAAAGCCAAATCAGAACTGGCCAAGCACAAGAACACTGTACACTATATTTTATATATATAGATTTATATTTATTTTATAGTATACATATTTTGTGTTTCTGTGTACAAGAATGACTATAAAATTAAATTGTCTTATTTCTAGCAATTTTCTCCCATAAACAATAACAGGGATGCTTACAAACTTACCAGAAATATAATATTGGGGGACTATTCTAGTCTTCAAAACAAACGGTAGCTGTCAAATTCTTACTGAATAATCTACAATGTTAATTCATGTACTGTATTTCATTTGTAATAAGTCTTTGTGATAAGGTTAACACTTCAACATACAACACAAATAAGAGAGGACCGAAAAATGAAAATTACTTTGCTTATGTTTCTGTATTAGAATTTTATTTGCTGAAGGGTAAAAAACAGATTTGCAAAATTCACAGTTAACTTAAAACAATAGTTTTAAACCTTTTATTCCTAGCCCTTACTGCCTTCAGGAAGGAGAGAACATCTGGTTATTTAAGGAACACAATATGCTCACATTTTCTATGACTTTTGTTTCTAATTGGGTTTTAAAATTTTTTTTGGAATTTGAACAACTAGTTAGAACAATGTTTTTTAATCACTTCATATTTTTCAGACTGTCATCCTTCCATTCCTCTACTTCGTTTAGTGGATTGTTTTTGGAAATCTGCTCAGTGATTCTAATATAATAAAAGGAAAACGAGAATCAGGATTGTGGTCTGAAGAGCTAAGTATAGAAACCATATCGTAAGGTGAACAGAGTATAGAATGCTACAGATATTTGATATCCAGTCTCTTCAGACAGCATACATTTACAAACATTTCAAGTAGTTCTTGGGTCACTTATATACGTGGCACTTTCACTTATTACAGACGCAAATAAATATCTACTACAAATAAAAGAATTTGTATGAGAAATATCAGTAACTAGGATTCCACTATTTTTAAAACTAACAAAGCTACAGCTCTTGTGTGGAAAGGTGGTTGGAAGACCTTGGTTCAATGGCTAGCTCTGCCACTGACAAGCTGTGTGACCTTGAAAAAGTCTCTCAAATACCTTAATCCTCAGTTTGTTCATATACAGCAGGGGGAGCGGAATTAGACTCTCTCGGTTCTTGGCAGTTCTGAAATTTGCACTGTCTAAGTGAAGTATATTATTTAGATCCTTTGTTGTGTATTCTTTGTTCCATAATACTTGAAGGTGCTAACAGGTTTTCAAATAATTCTGATCGATATTAAATTAAGGAACTAGATGCCCTTTCAGTTCAAGTTGTAGGGTCACTTCACCACCTTGATAAAAATGGCAACTGAGGGCTTCCCTGGTGGCGCTGTGGTTGAGAGTCCGCCTGCCGATGCAGGGGACACAGGTTCATGCCCCGGTCCGGGAAGATCCCACATGCTGCGGAGCGGCTTGGCCCGTGAGCCACGGCTGCTGAGCCTGCACGTCCAGAGCCTGTGCTCCGCAAGGGGAGAGGCCACAACAGTGAGAGGCCCGCGTACCGCAAAAAAAAAAAAAAAAAAAAAAAAAAGGCAGCTGACAAATATACCATTGGCTATGGTTTCTGTGGGATGTGATATGGGTTCCAGAAATATGTGAGGTGAGTGAGATCCACCTGGATTAGAGTATTAGAAGAGGCTCAAGTGCTTAAGTCAGCATTCAACTCTACCATTGTTTTCTTAATACCAACCACTGCAGGAGACAGAGCTAAATGCTAACAAACGAGCAGGATGATGAAGGATAATTGATAGAAGATACAAGCAAATCGCTAAACTACAAGGGGCTATGAGGACTCAAAGGGAAGACGTGTCTTATCTGAGTCTGGGAATGGCTTCCTGGAGAAGGTAAAACAGAGGCTTGGAACCTCAGGAGGGGATGAGTAGAAACAAGGTCATGGAACCATTCCAGCTAGTTTGGAAGCTTACAAGCGTTTTGGCCTCGGGAAAGCCACATGGCCTTAACCTCTCTGCACTGAAAAAGAAGGAGAAAAGATAACCCGCTCTGCTGTCTCGGAGTTTGTAGTGAGGACCAAATGAAGCATATCAAAGTACTTGGAGACATGAAGGAGTATGATCCTATGATTACAGTTTACCAGCCCATTATTTCAGTCTGTTCAAATGAGAAATCTTTTCACAGTAAAGCTGACATCTGATAGAAAACAGGTAACAGCTCAGTGTCTCAAGCTCTACTGCAGAGTCTATTCTCAACTGAGCAGTCTCCACTGGGATTTAGGGATAGTGGTAGGACGAAGTGTTTCTCTGAAGGCTGACAATGAATTTAGGGAGGCCCAGAACTCCTTGTTCATTTTTATTTTATTGAGTCTGTCAGCAGCACTCAGCACAACTGCCATGTGCAGCTGGGATACGGGAAAGTAAACTTTCATGCCTCAAATCTCTTTCTACTAGGTCACTTTAGAAACTTGTGTATTTATATACTTACTCTGATTTAAGTGTTTCATTGTTGCTAATAAATAGAAAACATTTAAAGCACTCTGAGGTCTGGATTCTCAGAAGCTATGGGTGGGGTACTAGCATCGTCTTTCCCTCTCTTTACATGGCCTCCTCTATGACTTTATAGTTGACATGAACTACACTGAAAGCTCTATCCACTGGTGGATTTTTACAATATATATAAACTTACTTTTTTGTTTTTCTTTTGTGCCTTTATAGCACTGGATTGGATCTTATTATATCATTAAACGTCAGTTCTTTATGGTCAAAGGCTGCTCTGCTTGGGTAGGTTGTTAGAGGCAACGAAAGAGGAGACCAAGACTTAGCAAGCGTGAATCCCCAGATCACAAGGACATTTGGTAGGAGAGTCAAGACTTGGTCCAGTGTCCCGATTCCTAGCTCAGGCTCCTGGCAAGACCCAGGACACCACACTGCGATAGACCTCCAATTAGCACACATGCCAAGTGATGTTAGTTATCATTTGACATTTACTAATAATGTCAATGGATCAGCCATTACATACACTTAACTAAAACTACCACCTTGCTGGGTTAGCTGTCTGAAACCCCCTTAGTACTGTGCAGCTTGCCTTATCTTCCCCTACAGATATCATCATGCCACAAACTTGTTCTCAAGAGCTTTTTACACATGACTCCCTCCTTCTGCCCAGTTTCTCATGTCTCAGAAATACCAGTTTAAAGTCCTAACTTTTGGACAATTATCTTGATTGTTTTTACTTGGTAAGACCCTGAATGTAAAAGTGGGGAATACTATTTTTTAGATACTTATGCTATTACTTTTTTTCTCTTAAACCTTGGAGAAAATTTTTCTTAATGCTTGTATAATTGGCTTCATTATTCTCTATATTATATATACTATCTTTTTAATATCAAAAGTACGGATTCCACTAACAGCATTGAGGAATTTAGTATACAGAATTCTGCAACTATAGAGTGAGTGGTTTATAGGAAGATCAACCATATTTAGCTAGGAAAAAACTTACCAAGATGGATAGGTTTAAATAACATATTCGTTTCTCCTTTCAATTAAACCCAACAAATCACACAAGTAGATAATTCAAACAGTTATTTTAGCAATTTTTTCCCACTCTGTATGACTCTAATAATTCTCAGTGCTGAGCAGACAGAATTTACCTTATGTTTGTAGACCAAAACTCAGATACCTCATTGACTAGAAACTTCATCCTTTATTCCTTTTATAGATATGCCATAATCTTGACTATTTCATATTAAAAATATATACTTATACAGCCTACATATACATAAAAAAATAAATACGAGACTGTAGATTTTTCATAGTCTGACTCCTAAGCCTTACCAGAAAAAAAAAAATGCTACCTTATGTATTAGAGAAATGATGGATTGTATTTCTGATACTTAATGAAATTTTGTGTAGGAGGAATGACATAAAATTGTGTATTTCTGGAGAAAATGGATATAGGCACAGGAAAACAATAATTTTAAGTCAAGCAAAGAATAAATACATGCTCAAATGTTGAAGTCAACAACCGATGAAAGGACAGAAATCCTTCAGAATCAAAATGTACGTTGAACTTGGAGGTCCACGTTGATCAGACAGAGCTCTGGCAGTGGAATCCACAGACAGACTGACTCAAAGACAGTTCGACAACTGCCAACACGATTGCTGGGAGCTCTGCCAAAGAGCCAAAGGCTGGGATTACCACCCAGTGCCTGGCATGCTAGTCCTCGTGTTTGAAGCTTTCTCTCTTAGATTTCATCCAATATTTTTGTTTGGCTCAAAAGCATCAAGGATTCACAGATTTTTTTAGATCATTAAATGTTCTTATTTTCAAGAAATGTAACATTAGTTGTAAAAGAGCACACTTTTTCTCTGGAGTGTAAAGAAAATTTTGGTAACTTGCTTTAAGTTCAAATAGAGAAATCAGTATTAAAGTCTCTTTAAATCTTTATTTTATTAGGTTACTCTTCACCCGCAAAATAAGAAATACATGTTCATAATATGAAATAATTTAGTGTTTCACTGCATCATAAACTCTTAGAAAACTGGTCCTTTTTAGAGCTCTAATGTCTTGGTCTTCACATGGCTCAAGAGGCTATACCTGGGTCAGTTGGCCCCCGGGCGCGAAGTGTGGTTATAAGGAGAAGCAGGTGCTAACTATTTCCTTGGTTACGAGGAAGTAGGTGGGCAGAACAATCTCCTGAGTTACAACAAGAGATGTGTGCTCCTGTTTCTCAGGGCAGTGTCTTTGAATTTGCCCACTGAGTTGCTAGACCATCAGGTATGTGGGGTTGTGGCCTACAGGCAATTCATCTGCTATTAGGCAAATTCTACATTACGAATTCTTAGAGTCATGTATAGAAACCAGTTTTTCACCCCACTTAAAACTATGCACATCCCACATGGAAAGCTTACCTTGGGATCGCGAAGGAACAGAGCCTTAAGAATCAGCGAGTGAACATCCCCGATGAGTGGGTAATGCATCAGAAGGCCAAGACAGGTCTGGTAGTTACTAGAGATCACTAAATAAAGGGGAAAAAAAGCAATTGAGAAGCAATGCTGTTTCAGATATCTGCATTACTAAGAGAAACAAAATTAACAACTTAGATTCAAAGAAAGCAAACCAATAACTCGACTGATTTGGACAAAAGGAAATGGGGAGAGGGGATCGTTACCAAATGGCCTTTGAAGCATCACACTGTACTAATATACTAGCACTCATCATCAGGGCGGTGTTGGAAGGAAAAGCCTCAGATATAGATATGTGTGTGCGCTTGCAACACAAATAAACTCTTAGAAGCATGCACATTTATTGCCACTTATATGGCTGTATTTAAATGTCTCTAGTTTTGCTGCTTGGAAATTAGTAACAAAAATCTTATGAATGGGAAAGAACCAGCTTAAAATTCTCATAAAATATTATGTACCCTGATTACTATGCTTCACAACTTACATATGTTACATTTATTTTTTGTATATATAAATATTACATAGTTCAAAATTAAAGAGAATATAATTTCTTCCAATTATTTGTTTTCCTAAAGGTAACAAGAAATTTAGGAAAAATATTTATGCAGCATTTCTTGGAGGAAAAGTGTCAAAATCTTCATAGATAAGCCTAACTGTGTTCCTCAGACCGTCATTTAATTTTTTTCCCCAAATCAACCTAATTATGGCTGCAATTATTAAACACATCTTTTCAGGCAGGTCTATGTAAACTACTTCATTTCTTGGCAATCCATCTGCCACTGCTGTCACAGTTGCGCCCATTAGCGACTCTTGTTTTGTAAGCCAGGCTGACGGCCTCGGCAGCATGATTGTGAACAAACTTTACAGTTGCAACTTCCTGTGGTTGTGACTGAATCCTTTTCATTAATCAGAACGGTTAGCTGAAAAATATTCTGAAGGAAAACAACTGTGACTCACTAGAAACAACGTAAGTCACAAAATAATTTTTTTGTGATCAGAAATACCCTTGACTCTTAGGTTTTTCTTTCCTTCTTCAGCTGGGAACATCCCCCTTCCCATGAACATTATGGAGAAAGGGGACAGGACTGGGCAAAATGAGTAATTATAATCTATGTAAGGAACCACTTTATCATCTTCATTTCCTTTGCTGATCTGACAGCTTGTAATTTCATACATCTGCTTTCATTTGTGAAGTACTCACTTATCCTACCCTTTTTGTTATCTGTTCAGACACTTCTTTTCTTATTTGTTCATTTTATCATATTCATATTCAGTTGCCTGTTGTCTTTTTTACTCTAGAATTCAAAAACCTAGGGTACTGAGAATAGTATAACATTTTCATGTCCAGTTTTCTTTGCGATCTAACAAATAAATAAAACTTAGATAATCAATTCATTTTCTAACTCATAAAGTTATTTTCCCCAATGCTATAATGCTTATATATTAGTAACTGACCCAGGAAGAATTCTTGTATATTTTGTAAGACAGGCAGGAGAGTTTAGTGGCAATGGTTCTGGGCTCGGGATTCAGAGATGTGGGCTTTCATCCTGGGACGCCATTTGAAAATGTTTCATAAAGTTGCCTGGAGACTCAATGACATATCTAAGTGACTGATTTATATCAGCCGCTCAAAACCGGTTGGGAGTAACCTCTCAGAGCTTGAGGTCAGTCATTGGGAAAACAACTTTCCAAAAAAAAATTTACCTGCCTACCCATTCATTCCAATAATCATTTGTTGAGTACCTAATCCATGACAGGCCCTAAGATAGGAGGCGAGGCGGAGATGAGCAAAACACAGTCCTCACCCAGGAGAAAATGAAAGTACAGAGGGCAGACATGTAACAACAAGCAGTTGTTACTACTACTACTACCTCTAAGACGATAACGAATTGTTGAAGTCTTTCCGAGACCAGGCCAGGCCCCATACCAAGAACGTTACCGGCATATCTCATTTAACTTCTATGACAATCTTATCACAGGGTACAGTTGTTATTATCCCTGTTTTACAGATGTGAAAACTGATCCTTGGAGGGATTAAATCACTTGCCCAGATCACACAGTGATTTGGTGGTAGACCAAGATTTGAAATTCAGAAGTCTAGTGGCAGGGTCAGGGCTTTGTTTTGAAAGGCCATTGTTTTGAAAAGCAAGTGACATAATGGATGCAAATAATCACTGCAAATAGAAAAGCCAATTAATGTTAGTACTCTTGTGTAGTAGTTTTAAGTAGCTTGGAAGATCAGATAAACCCAGTGTGTAAAGCAGCCTGACATAGGTAGGCGTTTATTTGGAGGGGCCAGAGCGGCAATCCTGTGTTATTACAACTTGAAAAAACGTTTGAAACTATACGAAGCTGTAAAATACATTTTACAAATACAAATAAAATACATTTTACAAAATAAGGGAAGCTAAATAACATATTAATATTCTAGTTGCATAACAAACGAAGGAGCTAATGTTCCTTCTCCTATCCATCCATCGATCCATCCATCCACCCATCCATCAATCCATCCCTCCAGTCACTGAATATCATGTACGTTTTCCGAGCATCTACAAAATCCCGTGCCAGGCAGTAGCACTAGGGATATGATGGCGAACGAGTCTGAGCTGTGAAAGGTAGCAGAACATGGCACCCTGAAGTTTGGCTACAGGGGTTCAGGACACGCCACCCCCAAATATGCCCCTTTGGTATATTGACTATTTTGAGCTGGAGAGGTTTTCTTTGAATTCCTCTTATCTTTAATTCCCTAAGTGCTCCAAAAGGAACTCAACTGTCATAAACCACTCCAGACAAACTTTGTCACAAAGATACCTTGCATCTATTCTTCTCAGGGTCCATTCATCTTTCCTAGAAATCATTTACTCTCCCCTAAGAGGCCTACAACCCCCCTCCCCTTTCTCTATTGAGGTGGTATTTAATCCTGAAATCTAAAGCCATTTCTTTGAGGGTCGCTCATTTTTCCCTGGGTATCTCCCATATGTACATGAGGTATACATGTTAATCAACTTGCCTGTTTATCTCTCAATCATTTTGTGAAAGAATCTCAGAGGAAAACCTAACTGGGTAGAGGTAAGGTTTCACCTCCCTCTTGCCCCCTGCCTTCAGATAATGCCATCTCTAATTTCTTAATGAAAACTTGTACTTCCACCTCTAATTTCTTAATGAAAACGTGCACTTTTCATTTGCAATTACATGTGCCAGTATTAAGTCCCTTTTGAATAACTGTGTCCAATTTAGCATACTTGAAAGAGAATAATATGAGCTATTTTAAAAATAAAATAGTAGAAATCTGATAGGAGAAGAATTTAGTTATGATCTTTGCAGCAAATTTTTCTTGAATTTGAAAAACTAATCCACAACACTGTTCCTTCTCTAGTGTTTATTCTATCAGAGCAGGGCAGTGACACAAGGAAAAAAAAGTGAAAGACTAAAAAAAGACTGAGTTTTGCTATCTACCTACATTTGAAATCAAGGATGTATATGCTTTATTGAGAAGATCATGTGGTTTTTATTTTTCAATTTGTTAATGTGATGTATCACACTGATTAACTTGAAGATATTGAAAAATCCTTGCATCCCTGGGATAAATCTCTCTTGATCATGGTGTCTGGTCCTTTTAATGTATTGTTGGATTTGGTTTGCTAGTATTTTGTTGAGGATTTTCGCGTCCATGCTCATCAGTGATATTGGCCTATAATTTTCTTTTTTTGTGGAATCTTTGTCTGGTTTTGGTATCAGGGTGATGGTGGCCCCATACAATGAGCTTGGAAGTGTTCCTTCCTCTGCAGTTTTTTGGAATAGTTTCAGAAGGACAGGTGTTAACTCTTGCACAAAAGGATGCACACAAGGATGTATATGCTTTTAAAATAAAGTACTAAAGCCACACTCTGAAGCGCTTATTTAGGGAAGGTTAAGACAAAGGCGAGCGGCGTTTAGGAAAACCTATGGAATCTGAAATCAGACGATCTAGATTAGATCTAGATCAGAAGGCTGGCTAGTCATTTACTGTGGGTGTGAATTTAGGCAAGCTGCTTAGCTTCACTAAACCTTACTTCTCTCATTTATAAAAAGCATTTACTCTATCTGTAGGGATTCTGTAAGAACGGCACGGAAGTGAGGCCATGTGCTTCCCCATCTTGCTTGACTCTTGTTAAATAAATAGCACTCCCACCACGTGAAGCAGAGCTGACTTTGCTGCCTCTACCTTTAAATCAGTGGTCCCCAACCTTTCTGGCACCAGGGACCGGTTTTGTGGAAGACAATTTTTCCACGGATGGGGGCGGGGGTGGGGGAGGGATGGTTCGGGCGGTACTGCGAGTGATGGGGAGCGATGGGGGGCGATGGGGGGCGATGGGGAGTGATGGGGGAGATGGGGGGCGATGGGGGGAGATGGGGGGCGATGGGGAGCGATGGGGGGTGATGAGGAGCGATGGGGGGGTGATGGGGAGCGATGGGGGAAATGGGGAGCAATGGGGGGAAATGGGGAGCGATGGGCGATGGGGAGCGATGGGGGGCGATGGGGAGCGATGGGGGAAAATGGGGAGCGATGGGGAGCAGCAGATGAGGCTTCGCTCACTCGCGTGCCGCTCACCTCCTGCTCCTAACAGGTGGTGGACCTGTACAGGGGTTGGGGGGCCCTGCTTTAAATGGCCTACAACTGTTCTGGAGTGGTCTAAGGGAGTTGGTTTAAATAGTTTCTCCAAACCAATACCGTATGCTAAGACATATATATGGAATCTAAAAAAAACAATGGTTCTGAAGAACCTAGGGGCAGGACAGGAATAAAGATGCAGACCTACTAGAGAATGGACTTCAGGATATGGGGAGGGGGAAGGGTAAGCTGTGACAAAGTGAGAGAGTGGCATGGACATATATACACTACCAAACGTAAAATAGATAGCTAGTGGGAAGCAACCACATAGCACAGGGAGATCAGCTAGGTGCTTTGTGACCACCTAGAGGGGTGGGATAGGGAGGGTGGGAGGGAGACGCAAGACGGAAGAGATATGGGGATGTATGTAGACGAATAGCTGATTCACTCTGTTATAAAGCAGAAACTAACACACCATTGTAAAGCAATTATACTCCAATAAAGATGTTAAAAATAAATTAAAGAATAAAATAAATAAATTTCTCCAGTAGTAACAAACAAAAAAATAACGAGCTCAGTAAAGACAACCAGAGATGTGATTGTTCTGAGAAAGTTTAAAGCAATGGGACCATTAGCTTAAGTTTGAGTCAGAGTTAAACTATACTTACAACTGGAACATTTTGAAGTGAAACACTAGTCAAATTATTTATTTCATATTTAGATATACCTTCTCAAGGTAACAAGATGGACTGAGAACAACTACCATCTCTAACATGTTAAAAAAAAAAGTCAGTAAGCACGTATAATGTGCATACAATTTGCCATATACAACCACACCCCAGCACTGAAACTCAACCCTCCACCCACCTCCATGTCACTCTTCATCTCTCCCACGTGAAGTTGTATCAAAATTTTGGTTAGAACAATTTCTTCAGTTTTCATTTTTATAACCAGGCAAATGTTATCACAGCTGAACAACACAGTATATCATGACTACTCTTCCTTTCTTGTACAGCCTCGTTCCTTTCCTGGAATTTATAACTGCCTGCTTTTTCATTTGCTTTGCTGTGTATATTTTTAACAGTAATTTAATCTTAAATGCTCCCCTAGTCATATAAATCTCCCCTTAATACTTTTTAAAAATTTAGATGTTTTGTCAATTTCCTTTTTTTTTTTTTTAGGAAATTGCTCATGAGGCCTCTGGCCTGCTCCCTGACCCTGAGGATGTCCTTTACCTCTTGCATGTGTTGTATCCTTATTTCCTAGAGTACCTACCTGCTTCTTTCTTGCTTTTCTCCCTCATTTTGGTGGAGCCCATCTCTCCAAAAGCTTTATGCTCAGCACATGAATTTTTTGAAAACTTCTCTGTTTGAAAGATTTTATTTTGACATTAATTAATAGTTTGGTTAGGTACAGAATTCTAGGTTGGAAATACTTTTCCCTGAGATTGTTGGGAGCATTGCTCCTGAGCTTCCTGGCTTCCAGTTGAAAAGCCTCAAACCATTCCAATTCCTAATCCTTTCTGTGATCTGTTTTCTCTTCTCTTCCCCCACATTGTTCTGTAGATTGATGATGAATATACCTTGGTTTGCACCTGTTTTCATACATTAACAGGCCCTTTCAATTTAGAAACTCATGTTCCTTTGTTGAACTAGAAATTTCTCTTTGTTCCTTTGATGATTTTCTCCCTCCCGTTTTATTTTGTTTATTTTGTGTGTCTTATTCCTTCCTTCCCCCATCCCTCCCTCCTTTTCTTCTTCTTCTTCTTCTTCTTTTTTTTTTTTTTTTATAAGAAATCATGATAGCTAGATGTTGGATTTCCTGGCCTGGTCCTTTAATTTTCTTTCTTGCTTTCTCACGGTTTTATGTGCTTCTTTCTGGGACACTTTTTCAATTTTATATTCCAACCACCTATTTCCATGATACTTTGTTTTTCAGTTACACTTTTCCCTTTGAATGATGTATTTCCCAGCTCTCTGAGAAGTTTTCTCCTCCCTGCACAGTCTCTGTGGCCTCCAAGTTGCTTTTCTCTTGGTTGCTTGTTTAGATCTCTGCTTTCATGTTGACGCTCTCCTCAATCATATGGTGGTTTGGGGCTACCTGCTCGTGTGGAGGAGTGGGGCAGTACAAAGGCATCTTGAAGACAGCTGTGTGCGCATAGCTGGGTGGGTTTGTGAATGCTGGGGGTTGACACAGGTCACGCTTGGGCCACCCCAAGCCTTTTCTCTTGTGCTGACTAGATTCCCTCAAAGATTCTTCCAAACTCTTCCCGGAGGGAGACAGTCTAGCTTCAATGTCCTGAGAAAGAAGACTGGCGGCGGTTCAACAGTCACTGAAATTGCCTGAGTCCCAGGTCCAAAGACCCTCCACTTTACCGTCCACAGAGGAAAAATCCTGAAGGTACAGTTGGAGATCTGGGTGTAACTGTTTCTTAAATAGACTTTCAACCAGTTCTCATTTTTTAGTCTTAACTCCTTCCCCCCCCCACCACCAATTTCCAGAAGTACCCAGCACTGCCAATTTCTATACTTTTAAGAATTCTATGGGTTATTTCTTGGCTTTCTCCATTATCAATTTTGTATTTAGCTTTCTTGGATCTGATAAGTCAGTTATCACTCACCCATCTGTTTTGCTGCTTCCAAAACTACCCTAATTGTCTCCTTCCTAATTCTCTGTGTCCTATGGGTTGATGCTATTTCAATGGGGTTTTAGGAGCAATGGAGGTAAATGCAGGACCTTAATATAACATCTCATATCTGATATCCTTATCACTTTAATGACATTTCTACTGAGCACCTGGGCAGGTGGATTAAAGGGAAAGAAGAATCTAGGTGGGGAGGCAATTGGGTGGAGAAATGGGGAAATAAGTAGTCAGGAAGCAAAGATCACCATCTTCCTTTCTCTGTGCAACAGATAGAATGGCCCCAGTCACCCTGCAGGACTATTCACTTTCTCCTTTGGCAGCAACACATGGACATGGAAGCTTGAGTATTCCTGGGTAAAATTCCAGTGACACATGTAATTTTGCTGGCTTTTGCCCATAAAAGGTATCCTAGGGTTCCTGAATCCATCTGTCATATTGCTTTCCAGGGCAACAGAAAACTGTGGAATGGGAGTAAGTGTGTGGAAGGGTAAGATTACGGTACAGGAGATAAGCCACTTCTTCCCCTTTATAGAAGGTCAGGGTGGGGTATCAACTATTAATTTTGAACATGGAATAGAATTTCAGCAGGAAAATAATTCTCTTCTCATATCTCTATTTCTAGAGTTGTATAAATTAAAATTCTTTTGAGGCAAAAAATAGACATTAAAAAGACAATATGACACAGTAGAAGGGGCAAAATCCAAAACACTGACACCACCAATGCTGGTGTCGATGTGAAGCAACAAGAATTTTCATGCATTTCTGGTGGGAATGCAGAGTGGTACAGCCATACTGAAAGGCAGTTGTGTGTGATTTTTCAGGCCTGACCATAGGCAATTAGAAAGGTATGATAGTTAATTTTATGCTTTCAACTCGACTGGCCTAAAGGATGCCCAGATAGCTGGTAAACATGATTTCTGGGTGTGTCTGTGAGTGTGCGACTGGAAGAGATGAGCACTGGATTCAGCAGACTTGAGTGAAGAGATCCACCCTTGTCAATAAGTGGGCATCGCCCAATCCGCTGGGAGCCCAAAGGGAACAAAAAGGCCAAGGAAGGGTGAATTCTCTCTCTCTTTGGGCTATGATGTCCTGGATATTGGAGTTCCTGGTTCTCAGGCCTTTGGATTCTGGGACTTAAACCATCAGCCCCCTGGTTCTCAGGCCTTCAGACTTGGACTGAATTATGCCACTAGCTTTCCTGGTTCCCAGCTTACAGACAGCTGACTGTGGGGCTTCCAGGCCTCCAGAACTGTGTGAGCCGAATCCTATAAGAAATCTCCTCTTCTCTTTCTCCCTCTCTATATTCTACTGGTTCTTTTTCTTTGAAGAAGCCTAATACCAAAGGCTTTCCCTGACAGGTCTCACAGGGAAGAACTGCCCTCCCCACTCCAGACTTGGTGCACAGCCAGCACCTTGCACCCTCTGAACGGAGCTGCAGTCAAGGTCTCAGGCCAACTCATCGGGCATGATCTTCCACATACTTGTATTCCAAGCCCCGGTGCCTTCATTCGTAGATCTCTTTATCTGAGGCCTTGGGCAGTGGTCCTCGTCAGGTGGAGGCATAGGAAGAAACCGTGAAGACGCCTTCCCTCGTGTGACTTAGTAGCCAGTATTCTTCCACCCCTCGCCTTTCCGCCTCACCTCCAGCCCTCTGACACCGCCACCATCTCAGGGTCCATAAGACTGCCAGGCTTTTTCGCTCAGGGCTCCCTCAACAGTGAGAAGACCGCACATCTGTGCTGATCACCTGGCCCTCAACCAGTGTGCCATTTCACGGGTGAAATGGAACACAGGCTTTGGCGTTTTCTCCAGGTTTTGACCCCTGCTTATTATACCACCACAGTAAGTGACTAAAGGCTTAACTCTTCCACCTTTGACTTGTTGCTTTAATTGGCTACTCCGATACCTAGAAGCTCGGCTCTCTCTCGTGCCCAGCTCGGCTGAGCTCCTGACGTTTACCATACGATCCAGCAGTCAGTTGTGCTCCTTGGTATTTACCCAAATGAGATGAAAATTTATGTCCTGTACACAAAAACTTGCACACTGATATTTACAGTGGCCTTATTCATAGCTGACAAAAATCAGAAGCAACCAAGGTGTCCTTCAGTAGGTGAGTGGATAAATAAACTGTGGTACATCCAGACCATGGAATAGTATTCTCTGCTAAAAAGAAATGAGCTATCAAGACCTGAAAGACATGTAGAAAATTTAGATGCCATATTACTAAGTGAAAGAAGCTAATCTGGGGCTTCCCTCGTGGCGCAGTCGTTGAGAGTCCACCTGCCGATGCAGGAGACACGGGTTTGTGCCCCGGTCCGGGAGGATCCCACATGCTGCTGAGCGGCTGGGCCCGTGAACCATGGCTGCTGAGCCTGCGCGTCCGGAGCCTGTGCTCCGCAACGGGAGAGGCCACAACAGTGAGAGGCCCGCGTACCGCAAAAAAAAAAAAAAGAAGCTAATCTGAAAAGGCTACATACCGTATGATTCAACTATATTTCAATCTGGAAAAGGTAACACTATGTAGACAATAAAAAGATCAGTGGTTGTCACGGGTTAGAGGGGAGAGAGGGATGAATAGGTGGAGCACAGAGGATTTTTAGGGCAGGCAAACTACTCTGTATGATATACAGGGGTGGATACATGTCATTATACATTTGTCCAAGCCCACAGAGTGTCTAACACCAAGAGTGAACTATAAAGTAAACCATGGGAGGGATACACAAGAGAGAAGAGATATGGGAACATATGTATATGTATAACTGATCCACTTTGTTATAAAGCAGAAACTAACACACCATTGTAAAGCAACTATACTCCAATAAAGATGTTAAAAATAAATAAATAAAGTAAACCATGGACTTGGGTGATGATGCTGTGTCAGTGTAGGTTCATCGACTGTAACGAATGGACTGCCGTGGTGAGGGATGCTGATGGTACAGTGGGCAGTGTGTATGTGGGCGTGGAGGCAGATGGAAAGTTCTCTGTACTTTCCACTCAATTTTCCTGTGAGCCAGAAGTTCTCCAAAAAATAGCCTGTTTTATTAAAGAAAATCTAAACATAAAAAAAAAAAAGACAACGTGCTATTCTGGTACATCAGCCTAAAAACATAAAGTAATATAAATGGTACACGTATAACCCAAAGGGTATATTAATATCTACATCTGAGATGGTCATAAAAATAACTGACAATATTTAATGTCTGAGAGGAAAGAGAGCTGGCAGTCAGGAACTGTTTAAACATTCCTTCAAAAATAAGACCCCCAGTTTGTGTTTTGATAAACTATGTGGCACATCACTGTGTGATTTGGGAGAGTCTTTATTCCTAGTCCCTGAGGTTGGGTAAAGCTTTTCCAGACAAGACAAATACATTCAATTTATAGTTGAAATTACTGCATTTTGACATCAGTATAATGTTGAACATGCTCTTAACGAGAAAACAGAGAAACAGAAATTCTGGGGTAGGACAGATGGAAATACTGGCAGATAGACAGATAATGGCTGAGGAGTAAGGGGAGATCTAAAATGAAATAAGAAGGAGCAATGTTTTAAACCACAAAGAGGACATAACTGCCATACCAGGCAGGACTGAGAAATGACTAAGGAGACCCCTACAGAAAACCTAGGAAAATTACAGTGCAGTACCGTGTTGATGCTGGCTGAAAAAACAAGGCAGGAAGTGGACAGAAGTGCCAAAAAGAAACATTTCCATTTACAAAGTGTTCAGACAGAAAGTCAAGTAAAAGAGACAATAAACATTTGTAAGATGGTTAGGAAAATCTACTGTTAAATGGATTTGATTATAGTGTTTTAGCTATTAATACAATTTACATGACAAGTAAAAGGTATGTTACTTTGTAAATTAGAGAAAATGTTTTTCTTTGATACTAGTAAAAAACAAAATAAAAATTTAAATAAATAAAAGATAAGAAGCAAAAATTGAGATACTTAATTTAAAAGTAGACGATGTTTTCTTTACAAAAGCTACGTTGAAAAGAGCTTCTGGCACCTGTCCTTTCAGCAATGATGGCACACGAATCCACACCCTCACCCCAGGTCTCTAGAGCGCCCTTCTGTCTGAGATCACCCCCAGTACTAACCGAGCACGAGAGGAGCTTCAAATGCTTTGAGGGGCAGGGAAGAACTGTAACATCGGCCCTGGTCCTGAGGAGCTGACAGTCTAGTTGAGAAAACAAGGCACACACTCACAGGAAAGAACAATATAAGACAGAGTGTAATCAAGGGCTACGTTGAGTGGCATTGATTAAAATCTTATAGGACTGTAAAAGCAAGAGATCAATGAGGGTTAGACTAATCAGGGAAGGTTGGGGGGGGGGCGGGGAAGCTACTTTGCCCGAGGCGTGAAAACAGGAGCAAAATTTAGGTAGGTAAGGCCAGGGGAAGGAGGGGACCACATGAGTGACTTACAGTATGAAGTCAGTCATTAAAAAAAGTGTGAGAAGAGCAGGGCGATTTTAAACTATTATAGGAGTAATAATATGATTATATTATAGGAGTATAATATGATTATATTTCCTTATCTCCTAACCTTTATTTTTGCATGTAATCTTTTTCTTTTTTTTAACATCTTTATTGGAGTATAATTGCTTTACAATGATGTGTTAGTTTCTGCCGTATAACAAAGTGAATCATCTATACATATACATATATCCCCATATCTCTTCCCTCTTGCATCTCCCTCCCTCCCACCCTCCCTATCCCACCCTTCTAGGTGGTCACAAAGCACCTAGCTGATCTCCCTGTGCTATGTGGCTGCTTCCCACTAGCTATCGGTCTTACATTTGGTAGTGTATATATGTCCATGCCACTCTCTCACTTTGTCCTAGCTTACCCTTCCCCCTCCCCATGTCCTCAAGTCCATTCTCTAGTAGGTCTGCGCCTTTATTCCTGTCCAGCCCCTAGGTTCTTCATGACCATATTTTTTCTTTTTTAGATTCCATATATACGTGTTAGCATACGGTATTTGTTTTCTTCTTTCTGACTTACTTCACTCTGTATGACAGACTCTAGGTCCATTCACCTCACTACAAATAACTCAATTTCATTTCTTTTTAAGGCTGAGTAATATTCCATTGTATATATGTACCAC
Organism: Mesoplodon bidens; assembly: GCF_964165515.1. Lineage (NCBI taxonomy): Eukaryota > Metazoa > Chordata > Mammalia > Artiodactyla > Ziphiidae > Mesoplodon > Mesoplodon bidens. The sequence goes on from NC_138161.1 coordinate 117,016,079, forward strand.
ATCTTCTTTATCCATTCATCTGTCGATGGACACTTAGGTTGCTTCCATGTCCTAACTATTGTAAATAGAGCTGTAGTGAACATTGTGGTACATGACTCTTTTTGAATTATGGTTGTCTCAGGGTATATGCCCAGTAGTGGGATTGCTGGGCTGTATGGTGGTTCTATTTTGTTTTTTAAGGAACCTCCATACTGTTCTCCATAGTGGCTGTATCAGTTTACACTCCCACCAACAGTGCAAGAGGGTTCCCTTTTCTCCACACCCTCTCCAGCATTTATTGTTTGTAGATCTTTTGATGATGGCCATTCTGACTGGTGTGAGGTGATACCTCATTTTAGTTTTGATTTGCATTTCTCTAATGATTAATGATGTTGAGCATCCTTTCATGTATTTGTTGGCTATCTGTATATCTTCTTTGGAGAAATGTCTATTTAGGTCTTCTGCCCATTTTTGGATTGGGTTGTTTTTTTTTTTTGATATTGAGCTGCATGAGCTGCTTGTAAATTTTGGAGATTAATCCTTTGTCAGTTGCTTCATTTGCAAATATTTTCTCCCATTCTGAGGGTTGTCTTTTGGTATTGTTTACGGTTTCCTTTGCTGTGCAAAAGCTTTGAAGTTTCATTAGGTCCCACTTGTTTATCTTTGTTTTTATTTCCATTTCTCTAGGAGGTGGGTCAAAAAGGGTCTTGCTGTGATTTATGTCATAGAGTGTTCTGCATATGTTTTCCTCTAAGAGTTTGATAGTGTCTGGCCTTACGTTTAGGTCTTTAATCCATTTTGGGTTTATTTTTGTGTATGGTGTTAGGGAGTGTCCTAATTTCATTCTTTTCCATGTAGCTGTCCAGTTTTCCTAGCACCACTTATTGAAGAGGCTGCCTTTTCTCCATTGTATATCTTGCCTCCTTTATCAAAAATAAGGTGACCATATGTGCGTGGCGTTATCTCTGGGCTTTCTATCCTGTTCCATTGATCTATATTTCTGTTTTTGTGCCAGTACCATACTGTCTTGATTACTGCAGCTCTGTAGTATAGTCTGAAGCCAGGGAGCCTGATTCCTCCAGCTCTGTTTTTCTTTCTCAAGATTGCTTTGGCTATTCGGGGTCTTCTGTGTTTCCATACAAATTGTGAAATTTTTTTGTTCTAGTTCTGTGAAAAATTTGCATGTAATCTTAATCCACATAATCCAGCAAAGAATCCACAAAGCACTTCTTACAACACATAAGAAAATAAAAATGTTTCTAGTTTGATTAAAATATTTGGGAATAATCTATTTATAATAATTCTGCTCTGTACCTTTGGAAAAGTGAAAGTTTTGTTTGAAGAGTAGCCATTTGACATTCATTTCAAAGGTTAAATTTTAAAATCTGTATAGGTAATGTTTGTATTGCTTTTTTTTCCAATGTGAAATTTTACTTTTACTTAATAAAATCATGGCAGGGTTTGAGGGATGTTAAAGGTGATGTGAGCACCAGTCCGCCTGACATCAGCCCGGTGACCTAGACCTCGTTTCCTAACCTCTCAACACGGAGGTTGGGCTCCATTTCTGAGGCCTCATAAAGAACATGCTGTTTCTATGAAATTTATTAAGTGGTTGAATATTATACTTGGATGACTGAATTACTTTCAAAGAGAATGAAAGCTTTCTTCAAGGTGAATAAAGAAACTTATACGAATACTTTTGTTAAAAATTAAATATGAGATGCTGATGGTGGACTGGGTAGAATGAGAACTAAGCAAGGACACTGGGATCTAACCCCACAGACTGAGTGTGATTGTTTTCAATCACTTAACTGCCAAGGGCACTGTATTAGTTTGCTAGGGCTGCTGTAACAAAGTACCAAAAGATGGACCGTGGAAAACAACAGAAATGTATTGTCTAACAGTTCTGGAGTCTGAAAGTCCGAAATCAAGGTCTTGGCAGGGCCATGGTCCCTCTTACATCTGTAGGAAAGAATCCTTCCTGCCTCTTCTAGCTTCTAGTGTTGGCAGGGTTTGCTCCTTCTGAGAGCCTCTGAGGGACAATCTGTTCTATGCCCTTCTCACAGCTTCTGGGGACAGCTGGAAATCCTTGCCATTCCTTGGCTTATAGACGCATCACTTCAGTCTCTGCCCTGCCTTCATATGGCATTATTCTCCCCATGTGTCCTCACACTGTCTTCTCTCTATGCACGTCTGTGTCCAAATTTTCGTCTTCTTACAAGGACACCAGTCATATTGCATCAGAGGCCCCCCACTCCAGTAGGACGTCCTCTTAACTACTTACATCTGCAACAATCTATCTCCAACTAAGGTCATACTCTGAAGTACTAGGGGTTAGGTCTTCAACATATCTTTTTGGATTGAATACACAATTCAGTTCATAACAGGCCTCATTACCTGAGCCTGTAAAATCAGGATTTTGGACTAGATGTGGTGGATCTGGACTGTTTTTTGGGTGACATATTCCTTTGAGACGATGATGAAGGTTAGACACCCTTGACTCAGGGCAACGCACACCTACTGGATATTCTGCACAGCATCAAGATGAAGCCCTCCATTGAACCCCTAGGAAGCAGGGGCCCCAGGTAAGGAGTGCCGTCACTGAAGGAAGGTTCTTTAGTTTCCGCAACAGCAACATTCCTTGAGCTACAAATACATCACCTATAGCTCCAAGTGAGCACAAGTCATGTCCAGAGACTTGTACAGTGGTGCTCGGTTAAAACTTTTTGAGCTTGAAGACGACTGGGTGTAATGGAACATCAGCATTCTGGATGCCCCAGTCGGGGCATCATGAGTCAGAATCCATGGAGATGGAATAAAAACTCGACACCAGTGTTCCATTTGGAACGCACAGGGTGGCAAATTACCCACCTTCCTCTTGTTCTTGGCCCCGGCCTAAGATGCGGGCTCATCTGATCAGTACTGCCCTCCCATGTGTTCTGCCAAATCCTGTTCTGTGTCTTCTTCCTGCTACTCTGCCCCCTCCCAATCCTCTCTGAGGAACAACGCCTTCCCCTTTGAGCCTTGCCCTCCCGACCACCGCTGCCTCTGCAACCTCCAGGGGTGATGGTGGGGGGCAGCTCGCTCCCTGATTCTGTCTGTGAGCCATTGCTTCCTCTCATTCCATAAAGATCCCTCTTCCTCTGAAGGTCATGCCATGTATCTATACTTCCATCCTTCCCCTTCGTTAGTGTCATAGAGACACCAGGATGGCCAGCAAAGAGCAGGCACTCAATAAATACTGGTTGAATGGTGGATGCTTTGAATAAATGATTCACTGAATAAAAGTTGTTTCCTTGGTCACTCTTCTGCATTTATGGGATGCTTCCACTGTTGGCCTCACTGTGCTTCTTCTATACCTTCTCCTATCATGATTCTCGATGAAGTGTCCCTGGAGGACCAAACAAAAAGCCCAGCTCCTTCCCAATCCCTTGATCTCCTCAGTGACCTCCTTCCCCCCTTTACTGACTTTGACCACCCTGGTCACACCGAGAACTGCTCCACATCCTCTCGTTTGACCACAACCTCTGATGCTTTCAGCTCTTGCATGTTCCCTGTAAATCCCTTGATATTCTGATTTTGCAGCAGTCTCTTCCTGGCCATGCTTCTCTCCCTACACATCTTGAACCTCTCTCTTAAGATGTACTCAATGCCCCCCATCTCCTGCCTCCTTTCAGCCGGACGTGGGCCTCACTTGAAGCCTGAATCGCTCTCTGCCTCTTTGGGTCTTGTCCAGTGAACATCACCGGGTGCCACTGCCCACGTGTCTCTGCAGGCTCTTCAACAGCTCGCGGGCTCACGCTTGGTCTTGGGCAGCCACCTCCGCAGCACTTCCCAGTCACTCCCCTCAAGCCCTGCCCTGCCCCATTCACAGCAGACAGCCTGGCCTCGTCCCTTATCAGGCACCTTCTCCTAGAAAACGGTCTACTTCTGAAACCTGCCTGGTGCCTCCTTCCACAGGACTCCCGACCTCACGCCACTGCCTAGTCTAGGCCCTTGTTTCTTCAATTATTTCACTCAAAAAATATGTGTCAGGAGGATTACTATGCACTGGGCCCTGTTCTAGATGCTGGGATACAGTAGGCAAACCAAGACAGACAAAATCCTATCTCTCACTGGCGGGTAGAAGAGTGGGTGTGAAGAACAAATCATAAATAGTACAAACTTCAAATAAACAGGATAATTCAACTTTTCATAAATCCTACTCACAGAACAGGAGGGAAAAACTAGCGCTGACCCTTGAAGGAGGAGCTCAGACTCTGGTCTGAGAAAGAAATTCTCTGCAGCTCTCCCACCTCCAGGTGCCCTGTTTCCCTCTACAGGAAGCCATCAAACCTTCCTGGTCCCCACACCGACCTCTAGTTACATCTTTCTTCTTCCCTTCCCTGTTGACTTTCTTTAAAGATTACTCTGCACATGCTCTCTCTGCATTCTTTCTTTTTTATTTAGTTGACTTTTAGTTGAAAATGTAATGTGTACATAAAATAACAACAAAAACTGTAGAAAAGGCTATTGTAGTTCTGAGCTGTCCAGTTACCCTTCAACCTACCATAATCCAGCTTCTGCTCCCCCAGTCTGCTGAATCCACCTCGGTAAGGTCTCCAACGACTGTCCCTCCACAGGTGGACCTTTCCAGCCTTACCTTACTGTACCTCAGCACTCCTGACCCCTGTTACTTCCCTTGCTCATATAACAGCTTTGTGAGGTTACAACACAAGCTCTTCCTTCTCTGGTGCCTCTTAAATACTGATGTTAAATACCTTTGCCACCTTCTCTTTCTGTAAGCACCCACCTTAGCTAGACTGACCATATAATTCTTATGATCTCTATGGGATGCCTCTGAGAGTGAAAGAAGGCAGTAAGAATAACTATTACTCTTGATTAGCAAGTGTAAACTGAGACTGTTCCATATAAACTGGGATATATGGTCCCTCTATTCTTGGGAGATCACATCCACTGTTGTGGCTTTAACGAACACGTACCTATTCACCATTTGCAAAAATAAATCTGTAGCCTTGACACTGACAGTGAGCTTTATTTTCCAATCTTCAGGTACTGATTTCTTACAGACATCTCAAATTCAGCATGGCCCAAACTCAATCATACCCATTCCCCAAACCTGCTAACCCTTCTCTTTCCTCTCCAGGTTGTACAGATTACTCAGCTCTCCAAGCCGGGGCTCATGAGGGAGAACTTCCTGTTCTCTTTCACCCACTCAATTTAATCCCCAAGACATGCTGACTTTAGTTCTGAAGATTTCTTCAATCCACTGTTTTTCCCTTGGACTATGGTCATAACTTTTTATCTGATGTCCCTGCTCCAGTCTTGTCTGCTTCAAGTCTATTTCCACACAGCTTACAGTGACCTAACACTGCCCGCACTGCTGCTTTGCACCTTTCAGCAGTTTCCTGTCACCTCCGGGATAAGGACTCTCATTGCGATCTCATTCTCTTGACGCCTTCAGCCTCATAACCTGCTAGTCACTCTCCCTTTGCACCCTCAGGATACCAGACAGTCGTAGAAACACACATTCACCACTCCCCATTAAGCTGACTCTCTTACTCCCTAGCTTCTTTGCTCATGCTGTTCCTTCCACCTGGAACGCAGATCCCTTATTTTGCTCGCCAACACCTACAGCGTTTTCTCTAGTCACACAGCCTGCCCAGAGGGGAGCTCGGTGCTCCTTCTGTAAACTTTCATGCTGCCCATCCATGCCTCAGCCACAGTTCCAGACACATCAGTTTGAAATTAATGATGTCAGTCTTTCCTACTAGTTGGCAAACTTCCTGAGGACAGGGGCAGTGCCCCTTAAATACTTAATAAATAGTCATCCTAGTTTTAGGAAATCTCAACCACTGTTATGGATTTAAATAAGCAAGTTTAAATAACTTGGACTTCATATTGAAATAAACAACTTCATCACTCCTGCATTTTTTCACTTTTGCCTATGTTTTTTATAAGGTCATCAGAGCAGGGATTAAAAATGTACAAAGGTTTCAGCTGCCAAAAACTGCAAGTTTTATTAAATTAATTTTTAAGAGTAGATCTTAGCATAGGAAACAGGGTGATTAAATTAAAAATATAGTTGTGATGCACCAAAGTAAGAAAAGAGTAAATATTCAAATGTTTAAGACTACAGAAAATCAGAATACGTTTCGATAGTGGTTTGACTTGGAAAATTTTGTGAAAATATTATCCAAAAGCATTTTAAAAAATAAAAGCAGCTTCTCATTCCTTTTGTTTTTTATTACTTACATTTTATAAAAATCATACCATTTTAAAATGGGAGATTAGCATTAAATATTCTAAAATCTATCAAGAGTATCCCTCAAATCTACCCAAACATTCCTCTCTACTTTCCAGATGTTTCCTCTTATGATTTCCATGTTCTTCTCGGTTTAGCTCTGACTCAAGAAAGAAGGAACTTTTCACTTTGTATGTCAATACCCAAACTATCTGACCTTCAAGGAACAGAAGAAAACAACAAGTTTTGGAAAAAATGTGGTCTCCTGTCACTTACTCATTCAAGTAATTTGGGGGGAATTTAAAAAGTATAATCTAAAATTTAAAGAACATTATTAGTGTTACCAGAGGCATAACAACAGCATCTGGCACAACTGACATTTAATGAACAAAGAAAGAGAACCACACAGCAATTTAACAGTCAAGATTATGAATGACTCCAAATAGTTTATGTTCTTCTGACAAAGTCCTACTCTTATGGTAGTTTTTTATTTCCTACTTCATCATCCCTTTGTGCAATCTTTCCTAATTTTATTTTGGCTTACAAATCTGGTTTTGTGAACTGTGGTTATTTTTTTGAGAAGGAAAACAATTTGAGGTATTTTGAAATTTAAAACATGCTTTGCTATTTTCTTCAAGCGGAGGATTATCGGACCATTCCAAAGGGTTAGGCACTGGCTTTCCAGCTCGGCAAGCACCCTAAGGTAGATCTGATGAGGTGGGAATACATCTTGCCATCTGACACTCCACTGAGAAATACATTTGGCCAAAATACAACTAAGAAGAAGTTAAAAGATCTTTAAATGTAATATTTAACTTTTAGTGGCAAGTTGTAGATACTATATATAAAAACAGCTCCAAGCTCCTGATAAATATTCCTGAATACTCCCTACCTGTCAGAAGGTGGAGCTCTAAACATATCTGAAATACTGGCTTTTTATATGTATGTTTCACAAGTGTGTGTAATGACGAGATTAAAGCAGGAGTAAAGTCTTTAGAAAAAGGGTTCTGAAGAATATTCCAATTCTCTCAATATAAAATCACCCACATCTCCCAATATGTACATGGTTAACTAACAGAAAGCATATTTAGTATGTTCCTTTGAAACTTCAATATACCACCTACTATAAAAATGTAGGTATGGTACTTCAAAATGAAAGATAAAGTATATTTAAGAAACACAGTTTAAAAACTCAGGACCACTTAGTTGAATGTCAGCAAGGTCATTAACACTTACAAGCATCTCGGATGTAGAGTAACATGGCTATGAAGATATAATCAACCAAACTCAGGCTGAGGCCATCTGCAAACAAGGCATCCCAGACCACCAGAAGATCCTGCAGGGGGAACTCTCGTCCAAACAGCAGCCGTACCCACCGTCTGGGAAGAAACAAAACCCAAATTCAAAAAATAGTACTTCTGAGAGTAATATAAAGAGGAATCATTTTCTCCTGTGACTGTGAAAAAATTATAAATTTTAACTGATCACACTGAGCAAATATTAGATATCAAAAATATAATACAGTGAAACCCAAGTTTTAAGCTTTCAAATGAGTTTTGTAATTTTATAACTAGGCCACAATCATTAAACTTTATTCTTATATGTATAAAACACAAGTATGATATTTGAAAAGGGTAGAAATCTTTCATATGTATTAGAAATCACAAATCTCAAAAAGGCAAAGAGAAAAATGAATGTAGTTTGATAGTTGTCTCATATGTAAGGTTATGAATTAAAAAGTAACAATATTCCAAAATTTTATATCATTACTGACTTTTTTTGTTAACTAGACTTTTGCAAATGGCCATATGACAAATTACTACAGCCAAACAGAAAACTGCATTCTCACATTTCACTCCTATGTAAAAATATTCATTTTAAAATTAAATGTGGAAAAAACAAAAGATATCTGTTTTTGTCAAGCGCAGACAGTTATTTCAAATGAAACATATAATGATACTTAATTTTTAACTTCAGAATAGATATACCTTATCAGTGAGGTTATCTTTCTAGGGGTAGTTTTCAAAACACAGTCAGTTTTATGGCCAGGAAAATGGACACTGATGCTACAGAGCAGACATAAGAGGCTAATAGGAATACTAAACAAGGTCTGTCTATAATTCTATATCATAAATAGTAACACCTCAGACTTTGAGCAAATGGTAAGCTATTTATATCTAATTCTTACAAGAAAATTAAAATAATTCACTTTGATATATTTTTATCCATTTACTTCTAATTTTATATATATGGCTATAATTTCCTTACACAAGCCTTTCTCTAGGAACTTCAGCTACAAATCTGTGTGATTCTGGCACACAGCAAAGACTCAAAAATTCTAAATTTCTAGTACCAATAAATAGTACAGAATAGAGGAGATACTTTAAAAATTAGTTAAGATATATTACCTCCTTGCAAAATTCAAAACCAAATATAACCATCTGTGAGGTTAAACTGAGGCCAAAAAAAAAAAAAATTCAAATACTGCTTTTTTTTCAGGGAGTATTACATTTAAGGAGGAATCAAAAAGCTGTGACAAAATAGTGTATAATCACACATACGTATCACAGTTTATTAGGAACCATATGATCAAATATTTGAGTTCTTTTATTCATATTACCAAATTAATCAACAGAATAATTAAACTATTTTCAACTTCATCTTAAATTATGGTACTCAATTTTTCAGGAAGAAATTTAATGTCTAAATGACATTTATCCTTTAAAAAATGTTACAGTATTGCTTAGAATTTTTATCTACATTTCAATTCTTACCTCACTGCTAATATATGAGAGGTGACTAACACAAAATATATATATGTATATTTTGTCTAAAATGCCTGTATTTATGTGGTTTAGAATGAAACATTATTTCTCCACACACTTCTAATTCTTTCAAATTACAAATGCTAATATTTACTGTTTTAAGAAGTACCAAAATATCCCTAAATTAAACAGGTTGCTCTTCTTAATTACAAACAATTAACTGGTCTTGCAAAGAGTGTCGGGGAACCACAGAATGGGCAAAGCAAAAAGTACCTGGATTAAACCATCTGGGGGACCTGTTTAAAGGACCTTTAAACTGATAACTATATCTGCATTAGTAAGTGACTAAAATCACATAGAACATGGTTATTCAGTTATCCAAGTGACACAACTGATGAAACATTCATCAATGAAAAAAACTGATGAGGGGCTAATGTATAACATGGTGACCATAGTTGGTAACACTGTATTGTATCATTGAAATTTGCTAAGAAAGAACTTAAATGTTCTCACCAAAAAAAAAGATAAATATGTGAGATCATGGCTATGTTAATTAAATAGATGGAGGAATCTTTTCACGATGTGCACGTACATCAAATCACAATGACGTATGCTAAATATCCTACAATTGTATGTGTCAAGTATACCTCAGTAACGCTGAAAAACATAAGTAAATAAATAAATAAGAATTATCTTGGTTTGACGGATAGGCAAATTTTGGCAATTTGAAAACTGCAAATTCTGACATTTAAGTGATTCCTCCTGGTTCAAATCTGGATGCCAGTACAAAACTCAAGGATCACAGCCATAAAACAATACTGTGCCCTGAATGTGGCCCCTTCCCTCCTGGAGGTTATTTTAATGCTTTCCTTATCTGAATAAGCCCACTTGGTAACTGCTGCTGCTGTTTCCCAAAAGACATTGCTTTTGCTAGGCCTTCTTATGTGCAGAGAAAAATTTTTCTGTGTGTTTTCCAAGCTATCTTCTATTGAAAGCAAAATGCCTTTTGAAAAAGGTGACATCTATCATATTACAATAAACATCATTTATCAAAAAAACCCTCCAAACTAATGAAGGTTAATACACACCACAGATGAGAATACAATGCTATCTTTTTCCCTCTTCCTTAAAGTTCGAATTCCTCTCATTTTCTTATGGACAATCACATCTTTGGTTTCATCATAGATAATGCATCGAAAACAAATCTACTTTTCAGAAATAATCTATATTCCTATTATTTCTACAATAAAATGCCCAGTTATTGCCCAAACCCCTTCTCTTGCAGCTTTCCTGCCATCTGGGGTTGTGTTAGCTTAGCTTCAAAAGCCACCCTGCAGATACATATGTGCAGCAGTTGCCACCGCAGAGCTGTCAGGAGTGGGGACTGCAGACACCTAGCAATCTACAGTGAATAAAACATGCCTTCAAAACCACACAGAATGTACGTCTTCAGTACTTTTATACTTAATGTGTAATCTGTGATGTGCCACTTTATAAATATTTTACATTGCTTTATTTTTGAAGTTTCACCTTGCCAAGTACACTGGTAAATAATTCCAGAGCAAGGACCAAAGTGTGTGTGTGTGTGTGTGTGTGTGTGTGAGAGAGAGAGAGAGAGAGAGAGAGAGAAAGAGAGACAGAGAGAAATAGAGAGAGAGCGTGAGCCAGGAAGTTCTCTGTGAAGAGCTCTGTACACTTTGCTAAGTGCTTTACGTGTTTACCAAGGTCTTGTTAAACTCACTGTAAAGCCACCTGTCACACTGCTGACAAGGAAAGGTGGCTAAATTGGAAATACAGGAATTCATCTGGTTAATGGCAGCATAAAAATAATTCACGAAGTGAAAAAAAAAACCAGAAACACAGAAGGAAAAAATTCATTAATAGGTGTTTAGCAAGTTTCTTTTATATAAAACTTTTAATAAGTTGTACATGCAAGGATATTACATTAAAGTAAAATATAGTTTCCTCTATTTTATCTGCAATTATAGGAAAATTAAGGCCAAATTCTCAAAATATTTAAGGCGTACACTGTATGACTAATGGAACGCTTTGGGACCAACAATGACCTTATCAATAATTTAATCATTTTTATCCCAACTGGGTTTAGTTCATACATATATTCACCACACACAAAATTTCCTGTGCTATTTTGGACTTTCTTCATTGAGCTTAAAAACCAAGAAAAAAATCAGTTCTTTATGGAATGAGTTACCAATAGAAACTATTTCAGTATGCTTTTGTATTCCTAGAAAGGAAAACTTACTCTAAGAAATGAGGTCCTGTAAAGAAGTCACTCCTAAAATTAACATGCTTTTATTGCAGTTAAAAATATTTAGCAAGAGTTTAAGTTACACTTAAGGGTAGCATTAAACCTTTCTTTTAGCTTCAGTTTAACTGCTTGATACTATTAATCTTGCTTTATGTATGTTACACCTGCAGATTGCAATGCTTGTAACCTATACCTTGTATCATTTGTGATAATACAATAATTCATTTTTTACTAGACTTACTTAGTAATTAAAATCTACACAAACCAAAAAGACCTTCTGAAGTATTAAATTTAATAATAAACCACCCAAAGACAGGACAGTCTCTATGTCTGCACTTATTCCACTATTCTCAGTTTTAAATTTCTGTGTAATTAAGTTGCTATCCCCTGGGGATCAGTGATTCCTGATAGTGTTATTGCTTGGTGAACGACCCATGGAAACACCAAGAGAAATATATTTTTTACTGATCAGTTTATGAAAATGACCAATTTGACTGAGGTTTAAATAAACAATTTGACTGAGGCTTAAATAAACATAGCCTTAATCCAACATGGCTGCAGTAGGTTATACATGCAGAAAGCAATTTATACACTAGATCTTCATTTCTTTTTTCTTCTGAAATATGGGTACAGCCACCTTGGAAGAACAAGTAAAATGGAAAAGGTATATTCAATTTAATTTAACAAACACTATAGGGACATCTTGAGTAACCTGTGATCACTGGGTAAGCATATTGGAACACAAAAGAGCAATGTTAGAGTTTTGCTTAATGATATTAATTTTGTCTTTTGCTTTCTGTTCACTTGTACTTTTCAAAACTAACAGTTAATTTTTAAATAATCCATGCCTGGTAGAGAAGAAACACAGAATCCAAATTCTGTGTTTGTGTCAGACAAAAACAAAAGCAAATCAAAAGTTCCCATGTTTGTGCCTGCCACCTCCCTTGACTGAATTTAGGCTCTTCTTATACTGGGTTCCTTTGTACTCAGTTCTTTTTGAATTAATTTACCCTGAGTTTTCCTTTATGTCAACTCTGTGAAAACAGTCTTAAAATTAGAACCAAATATTGTAGTTATTATAATTAGGGTCACAAGGCATTCTCATCTTTTTTTTTTTTTTTTGCGGTACGCGGGCCTCTCACCGCCGTGGCCTCTCCCGTTGTGGAGCACAGGCTCCGGACGCATAGGCCCAGCGGCCATGGCTCATGGGCCCAGTCGTGCCGCGGCATGTGGGATCCTCCCGGACCGGGGCACGAACCCGCGTCCCCTGCATTGGCAGGCGGACTCTCAACCACTGCACCACCAGGGAAGCCCGAAGCATTCTCATCTTTAATTCTAACTTCTTTGGAGAGCAAAGCCACAAAAGATGGAAGCCAAAATAAATCATTTTCCCCCCCAATTTCATGTTTATTCTTCTTCTGACAGCTCTGCAGAATACATTATTGGAAGATGCTTAGCCTGTTGACTATTTTTTCAATCTATTTCAATTTGGTCTTCTTAAAAATATTTGGGATCTGCATGTGTTACAGAAAGATCTGAATACTTCAAGCCCATCAAACTCTGCTGCAAAAACAGAAGGAACTGCAACTTCAAATTAGTTATTATCTTTAAGGAACTCAAATTTGCTTTCTAAGTGCTCCTTGTAATACACAGGTTGAAGCCAGCTTGAATTTGGCTTTCTGGGAACACGTGTTAACCCTAACTTAACCCCCACAGGATAAGTACACGAACTGTTAAAAGCGTATTTTTGACTTTGAGGAAAATTCTCTGTTCCTTTCAGTGGGCAGTACATAGCCCTTTATTAAGGAATGTTTCTTATTCCAAAAATAAGTTCCTAATAATTATCACCCATTCGTACTGTAATTTATTCTCTTTGGCGAGGGTCTGAAGCTGTTTTGTCAGAACTATAATACGCCCTTTGCAAAAATAGCCTGAATGGAAAGCAGAGCCTTGTGTATCTATGTTTTTTCAGAGGTTCAAGATGCTCTGAGAGTGTGGGGCACAGAGGATGACCATCACATGTCTTGAGGCTGTATAATCCTTGAACGTTCTCTCTCTCCCTCCCTCCCTCCCTCTCCCTCTCTCTCTGTCTCTCTCTCTCTCTCTCTGTCTCTCTCTCTCTCTCACACACACACACACACACACACACAATTCTTTCAGAGGTAGACCTGCCATTTGGGTTACAAATATGTTATATCAAGGAGTAATTTTAGGATGTATGATTTACCAGCAAGTTCAAATAAAGCTATTGAAAGGTGGTCATACTCCAATATCGATTTAGTTGTACGAATAGGATGTGCTCTCACTGAGAATCCTATTGTACACTCCAGCCAGGGTGCAGCTGGAATCATAGCCCTGACTCAAGAGAACATCGGGGTCAAAGCTGCTAAGAAGTAATCTCTCTACCCGATCACTTACTTGGGCTCCACTACAAGTGAGCTACTGGGCATCTCCTTGAGAAAATTACTTGGAAGCCACTCCGACCTATGAATAACAGCATGAAGAATTCATGGACGGTTGGTGGTCATGTTGGGACAATTAATTTTAGGCTCTGTGAATACTAGTGTTTATTTATACTATAAACAAGTCTTACTTCTAGGAAGTCTATAAATAGGTTTTGTTCTGTCATTTTATCTTCAGGAAAGGGAGTTATGAGCAAGTCGGTTTTCTGAAAGAGCACACACAGGCTTCCTAAAAATAATTGCTCCTATCCTTCCTAATCTGAAACTCATTAAAAAACAAAACAAACCTTGGGCGACTTTATTATTATTATTTTTTTGAAATTGTCATTGGCTATTTCACATACCAGTGAAATCTTAGCCTCACTGAATAACACTTTTCAATTTCCTCTGCATAAATCTCCTAATACACTCATATACATTGTTGGAGGAACTAACATAAGGTATAACACTAAACTAAGAAATATCATCAGGATCCACGTGATTCAGGGTGGATGTAAGACGGCGTGTCTGCAGACCAGTCACACGTCATGAAGAGAGTCAGACTGAGCCCCTTCCTAAGAGGCAGCAGCGGTGCCTGGTTTCTATGACTTCTTACCGCTTACCTGTAGCTGTAGGCACCTTCTGGGGTGGTTTTCTTGGGCCCTCTCTTCCTTCTCCCCCTCCCCGCCATCGCACAAGGCGCCCCGACCCTGCCTAGCTGTTCGGAGGCTAGGACAAGTGCGTCACTCAGGCCTGATGTTTGCAGCTTCCATATCTATTCTGTTCCCCAATCACACTGTCCAGAGATGAAGGCGCTGATAAACAGATCCCAGCTAAAGGGTTAATTACTGATAGGCTGGTTTGGTTCCTCTTCCTTCTGCAGCAGATCACAAGCTCCTTGGGATTATTTGGTGTTGGGCAGAGTAGGGGAGTTAACAAATGTTTATTAAATTATTATGAATCCTCCTTCCCAGGTCAGCTCTTGTTAACCAGTGATCTTCTTGATCTTGAGCCTGCATCCTTGATCTCTCATAACGTTTCCTAGCTGCTCATCTGACATTCGCCTGGGCTGCTCTCATCTCTGTAGGGATCCCTGGACACACATACTGAATAGTAAGTGATCACACCTAAGAAGGAAACGACCCTAAGCCCTCTCTCTTGGACCTTCTCCCTTCACTTCCTGTACTCTGGCCCCCTGCTTGCCTACACCTCAGATGCTCTGCAGCTGGGGCCTGCCCTCAAAATGTGACCCTAGGACCGGCCCCAACATTGGGGAGCTTGTTAGAAATGCAGACTCCCAGGTCCCCAATATAGTCCTACTGGATCAGACTCTTCATTTTAACCAGACCTACAGTTGATCTCTGTGTATATTAAAGTTTTGGAAGCCATGGACTAGGTGACAGTTCCCTGTTTCCTACTCATTTTGGTGCCAGCTGTCAGGGCTCCTAAAATCCACCGTGCATCTGTGTATAATGTTATTCTAGGAGGAGAGAAAAGGCTTAAACTATTGGATGACTCTTCTAACTAGAGTAATGGTCTCAAACTTTAGTATGCATCAGACGTGCCTGGAGGGCTTATTAAAACACAGATTGCTAGGACGCATCCTCAGAGTGTCAGGTTCTGGTTCTGAGATTTAGACGGGGCCCGATCGTTTGCATTCTGAACTAGTTCCCTGTAGTTGCTGATGCTGATCCACAGATCACAATATGAGAATCACTAAATGCGGTTCTGGTTTCTGTTCACATCCCCTCTTAGTCCTGGGTGAGGGTCTTCTCATCAGCTTACTCATTGGTTTCGTGGGCCAATGGCCATGAAACATCTAATGGCTGGGACACCAAGCACACACAGCCAAACCTCTCTTAACATTCTATCTCTAGTAATATCTATACTTCTTGCCCCAAGGAAAACGTTACTGTAAAAACATGATCCAATAAAAAGGAGAAACACAGACATTTGGGAAAGGGAGAAGGCCTCCCAAAGGTTAGGAGAAACTGGGCCACTCTGATTTTGTTTAACTCCCAGTATATTACAAGATGAAGAAATGCCAGAACAAAGCCATAAAAATTGTGACATTTTAAAAGTTAAAATTTGTAGGTCAATGTTTTTTAAACATTAATTTACTATGATGGTTACATACAATTGCAGTTGAAGGCAGAGCAAACACTCTTAAGTTTGAGGCTCTCTGTGTTTAGCCCTGAGTTGATGACTCTCCTGGGTTCTCTGGTGATCGGCTCTAACGAGGTGAGAGTTGGGATGGGACAGGACATGGCCAATAAGCTAGCTGCAAGGAGGGGAGTGACCAGTGCATACAAGGGGCAGAGAATCCCAGGGCCGCCAGGACCCAAAAGGGCACTCTCCTAGTCCCCATGCAGAAGCCCTACAACACTGGGAGCCTGGCTGAATGGCCAACAATTTGGTGTTTTCTCTCCTGTGTGACCCATGAACCATTCGCACCCTGAGGTTCCGTGCTATCAGTATGCTCAGACGGATCTGTCTCTAAAAGAAAACATGCATTTAAAATGTTTTACCTGGAAAGATAAAGAGCTAAACAGTAAGAGATGTCTGCCCCAATGGTATCATTACTACCAGCCCCACGATGACCTGGTAGAAGAGAGATTTCAGGATAAGGCAGTTTCCCTGGAACCTCTCAGATCTCCAAGCACAGTTGAAACAAAGGAAGACCACCCAAACAAGGCCAAGCAGAGGCTATTTATTCAAAGCTTGCTCTAGCAAGGGAATCAGCTACCATAACTTGTGTTTGGCAAAGGATCAAAAGCAGTCAGGGCAGTGAGAAAGCTTTATTAGTGAATCAAAGAGAAGGCTTCAGGTCTGCCTGATTGGAGGCTATAAGGATGGCGCTGGGCTGATCAGAAGATGATCCTCATTTGTGATTGATTTGGGGAGCATATGAGCTTTCTCTGTTTGGTCCTGAGCTGGAAGCAGGCAAAAATAGGGGAGTGGGCAGTCACTGACCAAGTCCTGACTGTTCCGGGCTGATTTTGCTGCAGAGGCTGTGGCTTGGCTTCTTGCACAGGTCAGCGCTCTCTTGCCCTAGATTGCCTGGCCAGTGTTCACTTTCTCATTCAGTCTTTCTTTACCGACTCCAGGCTGCTCGGCCTACGCCCATGCCTAGTCTAGAACCAGCTACAGTTTCAGTTTCACAACATTACTTTCTCGGGTAGTTCTGAAGTCTAAAGGGAGACAAGATTGAGAGGCAGTGGCAATGGGTGTGTTGTTTCCCTCTTTACAAAGCTTTATGGAAAGCATGAAAGAGTGAAACTTAAATTCTATTCCCTATATAACTAGAGGGGAGTTGTGGGCCCCTTTGAGAATTCGATCAAGTTGATGAACCCTCTCCCCTAAAATATACACACATCCACACACATACTCATGTGCAAGCCATTTCAGGAGTTTAGCTGATCCATGGACCTTAAATGAAGAAGTTATGCTCTATATTACTGTTTATTTTACTGTAGAGGTTTATATTGCCATGGAAAGTTATACTCTGATGAAAGGAACACACAGCCTCTTTGTGCCTATTTCAAATTATCTCCTTGCATTTTAAAGGAAGAGCATATCTTCTTTCTTCCTGGATTAAGTCTCTGCTACTGAGGAGCTAATCTTTGTGGCTCAGCTGGTTGAACAGCCTATAATTCAGCCCCATATTGGAAAAGTGCCCATGACTGGCAATACTCACCTTCACTAAGCTGGGGATGGAACAGCTGGGGAGAGGGCAGCGGGCATCCTTCACTGACTTCCTCTCCTGGCTCAGGCTAGCCCTGATCTGACCGTAAGTAAGGCTGCTATGAAAAACACCCAGGATCTTCATTTAACATGTATTTCCTGAAATTCAACTGTGTAGCAGGCACTGTGCTAGGCCCTAGACGGGATGAGATGCTGACAACTTTCAATCATTAACACGGAAATTATCCAAAGTAAAATTCTAGTTCAGTCAAAGCCCTACCAATCTGGGTTCCCACAGTCACTCTGTATTTTTCTGTGCCCCCTCCCCACTAAGTGCCCCAATCAACCAGGGTATGTTCAGGGAATGCAAACTAATGGCAACATTAGCACAATATAGTTAGGAAGGTAAAAACAATTAAAAACACCACTAAATACATTTCAAAGTCAAGTATTAACTGTTTTTGGATTATCCACCGTTTGGGATCATATGTGCCCTGGTTCCTGTCCATTAGTGCAGATAATGAAGAGCGGAATGTATCTGCACGGGGCCCAGCTGACTTAAAAGGGGGCAGCAGTCAGTGAGGGAGAAGGGCGGTCAACACCCCCACAGTTCAACTCAGACCGTCACAGTTACCTTTCTCTAATAATGGAAGCAAAATGGGAACAAAAGAGGGTTAAAGAGGGGTGGGCTACTCCACTTTATCCCTGGCTCCCTAGCTAACAGCTGAAGTTTAGTGCCCAAACAACTTTACAATCAACTGTGTGTGTGTGTGTGTACATTTTTTTAAAAAAGGGACAAATATACACCAAGCAAAAATAAAATGCATTTCCTTACGCATAGATTTCACAATTTATAATAATGGCAAATATCATGCATTTATATGACTTTTTTGATTTCTAGAAGTACTACCAAATACATGAACTAAAAATTACCCTTAACTCTCTAAAAGTGGTATTTCTTCAAGTGGTCTGTGGAATATAGGCATTAGAATCACCTGTGGGAAAACTGCATGTTTCAGAGACAGGTGATGACTTTGTTGAGCCTCCAGTACAGAATGATGGGTCCAAACAGGCAGGGCAGGCACCCGCATGTTACAGATGTCCCGACAGAGGCCCATGGCCCGGCCAGAGCACACCCCAATCAAAAGCAGACTGTAGATTTAGACAATGATACTTTAGCTCCAAGCTCAGTGTTCCACCTACTTTTTTATAATCCTCTGAATTCTCCTCTATAATTCCTGAAGGATATCTAATTCAGATTTATATTTAAAAACACCTCTTCACATTCATGTCTGAGTCACAAGACTCAGAATGCACAGTAACTACTCTTGCTATCTATCATCACTAAGTTTTTCTGAGTAGAAGAAGTGGAGCTTTCTGAAGGACTTATTTTGATAAATCATGATCAGCTATTTCACGAGCACTCCAGTTACATACAATACAGTGGTAATTACAGCTACAGGACCCTACAAGATTTAGAGTGTTTCCTTTCAAGGAAACTCATTAAGGAAACTATAGAGAACTAAGAACTTACAAAGAAAAATTAATTGCCACTTTTGGTCAGCCTATTTTAGAAAGACTTATGAGGTCTAGATTGTATATTGGGCTAACGGAGAGAGCAGAAACTCAGTGAATTCTGGCTTACTGAGGGCATCATGGTACATAATACGTTCATAAATTAATCTGCTCGTAAAGCAACTCACATATGAAGCACAAAAACATCCCGTAAAACACGTTAAATTTATTTTTATCAACAATACTCATTTCCTTTCCACATCAGCTAGCAGTTACTGTGGCTGAGAGCTGGTTCTGAGAAGCTACAAATCCACGATCTCAAAGGTGGAAATGCTGCTCTGGCCACAGCCTCCTGTCTTACCAGTGTTCTCACTTCCAAAATTCTTCTATTTCCTGTGAATTACAGTGAAAACTATGTGGGGTTATTATTTTGTTAATTTCTGCAAGGTGAAAAATAATTTTAACGTGTAACGGGACATACAGTGAGAAGTAATTTCTCTTACTCTTCCTTGATCCACTCCCTCCAAATCCACCTTCCTAAGTGCAGCCAATGTGCTTCCATAACACAGAGGCACTTTTAGGTATGCAAACGCCTTTTAAAAACAGACATGGGAACATACTATGTCATGCATTTTAAAATTTACCAATATGATTGTTAAAATGGAGAACATTCCAAATCAGCATTTATAGAAATACTTTATCCTTTTTTGTGGTTGCAGAGTATTCCACTGAGTGGACGTATCATGATTCAACCAGTTCTTTTATTTTGAGGGCATTTAGATTTCTCCCTTAGTTATTACACATGTCTCTGTATGGGTCTTTGTGCTTGAAAGCACAGTATATCTTGGAAAGAAGGAAACGGTTTACTTCATGTTACCTCAACACTTTAGTTTGATTTTGGACTCTTTGATTACAAAGAGTAGAAGTGAATGATCTCAGGAAAAAAGGGGGCATTTGGGAACACAGTAAAACAGTGGTTTTCAAAGTGTAGTCCCTGGACCAGTAGCATCAGCATTACCTGAGAATTTCTTCAAACTGCAAATTTTTGGACATTCCCCACCCATATCTACTAAACCAGAAATCCTGGCAGAATTTGAACAAGCCCTCTGGGTGATTCTGATGCAAGCTCAAGTTTGAAGCCCCTACTTTAAGAGTTATATAACAGAATACAGTTCTGGGCCCAAAAGCTACCAGGGACCAAGGAAGTTTCAGTGAAGTTTCAGTTTCTTTTTTCATCTTTCTCAAGCTACAGGGAGGTCTCTTTTCCCAGGCAGAAATTTTATTATAATGTTGTCAAATTTACCAAACTTTTTTCTTTATGGTTTATGGGTATTTGAATATTGCACCTAGGAATATAAAAATAATAATTTTATTCCAGTTTTGTTTTATTCCAGTTTTGTTTATATCACTGATCTACCTGGAATTTATTTTGGTTCAAAAATAGAGATACAGTTTCATGGTTTACCACATAGCTAGTTAGTTCTAAAAACTGTACTATTAAGTAATCCATTATTTTTCTATTGATTTGAAATTCTACTTTTATCATACATAAAATTCCCATATGTACTGAGGGTCCTATATGTATTGACCCTTTACCAATTCCAAACTGTTATAAGTATGGTATCTTTACAACACATTGTAACAGGGGATGGGGCTAATGACAAGTTTATTCCAGAACATTCCTGGCTATACCTGAATGTATAAAGTTAAAAACGAATTTTTTGTAATTAAAATTTTATTTATGTTTGCTTTTAAAATTAAGGTATAACTGACATAATATTATATTAGTTTCGAGTGTACAACACGATGGTTCAATACTTGTATATACTGCAAAATGATCACCACAATAAATCAAGTTAATATCTGTCACCATACAGCTACAATTTTTTTCTTGTGACTAGAACTTTGAAGATCTACTCTCCTATCTACTTTTCAACATGCAATACAGTATTATTAACTATAATCACATGCTGCACACTGCATTCCCAAGACTTATTCATTTGACAGCTGGAAATTTGCACCTTTTGTAATTTATTATTAATTTGTACATGTATATTTTCTATTTTTCTATTTTATTATTTTAATGTTTGTTACTTATTTTCCCCCAAAGAAAGTTTGTATGTATACTAGTTTGTGTCATTTATGTTTTCTTATCAATTCATAACTTTTAGTTTTAATTCCTTCATTTTGTTTTCTTTAGATTTACTTTGCTGTTATTTTCCTCACTACCTGAGATGAATGTCTGATTCACATATTTTTATTCCTTTTTTGTTTATTAATTTAAGAGTATCAGGCTAAGAACTTCTAAGAGTATTGTTTTAGTCAAAATCAACAAGTTTTGATCAATATACTTTAATTATCATTATTTTCTAGAACTTACACAATTTCAATTTTGATTTCCTTTTAATACAAGAGTAAAGAGAGTTTTAATATTTTCAGTGATAGGTTTGTCTCAGGGTTGTTTTCTATTTTTGTTATTAACCTCAAGTGTTGTCGTCAAAGAATACAACTTTCTACTATGTGAAATTTATTGAAGCTTTTCTTTGTGGCTACTTTAAAAATAAATATTCTATGGATACATTAATTTCATTCTCTGTTTCTTGTATATAGAGTTCGATATATATTACTTAGGTCTGACATTCAATGTGAATAGTTAGGTTCTCTACATCCCTACTTTAGAGTGAGTTGGCCTGATTTACCATGAATGAGGAGAGGTACAAGTCATTTATTACTACCGTATTTCTATGTATTTCTCCTTATATTTCCTGCAACTGTTACATTATAAATTCTGAGGGGCTTTTTTATGAGGGGGGAGTGGGAGGTATACAATGATTAAAGAAAGCTCTTCATTATAAACTGTAAAGTTTTTCACATTCATAAAATGTTCTCATTTATCTCATTCAATGCTATTTGCTTTAAATTCATTTTGTCTGATATGAATATTATTATACCTCATTTTCATTTGCTTTTTTTTTAGTATGCCTGTGCAAATTGTTTTATTTTCAATCAGTTTCCTTTGCTTTAGAGGTGATTTTCTTAGAGTAGGGTTGGTTTATTTTATTTTTTAAAATAATTTCCCTTTCAGATCTTGCTGCAATAGCTGATATGACACATAAAACTGGATAAAATATATGAAACACGCAGACATAAGAAAACAGGCAATGTGGGAACAGATGTATATGTATGACTGATTCACTTTGTTATAAAGCAGAAACTAATTTAAAAAATTTAAAAAATAAATAAATTTAAAGCAAAAAAAAAAAAAAAAAAAAAAAAAGAAAACAGGCAGAACAGCACCATGATCCTTAATGTAAGGGGGAAAAGAAAACAAGGGGATCTCTGTAACTGGTTTTCTGCCTGGAAGTACTTTTGAGAGCACAGAGCAGGATGGGGAAACCCAAAGCAATGTGCATGGGTCTTGCTGGGTTGAGAAGACAGAAAGGCTGAGGTAAGTCTGCAGGATATGTTATCTTTAAAGGAGAAAGTTACACAGAGAAAGAACTCGGAGGTCTGCACTGGGGGATCTCCTTAACATTTTCCCTGAATACTAAGGTGTGCGTGTGTAGGGTAAAACTCCA
This sequence comes from Mesoplodon bidens, assembly GCF_964165515.1. Classification (NCBI taxonomy): domain Eukaryota; kingdom Metazoa; phylum Chordata; class Mammalia; order Artiodactyla; family Ziphiidae; genus Mesoplodon; species Mesoplodon bidens. Next base: position 117,038,554 of record NC_138161.1, read on the forward strand.
GTAGGCTCAGGAAAGAAAAACTACCAGAGAAAGAACTCCTACTGGGGAGTGTAAAAATTGCAAGAAGGTTTTACAAGGCTGGGAAACATCTACGTTCTGACTAAACAGGCTTAAGAGAAATTGGTGTATACACAGGGAATCCAGTGGAAATCCCTGAAGTGCCATGTCTTAGTAGTAGGGCTAAATTGGCCCTTGGGTAGAGGATACATTAGAACCATACTTTAAAAAAAGTCTAAAAACAAGTATCAAAAAGATCAAGATGATCCAAAAGTAATTTAACAGACTGCCAAAAGTAAACTCAACATTCCTCTAAAGGAAGACCACAAAATTCAGAAAATCAACAACATAACATTCAAAGTACACAGCATTAAAAAAAAACCACAGATGATGAGAAAAAATAGTGAAATGTAACATACAACTAAACATACCAGAAAGGAATAAGACCAGTTTTACACAAATTCTTCCTAAAAATATGAAAGAAGCAGAAACTCATATTGAAGCCAGCATTACTGAGATCCCAAAGACAGAAAATGCAGACCAATATCCACCACAAACATAAGCATGAAGATCCTTAACAAAATATTATCAAGTTGTATACAAAAGGCACAGAGATCAGACAGGAAGAAATAAAGTGATCTGTAACTGCAGATGAAATAATTTTCAAACAAAATCCCAAACAATCTATAAAGAAGCTACTTAAGCTAGTAAGTAACTTCAGAAAGGATACAGGTTAATATACCAAAATCAGTTACATTTTTACATACTAGGAATGAACACCTAGAAATCGAAATTAAAAGAATCAGCACCCCCCAAAATAAAACAATTTGCACAGGCATACTAAAAAAAAAGCAAATGAAAATGAGGTATAATAATATTCATATCAGACAAAATGAATTTAAAGCAAATAGCATTGAATGAGATAAATGAGAACATTTTATGAATGTGAAAGTATTGGGTTGGCCAAAAAGTTCGTTCGGTCAGTGAATATGTTGTTCAATAAAGTTCTTCATGAAAATGAAAAATGGGTCTTTTGTTTTTACTTAAAACCGAACGAACTTTTTGGCCGACCCAATATTTAGGGATAATAAGTGTAATATTTATAAGCTGAAAACTATCAAAAATAATGAGAGAAATCAATAAAGACCTAAATAAATGGAGAGATACACTCTGTTTATTGGCTAGAAGAGTCAATACTGCAAGATGTCTGTTTTCCTAAAGCTGATTTTATAGACTTAGTATAATCATTATCAAAATCCCAGCAAGATTTCCAGTGAAACTACAAGCTGGTTCTAAAATATGAATGGAAAAGCAAAGGATTAAGAATAACCAAAACAATTTTAAAAAGAAAAAGCAAAGTTGGAAGAGTCCAACATAATTTCCATAATTTCCATTATTACCTAGATCAACAGAACAGAGTACAGAGTTTGGAAACAGACCTACACATATTTTCAATTGATTTTGCTAAAGATGGTAAGGAAAGTCAGTTGTGAAAAAAATGCTCTTTTCACAAACAATGTTGGAATAATTGTACATCCACTATAAAACAATTAAGCTTAGAACTATATCTCACACTTTACACAAAAATTAACTTAAAATGGATAACAGATGTAAAGGCAAGAACTGTAAAATGTCTTGAAAATAAGTAAGAGAAAATTTTGTGATATTGATATATGCAAAGATTTCTTAGGATATAGAAAACTCTAACCATAAAAGGAAAAAATGATAAATTGACCTTTACCAAAATTAAAAATGTCTCTTTGAAAGACACTGTTAAGAAAACAAAAACATGGGCAACACACTGGGAGAAAATATTTACAAAATATGTATTGAAAAAGGGAATATGCAAATAACTCTCATAACTCAACTGTAATAAACAAATACCTCAATTTTTTAAAATCACGAGATGTCAACAGGCACTTCACCAAAGAGATGTGAATAACAAACGTATGAAAAGATACTCAAAATGATTAATAATTATGGAAATACAAATTACAACCACAATGAGCTACCACTACATAATCACAAGAATGGCTTTTAAAAAAATGACAAAACCAAGTGGTGACAAGGATACAACTGAAATCCTCAAACACTACTGGTGGAATACTCATTTTGAAAAGCAGTTTGAAAGCCCCTTGGCAGTTTCTTATAAAGGTAAACATATATTTACCAAACAAACCAGTGTCCATATCCTTGATATTTATCCAAGAGGAGCAAAAACTAAGTTCACATAAACAGCTGTACATAAATATTTATAGCGTTTTCTTCATAATTGACTCAAACTGGAAAAACCCAATTGTTCTTCAACTGGAGTAAGAATAAACAAACTGTGGTACATCCAAGCATGGTAATACTACTCAGTAATAAAAAGCAATGAGTTACCGATACAAGCAACAACATGGATGAATCTTAAATGTCTTAAGATCAGTGAAAGAAACCAGACTTAAAAAGCTATATACTACATGATTCTATTTATATGATATTCTAGAAAAGGCAAAACTATAGAGACAGACTGAAAATATCAGTGCTGGCAGGGATTGGAGTTGAGGGAGGGAATGATAACAAAGGGGCGTAAAAGAAATTTTTTAATTGAAAAATTACTTCTAAGTACTGACTGTAGCGCAAATGTATGTTTTTGTCAAACTATACTTCAAAAAACTCGAATCAAAAGAAGACAGATACAAGCAAACTAAGTCACAAAGACCTTGAACACTAAACAAACAAAACCCAAAAGGTCAATTAGTAAATAATGAATTTAAAAAAACCCCACCCATGTTAGTATTACAAAGTGGGGAAAAATGGTGAAATAGATAAATTCTGTGTGACTGAACTCATTTCCTAGAGCACTTGACATGTAAAGTGTAAGGAGGAAATTTGAGGAACATTAAGTAATCTCATGGAAATATAAACAGGTACTACTACACAAAAATATACTTTATAGATGAGGGGAAAATTTGTCTTGATATACAGAACATGGATAAAGAGAAAACCTGAAATAACTATTCCAAGACACCAGAGCTGTGTTCTATCTAGACAGGGACACTGGAGGGTAAGAAATGACAGTCACTGCGACTTTGGTGGTACTTCAAATTCTGGTGTTCTCCAGTAAGCCTGTATTATTTACCTCCCAGAGTTCTCAAGTGGCTATCCCATTTATTCTGAAAAGATTTTTAGCTGCATTCAGTGGCAGAGACAGAGTAGAGTGTGCTTGCTCCATCTTACCTGGAAACAGAACCTCTCTACTTGAATATTATAAAAAGTCATCTCAAACTGAAAATATCCAACACCAAACTCCTAACCCTCTCACTACTTTTCCTAACTCAGCAAACAGCAACTTCCACACTTCTAGTTGCTCAGGGACCAAAAAACTTGGAACTTCCTTTATTTCTTTTCCTCTCATATCCCACATTTAGTCCATTAGCAAATCCTTTTGAGTTTTATCTTCAAAACATATTCATAATCTGACCTTTTGTCACCAATTTTAATGATAGCATCCCAGTCTTCCATCTTGATACCAAATTTACTGATGCTACCACCATCATCTTCTACTTTGATTAACCAAATATTCATTTAATTTTTAAAACTAGTCTTTCATTTAATTAAAAAAATACTTGAGGGCATTCAGAAGCACCTAAGTACATAAAGCATATATTAACAAACATAGAGAAAGAAATTGACAGTAACACAATAATAGTAGGGGACTTTAACATCTCACTTACATGAATGGACAGATCATCCAGACAGAAAAATCAATAAGGAAACACTGGCCTTAAATGACACATTAGATTAGACAGACTTAATAGATATATACAGAACGTTCTACCCCAAAGCAGCAGAACAGAAATTATTCAAGAGTACTTGGAACATTCTCCAGGAGAGATCAAATGCTAGGCCACAAAACAAGTCTCAATAAATTTAAGAAGACTGAAATCAGATCAAGCATTTTATTTGACCACAATGCTATGAGACTAGAAATCACCTATAAGGAAAAGAAAAAAAAGAACCACAAACACATGAAACTAAACAATATGCTACTAAACAACCAATGGGTCACTGAAGAAACTAAAGTGGAAATCAAAAGAAAATGGAAACACAATGATACAAAATTTAAAGAACACAGCAAAAACAGTTCTATGAGGGAAGTTTACAGCAATACAAGCTTACCTCAGGAAACAAGAAAAATCTCAAAGAGACAACCTAACCTAACACCTACAGGGACTAGAAAAAGAAAAACAACAATAACAACAACAACAAAAATGCAAGTTAGTAGAAGGAAAGAAGTCATAAAGACCAGAGCAGAAATAAATGAAATAGAAACTTAAAAAAAATAGAAAACTTCAATGAAATTAAGAGCTGGTTCTTTGAAAAGATAAACAAAGTGATACACTTTTAGCCAGACTCATCAAGAAAAAAAAGAGAGAGGACCAAATAAATAATATCAGAAGTAGAAAAGGAGAAATGATAACTGATACCACAGAAATAGAAAGGATAAGAGATTATTATGACATTATATGCCAATTAAAGGGACAACCTAGAAGAAATGGATATATTCCCATAAACATACAATATCCTAAGACTGAATCAGGAAGAAATAGAAAACATGAACAGATCGATTACCAGAAATGAAACTGAATCAGTAGTAGTAATTTAAAAAATCTACCAATAAACAAAAGTCCAGGACCAGATGGCATCACAGGTGAAGTGTACCAAATATTTTAGGAAGAGTTAATGCCTATCCGTCTCAAACTATTTCAAAAAATTGAAGAGCACGAAACACTTTGGAACTCATTCTACAAGGCTAGCATCACCCTGATACTAAAAGCAGAGAAAGATACCACAAAAAAGAAAATTTAAAGGCCAATATCACTGATGAACATAGTGGCAAAAGCCCTCAACAAAATATTAGCAAACTAATATTTATGAATGCAAGAGGACATTAAAAGGATCATAGACCATGATCAAGTGGGATTTCTCCAAGGGATGCAAGGATGGTTCAATATCCGCAAATCAGTCAATGTGATACATCATATTATCAAACTGAGGAATAAAAATCATGATCATCTCAGTAGATGCAGAAAAAGCTTTTGACAAAATTCAACATCCATTTATGATAAAAACTCTCAACAAGGTGGGTGTAGAGGGAACATATTTCAACATAATAAAAGCCATGTATCACAAGCCTTCAGCCAACATCATACTCAACAGTGAAAGATGAAAGTATTTCCTGTAAGATCAGGAAGAAAAAAAGGATGCCCACTCTCACCACTTTTATTCAACAAACTATTGTAAGTCCTAGCCACAGCAATCCAACAAGAAAAAGAAATAAAAGACATCCAAATTGGAAAGGAAGAAGTAAAACGGTCACTGTTTGCAGATGACACAATATTATATCTAGAAGCTCCTAGAAAACACCACCAAAAAACTATTAGAATAAATGAATTCAGTAAAGTTGCAGGAAAAAAATTAATGTTCAGAAATCTACTGCGTTTCTATACACTAACAATGAACTATCAGAAAGAGAACGAAAACAATCCCATTTACAATTGCATCAAAAAGAATAAAATGCCTAAGGGATAAATCTAACAAAGGAGGTGAAAGATCTATACTTGGGAAACTATAATACACTGATGAAAGAAATCAAAGTCAACATAAATGGATGGAAAGAAATACTGTGCTCATGGACTGGAAGAATTAATGACCATACAACCCAAGGCAATCTACAGATTCAATGCAATCCCTATCAAGACTAATGACATTTTTTTTACAGAACTGGCACAAAAATTCTAAAATTTGTATGGAAACACAAAAGACCTCAAACAGCTGAAAAAATATTGAGAAAGAAGAGCAAAGCTGGAGGTGTCATGCTTCCTTATTTCAAACTACACTACAAAAGCTACAGTACTCAAAACAGTATGGCGTCTGCACAAACACAGGCACATAGATCAATGGAACAGAACAGACAGCCCAGAAACGAACCCACACTTATACAGGCAATTAATCTATGACAAAGGAGGCAAGAATATACAATGCAGATGTACACTGCAATATATAGCCTCCTCAATAAATGGTGTTGGGAAAACTGGACAGCTATATGCAAAAAAATCAAACTGGACTACTCACATCATATGCAAAAGTAAACTCAAATTGGATTAAGGACTTAAAGGTAAGACCTGAAACCATAAAACTTCTAGAATAAAACACAGGCGGTACACTTATTGACATCAGTCTTAGCAATACGTTTTTTAGGTCTGTCTCTTTAGGCAAGGGAAACAAAAACAAAAATAAACAAATGGGACTACATCAAACTAAAAAGCTTTTGCACAGTGAAGAAAACTTAATAAAACAAAAAAGTCACCTACTGGATGGGAGAAATATTTGCAAATGATATACCTCATATGGGGTTAATATCCAAAATATAATATCCAAGTGTTGGTGAGAATGTGAAATAAAGGGAACCCTTGTGCGCTCTTTGTGGGAATGCAAATTCGTGCATCCACTGTGGAAAACAGAGTGGAGGTTCCTCAAATAATTAAAAACAGAACTACCATATGATCCAGAAATTCCACTTCTAGGTATTTATCTGATGAAAATGAAAACACTAATTCGAAATGATATATGCACCCCAACGTTCATAGCAGTATTATTTACAATAGCCAAGATATGAAAGCAACCTAAGGGTCCAACAACAGATGAATGTGCAAAGAAGATTTGGTATATATGTATACAATGGACTATTACTCAGCCATAAAAAGGAATGAAATATTGCCCCTTATAACAACACGGATAGGCCTGGAGGGTATTATGCTAAGGGAAACAAGTCAGATAGAGCAAGACAATTACCATATGATCTAACTTATTATATGTGAAATCTAAAAAGCAAAACAAATGAACAATTATAACAAAACAGAAACAGAGTCACAGATGCAGAGAACAAACAAATGGTTGCCAGAGGGGAGGGAGGTGGGTGAAACAGGTGAAGAAACTTAAGAGGTACAAACTTCCAGTTACAAAATACATGAGTCATGGGGATGAAATGTATAGTATGGGAAATCTAGTCAATAATAACATAATATCATTGTATGGTGACAGATGGTAACCAGCCTTATCATGGTGATCATTTTGTAATGTACAGAAATATCAAATCACTATGTTGAGTACTGAGAGCTAACATAGTGTCATAGGTCAACTAAAATTCAAAACTAGACAGACAAACTCACAGAAAAAGAGATCATATTTGTGGTTACCAAAGGTAGGGGGTGGGGAAGGAGGAACTGGATGAAGGCAGTCAAAAGCACAAACTTCCAGTTATAAGATCAGAAGTAACAGGGATGTAATATACAACATGACTAATATAATTAATATAAATGTTAAGAGTTCTCATCACAAGGAAAAGTACTTTTCTTTTAGTTGTATCTATATGAGATGATGGATGTCCACTAAACTTATCATGGTCATCATTTCATAATGTATGCAAGACAAATCACTATGCTATGCACCTTAAACTTATACAGTGCTGTATGTCAATTACATCTCAATAAAACTGGAAGAAGAAAATTTGAGAGGCAAATACATGCCAACCTCTGTTATAAATGGTGAGGTTTTGGCAGTAATCGAGACAGACAAAAATCTCTATCTTCATGGATCTTATTTGGTAGTAGAAAATTACTTCTAGCAGATAATGCTTATGATTTCAATACCTTCTTAACTGATTTCTTTGCTTCTGCCCTTGTCTTCCTACAGTCGATTCTCATCGCTGATTGTTAAGGAGATCCTTTCAAAAGGTAAGTCAGATAATGCCATGCCTCTGCTTAAATTTCTCTAAGAGTGTATCATCTCAGAGTAAAAGCCCACAAAATTACCAGCACTCACACCCATCCTTCCCACCTTTCTTCTTGGTCAAGCTAGAGATCAATCTCTCTCACTGAACCATTCATCTGCTATTTCTTAAAATTCCTCTCCAGATTAGGTATCTCCCCTATGAGTTTCAGACTTATATGGACAGCCGCTTGGTCACTGGGTCTCAGCACCTGGGTATCTCACGAGTACCTGACACTCAACATGTCCAACACTGAACTCATTTACCACCCCCCCCAAATTTGCTCCCACTCTGCTCTCCATCTCAGTTGCCCAAGCAAAAATCAAATATTATCCTCATCTCAACTGACATCCTCCTCCCCCATCCCACGAATCCTGTGCCCTGGTCTCTGTGATAACACACATATGGCCAGCTCTTCCCCTACATCTCTATTCTCTTCCCCTTTATTATAGACACTCTCTATACTGCAGATGCTCATTAACCATCTAATGACTCTTTGCATGAGAGAACTTAAAAAAAAAAAGTAAAATGTAATCTATTCATTCTCAAATGTTTATTAAAAACATATCATATATACCGGGTCCTATTTTGTGTGCTAAGGACATAGCAATGAAGGAGGTAAGTCACTGCCTTCCTAGAGCTTACACTGTAGTGGGGGAGCCAGAATGTAAACCAATAAATACATAATAAATCGTAAGTGCTATTAAGAAAAATAAAGTGCATAAGGGGATAATGAACCACAAATAAAGTGAGGGAACAAGCCATGGGGACATCTTAGGGCAAGTGAGTGGAAATAATAAAGAAGCAACAGCAAGTGCAAACGCTCCATGGTCAGAACAAACTTGACTTGTTTAAGGAAGTGTCTGGAAGAAGAGGCTGGAGAGGTGAAGGGGCCACACAGGATCGCATGGGCCACAGCAGGGAAGGGCTCCGGGTACCATTCCAAGTGTGATGGTGCTTGAGACCAAATGTTTGTGACCCCACAAAGTTCATACATTAAATCCTAATACCCATTGTGATGGTACTGGGAGGTGTGTCCTCTGGGAAAGGAGTTAGTTCTGCCTTCACAAATGGGATCAGTGTCCTTATAAAAGAGATCCCGCAGAGTTTGCTTGCCCCTTCTGCCCTGTGAGGAAATGAGGGAAAACGGCCATCTATGAACCACCAAACAACGAATTGGCCAGTGGTTTGATCTTGGACTTCCTAGATTCCAGAACTATGAGAGATAAATTTCTGTGGTTTATAAGCCACCCAGTCTTATGGGACTCTGGTATAGCAGCCCGAATGAATTAAGACAGATTGGATGCTCTTGGAGATTTCTGAGTAGGAAACTGTTATAATTCTATTTCTTTTTCCTTTCTTTTTTTTTTTTTTTTTTTGCGGTACGCGGGCCACTCACTGCTGTGGCCTCTCCCGCTGCAGAGCACAGGCTCCGGACACGCAGGCTCAGTGGCCATGGTTCACGGGCCCAGCCGTTCCGCGGCACGTGGGATCTTCCCGGACCGGGGCACGAACCCGTGTCCCCTGTATCGGCAGGCGGACTCTCAACCACTGTGCCACCAGGGAAGCCCTCTATTTCTATTTAAAACAGGTCACTGTTGCTGCTGTGCAGAGAAGAGGCTATAGGGAGACTGGGATGAAAACAGGGAGCCCAGTTAGGAGGCATTTGCAACAGTCCAGGTGAAAGATGACAGAAGATCAGGACCAGGGTGAGTTGGCCTGGTGTAGTTTGCAAACAAGTGGGGGAGATTCTGGATATATTTTGAAGATAGAGCCACTGTGATTTGTTGATGGATGTGGGATGAGAGGGAAATAAAGAAATCCAGATGATTCATCCCTGGGCTTTAGGGGAGCCAGTGGGTGCATGTTGGTGTCATTTTACTTACAGATGGGAGAAGACAGAAAGCAGAGACGTTTGCAGGAGAAAACCAAGAATGTAGCTTTGGACATGTGAAGTTAGGGTCCTGTGGCTTTCCAAGTGATGCTTAGGAAGTTAGGTATGTCAGTTTAGATCTCGTAAGAGGAGAAGCAGAAACTGGAGATACTGCTTTGGGAGTCATGAACTTAGATATGACATTTCAAGCCACAGGACTTGTGAAATCACCCAGGGAGATAGAGGAGAGGTCTGAGGATTGGGTACTCTGAGGTGGCCATGTCAACATTTAGCAGCTGCGAAAGGAAACTGAGCTGATGAAGGAGATGGAAGAGAAACAGCCAGTGGAAGTAGGAGAAAAACCAGAATGGGGTATTCCGGAAATCCAGTAAAGAGAGTATTTCAAGAAGGATGTAGAAATCAATGGTTTCAAGGATGAGAGGCTGAGTAAGTAAAGGAATAAAAATTGACCACTGTATTTAGCAACATGGGGAAAAGTGGTTAGAGGAATGGGGCAGGGGGTAGGAGGTGACAGCCAGAGAGTAGTGGGTTTAAGAGAGTGGAAGCTGAAGAAACGGAGTTGTGCTCCCCCTCTGCCCTTTGCATGAGGAGCTTTGCTCTAACAGCCAGTGAGAAATAGGAAATAGCTGGAGCGGGATTCATGTTCAAGGTGGGGTATTTCATGTTTGTTTCTTATTCCTTCAGATGAGACAGAAAAGACAGCATGTTCAAATACTAATAATGATACAGTCGAGGGGGACTTACTAGAGCAGAACTGAATGGACAGAAGTGCAGGAACAAACCTTTGTGTAGGAGACAGTAGGACCCAGTGCCTGAGCAGAGAGGTAAGGGCAGGGAGAAGAGGGGCAGGGAGAGACGAAACAGACTGAAGGATATGCCCGTGGGAATGTGAGCAAGTTCCCTTCTAGGTTCTCAGTGAAATACACAGCAAGGGCGTGGGGAGGTGGGGAGGCGGGGGGCGGCTGGAGAGGTGTTAGATGTTTAAGAGGACAGGAAACACTGGAGGGCTGCTCCACAGTGCGAGGACCCACTTGAAGAGAGGTCAGTATGTATGGCTGTTTTCACCTGGCCACCTTCAGCTGCTCACTTACAGGCACCAGTAGGGTTTGGGTTTTGTTAGTCAATGACACAGAGGGAGGAAGGAACAAGGGTGCTGTGGGTGAATGCTCAGGCGTAATTAAAACGAGGGAGCACAGGAGGAGCTGGGGAATTGAGGACACTAGTGGAATAAAGGACAGTGGAAAAGCAGTGGGGTAAATGAACTGGAAATCAGGCTGGAATTGGAGATATGATCATGGAAGGGGGGGAGAACAAGTCAGAGAGAAGCAAGAGGTGGATGTTCTTCGGGTGGTACTATTACTGGAAATAAAGAGATTATTGACATGACCACGAGAGTAGGCAGCTGGAGGTGAGGAGGTAGAGGAATAACTGAAGGGCAGAGGCAGATACGACCTGCCTCAGAAACAGTGACTTTAGGAGCCACCGGGAAGTTAGACGGAGTATTTTCTACTCATCATCCACAGTAGCTTTAGAGATTCAAATTCATGCTAATTCTTGGCCTATGTTTAGACTTTGGTGATTAACAGAGGAACTACCATTTATTGAAGGCGCTTGTTTTGGATACTTTATGGAAGTCATTTTCTTTTAAACTTATACCCGCTCTGGGGGGCAATCATTATGTCTTCGTTGTACAGATGAAGCAGCTGCAGAGCTAAAAAAATGGTGGGGTCAGGATTAAAACCTAGAACTGCCTGACCATAAAACTGAAGATTCTATTTCTTAATTGGAGCCCTTAAAGAAAGCCTAATTCTTAAATATAATCTCATTTACGATAGGAAAGACACCTTCCTTGTTCTAAGGATTATGGGATCTGGTCTTTCATTTCAAGATCTACTAAATCCAAACACTGAGAGCTTGGTAAGTCAGCTTTTGATATAAATCTCTACATAAATGTTTTTCATATTTCTATAGAATTGTGCCAAAAGGGTTCAGGACAAGGGAGAATTTTCCTTATTTTTCCTTTCAACATTTCGAGCTCTTCTGAGCCTGATACTAAAATGGATAATTGGAGCTGATAATTTTTTTATTCCTCCCAAAGTGATCTGACTTTGCGTATTTAAAGCAAACGCTTCACTCAATTTTACAGGAAAAAATCTGCAGATAAAGCCCAGATAAGCTAGTCAGCTTAGAAAGAATACAAAAACCTTTATAAAATCAATTATCCCTTTTAATCAGAATAATAGAGATTTGAATTTGGTCTAAGCCTTAAAATCTGAATACATATACTCAAAAGATAAGAAAAGTATTTCTTATAAGATCATTTTGAAAATGGTGGATATGAATTTCGTGAAGTATTTTAATAGAATGTATTATTAAACATAACTTGACAAGTTATGGTCTTATCTGACATGGGGCCCATAGTAAGTTTTTTTCTGTCAAAAAAATGAAAGATAAGACTCAAATATAGCTGTTACTTGAAATACAGATAACTATTAACAGGATGTGTAAGGGTGGAAGGTCACAGTATGTGTATTTCATAGGTGATATCTTTGAGTTGATGTTTCCATAATGCTAAAACCTTTTTGCCCTGACCCATTTACTCTTTCATTGGATCTTTCTGGTGGTCAGGGCAGCCGTGCAATGAATGACTCTAAACTATAGTGAGAAGGACCCATCTAGGACTCCCCCTAGCAGGGCCACAATTCCCAGACTGAAAAATACAGAAAACCACTCCCTGGTAATTACTGCTCTACATTTTCTATCACCAAAAAGGATTATTAATGCCTGCTTGCATATTTAACTGTTTTAAATGTCGTAGAACACACATTAAATAGTCATGGGTCCTGCCTGCTGGAGTAAAGAATCTAAACAATGACCTTTAGGAAGTCTACAGAATCTAGTTTGAATTTTAAAGAATATCAAATTATGCAGGATGGATTTCAGCTATTATGTTGGAGAATTTAAGTGATAATTTTCCCCAAAGACAAAAAGAGTTGAGATGTTATCTAGACAGAAGAAACCAAATGCATATTCATACTTAATGAAAATCTTATTTTGGCAAAATGAGCTTCTCAGAAGAGTTTTACGAGCTGCTAATAAAATGTCCAAATAAGTGTTGCAACAAAATAAGGCTCATGCTGACCTCTTTTCTTGTTTTCTATGCCCTTATTCCTATGCTGCTGAACAGTATAATATTTACAGATATAGGTCACTTTCCATCTTCAAAGGGCTTCAACAGCATATAGCCACCATTTTTTCAAAGCTTAAAATGTGTCAGGCACGGGGCTAACGGTGTACATCCATTAACATAGTTAATCCCTTTAACAGCAAATGAAGTATTATTATTCTCATTTTACATTTCAGAAAACTACAGCTTGACGAATTTATATAACTTGACAAACATAGTAAGATATGGAGAGAGGAGATTCAAGACTAAAGCATGTGGGCTTAGCCACTCTGCAAGGGCTTTGTAATGATATGGGCAGTAAGTAAAGTCTAGAAGATAGGGGAGAGAATTTGGGAACAGGGAAGCTGCACATATCTACTTTTATGAAAACAATTACACTATGTTACTCAATCCGTTAGGGTTGCATTTGGTTGCAAGTAAGAAAAAAACAGTGTCTTAAATATGAGGTTTATTTTTGTCTCAGGAAAGAGAAGGCCAAAGTATGTGCTTGCTGGTTTTGGGTCTACAGCTTAAAGATGTCAGGGCTGAGGTCTCTGAATTCTCTTTGGCATTCACTCATAGATGCAAAATGGCTGCTGTCTCTACAGCCATCACATAGGAAAAAAAGAGAAAGTGATAAAAGGAAAGGGTGAGGCCTATGTCTTGAAAGCAAATCTTTGACATAAATCCCCATCAGAGGGCTAGAGATTAAATATAATTGGCCTAAACTGTGTCACATGCACACCTGAACATAGGTACAGTAACATTCCAAAAACAACAACAAAAATATCCAACAAACTCTAAATCAGACTTATTTTAGTAAGGAAGAAAGGGTGAATGGAGATATTAGGTGGGTAAAAAGCACTGTCTGCCACATTTAACAGGAAAAGAATTTGGAATAGTTGAGTTTCATGACAAATGATGTACATCACATATAAATAACTTTGCAAGAGAGAAAATATACTTAATTATTTTAGTCTTAAAGTACAGAGAAGGTGACTGGCTACCGAGAATCTATTCTGGCCTCATTTCTTCCTAAATGAACTTAATTTAGTCCAGCCATGCACATCTCCCCATCATCATTCAAAAGAAAGTTGATAGCATCCCTTGCTCTGGTGGTCAGTGGTTCTCAAACACAGTATGCACCAGAATTATCTGGAAAGTTTTTAAAGACCCAGATGGCTGGGCTACGCCCCTAGAGTTTCCGATCCAGTGGGTCTAAGGTGGATCATTTCTAACAAGTTCCCAGGGAATGTTGATAATGGTGGTCCAGAGGCCACAATTTCAGAACCACTGCTCTAAAGGCAGACTCCAGTTAGTCTAAGGTAAACAGTATATGATATTCTCTTTGGAAACCATTCTTGGTTTGGGGTAGGCACAGATCTAATTTGGTCGATTTGGATTGAAAGGAACTGTTGTTTTGTATCTGATGAAAAGGTTCATTCTCTCTCTCCTGCTAGGCTAGAGCAAGGAAGGCTGTAGCCCCCAAATCATTTGTGAATCCAAGAGAATGGGTCTTAAGAAACTGACGAGGAGGTTAAATAGAAAAAATACTTGAGTCTTTAACTGAGCCCCTAGAGTCGCAGCACCACTAGACTTCAGCTGTAGGAGACAATTAAGTTCCTTCATGCCTGAGCCAGTCCGAGGTAGGGTTTTCTACAACTTGCTGCCAAGTGTATCCTGATTGATACAAAGGATAAATTTGAAGTTTAAATGAAGAACACAATTACACCTTATTTAAAGCAGGACATGAATAGACAAAACCTACATGTAACTCAAGCTTCATTTTAGACATTGGTTTAATATTTTACTCCACACCAATTTTTTATCATCACTGTTAATGAGCACCAAAAGGAAGTTTCATTTGTTTCCTTGTCTGTCCTCTATCTAATGAAGAGTAAAAAGACAAAGTAGGAGAAAAGTAAAAGATCTAAATCATTTTATCCACAAAGTGAATAAATAATCATTAATTGAGTTGACTGAAAGAAAAAAATCAGATTTTTTTTTTTTTTTTTTTGCTGTCTTATCCTAATATAGTCTCTACTCTTTGCCTCTCACCCCATCCGGAGTGAGAGGCAAAGAGAGGAAAAGAGAAGACTCATTTAAATAAAAGAAACTGAGTAACACAGTGATTTTAAATTTCGTGGCATTCAGGGATCACTGACACAAAGATTTTTGGCCGAGGTAATTCTGAAGTTATAATAAAACAGTGTTTCTAATCAGTTATTTTCATTTTGGGATTTGGGGGGATAATTTTAATCAAAGACACAAGAACATCTTAAATTTTAGAAGAATGTGGTATGACTTATCTCTAGTTAAAGAATGCAATGGGACAGAAAAGGGCAAGGAAGACAAAAATTGAGATGGCACAAAATTCAAAGACATGACAACTTATATATATTCAACAATAATTAGAGAAGCTGTTTAACAATAGACAGCTCCAACAGCCACTTCCCTTCATCTGTTTGTCTAGATGCTTCTGTACCACCACCAAGCCAGTTATCATCAATCTTGTGTCTCTCCTGTCCAGTCACTTCCTCACAAAGCAAAGCAGCCCGAGAAGCTCTCTTACTTAGAGGACTGTGACAAACACAAACGAATTCTTGTTCCACTATTAAGATGAAGGAATGGATATTAGCTTATAAATGACTGAAGTGAGTATATTTCAATATTAACAACATGAAAATATAAGTTTTGATGGTGATATTAAAGATGGTAATATTTACTTCATCCATAATTGAAAGACATGCTCAAAATAACTCATTTTGGGAGCACTATTACATAGTATTTGCCTGAAACAAATTATGCAAATACTTACATCTTGTAATTTATTCAATTGCTTTCTAATTCCTCATTTTCTTAACTAAATTAGCTAAAAGGGGAAATATATGACCAAAAAATGAATGTCCATCATCCAAATTAGTGTACAATGAATTCATCTTTCAAACTATAAGATCCAAGACGGGCAGACTTCTCTTCCTGCCTTAAAGCAATACTGCCTATTTAAACGGAGGCACAGGGGTTTTGGTGGTTTCGCTTAGATACGTGCGCACCTACAGAAGCGCACACAAAATGCACCAATTGCAAGCAGTTAAGTTATTAATGAACCGAAGTATTTCCGAGGAGAAGATGGCACTGGGCAATACAGCACTGAATGTGCAAGTGTGGTTGTGTGAGACCCCTGTCTGCAAAGTGTGTGGTGGAGATGAACAAGGCCGAGGCTGTTTCTAATTATTCCAATTATCATGGCACACTATGAAAACTTGATTAATAACACTGAAGATATTGTTGTGGCAATTAGCCATATGGTTGTGGGATTTTATTCTGTCATGATTTAGCCATTAGCATCTACTTATGTTTGTCAGAACAGTGCATCCGTGACAAGCTGAAGTTCCACTCACCTTGCCGAGTCCCCTGTGAGCAACACTAGAGCACTGTTTATTCCTAGGAGCCTCTTGCCCGAGTAAATTTTTCATGTGGCATCCGGTCTGACTGGGGACAAATGTCAAATAGCTTATGTGACGACCCATCAAGCTAAGCTTTCTCTGAAAAACCACTTAGTGACTTGTGTGTCAAAACAAACTACTTGAAGAAAAGAATCTGACCAGTAACAAGCGGTCATCTGTGTCACTCTACATATTTCCATGGTTAGTAGAAATTGATCTTCACATACTGGCATTCAGAAATCTGTAAATGTGACATTAAAAAAGATATATGTATACTCACATACACATACCATATAGCAGAAAATTTACCACCTATAATATCTTGCATGACATTTGCAGTGAATTTATCTAAGAGAACTGAGGAGATAATGCTTTTAATCATGGGTGAGGAGATCACTTTAAGAAAAAAAAAGGCAAGGATGTTGGTCACTACCTAAAATTAATGCTAGAGAGAAAACAGTCAAGGGCCTTGCAGCAGAGGGCTAAGAAGATCAATTTTAAGGAAAAGAAACTTTAAATTTAAAACAGAATGAATGTTAATGTGAGAAGCAGAACATTATCTGTTTATTTAATATGAAAAAGTAGTCTTGAAATAGTTGCTGGCAGTAGCAAATTTGCCAGACAGTTCTTCTAGAAACTAGTGGGATGGTAAACAGTTCCCACTGTGTGTTTACAAACCCTCAGGGCAGCCCAGAGCTCCCAGATGGAAGTGGGGGCTATGGGCACACAAGGGGGCAGGAAGAACCCTATGTTTCTATCTCATGCTTGGGTCCCCTCCACACTGGGGATGGGTCTCCACATGAAGGGACCGGGCAGCTACCCAGTTGGTGCCTGTGAAACTTCCGTCTGAGAAGTTCACAGTAAGGAACGATTTGCAGCCACATGGATGGACCTAGAGATTGTCATACTGAGTGAAGTAAGTCAGACAGAGAAAGACAAATACCATATGCTATCACTTATATGTGGAATCTAAAGAAAGGGTACAAATGAACTTATCTACAAAACGGAAATAGAGTTACAGATGTAGAAAACAAACTTATGGTTACCAGGGGTAAGGGTTGGGGAGGGATAAACTGGGAGATTGGGATTGACATATACACACTACTATATATAAAATAGACAACCAACAAGGACCTACTGTATAGCACAGGGAACTCCACTCAATATTCTGTAATGACCTATATGGGAAAAGAATCTAAAATAGAGTAGATAGATGTATATGTATAACTGATTCACTTTGCTGTACACCTGAAACTGTACACCTGAACACTGTAAATCAACTATACTCCAATAAAATTTTTAAAAAGTCTATGCATGAAAACAGCACGGGGGCAAACAGCCTTCAGGCGACGGAGGGTCTGAGACCCCCAAAGAAGTAGGCCCACATCGAATTCAGGCTGTCAGCACAAGCAGGGAGAGGGTAGCAACAGTGCTGGGGTGCAACCATGCTGAGGGGCCGGGCACACCCACGGCCTGTAAGTGTGAAGTACGATCTCACTGGCCATGACGCAAATCCCTGATTGAGAATAAGCAGATGAAGAAAGTGACTGTCTGGCAGAAAGAAAGTACAGGCTGAGGCTGTCACTGTAACTTTAACAAAAGCAGCTCTTGTTTCATGTTAGGAAGCTGAGGATGGAGAGTCAATGTGCCCTGAAGACTCAGGAGTGTCATCCTCTGGAGCCTCCACATTCTTCCCAGAAGAGCTGCAAGGGCAGTGGAATTAGACAGAGGGATGGACACATCACCGTAATGGAGTCTGGAGTCAGTGACGGAGGGAATCAGCTTCTTTCCCAGGGATCTAAGCAATTTCATCCAATGCACAAATATTTATAAAATCAGTACAGGTGTGTACAGGTCTACTAGTGTATTTCTTCTCGCAGTTACCCAGAGCGCCAGGGCTTGTCCCTGCCGCTTCTTTGCTAATTTAATCAGACACCACAGATCACCTCCTTGTAGATAAATCCTGGGCTGCAGGCACGCGCTTTTCAACTTACAAGTCTCTGAAAATGTCATATTAATATGTACAGAATTCCCTTGGTTTTGCACAGCGAATATATTATAATCATTTTGTTTTCAGAAAAATGTGCATATATTTTCTGTAGTATATCTATTGTAAAACTGTATTTTCCTATAAACCGTTTGTCTTAAGTTATAATAAATAACACTGGTTAACATTTATTTGAGTGATTACTACAGTGAGAGCTTTACATGGAGCCCTTCATTTAATTCTGAACTCTTTAAAGGTATTATGCCCATTTTGCAGATGAGAAACTGTAGCTGAGAGATGCAGATTGCTTTCCTAAGGTCACAGAGAGGAAGTGGTGGAGCTGAGTTCATATTCTTAATCTCTATCCTATAGTGCCTTCTAATAAACGGTATTTAAATGAAAACTTTTAAACCACCACATTTACATGAAGCAAAGTGTCTGGGAAGATATTAAGAGAACATTACAAATAACTGTAAAAGGAATATTCAAGCTGAAAATGCAGTAAGAAATCACAGTATGTTACTGTAACAGAGATTTGAACAATCAACTCAATCCTCTGACACAACTCATCATGGCACCCCCTCTCCCTCCCTCCCCTCTCTCCTCCTGTATCTGGGGGTGGAGTTAATGGCACCTCGCCCTTAAAACCCCCCTTTCCCCTCTCCAATGCTTGAGGACCAAGACTCCTTATTCTCTGACATGTGGTCATCCCTCTCTCTGCAAATCCACTGCCAAACGCCTTCTCTTTCCTGCCCGACACTCCATCAGTTGTCTGCTCTGTCTCCTTGCTGCCATCCTATTTAGGTGCATTCTGCTCCAGAGAGATCTTTCTAGAACGCACACCTGGTCAACTTTGGCCTGCACTGTTCATCTGATGAACACGTTACCGCATCTAAACTCCTGCTGAGACTCAGTTTTGGCCACTTCCCCACACGGAGTCCACATTTTAGTCTTTCCTAATTGCGGGCTAAAAGTCCAGCTCTCTTCACCATTTCTACACATGACAGAAATGCTCTGGCTCTTCCAGAGATTTGGGGAACTTCTCCAAAACCTTTCTCCAATATCTCTTCTTGCTCAACCCACCTCCTGACTGTCATGAAGCCCAGATGACCATTCTTCTGAGCTACCAGTACATCTACCTTCAGCACTACACAAGTCTTTCAGACTCACATGCCTTTTGTTTACACAACTTCTTTATTTCATGATGAATTCCTTGAGCTGTATTTCCTGAGTTAGCATGAGCACCTAGTAAGTGCTCAGTTAAAGGTAAACGTTTGATCTACATTTAAAATAATGTTTTATGTGTTTTTCTACATATCAACTAATGTCAAGGATGACTTTATTAAAATTATTTTTCATTACTACAAAAGTAATCAGTATTTGTGTCAGAAAAGCTAGAAAAGAAAAGCATAAGCAAAAAGAAGAAAACAAAAAGGTACCGATAATCTCATAGCCCAGAAATAATCGGGGATTATGGCTTTCCAACTCTATTCTCTACACATATAAGTGGCTGAATAGTCTTCCATTGTATGGATACACTATTATCTATTGAACTCATCCTCTATTTTTAGGCATTTACATTTATAGAATTTTTCGGTATCATAAATAATATCGCCAAAAAATCTCTAAAGCAAAATCTCTGTATACCATTAATTACTTCTTGTGAGTAAATGCCCAGTAATGGAATTGGAGGGTAAAGGTTATGCATTTTGAAACAAACTATCGAACTGATGCTTTCCATGAAACTGCCCCAACACAGGGTGCATTATTTTGGTTTCACCTTTGTTAATCCAATAGGCAAAAGTGACACATCACTGTTGCTTTAATTAACATGGCTTTGATTACTTAATTTTTTAAATATGTTCATTAGTAAATATGTGCATATACACACACAAAATGCTACACACAAAATGTCTGTGCCATTTGCCCATTTCTCTAGTCAGTTGTTATTCCTCTTTCTAATTATTTGTAAGAGCTTTTAATATATTAAGGTCATGAATCCTCTATAGCATAGTTATAAATATTTTTCATAGTTTATTTGTCCGTCAGTTGATGGTTTTTCTGCCATACATTTAATGTTTTTATTTTCTAAAACCTCTCAATCTTCTTTATTGTTTTCTTGCTTTGAAATCATATGTAGAAAGACCTACCATATCCAAGAACACAATATATTCAACTATTTTTTCTAGTTTTTCACACTTTCACTTTTTACTTTTAAATCTTTTTGGAATTCATTTCAGTGTATGGACTGGGGTAAGGACCTAATTTTTCTCAAATAAATTAATTGTCTCATATCCTCCATAAATATGAAGTCACCTTTATCATGTTAGTATATGTAAGCACCTGGAACATATTCACTATCTATCTACTATCAGTATATGCTAATTTTTATATATACTTGAATCTATGAACTTTCTAGTCTGTTCCATAGAACAGTTAATTTCTGTACTAGGTTGACAATGTATGTTATTTAATCATCAATTACAAATTTATCTTTATATAATTTTACATGCATGTTTTACAACCTGGGGGTATTTCTCTGTTTTATGCTTTTGGAACAGGGTGGTATTTGGCCTAGGAGTCTGATGATGTAAGTTTAGACATTGCTCTCTTAACCACCAGCTTCAGTACTTGGTTAAGCCCCTCAGCTTCCTTGAGACTCAGTTTGTCTACCTCAGAGAGGAGCTGGGAGGGCATGTGAGCTCAAGCACATGAAAGCACTTGTTAAATGATGACTTTATATATCAAAGTAAGCCTGGTTTAGTCCCTTAATACTATATAACCTGGCCTTTTGAAATTCTCCTAATTCACTTATTTTACTAGATAGTCACCTCTTAGACTATTCTTGCTTCTTCTTAATATGAATAATTGAGAATTAGCTAAACTGATTAGCTCACAACTCTAAACTAAATTTTTAAAATGTGTGACAAGTTACCTAAAATTTTCAACCTAAATTTTTCTTTTGGTATTATAAAATAATAATAATAATAATAATATACTCGCTTTCTTCTTTAACTTCCTGAGATGAAGCAACTGAGTTTTTAAAATATCAGAATCCAAACACTTCTACTACTTTTAAAAAACCAGATTAAGAAAGTCTAAGCCCCGAATTTTTTTAGAGTTTAGATTTAAATTTAAATCATCTCTCGGTTGTAATCCCCTTCACACTTATAATGCCCACGTGAACTGTAACTTCTCCTCTGGGAAAGAAACAATTAAAAATTAAACTTAAATATCATTAATCAAATTTTATATTTCCATATTGAATTTATTCCAAAATCAAGTAAGTTGGGCCAATACAACAATTGCAATTGTCCTGTGTATTTGTTGAAAAATACCCCTTGGAATTATCATAGCTGCATAGAATTTGTCCCCATATAAAAGTGTGATGTTGCTTTGGTAATGTCTTCACTACTAATCTCTGACCCAATCCCCTGCCTGCTCATATATTAAGCAAGTGATTCTCTATTTTTAATGTGCATGCAAATCTATGAAGAATCTTGTTAAAATGTGAATTCAGAGTCAGTAGGCTAGCCTCGTGTGGGACCTGAGATTCTGCATTGCTCCCAAGCTTCCAGGAGATGCGGTGCTGCTGGTCAATGGGCCACACTTTGAGTAGCAGGGGACCTAGGAATGCCTTTCAAACAAAACTGCCTATAATTATCATTGGTTCTAGTTCACCCTTAGTAAAATTCTTCCTAGCTGTCTTTTTTTTTCTGATTTCACTTGCCACTCTCCACTTTAGACTCAATTTCATTTTTTGGGTCAATCTACAGCTACTAGTAATAAGACTGGATCATTCAGGCTGCAGGTGTAAAGCATCGAGTCCTAATGATGTCTCTCTCATAAGCCATTTGGAGGTACCTGACCCATTCCTTCCAGAGGTTCACCAGCCTCCTGCTTCATGGACTCACCAGGCTGGCACTGGAAGAAACCTGTTCTCTTCTTTCTAAGGGGACTGTCCATTAATAGCTTTGAAATAAGTTTAAAATTGAAAGGTGAAACCAAATACTAACCATGAAATACTAGCAACCCTAAACTGTAGGCTAAAACATCTGGTTAGCAGTAAGAGACAGTGGCAGGCTGAATAACTTGGAACTTGCCTGAAAACTTCATCATTACCTTGCAAAAACGGTAGAGAATGAAGGTAAATTAAAACATAAAAAGAAAGGGACTTCCCTGGTGGTCCAGCGGTTAAGACTCCACACCCTCAATGCAGAGGGCCCGGGTTGGATCCCTGGTCAGGGAACTAGATCTCGCATGCTGCAACGAAGACCCGGGGCAGCCAAATAAATAAATATTAAAAAAAAACAAAAACAAAAACAGAGAAAGAAGAGGTCAAAAAGTAGCACTGAACCAACCAAGAGGAGTGGGAAATGAGACAAACTGGATCTCATGGAAGTTATTTGAAGCTGAAAGATGTCTACTTTCTTTTGGGTTCTATATATCAGGGATTCCTAAAGTTTATTTTTGCTTCAATTACTTTACAGTATACATCAGTGGCTCACGAACTCTAGTGGACAGCAGAAGCACTCGCAGGGCTTCTTGAAACAGATTCCTGGACCCTTTTCACAGTTTCTGATTTAGCAGGGACTTAAGAATCTGCATTTCTAACAATCTCCGAAGATGATACTGATGCAACTGGTTCATGGATTACATTTAAGAACAGGGCTATATGCTACCCTGACAAACAGTTTTTGTGCTCTTGTTCTGTTTAAAACGACTAATTACTGTTTTTCAAATATCTGGGCTTTCATTTGAGTGATACTTCACATTTTCAATGTGAATTTTCATTTCACATTTTCACCATATGGTGATTACAACTTTTAACCTAGTACAAAATACAAGTTGAAAGAAGCTTACAATGTTGTTTTGGTTGATTGATACATAGTGATGATGAAAAACTTTTGAGAAACTGGGGTTCCTAAAAATAAATGAGGGCAGAAAGATAATCAGTAAAGAGCTGAGAGATTCCCAAATGAAAATTATTGTTTTGTCCTTTCCAGTAAATTCTTAATGTCTTCAGCTGCAGAACAGCTCATTTCTGAGGTTCTTTTTGGCCTCATGAGTTAATCACACCAGGAGGAGTCACTTTAACTCACATGCCTTTAGGAGTAATGATACATTTAAATGATTAAACAATCAGAAAAAAATTGCCTATCTCTATAATGAAAGCAGTTAGCACACAGATCCATGGTTTATATGAGTATCACAAGTCATTTGTAAATAACATGTTCATTTTAGATATGTAAAGAGTTCTGTCATGCCCTATGAAATAAATTATATTTTACTGGTGCCCAGGCGTTTCATAACTTTTATTTATTTGCTGCAAGAGTGGAGAATTAAGATAGAGTAGTTTATTTCACCAAAAGACTGACAAATGGCTCATTAGACACTTATGGAGCTGAAGCTAATTGTATAATTTTTTTTTTGTATTAATTGTCACCGATTACCACACTCATGCTGGTGGTCATCACTGCTTATTTCTCACTACAACTCCACAAACCACTCTCGAAAAGAAAAACAGAAAGAAAACAGAACTTGAACTGTAACTGACGTTGGAGGTTGGAGGAGTGCATGGGGAAAATGACAAAGGATTCAAGTGATATCCTTTCCCCACTGGACCACCAATAACCATCAATCCCCAAACAGCAGTCGCCTCACATCACTTAACAGCTTGAGTCAGAGAGAGTCAAAGTGCTGCTTTTTTGTTATTCAGATTAAATAACATTTACATTATATACCTTTTTTAGTTCGCCAGAGACATAAGGTCGGAATTCACTGAACATGTACTACCTGCATATAATGATTTCTCGTTTTTTTTACAATCCTGTGCTAACGCTGCACAGTAATGGCCTGTGGATGAAGAGACAGATGTATGACCAGTCATTCACCACACATTTGCATTAACAAATCATCATTTAATTGAAGCCCATCCAACAAGTTTATGCTACTTAAATAAAGTTCCTTTCAATAAAAGATGCCTCAATGACACATGGCTGTTCACTACGAGGAAAAAAGTGTTTAAATTATATTTCCTTTTATGTCAAAGGCTTAGGTGTGTACTAGACAACCGTTTATTCATTTTAATTTTGCTTGGAATAAACACTCTGACAAACAGCATTTCAAGCCAGGAGACTACAGAGCAGGATCATTCATTCCCTTTTAGATAAAAGAGTAACACCACAAGTTTCTGCACTAGAGATTTCACCTCCCACCCCCTCTTTCCCTCAAATATATCAAAGAACGCGGATTATATAAAACATATACAGAAGATATGTGCTCATATTTATGCCAAACCTCCAATATTTATATAAACCTAAAATCCTGCTTCTATCAGGGAGGACTAATATTTTTTAAATATCATACTAGGCTTCCTGGGTAAGTATTTAGGAAATTACCCAACAGACTCAAAATTTCTACGCTTCTTTAAAATAACAGTAAGTAGGGGAGGGTTGTGCAAATACTGATTCTCAACCTTAGTTTCACAAACATGGTTGCCATTCGTGCCACTTTGAAGATTATTCTGGTTACACTTACTACACTACCTAGTTCTTTTCTTTAGTAGGGAAAAAGCAAAAGAGAAGTAAAGCAAGAAAATCCCCTAGCACTACCTCCGACCTACAAAATTTCTCACCCTCTTAAAACAAGGATGCTTAGATATATGGTAAGGGCATTTTCTCCCAGCCCCTTCCCAAGTCTTGACAGGAAAGTGGTTTTCCTTTGCTACAGCTAAAGGTAAGGACACTCATTTAAGGTCAACTTCTACCTATTGATAACCTAAATGCAGAGTGTTGTGCATTTTGTGGGTAGATTTGCATACAGACATCTATTTCACATATGTATACAGACCTTTGTGTGAGAATGAAAGGCCTTATGCTGACAGCTTTTAGGCTGACAAAAATTGGTCCTTCCTTAAATGAACGTTTTATTTTCGCTGACAAAAATTGGTCCTTCCTTAAATGCACATTTTATTTTCTCCAAGTAAAAATGACCATTTTTCCCTGAGTTTGGGTACATTAATGATATGTAAAATGTTTTATTTAAAAAAGCAATAGAAATCTCTGAAGTGTTCAAATAAACCTTCTAATTGTCTTCTAAACTGCATTCTTTTAAAACAAGAGAGCAACACTAGAGAAAAATAAGAAAAAAAATTGTTATCTGTACTACACTAGGTCGCTTCTGGTCCCTTTTACAGTTGACTCTAGAGACAGGTGAAATTTCACCTTGGTGTGGGATTCAAACTAAATTATGGGATACAGAAATGTGTCATAAATCAACTTCAAATGCTGAACAAAAGATAAATAACAAGATGTATATTCTGACATAAAGAACAGGCTCTAACTACAATACAAAGCAAAAAGCAAAAAAACCCTACTGTGCTACTCGGGCAGGTTCTCCTTGCCCTTTGATATGCTAACTCGGAACAGTAATGATGGATCTTGCAAGTTGACTTCTGTTTTCCAGAACTATGAGTTGTACGGAAAACATGGCTTTTCATCGAAACAATTACCATTAATCAAAACACAGAGCTAATACCACTCAAGTCCAACCTACCGCTGTGCCCAGCAATATATCAAACTGTCTGTTGTCAAACACACTAAACAAACTTAAACAGACTGTTTTCACTACAAATAACAGGAAAAAAATGCTTGCTAAGTAATTTCAAAATTCAATTGCTATCTCAGTAATCCATTCTGTTACTGGATTTTAATTTTCAGTATTCAATCATAATCCAACACAGACAGATTACTATGTGGCTCTGGAAAAAGACAATCGGTGTCACTGATAAATGAAGTTAACTGCAAAAGACTTGGTATTACAACAAATTTCGTTAACCTCTGATAATTTAGTACAGAAGTACACTTAAACGTGTAACACATTTTACTTTTTGAGGAGTCTGTAATGCTTCTTTTCCCAGCAAGAACTATTAGCATAAAAAAAGGTTTGATTGCGCTACAAGAGTCAGAAATGACAAGACAATTTCTATGCCAAGTGTACAAGGCCCATAACTCCATCAGTTTCTTTTATATTTAATTATGAAATCAGTCTTAGAAAAAATGACACACGAAATTTTCCATGAAAATGGAAACCACTTAGCTTCTGTTCACATAAGTATCAGACATTTATATCACCAACACATTTGAATACACAGCTATCTGTAGGCAAAGCCCGCATTTATAAATGTGGACTAAAGTAACTGTCTTGAAAGACCTTTATTTTTCTAACAATGCCTTTGCCTTTTCCTATTTTACTCTAATTCCTTCTTGGTTTTTAAACTAAAAGGGGAGATTCACAGTCAAAGAGGTAAAGGCAAAATATTTTATTACTCAGAGTCAGCTCTGTTTACCAGTTTCTAATCCGTAGAGATGGCAAAGTATTTTATAAAAGAAGGCAAGGAAAGGATGGGAACAGTGGAGTTTAACAAACAGATCAGGCATTTATTACCAGCAAGCTCCATTATGGATTTCTGAGCTTTGTAAGCCAAGCTCCCCCAAGTGTAATTAAATTTTTATTTATAACGGGTTTGTGACTGTTGACTTCACGTTGCCGAGGCCTGTTCCCCACCCCCACCGATGCTCACACACCCCCGTGTGAAATGGCATTACATGTTTACTACTAGACAGTACATATCGATGATGATCCTTTTCATTTAAAGTACCAAAATCGAACATTAATAAAACATATCCATAAAACAACAAAAAAGGACATGGCGTGCAGGGGCTGAGACAGAACACATGCACACAAACAGACCTCTCTTTCACAGACTCAGATTCTTTTCCACAGCTTTACCTAGTAAAGGACACTACAAATCTAGTACAGAAGGAGTATCTGGATGCTACACAGTAGACCACATTTTTACTGCTATCCATATCCAAGATCAGTGTAAACATAACTCGGAACAAGATCTAAAGTCCAAAGCCAATGTATTCTTATTCACTTGAGCAGTTTCTTCATTCACAAACCTCTGCTCCTGATAGAATTTATCACCTTTGTTTCATCATTACTCCCTCCCCCTTCTCAATTAGGTATAAACCCCTATATACTTTACACCTTCTTTTAAATGCTTAATACAAGTAACCACAGGAGAATCTCTTCTCCCCTTGAAAAACTGCAAATAAAGATGTCAGCTATTGAGTATATTTGTGGCGTCTCCGACAGCTGCTGTTAAATACCAGCTGGTCTAGCTGATTAAAATTACCTCCGAGTTGGTATTATAAAGATGCCTGGGCAGCGTTGCTGTATTAATGGATTATTGAGTGAGCGATGAAAACCTTGGCCAGCTGATGCGTTTTATTACAGATAGGCTTTATGATGTGTAATCACTGTAATTTTTACAACTAGAGGAAATATGAAAAAAGGAGTAAAAAAAAAAGCCTCATAGAAACTGATTTAACTAGATTATTCCTACAATTCTGTTTCCTAGAAGGAATCAAAGTACATAATTACTGTGCATAAATATCCAGGTATGGACCTATACACACGATTTATCCACCTATCTATGTGGGGATGTTATCATCAATACAGACAAGCAGAGAATGCACATGGACAAATGCAGTATGAGTACAATTTGTGTGAACAGATATTTACTATGTTGCTGTCTGCCAAACCACCCAATTGGCCACAATGGGATCACATGATCAAAAATAGTTTTGAACTGTTCACCAGCTGGGCAATAGCTGAAAAATCCAAATCTGGCCAACTGGACTGTGGTTCACAGTCCAAGGGACAGGATCATTTTACGCCACTTACCATTTCCCTTTAGCTGCTTTCTTATAAGCAAGGTTTTTTATAGAACTCTACCAAATTGTCTCCCAGATCCTCTAACTTCCAGCTTATGTTCAAAAGAAGGCACAGCAGTCTATTGGCTCAGCTATTTTGAAGGCTGGCCACTACGGGAGCCAGAACCCTGCTCTCTCCATTGCCACGGTCCTTCAAATGCCCTGTTGTGTTTATGGCAATCGCAAGGCTCCTGTACATTCCCACTTGTTTGTAAGAGTGAACATCATCCCTCAGGACGCTGTGGTCATTAAACGGCTCAAGTAGAGAACAAAACTCAGAAAACTCAAGTGTGTCATTGGATGAATTAGTATCTTGTAGAAAAGGACAGTCATCTCAGACTGGATTCTCTTTTAGGTAATCCACAGTTTTACTTCAAAGTAATACTTCAGAAGAAAATTTCATCATCAAGTAGTATCAGTGTATTGTCTTG
This sequence comes from Mesoplodon bidens, assembly GCF_964165515.1. NCBI lineage: Eukaryota > Metazoa > Chordata > Mammalia > Artiodactyla > Ziphiidae > Mesoplodon > Mesoplodon bidens. Next base: position 117,067,073 of record NC_138161.1, read on the forward strand.
GCTTTGCTGTATATTTAACATTAATTTTCCACACATTCATAATAAAATACATAGAGCATGTGACTAGAAAGTAATGAAACTGATTCTTTTTTTAAACAAAGATACCAAAATTTATATATGAAAGGATTCATTCAGAGCCATGGTAGGTTGTTTGAATACCTCCTGGAGAGGCTGAGTGGTGTGTTTTGAGGATGAGTTTTATTTGTAAATGTAACTAACACTTCTAATTAGAGTCAAATGTGGTAAACAACATGAGAAACAACATTAGACAAAACCTTTTTTTGATGATTTGGTTACACAGCCATGAATCAGGTTTCTAATGTGGCTCCTACACTAGTAATAATCACAATTCCAAAGAGGGAGTTCTAGAAATATTTTGAGTAATAATGTTTCATTAAAATACATGTAAACTTGTTAAAGAGACCATGCTTCAGAAGGACCATGGTCATTCTCAATATGAAAACACGGGTATGCTGCTTTAAAAAAAACAACAACTGATCACTATTGGTTTAAAAAAATTGATTTGGTTATTTTTAATGGGAATGAACCTAGTCATTTGTGTTATTTTCAAAGATGTGCAACCTTAATATCGGACTTTATTCGCCCTTTTGTCCAATCTCTCATTCATAAGGCAACTCATCCATCAAATTCTGGTGGCTGGGGACTCTTGAGCCTCTGCTGAGACATCAGGATGAAGGCAGTCACCAATCCTAAACCAGTTATTTTGCAAATAATTTTTGATATAAGATTTTTCCACTTGCTGATTCAAAATGTGCCCATGCCCCCAGATTCTTTCTACTAGTTCTCATCTAGCCTTTTAGAGTGGCTGTTCCCTGTTCTAATGAATAATCCTTCAAATACCCAAACATAAAGCACAATGTTGATATCAGTAGGTGTTTAATAATAATTAGTGGTTGCTGAATGAATGATGGCTGAAACAGTTCTATTTTTTCAAAACCACTAAACTGAAAAAAAAAAACCCATAAAATGAACGAAATCATGTGAAAGGCTTAAACTAAAGAAACTAAGAAAAAATTGATATACACAGCTTAATCATATTTCCTTAATGAGAAAACTTATAAATCTAAGAACAACTAGGTGAAAAGCCAAACTTCTCATCAACTAGTAGAACAGAGCAACCAGAAGCAGAGGCCAGTTTTATATATATATATATATACATATATACATACATATATATATATATATATATATATATATAAAAGGTTAAAAAAAAGGTTAAAAAAACCTTTCTCTGTGTTTCATTTGTCTCCCTTCCTCCTCTTTCTCTGGCCTTTATGTCCTAATACCAGCAGAATGCATGATCGGAGCAGGGGATGTGATGAGGGAGGGGCAGGCCAGGAAGGAGACGCAGGAAGGAGGGGAGACAGAGAATAAGAGGCTGCACAGGCAGGGCGCCTATGTGGTGGAGGGGAGCCAGGAGCAAGCCTAGAGGTGCACTCTGGGCAGCCCGTGCCCTCTCCACCACCAGCAACAGAACCTACGGAAGAGGACAATTAGGTAACTGATCCCTCTCGCCTCACAATTACTATTGTTTTGAAACTGTATCTTCCACAGAAGAAGAGTGGGAGTGAAAATTCAAAGACAAGAAGAAAGTGGTCTTAGGAGCCAGTCTGCCCTGATCTGACACTGTCGTTGTAAACACCAAGAGGCAGAGGCCCTCCTCCCCGCTGGAGCCCATCAAACTAGAAAAGAGAGCTACTTACTGATGGGCTAAACCATAGCAATTTGGTATATGGGGTCTCATGGCTCTGGAAAGAACCATTTACCATTAATTTTCAATTTGAAGGAGTAATATTATTCATCATTTTTATTATTATTTAGAGGTATGCAGTCTTAACTAGAATTTTATGATCCTTGCTATGATTTATCATTATTTTTAAATTTAATGAACACTTAGAAAGTGTTTCCTATGTGCCAGACACTGTTTTAAGGGCTCTGCAAATAGAAAAGCCACGTGGCAACCCTATAAAAGGAAGTTAAGTACTCTTAATCTGACTTGGACTCAACTTTCACAGGCATTCAGTGCAACCCGATACCTGATATCAGCTTCGGGAACTTGTAAGAGGGTATAAACAACATATAAACATTATTTTTCTCTTAATATTTACTTCAAATAAGATAAAACCCTTTTAATTATAAATCAGTAATACAAATAAACTAAGCCTACAGTATATACTAGGCATCAACATGATAAAATGCTACCCACTAAAATACACTTGTAGTAATAATCCTTCCCCTCTTCCCACCCTTGGTGTAGAGATGGATCATCTTCACACTTGCGGATGCTAGCTCTTTCGGAGAGTGTCCACAAGGGTCACTGTTCACACTTTAACCATTTTTAATTGTTTAAGACCCAGTGACTTAGTTAGGTCAGATGCTCTCTTTAGTAAAAGCCGAAACTGCTCAGCACAGATGGGATCACTCAGACCATAACTCCGTCTTTTCTCCAAGTCCTAGTCATCTTGATATTGTTTCTGACGCCTCTTAATCAGGGCTTATGTCTATTTCAATGATTATCAATTCTAAATTAAGATCTTTTAAAGGGTGTATCATATTTCCCCCCACAAATTCCATGTAGCATAATATTTAATTTTAATAAGACTAAAATTTTTTTTCAAAGTCTGGACTTTTTTTTTTTAATCCCACATACCATTTACAGTTCAAGTCATAATAAGGACCTTTAAGAGGCAGTACGTTGGTATAAAAAAATCATTATATGAAATCATACAAAAATGTCTAACAATAACTGAAGTAAAATGAAAACAAAAGCATTATTTTTATTAGAGAAGGTGAATTTTAATGAAAGAAGATTTTAGAAACAAAGTGTGTATATATAAGCCAAACTGAATTGCAAACAGTATTTCTTTTCCTGCACTTAAACTCTGGTACAAATCTAGTATTTAAAACTACAAAAATAAGAATAAGAAATTTGAGGGGTAAAGAAACATATGATGAAGAATCAAAAGCAGCCAAAAGCAAAAATAAGAAGTTAAAAGCAACATGCTCTAGCAATGTTTAACCTGTATCACTATTAGTGAAGGAAAAAGTTTTTAGAGTTTGTGGTAGAAGAGCTCTCATTTTTTACCCTTTTAAACTGACTGTAATAAATGATGAATTTTCTTAATTGAATCAGCAACCTTTGTCAAACAGCATCTTATGAAATTATGAGCTTGGAAGAGGTTCCCTTCATTAAGCAAGCTCATCATTTTTCTAACATTTAGGTCAGGGAAGAACTAACAGTAGGAAGGCAGGATTCTAACTTGATACTGTGGGTCATATAAAATTTTATGTAATGGTGAAACGCTGTCCTTAAAATAATTTTACAAAAGTCAGAAAGATAACCTAGAATTTTCACACAAAATGTGCACTAGGTGATCTCAAATGTCTAAAAAGCTAGTCAAGAGACACTTCTCTAGAAAACTTGACATTTACAGGCATCTGTTTGAAGTCCTAGTAGTTCCCCTAAAAGGTTTTACATGTATTAGGCCAAGTCCCTAGAGGTCAAAAAATAAGGGTAGAGACTTAAGTCTGGTCAGAGACCTATCAAAGACATACACTGTAATCACTGATGTAAGTGATACAAATTAGGTTAATTACAAGGTATACTTAATAATGGAGTATGATATCATACATGAATTACCATATAGCAATAGGAAGGAGCTTATTAGCACAATTAGCTGTAGATATTCAATTTGCCTCTGGCTTACTTGGTTATGGAAAGAGTTGGAGAATAGAAAAACAATCAGAGACCCATGAAATAAAGACGCCAATGATGAGAAATGAGGGAGAGAAACTGAATATGAGCGGCTAATTAATAATGCCAAGGTTTTTACCCACATTTAACTATTATTTCCCTGTAAGTCCTAAAAATTTCTCCTTCTTGCTTTAGAACCTACAGTTCTGATTTGAGGACAAAAATTACGTCCCTTCCAATCTAAATGTATTCTACTGGCTAACAGACTCAAAGGCAATACTGGATTTACAGTCATATCACTCTGTTGTTAAACCAGACAGCTTAAAGAAGACATCCCACTGTTCCACTAAGACTTAAAACAACTCTGCCAATGTCTTTCTGGAGAACTTTTTTTTTTTATGACTGTTATTAGGTGGTATTTTATGTGTGTTGAGTTTTGGGGTGATATTTCTTTTTCCTGTACATTGTACTTATGTTCAGTTAAAGACATCGCAACAGTTGTGCAGTCACAGTCCTATCGGGTTCCTCTAGAGAATGCTGATATAACCTGAAATTGACCCAGGTCTGGTGGGTGAGTTTAACACTGGGGTTGGCAAAGTGTTACACTGTTCCTGATGTATAACTCAAAGATAAGGAAAATATATTAACATACTCATCTTTAATACGTGAATTGCTTTGATAAATAAATAAAATTTAATAAATGAGGTCTTAGTTGCAGAGCTAAAAAGTTTATGATAGAAGCTTCTTATATGTATTGGAAGCATTTTAATGTTCACTGTAAATATTTCTTATTAGAAGCTCAATATTTTGGAAGCATTTAAAACTTAAATACATTAAATGAAGATGCCATCATTTGCTTTTTGGTTGTTTTCACTAGTCCAATATATTTATTAGGCTCCAAAACACTAGTGGAAGAAGTCATTTAATTGGAAAAACTTTCAGACCATGGGAAGAATTTTAGAAAGGAGCACACACACACACAAAGCCCTTGTCTGTGCTAAACACTTTATTTCCAAATAGTTACAGTCCTTTTAGCTACAGCATCCCAAGGTCATACTGGAAATCACTGGTTCCTCGAAGTTCGTAAGTATTTAAAAGTTTTATTATCACGTCTGTACATACCATACACGACTGGAATTATGTTCTCTGTGTGTCAAAAAGAACCAAGAAATAAACAAAACTGAGTTGCCTGCCATAAATTAAAAGAAAATTGTGCCATTTGTATGGGGTTAAGAATACCGGGTGGCTAATTCTCAATCTTAGGTGTCTACCTAAGTAGTTTGGAATTCAGAAATAGAGAAATTTACAGTTATAGCTGGATTAACACTTCTCTCTCAGAAACAAAAAATATAGATCAGAAATAAACCTGTACAAATCAAACCAACTAATTTTTGACAAAGATGCAAAGGCAACTGAATGGAAAAAGGATAGTCTTTCAACAATGACACTAGAATAACTGGATATCCTCTGCCCAAAATAATTAACTAATTAACATTTACCTATACCTTTCACTTTATACAAAAATTAACTCAAAATGGATCACAGGCCTAAATATAATACAATACGTAAAACAATTAGAACACTTAGGTTAAACAAAGAGTTCTTAGATATGACACCAAAAACACATTTGATAAGGAAACAGTAGATAAATTGGATTTCACCAAAATGAAAAATGTTTGAAAGATACTTACAAGAAATGAAAAGACAAGCCACTGACAGGAAGATACTATTTGTGAATAACAAATGACAACAGACTTGTACCTAGACTACATAGAAAACTCTCAAAACTCAATACTAAGCAAATAAATAAACCCAATTTGTAAAAAGGGCAAAAGACGTGAGCCATCTGAACTGACATTATTTTAATTAAATTTATTCTGATGTAATTGTATATTCACATGCAGTTGGAAGAAACAGTACAGTGAGAGTCTGTGAACTGTTTCCCCAAGGGTAACATCCTACAAAACTATAGTACAATATCACCACCAGGATACGCAACCATTCACAAGGTCATAATACCGAAATATTTCATTTCCACAAGGATCCTTCCTATGCTTTTATAAGCATACCCACTTCTCTCCTGCTCTCATTTTTTCATGCCTGTTAATTTTATTAATCTTTTCAAAGAAATAGCTTTCTGTTTCCTTTTTCTTGTTATTCTGTTTCTTCTTAGTCTATTACCTTTGTACTGTTTTTAATTATATTGGTTTCAATTCTTACCTTTATTCCTTCCTTTTACCTACTTTGAGTTTATTTTGTCTTCTTTTTCTAGGTTCTTAAGTGGAAGCTTAGATTACTAACTTGAGTTTTCTTCTTTTCTAACACAAGCATTTAGTGCAATAAATTTACCCTTTAGCACTGCCTTAGCTCTGTCCCACAAATTTTGATATGTTGTACTTTCATTTCATTCAGTTAAATGTATCTTTAAAAATTTCTCTCGAGACTTCCTCTCCAATCCAGGGATTATTTGGAAGTGTGTTATTTAGTTTCCAAGTGTTTGAAAAGTTTTCCCCTTAACTGTTATTTCTAATCTGATTCTATCGTGAACAGGGAAAATACTCTATGATTTCAATTCTATTAAATTTGTTGAGGCTTGTTTCATGGGCCAGGATATATTTAGTTGTTGAGTTCTATATTTCTTGTCTAGTTGTACTATCAATTATCGATAGTCTCAAACTATAAACATGGATTTGTCTTTCTCCTTTCAGTTCTATCAGTTTTTGGTTCACATATTTTGTAGCTCTGTTGTTTAATGCACATACATTTAGGACTGCTAAGTCCTTTTGGTGAACTGACCCTTTTACCGTTATGTAATATCCTTTTTGTCTCTGGTAATTCTCTGTGATCTGAAGTCTACTTTATTTGATATTATTATCAAATATATCTCCTGCTTTTATAAACAAGATTGTTTTAAGTTCCTGGTCTTTTAATTTCCAATCAATTTCCAATATCTTGCATTTGCACTCTCCTCTTATCACAATTGCTGGTTTTGATGTCATATATATGTGCAGATGATTTCCTACCTTTAAGTTTGCCTTTACCAGTCAGCCTTTCCATTCATAATTTTCTTGTTTCGAGTAGTGGCTTAGATAAGCCACTTTTCTCTTCCGCTTAGATAAGTTCCCTTAGCATTTGTTGTAAAGCTGGTCTGGTGGTGCTGAATTCTCTTAGCTTTTACTTTTCTATAAAGCTTTTGATTTCTCAGTCGAATCTGAATGAGAGCCTTGCTGAGTAGAGTATTCTTGGTTGTAGGTTATTCCCTTTCATCACTTTAAATATATCATGCCACTTCCTTCTGCCCTGCAGAGTTTCTGCTGAAAGATCAGCTGATAGCCTTATGAGAGTTCCCTTCTATGTTATTTATTGCTTTTCCCTTGTTGTTTTTAATATTTTTTTTCTCTGTCTTTAGTTTTTTCCAGCTTGATTACTATGTGTCTTGGAGTGTTTCTCCTTAGGTTTATCCTGCCTGGGACTCTCTGTGCTTCCTGGACTTGGGTGACTGTTTCCTTTCCCATCTTAGGGAAGTTTTCAGCTATTACCTCTTCAAATATTTTCTTGTGCCCTTTCCCTATCTCTTCTCCTTCTGGGACCACTATAATGCAAATGTTGGTGTGTTTAATGTTGTCCTAGAGGTCTCTCACACTTTCATTTCTTTTCAGTCTTTTTTCTGTTCCATGGCAGTGATTTCCACCATTCTGTCTTCCAGCTCACTTATCCGTTCTTCTGCCTTAGTTACTCTGCTGTTGTTTCCTTCTAGTGTATTTTTCATTTCAGTTATTGTATTGTTCATCTCTGTTTGCTTGTTCTTTAGTTCTTCTAGGTCTTTTTTAAACATATCTTGCATCTTCTCAATCTGTGCCCCCATTCTTTTTCAGAGATCTTGGATCATCTTCACTATCATTACTCTGGATTCTTTTTTGGGTAGATTGCCTATCTCCACTTCACTCAGTTTTTCTTCTGGGGTTTTATCTTCTTCCTTCATCTGGGACATATTCCTCTGCCATCTCCTTTTGTCTAACTTTCTGTGATTGTGGTTTCCGTTCTGCAGGCTGCAGGACTGTAGTTCTTCTTGCTTCTGCTGTCTGCCTTCTGGTGGATGAGGCTATCTAAGAGGCTTGTGCAAGCTTCCTTGTGTGAGGGTCTGGTTCCTGTCCACTGGTGGGTGGAGCTGGGTCTTGTCCCTCTGGTGGGCAGGGCTGTGCTCAGGAAGACTTTAAGCAGCCTGTCTGCTGATGGGTGGGGCTGTGTTCTCACCCTGTTGGTTGCCTGGCCTGAGGCGTCCCAGCACTGGGTGGAGCTAGGTCTTGGGGAGGAAATGGCAGCCTCCAGGAGGGTTCATGCCAATGAGTACATGCCAAAGCTGCTGCTTCCAGTGTCTTTGTCCCCACAGTGAGCCACAGCTGTCCCCCACCTCCACAGGAGACCCTCCAATACTAGCAGGTAGGTCTGTCCCAGTCTCTTATGAGGTCACTGCTTTTCCCCCTGGGTCCTGGTGGACACGTGACCTTGTGTGCACCCTCCAAGAGTGGAGTTTCCGTTTCCCTCAGTCCTGTGGAGCTCCTGCAATCAAACCCTGATGGCCTTCAAAGCCAGATTCTCTGGGAGCTCCTCCTCCCATTGCCAGACCCCCAGGCTGGGAAACCGGACGTGGGGCTCAGGCTTTTCACTCCTGTGGGAGAACTGCTGTGGTATAACTGTTTTCCAGTTTGTGGGTCACCCACCCGGTGGGTATGGGATTTGATTTTATCACGATTGTGCCCCTCCTACCGTCTTGCTGTGGCTTCTTTGTCTTTGGATGTAGGCTATCTTTTTTGGTAGGTTCAAACATTTTTTTTTGTCAATGTTTGTTCAGTAGTTAGTTTTGATTTTGGTGTTGTTGTAAGAAGGGGTAAGTTCACGTTCTTCTCCACCATCTTGCCAGCCCTTAAAGTCATGATTTAATCTAACTCTATATTATTTCAAACCTCACTTATTTTTTTCACTTTGTAATGTTGTGAGCACCCTGTGAACAAGTGCCTAACATTTATCAGGAATTAAAATATCTGTTATGTTATACTGGGAAGTATAGTGGACAGGTAAGTCAAATCAGCCATGAAATAAGCAACTATCTGTGATGGTACCAAACTCCCCAACAAGGGACTGGTCAAGTTGAGATATTCAATTAATTAATATGAATAGTACAATTGAGATTGAAGCACTTCATGAGTAGCTACAAGAGCGACCTTCCAAAAGACCCTTAATCCCAGAATGCTGGGATTCTGTGCAGGGCCAATAACAGAGCCCTGTGGCAGGCCACCAGGAGCCCATTCCACCTAGGTCACAGCACACTCATGGATACTCTTTGAACATAGTTGTTAAGTAAAGCTACATTTCAGCCCAAATGTAGTACCACTCCATCTTCAAATCCTCCATTTTGAGCAAAAGAATATTACAAGAAAATGGTGAAATAAAAATCTTCAGTCACAAGTTTTTTTCTAATCTGGTAATTTGACAGACAAGAAAATGCAGTTCTATCTTGTCCAAACTGTTCTGGTGAACACATTCTAGATCTATATAAAATAATTTCCCTTTCAAAGAATTACAGATTATCTATTTTTTAAAAGTGATAAAATATTGTCAGAGATTGACGTAAATACATTATATTGCACTGCAGATGTTAAAATAGAGATTTTCTTTTACTTTAAGTATTCTTGCCATGACCTCCACTTTTCTTAATTCTTCAAAGATTACTGATAATGGTTCAAATATGTCTTCAAAGTATTTCAGTTTTCTGGATACTGACATATGTGGCCACTAATAGTAATTAAGTACCTTATGTTTGCCCTCATATTTTAAAAAATCTTATAAAATCAATCTGTGATTAAATTGAGATAATTGAGAAAACAGCAAAAAGTATGAAGAAAGTAAACACAATTCTTTATTCCCTTTCAGAGATAACCAGTGTTAACACTACTTCCAGGCTAATTTTCATTTAAAACATATATAATTTTTAAAACTAGGAAAATAGATTATATGTGGTTTCTCTTCCTGATTTTTCACTTAGACTATATCATACGCATCACCTCTTGGGATTACAGAGTCCACAAATACATCATTTAAATTATGGAATAATTTCATCAAATGGACTTATTTACCCTATTATTTCCTTTATTATTAGAAATTAGTTCCCATTTCATATCATAAATAATACTGTGATAAATATCTTTATACAGACCTCTGCTCTCTGATTCCCTTAAAGCTTAAAAGTAGAATCATGAGTCAAGGAGCCCAAGTTTATCAGGTATTTTACTCACTTTCCCAATCAACTCCCAAATTAATTATATCAGCATTGAGTAAAATTTTCTCCAATCCTAATCAACCTCAATGAAAATTATATTTTGCTATTTAATTTATAATTCTTTAAATATTTGAATAGTTGAAACCTTTTTACTATATTTGTTGGCCATTGATTTTTTTTTTCCTATGCATTGTTGGTTCACTTTATTTTTCTACTTTATAGGTAAAGTGGTTTCTTACTAATTTTAAGGGCTTATTTTATATAAAGAATACAAATTTGCTTTATATTCTTTATATATTTGTGTACATTGCAAAAAAAGTTTGTCTTTGCACTGAATTTTATTGGAATGAAATTTTGGAGTAATCATATTTCAAACTTACTCTAAAATGTCTTTCATTGCTACTTTTCTTAGAAAACTCCATGGTCATTGGAAGATTGGTTATAGTTATATTTTCATGTATGTTTTCCAGTAATTATTTAGAGTTTTAATTTTTTAAATAATCATTAGTTGATGTTCCTCAAAATAGCAGATTTTCCACCAATGATATTTTGAATAATCAGTTCCTTATATAATTGGTTTGTGACCTTTACTTCCTTTGTTTTTACCTCCATCCCATTCATGCATCGATTCAAAAATATTTACGGAATACTTAACCATGTAGGGGGTTCTGTTAGGGAGGCATCTGGGATATATTAATGAACAAGGCAGAAAAACTCCTTGCTGTCATAGATCTTACACACTAAAATTCAAGGCTATTATAATTGAATGTGTTATTAATAAAGAATACTCTTTTTCAATGTTTTCGTTTCAAAGTGTATTTTTTGGTATTACTATTGCCATCTCTGTATTCCTTTACCCAACCATATCAATGTATTTTAGCTGTCTCTTTTAAGTAGCATGTAGTTGGATTTTGTCCATAAAGTCAATCAAGAATAGTCTATTATTAGAAGAGCTTAAAGCACTTAGGTATAGTACTATGCCTACTGTTTGACAGTATCATTTGTCATCTTGTTTTATTGTTTTATGCTTCCTTTGTAAGCCCTTGTTGTTGTTGTTGTTGTTATGACTACTTAGTGAGTCTTATGAGCCAGGCAATTGGACTTAGCACATGAAAGTTAATACCTATGAACATTTTTGAGTATTTACAACATGCCAACTACTGTGCTCTAAATGATATTTTTTCATTTAATCCTCACAATCCCACTGCATGGATACTATTTTATAGAAGTTTTATAAAACAAAAAACTTTAGTGATTATAAATATCAGTGAAATAGTATATATTCCTTCACGTGTGATAAATTATGCAAACTTTTATACTTCTTTCCCACTTTGAATTATTCACTAAAATTATGTAGATCTAAGATCTAAATAATGTTATAAATTATTTTGACTGCTCTTTAGATGATTATTTTTGACAACTGCATTCAGTTGTAAACACCATATCTTACTGGTTACACTGCTTTCAAGCAGTCCTTTAAGAAACTGCTTTCTCCTTTTGAATTATTCATTTTTATTCACCTTTCAGTGGGAAGAGTATATTTTTACCTAGAAAGATGTGTGGATGGTACTTTTCCTAAATTTCTGCATGTGTGACTAGGCACAGCATTTCCTTCTTGGCCTGTCTATCTTAAAATTCATAATTACTTTGTCAGTACAGATTCCATTTCTTCTATTTCATCAATTAACTCTTTTTGTAGGTCAAGTTAAAGATTAAAGTAGCAGAAGACCCCTTCTCCACCTGCTTTCTTATTTTTCTATCCAGTGGCCTGACCTAAATAAGGCCAGTATTGGACCTGGACAAGAAGAGTTAAGCCTCAGGCGATGGCTTATTATTTTACCTACATCTCTGCTGCTGCTACCTTTGTACAGAAGACGCTGTGCTCTTTCTGTCCTGATTCTTGGCATGGCTATAGCTCTCAGGCCCTCCAGTGCCTTTGATTTTCCATTTCCTCCTTACCAGGCTGGTTTCTGATCACTACTAACAAGACTCCTCTGATTTCGGGCCTCCTACCTGGCTGGTCTTTGCTGCTTACCTGCTCACCCTGCATTTGACTCATGGTCCCATCTGATACATAGTACCTTTGGGTACCTTAGTTTTCTACCACACTCATATATCTAGTCAAATTAGAGTATGAATGTAGGCTCAGGAGTTCAAAGCTTGGCTCAGCTTCTTGGTAGCTAGTTGATCTAAATAAGCCTTTATAAGCCTTGATTTCCTCATCTACAAAATGCAGATGATCACAGCATCTATTCCAATGTGTTGTGAGGATAGATAAGATAATCATCATAAAGCCTTTAGGGACAATGCCTAGTCCACAGGAAATAATAAATATTAACAATTATTAACCAATATTTCAAATAATTTATTATTCTTCCCTACAATTCTTAATCATAATTCTTCATATATTGTAGGAGGGGGAAAAAGCCAGCTTTTTCAAAAGGAGTAATTTGGGTGGAATGCCCAGTGCTGTATGACAAGGTATCATTGGCTCTTCACCTTCTAATCCCTCAGTCTGTATTTTATGTTTCATACATAACATAAAGCTCATTGAAAAGAAAAGAATATTTCAATCATTAACTGTGTTTTGAATAGGAAGCCATTTCTTAACCTGTTGAGAGAGAGAATTTTTAAGGTGGGTAATTACATTGACTTTGATGACTGAGAGTTATATTTTTACCCTATGTTTATACTTCCAGTATCAGTTTAAAAAACTTGGTAGTCATACATAATCACACTGATATGTGTTAGAATAAAATGTGATATAAATATTTTGAAACTACACTACAATTTAGCAGATTATTTATCAATAACCAACAACCTCCTCAGTTAAATTACTAGAAACCACCACAGCAAAACAACTGCTAATCCAGAAAACAGGAAATAAGGGAAATGAAAGATGTATAAAAAACATTTGGGAGATATGGAATCTATCCCATGTGTGCTGTAAAGAGCTCGTAATTTAAGAATGCCAAAGCCCAAGTGTGTTATGAGGGTGTTTCCTCAAAAGTGACATTAATTGCATATCCCATGGATGTTTATTATGTATTCTATTTATATCAAAGTATAATATGTAGTCGAAAATATACAGATTCAATATATTTAAGGGGCATAATAAAACAGTTACTCTGGCCTAGCAAAAACTGTTATTTTTAAACTTCAATTTTCGGTCTTTTTGTAGAAGAGTATTTATACTATTAAGTATTAAGAAAACAGTATTGAAACTTTGTATTTGAATCTGCTGTGATTAAGGGTCTTTTGGACTCAAAACAAGACATACTCAGGGATGGAATTGTAACAGTAATATTTTAGAGGCTTCTGCACAAAAATAATTCCCAAGTGATGAAATCAAAGAACATTCTTATTCTCATATTAAAAATGAAGATACCCAACAGCAACTCTTAGAAATTACCTTGGAAAGTTGGAAATGATACAGTCAATGTTTTACTTTGGAAATTACTACGCATGCACTGACAAGCCCCTATAGAACTTAATTTTTAAAAAGTCTAATACTTATCAATAATTGGCAAGCAAAAGACAACTCAAGATGTTAATTATTTGAATTAAAGTAAGAGAAATTTCATTTTTGGTGCAACAGGAGTAATCTTTCATAAAGTTAATGAAAAACAGTATAAATTACTTTTAGGAAATATTATTTTATAATATCACTTAGAAAGTATTGAATATTTAATTGCAAATTAACTTTGTTTAACCTAAATAGTAAGTTGATTTAACATTTCCTAACAGAAAAACCAGCTACAATTATCCAGGAGATAATGCACTAAAATATATAAAATAATCACATTAATAAGCAAATTATCATATAACATTCAAGATTTCAAGGGGTTTTACTCCTGTATTTCAAGATAAATATCATCAATTTATTTAAAATTAAGATAAGCTAATTTGGAATGACTGTAGCCAATGTTTGTACAATTAATATTTTTACACTAATTATTAATTCTAATTCTGTTAAATACATTTATTAGCAAAATGCAACAAATGCATTTATATATGGCATATCTGCTACATCAGGAGACTCCCACATATATTCTCCTACAAAAAAACAGAAGAAAAACTACTTCTAAAAACAGGGTAATTATAAAATCATTTTCTTAAAGATAACCACACCCATATCAGAGGGCAGATTTAAATAAACTTTAATGTATCATGCAACTGCTAAGACTGACTAAAAGTAGAAACCTGGACTCAATATGGGATATAATTTCATTTTGCTAAATAACCCTTTCTCCACCATGTAAACAACTTTCTCCCAACAGCAACAGACAGTAGCATCAGCAATTATTTAGATTAATATTACTTGCATGACATAAAAGAAACAATTTCAATTCATTTCCATGGGATAAAGACCCACAAAATTTATTACCTTCAAGGACATAAAATTATTGTGCCAAATTGCCATGATCTGTTTCTAAAAGTTTACTCTCCACTTCTATACTATCTCTTGAGAACCACTGGTGCAAAGGATAACTATTATGTTTCCACTTAAGTAGAAGCTTGTATGCTTCAGTGAAGCAAACATAGAAAGCCAAAGCCAGAGCTGGAAGGGTGCATGAATCACATGGTACATCATATTGACAGAGCCATGATATCCTAATTCAGTAATTATAATGACAGATAATGACAACAAAAGCAGTGCTAAACATATATTGAATGTTTCCTCCAAACTGAACACTGATTTTTATATATTATGATTTAATTTTCATAGGCACTCCATGAAGCAGGTACCACTATTTTTCATCTCCATTACACAGATGAAGAAACCAAGGCTCTAAGTGGTTAAACAGCTCTGTTTCATTTCAAAGCCTGTGCTTCTAACTGCTATTTTATATTATACTGATATTATCCTTTGGGCCCAAAGGTTCTAACAGTCATCAATAGGAAATATACAGGTGAGCAGTACAGCTTAGGGTAGTGTAAACACATAGGAAGATTCAACCACATTGTCCCACAAATAGAAATAATAAAATCAACTTTAATAAGTGATATGAGAAAGTAAAACTCTTACACTATAAAATGTAGTACAGCCCAATTAAGAGAATGAATGATTTCTTCAAAGATTAAAACAATTACATATTTTTAGATAATGCAGATGAGATTCTATACAAAAATAAAAGGATGACTGAGTCAACTATGGTTACTGCAAGCCCTAATTTTGTTAGTACAGCTGAAAATAAAGTTGAAAGGATTAAGAGTAATTATGTCATGGATCATAGAATTTTATTGGGAAGGTGCTGGCTGGATATCAAAGAAGCTCTATGAATCATTATTATGAAGAGAAACCTGACGGGAACTAATGTCTGATAAGGAAACCAGAACACACTAGTTATAAATCATTGTACCTAAGTCCATGCCACGATCACCGTAATGTGAAGCGCCAGCTTGGCCAAAGAGGTAACAAACCATAGGGCACTTCAAAGAAATGATCAACGTGTCCGACATTAGTTTCTTTCTCCAATATTTAAGACCAATTTCTAGATTCGCAAAAATTCTTGAGGCTATAAAATGGATTTCTGTATTTGAGTAAACCAATTCTTTGAGTGCAGAGTAGAGAGGAATATAGAATCTGCCTCCTGACCTTGCCGCTAGGTATTTTAAAATAAATTTTTACTCTATAATCACAAATATATTAGCTAGACTTTGAAGTGTAAGAAATGCCAGTTCATTAATAATGTACAGTGCTGCCGAGGACCCACGTTCCCCAGAACTTTCTCACTTCCATTGGGAATGATGGAGCTGCTCTCAATGATGAAATCAAGCTTAAGTCACAGAAATGAAAACAGGCATCATGAAAACAGGAGAGCAGAAATATGAATTCATATTCATTGAGCATCTACTATGTATATCTCATTAACACCTTCTCAATTTTCCACGTTCTATCTAGTTGACAGATGGGATTTGCAGGAAATATCTACCAGGGAGCTGCCCAGCACCAGACATAAATGTCACATTGTTTCTATTTAAAGGATTCTTTTGTTGTCTGTAGCACTACACAACTAATTCATATTTATTAAAGTTGCTATCTTTCTAATTTGCCTACTCATGTTATAAGCCACCGAATGCATACACACACACACAACACACACACACACACACAACTAAGGGTAACTGGCTCCATATTCTGCTATAGCATGTTACAGAAGTCATCTGGCTGAAGATGATTAATATATTATTTTCACTGTGAGGGACATTTATCTTACTTTTAGAAATGCACTTCTGAGGGTAGAGCAGATAAGCACACTATAAAATGGAAAGAACATGAATATCTTACAGGATAGTTTGGGTTCCGGGCTGGCTTCGATGTGTACAATCAGTGTGACCCTGCACTTCTCAGAATGCTTGGTTTAATGATCTGCTGTTGCCATCTTGAAATTCCCACTAATTTTTTTTTAAAGGGCCATTCATTTTTATTTTACACTGGCTCTGCAGATTATAGAGCCAATTCTGCCTGGATTTGAATTATGACTTCACTGTTCAATATGTGTAAGTTTATTGTAAACTTTAGTTTCTTCCTCTGTAACAAAGGGGTAAAGTTAGATGAAATGGGACATATGAAAGCAATGAGCACAGAGTCTGGCACACAGAACACAAAAGGAGATATGAAATGAAATGTAGCCGACATAGCTCTAACTCTTACTTCTATGAATCTGAAACATATAGAAACCACCATAAGTCATAATTAGGTATTGCTGAAATTTAAACTTGAATACTTACAGCCCATATATCTGTGGTGCAATTTCTAGTCTGTTCAGGTGCATGTAAAGCTCAATATCATGCTTCTTCAGTAGATGATCCTGGATCTGGTTGACTTTAGTAACAATAGCAACTGTTGGCCCCAAATCCTGTGGTCTAGCAAAGGGGATAGGAGTCATCAGGGTTTCTTTCCCCTAAACACAGGAAAAATGGAACATGTATTATTTCAATGTGAAGTTAACAAATACATGGACATCAATCTTGAACGCATTTATCAATGGAAGTTTAGAGAAGAACCAACAACTACTTTAACCAACTCAGGAAAAAAGCTTAAAATGTGGGATCATAAACTGATTGTCACATAGATGACTGTGCCCATAAAGGCCTTGAAGTATCTTCTAAAATTTTTCTACTTGTATTCCCTCGACCAGTTTATCTGGTGACATTAAGTCGTATAAGATAATTTTGGCTAGAGGTAATGGTGGCCACTAGTCTATCTGTCCATGGCCAGTTTGTCTCAGCAGCAGCCATAGTACCTAAATGGCACACTCTGAGGAAAATATATTTCTTGTGGCATAAAAGTTAAACATGAAAAAAAGTAATTGAAAACTGTCTTACTTTAAGCTCTCAAAACTATAAAAAAA
The DNA here is from genome assembly GCF_964165515.1 of Mesoplodon bidens. Lineage (NCBI taxonomy): Eukaryota > Metazoa > Chordata > Mammalia > Artiodactyla > Ziphiidae > Mesoplodon > Mesoplodon bidens. The sequence continues at coordinate 117,084,423 of NC_138161.1, forward strand.
GTCAAGAAATAAAGCAAACCAGTACTAGAAAAGAAGACATCCTCTAACTGTCCTTTGATCAATTTAAATAGCTGGGTAGAAAGATTTTTAAATTCTTCAGACCAAAAATGTAGCTGACTTAAAAAAAAAAAAAAATCTATGTGGGCAGTACAACTTCCGTTCCTGCCACCCAGTATTAAGAAAGATCTGTAACTCCTTGTAATGTTTTCATGTAAACGTCAACTACCCCCTCAAGTCTGTTGATATACCCTAATATATTATGGCTGACCTTTCTGCTGATGTTCAGTTCCCAGTTTCTACCTCTCTCCAATACTGGGATTTATAGCATCTTCTCTCATGAGTATCTGCCTATCACTCATCCTCAGTCTACTCTAGTTCAAATTCTTGTTTCTGTTTCACACATGCTGCTTTTTCATACAGTTCTGGTCTCAGTTTAATCTCTACTTACATGCAGTTCCCTAAGTGAGCTCAGTCATTCACAGTGCTTCATCAACCAAAACCCATTCTTCAAAGACTTCCTAATCTGTATTCGTAACCTAGAACCCTGGAGTGCTTCCCATACGCTCAAATGTCGGCAAAGAATGTTAGACTGCCGAAGCGTCTCGAATTCAGCAGGCCTGCAACTGAGCTCATCACCTTCCGCTCGAAAACATGTTCACCCTTTCCCATGCCTCAACCTATCCTCCAATACGAACACCTGGTTTGCCAATTGTAGCTCCTCAGAACCACTCAGGGGACTCTTGTATATGTCTCTTCTTCAGCACCAGCACCCTGACTTGGGGCCCTAACCATTCCTTTGCTCCTCATCTTGCTGCCCTCCAATTTAGTCTGCTTTAAATCCATCTTCCAAAATGCCTGGTGATCTATCTAAAGCAGGTATTAGATTATGCCAGATTGTCCTCCTTAGACTTTTTTTTTTTTTTTTTTGGCCACGCCGCACAGCACACTTAGTTCCCCAACCAACCAGGGACTGAACCCGTGCCCCCTGCAGGGGGAGTGTGGAGTATTAACCACTGGACCGCCAGGGAAGTCCCTCCTTCGACATTTTTAATAGTTCCCCATTATTTTCACTCTGGGAAAAACAAAACGAAACAATTCCAATTCTTTAGCCAGGTCAGCAAGGCTTTCCATCATCTAGTCAGCTTCTGTTCTCACTGTGCTTCCAGAGATACTGGAGATGCCATTCTTCTACCTGAAATATCCCCTCCCCAGTGTTTCCACTGAGGAGTCCCCATGTGTATTTTAAAATTTGGCTCAAGTGCCAGGTCTAGTTCATTATCCTCTTCTCTGCTCCCACAGTATGTGTTTCTACTTCTCTTCCTCCTAAACTGTGTGGTCTCTGAAAGGAATAACATCTTTTTGTCACTGGACCAGATTCAGGGGCATAAAGATAAAGAAGGTAAAGCTCTTGCCCTCATCATTTGAAGGGAAGAACTACAGAGAAAAAAAGCTCAGAATTCTGCATGAGAGCTGTGATTAATCAGGCCGGTAGAAAGCACAGAAGAGAGGAGGGGAGAGTCCTGTGTCAGTCCAGGGAAAAGGGGCTCCATCTGTCTGTCCAGGATCATTTCAAGGCTTAAAAAAGAAAAGCAGCCCTTTGGACTTCCTACAGTGTCTGCCCTAGAGTATTTAGGTCCAAAGGACATAAGACCATATTAATCTTTAGGGCTCAATTCATTGTTGTTAATTTGTATAGACAGGAGAAAGGGAAACCTCTATATTGTGCTCATGTATTATAAAAATAGTACATACAAAACACCTTTTTCTGATTTTGTAACATTTAGTACTCTCTTCAAATAATAGGATGCTTTAACTTAAAAAGATTTCCCCTGAGCTCAGAATACTTTATAGTAAAATCTCTTAAACTTAAAAAACTTGAAAGTAATGTTTCTGATCACTTAATGCTAAACAGCATAGCTTATCTAACAGTAAAAAATCAAAAACAGTGAAGACAGAGTTAATGTAAAACATTCCTTATCTTCAGGATTTCTTATTATAAAGAATGCTACTTGCATTTAACATACAGGATCAAATGAGACAGCCACAACTACCGATAAAACTAGAAAACTTTTCTAACCACTTATTAGTGGTATGCAAAGTGTGTTCTACAGATCATTGCCAGGCCACAGATGGAGCAATGCAGCAAGATAATGATTTCACACCATTATGTAAACCAACACACTGCTTCCTTCATCAAGAAAGTCTTATTATAAAAAGTATGTCGCTAAACTAGCCAGCATGCACAGTGATATGACTGAATTTTCTGAGGAACTAGAAGACCTGCACAATGGAGTGATACATTAATTTCTCGAACTTCTTTTTAAAAAGATGATTGGGGCTTCCCTGGTGGCGCAGTGGTTGAGAGTCCGCCCGCCAATGCAGGGGACACGGGTTTGTGCCCCGGTCCCGGAAGATCCCACGTGCCGTGGAGCGGCTAGGCCCGTGAGCCATGGCCACTGAGTCTGCGCGTCCAGAGCCTGTGCTCTGCAACAGGAGAGGCCACAACAGTGAGAGGCCCACGTACCACAAAAAAAAGATGATCAAATCATGAAAAAGAACAAAAAGGAGAGGATGAAAAAGGGATTCACTAGATACGCTTTTAAGGAATATATTATGCACTGATACACACTAATAATTAATATAAATCCTCAGAGGTCACATTTATGTGTTCTTTGATAAAATAAAGGTCTTTGTGTTGTCTTAGCCATTCTCATGACATGATTCAGTGAAAGCAATATGAATAAGTAAAAGTAAAAACTGGCAGCCCTCTCATTTTTATCATTCAGCTTCGCAGATGCTGTGAATCAGTTATAAAATACAAAATGACCACTGTGTAAAATGATCATGAGGCCTGTTAATTAAATGTCTTCAAAAACTCTGCTCAAAATCTGATGTTCACATAAGTCTATGACCCCATCAGATCACCTGCTGAGAATACAGAGCTACTGTTCATCACACATGCTTACAGCAAGCTTCCTCTGTAATAACCCTTACGGAATGGAGCATGGTGATATACAGCTGGAGTAAGACTTTATCACCTAAGCTCGGAGTAGACAAACTTTCTCTGGAAAGAGCCAGATGGTAAACATTTGAGACCTTCCAGGTCATAGAGTCTGTGCTGCAGCCACCCAGCTCTGCCTTTGTAACGAGAAAGCAGCCGAAGACAGTAAGTAAACAAGTAGGCATGGCTGTATCCCCGCCAAACCTTTTTTATGGACATGGAAATTTGAATTCTATATAATCTTCATGTCACCAAATACTATTCCTCTTTTTATATTTTTTTCAACCATTTAATAATGTAAAAGCCATTTTTAACTCACAAGCCTTACAAAAACAGATGGCAGGCCAAATTGGCCTACAGGCAGTAGTTCGCCCTGACCTCAACCAAAGGCATGAAAAGCATTAGTTATCCATCTCATTTGCAAAGAGACGGAGTGAAGGGACTGAGTAATACGTTGTTTCTAACTAGAACTCATTCAATTATACTAACATAAAATAAATTAGTCATATAGAAAATAGTATACCAAAAACTCTTAACAACAGCCCTTGCCAGAATAATTTGCAATTTTTCCAATATTGTGTAATAACAACGAGAAGACCATAATGATCTCTAAGTTAGCATATATGCTTGTTTAAAATGACAGTTAATTCGGCAATACCACTCCTAGAGATATGCCGAGAGAATCGAAAACATATGTTCACACAAAAGTTTGTATACAAGTGTTCTTAGCAACATTATTCTTAATAGTCAAAAAGTGAAAAGAACACAAATGTCACCAAGTGAGGTATGGAAAAACAAAATGTGGCATATATCTATGCAATGAAACATTATTTAGCCCTGAAAAGGGATGAAGTACTGACACATGCCACAACATGAATGAACAGTGAAAACATTATGCTAAGTGAAAAAAGTCAGTCACAAAAGGTCATATATTGTATGATTCCATTTATCTGAAATGTCCAGAATAGGCAAGTCCAAAGGAACAGAAAGTAGATTAGTGATGCCCAAGGCTCTAGGGAGGGGGAAATGGGGAGTGACTGCTAATGGGACTAAAAGGATTTCCTTTTAGGGTGTTGAAAATGCTTTGAAATTAGATAGTGGGGATATTTGCACAGCCTTGTGAATATACTAAAAACCACTAAATTGTACACTTTAAAAAGGTGAATGTTACGGTATGTTGATTATTTCACAATAAAAATTATAGCTAAAGAATAAGGGTAAGAGGGAACCCTCCTACCCTGTTGGTGGGAATGTAAATTGGTACCGCCACTATGGAGAACGGTATGAAGTTTCCTTAAAAAACTAAAAATAGAATTACCATGGGATCCAGCAATCTCATTCCTGCGGATATATCCAGAGAAAACTCTAATTCAAAAAGACACATGCACCCTAATGTTCATAGCAACACTATTTACAAAAGCCAGGACATGGAAGCAACCTAAATGTCCATAATCAGAGGAGTGGATAAAGATGTAGTACATATACACAATGGAATATTACTCAGCCATAAAAAAGAATGAAACTGGACCTACAGATTGTCATATGAGTGAAGTAAGTCAGAGAGAGAAAGACAAATATCATATGATATCATTTAAATGCAGAATCTTAAAAAAGGGTACAAATGAATTTATCTACAAAACAGAAACAGAATTACAGATGTAGAAAACAAACTTATGGTTACAGGAGGTGGGGGGGTAGGGATAAATTGGGAGATTGGGATTGACATAAACACACTACTATATATGAAATAGATAACTAATAAGGACCTACTGTATAGCACAGGGAACTCTACTCAATAGTCTGTAACGGCCTATATGGGAAAAGAATCTAAAAATGAGTGGATATATGTATATGTATAACTGATTCACTTTGCTGTACACCTGAAACTAACACAACATTGTAAATCAACTATATTCCAATAAAAATTATTAGAAAAAAAAAGAATAAGGGTAAGAGAGAGTAAGGATAAATGGTATTGATGCTAAACATATAAATTCAATTTAGTGATGCATTAGTAAAAGCAAAACAACTTATTTGACACAGAGTTTATCTACATACTTCCGTGCCTATCAACTCACCAGGACAGCACAGATCAAGTAGATAAATACTCTTTTCATTCAAAGTTTATAATAGTTTTTATGAAATTATATTGCAGGCATAATATACACACATATCAAAGAAAGTTTCTATTTATTTATATGAAAATTTTTGTATTACCTTTGTAAATCTGTCAATAATTAGAGATATGATTTAGACCGCCAGTTCAAACTTACTCCACAGGTATCTTCATATTTTCATTTTTTTATAGTGATAATAATGGCTTTTATTCTCTGATTATATGTTGTTACTAAAATCATTTGTTCCCTCAAATATATTGAAAAGATCGGTACTGTAAGATTTACCTTTTGACCATCATGCTCAAAAGTAGAAAACCAAGGTTCAGCAGTTTCCATAAGTTGTGAGAACATTGCACTAAAAATTAGAAAAATAATATAACCCCAATGTTAAATCTTCATTAAAGTAAAAATGGCGTAAAAAAATAAAAACAGAAAGTTTTTGTACTTACTAGGCATCATGTTCCAGATACTCAGGGTTCAAGAGAGTTTTCATTTCCTCACTTAAAAAAGCGATACAATCAATCAGAATGTGTAATTTTTTAATTGAAGGAGATGCAGAGGTTGCCTTATTCTATACTCATAAGCCAACTTTCATATAATGTGTAAATGAAAAAAAAGTTAGCCTTTTTTTAATAAAAAGAGCAACTCCATTAACAAACGAAATCCTTTCTTTCTATAAAGATCAAAACCAAATTAGCTGCCTGTCTGTACCACAACGAGGCAACTATCTAATTATTCCAAATAACAAAACTGAATGTGACAGTACATTCCTTGAATGTGCCTGATCTAGAATCAACTGATTATTCCACAATCTATCACTTGTCCAAAATGAAACAAAAAAATATATAGTTACTGGTCAAATATCCCATATTAAAACAGTAATTTATTTTCTTTCAATGGTTTCTATTTCTATTATGTTTTAACATCAATTAATCAGTGACAGCACCTCTTCCAAATCTATTTTAGTGCTGCTTTTACTTTATAAAGGATTGAAACAGTTAAAGGAGCATGTAGAACTCATTTAAAAGCTATTTTTTTAAAAAGCAATTTGCAATCATGTATACTTTCCTATGGAGTATATTCTGCATATGTGTTTTTAAAAAGATAAAACTGGCATGAAAACAGGATCCCAATATTAACCGCAACCTTATCATACTTCAGAATAACAGAGGCAACAGCAACTAAGATATGGTTACTATAGTCAGATCCAATAAATTTAGTATAATTAGAAAAACTCAAAGGAACTAGAAAATACTAATCTACAATATAGTAAACAAAAGTTGGTTTGACAAATGCCCTAATATATGTTCAGCAAAATGGATGGCTACATTTGATGAATAAAGATCATACAGATAAACACATGAAATATTATATGTTAATCCGTTGTTTTCGGCACAGAGAGAGGCTGTGGAATATTCCTGAGGAAGTTTTATAATCCCTCAGCTCTCCATTCCCAAGATGCTTCCCGGCTGCCTCTCTGTCCCTTCTAGTTAGGGTATCTGAAGTTAGAAAATAAATTCTAACAATCGGCCTAAGTTAAATACAAGATACATTAATTTATTATCTCCAGCAAATAACTTCAGTAATTGTATCTCAAAAACATGAGAAGTCATTTTGTTTCTTTATACTGGGGTTCTTTGGGGGACTGTTCTATTTATGAACTGAACTGAGTCTGGTGAGGACAAAATATCTCACACATAAGGTTCCCTTACAGCTTACTGTGAAAGAATGGGTCACTGGAGGATAGAACGTATGAATATTAACAATCATCAGCACTTTGCTATTACAACAAAAATGTCCTCTTCTCGATCCCTCAGTTACATGTCTTCCTTTGGTACAGCTCTAAGACTTGCAAAGATATTTAGAATTCCAAGTTTGCCCCATAGCTGAAATGGGATTACAGTTATTAAACGGAATTAATAATCAGCCACAGGAAACACAATCAAATGTTTACAATTTACAAAATACCTTCAATATAAAAGGTGTTGAGGTTAAAAAAGGATTACAGCAGGGCTGACAAAATAGATGGAGCTCATAGACAAACTTGCCTTGGGTGTGCAGACTCACTGGCATGAAGAAAGGCTTGGTGGTCACAGTGGAGGGTGAAGACCATTGGAGCCAACAGCTCGTGCATGCCCTGAAATAGAGCCAGAGAAAGGGACGGGGGCATGTCCGGACTCCACTGGTGGACAGACGGGCTCAGCTAAAAGCCTCTGCAGCTGATCCCCGCCCCAGGCATTTTCGTATTATACAGAAGAGCATAAACATAAAAACCTACAAAGTGAGATTTTATTTAGTTTTAGAACTTGACTCCAATTCTACCACAGCAGGTATTCTTCTTTAAAACATGGAGAACAGCTCTCTTTTAAATGACACAACAAACAATAAATCGGCATGGTAGACAACCTTGCACCTGTCAGTTGCTTCAGGATGTGCACTCATAAATATGAATTTCATTTATGCAAATTATAATCATATGCTACAGTGTAAAGATCTGCAGTAAGAAGGGCAACTAAGAACTGTAGACCTAAGGAAATTACATCCAATGTTTTCATTATATAATGGCTCAAAATTAGGATGTCTGTAGATTTAGGAAGAGCTGAAGTCAGCTAGCTGGAAATGTTGGATAATAAAAGAAAAAACCTTTAGCAGGTATGAGTTTTTAAAGTACGATTTTCAACATGTTTAAGCCAAGATGGCCATAATTTTTTTTCCTGTCTACTTCAACTATAAGGTTGCTTTTCAATTCATTTAGTGATTTCACCAATACAACTTTCTTTTTCCTTATATTGTGTTCACCTGTGGATTACATACATAGGCATAGAAACAAAAAGGTATATTAGTTACTAAGTTGCCTTTCAAAGGGTATTATAAAAACCCATTATTTATCCATTCTTGTGAGGAAATAAGATATTCCGCATCAGTGACCCGCCTTGTTAGTTGAGATTTTTTTCCCTACTTAGGCATCAAAAACATATTTTCGCAAGTTAAAAATGGATTGTACTCTTTTCTGCCTGTTAAAGTGTGTCGCTATTTTCCTTTTGCCTACGATGATCTTTTACAAAAAAAGAAGACAAAACCCCGCCTCTACAGGAAATAACAATAAAATACTAAGCTGAGAGAAGAGAGAGTTTTTGCTGATGGGATTAGAGAAAATCCCCTGTGATGGAAGGACAGCCACAGGGACGTCTGCACGGTCTGGCAGCTCTGTGCTGTTCATATGATGCTAGTTATTAACATAAAGTAGTACAAAAGGAAACTCTGTCAGAGTTCATTTATAAGCTATCACTAGCCTTGAATGAGAAGGACTTAATTACATTTTTACAAAATAATTTATGATCCATTGACAATTTACTTGTGATTTGGGACAAATTACCACACATCACTTCAATCTTTTTAGGTGACTGTCTCCTACTAAACAAATCTTGAAAAGACTATTCCTTAGAAGAACTTGGTACTCACCCATAAAGAATGGATTTAAGTGTTGCTAATGTGCTTTAAAATCATTATGAGGGGTTTATTCTTCTAGAATAATCTCAAATTATCCCAAAGACCAAGTGACATAATTTTTTTTTTTTTTTTTTTTCTTTTTGCGGTATGCGGGCCTCTCACTGTTGTGGCCTCTCCCGTTGCGGAGCACAGGCTCCGGACGCGCAGGCCCAGCGGCCATGGCTCACGGGCCCAGCCGCTCCGCGGCATATGGGATCCTCCCAGACCGGGGCACGAACCCGTATCCCCTGCATCGGCAGGCGGACTCTCAACCACTGCGCCACCAGGGAGGCCCTAAGTGACATAATTTTAATCATGAAAGTAATAGTTATTTATTGCACAGAACTACAGAATATCTAAAACAAAAACAAAAACGAAAAAAAAAAAAAGGAAGGAGGGAAGGCAGGAAGGAAGGGAAGGAAGGCCAAAAGAGAAAAGAAAGAAAAATTAAAACTGTGATAGATAGCTTTGCGGTAATGTTTTTTGCTTATTTCTGATAATTTCCTTAGGATAAAGTCCCTAGAAGTAAAATTTCTGGGTAAATGAGCTAATAAGACATTTGATATATACAATTAACCTGCCCTTTAGAAATAATTCCCTCACTTCAGGGCATAAAAATCACCATTTCACATACCCTCATCTTTATTTGTAATGTTTTTTAAAAATCCTGTCAAATTTTACAGTCAAATAGTTGTTTTAACTTATTTAAATGCTAGTGAGGTTGAACACAAACATTTCAGTGGTCATTTTTATTTAATGAATTGCCCATTTTCTCCTAATGAAGAGTCTCCCTTCTCCTGATGATCTGTAATAGTTCTTCAGCAATTCAGGAAATTAACCCTTAGTTATTTTTGTTACAAATACTTTCCCATGTTTATAACTTGCCTTTTAATTTTGATTATGTCATAGTAAAGCTGTATACTTTAAAACAGTTAAATCAATAAATCATCTTTCATGATTTCTTATTTTGTTTTTATGCCAAAAAGACCTTCCTCATATTGAGATTAGATTAAATATACAGGTTCTTTTTGTACAGCTAATTCTTTACCCATCTGGTATTTAATTTTGCCCTGAAGAATAATATATATTTTTCCTTCCCAAAGTGTTAAACTAATTTATTGAATAATCACCATTTATTGAATAATCCGTCTTCTCCCAAGAGTTCTGAAATGTCATCTTTATCATAAGTTGAATATTTAGCTCTCATTTTTTCTGAGTTTTTACTGGTATTCCATTGGTTTATATACTCTTAACAGGAACTTTACTACTGTAATGTCTTGAGCTGTAAAATACTCCATTTCCCCATATTTTCTATTCTTTTTCTCAAAATTATCTTGCCTATTCTAACATCTTTTCATCCAAATGAAAATGTAATTTAGTTACATAAAATGCTAAACAAAATACTGCAATTTTTATTGCCATTGCATTAAAATTAACTTGAAGAAAATAGACTTCTTTAAGAACACCAGATCTTCCAATCCAAAAATATGTGGAACTGCATAGTTTTTATTAGGTTTCTTACTAGGCTTTGGTTGTTGGTGTTGGTGGTGGTGGCGGCAGAGATCTTCTGAATAGAACTCTCCCCTGCAGTATGTTTTCTAACTAATTAAGTAAGGCTGGTTTAATACTAAACGGTTCTTGCCTAAATGTATCTTCTCATTTTCCCTGAACGTTCTCTTCCCTCTAGTTTCTGTGACACTCCTTTCTCCAGATTCTCCATTTGCTCATGCATCATTCACCTTCATTTATTCCAAAAATTATCTATTAACTACATATGATGTGTTGGTAACAGAAAAGTGAATGGAGTGGGCAAACTCCTGACCATTATGGAGCCTGCAGTCTAAACAGCAAGACACACAATAATAAAATGAGCACAGAAGTACTGTAGGTTATAAACTGGGACAAGTGATACAGATATGTATACGTATGTACATACATACATAGACAAACCCAGCTCCTACTAAGGCTCAGCACATACAAGGTGCTCACTGCATAGTGACTGAATGAATGAAATAGCCTCCACTCAATATAGTGAGGGGTAGATATTTCATTTATCAACACAAGGGTAAAAGCTGAACTATGATAAGATGAGAAATGGAAAAGAATCATCCTGAATTATATTTTAATAGTTTCCATCAATAAATAAGTGCTTTTTGTATAATGGAAATTAAGAGTCCCCTGATTACCATTAAGACAATCTTTTACACATTCAGTGTTGACTTCCAACCAAACTAGGGATATTTTTCTCGAATACACTTGTAAGAGATTACTGGTTTTACTCTCAATTTTAGACTAGTAAAAACCTGATTAATAATCACAAGTGGCAAGCAAACAGACATCTTTAAAGGAAAAGAGAACTATCTGGAAAGAATGATCATAAATTCAATATGCTGTAAATCTGACAAAGCATAATGAAAAAGAATGTATTGTCTGTATACTTCTTGGTTCCCAAAATGTGTATTTTGCTTCCATCCACACCATCCGCGTTTCTGCTTGCTTACAGCCTTTTTCCCTGCTGGATCCTTAGTAGTCACTGCACTCCAAACTCAGGCCAGTTGAAAAGAAAGGTAACAAAGTTTTCCTCATCAACAGTCTGTAGGCTCACAAAATTGAACCTGTTCTTTTATCTGCCTGTGTTCATTTAGCCCACCAAGCAGTCTTTATTAAAGCTGAGGCATCAGGCAGTCAAAGTTCATTAATACCATTTATATAATCTCTGCAGTTTCAATTAACTCAGCAAGACATTCTACTACATGATAACAGTCTCATTAATTCAATAAAATCCCATAACTATTAACAATATGGTCGATGTTAAACGGGGTGTCACCTAGTACAAAATAATAGCTTTAACAGCTTGTGATGAAACTTAAGGTTTTTTCTTAAATTTGATCTGGCTAAAATATTCAGTCCTTTTACAGCAAGGGATTATTCCTATGTAAAGAATGTATAGAATTTTTAACATTAACAGGTAGTAATTTAAATCTTAGAAAGTGATACACAGGAGTAAATTAATAATACTTTCCTATTCAGTAATTGATAGACTTTGTCTAAATGATCAAGAGTCTGATCTGTTTATAGTCTTCCTCACAAACGCAGTGGGCTGCGTGCCTCACAAACGGTGGATGGTGCAGTTACGATGTTTTGGTTCCTTGTCCATGGAACTTGTTTCCATTATTATAAGATTTCCTGAATCTAGATTTTTCTTTCTCAAAAGAAAAAGGGGAAACAAATGTATAACTTGGGATAATTTTATTCCGACTTGATTCGTTATCATCAAATCTTTTACTGTGAGATATTTCCAAATATTTGAAAGAGAAAAGGGCACGCTGAGGAGACAGGCTTGATGACAAAAGCCGACACAATGAGAAGAGGAGAAGAGAAAAACAGAAATAAACCTGGATCACTGGTGAAGAGCCTGAGGTACTGAACTAACAAATGCTGCAGAGCCATTCTGCCCCCAGACTTCTTGCAAAGTGTGTTAATAACATCCTTAGACTGTAAGTCATTCTGAATGGAATTTTCTGTTATTTGCTTCCAAAAAATCCTGATATACTGATTGAGATTTATTTTCTCCCAGTCTCCTTTTTGGTTTGTTTTTGGTCTTTGCACTTTATATCTCACCTGAATAGCCTGTCTTGCTTGGGAAGACCTTTCCTACCCTGAGATTATAAAAAAGAAAAGTTCTCCTAAATGTTTTTTCCAGAATTTTAATGTAATTTTAGTTTTTATAATTATATTTTTACTCCGTCTGGAATTTCTTCTCCCAATAATGGTATAATTTAATCTTTTTTAGATGGAAAGCCAAATACAGCAAGTCAATATCCTTTTCCCATTGAAAGAAAACGTCCTATCTTATATGAAGATCTAATTTACAACTGAACCTGTTCTTAGCTTGTTCCACTGATCTATTTCTCAGTTCCCACATTACTGTCACATTGGTTTGATCACAGAACATTCATAACAGTTTTCAGATCTCCCTGTGCCATTCTCCCCTTCCCCTGAATTCTGTGGCAGCTCCAACATATTTAATACTGACTGTAGCAATGATCACCATCACAGCTACCAACATGAACTCATAATGAGCACTACATGTTTTTAACTCTACAAAGTCAATACTATTATTGCCCTCCTCAACGAAACTAAGGATTAGAAAAGTTACATGTGTATATTGTCCAAGACAAGGTAGCTACTTAAAGTGTTGGAACCGAGATTCAAATCAAGGGATCTGAGTCTAGAGCCAGGGATCTTAACCACTAAGCTGTATTATCACCATTAAAATGACTATAAAGCTTCTTGGCATAAAATTTAAAATCACTGTGCCCGGTTTTTAAAAACCATATCTCTCACTTAGACTACCACTGGAATGATAACACATTTACATATTAATTTGGGAAGAAGTAATATTTTTACTTAATGTCTTCCCACCTAAAAACACGTTATCACTTTTCTATTTATTCAACTCTTGCTCCAATAACATTTATAGTTTTCTTCATATAGCTTTTGATTCTATATTATTACATTTATTTTTAGACATTTTATAGTTTTGGTTGCCATTATGAGTAGGATATACTTTTCCATTTCCCATTCTAAAAGCTAAATATCACCATGTAATTAATATAAAGACATATTATTAGTATCGAAACTAAGATAAAATTAGTTCCCTTGGATATTCTATGTATACAATAACAAATACATTATTTAGGACAACTGTAAAATGACTTGATTTATTATCTTTAAACAAATCAAGTTTATCTCAAATTAAATACAATGCTCTCACCATGCAGATGTTTTCTGTTATATTACACTGAATTTGGGTTGTCATCAGTTGGATGTCATAACTTTGGATTGTTGGAGAATTTATTAATATAGTTTGAATTCTCATTTAATATGCGTTTTGAGAAATACATAAAAATATCTAACTTGGCATATTTTTATTGGAACCCCATAAGGTTAAGTGCAAACCTAGATACTTCTTTATATATTAAGTAAAAAATTTACACTTTGAAAAGAATAAACATAATCCAATAATCTTCTTTAATAACGAGATGAATTAAACATCAAGATCACAAGAATATCATATAAATTTCAGAAAGTTTAAAGGAACTTTCTGCAGTTATATTACTGGTAGATTTTGAAGAGCAAAAGGACATTTGATTATTCTCTACATGACATACCACATATTTATAAATGCTGTACTTAGAAACAATATTTATATATACAACTCTGAAAAGTTTTATTACTAGATTGCCTTCAAAGATGCTGTTTATAAACAAACTCTCAAAAGTTGAAAGCAAAGATTGAATGCCTCATAGAAGACAATTTGGTGGAATGTCTTATAATAAGGAAGAAGCATATGTGCGTCAATGAGCTTACCTTTCTCACCATGCAGCTGACAAGCAGCTCTTTGATTGCTTTACTATTATGATGCAACTCTGGATACAATAAAGGCTACATTATTGCTCTATCATTTGTCAAGCTGTATAGAAAATTCTGAGTCAATGGATGCCACCTGTACGATATTTTCATTACCTGTTTATAAAGCAACTGCTCGTTTTCTCTAGCATAACAGAAAAGAACATCTGTAAGAATTTTTCTCACATTTTCTTGTTGGAAAAACTGCATTTCAGGAAACCTGAAAAAAGAAAACACAGGATTGAAATCGGCTAGCACAATTCCAAGAATTACCCTCAAATTCTCATCTCTGAGAGGTGCCATGGGCAGCTTTTGGTTTCAGTACAAGTCTGTATTTGCCAGGCAACTTATGCCATAGGTGGGACTCATGTGTTAAAGAAAAAAGGGTGAGAAAAAGGGAAACTACTGGATACCCTTCAACATCTAAATATTTCAAATGTCTTCATATGTAAATGTCATCATATGCATGATGAATACAACAGTTTTTAAGCAAAACAAATTATAGCCTATGCATTTGGTGTGGGGATTGCTTTGTTTTACCCCATTTGGTATACTGTGATTTTGTAAGTACCAACTTTGTGAAAAAAAATCATTATCCTACTTTTTTGATGCAAGTATCATGATTTAAATTATTATACATGACCACACCATTAGTTTTATCTGATTAAAACACAGACTTCAAATGGACCGAGTTAGTCAGTATTGCTTAAATGATCTCTGGATCAAAAATTCTACCAGGTGCTTTGAGGTAACGTGAAATACAAAAGGGCAAGAGTATCCACCTGAAAGGAGCTTAAATAGTTGTTTATAATGCAAGAATTTACGACTGCAACAACCCACAGAGCAAATACAGAGCAGTGCAATACACAGTGAATATACAGTCGACCCTGTGGATCCCTGGGTTTCGAATCTGCAGACTCAACCAACCGTGGATCAAAGATGTTTGGGGAAAAAAAATTCCAGAAAGTTCCAAAAAGCAAAACTTGCATTTGCCAGCATGCCAGCCACTATTTACATGGCATTTACATTGTAGTAGGTATTACAAGAAATCTAGAGATGATTTAAAGTATATGAGAGGATATGCATAGATTATATGGGAATATTACTCCATTTTATACAAGAGAGTTGAGCATCCATGGATTTTGGTATCTGCGGGAGTCCTGGAACTAATCTCCTATGAATACCGAGAGACGAGCCTATAAGGGAAGAAGGAATGTCCTCTAGAAATAAGCAGCAAATAGGTTCAATCACAAAAGGTTTGAACAAGAATTTTTAGGAGAGGAGGAACATGGAATATCTGTGGGAAAAGTAACCAAATCAGAAGGAAAGCTATGAAGACACAGAAGGCAAAGAGTATTCCAAATGTAGAGCACTGTATGGTATTAGCAATGCAAAAGGAAAGTATCAATACTTCCATGAAGTACTGCCACTTGGCAGCAGGACCACAGGACAGAAGAAAAGGTGGGAGGTGTGGAATAGAGCTCTGAATGCAGTATTTACAACTGAGGAAAAGCAACAGAGGGACTCCACATTTCTGAATAGGGAAGTACCAAAGAAGAGAGTATTTGAGTAACTCTAAGTGGGAATAAGCCTGCAGGAGGAGAGATTGCAGGAAGGAGATAAGAGGACATTATACTGAGGTGAAATGGAAAAATCACAAACCTGAGAAGAAAAGCCGAAGTTCAGATTCCTGTTGCATAACTGTTGGCTGTGTGACCTTGAGTAAATGGCTGCTTAAAGGCCTCATCTATAAGAAGCGATAATACTACTAAACTTGTGATCAAGATGAAATAATGTGAAAGCGCCAAGAACAGCGCCTGGCAGCAGACGTTCAGGAAGAGAGGTGATTGCTAGTCTCTGAGTACTGGTACTTTAGGTGAAGAAGATGTGAATGAGGTCGCATTGGGACTAGAAAACATGAGAATATGTAATAAATACGCAAGAGGCTGAAAAGGAGGAGCGCCTAGAGCACGGAGGCACGGGGCATCAAGGAAACAGAAAAATGCTCCTTCGTTAGTCTCGTAAAGGCAGCAATGGTTATTTTATTCATATTCTGATGGTTTACTGCTTCTTATTTCTGGCAACCTCTGCTATTTTCTGCTTCCTTCTGATCCTCTCTGGGCACCCTGTGAGAGTTAGAACTTTCTCTCCAGTTCAGGCTGGGATCCTGGGTGGACTATGCTAATGGTTTGTGAAGCATCTCTTTCCTGGGCCTAATTTTTATAATAAATTACAGCCTGTTTCATCTTCATCTGTTCATTTGACTTTTGCTTGAAATTCCCTTGGATGTACAATTTGTCCCCAGACACAGGTATATGACCTGTTCTCTACCAACAAGGAAGCCTCTACTTTGGGGGGCCGGTAATCAACAGTACATGGGTCTGAACAAGGTTCTCTCAAGTCCACGCATAAATCTTAATGTGATGGCCCTCCAGACAGCCCAAACTGAAGCTCAGGAGTCTGACTAGGCACAAGTGACCATAGCTCCTCAAGAGGAGAGAAATTACCTGAAAGCAGATTCAGAGCAAGAATAATAACTATATCTTAGAAGCCAAAGAAGTTCCAGAAAGGTGTCAAATGCACTGAAGCAGGAAAGAAACAGAAAAACTTGTTAAATGACTTATTTGGGACAAAAGAAAGCTGCTAAAACCTTTAGATAGTCAAATATCCCAAATTAGAGTAATCAGGATGAAAGATAGGTAAGTAGTTAATAAAATGCTGAAAAGAAATTTCTTGGGAAAACTTAGTCACTAAAGTAAAAACAGAGTAACCCTTCTGAGATGAAACTGTTTCCCCTCCTTCCTCATCAGATGACTTAAATCTAGCCCTGTCGTGAAGTAGGCTTCCTGTCCCAGGAGCTGGACAGATCACACAGATGAGTGATTTTGTGTGTCCCCTTCCATGACTATGCTTTGGAAACTGTCTATGAACACTGGCACCACCAAATTCCCTACAGTTACTGCAATCTGAATGGACTATGGGAGAAAGTACTAAAACCTACAACGTTCACTTTGTAACAAATATCCACGAACTATATAAAGTAAGAATTTAATACCTTACTACTAAAAATGTAAATTATATTACATATCAATTCAGTTTCATTTAAATGTATACTAACCACTCGCAAGACTAAAAACTAGAGATCTATAAGAATCAAATTGCAGGTAGATAATTTAAATTACCCACTTTTAGCAAATACCCAATCAACTGAAAACGTGTATTAGGCAGACACAGCATATCTATGTGACAGCACACCATCCACAATTCATGCTGAAGTGTCAAGTTAGGAAGTTTCAGGATGTCCTCTTTTTTAGAAAAGTGTGAGGTGTTCTCTAAATTCTGATGAAGAATCCACAGCATCAAACAAGTAACATGGGAAAGATTTCAGAAGAGTTCCAAAAAAGAACCAAAAGTTTATGCTATTTTCAGAAGCTGGAAAAAGAGATGACCTTCAGAGAAGTTGTAAGCTGAAAGAGTCCAGTTCAGAAGGTAACAGGTAAGGAGAACGGAAGCAGAGAGATTAATACCTGCTCCAGTATATCTGGTAGTTAGCAGGTTAGCAGTACTTCCCAACTGCCTTGCTAAACAATGTGTCAGAGATATGCATTGAAGTAAAATTCCATGAGTTTAGAGTTACACAGAAGAACCTAGGTCATAAGGTTGATGAATATACCTGAATAATAACATATTGCCTACAATAAATACTTGGTTTCGTATTAACAGGCTTCAAGTGAGAAGGCATTCCATCTATAGGAATCAGAAATAAAAGGGAAAAAAGTAGTGAGTAGGTTCTCTAGGAATAGTGATAAGCAGCTTTGATGATAGGTTTTAAGTTTCAAAATAGCTTCCCTGACATCTGGTGTTGATTCAGGGCAGGTAATCTGAACAGTAGTCTAACCCGAATATCACTGGAAAGGCAAATCTGGTTTTGAGACAATAACAAAAACCACAGAATACAGACCGAGGCTGGAGTCAACAACTGTAAAGATTTTGAAAAATCAATAGTGACTCTACAGTTTCATGCAAAAAAGAGAAATGGTAGTATATTCATTAAAGATGAGATAGAGAAAAAACAACTTAGGATTGAAGCTAGAGACATGTAAGATTCACTCAAGCCAAACTATCTGATAGGAAAGTAAAAGGAGAAAAGAATCACAATAAGTGGGAACTGAAGATAAATCCTAAATTATTATTAGAAAATGAAAGTCAAGTAATTCCTGCATTTGGCCAGAAATGAAAGTGGAGATGGTAAACAGGTGAGGATGAAACTCTGATAGAGATAAAAAGCAAAGAAAAATTAATATTAAAGTATTCCATGACGTGATTTAGACTAATACCATCGAACATTTTTACCTGATGGAAAAAAAGGTGATAATTCAGTTTTAACTTAATTGATCAATATTTAAAATGCAGGAGTTTCTCTCTCAAGATGTGTGCAGGTATTAAATAGACAAATTTTACATAGTGCAAACTAACATCAAGAGATCTAAAAGTCTGCTGTGTGTGTTTTGGTTTGTATCTTGAAATAACCCCACATTCGTAGGCAGTATAGTTTTCAACTTAAGTTTTAAAAAAACTTTCATTATCTAACATCTTTCATATATAATCTTTTCATTATAATCTTTCATTATAAATTCCAGCATTTATAGAGACAATGGTAGACTGAATTGCAGCATAGCCATCGCCCAGTTTCATCATTAATCAGTTCTTTTATTTTTTTACATATCCTCCTCTCTCAGTGTTGCATTTTGAAGCAAACCTGAGACATCACTACACCTATAATATTGCAGTGTGTATTTCTAAAAGATAAAGACTCTCTAAAAACATAACCATAGCACCACTTTAATACTATAAGTAATAAAAATAACCCATTGATTAAATCAAATATACAATCAATGTTCAAATTTCCCTAAAAATTTTTCAGTTTGTTTCAATCAAGATCCAAGAATTTACACTACAATTTGTTGATATATCTCTTAAGAGTTTTTTACTCCATAGACTTGCCCCTCCCTCCCTCCCTTCCTGCCTTCCTTCCTCTCTCCCTCGCCCTCTCTCCCTTACAATGTATTTGTTAAAGAAACCAGGCTCTTTACCCTGTAGAAACTTCCCACATTCTGAATTTTACTTATTGTTCTTCCATTTTGTTATGTAACACGTTCCTCTCCCCCCCGCCACCCCCGCATTTCCTATAAACTGGTTAGGTAGGTCTAGAGACTTCATCAGGTTCAGGTTCAACTTTCAACAAAAACCTTCATGGGTGGCACGGTGGCTTTAGTACATGTTCACAAAGTCTTTGGCCCTCCTCCCATACAAAGGTGGAGGAGCCTAACGTCCCTCCCGCTGCAGATGTGCTGTCCTCAGTGATGAGCTTCTCACAGAGAGAAGACAGCACAAGTGATGCTGCGACACAGCTTCTGTCTGCCTCTCCGTCTGGATACATCGTGGAACCCAGACGCTGTGCTGCTAGGAAGTCAAGCAGCTACAGGAGAGGCCACGGGGAGGTGTTCCAGCCACAGCTCCAGAGGTCTCTGCTGAGAGCCAGCTTCAACAGCCAGGCAGGAAAGTGAACACATCTTCCAATGATTCCAGTCCTTAACCTTCAAGCTGGCCTGGCTAACACCATGTGGAACAGAGACAAACTGCCTGCTCAGCCCTACCCAAGTTGGAGATTCATCAACAAAATTAATTCTGCTGTTCTTTTAAGCTTTGGGGTGGTTTACAATGCAGCAATAGCTAACGGGTACAGATGGTACTGTGTACTTCCATCAGGAGGCATACATTTTTAGCTTCTCTTTCTGTGATGATCGATGATCATTGCCTAGATGTATTAATTCATTAGAGGTGGTAAGATGGCAAGACTACAACTTTATCCTTTTTTCTTTCATTATTATCTAAAATACATATATAAAGAAAAATTTACCCTTGTCAATTTTTAGTCATCCTGAAGTACAGATCACTATAATTTTGAAAAACATAGTTTGTTTCCATTATATTTACTCATGGATGCTTGTGGACATCTAAGCTCTATGAATGATAAATGACACTAATTCTGTCACGAAAGTAGGTTATGATAACCAGACTATTCTATTTGCCTTTTGGATATCTTCCCATGCAACTGCAGCATATGGGAACAAGTCAGGAGGTGAGGGATGGAGTACAGCTAAACAACAACGTCAAACCCAGTAACCAGAAACCCAGGTGCCTGATGGGAGCTAACTGGAAAGACGTAGAAACTTCGCACAGGGCTGTGGTCGCTCATAACACAGACAGAGGATGAAGGAAAGC
This sequence comes from Mesoplodon bidens, assembly GCF_964165515.1. Classification (NCBI taxonomy): domain Eukaryota; kingdom Metazoa; phylum Chordata; class Mammalia; order Artiodactyla; family Ziphiidae; genus Mesoplodon; species Mesoplodon bidens. The sequence continues at coordinate 117,104,727 of NC_138161.1, forward strand.
TAGGCAAATATCTGGGGTGTCTATGATGGAGAGTTCCTCAGACAACAAAGAGACAAAAAGAACATTTCCTAAGCAAGAAAAGGGTTAAGAAAAGAGTGAAATGACAAAGGGCTTTGTCACTGCATAATAGTACATAATTAGGTAATTAGAAGTATTAAAACAGACAAAGCACTGGGCCCAGCTGAATTACTGAAGATGCAAGTATTCAATAAGATGCCCCAAGGGAAAAAATAAAACCCTTGGGGAAGGTTTATAGTCAAGCAGGAGGATGGAGCAGCACAGGAGGGCTTGAAGGAACAATAACTGATGTTATGTCGGTAGTTTAAAACCAGAACTTCACTACCAGCATCCATCTAAAATTTAAAATGAACGGATGAAAACTCCCTAGCATACTATTAAACACCAAAATAACTATAATACCTTTCTCTGGTTTGTTGTTTTATTAAAGGAAAACTGAAAAAAAAAATCAAGCAAAAACCACAGAGGAGCAATTTGATATAAAATGAAAGGAGGCACACTGCATATTTTTATTCCTGTCCTCCCTACTTTGGTTGATGATTTCACCATCCTCCCTATTCAAACAAATCTGCTTTCTCCTCATTCCAGGCACACGGCAGGACTGAACTTCCCAGCATCCTCTTCAGTGAGCTGTGGCCACTGGGATGGGAGTGGCCATGACATGTGACCACAAAATTCACATTTCCCCCAGCCCCCATCAGGCCCCATCCACATTTCCCCTTCCAGCTGGACAGAATGGAAAAGGTCATCTGGGAAACCTGGGAAGCTACATATGGACTGTGGTGGTTTTAAAAATACATCGGCCGGGCTTCCCTGGTGGCGTAGTGGTTGAGAGTCCGCCTGCCAATGCAGGGGACGTGGGTTCGTGCCCCGGTCCAGCAGGATCCCACATGCCACGGAGCGGCTGGGCCCGTGAGCCATGGCTGCTGAGCCTGCACGTCCCGAGCCTGTGCTCCGCAACGGGAGAGGCCACGGCAGTGAGAGGCCCGCGTACTGCAAAAAGAATAAAATAAAATAAAAATACATCTGCCAATTCTTTAACACACTGCCCTTCCTCCGTGGATTGTTTGCTTTAGGGGAAGAATCCTCTGGAGAAAAGACACTTAAGCAGCGCCATGGCGAGACCCACATGGAGAGGAACCCACAGGGGGCCTCCAGCCCTCATTAGGCCTCCACACGACCGCAGCTCCAGCTGACACCTGACTGTAAGCTCAAGAGAGACCCCTGAGCCAGGACCACAGCTGCTCCCAAACTCCTGATCTCCAGCAACTATGAAATACAATACATGATTTTAGTTCCAAGTGATTACATTTTGGTTGATGCATTATGCAGCAAATAGATGATGAACAGAGGTTTTGATACCTGAAACTAGGCTGTTTTTAAAAAACAATAAAATATGTGGTAGAGGTGTCTATAGGACTGGACAGGAGCTGGAAGGACCTTGCATAGATCTCAGTGAAAGACTAAAGGATCTGAAAGAGATGATTAGCCAGACAGCCCATGAGGCTGCCAGTGAGGGCGTAAATCAAAGTGAGGAAAAGATCACAAGAAAAGTGGAGAGAAAAGATTCCTTATTATGTACTGACAACACAGCAGCCTCTAGTTATCTGGAATACTGAAAATGTCCCTAATACACTGGGTGATCTAGCCAAGGAGACTGTCCAGGCAGTGCTGAAGGTGCTGCCTGGTGCTGCTTGTTATTTACAGTAGAATGGAAAAGGAGGAAAGCGGAAGAACTGCTCAACGCAGAGGCGCTGGGACTTGCTGGGCTTGAAAATACAACCTTTTCTCCTTCTCATCCTCTCTAGTCACAAATGAAGCATTAGGACACTGCTTCTGGGCAAACATCGAATATAAGACACAGTCAGAAAAACAAGGTCCAAAGATGAAACCAAGGGTGTGAATGTAAAATACTTTGTTAAGATCTCAGAAAGCTCTAAAGCAGTGCATCAGAGAACCCTCCTGTCAGACAAGACACCTGATGCCCTGGAAAGATCTAAAAATCATGCCCCACAGAGCCCTGGGCAGCCAGAGGTCAGGGACGCTGCTTAACACCCCACTGCATGGGACAGCCTCTCACAACAAAGAATTAATTGGTCCAAAAGGTCAATACTCCCAAGGGTGAGAAACTCTACATTAGAACATATGAACCCAGAGGGCAGAAACAGTACCTATGTATTGAATCTCTAGAACTTTGAGTCAGACTTGAGATAACACCCATGCTTTCATGGTCTGTGTGCTCCACACAGTGCTCTGCATACACAAAGTATTTGATAAATGCTTCTAGAACTGGGAAAGCGTTAAATTCAGGCAAACTAGATTAACATAAAAGGTTATAGATCTGTGGAAAGACCTGGAGTCCCAGGCGTTATTTCCATTTCGGCCGTTAACAAGTTGTATTTTCTTAAGTCATTCTTTCTGAGCTTCAACTTTACGCGTTTGCAAAATAAAAGGACTTAAGTAGATGACTACCAATGACACAAATGCCTATTATGGATGCCTGGTACTGGGGAATATGAAAGATATAAAACAGAAAAACTAAGTATTTAAGAAAATCTAGGCGAGAAAGTAGACATTTTACAGATATTTTTAAAAGGAAGATAATTACAATAAAATACACAGGGTCTACGAAAGAACAGAAGAGGCACTATTTTCCTTATCAGGATCCTCAACTTCCAGAATAGTAGTTGCTACATAGTAATTTCTCAAGTAGTATTTGTTGAATGAGTAAATAAATCTACAAACCTACAAATAAACAAACCAATGAAAAATGAGAATGAAATCATGAACTCAAGGACTGGAGGTGAAAAGGCAAAGCATAACAAAGGCCAGACCACAGTTCTGCTACCTTTGTTTTTTGCAACTAATGAATATATAAGCAACATAGAGCTTTCACAGGCCGTAAACTGGAGGTGAACAGAAAGAAAGTAGGAATCTGTTGTGATGACAAGGGTGTGATCCAGCCCAAGAGGATAGCAGAAAAATCTCCAAGAGCCTAACAGGGAAGGTGGGAATTTGAAATCGTCATACAGGTGAGAAGACAAACCGGAAGGGTTAGGATGACAGGAAATATCAAAGAATGATAGTGAGGACAGGGCAGCTGGGGCTGGAGTTTCAGGGAGTGGTATCTGTCACCATCCAAATAGAGGTTTTCATCCAAGGTTCTTTCTAGTTCTCCAATGCCCTGAGTTACATAAAAAGCCCTCTACCCCACTGCCTCTCTGTCTCAAATTAAAAAAAAAAAAAAAATCTTTTTACTGATACCATAAAGGTGAAAAATTAAGAAAAAAAATAGGTAGATAGAAATATGCACTTTAAGTGCAAGGCTTTGTCACACTGAAAATATAGACTTTATTTTGTACTTTTTCAGCAATTAAGAAAAAATTTTAAAGCAATTGAAAGCATTTATCCTTGAAGTACTTAAGTGGTGTCAATTCCAAATGTGTGAAAGTTCCGAAAATATTGTTACCCTACTGAACAGGCTAGGGCAACTAGCAATGCTTCAGGATGAGGCATTACTTTGCCACCCACCAGACTTTACTTTTTAACCTTCTCATAATCAATATGTGAACCCACAACTATAAATAGTGCTAAAAAATTCTGGCTTAATTTACAAGGAGGACCTCAAAAATAAAAATTCTTCTGGTCAGCTGCTCAGAGCGATGTAACTCTGCTGCCACGACATGGACCGCTGCTCCCGAATCCCACAGACAGGGAGTGCCAGGATGCTAATCAAAGCACCACGACTGCAGCAAATACACCTATATTTTCACTCAAATACTACAAAATTTTTTTAAAGTTTAAAAATATCCCATAAATTGGAACAAATGTGTGGTAAGAATCTGCATGCTTAAATGGAACAGAAATGAGAAAAATACACGTCAAAAACATGAGCAGTACAGGAAAATACATATTTCTAAATATATATATTCAACCATGACAATCCAATATTTTGTTTTTACCTTAAGTGTTGTCAAATGAGGAAGGATTACAGGCCATTTGACAGAAGAATTATTTCTTGTGTTCCTGAAAATTTGTTTCTCCCCCTCTTTAATATTTAGGAAACACACACACAGGTTGCCGACAACTCATAGAGAGCGGCTTGTGTTGTAGTTTTCACTTTCGCGGCTGTGAACAAGTGCATATGCGAAGGCTGGTCGTGAACGCACAAGCATGTACTGTGCCTGCATCAAATAAAATCACAACACAACACCAAGTACAGCCACTCATTCGTGTGTGCCTGCAGTCCACCTCGAGGAGACTGAAAATATAAATACAAGCTGCTATTTTGGTGTGATCACACGAATGTGGCAGCTTGTGTGGGTTTTTTTCTCTGTAACATTTTAACACTGGGCAGATTGTCTGCATTAACACACACCAAAATCAATTCTGCTCCGAAATTGCTTGTAAAAATCTTCTTTCCCTAAGGAATTTGGTTTTTATTTAAGTAAAAAAAAAAAAAAAAAAAAAAAGAAGGGGCTTGGAGGAAACTGTGTAAAAGATACCAACATTTAGGGTATCTTAACTTTGTAAAGTGTGACAATCAATGTTGGACGAGGGAACAGGCAGTACTTCTCCCAAAAACGGGAACTGTGCAGAAGATGGACTTTAAATAAGAAAAAGAAAAAAAAAACTTTGTAAAATAACTTTTATATATCATTAATATAGAAAACATTTTCAAACTAGCCTAATTTCAAGCTGCCCACTACTATATAACATAATAACTAAATTTCATCAAAAACTCAGATAAGACTTGTACACTATAAAAATTCATGGAGGTTTCTTAAGGGCAGAGAAAGGAAACAAAAGCAAATACTGCACAGAGGTCATATCTAAAAGTTCACTATGAATGAAAAATAAAATGCAGACATTCCTATCATATACTGCACAATAATATAACAACAATGAATTATTTACACAGTACTGTCCAGTAGAACTTCCTATGATGATAGGAAAGTCCGATATCTGTGCTGGCCTCTAAAGTAGCCATTAGCACTTGAGATGTGGCTTCTGAAGACATATTTTATCTTATTTAATCCAAATTAATTTCAACTTAAATAGCCACATGTGCCTGGTGGCTAGCAAACTGGACAGCACACATCTGTGGGTTTTCTTTTCTTTTTTAATTTTTGAATTTTATTTTATACAGCAGGTTCTTACTAGTCATGAATTTTATACACATCAGTGTATACATGTCAATCCCAATCGCCCAATTCAGCACACCACTACCCCCACCCCCAACACCACTTTCCCCCCTTGGTTTCCATACATTTGTTCTCTACATCTGTGTCTCAATTTCTGCCCTGCAAACTGGTTCATCAGTACCATTCTTCTAGGTTCCACGTATATGTGTTAATATATGATATTTGTTTTTCTCTTTCTGACTTATTTCACTCTGTATGACAGTCTCTAGATACATCCACGTCTCAAAAAATGACCCAATTTCGTTCCTTTTTATGGCTGAGTAATATTCCATTGTATATACATGCCACATCTGCTTTATCCATTCATCTGTTGATGGGCATTTAGGTTGCTTCCGTGACCTGGCTATTGTAAATAGTGCTGCAATGAACCTTGGGGTGCATGTGTCTTTTTGAATTATGGTCTTCTCTGGGTATATGCCCAGTAGTGGGATTGCTGGATCCCATGGTAATTCTAATTTTAGTTTTTTAAGGAACCTCCATACTGTTCTCTATAGTGGCTGTATCAATTTACATTCCCACCAACAGTGCAAGAAGGTTCCCTTTTCTCCACACCCTCTCCAGCATTTGTTGTTTATAGATTTTCTGATGATGCCCATTCCAACTGATGTGAGGTGATACCTCATTGTAGTTTTGATTTGCATTTCTCTAATAATTAGTGATGTTGAGCAGCTTTTCATGTGCTTCTTGGCCATCTGTATGTCTTCTTTGGAGAAATGTCTATTTAGGTCTTCTGCCCATTTTTTGATTGGGTTGTTTGTTTTTTTAATACTGAGCTACATGAGCTGTTATATTTTGGGGATTAATCCATTGTCCACTGATTCATTTGCAAATACTTTCTCCCATTCTGAGGGTTGTCTTTTCGTCTTGTTTATGGTTTCCTTTGCTGTACAAAAGCTTTGAAGTTTCATTGGTGCCATTTGTTTATTTTTGTTTTTATTTCCATTACTCTAGGAGGTGGATCAAAAAAGATCTTGCTGTGATTTATGTCAGTGTTCTTCCTGTGTTTTCCTCTAAGAGTTTTATAGTGTCTGGTCTTACATTTAGGACTCTAATCCATTTTGAGTTTATTTTTGTGTATGGTGTTAGGGAGTGTTCTAATTTCATTCTTTTACATGTAGCTGTCCAGTTTTCCCAGCACCACTTATTGAAGAGACTGTCTTTTCTCCATTGTATATCCTTGCCTCCTTTGTCATAGATTAGTTGACCATAGGTGCGTGGGTTTATCTCTGGGCTATCTTGTTCCATTGATCTGTTTCTGTTTTTGTGCCAGTACCATATTGTCTTGATTACTGTAGCTTTGTAGTATAGTCTGAAGTCAGGGAGTCTGATTCCTCCAGCTCTGTTTTTTTCCCTCAAGACTGCTTTGGCTATTCGGGGTCTTTTGTGTCTCCATACAAATTTTAAGATTTTTTGTTCTAGCTCTGTAAAAAATGCCATTGGTAATTTGACAGGGATTGCACTGAATCTGTAAATTGCTTTGGGTAGTATAGTCATTTTCACAATATTGATTCCTCCAATCCAAGAACATGGTATATCTCTCCATCTGTTGGTATCGCCTTTAATTTCTTTCATCAGTGTCTTATAGTTTTCTGCATACTGGTCTTTTGTCTCCCTAGGTAGGTTTATTCCTAGGTATTTTATTCCTTTTTTGCAATGGTAAATGGGAGTGTTTCCTTAATTTCTCTTTCAGATTTTTCATCATTAGCATATAGGAATGCAAGAGATTTCTGTGCATTTTGTATCCTGCAACTTTACCAAATTCATTGATGAGCTCTAGTAGTTTTCTGGTGGCATCTTTAGAATTCTCTATGTATAGTATCATGTCATCTGCAAAGAGTGACAGTTTCACTTCTTTTTGAATTTGTATTCCTTTTATTTCTTTTTCTTCTCTGATTGCCATGGCTAGGACTTCCAAAACTATGTTGAATAATAGTGGTGAAAGTGGATATCCTTGTCTTGTTCCTGAACTTAGAGGAAATGCTTTCAGTTTTTCACCATTGAGAATGATGTTTGTCGCATATGGCCTTTATTATGTTGAGGTAGGTTCCCTCTATGCCCACTTTCTGGAGAGATTTTATCATAAATGGGTGTTGAATTTTGTCAAAAGCTTTGTCTGAATCTATTCAGATGATCATATGGTTTTTATTCTTCCGTTTGTTAATATGGTGTATCACATTGATTGATTTGTGTATATTGAAGAATCCTTGCATCCCTGGGATAAATCCCACTTGATCATGGTGTATGATCCTTTTAATGTGTTGTTGGATTCTGTTTGCTAGTATTCTGTTGAGGATTTTTGCATCTACATTCATCAGTGATATTGATGTGTAATTTTCTTTTTTTGTAGTATCTTTGTCTGGTTTTGGTATCAGGGTGATGGTGGCCTTATAGAATGAGTTTGGGAGTGTTCCTTCCTCTGCAATTTTTTGGAAGAGTTTGAGAAGGATAGGTGTTAGCTCTTCTCTAAATGTTTGATAGAATTCACCTGTGAAGCCAACTGGTCCTGGAATTTTGTTGGAAGATTTTTAATCACAGTTTCAATTCATTACTTGTGATTGGTCTGTTCATATTTTCTATTTCTTCCTGGTTCAGTCTTCGAAGGTATACCTTTCTAAGAATTTGTCCATTTCTTCCAGGTTGTCCATTTTATTGGCATAGAGTTGCTTGTAGTAGTCTCTTAGGATGCTTTGTATTTCTGCAGTGTCTGTTGTAACTTCTCCTTTTTCATTTCTAATTTAATTGATTTGAGTCCTCTCCCTCTTTTTCTTGATGAGTGTGGCCAATGGTTTATCAATTTTGTTTATCTTCTCAAAGAACCAGCTTTTAGCTTTATTGATCTTTACTATCATTTTCTTTGTTCCTATTTCATTTATTTGTGCTCTGATCTTTATTATTTCTTTCCTTCTGCTAACTTTGGGTTTTGTTTGTTCTTCTTTCTCTAGTTCCTTTAGGTGTAAGGTTAGACTTTTTATTTGAGATTTTTCTTGTTTCTTGAGGTAGGCTTGTAGCTATAAACTTCCCTCTTAGAACTGCTTTTGCTGCATCCCATAGGCTTTGGATCATTGTGTTTTCATTGTCATTTGTCTCTAGGTATTTTTTGATTTCCTCTTTCATTTCTTCAGTGATCTCTTGGTTATTTAGTAACGTATTTTTTAGTCTCCATGTGTTTGTGTTTTTTACGTATTTTTCCCTGTAATTCATTTCTAATCTCAGAGCGTTGTGGTCGGAGAAGATGCTTGATATGATTTCAATTTTCTTAAATTTACTGAGGCTTGATTTGTGACCCAAGATGTGATCTATTCTGGAGAATGTTCCATGCGCACTTGAGAGGAAAGTGTAATCTGCTGTTTTTGGATGGAATGTCCTATAAATATCAATTAAATATATCTGGACGATTGTGTCATTTAAAGTTTCTGCTTCCTTATTTATTTTCATTTTGTATGATCTATCCATTGGTGTAAGTGAGGTGTTAAAGTCCCCCACTATTACTGTGTTACTGTCAATTTCCTATTTTATAGCTGTTAGCAGGTGCCTTATGTATTGAGGTGCTCCTATGTTTGGTGCATATATATTTATAGTTGTTACATCTTCTGCTTGGATTGATTCCCTGATCATTATGTAGTGTCCTTCCTTGTCTCTTGTAACATTCTTTATTTTAAAGTCTATTTTATCTGATATGAGTATTGCTACTCCAGCTTTCTTTTTTTTTTTTTTTTTTTTTGCGGTACACTGGCCTCTCACTGCTGTGGCCTCTTGCACTGCGGAGCACAGGCTCCGGACGTGCAGGCTCAGCGGCCATGGCTCATGGGCCGAGCCGCTCCACAGCATGTGGAATCTCCCCGGACCGGGGCACGAACCCGTGTCCCCTGCATCAGCAGGCAGACTCTCAACCACTGAGCCACCAGGAAAGCCCTCCAGCTTTCTTTTGATTTCCCTTTGCATAGAATATCTTTTTCCATCCCCTCACTTTCAGTCTGTATGTGTCCCTAGGTCTGAAGTGGGTCTCTTGTAGGCAACATATACATGGGTCTTGTTTTTTGTATCCATTCAGCAAGCCTGTGTGTTTTGGTTGGTTAAACGTCCTTAAATTCAGGTTTAAGGTAATTATTGATAGGTATGTTCCTACGACCATTTTTTAATTGTTTTGGGTTTGTTTTTGTAGGTCCTTTTCTTCTCTTGTGTTTCCCACTTAGAGAAGTTCCTTTAGCATTTGTTGTAGAGCTGGTTTGGTGGTGCTGAATTCTCGTAGCTTTTGCTTGTCTGTAAAGCTTTTGATTTCTCCATCAAATCTGAATGAGATCCTTGCAGGGTAGGGTAGAGTAATCTCGGTTGTAGGTTCTTCCCTTTCATCACTTTAAGTGTATCATGCCACTCCCTTCTGGCTTGTAGAGTTTCTGCTGAGAAATCAGCTGTTAACCTTATGGGAGTTCCCTTGTATGTTATTTGGCGTTCTTCCCTGGCTGCTTTCAATAATTTTTCTTTGTCTTTAATCTTTGCCAGTTTGATTACTATGTGTCTTGGTGTGTTTCTCCTTGGGTTTATCCTGTATGGGACTCTCTGTGTTTCCTGGACTTGGGTGGCTATTTCCTTTCCCATGTTAGGGAAGTTTTCGACTATAATCTCTTCAAATATTTTCTCGGGTCCTTTTTCTCTCTCTTCTCCTTCTGGGACCCTTATAATGCGAATGTTGTTGCTTTTAATGTTGTCCCAGAGGTCTCTTGGGCTGTCTTCATTTATTTTTACTTTTTTCTTTATTCTGTTCCTCAGCAGTGAATTCCACCATTCTGTCTTCCATGTCACTTATCCGTTCTTCTGCCTCAGTTATTCTACTATTGATTCCTTCTAGTGTAGTTTTCATTCTCGATCTTTGCCTCCATTCTTTTTCAGAGGTCCTGGTTCATCTTCACTATCATTATTCTGAATTCTTTTTCTGCAAGGTTGCCTATCTCCACTTCATTTAGTTGTTTTTCTGGGGTTTCATCTTGTTCCTTCATCTGGTACATAGCCCTCTGCCTTTTTATTTTGTCTGTCTTTCTGTGAATGTATTTTTTGTTCCACAGGCTGCAGGATTGTAGTTCTTCTTGCTTCTGCTGTCTGCCCTCTGGTGGATGAGACTATCTAAGGGGCTTGTGCAAGTTTCCTGATGGGAGGCACTGGTGGTGGGTAGAACTGACTGTTGCTCTGGTGGGAAGAGCTCAGTAAAACTTTAATCTGCTTGACTGCTGATGGTTGGGGCTGGCTTCCCTCCCTGTTGATTGTTTGGCCTGAGGCAACCCAACACTGGAGCCTACCTGGGCTCTTTGGTAGGGCTAATGACAGACTCTGGGAGGGCTCATGCCAAGGAGTACTTTCCAGAACTTCTGCTGCCGGTGTCCTTGTCCCCACGGTGAGCCACAGCCACACCCCGCCTCTGCAGGAGACCCTCCAACACTAGCAGGTAGGTCTGGTTCAGTCTCCCCTGGGGTCACTGCTCCTTCCCCTGGGTCCCGATGCGCACACTACTTTGTGTGTGCCCTCCAGGAGTGGAGTCTCTGTTTCTCCCAGTCCTGTCGAAATTCTGCAATCAAATCCCACTAGCCTTCAAAGTCTGATTCTCTAGGAATTCCTCCTCCCATTGTCGGACCCCCAGGTTGGGAAGCATGACGTGGGGCTCAGAACCTTCACTCCAGTGGGTGGACTTCTGTGGTATAAGTGTTCTCCAGTTTGTGAGTCGCCCACCTAGCAGTTATGGGATTTGATTTTACTGTGATTGTGCCCTTCCTTTCATCTCATTGTGGCTTCTCCTTTGTCTTTGGATGTGGGGTATCTTTTTTGGTGAGTTCCAGTGTCTTCCTGTAGACGACTGTCCAGCAGCTAGTTGTGATTCTGGGGTTCTCGCAAGAGAGAGTGAGAGCACATCCTTCTACTCTGCCATCTTGGTTCCTTTTTTTTTTTTTTTTTTTACAGAAAAAAAAAGGCATGGAAAAATGCTCAACATTTGGAATTTTTACATCTGTGGTTTTAAAGAGGAAATTTTATCAATTATTAATGAATCCACAAAATATCAAATGACAAGATAAAAAAAATTTGAGGAAAGAAAGTTTGCTGAAATAGATTACGTCTAAAGCTTGGCCCATACGGGAAATATAAATGAAAGGGAGCATCAAATGAGAAGGCTGCATCATTAAAGATCTAACCATGTCATGGATATTCAAGTGGGACAGAGTGGAATGAACTATGAATGAGCTGCATGAACTTCCAACCCTAAGACTCCTACAATAACCAGAAACATGAAAGACCAGAAACTGAAGACAACGACCAGGAAACCCGACAGGCAGTCAGATCAACTGTTAAACATAGGCACCATTACAATAATAAAAGTTAAAGAATTTTAATCATTTAATTCAGGAGAGAGGGAGAACACATTGAAGAAAAGCCAGGCCATAGCTTATAAATATGTTTGGCAATAGCTTATAAATATGTTAATTTGCAAATGATGTTGTAGACACTATAAATATACTTTTAGAATAGACCTTAATAGACCAAATAACAGACTTCTTTGGTATCTAATATGGAAATGATCTTTTATTCTGAACTCAATATTTCCCATCATTTTCAATAATACTGAATTTCATTTAATGTTACAGCCTTCGAAGCATGGCAAAATTGGTTCAGAATGGACAATTCAAGTTCTGAATTAGAAATGCTGTAAATTGGAAGCTACTTGATTTACCTTTTGCTTTTCAGCTGTTTTTTTTCATTCAGTAATAAAAATGAGAACAGTAACAACCTCATTAGGTTGAGGTAAGGAACAACTAATTGAAATGAATACAAAACCCTTTGAGGCAAAAAAGAGTTAGTAGAAGAAAAGAATATTAAAATTAGTTGAAAAAGGAATGATATTTAATACAGTGACATATTCAGATCAAATACATTCAATAATGATGGCAACAACACAGCTCACGAGACGAAATTATCTTGTTTAAACTCAGACTAGAAGGCTGACAATAGTATTTTTTTAAGTGTGTTTATGTTTCTGAAGAGTGAAAATGTTAGGGACTGTTGTTACTAAAATTGAACAATACCGATCATCAGTGATAAGATTCACCATCAAAGAGCATTTATTAATAAGCATAACCCTGATTCTGCACAGTGTGACAGAAGTAAGATTTGGTCCATGCCCTCCAGGGGTTACCATTAGGTCTGAAAGATGAGACTTGGGCTGATACCAGAGCTCCTGTGCATACTCTTTCCATCAGAGTATTGTTATTTTGCACTGTAACTTTTTTTGGGTCTGCTTTCTCTACTAGACTTTGAGCTTCTTAAGGGCCCATGCCATATTTGTCTTGGCATATGCAGTGCCAAGGAGATTAATATAAATGTATCGAATACACTGGCAGATTGAATACATTGGCAGGTCTAAATAAATATAAGACAAAACAAACTTAAGTAATATTATCACAGAGTTATTAAGAAAATGCCACTGGAACACAGAATCAGCACAAATTATTTCCAATTGTAAAGACTGGAACATGCTTCATGAACAGGGTGGTGATGAACTCAGGCCTTGAAGGATGAGCTGTCAGGACTCCAACAGGGAGCAGTAGGAGGAAGTGTAATTCCAGCAGAGGAGCAGCTGAGGAATGCAAATGGAAAGCAAAAACCTGTGCAGGAAACAATGCCAGAGCACTGATCTAAAAGGGAATTCTGGAGGGACGTCAGGTTTCTGGTTCTTCATATAAGTAGCTTGGACATCACTACTCTATCCTAACAACAAGTAAAAAGCTGAGCAGACTGAAAAATCAATAGCTCTTCTTGGATTCCTAAGAGAGGTGAGGACACAGGGCAAACCGCTGTCCCCAGAATTGGAGAGACAGACAGGCAAATACAGGGAGCCACACTTACCAGAACAAAGACTCACAAGCAAAACCCCTGGCAGGAACCAGTGCTGGGGAAGGAAAACCTGAACTGTAATTGACAGATTGCTAGAAGCTCACTGGACAGCTCTGAGAGTTCAAAAACTCCTGGAAAACCCCATCACAGGGAGGCCCACACAATATTGTGAGATTTACTTCCAGGAGCTTGACCAGGTTCCCACAGTAAGTATCAGAGAAAAATCCCCTCAGCTTCCGACAGGGGAAGGGGTAAAGGGGGCAATCTGAATAGAGCACTCTGCTCTTCTTAACAAGGCCTGCCTGCAAGGAAAACCAGTTAACCAGAGCCTAACCTGCTGGGATACCATCAGACCCTAACTGACCTGGGGAAAGGCAAATACCCAACTCCAACCCCCTCTCCCATCCTGTCCCATCTAAGTGGGTAGGGAGACCTGAGAAACACTTGTGAAGGGCACAGTCCAGAGGCACATCCCTAAAAGACTGGTGGTAAGTCTAAAGAACACTTACCCTCTCCCCTCACCTTATCACCACATTACTAACAACCTATTTACAGCAGTTCCTTCAGCCAGTACATGTCTGGCTATCATAAAACAACAACAAACATTACAAGGTATACCAAAAAGCAAAAAACAAATGATTCGAAGAGACAGAGCAAACATCAGAACCAAAGAAAGCAGGGATGTTGGAATTAGGGAATCAGGAATTTAAAACAAGTATGATTAACATGCTCAGGGCTCTAGTGGATAAAGCAGATAGCATGCAAGAACAGACAGGCAATGTAAGCCAAAGATGGAAATCCTAAGAAAGAACCAAAAAGAAATTCTAGACATACAAAAACACTGTAAGAGAAATGAAGAATGCCTTTAATGGGCTCCTTAGTAGACTGGACACAGCTGAGAAAAGAATCTGCACCAGAGGATATCTCAATAGAATCATCAACAACTGAAAAGCAAAGAGAACAAAGACAAGAAAATAGAACAGAGCATCCAAAGACTGTGGGACGACCATAAAAGGTGTAACATACACATCATGGAAATATCAGAAGGAGAAGAGAGAGAAAAAGGAACAGGAGAAATATTTGAAATAATAACTGAGAAATTCCCCAAATTAATGTCAGCTACCAAACTACAGAACCAGGAAGCTCAGAGACTACCAAGCAAGATAAACGCCAAAAGAATGACACCTACATATATCATCTGCAAACTGCTAAAAATCAAAGATAAAGTCCTCAAAGTGGGGGGGAAACATCTTTTCTATATAGGAATAAGGAATTACATCCAACTTCTCCTCAGAAACCATGCAAGACAGAAGAGCATGAACTGAAATATTTAAAGTGTTGAAAGGGAAGAAACCCACCAACCTAGAATTCTGTATCCCGCAAAATTACCCTTCAAAAGTGAAGGAGAAATAAAGACTTTCTCAGACAAGCAAAAATTGTGAGAATCTGTCAGTAGACTTGCCTTACAAGAAATTATTTTAAAAGTTCTTTAGAAAAAATGAAAATAATTTCTGACTCTGATCTACATAAAGGAAGAGTGTAAGAAGGAACAAATGTAAAATAAAAACTTTCTTTTTTCTTGCTCTTAACTGATATAACAGATAACAATTTGTTTAAAATAATAATACCAACAATATATTCAATTATGCATGCCTGTGTGTATGTATACATATGGATATCATATGCTTACATATGCTTATGTATAAGTGAAATGAATGACAGAAAGCATACAAGGGACACAGCAGGGAGGAATTAGAATTATTTTGCTATTATAAGGCACTGACACTATCTTTGAAGTGGTAGAGTGTAATTTGAAAGTGGGTTTGCTGAAATGTATATTGCAAAGTCCCAGGTAGCTACTAAGAAAAAAAGTAAAAGAAGTATAACCAACATGTTGAGAAAGGAGAGAAAACAGAATAATCTAAAATGCTCGATTAAAACTATGAAAGGTAGGAAAAGAGTAGAAGACAAAAATAGGAATAAAGAACAAGGTAATGAATAGAAAACAGCAACAAATATGACAGATAATAATCCAACTATATCAGTAATCACTTTGAACATCAATGTAGACCACCTAAATGCACCAATTAAAAGACAGACATTGTCAGAGTGGATCAAAAACACAAGACCCAACTATACGTTGCCTTTAAGAAACCACTTTAAATAGAACAACACATGTAGATTAAAAGTAAATAGTTGGAGAACAACACACCATGCTAACACTAGTTAAAAGATAAGAAAGGACACTGCATAATGATAAAGGGATCAATTCTCCAAGAAGGCATACAACCCTTAACAGGTATGCACCTAGTAACAGAGCATCACACTATGCAAGGCAAAACCCGATAAAACTGGAAAGAGAAATAAAAGAATCCACTATCACGGTTGGCAACTTCAACACCCTTCTATCAGAAATGGACAGGCCTGGCAGGCAGAAAACCAGTAAGGACCGAGTTGAACTCAGCAACATCATCAATCAACTGGATCTGACATCTACAGACCACTTTATCCAACAACAGCAGGGTACACATTCTCCTCCAGCTCACACGGAATGTTCACAGAGATAGATCCCATTTTGAACCATAAAACACACTTTAACAAATTTGACAGAAGAGAAATCATACAGTGTCTGCCCTCAGACCACAATGAAATTAAATGAGAAATCAATAACAGAAAGGTAACTGGAAAGCCCTAAAAGGGAACTGTGTGTGTGTTAGGGAGTCTGGGTTAAGTACATCTTCTGCAAACCACAGAGAGTCGCAGAAGGTCTTAGATTAGCAAGTAGGAGCATGACTAGAAATGTGCTTTGGGAAAACAAGGCTATAACACGTGGGTTGGACTGGAAGAGAAAGTTAATAGATCCAAAGAAAACAGTTAAACAAGTAAGACACTCCAGGTAAGAGGTAAAAAGGACCCAAAACAGACTAGTAACAATGGAATAGAACCGAGCAATGTGAGAAATCTACAAATAATGACACCTAATTTGTATTTTAAAATATAAAATGTACGTCCTCACCTCATCTATTCCCATCTTCATCTTCAGTCTATGTCACCGACACCACTGAACTTTGGACACAGCAACCAACTCCTGGCTGCCCTCCCAGCTTCCGTGCTCACGTCCACCTTCACCCCACTGCACAGCAGCCAGAACTCTCTTATCAGACCTCATACCCCTGCTCAGTATCCTCCAAGTGGGACCAAACCGACACTCCTCACTGTGGTCGGCAGGACCACCTCTCAGGCCTCCTGTGATCACCCGCCTGCAGCCACCACGGCCTCCCTTCAGCTCCTCTGAACCCTCAGCTGACTGTCACTGAGGACTCTGCACCAGCTGTCCCCTCTGCCTGGAATGGGCTTCCCCTACATCTTCACATGCCTGGTTTTTTAAAATGGGTCACTTATGGGGCTTCCCTGGTGGCGCAATGGTTGAGAATCCGCCTGCCAATGCAGGGGCATGGGTTCAAGCCCTGGTGTGGGAAGATCCCACATGCCACGGAGCAACTGGGCCCATGAGCCACAGCTACTGAGCCTGTGCATCTGGAGCTTGTGCTCCACAACAAGAGAGGCCGCGATAGTGAGAGGCCCGCACACCGCAATGAAGAGTGGCCCCCACTCACCGCAACTAGAGAAAGCCCTCTCACAGAAACAAAGACCCAACACAGCCAAAAATAAATAAATAAATAAACTTAAAATGTGTCACTTCTCAGCTCAAATGTCATCTTTTCAGAGATGCCGCTGTCGATGACTATTCTTAAAGCAGCCACCCGTCTAGCTGTCCTATTATCCTGCTTGATTTCTTCACAGCAATCACCACCCTCTACCATTACCCTCTTTATCTAGACAGGCACATTGTCTCACTCCCCAGCAACCCACACTGAAATGTACATCCTGTGATGGCAGGACCTTGTCTGTCTCACTCACCACCCTGTTCCCCCAGGGAAAGGACAGGCCTGAAACAGAGTAGACATTTAGTAAAATATACACTCAAGAACACCAAATTCTCTCACAGATGCTAGTGAACGAGTAACATTCACTGAGCTGTGCGTCTTCCTTTCTTCTCCTGTTGCTTTATGAGCTGCTGTACGGACTGGATTGAAAACCATTCATTTGAGATAACATAGTACCTTCTAAAGAGGGTGTATCGGGACCTCCCTGGTGGTCCAGTGGTTAAGACTCCGTGCTTTCAATGCAGGGGGCATGTATTTGATCCCTGGTCAGGGAATTAGAATCCCACGTGCCACGCGTCCAAAAAATAAATAAATGAAATTTGTTAAAAATAAAATAAATAAATAAAGAGGGTGTATTGCCTAAAGCAGTAAAATTATTCAAGCTATTCAGCTTTTATGATTAGGCAATCTGGTGGCTTTAAAATAAGATGGACACCCTTACCTTACAAGCTAAGTTACTCGCCCCCAAATTTATACACAGATGGCAAGGAGACTTCCTCTAAATGTAGGGGAGAGCCATTGGGAGAGCCTTCTGGGGAAGCAGGTCTGCAACCTCCCCCTCCCAGACTATGAACTATAGGCCTCCTAGCAGCCTTCCTGCATCTCGGGTTTGCCAACTTAACTAAAATGCACCAGTGAAGACAAATCATAAGGGGAAAAAAAATAGCCATATATGTGTGTTACACACATACGCACATACGCATTTATAAGAAAAATACATAGAAAATATAAAACCAAATAGTTACAAGAACGTAGCTTTTGAGAAATAACATTTTCTCACACAGCAAAGCAGAAACGTTTGAGCTAAGGAACCAAAATGATGAAGAGGCTCCCAACGCCACTTCTTGTTTGGTTTGGCCATCCAACTTTTTTTCTTTGCCTTTCTCTTTTTTTCCTATTTCTTTTGGCCAATCTGGCCCATGTGGCCGCTAGTGTGTGACTGCCCCAGTGCCATGGCATGTCCATTTCCATTTAGTAACAGTAGAGGACACTGACTAAAACCCTTCTTAAACAGAAGCTGTCAAGTTTTCTAAGATAACTGCCCAGCATTTTCCAAAACAGATACCTTGACTGCTTCATTAGCAATATACACCGTGCCTTTTGTTTTTATGAGGTCTGTTTTATTGCCACTGATTACCCAGCTAGTTCCCTAAATGACTGGTGAGGAAATTCATCCTTTTGTTTTACCCCCAAAAATATTTACTGAGTGCCTTCTGGGAACCAATACAGCAGCATTCTGCCTTCTGAGACCACCTACTAGAGATCCAGCACCACCACCTGACACTGGAGGGTAGCTTCCCTATCACTGCTTAGTCCCCAGTCCTAAGCAAGCTCATCAAAATGACCCCTACCCCACACCTCCAACCCACCATCACGGCCAGTTAGCCACGGTTTTGCTGTTGTCTGAACCCATGACTCCTCTGAATTATTTCCATTTTAAAATAGAAAATCTCATTTGTTGAATATGTAGTATAACCTTATAAAAGGCCGTGTCATCTGATGATTCTGTTTGGGACCTGGAAAGAGATGAATGTCAGAGAGCCAGTGGCCCTGACATTGCACCAGGGGAGAAGGACTTGAACCAGGAGTGGGGCAGACAAGCAGAGCCACAGGAGGACCTGGAAGGAAGCAGTGGATTCAGGACTCTGCACATACCTGGCTCATCCCAGATCCCAATGATGAACTCAAATTTACTAACCTTTATGTAGTTTGCAGTTCAAAGTATAAACACACCTAATTTACTACCATTATCAACATGTTAATCTATAACAATCCCTTGAGGTGGTTACTCTTATCCTTGTTTTACGGAAATGGACACCTAAGGGGGAAAGATGTTTGTTGAAATTAATTTGTCCAGGATTATAGCATACATTGCTAGAACTTACCCTGGGCTCTTCCTACACAAATTCCATGTAATTCTCACTACATGACCCAAAAAGATGAGGTCCAATATATAAAAGTTATAGACATTAACTACATGCTAAATAAAGAACCAATCTTCATATAGTAAATATTGAGTAAACTGAGTTGTTTGCAAACTTGAATGGTGTCAAGAGGACGAGAAGTAAGGTGGGGGGTAAAAATAATAGTTGTCATTTAAAAAGTAATTTGATTAGAAAGGGATTCAAAGGTGTAAAGCAAAAGATAATTTTTTTTAGCAAAACCAGTATTAAGACTATAAAATATAACTTTAATCAGAGCACATGACTTCAAACAATCATTGGGAACTGAAAAACTGATTTAAATAGTTAAGTATTTACATATTATTTTAATAATATAAATGTAATTTACTTTGACAAAGGGAACACAAAAATCTATACTTTAAGAATAGAAAGTAATTATTATTATCAAACTTTGGCCAAAATAACTGTTAACACAAGTAGAATACTGCATTCAATTAAGATTGTATATTTTGCTAAAATTGCAAAGAGGTAACGCTAGTTTGAATTATTGAAAGTAACCTGTAAGTAGTTCTACATACGTTCTTTTGACATCTTGTTCAATCATTGACCGAAGTTCTTTATCCTGGAAGAATTTGTTCCAAAGACTCTGAAATAAGGAAAGCAACCTATTTAAAATAATACCCCAACTTTGCTTGACTTTTATGATCTCAATTTAATAATTAAATGATTAAATTTATCCCTCTCTGAGTTATGATTTTACATTGCAGATAGGAAACCTGACCCTGGAAAAATTATTAAAATCTACTTTAATCTCAGAAACACATCCTTATTCTAACATCAACTTTTCCAGTGATATTATTGTGTACATTTAAAGTTTTCTACTATCTGCTTAAAGTGAATGATACTTTTACTGCTACACATCTGCTGCTACCCCTACAACAACAAAAAGGTCCGCCTGGGGCTTCCCTGGTGGCGCAGTGGTTGGGAATCCGCCTGCCGATGCAGGGGACATGTGTTCGTGCCCCGGTCCGGGAAGATTCCACATGCCGCGGAGCGGCTGGGCCCGTGAGCCATGGCCGCTGAGCCTGCGCGTCCGGAGCCTGTGCTCCACAACGGGAGAGGCCACAGCAGTGAGAGGCCCGCGTACCGCAAAAAAAAAAAAAAAAAAAGGTCCGCCTGGATTAGAGGAAGCCCATTGGCCAAGTGGTCACACTTGAACCTGACCTGAACTGCCAACGCACTAATTAAGATATGTAACGTTTTCTACTACGCTCTATTAGGTTTTATAATCAAATAGATTTTTATGTACTTTTTAAAATGTGAACTTAAAGTTTTAAAAATTGCTTAATATTTCATGCTGCTATACCATAGACTACGTTATAATAATTACATGTATCAGGAAAAAGAAATGTTAATACTATGTAGAAAATAGAGAAAAAAAAGTCTGTTAACATGGAAATAGGAATTAGAGCAGCAACTGAAGAAGTTACACTATCAATACCTCTGAGGTAGTAATTACTCCTTGTGGGCCTGATCTTTTTCGTGATCTTTAAAAACTTGTTCACAGATTCACTACAAACAGTTGCTTTCCTTCGTGTGACTTAGTCCTTCCAGGTGAAGCCTTCTCCACCTTTGTCAGGAAGGGAGGCTCTCCGCAGCCTTCCCGCTCCCCCCTGAGACCCTGGGAGGACAGTTCTACCCTCAGCTTCGTGCTCTTCTCTCTGACCCTCGGCTCTTGCAGACCCCTGGGGCCTCTTCTTGGCAGTGCCCTTCCCCAGAAATAGACCATTGGCATGGAATAAAGCCCATCTGGTTTTAGGTGGTATAACTTGTGGGGTAAAAAAATAATAATAATTGGTATGGTATAACACTGCTTTCGTGGTGATGGATAACAAGACATAAGCATACTCTTATGGGTAAAAGCGGTTGAGATATGAATAAAGACAAACTTTACCCCTTCATCCTGGGAAAGGGGATTATTGATCATCAAGTCTTGCTGGCCAACAACCTTCCTCGGGTTTGTGATGTGCTGGGAAAGAAAGAGAGAAAACACAAATGCAAAGATCAGAGGCTACTGGACTCCAAAGCATACTTAAGAAAACAATTCCATTAATTAAAGTACAACTTACTATTTCTTTAATGTTGCTATACCATGCTCTTAATTCTTTAATTCTATTTATCCACTGACTTTTATCTTGAGGAAGAACACAAAGAAAGAGCTGTCAAAAAAAAAAAAAAAGGAAACTTTCATAAAAATCCTAAGAAGTAAAATGTCAAACTATGGCAAATGGCACCACCTGAAAACTGAAGAAGATATTCATATTCATGTTATCATTCCAATCCTCAGTCAATTACATTTGGGGGTATTTAAGAAATATATAAATTTGGACAATTCCAAAAGTGAACAAAGGCCAAAGAACAAGATCCCAAAAGCTACATCACAAGGTGGAATCAACCTCCCCTCCAAATTTATAATAAAAGTGAACAAGAAAAATTCATTGAGGTTCGAGTACAATTCTATTTTACATTCTTACATTAAGGGGGGGGGCTTCTGGGGTGTATGAACAGGCGCAAGGTCCAATTTGTAGTTTCAAGGTTTCAGATCTGTCTTCAAACAAGCAGGTAAAGGACAGAGAGGAACAATCTGAGGACACAGCCTGAGCACTGAAGCCTCTCCTTCTACAGCAGAAAACGTAATTTACAACTAGCAGTCAGCTTATGAAAATAACAAGCATTCTTAAAAAGACAAATTTGATTTAATTTAGCTTAATACAACATTAAAAAAAATCTGGGTTTGAGTTTATTTTTAGCGAATGAAGGAGACATTAAAAAGTTCAACAACAAGGAGTTGGGGGTGGGCCCAAACCTCCTGTGTACAAACAGCCGAGCAGCACAACCCCTGCCTCCACTGCCTGCACCAAACGCAAGAAGAATGCACTTCGACTATTAAATCTAAATAATTAAATTTCAAACTGTCTACTACATTATGTGTTCCTTACTGTCTTCACTTGCAGGCTCCGTATGCTGAATTTGTGCAGATGAATCCTACCTAAACAACTTTCAAGAGAAGTCATTTTAAAAGTGAGTCTCAATCTAAATTGATTCACTTTGAGCGAACAAAAAGGGACAGATTTCTGAGCGATGAAAGAGATACTGTAGCTCATCATCACTCATGTGGTGACCGATGGGCTTTCTCTGGAAGGAGACTGACCTAATCTCCCTCCAGTTCTCCTTCTTGCTGCCCCTCTCTCGGTGTTTCTAGTACAAAAAATATGGAAAATCTTTTCCATCTGTTATTCGTGAAGAAAAAAGGGAGAGCGACTACATGACGGCACTTGATATAGTAGGAGCCTGAAAACATTCACACACACGCACACCCCCTTCCAGCAGCAAGGATTTCTGCGAATGCCTCTGGGGACCCGGAAGGCGTTACTTGAGTTCCACGCCATCAAATGGGATGAAAAGACCGTTATTTCAAATGACTCCTTCACCATCGCCGGCTATCCAGGGCTAAGGTGGTTCAACCTTATTAGCAAATGTCCTATGAAAGATAAACCTGGATAGCCAAAACCTCGAGAGTGAAGTCTCTTGGAAAATTCAGTGATCCCCCGCATGGGTGATCTTCTGGGGCATCAGGTAATGTGTTGATATACTGCAACTACAAACTGTAAATAAATATTTTCTTCTTACCTTCCAGCAAATGCTGCGGAATCTGCTGCTTCTCAGCTGCCCATTAATCCCCTTCTGCCTTATTGTTGCCAAGTAATTGTTGTTTACAAATAGTTCTTCCCATTCTTTCCTAGATGCAAGAAACCAAAGCATGGGGATCCTTTTGTTAAAATTCTCTGCTTGGAGAGGACTGCTACAGGAATTTAATTTTAAATAAGTCTCAGAAATGCAACTTTTAAAACGTATATATTTATTTGTGTACTGTTTCTGAATGCATGGCTGTCTTTTTGGACAGAGTTCTTTAGTAGATTTAATGAATATGTAGATCGCTATAATTATGCCAGCTACTGAAATTCCTAATGTCTATGGAGGCTATTCCACTGCCTCTAAAATGATGGTACTGCAGTTCAGTGAATCAACAAGAAAAAAATGAATATTAATATAAGTATATGACTGCTTTAGCCATTGACAAAGATATACTTGCTCCAAAAATACACAACCAAAAAGTGAGCCATGGATCGTATTGGCTTCTCACCTGAAATATTTCATTAAATCAACTCATTTTTCTTTCATGTCAAGCTGGGCAATTATATAGAAGACTACTTTCTTTAGTTTTTAGTACAATTTACTATTGAAATCTCTGCAACTTCTTTCCACACGATCAGTTTTAAAATTTTAACAGGTGCAGGCAAATGTGAAAAAAACATCAAAAAAATTTAAAAGCCTCACTGTAAAAACTGTGAAAGGCAAGCTTGAGTACCCTGCCGCCTGTACCTATGGCTGAGGAGATAAACAACTGAAATATGCCTCCCAGGCATGCAGACACCAGGGGCCCAACACCTGTGCCTCATTAATATACAAGTAAATCTGCCCTACTGGGAAACAATTGGAAATTAATTGTCCCAAACCATTTACTGAGTTTGAATAAAGGAAGCAAACCTATATTCCCTGTGTCTGGTACCAAACTAAACATCAAGAACCATTTGTCAACAGTTGAGGCTACTGAGTGCAGCTTTATGAAATTTCTCTCAGATTCCATAATGCCACAATAAACTTATAATGTAAAATTTATTATCAAAGCTGCAAGCCTGGCAATCTCTTCAGAGACCAACTCGCGAGAGAAAGCCTCTAAACCCCTCAATCATCCTTCTCTGTAACACACAGTTGTCGCCGGCCAGACCCAACTCGTGTTCAGAAAGGACAGCCATACGCAAGGCGATCTTAGAGCCGGTATCATAACCAACTGCACACCTAACGTGCAAAACCCTGACTGCAGAGCAAGCTGCATCTTCCCCACAGAGGTTTCCAGAAGAGTGGCCGAGGTAATGGCACGTTCCCTAACGCCACGAGCAGGAGAACTTCCAGCCTCAGCCCCGCAGCACTGATCTCCAGCCGTGCCAAGCTTCTGTCAGAAGGGGCTTGTGGCTAAGTGTGACAAATGCGACACACAGGCCAACCCTATGCTGGAAAGAAAGAAATTCCTACCACTGCTCCATGAAAATGTCTTATTTCCATCACCCTATTCATGAAAGAAAATAATATTTCATTTTGATTTCACTTGCTTTTGTATATTAGTAAAACCAAAAATTTTTCATGCTTTTGGGCCATTTTATTTCTTCTTTTTTAAAACTTCCTTTCTGTAAAATGGAATAATAATAATAGCATCTATCTCAAATAATTATCATGAGAATTAAAATATATGAATAGTCCTTAGAAGGGACTGGCATATCATAACATTTTAGAAAATTAATATTAATAATAATTATAACACAGCTTTTATCTTGGTGTCTTGGGCTTATTGTTCCGAGAGGAGTTTTTCATACCTTAAAGACATCACACCTTTGTCTGCCATATATATATATATATATATATATATATATATATGTTTTTTTTTTTTTTTTTTTTTGCGGTACGCGGGCCTCTCACTGTTGTGGCCTCTCCCGTTGCGGAGCACAGGCTCCGGACGCGCAGGCTCAGCGGTCATGGCTCACGGGCCCAGCCGCTTCGCGGCATGTGGGATCTTCCCAGACCGGGGCACGAACCCATGTCCCCTGCATCGGCAGGCGGACTCTCAACCACTGCGCCACAGGGAAGCTCCCATATATACGTATTTTTAACACAATTATTTTGATTTTCAACACGCTGAAGCTTTTTGTGTATAATTTAAACCTAACATTTATTTCCTCTTGATGCTCTTTCCATTGTTTTCAGGCTTAAGTAATCCTTAGCCACTCCAAGTTCAAAGAAATGTTCACTGAATTCTTGAGTTTTTGGAACATCACTTTAGTCCATTTGTATTATGTATCATACTTTAAATATATTATCCATTTCCCAACAGTTTCACATATATTACCCACATCTCACTGTTCAAGTTTTGTTTTTATACAGTTTGTAGTAATACTCAAAGAGGGGATAAAAAAACGAGTACAAAGAGCGTTACAGGAATACAGCTCCGAAAACGTGCCTATGTTTAAATAGCTTGTGGTCTATGAACAGAAAGCACAGATTTCAAATGGAATAATTTGTCCGAGACCATGCAGTTCCGTGGCCTGAAAACGCCAATACCTTCCCAATCAGAGAGGTAAAGTGTGAGGCAATGACTCTTTCAGCCTCTTCCAAAATCAGCTCCTATTCACAGGTACCAAGACATTGTGAAAGTAGACACAGCTGGTGGCGAGATTCATTGCCATCTTGTCAAGGTCAGGAGCCTTTCAAGGTCAAGTTACACACCACTTACGTAATGAAGGATAATTATTTGTTAGCTCAAATAAGACCCTGTGCCTTGATTACGGTGTTGGTAAAGAATAAAGGAGACTGAGGCATGCGAAATGGAAACATTCTCTCTGAAATTCACAATCATTTAAATTTATTCATAGGTACTCATATAGTTCCAGTTAAGGCACAAATCTCAAACTGATGGAGAGCTCTAACAACAGAGATACTACATAAAAGCCACGAGAAAACATATTAATTGTCTTTCTCTTCTACGGAATGGTGCTTCATTAATAAACTGTGATACAGAGTAAACATAATAAACATTTATTCAGTGCCTACTGTGTGCTTAGCACTCAGAGATATTTGAAAAAGCATATTTAAAAAAGTTAAAGGGAGTAGACGGATGTGTAAACCAATAATCACATGATTAAGGCAAAGCACTCTGGCAGTGCAGAGGAGGGTGAAATAATTTTATATCTAAAAAGTAGAACTCGGTATAAAAAATGATAAATAGTATCCCCGTAGGCACTGAAATGCCACCCTAAAAACTGAGCTGTCAGAGGTTAAACAGTCTATAGAGGACAAAATGTTGGAAAGTTGAGCCCTTTGAAGGGAGCTGGAAAAAAATAAAAGTTTTTTCCAATCACAAATACAAATGGTGGACAACACTCCTGAACTCAGGTGAAGACCTGGGAAAACAATAGTAAGTACTGAGGAGTCAGTGGTGGAATTTTGCCGTTTAATTAAAAAAATAAAGAAAAGGTAGTTGCTAAACTTTGTCTTACACAGGAAAACATATAGTCTGTCACAGCAAAAATCTAGCAGCGATGTTCTCAAAATGTTAAAAAAAAATCCATTCAAAAATGCTTATAAAAAGTCCATTCGAAATATATAATATTCTGGGTAAATCACTTTTAACCTCTGCAACAACCCTCCTGGGGTGAATAATTTTAACCCCTCCCCCCTCCATGAATGACAAAACTGAGGCCCAGAAAAATTAAATAAGTTGTCAAGAGAGAAATGGAATGAGAATTAGGAAAAGCACCTTCCAGAATAACATGGCTGAAAACACTAAAGGGAAGCATAATACTCCACACATCAAGGGACATAAACGGCCCCTGGCAACAAGGCAAGATAGGAATGCGACCTTATATTTTCTTCCTTACATTTTTAGAGTTTGAACATCAAGTCCAAAAGTATAGAGAGAAGTTTTCACCAGTTGGACTGAGAAAGTAAGTCAACAGATGTTGTGAGTGGTTTAAGAACACATGGGACATTTAGGTGCATAATCGCCTCAAATGGAACCTGGGCCTTAAAAACTCTCTGGATAACGCACTAGTGCCATCTAGTGGCAACGACTCTGCATTGCAGGCACTGGGTCCCTGAAAACGTAACCAGCATCTAAGCAAGAAGAGGCAGGAATGGGCTGTTTCATTTCCCTTGCCAATGCTAGCCGATTAGTAGTGGCTGCCCTGGAAGCACTGTGTTCAGGATTCTGAGAACACCTCTGTGCTCCTCAGGGAAGAACTGGCCATGAACACTACAATAATTTCTAAATAAGTGAAATTAATTTTTGCAGCAGCAATGGATGCCTTTCATTTAAGAAGAACTATTTAGGTAGTTAAGGCTCTTGCAATTTTTTTTTTTGACATGGAAATCAACTAGTATTTGCAGTGAAGAAATACAGCTGATGATCATAAGGAGATAACTATTTCTAATTATATATTTTAATGTATTTTCCCAAGATACACACATAAAATTAGTATGAAACTGGTTAGCACCTTCTCAATTTAATTGTTTAAATACTTTTGTAACCTAAAGAATGCAAAAATGACGAGGCAATTCTGGAATAAAAAATTTCTGAATTGTTGTCCCAAATGAGGATACACTAGAGAAAATAACTTTATACTCTATACTTTATATGATGGTTTCACCCGATTTTCTGGCTTTATTTAGACAGGGAACAATGTCTCTGCGGAGCTAATGTAAGAAATCCAGACAATTACAATAACTGAGAAGAGTTCATAGACTACACACTACATACTACTACAGTCTAGTACTGAGTATCTCCAATACTTGGTCAAGAGGAGCTACGTTGGCTTTTACTGATAATAAAGTTGCTGCGTGGAGCAGAGGAGGGCTCGTCACCACAGGGAAGGTCGAGAAGTCACAGACAAGCTGGGGGCAGCAGGGTGGAACAGGAGCTCTCAGAGATGGCCCTGTGGTTTACAAGGTCACCAGTCAACCATCGTCATCTCATCTTTGAGATGTGACTAGAGGAAAAGTAGAACAGTAGAGGAACAGTAGACTAGTAGAACAGTAGAACTAAAGGCCAGGTCAAAGGAAGGTGGTCTTTAAGGCAGACAAGTTGGGTAGAATACTTGAAGGTGAGGAACCACAGGTAAGAAAACTGCATCTGACACACAATGGTTTATACAATTTTATAATCCTAAAGTGCACACCAATATGTGAGGAGATTGCCATATTAATTACGATCATATTTGCTTTATCAAATGCAAAGGGAGAAAGGACACAGTAAATTTTTTAATCTGTATAGAAATAGGGAAAGATTTATCTTAATGAAAGGGCTGTACCATGATTCCAATATTCCACATAGAAGAGTATGTGCCTTTACACCATTTTAAAGGGGTGGTTTTTAAAATACTATCGAAATAGAACAAGGAATGTCTAACTTAAAAATCAAAGGAAATAGGAGAAGTGTAAATTAGGTATGTCAGCATCAGACTATAAAGTGTGGCACCAGATCTGGGTAAGCTACAACATTAGGACTGCAGGTGCCAAGATCAACCAGATAAACACTGATGTTATCTATAATTACCTCATTTTTAGCTTAAATCACAGGTAATGAGGGAACTCAGAGACTCTAAAAAGCAATTAGAAACTATACTGGCTTTTTTGCTTCCTATATCAGGAATTTTTTAAAACTTACTTTTATTTAAAGCTTTTTTTTTCCCCTCCATAATGAAACATCAGGGCATATTACTTATACATATATAAATACATATAAAAACAAAAACAACTCACAATTATTCGCAAGCCTAAAATGGATTTCTTCATATTTCTAGGTGAAAAATGTTCTCATGTGATGAGGCATCATTGAAACAAAGGCAACTGATAGTTCAGCGTGTGGTGATTTGTTAAAATTAATTTACAATGATGTTTTGATTCGGGTTTGGATTTAACTGTGAATTGAGAAATCTTGAGCTTCCATGTCAATATTCACAAGGTGGATAACAACTGAGTTAGCAACAGTTTTGGACTGTCAGATATAATAATTTTTTTAATGTATTATTTTCTTCAAAATATAGTGTTTAAGAGCTTCTAAATTCAGGATCATATTAAAAGTACTCAACAAATGTACTTTTAGAAAAGAAATAAGAAAAGCTGTATCATGAGGTTATAAAAAATTAAGCACATTATAAAAGTCATATTACTAATCAAAGGATCAAACATATAGAAATGAGGTGAGAAAAGGACCTGTTCCAGACAATTGCTACGAAGTTGTCTGAAATGAATGTTTTCTATTCCATGGTTTACTGATGTTTCTTATGTAATTAACACGTAGGGGAAATCCCTTTCTTCAAGACACCTCGCTGCAGACCTCCACCTTCTTGGCCCCCGTCCCGCCCTCGTTTTCCTTGTTATTGGTGATAACCAGCATGGACTTGATATCTTATTTTCTATATGATAAAGAATTTACCACACAGTCTATGATGTAAACAATACTGCAATGGAAATACAGAACTGAAAACAAATTATTTTCTAGTCATTTAGAAGAAAGCATTTATTTCCCAAAATCTGATGTCCTAATTAAAAGTCAATCCTGTTTCTTAAACCATGTTTTCCAAGACGGGGTTGACTTGTAGGGAATAACACATATAGAAATACATGTACTTTTGAAATAAATACTTTCTCTTAAAAAGATTTAAGTGGATTATATTTTAACTGAATCCATCACTCATTTGATGACCAGCACTATGCAATAGAACTTCCTAAGATGACAGAAATGTCCTCTATCTGACCATCCAATATGGTAATCACTACTCACACGTGGCTACTAAACAAGTGAAATATGGCTAGTGCAACTGAATTACAATTGTTTATTGTCTTATTTTAATTAATTTAAACCTAAACTTAGCCCCATGTCACTAGTGGTTCCTATACCAGACAGTGGAACTGTTTTAGGATGATAAACCATTCATATATGCATTCCCTTTTAAAGTACCAACTAAAAAGGTTCAAGAGATGTAAAGATAAATATGCACATGATACATACTCATATAGTGTCCCTGGGGAAAGAAGACAGAAATACATTAAAAGCTAGACTATACAAGTGGTTAAAAAATCAAGATGATTCTATGAGAGACGTAACACAGTATAAAATTCACTCTGGGGGCTTCCCTGGTGGCGCAGTGGTTGAGAGTCCGCCTGCCGGTGCAGGGGACGCGGGTTTGGGCCCTGGTCCGGGAGGATCCCACATGCCGCGGGGTGGCTGGGCCCGTAAGCCATGGCCGCTGAGCCTGCGCGTCTGGAGCCTGTGCTCCGCAACGGGAGAGGCCACAACAGTGAGAGGCCCGTGTACCGCAAAAAAAAAAAAAATTCACTATAAGTAAAATCAGATATACATGTAAAAGTTATTTTTTCTTTTTTTCTTTTTCGTCTCTTAGCTCACTGCCTCCCACTGTATTTCTGTCTCCGTCACCACTCTCTGCCTCCTGCTTCCTCCCACCTCCCTCTTTACTCACACATACACACTCACACACACACACTCACATTCACACGCTAACACACAACACACGTTCACACACACACAACACGCTCACACACAAACACTCACACACACGTGCACTCACACATAAACGCACACTCACACATACACACACACACACACATAAAAGTTAGAAAAGCAGATCTTTAGTGATGACAGTGGTACATCTATAAGTAACCAAAAATGATCGATACTGGAAAGTATCAGACCTGAGGTTTGGACTATGAGCATATTATAACCATACTTGGCAAGAGACTGGCTCAAAGATCCAGGAAATGGTAATTTAAAATGAAGATCAGCGGGCCACGTGATCAAATAAACTTTAATCCAAGGTCAATGTGTACTTTATAATTTGTTAGACTAATGTACCTGGGAAAACAACTTTACATGGGCCCCTGGAAAAATAAGGAAATACCCCCAACCCCAGGGTGACTAGAAAACATCACTCATTTATAGTTAAAAAGAAAAAAAAATGCACTGATTTTAAAAATCCATGCTTGAATACCTAATTTACCCAGCATGATGAAAGGCCAATGTATGCCATTTTCTCAACTCAAAAATGTTGAGAGTACCAAAACGTTTCTAAAACTTAAAGGAGTTTTTTTCCAGATGTGATACATTTGGGGAATGCATGGCTATTTGCTTCTACATTAAATAACTCCACACTGCTTGGCTTTTGGAGTTTTCCATTCTGTTTTTAGTGGCATTTCTCTCATGGCCATTGTTTTCAGGTGATCAGCTATCGATTCGTAAAATAATATGTTAGCTTTCAGAAATCCTAAATCTCCACCCCCGTCACTTGCTCACTTTTTCTTTTCTAAAACCAAGACAACAAAGTAAACTTTGAACTGTCATACATTCTAGCCTATTTCAATTACATAAACTATATTATCCTTTTTCAAGGAAAAAAAAATGAGAAACTAGGTAAGTGGAAGCACTTTAAGAACTGGACGGGCTTTCCTGTGACTAAATCTACCTAAATAAACAAATTCTTTGGCTATTTTAACATTTTCCCCATTTCTAACTTTCTGATTACATCTTCCTTGGGTGAAGATATTAGAAATTTGACCTCTAAATAACTGATATGTTACTGCATCTACAAAGAAAAGAGGGGAGATCCCTTTTCTCAACACTAGACACTGGGAGACACTGAAGTGGAGGAATCAGGGTGTGGAGACCCGGTTCCAGCCCGCACGCTGCTTCCCATGCAGGCCTGAACACCAGTGGCAGCGGTACTTCTCGCACCAATTTTTTGAAACAGCTGCTCCACGTCACAGTGGAAGACGAGTGGTTTCCTCACGACCTCCTTGCCCAATTTAAATTATGCTTCATAAAAAATCCTCTGTTAATATGCAGACATATTCTCCACTGCTGAAATTTTGTTATTTGAAAGTTCATGTACTTCAAAAGAACCCAAATCTAGTCCTGACTTCATAAAAGACCTTTCGTTACTTTGTTATTTGCTGTTCTGTTAGTTCATACACGTGATAATTCAGATATTCCCAAATGGATGCCACAAAACAATTAATTATACGACCACAGATATCTTTATAATGAACGAGAGCGGGATGTTTTCATAAAGTTGTTGCGTGGAATGCTACTATAAGATTGAAAATCAGCCCCGGAAGAAAATTTTCATTTTTTTCTACAGAACTTTTAAAAATACTATAATTAGGAATGGTGCCTAGAGAGACAGAGGCAGGAAAATGGGCTCCTTCTCTAGGGAGCAGGCTCCATCAGCAGCTCAGGGGCAGCAGGAGAAACGGGGGTGGGAGCAGTGTTCAAAATGCCAAACAGACCACTCCGGCTCTCTTAATTTATCCTACCCCCTCCACCCTACCCCAGATCTCTCAGGTGGGAATAAATGAGGTCAGAATACAAAGGAGAGACTCAGGCTCTGAGCGTGGCCCTGTGGTGCCTGTGGAGAGGGACGGGCAAGCAAAGGACAGGAGTTACTTTGGAGATTATAAATTTATTCTTGTGAACCGAATAAGATCCAAACAACCAGAACTCTGTGCCTGATTCAGCGACAGTGGGGCTCTACCACTCAAGGGAGCTTTAAGATCTCGAAGCATGTTAAACACTGGAGTGAGAGTGAAGAGATGGTGTGCAACTATTCTGCTTTGCTTCAGATGGGTTCAGAGACTTGGTCATGTCATCCAAATTAGTTTTCTAATCTGAACAAGTAGCTGGAAATACAATCTTTGAAACTCCTTGAGAATATGTCTACCAGACTAAACTACTTCTATATCTATCTCAGAAAAGTGCCTCTATAATCATGGAATGAAAACTAGGTCCGTATGTTCAGATGATACTAGGACATCTTTTTAATTTTCAAATATTCTCTCATTACCAGGCTAATTTTATTCCATAGCTGGTTTACTGATTTCTCCCTTATTTCTAGGCACATAATATTCACTCTCAATTGTAACATTATCAACTATTTCATATAATTTTGTGCAATTTAAAGATTCACATTTTCAACTCCCAGTTAACATTTTTGATCACTGATTTAGATGTATCAAACATCTATGATACACTGAAATCTACTGTCAAAATAGCAGTTCCTGCAAAGTAACAATGTCACCACAATGAAACAGTTATATGTAAATACCCATGTTGTATGAGTTTGTCACTGACAAATACAAGGCCAACTGAATCTACCCATTCTGAGTGCCCCAAACTCCCAAAAAATGCATTGCTGAAGTAGAAAATGAAGAATGTCTTTGTTCATATCGTTCACCTCACGGAAAACTCCTGTTCATCTACTTTGTCTAGCAAACTATCTATCCTCCCAACCACAACCCACCCTCAATATTAACTAGCCCGTCTGGTATTCCCCTAGTTCTTGGTGAAATGCCCCCACGATGACACCAGTCCTCACGTATGCTCGTTGCTTCCATGTCTGTCTCCCCTCCTAGATCACAAGTGCACCAAGAACAGGGTCTTTGTTTTAATCTTTGTCTAGCACACTGGCTGGCCTGTAATGGGTGCAGAATAACGATCTGCAGAATGAATGAAGATACGTTAGGTCTCATGATGAACAACAAACTTTCATATATATTTGGGTTGGCCAAAAAGTTCGTTTGGGTTTTTCCATATGCCGGAATGGAAATGGATGTATATATATATATATATATATATATATATATATATATATATATATATATATATATATATATATATGCTTATATATATATAAACAAATGTCAGAAAAGCAATTTTGAAAGCTCTGGATTAATAATAAATGAAAAAATAGGATTATTAACCACTGCCACTTTCCCTCAAAAGGCAAGGTAATCTGATATAGAAAAGAGACAAATATTAAATACTAATTTTATTAAAATATTCTATGTAAATTTCACCCTTAAACTATATCTTTGAGATGTATAAATTGTCCATCAAATCAAACATCAGAAATTTATTGCCACTTTAAAACTATATAGAATTTTAAAATACTTCCCTGGTGGCTCAGTGGTTAAGAATCCGCCTGCCAAGGCAGGGGACACGGGTTTGATCCCTGGTCCAGGGAGATCTCACATGCCAAGGAGCAACTAAGCCCTTGCGCCACAGCTACTGAGCCCGTGTGCCACAACTACTGAAGCCCGCGTGCCTAGAGCCCGTGCCCCGCAACAAAGAGTAGCCCCCGCTCGCTGCAACTAGAGAAAACCTGTGCGCAGCAACGAAGACCCAATGCAGCCAAAAATAAATAAGATGAGTAAATTTAAAATACTTTTCTGAGATGAAGGCCAACTTTGTTAGGCGAAAAAGTTGATTAAAACTTAAAGGAAGGGGGGCTTCCCTGGTGGCGCAGTAGTTGAGAGTCCGCCTGCCGATGCAGGGGACACGGGTTCGTGCCCCGGTCCGGGAAGATCCCACATGCCGCGGAGCGGCTGGGCCCGTGAGCCATGGCCGCTGAGCCTGCGCGTCCGGAGCCTGTGCTCCGCAACGGGGGAGACCACAACAGTGAGAGGCCCGCGTACCGAAAAAAAAAAAAAAAACAAACAAACTTAAAGGAAGTTTTAGAAAAGAGAGAAAGAAGAAAGAAACTAGTATTGTTACTCACTATGTGTTAGGTGACTGGTTTAGCAGTTCTACACATTTGTAGGTCTGTCCTCTACAACTCTGTGATATAGGAGCTGTTAATACTCCAGCTTCACAAATGAAGTAATTAGGAATCAGGAAGGTTAATTACCTTGCCTAAGATCACACAGTCAGTAAGTGCTGGAGCTAAGATGTAAACTTTATTCTGTCTTAGATCTATCTGTGTATTTTTTCTAAACAGTTTCCCTAAATTATGTATTTATTCTTAAAAACTTAAAGAGTCAGTGTCATATAATTATATAGATTCTCAACAAAATATAGGCATCACATCAAAGCGGGGAAAGCAACTTTCTAAGAATCAGGAAAGAAACCCTAATTCTAGGTCCTCCTCTTTCATCTATTTACTAAGCTATATCCTGGAAAAATAATTTAAAAGGCAAGGCCTCAGGAACTTAAGATGAGTGGGTGGAGAAGGAGTGGGATGGGGAATTCAGTTTGGTCTTGATTATCTTTAGTATGTGTTATGGACTGAATGTGGCCCCCACAGATTCATGTTCTGAATCCTGACACCCAATGTGACAGTGTTTAGGGGTGGGGCCTTTCGGAGGTGATTAAGTCATCAGGGCTGGGCCCTAATGAACGGAATTAGTGCCTTTACAAAAGAGGCTCCCAGAGATCTTTCTTGCCCCTACAGCCAAGTGAGAACGCAGTGAAAAGACTCATCTATGAACCCGGAAGTGGGCTCCATCAAACATCAAATCTACCAGCATCTTAATCTTGAACTTCCCAGCCTCTAAATTGTGAGAAATAAATTTCTGTTATTAATAAGCTACCTAGTCTCTGGTATTTTGTTACAGCAGCCCAAACAAACTAATACAGTATAACTTTCAATAATTAAATTGTTTCTAAAATTCCGTATTTCCGTATTCCTAAAAATAATAGATTAACAAATTTATATCATTCTAAGAGCATAACCAGAACTTAGATTTCTAATTTTAAATCCAAAGTATGCTTTTGCCCTATTATCTCTAATATTTTGAATCACTGCTTCATTGTCATTTCAAGAGACATATGACCCTCTTACATACAAATCGGGGTGAGGAGGAAGGTACTATACCAACAATAAATGTAAATGATGTAAGGATATTTCCCACATCCTCCCAAATTATTAATTACATGTAAGTAGGATACATAAAGTTTGTGATAAAACTTGAAGCCTAATTTAAAAAATTTCCTCACTGACTAAAGAAAGTTCAAATTAATGGTTTTCTTCCTTATTCAGAAAAAGACAACTTTTAAATTCAAAAAGCTAAACCAACTATAATTTTTTTTAAACTTTTAACCAACTTAAACAGCCTTTGACTCTGTGGGCTACAGAATACACCATACTGAGAAAGGGAGGCAACTGTGGCAGCTCTGATCAATATCAAGAAATAATAGAAAAACAAATAACATATGCTAACACGTATATATGGAATCTAAAAAAAAAATTGGTTCTAATGAACCTAGGGGCGGGAGAGGAATAAAGACACTGACATAGAGAATGGACTTGAGGACACAGGGAGGGGGAAGGGTAAGCTGGGACAAACTGAAAGAGTGGCATGGACATATATACACTACCAAGTGTAAAACAGATAGCTAGTGGGAAGCAGCCGCATAGTACAGGGAGATCATCTCGGAGCTTTGTGACCACCTAGAAGGGTGGGATAGGGAGGGTGTGAGGGAGACGCAAGAGGGAGAAGATATGGGGATGTATGTATACGCATAGCTGATTCACTTTGTTATAAAGCAGAAACTAACACACCATTGTAAAGCAATTATACTCCAATAAAGATGTTAATATATATATACATATATATATATATATATATATATATATATCAAGAAATAATGCCATCAGGACTTTAGTGCCAAGTGGCTTTTTATTTTCTTTCCTTAAAAAGAAAATAAAATATATAAAGGGGAAATTTTTCCCTTAATTCTTCAACAAAACTTCTTTTGAAATATGAAACTTGGTCTTTCTTTAGAGGGAAAAAACTACAAAGCCAAAAAGAATGAATATTTCTTAGTTAAAAAAAAGAAACAGTGTGTAGTTTATAGTCCTTATTCAAGGACTACACATTTTTCAAGGCTCAAGTCACCCTGTTATGCCAGCTGTAGGATTTGCTAATTCAAAAGACACACATAAGTATTTTGCAATTCTTTTTTGCATTCAACTACCTTTGTTTTTTAATTCAACATCAGGGTTTCTGACTAACTAAATCATTACAAGTTTTGTTGATCGGCTATGACTTATAACTGAACAATCACTGGTCGTTATTATTTTGAACTGTCTCTTGGAGTCAGCATTTAAGGTATTATTTGAAAATTACCCAATTGTCAAAATCCAGAAGAAATACATTTTTACTAATGGCACAGCTTGGGAAAATACACTAAAAATGGTACCACGTGGGCTTCCCTGGTGGTGCAGTGGTTGAGAGTCTGCCTGCCGATGCAGGGGGGCACGGGTTTGTGCCCCGGTCCAGGAGGATCCCACATGCCACGGAGCAGCTGGGCCTGTGAACCACGGCCGCTGAGCCTGCGCGTCTGGAGCCTGTGCTCCACAACGGGAGAGGCCACAGCAGTGAGAGGCCCGTGTACCACAAAAAAAAAAGTACCATGTGAAATTTAATTGTAAAAATAATTAGAGTCAGCTAAGATGATTTACCACTGAATACACAGAATCTAGAAAATCAGAGTTAAATAGACAAAATTATTTTAAAATAATCCAAAATGATTTGTATTCCATCCTATGCCATTTATACAATGCCAAGATGTTGTCTGAAATTTAAGCAATATTTTGAGTTTCCCAGAGAAACTCAAAATAACTGGTCTGAGTTTTCTCTAAATTGACTCTTAAAACAACAGATTTTAACATGAACTTGTGGCTACATAAACACAGCCTCTTTCAAAAATGAGGTAAAAATGAAGTTATTTTTATACTGGTAATTATAACATTATACTTTTAAAAGCTTTACACTGACTCAAAAAACCATACAGACTTCCAATAAACTTTTGCAGAATATCATAATTTGATCAATCAAGATATTTAAAAACATAGGGTAAAAAAGGGAAAATTTTTAAATGCTCACCTTCAATTTATTTCATAGGTCACTGTTATACCATCTAATAAGATAATTAAAAACATGCAAGCAGCTGGTACTACAGCTAAACAGATTAATGTAATAGTCTGTAGTCATATGTGCTGGCAAGGGGCTCGCCTCTTTGGAGAGGAGAAGGTCAGCTGCCCTTGGGAAGAGGAGGGGGGATGGGGATAGAACGCTCCTACCATGTGGCCCTGTGCTACAGTCACTAAGTTAAACATCTACTGCAAACTGTTCATCGGCAAACTACTTCTCTGCTTTCATACCCTCAGTTTGAAAGGGTCTCAGATTTAATGGTGAAATAAGAAACAGAGAAAGCTCATTTAATCTAACAGAAAACATTAACACTAGTCTTTAAAAAGCACAAGGTATACTGCATAAACCAGTAATATCTTCTCAATTCTTCTAATCTCTCCATTTTTACCACATCATCTGCAAATTAGTTGGGAGATAAACAATTACATTTTAACAGAAACTTCCAAAACAAGATCTAGCTATTACCCAGGCACCATATAATCATCATACTGGTGCCTTAGGAGTTAAATGCAGCTGTACTCTATCTGAATCAATGAAGCAAACCACAAGAGACACAAATCCAAAGTGAAACCTCCTAGCCTCTGAAAAACAAATCTATGAGCCTTAGGCACATAAAGCTATAGATACGGTCCATTGATTGTAAATTTCAAACTTTGTCAAAATTCCAAAAATCCACCTCTGACTTTGTACTCATAATAAAACATCTTCCTCTTATCTCTACTATGTGTACAAATGTGTTATACAAAGGCAACCTGGAATATACAGCAGAGACAGAGTATCAAGCCTCAGGTTAAGCTTGTTCTTAGCCTCCTTTCTGCTAAAAAACAAGTTACTTTCCTGTAAGACATTTTGTTTTTAAATCTTCCTTTTGGTGTCTCTACATTAGCGCACTATAAAAATATTCTACAATACCAGAAGATTAACAATGATGACAATGATGAGGATGACATGGACTGGAAGATAAAAGCAGCTAATATTTATTCAGCATCTGCCACACAACATTAGCCCATTAACTCCTTGTAACAAATGTGTTTTATTATCCCCACATTCAAGGTGAGGAAACTGAGCCTAAGACTTGTCCAAAGTCTCCATTTGGAGTCAAGATACGAACCAACTCGCTATGTTTAGATATTATTAATAAACAAAAACCAAAACAACAACAACAAAAAAAGAGGCTGTGCCCTCTTGTAACTGACCATCTAAGACCACAATAATAAAAATAAATAATGGAAAGAATATAGACTTAGGTGACCAACTCAAGACTGAATTGGAAAGTTAATAAAACTTGGCACATGCTATAAAAAGGGTACACATGTGGAAGGTTAAGTGAACACTAAGGCAGCAAAGTTGCCAGTTCACATGAGGTAAGCACAAAGAATTAATAATATTAATGCATGGCTTTGCATTTAGATTTTCAGAAGGCTTTATCTTATACAGTCCTACCTCGATCTTTAAAACAGTTGTGAGAAGGAAGCAGGTCAGACATTATAATGTCCATTCTACAGATAAAAAATTAGAGCTAATCATTATCCCAAGGCACAGCATATATAGCTTGAGTATCCTAGTACTAGGTTGACAGCCAGAATTATCTGCGAAGAAAGGTCAGGATTTCTGAGGTGGTTTAAAACACAAAGGTAGACTTGTTAGGCTAAAGATATTTGACGGCTGGAACATTCACATTTTTCTAATAACCTATTTCTACTTGCTTTAAAAGAGTTCCAATAGTAATGGAAAAATAATTTTCATTTTCAAAAGTAAATTTTATTGACAATTCTGTTGCCATTTTAGTGCGATTCTGCAACAATTCCTGGGTTTTATCAGTTAACCTGATATGAAAATATACCCTAGAGCTGTGCTCCTATGAATTCTGCATTTAACCCAAGTGTCAAATTCACAAGTAAGCTCACTATATTGTAAGAGCTATTGCCTACTCAGTAGAAAAATATTCATTTCACACCTTAAATACTATAATACTATTTAATAACAGCACCGGCCTGCCAACTATTAAAAGCTCATTTTTATACACTGTACTACCTGAGCTTTTTATCTTGCCTTTTTACTTACAACAATAAATTAATATCCTAACATTACAACACTGACAGGCATTGATTAAAACTATATTAGTTAACAACATTAGTATTTACTGTGCAAAGTTGCATTAGGAGTTCATTTTCAAAGTACAATTATCATTCAAAATAATTCAATATTTATCAATTAAATAAGATACTTTAATCTTCAAACTACTCAAGAACAAAATAAACTACCAGATAACACTGTGCCTTCATATTAACACATTTCTCTTAACTTGCTGTCCATTAGTTACTATAATTAGCTAATTACAAATGTAGGTATGAAGTATAATTCACCAATGAAATTGATATATACATATGGGTTTTCCTGCCTTTGAAATACATCTTTATTTTCCTTTTGTCTTGGATTTTTTTGAACTGTATTTATACCTAATACTGATACTTCCACCATGGATTTCACACATATTATCATCTTAGCATTCCTCAGTTACATGACAAACATGAGTATTTATTTAAATATCTTTTATAGAGAGTTCCCTGGTGGTCTAGTGGTCAGGATTCTTCACTTTCACTGCTGTGGCCCAGGTTCAATCCCTGGTCGGGGAACTGAAATCCTGTAAGCTGTGCAGCATGGCCATAAATAAATAAATAAATATCTTTTATATTCATCTTTTTTTTTCTTTTTTTTTTGGTGTGATCAACATGTTCAGATAGAGGATTCTACCTATTATTTAATATGTCAAATTCCAAACTTTATATTACACTTCAGCACTAAAAGAAGGTACTGGAGAACTCCAACATTTATAAGGTAGGATGGGTACAGAGAAAATATAATGACAACACGTGAGCTTTTACTGCTGTGATAATACGCTTATAGAACGCCATGGGAACATAAGCCTTCTGTAGTACCCGTGACACCTGAATGACTGATTATTTATAAAGACTCCAACTGGTATAAAATAAAGATGTCAAGCATCTCAATTACCACCTCATTTCTGGAATTCATAAACAAACTGTAAAAACTTTCACAATGACCACAGTTTTATTAAGTGCTTCCTGAATATAAGGCCCTACTCTAGATGTTAAAAGCTTGCCTGGGATCTGAAGAAACAAATGACACATTTCCAGCTAGGTATACAGAGTATGTGTTCAAGAAAAAGATAAAGATTCTCAGCATAAATTCCATACTTATTATAGAAAAGAAGGAATTATAGCTTAATATTCAAATGAGTTTCCAAGTGTACAGTGGTTTTTGCATATATTTTATAGCATCAACACACAAGTATCGGAACTTATGAACCATAAGGACAATGTACTCCAATTAAAGTATTTCTTCAAGAATCTGCACTGTTACCTATAATGCCAAAATGTATTATTACTCGATCTCTACTTTTTATTCCCCAAAAGAAAACAACCTAGTTCTTACATCACTTTGGTTCAGTATATGAATTTTCAAATATTACTGGAAATGCATTAATCTTTCTTCTTCCTAGGTTTCCCTGTTAAGAAGATACAAAATATATAAACATTTACTCAAGCAAATTCAAGTTATAAAGAGAATATTAACAAATAACTAGATAAGATGCATGTTTCCTTAATTGCTGTATCCTTTTTAAAAATTGTTAATTGAGATGTAACTGCCCTGTTTGCTGAAGAGCCAAAAGGGATGTTAACAAACAGCACTTAATGTAACCATGGATTATATTTTATACTCTCTTGAGATGCTCACAAGCAGTACACTCTGTATTAGCAGGAAACTTAAACAAAGGAAACCTTTAGTACTGTAAGAGATATACTGGAAAAACAAAAACAAAAATGGATTATATTGAAGCTTAATACTACATATGTATTCATTCTAATCATCCTACTCTAGGATAACGACAGATATCTACAATAAGTCCATCTACTCAATAACTAAGAATGTTACATTTTCAATTACTCAATAAGTCTGCAGGACAATTGCATACCACAATATTCTTCACATTTGCCAGATTTTTTTTAGAACCCTGTAAGATTAGATATCTTGTAATATTATATATCTATGTATTCATCACCTACCTATAGGAATTAAAAGTTCCATCAGAGTCTAAAGTAGAACTTGTTCTTCTTCCATTTTGATTTGAATCTCCTGGAAAAAAAATTTAAAATACTGAGATTATGAAACTTGAGTATTTCAGTTGAAAAGCTACTGTGTGACAGCTCCACGCGGTTATTGAGTCAAAACAACAAATATCCCCTTATACCTCTCCCAAATATCTTTTGTAATCAGAGTCCTTTAAACAAAAAATTCATTTTGATGTTAAAATATAGACAAATACCACCACTCCTAACTTGGATAGGAATACTACAGAAGTAATTGCAAACAGGAACAAATGAAGTATAATACAGCCATCTTCTGCTTATGACTCACAGACAAAACCAAAATTTATACACCATTTAATCACAAACTAACGCTTATAAACAAAGGGCAACTTTTTATTAGTGTCCTGTCCACTGGCAGAGTCAAAAGAGAGCAGGCAGACAGCAGACTTGGAATACCCTCCCCCGGCCCACCTCACCCCCTGGCCCCCCAGTCCTCCACTCTCTAGGAATCTGGTCTGCAGAGAGGAAGAACAGAAAGCTGAGAGGTGCTGATCAAGAATGCATTCTATAAAGACACAGACCTACTAGAGAATGGACTTGAGGACACGGGGAGGGGGAAGGGTATGCTGTGACAAAGCGAGAGAGTGGCATGGACATATATACGCTACTAAACGTAAAATAGATAGCTAGTGGGAAGCAGCCGCATAGCACAGGGAGATCAGCTCGGTGCTTTGTGACCAGCTAGAGGGGTGGGATAGGGAGGGTGGGAGGGAGACGCAGGAGGGAAGAGATATGGGATATATGTATATGTATAGCTGATTCACTTTGTTATACAGCAGAAACTAACACACCACTGTAAAGCAGTTATACTCCAATAAAAATGTTAAAAAAAAAAGAATGCATTCTAAGGAGCTTTTAATACATCTTAATAGTCTTCCCCAAACTTTATGTTTTAACTGTGGGCAAAGTTCAGCAGTTTAAAAAAAAAAAACCAAAAAACAACATCAAAAGGTATTTCTGCCTCATGTAGTAATATCAAACTTTTAAGGAAAAAAACCAATTCCTCTCAAGCATATTCATAAAATCAGATTAGAACAAATTCATACCTATCAGTTTAGAGATCATAGAATAAAAATAAATTTGCTAAAGAAGTTTAAACAGGGGATACGGGTTCGTGCCCCGGTCTGGGAGGATCCCATATGCCGCGGAGCGGCTGGGCCCGTGAGCCATGGCCGCTGGGCCTGCGCGTCCGGAGCCTGTGCTCCGCAACGGGAGAGGCCACGACAGTGAGAGGCCCGCATACCGCAAAAAAAAAAAAAAAAAAAAAAAAAAAAAAAGAAGTTTAAACAAATGCTTGCCAATGCCATAATATAAAATATACATTCTTACTGACAGAAAATTGATTTTAGCTTAAAATTTAAAATATATACTTAAAAGTATAGTTTTTAGGAAACCATAGATACTACTATTAAATATATCATTTATTCTTAGAAACAAATTAAATAGACCAGAATCTGATTACATTTTATA
The DNA here is from genome assembly GCF_964165515.1 of Mesoplodon bidens. NCBI lineage: Eukaryota > Metazoa > Chordata > Mammalia > Artiodactyla > Ziphiidae > Mesoplodon > Mesoplodon bidens. The sequence continues at coordinate 117,147,710 of NC_138161.1, forward strand.
CTCCTAATTCCTATAATGCAACTTTCAAACATCAGGTTATATTCACTTTTAAGATATTTAAATCTTAATAATTTAAATGATTTATTCAATTGTTATTTATACTTTCACTCCACTTTGAACATTCTAAGGTACCACAGGAGATTATCACAGTGGTCCTGGTTAAGTCAAATAGTAATTACAGAGCTTTCAGTTTAGAGGTGAGATTATTTTAAATTACTGAATATAGCACTTAAGGTACCATACATATATGATTATGTTGCTCATTAATGGTTATTGAAAGCTAAAGTGTAATTTTAATGATAGCTACCTATTTTTCTTTGCACATTTTATAGCTGACTGACTAGTCAAAAATGTTGGTTCTCTTCAAAATCTTTGCAGCTGCACCCAAAGTGTTTAGAAGAACGAGAATTGGTCTGAGCTCACTTACTGAACTTTTAAGTCTACTCTTTTTTTCAAAATACACTTTCAGGTTTTGGGGGTTTTTTTTTCATTAGACAAAAAACCCTAAAATGGATTACAGCATTTGAAAATGTTGCCAAATTTTATAGAAGAAAATAATCCAAAACACTTAAATGTTTAAGATCAATCTAGTTGAGTATACTCTGTTAATTCTTTGAAAACATGGGTACCGTAAGATGACTCATGCAACATACTTCATTTGCTTTTTAAAAAAACTAATGGTATTATCATAAATAAACTAAAAAGATTTAAGGAAAATTAGTCTCTCCCTGTCTTGCTAAATGAAAATTTCCTACAACACATGTTATTTAACAGCTTGCACACATTTCCTGTAAAACGTGCCACAATCAGCACAGAATAAGTACTATATCATACATTTAAAATATAAGCTTTCTTTGTCTCTAAAATTAAAGATTATGATTACTTAAATACATAAAATCTCACCAATGGAATATTTCTTGCCTTCTGCTTATATTTATCATAATAAATATAAAATACTTCAAATAATTAAGAGATTTTCAGTTTTTTAAATACCAAAGTTTTGTCATCAAAATACATCACAAAGTTTTCTTCATTTTATACCTGTATGAGAACGAATACATCACATTAAATGTAACCCTCAAAGGATTGTAATAAGGAAAAGCAGCAGCTTTTCTTTCTCAAAAACATACCAAATAAGGGGTACAGTTGTTTCTCACAATAATATTAGAGAAAAGATTTCAGAGTTTGCTATATGGGGAAAAGGCTATAAAGTTTTGAAGTGGGAAAAACTGCTTTGTTCCTTCAATCCTCTAGATGAAATTAATTATAGCAAATGTTTATGAAAACATCTGTTCTTTACAGTTATAAATTCTTAATTTTAGTATGGACGATTCCAGACTCTTATTTTGGAAGGTAACTGTCTGACAATTGAAAGGTTTACCAAGGAACAGACAGAATTTTTAATTCTGGAAAATGGTATATACAGTGTGCTATATCCGGTAGAGATTTTCATTTGTGTGAAATACTTGGAGGGGCTTAAAACTGGTAACCAGGAGAGATCAAAGACAAACAGAAAGGCTCATTTTTCATTTAAGCTGTTATACAACAAAAACATATCTGTATCACAAGAAAAGACCAACTAAGAATTAAAAACAAATGCTACTTTACTATCAACCTAATTTGGAGGTAAGTATAACAAAGTATTAATTTTATCAGGATTTTAGTAAGTCTAATGCCAATACAGCCATGGGAAAGTATATGTAGTGTTCCTCAAAAATAACAACAGAGGGTGCAAGAGAGTTTAATATGATGTTTTTAGTTGCTGTTCTGATTCTTGAACTAAGTTGTCAGGTAGCTGTAACTGTAACAAGGATACATAGGTTGTTTTCAGACTTTCCCTCTCTTTTTCTCCCAAACACACAAACACACGCACACACACGCACACGCACACACACACACACACGCAAAAATACATTTTTAAAGTAATCTCACACAAAGGCCTTTAAATGACCAAACAGCACAAATACTTAAATATGTTAACAGAGTTCCTTTCATTTGCTTGAAAAGTAATTTAACAATAGAGTAAATTTTAAAAATACAATTGTGACTTTAAAGGTATTCCAATATTTAATGTAAACTAAGCCAGTAAAATAAAATGGATGTGTTTACTGAGTAAATCTTAAATAAATACATAAATTATATACAATATATAACATACGAATTTTGTATGTCGCTCTATGTATGTGTAAGATTGTACAACATATATATTTGTAGGAATGGTTCATCAATTATCTGTGACCATTACAGTTTGAAATTTACATAACACATTCATTTCTCATTAATTGGTAAGTAACTTTGTGAAATGAGTTCATAATATTCATAATTAAAATAAGTTGGCTGATTTGAAAAAAATATGCTCATAGTTACATTGTTTTTAATGAGGATACAAAGAGCATAGTATTTTCCATTAGTAATTCCTAACATATATGTATCTAACTTATTAAAACAATAATATGTATAACGGTGACTTAAATAGGATAAATTAAATTTGGACTCCTTTTTTAGCTTTTACTGTAGTCATGTTTAGCTAAGAGCATTTACAGTATCTATCTGTGCACTGTTGAAACCATGCTGAACAAAGGTTTACAGTAGATTTCCAGAGTGCTTTTTATGCACAAATATCTGCTTTATAAGGGAGGATGAAGATTTTAAACAAGACTAGGTTAAAAACAACCAGAATAATGCAGTAAGTAAGCACACCTACTTAACTGTGCCTTCTTCAGTTTACATGTAAAAAAAAATCAAGTTTTAGAGGATCACATGGTACTAAGTATGAATTCTGAAAAATATTACATAAGTTTTAAAAAGGCTGATCTCTGAATTGTTAGAGAAATGTCATCATGTATGTGTGATCAATTATTAATAGTAAGGGGAAAATATTTGGTTCAAACTTAAGTTGAAAGTAAACTTATGGGTAGCCACATTTTAGTTGTGATAGGATAATATGGCATAAATGAAGAGTGTAAACACCTAAAACCTTGTGTGTCTTTTAAATGAATGAGGATTACTATTGAAATGTTTTAGTTAAATCTGAAATCCCATTCAAAGTGAATGATTCAAAAAAATCTATAAATTAAGTATATTCATGCATTGACACAGTTAAGGCAAAGCATAATAACTCAGCATCATCTATGAAAACAGTAGGTGCAAAGGATACTACCTCATTTCAGGAATCAGGTAAACAACAGGCTCTGTAGGCTAACTATTTATGCTAAAAATCTAGGACCACCCATTAGGTTTAAGAGCCAGTGCTCAAGTAAATACAGGAAATTTGTTTATTTAATAATTTTCCATTTTCTCTATCATTGTTAATTTATCTACATTCTAATGATTTAATGGCCATATTTAGTATAATATTTTCAAATTATTAACTTAGATAATGAAACTCAGATGTAAAACAAATACTTAGGAACTATTTTAAATAAATAACATTTCAAGTGCACAATTTTAATTTAAGAAGATAATACTTCTGTTATTCTTGTTAAATATTGAACAGAATTCTTTTTAAAAAGAAAGCAGAATGACATCAGCAGAGTGGCAGAAGATACAACTCCAAGTTCTCATCCTCCCACAGAAACGTCGAAAAACTAGAACTGTCGGAACCAACTTTGTAATGACTCTGGAAAATAGTCAAAGATTTACAAGAACCAAGTGAACAATGAGCCAAGAAAAAGGCAACTGGAAAGCTTTGTGGGGTTTTTACTTGCCTGTTCTACCATATCCCTAGATCAGCAGCAGTCTTGAAGAAGTAAGCTAGTTCCCAGTGTAAGTAAGAAGTAAGCTAGTTCCCCGGAGAATAGTACCTGGTTCTGGAGGGAGGAGAGAAGACCATATTTTCAAAGTATTGTGTAAATCAATTCTAACATGTTAGGAGCTACCTGAAGAACTGACATAAGATGTTCATCTCTTTTTCATCTAAATAAAAAAAAGGAAAAAAAAAAGGTAGGCTTTGCTCTTGTACCCACTGCAAGTCAAACTAAGAGCCAGCAGATGCCTGGGGCAAAAGAATACAACCAAAACATAAAATAGACCACCTAAGGCCTGGGAGAAAAAGCTAGCGAGAGTTTCTTTGAGAAATTAGGACATTCAAAAGCACCTGGGTATGCAGGGGAATGTAGAACACTATGCACATACCCAGGGCAAGATGCATGATGATACAGAAACTGAGAAGACCGTTAAGTTTCCACCTGAAGCTGACCACTAGGAAGAATGCAAGCCTGGCTAAATGATGAAGGACTGCTGCAGCAGAGACAATCTGAAAAGACAAGGAGAGGCTCAGGGTTTTGCTGCTCTTCTTAGCTCCTGGCATTCAGAAAATCTCTGTTAAAATCCTAGCTGAACACAACCTAAGAAATAAAGACTTCAATGACTATAAGTCTTTGCAAAAATAAAAAATATTTCAGGAGAATAACTAAACAAATGGACTGAAATGGTCTTCAAGAATATAGAAAATAAACCCTGGAGAAGGGGAGAATCTGATTTTTGGATTAACCAATATAATATTTAAATATCAAGTTGTCAAAAACAACAAAATCATGAAGCATACAAAGAAACAGGAAGCATGGCTCGTCAAATGAATGAAAATAAATTGACAGAAACTATCCCTCAGAAATAACTGGATTTACTAGACAAAGATTTTGAAACAACTGTCTTAAGGATGTTCAAAGAGCAAAAGGAAAACACAGACCAAAAAAGGAAAGAAATCATGTAGAGAATAAATCAACAAAATGACATCAATAGAGAGGTAGAAATAATAAAAGGAAATAGAATTTCTGGAGCTGAAAAATACAATAACTGAATTGAAAAATTCACTAGAGGGGCTCAACCACAGGTGTGAGCAGGCAAAACACAAAAATAACAAAGTTGAACATACGACAAATGAAATTATGGAGTCTGAGGAGCAAAAATAGGAAAAAAGTGAAGAAAAGTGAGCATGCCCTAAGAAACCTGTATGACACCATCAGGCACATCAACATATGCATTATGAGAGTCTGAGAAATAGAAGAAAGAGGCAGAAAGAATATTTGAAGAAAAAATGGCCAAAAACTCCCCAAATTTGATGAAAGACAAATATCTACAAATCTAAGAAGTTCAATTAACTCTAGGTAGGATTAACTCAGAGACTCACACCAAGACACATTATAAGCAAACTGTTCTAAGACAAAAACAAAGAGAGAATCCTGAAAGATACAACAGAAAAGTACTTTGTCACAACAGAGAATCCTCAGTAAGATTAATAGATGATTTCTCATCAGAAAACATGGAGGCCAAAAGAGTGGGATGATATGTATATATAGATATGTATCTATCTATATCTGTATCTATATATAAAGTGCTTTAAAAAAAGGCTATCAACCAAGAATTTTATATCTAGCAAAATATTCCTTTGAAAATGAGTGAGAAGTTAAGACATTCCTAGAAACACAAAAGCTGAAACTAGACATACCATAAAAGAAAAGCTAATGGCAGTCTTTCAAGCTGAAAGGAAAGAATACCACACAATAACTCAAAGCCGTGGGAAGAAATAAAGATCTCTGGTAAAGGTGAATATGTGAGCAAACGTAAAGCCAGCATTGTTGTATTTAAGGTTTGTGATGCCACCCTTTCTTTCCTACAGGATATAAAAAACAAATGGATAAAAATAATTATAAGTTAATACAACTGAGCAACAATGTATAAAAATGTAATTTATGACACAACATTAAAAGGGAAAAAGAGCAGTATAGGAGCACATATTTTGTATGCTATAAAATTAAGTTTGGTTATCAACTTGAAGTAGATTGTTAAAAATTTAGGATTTAAATTTTATCATCTAACCCCTATGATAACCACAAAGAAGAGATCTAAAAATTTACACAACAGGAATGAGAAGGGAACCAAAATGGTCACTACAGAACAAAAACAAAAAAACACAACCAAACACAAGAAAAAGCAGTAATGGAGGAAATGAGGAGAAATAAGGTATAAAACATATAGAAAACAACAGCATCATGGCAGAAGTAAGTTCTTTCTTATCAGTAGTTAACTTAAATGTAAATGGATTAAAGTTTCAATCAAAAGGCAGAGATCAGCAAAAATGGATTTAAAAAAAACCATGATGCAACTAACTGTATGTTGTCTACAAGAGATTCATTTAAGAACCAAAGTAAAAGTATGGAAAAGAAAATAACCAAAAAAAGAGATACTTGGCTATACCAGTATCAGACAAAATAGACTTTAAGTCAAAAACTGCTACAACAAAGGACATTATGTATTGATAAAAGGGTCAAACCATGAAGAAGATATAACAATTACAAACATATGCACCAAACAATAGAACATGAAAATATATGAAGCAAACATTGACAGAATTGAAGGGAGAAACAGACAGTTCTATAATGAAAATTGACAGAATGTCTAGACAGAAGATCAGTAAGGAAACAGAGGACTCAAACAAGACTGTAAACCAAGTTGACCTAACAGACGTAAAACACTAGCCAACAACAGAATATACAATCTTCTCAAGTGCATATGGAACACTGTCCAGGACATACCATATGTTAAGCCATAAAACAAGTCTCAATATATTTTAAAAGACTGAAATCATACAAAGTATCTTTTCTGAATACAAAGGAACAAAGCTAGAAGTCAATTACTGAAGGAAAATTCTCAAGTATAGTAAATGCAAATATGTGTGTCTATAGATGGAAAGACAGAAAAACAGGTAAGTATGTAGGTAGGTTCTGTATGAACACACAGTGGTCGTAAATTAAAAAAAAATGCTGATGATGATCTTTGATTAAACTTTAAAGTAATTTCCAGGAAAGAAAACACTTAATGAATTGGTAAAATTAAACTGCCCTGTTCAGTTTAATGAAATTATAAAGTAGAGGTATTACAGCATCATGATTAAAAGCTAAGGCTCAGGCAAGATAGACCCGAGTACATGCTCCACCATTTACTTTCCCTCTGACTTAACTGTTCAATATTTCAGTTTCCTCATCTGTAAAATGAAGATGATAACAGTTTCTACCACAAAGTGTGGTTATGAAGATTAGATAAGTGCAAATAAAAGAGCTTAGTATAGCATGTAGCACAATGTAAGTTCCTTGATAAATGTTAGTTATTAATTTATGAATGTTTTAATCAGTGAATGTGTTTAAAATACTGTACCCAGTAAAGGAATAAAAGTAGAAGTCTATTGGTGCTATGTAAAGAGAATAAACTTATTCATAATTTAAATAACTGAAAATTGTAACTCTTCTTAGCAATTAAAAGGCATTATTTCTACATTGCTTTTTTTTTTTTGGCCCACACTTCACGGCTTATGTGATTTTAGTTCCCCAACCAGGGATCAAACAGGGGCCCTTGGCAGTGAGATCATGGAGTCCTAACCACTGGACCGCCAGGGAATTCCCTAAAAAGCACTATTTCTGATAAAATTTATAATTAACAAAAGTTTATTCCATGAATTATACAACTCTGTGCAAGATTTGTGGTATACTTTAATATCCTTCCTGATGATGATATCAAACATTGAATATGATATACAGAAAGCAAGTGGAAAAATAGTAAAATTAAATAAAATCAGAGCCTTGAAATATAAAGCAATCTAATCCATGAGCTGAATATATATGTTTCTTGGTATTGATAAAATGCAGATAAAAAAATAAAACTACAGTCAATCTAGTAATAAACTAAAACTATCACATATACGATAGTATACACTATTACACACGCATCAGAATAAAACAAGCTTTAAGAAGAATTCATTAAGGATTCTGACACTGAATGGAAACAAGGTCTAATTCCAAAAATAATCACAAATATAACTACCCAACTTAAGTTAACATGTAATAACACACAAATGCAAATATTTCTATTTATTTTCATTGTCATTACTGGACATATTGTTGTCTCTCTAGGCATTCCATGGACTTACAGCTGCTTGATGTCTCAGAAAAAAACAAAGTAGACCAGGAATCAATCAAGTAAAGAGAATTTCAATGCAAAATTAACCTCTCTGGGTCCTACCATCCGTATCTACAACAAAGAAGGACAGGACCAGATCAGACCAAGTTCATGAACATGCTGATCAGCCAAATCACCTGGGGACAGGTATTTAGGGGGGTGTGTGAGTGCGGGTGCACGCATGTGGTGTGTTTGTGGGAGAGAAAGAGATTGATAAAAAGGATGAGATTGAGACAACCGTGGGTGTGGTCCAGGATCCTCTACTTTTAAAGGGTTTCCTAGATTATTGTGATGATCCAAAAGTCTTTCCTAGTACGAAACGATAAACTTCTACTGTGCTAAAAGTGACAGTCCCTTGTAGAGGGCAATTTAATTTGCCCCAAACACGGAGAGTGCCTCATGTATCATCATTTACTATGAGCTATCAATGAGGCACAAGATTTGGTCACATCTTCCAGCAGTAGTAGAGGACTGCTTTGAGCTATGCCAATTCTGCACATTACCCTATATGATCAGTTGCATGTACTGATTATTGGGGGAGGATGCACAATGGAGCTGCCCAGCAGAACACTGCTATTGGCCTGTGTGGTCCTCCTGTGGACCACCTGGGCTTCAAAAGCACCTTCTTACAAAAGAGCTACATAATGCCAATGCTATAATTTAGACAATTACAAATAAGTAGATAAACAGCAAAATAGATTTTAAAAAGAGCTTCCTTAGAAGTAAATGTTTTGACAAAGAATATTTGAAAATATTACTCCAAATTTAAAACTTGGAGAAAGAGTATCAAGGCCAAAGACAATTATTATATAATTTGCCCTTTGCTACAATTTTTCTTAACAAAACTACAAATAATGACTTGGTTTAAATTTTGACTGACATTTTTAGATTTTCTACTCGTCTTACACAAGTTTCAATGAAATAGCTTCCATCCACAAAAACAACAACAAACAAACAAAAACACACAGTAGCTTTTCAAACATAATCTAACTGAGACCTAGGGAATTCTAAACCTGACATCAAATTACGTGTTCAGTGCCTAAATAACATAGCAGAAGTCATATACATATTATCTGCTAGATAAAAGAGTACATCTGCTATTGAAATCCTATTTCATTTTCTATAAATCTTTCAAATAATAACTATAAAACATGTATATTAATTATTCTTTTCTTCAGTGTATAAAAAAAGGAAATATCTTTTTCTACAAAACAGATTCCTTTGAGCAATTCTCACTTTCACTACTGATTACAATCAACGCTAGAACCTTTAAGATTGTTTGACATCAAGGGGACATAAAATGTAAAGACACCATTAACCTCAAGTACTTAACTTTGGATGGTTAATATCAGATATCCCCCCTTTTGGTATAAAAAACTGAAGTGGGGGCTTCCCTGGTGGCGCAGTGGTTGAGAGTCCGCCTGCCGATGCAGGGGACACGGGTTTGTGCCCCAGTCCGGGAGGACCCCACGTGCCGCGGAGTGGCTGGGCCTGTGAGCCATGGCCGCTGAGCCTGCACGTCTGGAGCCTGTGCTCCGCAACGAGAGAGGCCACAACAGTGAGAGGCCCGTGAACAGCCCCCCCCCAAAAAAAAAAAAAACTAAAGTGGGACTATTTGAAGGATATAAATGACCATCCATGAACTAGGGTAAATTATTCTCTTAATGTCTTTTAAATGACAGCTAACTGAACAAGGTCTTATATCAAAGATCTACTTAAAAAGCATAAAGGGGGTTTTAACTATAAAGTCCCAAAGCTCAGATGAAGAACCAAGGGTAAATATTCTCAAACCTATCTTTAGTTTTAAAAAGAATTTACTAAACTAAATTACCTTACATATAGTGATGTAAAATTCTCAAAATATCAAAAATTTTCAAGTGTTTACCATTTCCTTCAAATAAAAAAATTTGAAAAATACTTTAATTGATCTATAAAAATGTTTTATTTCATAAACTATTTTTGTTTTGACATTAAAGAACTATACTAAAATACAATTTTTAAGAAAAATTCTAAATATACAAACTGATTTCTATTTATTATTTTATGACAAAGTCTAATTATTTATTAGTGGAGATGATTTTTTAAACCTAATAACTAGTTTTAAAATGGTGACACCTTTAAATTTGCTAGTACATGTGTAACACACTAAATTCAACTATCCTTGTAGAGTATTAAATATATCATTCAAAGTAGTTATTTATTGATCACTTTATCTAAACTAACAAATAGTTACCTAGACAAATGGTAAATGGGCCTAATTAATAAATACATTTATGTACTAATTCAAACTTCTAGTCATGCACCTGGATCACATGATAGCTTTTCTACTTTTTAAAATTCTTTCAACAATCACCAGTTAAGCACCTCCTATGTTTTAGTACTAGTCATATGGTGTAAAACAAAGGTCAAAACCCATCCCTGACATCCTGGAATTTGTTGAAAGTTCAGCAGAGAAGGACAGTCAAATCAATGTACAATGACAACTTTCAAAACTGTTACAGAATAAAGTCACACAACCTACTGTAAAATAACATATGAGAGAGGAGGGGGTCCCTGGCCCAAAGGAGCATGGAGAGCACCCCACTTGGGATCTGCATGCGCCAAGAGTATTTAAAGGTCACGCTAAGAATTTTGGTCCAGATGAACAGGAAGTCAGTGAAAGAACGGTTTAAGCAGAAGTAGAACATGATGAAGCCTTTTAAAAGATCACTTGAACTAGGGAGGAAGCAAATAGAGTGCAGGTGTACGGGGAAGAGTGGATGGAGGGAGACTAAGAAGCCTGCATACTCCAAGGTGAAAAATGATGACAGAACAGTCATATTGATAATACTGTTTTCATATGATCTTAGGTACAGTAATTTACCATTTTTAAAACTCATTGCTATTATTTGCTGAGAGGCTACTATGTGCCAGGCACTGTTCTTGGACATGGAAGTACCATAGTGAACAAAACAGAACCAAGTGTGTGTGTGGGTGCAGGGGGAAAAAAAACAAGAAAATAAATTTTATAACAAATAAATTCAGATAATCATAAAAGCTTAAAAACAAAATACAGCAGATTAATGTGACATCCAGTGACTGGGAGAGGGTGTTCTCTGCAGGGAGAGGTAATATCCAATGAGATTCTAGTTATAAGGAAAAAATTAGCCATGCAAGGGACGTACAGCAGAAGCTGGCTTTTAGAAAAGATAAAGAAAAAAAAAAAAAAAAAAGGCCATGGTGGCTGGAAGGCTAGGAGTAGAGTAGCATGAGATGAGGTCTGTGCGACAAGGAGGGGCCAGAGAACTTGGGGTTTTATAGGAAGGAAGTCTAGATTTTACACGTATAATGAGAAGACATCATAAAGTTTCAAAATGATGTAAAAGATTATCTACTTCAGGTTTGGAAATCATTATTTTAGCTTCTATGTGAAGATTAGATTGAACAGGGAGGGGCAAGACAGATGCTAAGAGATCAGTTGGGATCTGGATCATAGGATAACCTGATAATACAGAGAGACAACTTTATACTTAATTCTAAGATAGTCTAAATGAGGATTTGAAAATTGAAATCCTTTAAAATAATTTGAAATTATTTCCATGGTGGAAAAATAAATAATTGTATTAAATAATAAATAATTGTATTCCTAATATTTTATTTCCATATACAATTACCTGAATTTGATTATTAATAAATGTATTTATTTTTATAAGCTGCTTTCTATATAGATCAGTAATTAATCTGGTTTTCAAATAAGACTGATATCTGAATCACAAAAAAGAAGAGAGAAAAGAAACAGTAAAATAGCACATTATAGATTATTAATAGGATTTCCAGTACCATCCAACAAGGAGGACCACTGCAAGCCTCTCTCTCCCACTGATTACAACTAAAAACTCTGGGCAAAGTACAAAAAGCAACTTCTTGAGGAATCTGAATAGTAAATAATAGCAGACATACTAGATAAGAGAGTCAAAGATACAGTGGTGGTGAGTGTTCTGTTTGGTTTTTGTTTTTCCTCCTTTTATATCCTAACTTTGAGCTCAAGTCAGGCTGAATCTGAGAACTAAATGCCGGGTATGAAGAGCAAAAACTCCAACCCCATTTTTCTGGGACTGGGAAAAGAATCTTTTCCCTGTTGTTCACTCCCAACCTTGCTACAAGACCAGGACTAATCATAGAACTATACTGCCACCATGGGTGGTGACAGCAGTGAGGAAGAAAGCTATCTTTCATAATAGAAAACTAGGAAAATGGGGCCTCTGTTGTGTGAACACTGAGTGGGGAATCCCCATTATGTTTTCTTTCTCTTCCTCTTATCAATTTGCCACAAAAGCAGGCCCATTCATGTGGATCCCTATGACAGCACAAGAGGCAAAAGCTCTGATAAAACAAGCCAGAGAATGTACAGTTAGTCTCAAAAAGAAAGCCTTGGACAAGGGGATTCTCTAATCCTGTGTATGAACTGACACAAACCCTGGGTTCACCCCTAAGATGTATATGCTCAAAACATACTCAAAGAAGCACAGCAAAAGCTGTGAGAACTGACCTATGATATAAACCATAGCCAAAGTCCCAGATTAAAACCCTGAGAGTCACATACAAGGTGCAGACTCAAAAAGCATAGAAAGGACTTTGAAAACTGAACTGACACTGGAACTAACACCCACAGAAAGTGAACCAGAATTTGTAGGTTGAACCTAATTGCAATGACTGCTGGTGAAAAGAAAAAGAAAAAAAAGCAAAAAGGAAAGAAAGGAGGAGAGGGGAGGGCTTCCCTGGTGGCGCAGTGGTTGAGAGTCCGCCTGCTGATATAGGGGACATGGGTTCGTGCCCCGGTCCAGGAAGATCCCACATGCCGCAGAGCGGCTGGGCCCGTGAGCCATGGCCGCTGAGCCTGCGCGCCCGGAGCCTGTGCTCCGCAACGGGAGAGGCCACAACAGTGAGAGGCCCATGTACCACAAAAAAAAAAAAAAAAAAAGGAGAGGGGAAAGAAAAGAGAGAGACAGGAAAGGAAAGATTCCTCCAGTGGATTCAATGAGATCTAGAGTTTCAAAGCAAAATATTCAAAATGTTCAGGATACAATATAAAATTACTTGATATACCCAAGAATCAGGAAAATCTGGCCAACTCTTAAGGTATAATACAATCAACACCCATCAACCCTGAAATGACCCAAATGTAGGAATCAACAAAGATTTGAAGAAGCCATTATCACTTTTCTCCAAGAAGTAATAGTGCACACTCTTGAAATGAATGGAAAGACAGAACTTCACAGTATGAAAAAAAAAACTATTAAAAAAATCAAATTAAACTGTTAAAGCTGTAAAGTACAGTACATGAAATACAAAAAAATATATTTCACTAGGTGCGTTCAATAACAACATGGAGTTGACAGAGGAACAAGTCAGTGAACTAGAAGGTAGATCAATGTAAGTTATCGAATCTGAAGAAGTGAAAGATAAAAAAAAAAATAGGGACTTCCCTGGTGGCGCAGTGGTTAAGAATCCGCCTGCCAATGCAGGGGACATGGGTTCAATCTCTGGTCAGGGAAGACCCCACATGCCGTGGAGCAACTAAGCCCGTGCGCCACAACTACTTAGCCTGTGCTATAGAGCCCGTGAGCCACAACTACTGAGCCCACGAGCCACAACTACTGACCCCATGTACCGCAACTACTGAAGCCCATGCACTCTAGGGCCTACGTGCCACAACTACTGAGCCCACGTGCTGCAACTACTGAAGCTTGTGTGCCTAGAGCCCATGTTCCACAAGAGAACCCACCTCAATGAGAAGCCCATGCACGCGAAGAGTAGCCCCTGCTTGCCACAGCTAGAGAAAGCCTGTGCACAGCAACGAAGACCCAATGCAGCCAAAAAATAAAAATTAAAAATTAAAAATAAATAAAATAAAATGAACAGAACCTCAGGAAACTATGGCGCAACACAGACTCCTGGTAAATTTTTGAAATTCAACCATTTTTAAAAACATTAGTAGAATCACATTATATAAATTATAACTATCTTCTCATTAGTTGTATTCAAATATAGTTTCATCATAAAGAATAAATGTAAAGATTATCTAAATAAAAACTGACATTATAATAGAATAAGGAAATTAATTTGATCCACACTAGAATTCACTTATCTTTCATTTCTTGGATATATTTTATTTTTCCATTGTAAAAGAAATACATATATTATACATTAAAAACTTGTACATTTGAAATAAATTATTCAGAAAAAAACTAACCAAATTAAAAAAAAAGAAAACGATTTTGAAAAAAGAAAGAAGAAAAAAGAGAAAAGGAAAATCAACCTACAATATAATTACATGGCAAAAATATTTTTCTGTCTTCTATAAAATTGAAAACACACTACATAAACAATTTTGGGTTCTATTATTTCATGTATTTTAAGTATAAGAATATCTGTCATGTTATTTTAAAAGTGTTTTACAACAAAATTTTAAATGAGTGCATAATACAGCTATTAATGAATTGTTCTATAATTTATTTAACCAATATTCTATCAATATTTTCATATTTAAAATAGTTAGCTGTTCTTATATAACACTATAAGTATCATTGTGCATATATCTTTCCCTGGCTGCCTTAAGATAAAAAAATAAATTGGCTGATTGAAAGGTATTTTTTAAATTATAAAATTAATAGAAATTGATAAAAATTACAAACATGATTATTATGGAAGACTTTCAAATGCAGAGTCATACAAGGAAGAAAATTAAAAGTCATACATAATTCTACTGCTGTTAGTATTCTGACATATTTCCTCAATTTTTTAATGAAATTCACTATATATATTCTATAATTTGAATATAATAGTATTTGTTTTAATACTATTTTAAAATGACTTTCAATGGCTTTACAGAATTTTAAACAATAGCTGATCTTTATGGCATAGGCCAAAATAACTATAAACCACTAATAAATAAATATATTCCTACTGCCGTTCACCCTAAAGCATCCTATACAGAACTGTCCATGTAAGAAATAATTTGAAAGTCAATGCCTGAAAGATGAGCATCTGCATTTTGTGAACTGAGATTTAGCTGTTAAAGAATACTGATTGTTCCCCCAAATCTATTTTCCCCTTTTTCTTGGGCATAGGGCAACCCAGTTACAGAATACATTTCACAGCTTTTTCATTCCTGGATGCAGTCCTGTATGCACAAGGAATAACGGAAAATTCTATTCCAACTGTTTAAAAGTATCCTGATGCCTTCCTTTTTTTCCCATTGACTAGAACATGGGAAAACAATAACCAAGGCTAATTCAAGCCCAAAGAGTAGCTATTACCTAAGAGAGGAGAAGATATCAAGTATTGGTAATGATGTGGAGAAACTACAGCCCTCATACATTGCTGGTAGGAATGTAAAACAATGCAGCCACTTCAGAAAAGAGTATGGCAATTTCATCAAAAGTTAAACATAAATTTAACATATGACCCAGCAATTCTTCTCCTAGGAATCTATCCAAGGGAAATGAATATACATATCTACATGAAAATCTATGTTCAAATGTTTATAGCAGCATTGTTTGTAATAGCCCCAAACAAGAAGTGATATAAATGTCTTTCAACCATTGAATAAACACATAAAATGTGGTATAGCCATACAATGAAATACTATTCAGCAATAAAAATGGAATAAAATATTGATATATGCTACAACGTGGTTGGACCCCGAAAACATTAAGTGAAATACGCCGGACACAATCACAGGTAATGACCCTCTTTACTGCTAATAATAATCCTTGTTCTGATGTCTACTTAGTCTAATATTAATAGTTACTGAGGCTTTCTTTTGTGTAGCGTTTTCATGGTATAACTTTCTGAATCCTTTTATTTTTGATATTTCTATCTCATTTGTATTAGTTTTCTATTATTGTTATAATAAATTATCACAAGCTTAGCAGATTGAAACAACACAAATACATTATCTTACAGTTCTGTAGGTCAGAATTCTAATACAGGTCCTCACTGAGCTAAAAGTAAGGCGTGAGCAGGGCTGTGTATCTTATTGGAGGCTCTTGGGAAGAATCTGTTTCCTTGCTCATTCAGGTGTTCAGAGAATTCAGTTCCTCAACATATAACCATAAAAACATCTGAGGGCTTCCCTGGTGGCGCAGTGGTTGAGAGTCCGCCTGCCGATGCAGGGGACACGGGTTCGTGCCCCGGTCCAGGAGGATCCCACATGCCACGGAGCGGCTGGGCCCGTGAGCCATGGCCGCTGAGCCTGTGCATCCGGAGCCTGTGCTCCGCAACGGGAGAGGCCACAACAGTGAGAGGCCCGCGTACCACAAAAAAAAAAAAAAAAAAATCTGAAAAATTCTTCCTGCCATGTAAGGTAACACATTCACAGGTTCTGGAGGTTAGGGTTTAAAAACATTTGGGAGGGAGGCATTATTCAGCCTGCCACACCATTTTATTTAAAGTATCTTGGGACTTCCCTGGTGGTTCAATGGCTAACACTCCGCGCTCCCAATGAAGGGGGCCTGGGTTCGATCTCTGGTCAGGGAACTAGATCCTGCATGCTGCAACCAAGGGCCTGCATGCTGCAACTAAAAGATCCTGCATGCCTCAACTAAAGATCCTGTGTGCCTCCACTAAGACCTGGTGCAGCTAAATAAATAAAAATAAATAAATAAATATTAAAAAAATTAAGTATCTTGTAGATAGCAAATAACTGCTTCTTGTTTTTTAAAATCTTTTCTGACAATCTCTGCCTTTTAACTGCTATGTTTAGACTGTACATATTAATGTGATTATTGATATGGATGATTAAAAATATAGCACCCAACTACTTGTTTTGTATCTGTTCTTGTTTCATCTATCCTTTATTTCTTTTTTCCTCATTTTATGCTTTAAGTCGAGGATATTTTATGATTCCATTTGATCTCCTCTACTGTATTATTATTTATATTTCTGTATTACATTTTTTAATGGATGTTCTAGAGCAGGGGTTGACAAACCCATGGCGTGGGCCAGCCAAATGTTTTTGTATATTAAATTTTACTGAAACAGAACCATGCCCATTTGCTTTTGTACTAAGGCTGCTTTCACACTACAGTGTAAGAGTTGAGTAGTTGAGAGAGAGGTCATATAGCAAGCAAGCCTTAAATATATATTATACTGTCCATTAAGAAAGTGTTTCCTGACCCCTGCTCTAGGCTTACAATACAGTGTATACATATTTAATTAATCAGAGCTATCTTTAAACAACATTATATAGTCATGTGTAAAGTCACAACCTTACAACAGTATATTTCCAATTCTTCCCTCTCATCCTTTGTGCTACTGTTGTCATGTATTTCACTTTTATATATGCTGTAAACACAAAACATATTGCTACTATTTTTGCTTTAGACACTCATATTTTAGAGCAATAAAAAGAAAAAATAGTTTTACTTTCACTTATTCCACTTCCAATACTGTTTCTCTTCTTTGTATAGATCTCAGTGTCTTTGTCCTATCTGTTCCTTCTGCCTGACAACAGTCCTTTAGCATTTCTTATAGGGTTGGCTTGCTAATAAATTCCAATGGATTTTGCTTATCTGGAAAAGTCTTTATTTCTTCTTCATTTATTTCGAATATTTTTTCATCAGGTATAGAAATTTGGTTTGAGAAGTTTTGTTTTTCCTTTCAGCACATTAAAGATGTTACTCCATGGTCTTCAGCTTGCATGACTTCTGAAGAGAGATTTGCTCTAATTCTTACCTTTTCTTATATCTGCCTGTAATATTTTTATATTAGTTTTCTATTATTGCTATAACAATTTTTTTCCGGTTGCCTTTCATTATTTGCCCTTCGTTTTTATCAGTTTGAATATGATATGACTATGTTTTGAAATTATTTTTGTTTGTTTTCTGTATTTATTATGCTTTATGTTCTCTTAGCTTCTTGGATCTGCAGTTCAGTGTCTGTCATTAATTTTGGGAAATTATCGACCATTATTTCTTCAAACATTTCTTCTGAACCTCTCTTCTTCTGGGATTCCAGTTACATGTACCATTTGATACTGTCTCATGGTTCTTGGGTGTTTTGTTTAATTCCTATTTCTCTTTATGTTTCAATTTGAATTATTTCTATTGACATTTTCCAGTTTATTGATTCTTCTTTTATCTGTGTCAACTCTACTGATAACCCTTGTCATAGACATTCTCTATCTCTGTTGCTTTGTTTTATATTTCTAGGCTTTCAATTCAATTTGTTGAGATAATTTTCATCTCTGCTGAAATTAACCATGTGATCTTGCATGTTGACCTACTTTTCCACTACAGCCTTTAACATATAATTCATAGTTATTTAAATTTCCTTGTGAGACAGTGCCAACATCTGTGTAATAGTTGTATCTGACTGTGATGAGTACTTTGTCTCTTTTGAGTGTTGGTTTTTTTTCTTTGGGGGGGGTCCCTTGCCTTTTCATATTCTTTTTAACTTTTTGCTGAAGTTCTTATGTCCTACTGTTATCAGGTGTACAGTAGTAGAGACTAAGGTAGTTTTTATGCTTAGAAATGAGCATACATTTCCTTCTACTAGAACTTTAGCACAGGGGTTTGAGTTAACCTAATCAGGAGTTGAGCTAGGTTTGAATTTTGTAGTTGCAATGGTTACACTTGGGCACCACAGGCTGCAAATTCCTATACTGATACACCGTGCTAGGGATGGGGGGATATAGTTTGCCAGATTTTTTTTTTTCATTCTTACAACTGCTCCATATTCAGTCTTAAATCTTTGTGATCCAGAAAGGTCTGTCTCTTGCAAGTTACTTAGAATTTGACAGTTATTATTCTGGCAGCAGGGAATGAACAATGGGGGACAGTGTTCTTTGATCTTCTGATTAAGTCTTAGTCTTACGTGAGCACTGTGTCCCTAGGTCTCACGTGTATGCCTTCTCAGTGATCCTTCCCCTCACCTGGTATAGTTTTGGTTCTTGTAGATATTCCTGCCCTTTCCCTAGGGGCTGAGGTTTATTTTTTTCCCTGTTCCAAATCCCCAGCTACAAAGGGATTCACCAGTGCCCTAAGGCATTGCAGTTCTCCCAACAGAATATGGTTTTGTTCCGTAAAAAAACAGAAGGAGAAGAGTCCAGATGGAATATATTGCTCCTCTTGCTATGGCTGCTGTACTACCCCAGTTCTTCACCACACAGGAAATTTTCTTTGTGTGGCTGAAGGGGTTCAGGAAGAAAAATCCACACAAGAAAAACAGGCTCTCCTATTTTCGTGCCCCCCCACCCCCCACCCCGGGCTTCACTTTTTCTCACCAGTACACACTTGACCTCCACAATTCAACAATCATTTTAGTTGAACCCTTTCTATAGGTGTCTGGCTGCATCATGCCCTGGTTAGTACTTGTACCTTGCCTCCCTCTGCAAGAGAAAGGTGTTTGTCTCTCTCTAGATTCTGGACCAGTTCATTGGCTTGTAACTTCAGCACTCAGTGGGTTCAAGAAAAGTAGTGAACCTGATGTCAGTCAGCTTTTTATTGTTGTAAGTTCATAAATGATTTTTTCCAGCTTTCTACAACTCTGGTCAGAAAACTGAAATCATCCCAACTATTTCTATTTAATTCTACACATTATGATTTTCAAAACTTACCATCATAACTTTCCATTAAGTCCATGCTTTCATCAAATGTCCACATAAAGCTTACTACATGGCAGGCATTGGGCCAGAAGCTGATGCCTTCATTCTGCCAAAGTTTAAGCAGCTAACTAATATCTGCCATACCAAATGCCTCACCAAGAGAAGCTGACCCAATTTCTAATCTGAAGGTCAAGGGAAAAGAGTTCATGATTGCATTTACGTGCAGTTAGCTTCAAATAAATATTGTAGTTTAATTCAAACAACTTCAAAGACTTCATGTGATGTTGTAGAGAATATATATATGAATAAGATAAAAACTTTATCTCTTAACTTTGCATTACTTGCTTATAGAGAACAGCTTGAACACTTAAAAAACAATACTGTGGAGCACACTTTATCAATAATCCGCAGTTGTACATGCTTAAGGAGACTGTTAAGGCACGGCAAAGTGATTAAGAATCACTATTCATGGGTAACAGACAGATGAATTGAAGGCACAATGCCTTAGAAAAATATGGAGTTTCCTTGCAAAATTAATCCAATAAGTTTATAGCAAACAACAGACAATGACAGGATTTTAAAAATCCAGTAGGATATATTTATTATATTATGGGAATATATTACATGGAATTGAGGGCAACCTTCATGGAATGTGGTCTATTCATATTTGTACCTCTAGCACTCTGGTGGTAAGTACTCAGTCTTAAATCCTAAAGGCTGACTTTTTCAGTACATCAGATTTTACTGGAGACAGATACTTCAAGCCAATTCTGTTCATATAAGAAATTAAAGTATATAAGCCTATTAATTAATGTGTTTTATATGGAGCAAAAAAAAATCTGTGAGGAGGATCAGGTATTTGTGAGAATCTAACCACTATAGTTTCTACATGTAAGAAAGAGTACCGTGGAAATCAAGGTTTCAGAATGTAAGTTGATAAGGAAAATACCACGGTTTCATAAAAGGAGATTAGAAGACTCTAATTTTAATGGCTTCAAAGTTTTCTAACTTGATACATGCAGCCTTTCACATCTCTGGAGATAACTACTGAGAACATTATGATTGTCTAAAACAATTGCTCCTGCTGTACCTAATGCTCAAATGGTTATTACTAATATTTATTACTTTCCATTTCTAGATTAAGTTATTCTCTAGGTATGCTAGTATCATTAGTTACATTACAGCCAAGTTCTTGATCTGGTCTCTCAGTCATTTTGCCTCTCTAATATGACCATTTCTACTATGTAATCTACTTTACATAGATTTTATAGTTTCACTCTCAAAAGGTAATGTTTTAAAATTTTTTCAGTTCTCAGTGTATATGCCCCACTATTTCATTTCACTATATATTCTAAAAAGATAAAAGATGAGGGATTGCTTAAACACCAATGAATATCTAACTCAGAGGGTTATGAAAGTTAAATTAAAAAAAAGATACTATTCAGAAGCGTTGGTAATCATACAATAAAAATTAGCTTCAATATAATAGTGGGTCAAAGACATTACTATACTAGCACATGTATGATTCAGTCTTTTGATTAAAAAAGTGCTATAATTTTGAGTTATAAAAAGCTCTGAGAACTGGAAACAGAAATGCAGTCTAGGTTAGATTATTCAGACTAATATAGAAGTCTTGGCATGAATAATGAGATAACTGTGGTTGATCCTCAGAACAGTTGGATTATGAACCAGAATATGCAAATCAGGTAACTATTTATGATAATTATTAAAATGTTAACTTGCAAATAAAGCACAGAAAGTAACATTCTACAGTAGGTTGATTCAAGCACAGTACAGGACAAGGCTGTATAATTAGAAGTATATGTACTTTATGGTCTGTATTACTCTGAGGCATGGTAATACCAAAGCAATAACGCAAGCACAGTTTAACTTCATTTTCAGTTAGGATAACCATTCATGATTTCTTTACACATAGGTACACAGGCACGCGGGAGCATGCACACACATACACCTCAGTCTGGTCGAAAGTCTCCTTTCTTTACATTTCCAACAGGTTTTGTTAACTATGTTTTATATATTTACTATGGGCTTCTCTCAAATCCCAGACTTGAAAATTTTCACTCTTTCACTTCTATATTTGGTAGGTACTGAGTTGTGCTGATTTACTGTCCACAACACTTTAATGCTGCTTACATTGTTCTTCATTTGCAAAAACACCACACTCTTCTCCCTGGCTTCATAACCCAACCCATGGACTGCTACTTCTCTGAAGATTTGGTATCTACTTTTGTTTTCTCCATTAATAGTTCTAAAAATAACTATCAGAATAACCTTCACATAAATAACCATGTTTATCGAGGTAAGACGTAAGTCAAGGGCTTGCAATGCTGTGTGTGTGTGTGTGTGTGTGTGTGTATGTGTGTGTGTTGTTTTACCTGATGACTAATTCAAATCTAAACTCCCAACCAAAGATTCAAAGGTCCCTGTGAAGTGGTCTCCTATCTTCCTCACTCCATATTCTAGAAGGGACTTTGGTTTTCATCACACCCATCACCTCATTTTATTTGTCCTATCTATGCTCTGAATTTCTGCTTTACTGATTCTGTTCTTTACTACTTCTAACAGATATTTCACCTCAGCTATTAAGTTTTAATTGCGTATCATTTCTTTTCAGCTCTCTCTTTATCTTTTCCTATATCTCGGCCAGATTTTTTTTCACCTCAGTCTTTTAACATTTTTCATACCTTGTTTCAAAAGAACATGTATGCTCTTACTGAAAATACAAAGCATTTTTTAATAAAATTTAATTTTTTCCCTAGATTTAAATCTTTTCCATGAATATGTCTTTTCTCTGTCCCCTAATAACAATGTTCTCCTTATTTCATACTACTGAATCCTTTGGTCTTTGTTTGGCTGTTTACTCATTCCTGCAGAAGTCAACTCTCTCATTTCCTAGTAAGTGGAAGAGAAGGGGAAGGCGGGAGGGTGAATTAATTTCCTTGGTTTCCTTCATTACTCACATATCTACATTTAAATCTTTCAGACCTTAAGGACTTTTGCCAAATTTCTATTATTAGTTGTCATCTGCTTACTATGGCTCTAAAGAGAAGAGCTCTCCTGGGCTCCACTGCTTCCAGTTTATATAAAAGAATAATAAATCCTGGATAAACTGAAGCATTACCTTCTCTTTAAAGTTACAGCAATAAAAATTCAATGCCAGAATGCATAGGTCCCATGGTTTGACACACATTCCTGGCATTAATTTTCCTATTTCCAAATGAAATGTGCCATTATCTACCTTCTTTTACCTTGGCCATATTACATTATCAGGAACCTCACTTCTGAATAAAGCAAGGCCCTAACAGGTGAATAATTGGTGGTAAGGGGTCAGTATGGTCATGAAATGGTTGTCTCTGTTAGAAAGCAATTCTCTTAGAGCAGAAAAGAACTTCTTTCCTCAAAGGCCTGGTATCTCAGAGGTACAGCATGCAGTGGAATTGAACACCAACTAAAACAAAAATTTTTAAACTTACTACCATTCTATCTCAACCTGCTACCATTCTGCCTCTGTTTTGGTTGGTAGAAGCTCTTCATGTTGTCTGGCAGGTTATTGATAAATATTCTGGATTACAGCAATGCATAATTTTGTATCTCTTTGTCTACAAGCATTTTGAAGGTAGCATGAGAAATTATGGACTGGCTCAATCCTTAACTTGCTGGTCCCTTTTTGCCTGCTTCTAGGTTCTATACTGCATTAGACACCGTGGTCCATATTCTCAAGCGCACATTCTCCAAGATCCTGTGTTCTGGCTTCTCTGATCATGAGCCATGCTCTCCACATCAGCCATCAATTCTGGGGGACCTTACTGTTTGTTCAACAAATTTGGACTGAGATTAGGGAGAAGGGAGTGAGGAAAGTTAGGTACTTAGACGTTGTTCATAAAATTTAATGGGAAGCCAAAAACTCAAAGATAAAAATATTTTAATGCAGTATATTTTAAAAATCACATGAATGCAAAAAAATCAATGATTAACAAAATAAACTTTTAAATGAAGATTAGTAATATTGCTATCCGAAGCCACGTTGAAGCCAAAGGCAAAAGAAAAATCAGTAATACCAATCCTTTTACCTGCCTCATCCTAATCTCAGTCTTGAAACAAGTATTTGAGCAACTATACTTCTCACTCACTAATTGCTGCTCTGGTCATTGCAGAAGGAAGACCATGAGGCCTGCTGATGGGATCCACACAATTCTATGTGATCCTGTCTCAACTGTATCCTTTTCTCATAGCTGTTGGCGATTTATTAATTTTATTGACACGTTATTTCTGAAGTTCCTTATCTGTACTTGCCTTCCTTATTCTTAACAAATAAACTAAAATCAAGGTCATCAGACAAGAGTTACTGGTTTCCCAACTGACTGCTCTACTTCAACCCAAAGTGTCACCACATACTTCTCACTACTCAGAACTTCTCTGGATATTCACCCACATTCTTCTGCTTCTCTCCTGTCTCAGAGGAAGAGGGTTCTCTTTTGATTACTGAATACTTTATTCTCTCCTTTCTCCTTTACTGGGATGGTTTTCTGTAAGCACTCCTTTCTACATCAAATTCAAATCCTTCCTCTTTGTTGATTCCATCCCCTTCAAGGGAAATTGGGTCCCATAGCCTTAAAAATCCTTTCTAGAGCTCAAACATTCTTCCTGACCTTATTTCACTTGCTTCACCTGTTTCCAACCCCAGTGCACAGACACTGCTTCCCCTCCCTCATTTATTTACTCACCCATCCAGCAGCATGCATGACTTGTCCCCAACACCTGATTAAAACTATACACAAAGCACCTTGTACAGTTTTGTATCTATATCCTTTCTCACCTATATTCACTTTCTCATCTATATCCTTCTTCCATTACCAGCACTACATCCCTTAGCAGCTTCACCACCTCACAGCCAACTGAAATAGCCTGCTGTGACCTAGCTTTTCAACCTGCTTGAATTTCTCTCTCCGTTTTGTAATCCATTCTATACTGTGCGACTCCTATTCCCTTATCTCTCAGCCATCACCATCAAGAAATCTAAGCTCCACCCAAACCTAGACAATCACCTTTTTAAACACTTTGTAGATCCTTTTCTGACATCTTTGATTTTTATCACTCCCTACAGTTTGAATGCTCCTCCCATTCCTCCCTGGTAAAAACTCGCCAAGTACAAGGTACAATTTAAGTGATAATATCTATTTTCTCACTAGACTATAAATTCCTCGGACCCCGGGGTTCTCTCATTCATCTTAGTATTCCCCACAACGAACAAACAAAAGAATGAATCCACCTTAGTGAAAAGGAACAGATGGGGCCCAACCACATGGTGCAACTGTCTTCTTTGGAAAACCTAAGCTATATGGTAAAAAATTTGGTTTTCTTCAAGATAACAACAGATATCATCAAAATCATAATACATTGAGAAGAAAAGGAATTTTCAAGCAAGCAAAGCCCAACGGTGGTTCTGCCTGAACAAAGCTAGATCAGGGGTCCTCAAATTACCATTGTTTTTGTATGGCCTAATGAGCTAAGAATGGCTTCTATATTTCAAAATTTTGTTTTAATCAAAAGGATATCTTGGGACACATCAAAATTATATGATATTCAAAGTTTGGTCATCATAAATATAGTTTTATTGGAACACAGCCATACCCATTCATTTACATGTTTTCTGTGGGTACTTTTACATGACAAGGACAGAGCTGAGGAGGTGCTGCAGATCATATGGCCTGTGATGCCTGAAATATTTATTATCTGACCATTTACAGAAAAAAAATTTGTCCACTCCTGCTCTAGATCAACACAGTCCTACCTTGAGAAACCTCACCAGCAGAGGGTAAAAGTGTTTCAGGAGATAAAGAAAAGGCTCTGGTGAGCTCCCACAGGGAGCTTTCTGTGACAGGAAAAGACTGGAAAGGGATCATCCTGCTAGTTGACAGAAAGCAACCAGCTGGGGAATAAGACTTGACTGCTCACTTTTAAATCATTCCTCATCTTCAGGAAAGAAAACAAAACAAAACTGATTTCCCCCACTCTCCAACCCACCCCCCCAACACACACACACTTACTTTAAATTTATTTATACATTTTATAAACACGGATCAACTGACGCCCAACCTCCTGCTGTGGCGAACAGGAATATACGCCAGGTCCTCCAAACAGATCTTAAGGTTACATTATCATAAACCGAGAATTATTTCAAGAAACAATGAATCCTATTGTGTAACGATTGAGAGTAAAACGGACTCAGTATCAAATACACCCAAATTCAAACCTTTGGTTTCGGCAGCCACTTTATAGTGTACAGCTGGTAAATGCCAAACAAAGTCAATTAGGCAGGGCAATTCCTGGAAGAATTATATTTTTAGCCAATTCCTTCTGGTCCATTAAGAGGTGATGTTACTTCAACTCAGATGTTGTGCAGACCTGAGTTGCCTCGCAATTGATATAGACAAACTGATTATACTTTCTCTTCCTGTTTTCCAGATCCTTGCCATCTTTTGCAGCACAAAACTCTGAGGTATCAACACAGCACTTTCTCTCATGGATTGCTTCTCGAGAAAATACTTTGGCTCTGCCTATAAGCATCCCTACAGTCCACATCAATGAAAGAACAGGTCCCAGTGAGAATACACGTCGGTATTCTCATATCACGATGAAATGCTACTGCCTCGCCGTAAGCGTGTTTGCTACCTAAAACATCTGAGTCAGTTCATTTAGTCAAAACTTTGTGAGCTTCTGCTGTGTGCCATGGGGAATTCGGGGATGAAACGCACAGCTTCTGCTTTCGAAGAACAAATAGTTTAGCTGGGAAAACAGATGAATAAACCAAATATAAAGAATATTTCTATAACAGGCTCCAGAACTGATAACTCCATAGCTCCTGTTAAGTAGCTAAGACAGCCAAAGGGTAAGAAAAACCATCTAAGGCACTGTGAAGGCAAACTTTTTTTTTTTAATTATCTCATTTCCATTTCTCTTCTCTATTTGCTAACTTCCTCTTTTCCCTAACTCCAGGAAACAGTGATGGGGATTTTAGACAGCTTACTGGCTAAGAGGATAATTTGGGTTGGCAGATAGTGATCTGATACGTAGGCTAGACAACATTTCCTTTAAGGATTTTTTTCTCTCTCTTTGGATCAAGTCAGACCACTAGACAAGAGATTCCTACAGGAATAAAGGGTCTTAGATTTGACTGCCATAGGCCCTCCCCCCAGAATTATAATTACTTCTTAGGAATTATTTCCCTAATTTTATTTTTTATTACTATCAAGGGTGACTAAAGTAGTACATCTTCAACAGGAATAGCTAAGTTACTGAAAAATACCAGGACTGGAAATTTTATCACCAAGAAATTTAAAAGTTGGTAATGAAAACAGGATGAGGAAGACTGAATTTTGGAGGTACATTTTTAAAAGCCCTAATAAATATTTTGTGTTTTCTAAAATAAAGCAATAATACTTAAAAGAAGGTATGCTGTGTTGTTCATATGTAAGTATTAATAATGGGTATGACACATTTTCCATGTAGCCACTTTTATTTTTTAAAATCTTATCAGGATCTCTCTTCCCCCCAAATTTTAATGAGACGATTATAAACACTTTGCTTTGCCACAGATAAAATGCAAACGGAGAAATATGTTTCATTGTTCTTATTCTGGGTCTGATCCTTCATCCAATTGTTCAGGGCCTTTCTGACTCCTAAATCTACCCAGAGGTGTCCAGCTTCTGCCAGCCCTTCTTAGCTGATCCTTAGCTCTCTCCCTCCTGACACTGAAGGAATCATTTCAGTGTCAAAATGGTACAGATACAAAAAGTTAGTTATTCAAGACAACAGAATGATGAATAATCAGCAAAACTTTATGAATATTTACACATTTTCTTAAAAAATATTCTTATCAATAACTTATCTAAGATCAATTATTACATAAGAGCCAATTTGATTAATTCCTTTTGAAGTTAATACCAAGAAATACGTTCTTAGAAATGATGCTTTTTCTTTCATTAAAGGATGAGAATTACGCAAACCATAATGTTAAACTTTTGTCCTGGCCAGGAACCTAAGGCTCTGTGTCTCTGGTGTGTTTCATTCATTTCATTACAAATAATTATTTAGCCCCAGTGCTGGAGATCCTGAAGTGAACAAAATAGACAAGGGACCTGCTGCGTTTTAAAAACTCTCTTTTAAAAAGTTTTTCAAAATATTATTTCTCCCCTTTCTATACAATTTTGGTTCTCAATGATCAGATATTTTAGTATGTGAGACTGTTCTACTCCTAAACTAAACCAGAAAAGGCACTTATATAGCCAATATTCACTTTTGTGAGTTGTCTTGGAAATTAAAATTCTCATTTCCAAGAGAATTTATATAGAAACATGTGCTATAAGGTCTTTAAAAGTAAGCTGGCAACTTTAAAAACAAAACAATCAATTTGCAATTATCAGAATTCCTACCCCAGCCAATCATGTATTTAAAATAAAACACATGTATTCTCTAAGGCTTCATTAACTAGTACCAGATCACCATAATATGAAATTCTCATTATTTAACTATGTTTCATATTTAAGCATTGAGACTAATGGAGTCTTCTGAGTACCTGTAGGGTTCTGCCTTTGACTGTGTGTACACGAAGACATACCTTTATCTAGAAGCCTTTGCTTCCCCACAATAGCAATGCCATCAACTCAGCCTAGAGTTTCCAGCTCATTAGGCCAGGAAATCCCTCTTGCTTTCAGTCTTTACTCTTCCAGAAAACTACCTTCCCAAGGTCTATAGTACCCTCTTGCTTGTGTGGACTAACCTGGTCCTTAGCATCTTTGTCTCAGGACTTCTCGGTGGTATAGCTGTGGGCATTTGGAGCAAGGCAGTCCTTCATTATGTGGAACAGTTTGCACTGCAAACCTTTAGCACTTACGCACTAAATGCCAGTGGAGTTTCCTAGCTCCCAAGACAAGCCCTCCCTGCAAAAATCCCCTGCCTTTATGCGTTTCCCAGTGTCTGGGAGTGGAGGTGGGAGTGGGAAGAGGGGAAACGGAGCACCGCTCCCAACTGATCTCTGTAACATACAGTATGCGGACCTAGTACCTAAATTCTTTGTATCATGACAACTCATTTGCCTGGTTTTCCTCTTTCAGAATATGAACTCTGTATCCCCGAACTGAATCTACTTTCTCCTACAGCTTTCTTATACACTGAAGAATATCTTGCCCTTGCTTCTGCTGAGCTCAATCTGTGTTAAGGTGAAGACAGAGACTAAATCAAGGAGAAATGATATCATAAGCGAAATACACATTTTGAATAAACAGTATAGAATAAATGAAGTGACAAAATGCAAAAGGTCTAAAGGGAAGAACGACCAAAAGGTCAGTGGCATCCAGCAGTAAGATGGCGATTCAGTCAACCTGGATCAAGTGTACGTCATTAAGGCAAACTTCAGGAGTCTAACACCTACTGAGGGTTAGAGAGGAGAATGAGAGTTTTAATTTCCAAGATAACTCACAAAAGTGAATATTGGCTACATGAACTTACATCCCTCTCTGCCCACTTGACTTGCAGCACGTGCTTGGCAGCTCCTACCCTAGCACCTCTGTACTTGGCTATTTCCTCAGCCCGCAATGCCCTTGGCACCAATGCTCACATGGCTTGTTCATTTCCTTTAAAGTCTTGGCTCAAATTTTTTTCCCAATAAGATCTACCCTGATATTTAATTCTGCAACCTCCTGACTCATACATACACTATCAATCCCCTTGAACTGCAATGTTTATTTCTTTCTTCCAAAGCAATTCTTACTTTCTAAGACACAATCCTAATTCTTTATTATGCTTGTTACTTACTCTCTCCCTCTGCTAGAACGTAAGCTCTACGAGGGCAAGGATCTTTGCTTTGTTCACTGATGTATCCCAAGCACCCAGAACAGAGCTGCAGATCTCAAAAGGCCTAATGTTCACATCAGCAACCCTGATCTGCAGCATGATGGATGCAGGCTGTAGAGAATTCAGTTCTGTCTCAACAAACCAAAAACATGATTCTTTTGAAACCACAGGCACTTTCATGGTATTACACTAATACTGCTTCTTATTCACTAGTTTATTACTAGAGGAAGACAGCAAAACTCTTCTCTTACAGGCATGGGCACTATCTAATCCCTTAATGCCTTTAGCTAGCAAATCTCTGAACCCTCCACAGCAATAATGCTTAAGACTCTGCACCAGGAAATCCAAAGCCACATTTCTCCTTCCATTTATCTGAAATGACATGAGCCTAAGGAGGGAATTAACAGTCCCCAAAGTCATCTAGTGGCCAAGGCATGGACCCAAAACCAGAGATCCACTGACATTAGCGTTTAGGCATGTACTTTCTAATACAGTTCCTTGAGAGTTTATGAATGCCCATCTGGAAGGGCCAGAAAAAGCACAGGTATCAAGAACTGAAAAAACAAAAGTGATTAAAAAGATACATTTTGGTTAAAGACTATCAAAACAGTAGTATGAAATGAAGAAACAGAGATTTCACTATTAGGAGCTAAATAAACATAGAAAGAGAGGATATGAAATATATAGAGAGTCAAAGTTAACTGCTACGTCACATCTTTATTTCCCAAAGAAACTTCCTATAACCACGCATCATTTTCCAATATAACAACAGAGATTTCTCAAAGATCCTTACCCCCTCTCCAGCCCCAGATGCACAGCCTCTCTCTCACATGTTCCTCCATTTATTGTATGTGAGGGCCAACCAGCCTGTAGACAATTCAATTAATCTTACAAGTGACACACAAAAAAACCAACAACAACAACAACAACAAAAACAGATGTGGCATTAAGATTTACAAAGTTATTGAAACTTTTTAACAAGTAAAATGCATCTTTACTTAGCTACACCAGAATGAGGAATAAAGGGGTTTACATATGTTCCAATTCTAAACCTATCAATCAAACCCATGTTATTCCTTTGGGAGCTTATTTACATGCATATTTATCAGACTCACATGCTAATTCCCTGCTGTTTTATGCCTGCGAGGCATGTTTATGAGTCATAATTGTTGATCTCATTTGATGTATTTCACTGAAGGAAGACATTATTCAGTTATGGGCCTAATGTCAATGAGCTACGATGACCCGATCTTCCAAATGCAACTTGCTCTTTAATTTTTATTAGGACATAATTTATTGTACAGGAAAGGAAGTATACTAAAATAAAAGAATAAATGCTTTATACAAAGAATTTAGTTAATCATCTCATTTTTGATCCACCTCATCCCTCCCATTCCATGTGAACTGTAGCTGTAAAAACCGTGTCCCTCATTCAGTCCCTCATTTCCCACACTCTTGTCCTGAGCTGTAACTTCCTGGTCTGTCACTTGAACTCTCAGGAACCCCCTCCAGTTCATACTGAAACATGTTTTTCTTCATATACTCTACTGTCATATTCCTTTGCTATCACTTTGTTTTTCCCCCTCACTCAAGATTCAGTGACTTCATATATATGGAATCTAAAAAAAAAAAAGGTTCTGAAGAACATAGGGGCAGGACAGGAATAAAGACACAGACGTAGAGAATGGACTTGAGGACACGGGGAGAGGGAAGGGTAAGCTGGGACGAAGTGAGAGAGTGGCATGGACATATATATGCTACCAAATGAAAAACAGATTGCTAGTGGGAAGCAGCCACATAGCACAGGGAGATCAGTTCGGTGCTTTGTGACCACCTAGAGGAATGGGATAGGGAGGGTGGGAGGGAGACGCAAGAGGGAAGAGATATGGGGATATATGTATACGTATAGCTGATTCACTTTGTTATAAAGCAGAAACTAAAACACCATTGTAAAGCAATTATACTCCAATAAAGATGTTAAAAAAAAAGATTCAGTGACTTTTTAAGTCTGTACTACAAAACATGACTTGCCAAGCTATTTTCTTCAACTCACATAAAATGTTACTTCAGGCAGAAAGTCTTCCTAAAATAGGTAAATTGGGTAATGAGTAACTATATCTACATTCATCCAAACCTTTAGAAGTATTAAGTATCCACTGGTTATTTCACAACATAACTAATTTTACAAAAAGTAAAAATACCCTATGCAACAAAGAGCAGAATACAATTTAGTGGAGGCATTAAGGGATAGCACGCACTAAGAATGTTTGTTACTGTGAAAGATAAATGGAATGTATTGCAGTGTACCTTTATTTTTACAAATAATTATAAATTGGCATTGCAATGAGGTGCTTTAAAATAATGAAATATGACTTAGGTGACTATAAGACTTATGTAATAATATCACAAGGGTCTTGAAATAACAGCTTCTACCCTATGATGAGAAATCTAATGTAAAAATAAAATTGATTTTTGTGATGTGGACGTGCGTAAAGAAAACAGCATATGCTTTTCCATACCCAGCACTTTTTGTGTGTAAATATTTCACGTTACTGGAATATCATTGCCAGGGGCTACCATACTGGGGTCAATGGGCAGCGTGGCTCGAGGGAGAGCAGGAGAGCATGAAGCCCACCTCCATTCTTCTACTTAGGGGATCTCTAGATTGAACTGCAGCCCAGAAGATTAAGTAGCAGAAGACAGGCACATTTGGCACATAGATGTCCAGCATCTATGAGTCCAGCAGTCATTCTGTCTTCTCTTGACCTATATGTGAAGAATAAAAATTACAAAGAATTCTATTCTTAAAGAGTATCAGAAAATGTTTTATAGCAGGATTAAAATCTTAGAATGCGATGAAACGTTATCAGCACTGATATTCTTATGCTCAAATAATTTTTTAAAAGTTTGGCTAAGCATAAGCTAAAAAAAACAGATTTTAGGGGAAGAATCATAAGTATAAAAAAACTAAAAGAAACTACTCAGCTTTTCCCATTTCTGAGCATTTGCCAAAGATCTAAGAAAAGTTGACAAATAATAGCACTACACAGACAGCATTTTTTTTTATTAGAACAAGTTGATATCCAAAACATGTATTCACAATACCGTGGGATTTGAAATGTACTTTAATGCATTAGAACCTACATGTGTTAATAAAACTTAATTGATTTTCTTTCTACCACAGAGATAAAACCAGCGAAATTACATATTTTCTGCAGTAGGAGGTCAGAATGGTTAGTAGTTACCGTATAAAGCAAGATAAAGTACTTTAAAGTACTATGAATACCTAATAAACTATACTAAGAGGACACACTAAATAAATGGTGATGCCAGTTGCAGGATATTATAGGTTTTTCAATATTCTTATCATTGTTATGTAATTAGAAGAATATTACAATTTAACACTAATGTAGTATGTTATTTCAATACACTGGGGCTTTATGAAAGAAATTTTTTTCATTGGACACGTTCTTTGGGTCTTTACACAAGTGAAGGCAGCCTTTCCTGCTGCCCTCACTGACATCCTTCACTCACTGCCTGCCCTCTCTCCAGCTTCGTTTTTCTCCTTAGCCCTTACCACCGCCAAATGTGATATATGTTTTACATATTAATCTTGCTTATTGTCTTTCACTAAAATCATAAACTTCTTGAGAGCAGAGATCACTGTGTGTTTTGTTCACCACAGGGTCCCCAGCATCTACAGCAGAGTAAGGCATGGAGCAGGCACTCAACAAATGCCTAGCGAATGAAGCCATCAATGAATATTAAACCCTACAATGAATGAGGACACCTGAGGTAGAAACATTGTTTTACATTAACAACCAAACCAGAACACTTAAGACTAGTACTGAAGGTTTGACAGCGCTGTTAAATTCTAAATATTAACATCATCAGAATATGTGTGGTTAAGTTACCAGAGCACCTTAACCTGCCCAACTCAGTCACTGTAGCTGAGCTATTCAATCACTGAAATAGAACTGAGAGAAAATATATCACCAACTGCTAATCCTATTAAAAGCTACAATTTTGACCTCACCCTCCAATAATTATTTCGATTAAAACGTACAGAATAAAAACTAACAAAATTGGTTAACATTCTTAAGTGTCAACACCTTGAAAGTATGTTCAATTTATCAGAGATTAAATAAAAGAACAATTAATGATCTTCAGCAATTTAAAAATTACAAAAATGTGTGATTTTTGATAGAGGATTAAATAACTTAGCATATTAATGTGAACACATGAATTCATATACAAATTTATAACATTAAAAATTCCCTAGGGCTTCCCTGGTGGCGCAGTGGTTGAGAGTCCGCCTGCCGAAGCAGGGGACCCGGGGTTCGTGCCCTGGTCCGGGAAGATCCCACATGCCGCTCCAGCTGGGCCCGTGAGCCATGGCCACTGAGCCTGCACGTCTGGAGCCTGTGCTCCGCAACGGGAGAGGCCACAACAGTGAGAGGCCCGCGTACCGCAAAAAAAAAAAAAAAAAAAAAAAATTCCCTGAATATTTCAATATTCACTCTTTATATATTTAAACTGTACTTTTAAAATTTAAACACCTGGGGTATAAAACACTGAGTTCTGGTATAGTACTAGAAAATGGCAGGAAATAGGGTTTTGAACTTTTCTTGTACCTACAAAGGATAAAATTTGGAAGTGCCTCTGTGGCTCACCACACAATTTTCTACTTCTCTCCTCCATTAAGATAACATGTGTTCTGGCCATGAGTCACTAAATCCAATTTGATGAGAATTTAGTTGACTTTAAGGTGGAAACATCTACTGTTGGACAGATTTGTGGCTTTTTCTATTTAGTAGAACCTATATTTTTAATTTACAAAGTAAACAAACGTACAGGTTTTGTAAATAAGACAAAACGCATGCACTGGCTAAATCCCCTTATTAAGTTTTATTTCACTCTCTTTAAAAGGTCTTGCTTTTTACCTATTTAAAATACATGATGGAACAAACAGGAATATATCTCACGAGGGGAAGGACTCAGAAACCTCAACAGACATAATTTCCAAATAGGGTGTTTTCCTCTTAAAGAATGTACCTAACAATGGTGAAGAGACATGAAATTAAGAGATAAAAAGGGAGACTTCAAAATAGGAACCACCTTAAAATCTACTAAAGGTACACACAGGCAAAGTCAGTAATCACTGGGTAAAAATTGCTACTTTCATTTAATTTACCTTTTGGGAATACAGTATTGACAGAGTTACGTTGGCAAATGCTTTCCTGGAATATTAACTGCTTATTCATCAAAACAGATTTCTGAGTTACAGCACTTACAGAGTTAAAAAGCCCTATCATAATCTGAGTTTATTTATGTTTGTTGTAGAAGTTTCATCATATCTTTGTTTTCCTCCAGGCAAAATGGGGAAGCCATACACTACTTCCTATTTAATTCATTTAAAACGTGAATGTCTTGGGCTTCCCTGGTGGCACAGTGGTTAAGAATCCACCTGCCAATGCAGAGGACATGCGTTCAAGCCCTGGTCCGGGAAGATCCCACATGCCACGGAGCAACTAAGCCCATGAGCCACAACGACTGAGCCTGAGCTCCAGAGCCCGCGAGCCACAACTCCTGAAGCCTGTGCACCTAGAGCCCGTGCTCTGCAAGAGAAGCCACCGCAGTGAGAAGCCCACGCACCACAATGAAGAGTAGCCCCTGTTCACCACAACTAGAGAAAGCCGACGTGCAGCAACGAGGACCCAACAGAGAAAAAAATTTAAAAAAATAAAGTGAATGTCTTAGTCAATTCGGGCTGCTATAACAAAAACACCATAGACAGGGCGGCTTCAACAACAAATACTGTCTTCACATGGTATGAAGAGGGGGAGAGAGCTCTCAGGAGTCCCTTTTATAAGGGTACGAATCCCATTCAAAAGGGCTCTACCCTCATAACCTAAGCATGTCCCAAAGTCCCCACATCCTAACACCATCACACTGGGGGTTCAGATTTCAATATATAAATTCTGTAAGGATGCAAATATTCATTCCATAACAGTGCACATTTCAATATTTATTATAAATAAGGTTCTCTGTGCTAGGTATGGACAACATTAGCAATATTTGAAAGGTGGAATAAATTCATTATCCATTAGGGGGAGGAAAAGCTGGAAGGTATGTAAAAGTAAAAGAAATGAAGACTAACAAAAAGTAAACATAGAACTATAAAGAACTACTCCAGTCTTCAGAAGACATATTTAGACA
The DNA here is from genome assembly GCF_964165515.1 of Mesoplodon bidens. Taxonomy (NCBI): domain Eukaryota; kingdom Metazoa; phylum Chordata; class Mammalia; order Artiodactyla; family Ziphiidae; genus Mesoplodon; species Mesoplodon bidens. The sequence continues at coordinate 117,183,339 of NC_138161.1, forward strand.
GACTTTCAGATGAATAAGGACTTACGTTCAACAAACTATCCACATTTTAATCTATTTTGATGCATCATTGACAGTGAAAGTAAAAAACCACAAAGAAGAGGGAAAAAAATCACAGGATTTCAGAAAGAGAAAATAAATTAAACTGGAAGGTTAATGGATAAGGACACATTAAGACTTTTGATAAATATTGCCAAACTGATTGCCATTCTGAAAATGTTCATCTCTCTAGACCTCAGCCAACACCCACTTTTATTATATTTTGAATCTTTGACAATATGTTAAAAAAATTATCTTGCCTTAATGTCGTTCTATAGATGGAAAATGAAGCCCTTCTGTATATAATTATTAAACAACTAAAACACTAAATACTTTTTGAAAATTACCTATTTATGCTCTTTGGCCATTTTTCTACTACATTCAGCTTTTTTTTACTAATTTTTCAGAATTCTCAAACACTAAGGATATCAAACACTTACTCACCAACTCTAAAGGTTAGTGTCTTGAGTTTTCACCTTGCCATGTTCTCAAATCCAACATCATTCTGTGTTGACATGTCCCAAACCCATATCTCCAGACTGTATTCTCAGAATTTTTAACTCACATATCTGTCTGCTCAGTGACATCTGCACAAGAATATCTACCAGACACCTTGGATGTTGTGACACAGGACAAACAAAAATCTTCATTTCTCCGCCCCACTCCCATTCTCTACAAACTTAAATTTTCCCTCAGTTTCCAACATTTCAGTATACAGCATCATCCACCTAGTCAGTTAACCAAGACAGAAATCTAGAAATCTTTCTGAATTCCTCTCTTATACTAACTGCCCTGCCATCAATTCATCAATGAGTAGTAGTCTTCTTTGCTCATCTCAAAAATATATCTTTAGGGCTTCCCTGGTGGCGCAGTGGTTGGGAGTCCGCCTGCTGATGCAGGGGACACGGGTTCGTGCCCGGGTCTGGGAAGATCCCACATGCCATGGAGCGGCTGGGTCCGTGAGCCATGGCCGCTGAGCCTGCGCATCCGGAGCCTGTGCTCCGCAACAGGAGAGGCCACAACAGTGAGAGGCCCGCGTACCGCAAAAAAAAAAAAAAAATATATATATATATATATATATATATATATATATATATATATATATATCTTTATTTGGCTATTCAGGGTCTTTTGTGTTGCCATACAACAAAAAAATTTTACATTTTTGTTATAGTTCTGTGAGAAATGCCATTGGTAATTTGAGAGGGATTACACTGAATCTGCAGATTGCTTTGGGTAGTATAATCATTTTGACAATATTGGTTCTTCCAATCCAAGAACATGGTATATCTTTCCATCTGTTTCTGTCATCTTCAATTTCTTTCATCAGTGTCTTACAGTTTTCAGAGTACAGGTCTTTTGCCTCCGTAGGTAGGTTTATTCCTAGGTATTTTATTCTTTTTATGACAGTAAACGGCTTTGTTTCCTTAATTTCTCTTTCTGATCTTTTGTCGTTAGTGTATAGAAATGGAGGAGATTTCTGTGTATTAATTTTCAATCCTACAATCTTACTGAATTCATTGATGAGCTCTATGGTTTTCTGGTAGCTTTCAGTTTTTTTTCCCCTCTGATTGCTGTGGCTAGGACTTCGAAAACTATGTTAAGTAAAAGTGGCGAGAGTGGACATCCTTGTCTTGTTCCTGATCTTAGAGGAAATGCTTTCCACTTTTCACCATTGAGTATGATGTAGACTGTGGGTTTGTCACATATGGCCATTATTATGTTGAGGTAGGTTCCCTCTATGCCCACTTTCTGGAGAGTTATTATCATAAATCGATGTTGAATTTTGTCAAAAGCTTTTTCTGCAGCATCTATTGAAATGATCATATGGTTTTTATTCTTCAATTTGTTAATATGTTTTATCACACTGATTGATTTGTGGATATTGAAGAATCCTTGCATCCCTGGGATAAATCCCACTTGATCATGGTGTATGATCCTTTTAATGTATTGTTGGATTCGGTTTGTGCATATTTTGTTGCGGATTTTTGCATCTATGTTCATCAGTAACACTGGCATATAATTTTCTTTTTTTTCCGTAATTGCTTCCCATCTATGATATTTTAATGCCACAAGTATACTGTATACCTATTATATATTGTGGGCCCTTGCAGAGCCACAACCATTGTAATGACTAAGATTTTTTTCAACCCACAAGAATACATTTTTGCCCCCTTGGGGGCAGTATCACCCTCATTGAAAATGCATGCTATATAGCTGCAGTATTCAAGACAGAACAATACTGGTGGAAGGATAGACATTTTGGTCAATGGAACAGGAAAGAGCTCACAAATATTCCCAAAAAAGTACAAATGATTTTTGACAAAGGTACACAAGCACCTCTATGAAGGAAGAATAATCTTCTTAAATGGCACTGGAACAATTAGATGAGCAAAAAAATAGACACTGATCTAAACCTCACACCTCATACAAAAATAAAAATAAATGGGTCATGAATCTAAATGTAAAATATAAAATGTTTAGAAGGAAATAGACAAAATCATCAAGACCTAGTGTTAGGTTAAGAGTTATCTGATGTGAGTTCTTAGATACAACACCAAAGGCGTAATTCATCAATGAAAAAAATACATCAAAATAAAATAAATTTCTCTGTGAAAGAGTCTGTTAGAAGGGGTGAAAAGACAAGCCAGAGACGAGGAGAAAATATTTGTAGATCACATATCTGACAAAGCACTTGTAGGTAGAATATAAAAAGAATTCTCTAAATTCAATAGTAAAAAAAAAAAACAATCCAATTTGGCAAACAACTTGAACAGACACTTCACCAAAGAGGAAATACAGATGGTAAATATGCACATAAAAAAGTGTTCAACATCATTAGCCATTAGGGAAGTGCATATTAAAACCACAATGTGATACTATTACATCCTTATTAGAATGGCTAAAAATTCCTGACAATATCAAAATGCTGGTGAGGATGCTGAGCAACTGGACTTCTCACATGTTGCTTATGGAAAAGTAAAATAGGAGAACTACTCTGGAAAGTAGCTCAACAAAACTTACATCCACACAAAATCCTGTACACAAATGCTCCCTGTAGCTCTGTTAGTAACTGCTAAAATTTGTTAAAAACCCACATGTCCTTCATAGGAGAATGGATAATACAAACTGTAGTACATCCATACAATGGAATTCTATTCAGCAATAAAAAGGAACTACTGATACATCTAACAACTTAGATGTGAAGATCATTTTGTGAATAAAAAAGCCAATCAAAAACTGCTATACTCTATATGATTTCACTTATATAACATTCTTTAAGTGACAAAATTATAATGATGGAGAATAGATCAATGGTAGTTAAGGGTTAGAATTTGGGGAAAAGGTCTTATACACAATCTGATTTTGTTTAGGTTTTTCTTACATTTATGGCTATTACATATTTCCTTTTCTACAAAATGTATGCCTGTTCATGTCATTTACCTATTGATTCACAGAAATTCTTTATATATTTTGGATATCAAACTTTTGTTAGTTTTGTGTATTATCTTTTCCCAGACTTTAGCTTGTATTTTCACTTTCTTTATGGTATCTTCTGAAAGAATTTCTTGATAAACGCAATCTAATTCTATATGATTTGCTTTTTTTGTCTTAAACATTTTGCTACCCTAAAGCATAACGGCAATGTGGGAGGAACTGGTATTTTCCATAAACCATGAAAAAAGGGATTTATTCTCATTTTTCCCCCATATGGAAAATCAGTTGTCCTCAGACCATTTAATGAATAACGCATTCTTTACCACTGATCTGCAATGCCAGCTTTGCAATATATTAGGTTTTAAAATATGTGTGGGTCTATCTGGACTTTCTGTTGTTTTCACTGGTCTATTTGTCAAGTCATGAGCCATTACCATATTACCTTGTTACACAGTACACCTTCGTTCTTCAGAAGTGTCTTGGCAATGGAACATCTTGTTCCTCTATGGAAATATTAGAATCAGTCTGCCAAGTTACTTAAAAAACACTTGAAATTTTGATTTAAAAGTGTACTGAATCTATAGATCAATTTGGAAACGACCTAATAGCTCTGTTGACAATGAGTTCTCCCTTCCACAATCATGGTGAGTTCTCTGTATGTATTTACTCAGGTCTCATATGTCTTTCCATAAAGTTTCATAATATTCTCCATAAAAGCTGTCATATTGTTTATTGAATTTATTCAAGGGTATTTATATTTTTATATTATTACAAAACACTTTATTTTTATTACTCATGTATTTCTAAGTGCAAATGATATTGCATGTTAATTTCATAACAGGGTATATTTATAAAATAAATTAATTCTAATAACTTATCTATAGATACTCATCTTGCACCCAATCTTAAAGAGAAGAACATTTTAAATATTTCACCATTGAAGATGGTTTTGCTAGGGTTCTTTTATACATGCTCTTTTTCATATTACGGAAATTATATTCTATTCACAATTTGCTAAGAGCTTGTCTTTTTATCATAAAGTTATCTGAATTTTTCTTAATGTTTTCCCTGTATCTACTGAAATGACCTTTCTTCTTTACTTTGTTAGTAAGGTGAATCACTTTAAAAATTTTTGTAACGAACAAACCTTACATTCCCAGGATAAACAAGATTTGGTAAGATGTGTTATCCTTTTACACATTGCTCGATTCAGTTTACCGATATTTTATTGGTATTATATTCATGCACAAGAATGGCCTGTATTTTCTCATAATGTCGTTGTCTGATATTGTTATGAAGGTTGTATTAGCCATGTGATATGAATGTGAGAACATTCCCTGTATTTCAATTCTCTGAAAGAATTTTTTTTTTTTTTGGCGGTACGCGGGCCTCTCACTGCTGTGGCCTTTCCCGTTGCAGAGCACAGGCTCCGGACGCGCAGGCTCAGCGGCCATGGCTCACGGGCACAGCCGCTCCGTGGCATGTGGGATCTTCCCGGACCGGGGCACGAACCCGTGTCCCCTGCATCGGCAGGCGGACTCTCAACCACTGCGCCACCAGGGAAGCCCTCTGAAAGAATTTTTAACTAGAGCTAAATTGTCTTTTTGTCTGCTGGAAATCATCTGTCACCAAATTGGGACTGGTATTTTCTCTGTAGGATATGATTAAGTATTTATTCCATTATATTAATGGCTATGGGATCACCTAGAATTTTTTAAATTATTTTATATTTTAATGTTTGTGATCCACAATATATGGTTGTATGTATTTTATAAAAATCACTTTAGCAAATAAATTTTTCCCATTTTAAAATAAACTCTTTGTACATGTGGTAATAGTTTACGTAGCCACAGTTTTTTATGTGTAAAATATAACTCAGAAAGCAATGCAAGTACTCTAGCCTCATAGAGGACTTAGTATTTTACTTAAAATGGATTTAACTGTCTTTTAGTCACTTTTAACAATTCTTTTTTAATAGAAATTTTTACACTTCATCTTAGTTTTCAAACTTGTTGTCATAAAAATTTTCACTGTATTTTCTTGCTGTCTTTTTAATAAGCTTATAATTCTGAATGAGTTTTAGAGATATTTTCCAAGTTCAAAGAACCTCTCTGGGAATTGACAGAATTACACAACACTCGTTGAAAGATTTTATTTAAAGATCTTATTAACTCATTTCATATGTAATATACTTTTAATCTGATAATTCCAGAAATACAGGAAAACTATAGTTTTTCCTTAATTATTTCCCAGGGGCCACCACATTGTTGAGCTCTCTTATTTCTTCTATTATTTTTCAGTCACTTGTCCTAGATTTTCAGTTCATTCTTTTGTGTCTTCCGTCACACCATCCTTTTTCGACTGATTCTTGTTAACATAAAGTATGTACATTACATTGCTTACTTACACTTTTGCTTCAGTATCTGCAGCAAACTGATGGTATAAATGGCCCTGATTATTCCCCTTTTTGAAAATATGTCTTTTATGAAGTGGCTTTCCAGTTCCTTCCATCAAGAGGCCATGGCTTCATAACAATAATGAGTTCCCTAATCCATGAACATCAAATTTCTCTCCATTTATTTATGTCTTCCTTACAGTAATGTTTTGTCAGAAGTACTCCTAAGTATTTAACTCTTTCTAATGCTACTGTGAATAGAATTTTTGGCTTAAAATTACTGTTGGATTTTCCATTGCTAGTCTATAGAAATACAATTTTGCTACTACTCTACTTTGGCTGGTTCCGTTACCTCCTGTGGCCAACAAAATGTGGTAGAGGTGACAAAGTGCCAGTAATAAGCCTAGTTCTCATGAAAACCTGCAGCTTCTGTTTGTCTTCATGGAATGCTGACACTGCCACGTAAACACGTGATGGCTGGCCTACTGAAGGATGAAACATTTGACTCAGTCACTCCATCAGTTCACCAAACTGTCAGCCAGTCGCCAGACACATGAGTGAGGCCATCTTAAACCAGCTATTCCCCAAACATATAAGCAAGCTCAGCCCAGAGTAAGAGAATTACCAGGCTTACCAACTTTCTCATTAGCAATAATAAACACTTATTGTTTTATGCAACTGGGTTCAGGAATGGTTTGTTATATGGCAAAAGCCAACGGATAGATACATATAAGTGACCAACACTGTTCATTTTAGTTATGAAGCTTAGCTATATACCATTTGGACACATTTTCAATCTGTAAATGTAAAATACATCAAAAAGTAGTTCAAGGAACTTTTTATTTTTTTAACATCTTTATTGGAGTATAATAGCTTTAAAACGGTGTGTTAGTTTCTGCTGTATAACAAAGTGAATCAGCTATACATATACATATATCCCCCTATCCCCCCTCTTGCGTCTCCCTCCCACTCTCCCTATCCCACCCCAGATGAACACAAAGCACTAAGCTGACCTCCCCGTGTGATGCAGCTGCTTCCTACTAGCTATCTATTTTACATGTGGTAGTGTATGTATGTCCATGCCACTCTCTCACTTCGTCCCAGCTTACCCTTCCCCCTCCCTGTGTCCTCAAGTCCATTCTCTACGTCTACGTCTTTATTCCTGTCTGCCCCTAGGTTCTTCAGAACCTTTTTTTTTTTTTTAGATTCCATATATATGTGTTAGCATACGGTATTTGTTTTTCTCTTTCTGACTTACTTCACTCTGTATGACAGTCTCTAGGTCCATCCACCTCACTACAAATAACTCAATTTTGTTTCTTTATATGACTGAGTAATATTCCACTGTATATATGTGCCACATCTTCTTTATCCATTCATCTGTCGATGGACATTTAGGTTGCTTCCAGGTCCTGGCTTTTGTAAATAGAGTTGCAATGAACATTATGGTACATGACTCTTTTTCAATTATGGTTTTCTCAGGGTATATGCCCAGTAATGGGATTGCTGGGTTATATGGTAGTTCTATTTTTAGTTTTTTAAAGAACCTCCATACTGTTCTCCACAGTGGCTGTATCAATTTATATTCCCACCAACACTGCAAGAGGGTTCCCTTTTCTCCACACCCTCTCCAGCATTTATTGTTTGTAGATTTTTTTTGATGATGGCCATTCTGACCAGTGTGAGGTGATACCTCACTGTAGTTTTGATTTGCATTTCTCTAATGATTAGTGATGTTGAGCATCCTTTCATGTGTTTAGGAACTTTTTAAAAATAATTCTAAAATTGCAAAAGTTTTGGGATATGCTTTTACTGAAAAGTATTTTGTAAATAGAATAGAAAAAACATATTAGAACTTCAAAAATCAGAAAAGCTAATCTTCTCAATGTCTCAAATTATGCCTCAAACCTTTTTGAAAGGAGATAGGATATACATATGCAAATTAAAAAATAAAAATTTCTCACTAAGAAACATTTATCTCAGAAAGATTAACAATATCAATCTTCATAAGAATGACCATGTTGAATAAGCATACTGTGACCCTTAAAAAAAAGCATTACACTAAAATATTACAATATTGCTTTCTTTGCAAATGACTCCTCTTCTTTAATCACTTAAGATATAAAGTAAATGATCGTTAAATAAACACCTTCAGAACACAATTGTGTGGTATTTGCAAGAGGTTTACTTTTCAAGAAATTATCCAAAGCCTAAACATGAATAATGTATTTTGATATTTAATCACATACATCAAAGGCAATGTTTAAGTGTTCCCTATAATATGTACTTTTAAGTCATATTTTTAAAAAAGAACTTCTTAAAATCACTTTGTTTAAAAAATAATGTGAAGTGATTAATAATAAGGTATTATATCTAAAAAGTAAACACAAAGACATTTATTAGCAAAGAAATAGGGAAATTTAAAAATAACCTTGCAACACTGTTGTGTATGCAATTTATCAAGAAATGTTGTAAAAGAACAAAACAAATGTTGGCTCATTCTGGAGCTTCTTTGTCATCATTAATGTATTCAGGTTTTCACAGCCGAACTGCTATACTTTGAAAAGACTTTCATGAAAGGAAACTCATATTCAATGTTTAAACAAAGCTGTCAGGTTACCAAGATTAAAATTTGTTTGACTGTCCAGAAAATCTTTACTTAAAAAAATAAAAAACAAAAACTATGTTGGCAAACAAAATAAAATAAGTTTTTGTTTAACCATGTGTATTTATTTTGGGGAAAAAATAGAGAAAGAACAATTTTAACATAAAAGTGAGACTATTTTTAAGGAGCTATTTTGTTTCATTACTTGTTCTATTTCTCAAATTGATACAAATGATCTCCTTCTGTTTCTGTCTATCTGCTTGCCTTGTCAGTACAGCTAACTGTCAGGGTTGGGGAGATCTCTTCTATCTAAACAGAAGATGTGCAGTTTGTAACCTGCTTAATTCGCCTTATGTCCTATGTCCTCAGTATGGTGTTCATTAAAATCTCAGCTGTTTTGTTCATAGCAGTGGCAGCCTAAACACAGGCTTATTTTTCTTTGTTAAAAGGCCAGATTGTACATAAATATACCCCTAATCTGTGTGTGTGTGTGTGTGTGTGTGTGTGTGTGTGTGTGTGTGTTAATGGCAAGAAATTAAACCAAGTATGTAAATGCTCCTTGGTGTTTTCATCACTCAAGTCAGGCATGTGAACTCACTTACTCCCTTGCCTAGATGTTCATAAAAATAGCACCTCTCAGTCTTTGGAGAGAGGTTTAATGTAACAGCCATCTCTAAAATCAGATAACCTATATTAAGAACCACAAGTTGATATAGATGAATTCTATAAATTGCCATTAAGAACCATCCTTAAAAGTCCCCATCCCTACCCCTCCTATAAGTTCCTGGTAGGCCCTAGGTTTCCAATCCTATTTGCTTCCATGTATTTGATTATATAAAAGGTTTAAATGAAACCTACTTACACTGCCTTAGCAATAAGATGAAATGGCTCGAATCAATTACTTTTTCTTTTTTTTGGCTTGGACAGAAAACTCAAAACTTTACATTTAACTGGCCAATCCAGTTACTGAACAGAATTTCTGTTCAGTTCTGACCTGTTCATAAGTAGACTTTAACACTAAGTTTTTAAGTGCAATATAAAAAATCTCATTGATGTGTATACAAATAATTTCAAAACTCATGTATGAATTGTATACATCCATGTATGAATTGTATAGTTAACAGTGTTCACATGTATCAAATTAATCCCATACTGAAACCATTAAGAGTAGAAGGTATAAAAACGTGTCAGATGTTTAATTACTACATTTTTCTGTGAAGTTTGATTAACAAGACAAAAGATTTATTTTTAACTTGTTACTAAGTTACTTGCAGTTAATTAAATGTACATAAAGGACTATTAAAATACTATGCTTGACAGCTGCAAAAAATAATTTAACCTCAGAACGACTGAAAACTACATACTGTCTACAGCTTGTTTTGACCAATACAACATACATTTTTAAAATAACATTACATTAACTATTAAACAGAGCTGCCTGAATATGATGACTTTAAGAAAACAACTGTAATTGTGTTTCAAAAGCTTTCCTCAAGAACTATCAGACAACTGATTACAGAAAATGGCCTTATTAGGCAAAGATCTTGGAGATAACTGGCCAAGCATCAAAAGAACCATACTGAAGAGTCTCCTCTTCAATTTACATTCCACCAGCAGTGCAAGAGTGTTCCCTTTTCTCCACACCCTTTCCAGCATTTATTGTTTCTAGATTTTTTGATGATGGCCATTCTGACCGGTGTGAGATATCTCATTGTAGTTTTGATTTGCATTTCTCTAATGATTAATGATGTTAAGCATTCTTTCATGTGTTTGTTGGCAATCTATATATTCTTTGGAGAAATGTCTATTTAGGTCTTCTGCCCATTTTTGGATTGGGTTGTTTGTTTTTTTGATACTGAGCCACTTGTAAATTTTGGAGATTAATCCTTTGTCAGTTGCTTCATTTGCAAATATTTTCTCCCATTCTGAGGGTTGTCTTTTGGTCTTGTTTATGGTTTCCTTTGCTATGCAAAAGCTTTTAAGTTTCATTATATGGAGGTTCCTTAAAAAACTACAAATAGAACTACCATACGACCAGCAATCCCACTACTGGGCATATACCCTGAGAAAACAATAATTCAAAAAGAGTCATGTACCAAAATGTTCATTGCAGCTCTATTTACAATAGCCAGGAGATGGAAGCAACCTAAGTGTCCATCATCAGATGAATGGATAAAGAAGATATGGCACATATATACAATGGAATATTACTCAGCCATAAAAAGAAACGAAATTGAGTTATTTGTAGTGAGGTGGATGGACCTAGAGTCTGTCATACAGAGTGAAGTAAGTCAGAGAGAGAAAAACAAATACCGTATGCTAACACATATATATGGAATCTAAGAAAGAAAAAAAAAGGTCATGAAGAACCTAGGGGTAAGATGGGAATAAAGACACAGACCTACTAGCGAATGGACCTGAGGACATGGGGAGGGGGAAGGGTAAGCTGGGACGAAGTAAGAGAGGCATGGACATATATACACTACCAAACGTAAAATAGATAGCTAGTGGGAAGCAGCCACAGAGCACAGGGAGATCAGCTCGGTGCTTTGTGACCACCTAGAGGGGTGAGATAGGGAGGGTGGGAGGGAGACACAAGAGGGAAGAGATATGGGAACATATGTATATGTATAACTGATTCACTTTGTTATACAGCAGAAACTAACACACCATTGTGAAGCAATTAGACTCCAATAAAGATGTGAAAAAAAAAAAAAGAGTCTCCTCTTCGTTCCTCATGTTAACTTGTGGATCGTCTGTCGTGTGTGGACTTACAAAGCTGCTTTCAGATAGAAAAAGAGCACTGAATTTTACCCTTGTGTTGAAGCTTTATTATCATTAATCCACCCAGGTTTAAGGAAAAAAGAGGTTCCCATACTAGAGCACTGAGGATGAAGCATCATAACTGAAGACCAGCTGAGCATGAGGAAATTACAGGATAGAAAGTGAGTCCAGCAATAAAAAGCTGGGTAAGGTTAAGACAACTACCTCGAAAGGAAGCAAGGCTACAACGATTTCATGTTTCATCCTTAAGCACATGAACAGAAGGACTTTTCAACACAATATGGCATGTAATACTATTTCCCAGTATGAAACCTGTCATACTCCTGATGTCATAATCAGGACAAACTTAATCATAAGGCCCTATCAAAAGATAACATAACTTAGGTTTTACTATGTTGTGAGTAGAACTAAAACTTCAGGAACAAATTTATCAGAAGCTCAATAGCTGACAGAAAGTCTCGCTCCTGGTTTGGGTAACTCTTGTGCTACTCTAAGCACCCTGGGGGTTCTTTTGTAACTAGGATAACCAGTAACACTGGATATATAACCTACTATAGGCTAAATTAACCTTCCCCAGAGTGAATTGAGAGGATCCAAGATAGGGTCTCTGTACTCACAGGAACACAAGAGGGAGAGGAATGAGGCACCCACATTAACCCAACTGAACCTCCTTAACAAAATCAAAGAGAATAATATAGTCAGTTCTTCACACTTGAAAAATGACTGTGGACAGCAACACGAAATTACTTAAAAGAAATATGAACAACATAAAAAACTGGAAGTTATATTAAAGTATATAAATCAACCCTGAGAAATTTTAAAGTAGGATATTGTTATCCCTACCACCTTTTAATAATGAAGGAAAATAAAGTAAATCACTATATAGGATTTATTAATACTAAGTGCTTCTGGTGTTGAAGAAACAGGCTTACCTTTTTAAAAGGTATTGTGAGGTTTGTGATTCTTCTGTGCACATCTGAAAACATTACTGCCAGTTTTACTGCTGTCTCTCCACACTCAATTATTTTAAAAGACAAGATTTTTGAAATTATCATTATGAAAATCTCTTCGTAGTACATCAGTAGGAGTTACTCTGAAAAATGGCAGAGCAGGGAAATCCAGAGCTCCATCCCTCCACAAAAGCAACTAGTAAGCTGGCAAAAACTTAAAAATCAGCTTTTGCAGAACTCTGAAATCTAGTTCAAAACTGATAACGAACAGGAAAGATGAATGAATAGAGAAGTTGCTGCATGGTGGGAGCCTGCAGCAGGTTTGCTAAGCCAGAGTGAGCTATGGACTTTGTTCAGGATGAAACATAGTTGAATGTTTCAACCTGTCTGGGCGCTCCCTGCAGAACCAGTGCAAACACCTGCCTTTGTCTGGCTAATTCTAGTGATCCCAGGGCTGGGGCAGCTTCCCTGGTGGCATTTGCTAAAAGCAGTGAAAGTCAAAACTACTGGCTACGGCAGGCTAGTGCTAGAAATAACAGTCAGGACAAATAATAGACAAACCAAGTAGCCTGGGAAGGAAAAGGTTGGGAAAGGAGGTATGTGGTGGAGTGAGGGGTTTTAAAAGTTACCTGTATACAAGGGAATCGAGAGCGTGAGACACACGCTCAGAAGGGCCTAAAAAGACCCTAAATGTTCACTCCTGACTGAACTTCATGGTACACACAAGCAGGACGTAAAGGCTAAGGCAAAGCTGTAAGTAGCCTGATCAAACAATGAGGGTGCACCTGCCTTAACACAGACCCAACACCCAAAGCCTAAGACAGCGCTGTTTCCTTCTTCTTTTCCTGGCTCCTAGTATTTAAGGAAACTCTGTCAGAATGGTAGCTGACCACTGATGTAACAGACCAGACAGAGCAGAGACTTCAATGGTTATACACAACGAAGACTTTATATATATTTATTTACACACACACACACACACACACACAGACTTTATAATAATAGTTTATAAAAGACACTAAAACAATAACAACCCACAACTACCGGAAACAACAAACCCCAAGGAGGAGGGGAAGAATCTAATTTCCAAAGTTGGCTCACTATAATATTCAAAATAATTCAGCTTTCAACAAAAAATTAAGAGAAACAAGAAAAAAATGCAAAGAAACAAGAAAGTATGGTCCATTCACAGAAAAAAAAATTAACAGGAAACATCCCTGAGGAAGCCCAGGCATTGCACTTACTAGATAAAGACTTTAAACCAATTGTCACAAATATGTTCAAACAGATAAAGGAAACCATGAACAAAAAAACTAAAGGACAGCAAGGAACAATGTCTAAACAAACTATATCAATAAAAAGATAGATATTACGGACTTCCCTGGTGGCGCAGTGGTTGAGAGTCCACCTGCTGATGCAGGGGACACGGGTTTGTGCCCCGGTCCGGGAAGATCCCACATGCCGCAGAGCAGCTAGGCCCGTGAGCCATGGCCGCTGAGCCTGCATGTCCGGAGCCTGTGCTCCGCAACGGAAGAGGCCATAACAGTGAGAGGCCCACATACCGTAAAAAAAAAAAAAAAAAAAAAGATAGATATTACAAACAGAAACAAAATAGCAATTCTGTAGCTGAAAATTACAATAAATAAAATTAAAATCCACTGGAGGCATTCAACAGCAGATTTGAACATGCAGAAGAATCAGCACAGTTGAATATGTCCAATGAGATTATTTAGTCTGAGGGGAAGAAAAAAGAACAAGGAGAAGAACAGAGCAGAGATAAATAAAACAGAGAATAGAAAAACAGTAGAGAATCAATTAAACAAAAAGTAGGTTCTCTGAAAAGAACAAAATTGACAAACCTTTAGCTAGACTGACATAGGGGAAAAAAACACTTTACTAAAATCAGAAATGAAAGTGGGGACTTTATTACAGATCTTTCAGAAACAAATAGGATTATACAAAATACTACAAACAACCGTTCACTGACAAATTTGATAATCTAAATGAAATGGACAGATTCCTAGAAACACACAAATTGCCAAAACTGCATCAAGCAGAAAAAGAAAATCTGAACAGACCCGTAAGAAGTAAAGAGATTGGGTAAATAATCAAAAAACTCCCAACAAAAAGTCTAGGAACAGATGGCTTCACTAGTAATTCTACCAAATATTAATAATAATTAATACCAATCCTTCTCAAACTCTTCTAAAAACTAGGAGGGAGCACTTACCTACAAAGCCAGCATTACCCTGATACCGAGCCAGATAAGGATATTACAGGAATACTATAGACCAATATTCCATATCAATAGAGTTACAAAAATAAATTCTCAACAAAATAATAGCTGTCTGAATCCAGCTGCATTTTAAGAGAATTAAGCATCATGACCAAGTGGGGTTTATCCCAGGAACGCAAAGATGGTTCAGTATATGACTATCAATCAATGTAACACACCATATTCATAAAATGAAGGGAAGAACAACATGATCATCTCAATGCAGAAAAAGCATTTGACAAAATCCAACATCCTTTCTTGATAAAAACACTGAACAAACTAGGAATGGAAGGGAATTTTCTCAACATAAAAAAGGGCATTTATGAAAAACTCATATCTAACATCAGTCAATGGTGAAAGACTGAAAGCTTTCTTCCCAAAATCACAAACGAGACACCACTTCTATTCAGCACTGCAACAGAAGTTCTAGCCAGTGTAATTAGACAAGAAAAACAAAAGCTACTCAAATTGAAAAGGGAGGAGTAAAAAGATCACTATTAGAAGCTGACATGATCTTATATAGAGAAAATAGTAAAGAATCCACACACACACAAACACTAGCTAATAAATGAATTCAGCAAAGTTGCAGGATACAAGATCAGCATATGAAAATCAGTATATTTCTTTACACTAAGCATAGTTGCAATCCAGCTAAATTCAGTAAGTATATTAAGGAGTCAGAATAAAAGAGTCTCTTTGACAGGAGCCTCTAAATTCATGTGAAGAAACTTTTGGTTTAGCAGTCTCAATGCTATGAAATCGTTTTTAGGATATTCTATTTGAAGAAAATTTTGGAAAAAATAACATCCTACCACTCTGTCTCACTTCCTTTATATACATTTATTTTAATAACATAGTAATAGTTATTCTAAAACAACGGTCAACAAATTACAGGCCATAGGCCAAACTGGTCAACCTCCTGTTAGGTAATGTTTTATTGAAACACATTCCCAGGCATTTGTTTACATACTGTTTTCTGACTGCTCTCAGGCTGAAATGGCATGGCCTGCAAACCTAAAGTATTTACTATCTGGCCCTTTAAGAAAAAAATCTGACAACCTCAGTTCTGAAAAATAATCTAGTATAAAAATTGGACTCAGATTCACATCTGACAGGTATATTAAGATTTCTCTTTTACCTTGTCAGTTATAAGTAACCACCCTATTCAAAATCAAAGAAAAACTCCAAAAGTATGGCTGAGTTAATGTTCAAATGATTATGAGAGTATTTCCAATCCAGAGCCAAGGACTGGTCATATAAAAAAGGGCTTTGCTCATTAATTAAAGAGAGAATTCTTTTTAAAAAATGTTAGATGACTGATTATCTATCCAAGTCTAGTTTTAACTGTTCTCTGATTATCTGATGTAGTTCTAAGCTCAAAGGTTTTTGCTTCCCATGCAGTACCTTGTGTGGAACAAAGCTGTGCTTAATGCATGTTACTTTGATTTCATAAAGTATATAAAAATCAGAAGAGTTAAGTAACTTTCACTGGGAAGGAAAAAATGATATTTTTACTTTTCCTTTTTTATATTATTTTCATGAAGAGTCCAACTCTTTGTCCATTGCCTGTTGAAACTGGCCCAAATGCTATGACATTGCAAAACTGAGATCATATAAACTGTTTTTTCTGGACACTTGATTTTGCCCATGTTAGAGGAATATAATTGAATGACACACTCACTTAAAATACTATTACAAATAAGCATACTTTCTCTACTGCCCCTGTGATAATGCCATGATCCCATTTGTATAGACTCTTACTCACTGAAAGTACAATAAATATTTGTCGATTATAAATGAATGAATGAACGGATGAATGAATAAATAAATAAATAAAGTTATATGAAGGATTAGATCAGTAGTAGGTAATGTTGATGGGAAAGACTATCCACCCAAAGACTAGATTACAAGAGGATTTGGCCTGTTTCAGGAGTGAGACAGAGAACTATTATAAACTAAAAAGGTTTGAGAGATGTTGTAAGCAGGAGTGTAGCACACTTTTAAAAAAATAATGTGTCCTTTCAAGAACCCCTAGTCTTGAGTATTCTGTATATTTCAAATAAACTAAGCATGTGTTTTATATTAAACTGGCATGATGAATGAAGGGGAAATGTATGGTGCCACTTGAAAAAAAGTAAAAATCAGTGGATGAGGAACCCTAGTATCTTTTATTTTTAATTAATAAATCTTATTTTGAGAGTTGTTTTGGGTTTAAAAAAAAAACTGAGCAGAAAGTACCGAGTTCCTACATATTCCCCATCCCTCACGTTCATAGCTTCCCCTAGTGTTCACATCTTGCATTAATGTGGTACATTTGTTACACTGATGCATCAATGGTGATACAATATTATTAACTAAAGCTTATAATTTACATTAGGATTTACTCTTTGTGTTGTACATTGTAGGGGTTTTGACAAATGTCTAATGACATGTATCCACAATTACAGTATCATACAGAATAGTGTCACTGCCCTAAAGATCCTGTGTGCTCTACCTATTCATCCCTCCCTCCACCCTCACCCTTGGCAACTCCTGATCTTTTTACTGTCTTCGTAGTGTTGCCTCTTCCAGAATGTTATATAGTTGGAATCATACAGTATATAATAACCTTTACAGATGGGCTTCTTTCACTTAGTAATATGCACCTAAGGTTTCTCCTTGTTCTTCTGTGACCTAATAGCTCATTCATTTTTATCACTGAATATGTATATACAATTCCACTGTATATACATATCACTTTGCTTATCCATTCACCTATTGAAGGTCATCGTGGTTGCTTCCGAGTTTTGGCAATTATGAATAAAACTGCTATGAACACTGTGTGCTGGTTTACGTTTAGACTTAAGTTTTCAATTCATTTGGGCAAACACCAAGGAGTGCAACTGCGGATCACATGGTAAGAGTACATTTAGCTTTGTAAGAAAAAGTCAAACTGTCTTCCCAAGTGGCTGCACCAATCTGTATGCTCACTAGCAGTGAATGAGAGTTCCTGCTGCTCCATATCCTCACTGGCGTTTGGCTTTGTGTCTTGGATCTTAGTCATCCCAATAGATGTGTAGTGGTACCTCATTTTAATTTGCAGTTTCCTGATGACCTATGATGTTGAGCATCTTCTCCTATGCTTATCTGTGTATCTTGTTTGGTAAAATTTCTGCTCACATATTTTGCTCATTTTTTAACTGATTGGGTTGTTTTCTTATTCCTGGGTTATTAAAGTTCTTTGTATATCTTAGATACCAGTCTTTTATCAGATAATTTTTATAAAGATTTTTCTCCCAGTCTCTGGCTTGTCTTTCACTCCCTTATAGTTTTAATTCTAATGAAATACAACTTATCAATTTTTTCTTTCACTGATCATGCTTTTTGGTTTTGAAACTAAAATGTTATCACCAAACCCAAGGTCATGAAGGTTTTCTCCTATGTCATCTTCTGGAAATTTTATAGTTTTGCATTTTACATTTAGGTTGATGATCCATTTTGAGTTAATTGTTTTTGAAAGGCATAAAATCAATGTCTAGATTTCTTCCCTCCCACCCCCATGGAGATATCTAACTGGTCCAGCTCCATTTGTTGAAAAGACTATCTCTTTTTCCACTGAATTGCCTTTGCTCCTTTGTGAGTATCACTTAAAACTATATTTGCATGGGTCTATTTCTGGGCTCTCTATTCTGAAGTCAGATATTGTCAGTCTTCGAATTTTGTTCTCCTTCAATGTTATATTGTCTATTCTGGGTGGGTCTTGGACTTTAATAGAGAAATCCTGTGTAGTCACACTGGAAAGTGATTGAACAAGCAGAGACCAGGTTGTGAAGTCTTTTTAGAACTTTCTTTAAAACTTCACTTAATCCAAAAAACAAACAAACAAAAACAAACAACAACAACAAAAAAACACAGGCTGCTCATAAAGGCACTTCTGAATTGCTTATAACCCTGACATGCAGTGAATTAATCTTCAGACCTAACATAAAATAAACACTTTAAGGGCATATTATGTTGTTTCAAGAAGTCTGGGGGGAACTTCATTGGCAGCCCAGTGGTTAGGACTTGGCATTTTCACTGCCATGGCCCAGGTTCAATCCCTGGTCAGGAAACTAAGATCCTCATGGCATGGCAAAAAAAAAAAAAAACAAAAAAAACAACACATCAGGGCAATTTCTTACTTACAAGATAGAGAACTAAGAATGAAGACCACATATAGGCAAGATTTGGAAGAGAGCAATTAACTTCTTGCATTTGGCCTTCTTTGAGAAAGCAAATCAATGTCTTATTTTAAAATCTATTACATTTTAAAGAGCAAGTATTTAAATAATCAGATTCTGGTTACTCTTCTAATATTCTATAACATAGGCTAAGGAATCAATAGACAAATATATTTAAAGGTCAAGATAGAATTTAGAGATGAGGTATAATAAGAATCAGATGAGGGCCAAATGAGAACTGCTTGCTGTAGTATATGTAGCAGCTAATAAAAGCAGTAGTTTACCCATGCAAAACTCAAAATGCTATTTAAAGAATCACCTAAGCTAATTTTCTACTATTGCTAAGTAGACTGTTCTTCTAGTAAATGACTCTATTCTGACTCATCTGACCTATGAACACCCTGATAGACTGAATTCAGAATTTAGGGCACAAAACGAGAGCCAATGACGGATTGCTGCATAAACATTCACGAGCACTGAAAAACTAAATAACTCCTATGGACCTCTTTCCTAGAAATGTGAGATATAGTTGATTTTTCAAGGTCTAGATTCGCTGAGCTTCTTGCATTTGACATTTAAATATTTACTACCTAATTACTCTTCTGCCTGTTTTTTTTTATTTTTTATTTTTTTACTCCTAACTTTGGGAATTTTTGTCATTAACCAAAGAAGGAAAGGAAAGAAGATAAAAACAGTAGAAACTTAAATCAATCAAATTAGGCAAAAAGATTGTCAAACTAATTTTTTAAATTACAGTATTGAATTATCTGGATTGCATTTATCTCCCTTCCACATAAAATCACCACTTGATTACATGACAGTAAATCTTGCTCTTGTGTTTATGGAGAACTGCAGATCTTATTGTGACTTGGTTGACCATCCATCTCCCTCTGCTTACTCTGCATATCTAGAAACAGAAACATAACCATTTATTCCTCCCTGGATCTTCTGATCTCAATGTATAGAGTAGGCCGGGTAGAGGAAGAGCTTTTTTTCATTGGCTATAAAAGTGAACTCTTGGGTAAGAAATGGGCAGAAATAGAAACACAGATGTAGAGAGCAAACGTATGGACACCAAGGGGGGAAAGTGGCAGGGGGCGGGTAGCTGTGTAATGAATTGGGAGACTGGGATTGACATGTATATACTAATATGTATAAAATGGATAACTAATAAGAACCTGCTGTATAAAAAAATAAATAAAATAAAATTCAAAAAAAAAACCCAAAAGCCGAACTGAGAATTAAAACATTTTTGCTTCCTACCTTTCCTATACGCCACACCATTCTGTTCCTCTCTATTAGCGTGACTAATTATCTTAACTATTAATTAACTTATAATAATGATGATAATATAGTAATTTAACTATTAATGATTTTAACTATTTTATGATATTCAAAAAGTGAAATATTATTGCAGTATTAATCAAAAACCAGATAAAACTGAACACAAAACTTTCGAGGATCTACGTTCTCTTATTTTTAAATGGTAATTAAAAGTTTCCGATACTATTTACACAATGATAAATAGGACATATACGTATTGGTAAGTGCCAAAAAGGTATTTGTTTTATTTACACTCTTGCACACTTTGCTTTCTGGCTTTGTACTTTCTCTTCCATCACTTTATATCTAGTAGCAATTCCACAAAATCACTCGGTCCATTAAAAGTTTCCTTCTTTCTGCTATAAGGAGCCAAGAATGCATTATTACATTTTTCTATGTGAGGTATGCTATTAAATAATAGCTTGTACACTAATTAAAGCAAATGTGATTGTGAGAACACACTGACATTGTTAAAGTAAATTACTCAATTTAACAGTTTCATTTCAAGTGACCTTAATTGTATTAATTGTGATACTAGCTAATTAAATTGAAGAGCATTAAATATACTGTTCTAATATGTCCTAAAGGAGCAAATTTTCCATCACATCAGCAAAAGAAAAATAATGATTATATGGACCCACACACACACCAAAGTCTCCTACACACATGTACACACAATGAGTCAAGCAGAAAAGGTCTCACCAGACTGCATTTATCATTACTATTTTAATATTGGTAGCACGGCATAAAACAGACCACACAGAAGTAACTGATCTTTAGATAAATGGTTAATTTTAGGACATTCTTTTATGTCGGGTTAAACAAAAATTACTTCATCATTACAAAGAGTTAAAATATTGAAAAAAATTGGAGTGAGGAAACAAAGATTGGTATAGAGGACTGCAATATGAAAATAAATATTAAAATACTACAACTCTATGTAAATCAGATGTTACTTACTAAATGCTTAGTATATCAAGTCATAAGGATACATAATAAAAAATAGTTATGGCCCTCATTCTTGAGAAGAAACTTAATAGCACAAGAGAGTTACATGTCATTTCCATGTAACTGACATATCACCTTCTCAGATAACAACATAGATGCTAAATAACTCTCAGTCTTTACAATACAATCTACACTGGCTTACAAAATCCCCAGTATTTGGCCCCTGCCTGCTAGGCCCATCCTGTGCCATTCCATGTCACCCACGATGCTCCAGCCACTGTGATCTTCCTTCAGTTCCTTGAATAGGATGAACCTATTCCTATCCTAGGAACTTCCATCGTATGAACTCTTTCCTTTTTCTAGACTGGTGTTTCTTTCATTCTGCCTATCTGTCTGTCCATCTGTCTCCCTCTTTCTGTCACCACCTTTGCGTGCCTGGCTCATCTGTCATTCACACGTAACTGACGTATCACCTTCTCAGAGAGATCTTCCCTGACAATCTACGCACATAGACGCTCACTATAACACTACCTTATCTTGATTCTTTCCTAGCCTTTATCATTCTCTATTTTTTTCCTCATTTTTGTACTTTTCCTTTTTTTTTTTTTTTTTGCTGGCTCTCCCATGCTAAAATGTGAATTTCATTGAAAGAGAGCACCTGGACTATTTGTTTAATAGCCTATCCCCAGATACTAGATGATCAATGAATATTTTTGAATGAATGAATAAACGTCAGGTCTGTGACCCACAGTCCCTACTGTGATTAAATATACGTGCCTTTATGGTCTCTATTCATTTATTAAGTATGACTGAAATTTCTTAACCATCATGCCAACATATCTGATTGAAAATCTGTAAGTTCAACAAAACAGATCTATTCACAAGTCTAATTAAAGATTCAAATTGATAGCAGTGTTCTAAGCTTGGTCAAAATCAGTCATACTCTATTCTGCTGTCTTTTCTGGCCCTACTGACGCACTAGCAGAAAACAACTAATATAAATCTTTGATAAGAAATCCACTGTAGGTCACTGCACCTAAATGGGGCTTTTGGTTTATGTTTTTCTAAGGTTTCAAGATAATACTGTCACTCTACATCACCTGTATAGCTCTAGTTAGGCCTAGACCCAACCAAACCAAACCACCATCACACAGCCTCTCATTTCTGGTGATCCAAGAATATTATAAGGCTGACTAAGCATGGTGTCAAAAATATCTCAAGGTACGGATATTCACTTGCAGATAACTTTGCCCAAGGGGGTAGTGGTGACAGCTCTTGCAGGGCTACTGTTTCTGTCTGCCACCAGAGCAAGCAGTGAGGTCTCCTTTGCTCCTAAAGACATGGGAAATGAAAAACATCCCGGTACAACTAAAATAACCCTTCACACAACCCCAACTCTAAAGGAACTGAAAAGGGGCCTCTCCATTAAGTAAATACTAGGAATTGCCACACCAACAGAAAACTTCAAATAAAACTAAAAACTGGATTCAATTAATGAGAAATAGACAACACAATAAAAAAAGATTAGAATTCAGACCAGAAGACTTTTTTCTTTTATTTCAAGAGTACATTTTACCAACAGTGAGTTTCATTGTTACCCTTAAAATGTCTAACTTGCTAAATCTCAATCCACTGTGAGAGCATGAATACATAAAATCCATATATAGTCATCTAAATCTAATATTAAAGAGTAACTTGAAACTTCCTCACC
Source organism: Mesoplodon bidens (assembly GCF_964165515.1). Classification (NCBI taxonomy): domain Eukaryota; kingdom Metazoa; phylum Chordata; class Mammalia; order Artiodactyla; family Ziphiidae; genus Mesoplodon; species Mesoplodon bidens. The sequence continues at coordinate 117,206,003 of NC_138161.1, forward strand.
ATTTAAATGTTTACAACTGATATTTAACCACTACCTTTTCATGTTAATTCCATCTACTCAAGTCAGCTAGTGAGTGGTATCTTGAAAATGCCTTACCACTAATTACAGATCATCAATACTCTTCCCATCACCGAATCATAGATTTTCTCCTTTTATAGTCTTTAACCTATGCAATTCTGAAGCACTGACCACCTTGGACCTACTGGAAGCTCTCACATCTGTAGCTTCTTTAATTTTGGCCCTCCTTTATCTTTCCCCAACTTTGACTGTTTTAAAATACTGCTCTCTCTATCCAATTTCTAATCATGGAGAATTCTGACCAATCATCCTCAGTTCTTTTCTCTTTCTTTGAATTTCCTACCTGTCTCATACTGTGAACTGATATCTCTGGAGGATGACTTTCAGATCTCTAACTCGCGGCCTTTCAGACTGAAGTCTCTCATTTCCCACTTTCTTTCGGACAGTGTAATTTAGAGGAACAGGGCATGGCATGTTCTCTGTTCTTTGATGTAACTTCTACCTATTGTCACACCACGTAACAAAATCCTTCTTTAAGGAGACATTTAAAAAAACATCCATTTAAAAAAAATCCTTGTTACTGTCACTTAAGAACTTCCAAGTCGCTCTACCATCTATTTAACAATCTTCATCTTCAACAAAGCCACCATTTTCCTTAATGACTTAATAGCCTTACTTACAGTTTTTCATCTATCTAAACTGCCGTTTTCCTCCATATGTAGAGAGAATTTTTCATTAAGATGATACTTTTTGCAAAATGACACAGACAGTAAAAAGATCAGTGGTTGCCAGGGGTTGAGGGGCATGGGATGGGGAAGATGAACAGGCAGAGCACAGAGAATTTTGGGAAAATACTCTGTATGACACTATAATGACGGGTACATATCATTATACATTCGTCCAGACTCACAGAACGTCCACCACCAAGAGTGAATCCTAATGTAAACTACAGAGTTTGGGTGATTATCATGTGTCAGTGTATGCTCATCAGCTGTCACAAATGTACCACTCTGGTGGGAGATATAGATAATGGGAAGGCAGAGGGTATATGAGAAATCTGTACCTTCCTCTTAATTTTGCTGTGAACCTAAAAAGATTTCAAACCAAAACCTATCCAAATCGACGTAGATGCAATTTATTACACAGAGCTATTGAAGCTACTGAGCTGGTTTATTGGCTACCACTAGACAATGTTCCAACAAATTAACATAGTTATCAAAGACTTATACGCTGTTCCCATGTCCCCTTTATGACTCCCATCACCATGCTACTCCATGCCTCATCTCTCCTAACTCAATCCCTTCCAAAACTTTCTACTCTGCCCTCTTATAAGCCCCTTCCATAACAGCAAACTTCTTTATATTCTCAAACTATCAATGAATTCTTCTGCCATCAACTTCCTTGCCTACTGTCTACCCATTATACTCCCCTGACAAAACTACTGCCTGCTTTTTTTTTTTATTACTATCTTTTCTTGGCTGTGTTGGGTCTTCGTTGCTGTGCAGGTTTTCTCTAGTTGTGGTGAGCAGAGGTTACTCTTCACTGCGGTTCATGGGCTTCTCATTGCTGTGGATTCTCTTGCTGCGGAGCACGGGCTCTAGGCGCACGGGCTGCAGTAGTTGCAGCACGCAGTCTCAGTAGTTGCGGCACATGGACTCTAGGGCACACAGGCTTCAGTAGTTGCAGCATGCAGGCTCAGTAATTGCGGCACATGGGCTTTAGGGTATGCAGGCTTTGCAGCATGCAGGCTCAGTAGTTGCGGCACGCAGGCTCTAGAGCACACGGGGTTCAGTAGTTGCAACATGCAGGCTCAGTAGTTGTGGCACTCAGGCTTAGTTGTTCCACGGCATGTGGGATATTCTCAGACCAGGGATCGAACCTGTGTCCCCTGCATTGGCAGGCGGATTCTTAACCACCATGCCACCAGGGAAGTCCAACCACTGCCTGCTTTTGATTGTGGCTAAATCTTAGGTGCTGAATTCTGCTAGACATAATCACACACATTTATAAGCTTGTATCACCTATAAATTATGATGTCTAATATCACCTTGGCCCCTAAGATTATATATTCTTTTTCAACTCAATCTAACCTTTGTTGCTCTCCACAAATCTTCAAATGCTTCATTCTGTCACTCACTATCAGCAAATTATCTCACCCTAACATATCAAGAAAGAGAAATATCAATAATATTTCACTGAACCCTCTGCCATCAAACAAATGAACTTACTGCACCTAAACATCTGTTCTCCATCCTTCCTCTCCTTCTCTCTCTACGAATCCCTCCATCTTGGCTCTAGACTGCATCTGAAACCAAGCAGAGCCCTGCCACTGCCCTGTTCCAAGTACAAAGGCCCCTCCACACCCCCTAGCTCTTGTTTACAGAAGAGCTGAAGTCTCCCAAGCTTCCCTGAGTCACAGAAGAGCAGGCTCAAGAAGTTAATGATTAGGACAATAGAGGCACAGAATCCTTCAGTGTCTGATGCACATTCCTGAGTTGTTTTACAGATACTGTAACTGCCACCAGAGGGAAAACGCTAACTGCATGATGACCAGACTGCAGCCATGAAATAAGCTGTTCCACCTTGAGCAGTACTGAATCTATGGCTAGCAGAATTCCAAGAACTGGGCTTACGACAGTGGGATTAACACTATTGCTCATAACAATCTGTATTTTTGTGGGCATCAAAATAATTGTGGCTTTTTCTCCCCATATATGTAAGCAGACAACTAAAATTATCAGCAAAGAGATGCTACAGACCCATGTCGACATCTCCCACTCTAAAATATGGCACCCTGTGTCAGCATGAAAAAGTTACAGAAAGTGGACCTTTGCCCATAATCCCACAGAAATGGAATGATGTCTGACAGCGGTGATTTGTAAGCAAATTTTTGCAGGCAGTTTGTTGCAGGAAGTAGCTCTCTGCAAGAGGCCACTTTTGTCCTGTCACTTTAGCAAGGCTATATTTTAACTAACCTCCGGCTCAAGCACACCTTTCAAATCTTTTTGACCACACAGTACTTTGCCTAACCTGTTGATTCTTTCCATAGATCAAAGAAGTAGAATTGAAGAATGAGTAATTAACAGATGACCGGATCTCTTCCCCAGCTCTCCCTTCAGTAATCTCGCAATCAAACTGTGTGAACAAAATAGCATCTAAAGAAAGATCACACCGCTCAATGCTCTGTGGTGACCTAAATGAGTAGGAAATCCAAAAAAAGAGGGGATATACGTATGTGTATAGCTGATTCACTTTGCTGTACAGTACAAACTAACACAATATTGTAAAGGAACCATACACCAATAAAAATTTTAAAAAAGCAAGATCATTTTTTGGATCTTTCCAAGAAACGGAAAGGAGTCGACAAGGCTGCACACAATGGGAGATGGCAACAAATCTGACCCCCTATCTCAATGAGTAACTGAGATTATTTCCCCTCTTTTCTGTTAAAAACTTTCATGGCCGAGCAGAATCTTCAGAGTTGGTTGTGGGACAGGAGTCCGCGTTCTCCCCAGATTGCCGGCTCTCTGATTAATGTGACCTTTCCGTTCTTAATCAGCACTTGTCACACAAGTGCTGACTTTTCGAGCAGTGAGCAGCCAAACCTGAGTTCAGTAACACTTCTACTAACTGGAAAAACCGTACTAAAGATCATAATAGAAAAGTGTCATTTATCACATCAACTTCAGTAAACTAATTGAATTACCACCAATTTATTCATCAGTAAAGCCACACATCCCCTTCTAGTCATAAAACTCTATGATATAGCAACAGAAAGAAAGGAAGATTGGGACAAAAAAGTACAAGAGACAAAAATGGAGTAGGCAGGACATTCTGAATGTCTTGGATTTTTCTTAAGTAGGTTATTTTATACATGAATATTTTATACATGAGCTAGAAAGAAAGCTTTGAAACAGATATTATATAAAAAGGCATTACATTAAGTAACTATCTGAATACTATAAAAGCTGTAAGAAGGCATATACAATTGAAGCTAAAAACTCTGGCTACATGTAACAAAATGCTATTCTCAAGAGACCTAATAGAGGAAAATGTTCTTTCATGATGAGCAAGATTCCAAGCTCTTGTAAGATTGGAAAACAATTAGTAATTCTGAGAATACTATTTTATTAATAGGTTAAGTTTCCCTAGATCTTGATATTGTTGTTTCCAGTTTAAAATAAAATAATTACTTTTTCATTTAATCCTTGAAAGTTCCATGCTAAGAATGAATAATCATGACTAGCTGAACAAACAGTTTTGCTTTTTTTTATGGCTGCAATTGAATTACAGGTAACTTGTCAATTATTAATTAATACCCTCTGATCAAAGATCTTGGAATTTAAGGTGGTAATTTTTGTATATGACCAAATGCAATAGAGTACAGAGAAAACAGCATACTTTCTATGCTGTTTTCTATTTCAAAAAGAAATTAAAGTAGTTAAAAGTTAATTCACATGGAAAATGCACCCTAAGATTTTGCATATATATATCCAAACAGTTCTTTTTTCTGCCCTTACCCACTTTCCTCAAACATCCATGAAAGTAAACCAATGATATGTAATTTTCTCTCTATCATACCTATGATGTGGCTATTTTTGCTAATCCTTTCCAGAATACTCAGAAACATTTAACTCAGTAATGTACTGTTTTTCTATAAATGTTAAAAATTCAGATTTGAGAAATTAAAGATTTGTTACTTACGGAATATACAACAGGAAATTTTTAAAAATCAAACAAAAAAACAGGACTTCTACACAGGGAAACCACTGACTAAGTCCAATGTCTGACTACTTACAAAATGAGTCATTCAGTTGTGTAAAAGGCTTCGAATACGTGGAGAACCCCAAGAAAGACATATATTAAAATAAACCAACATACTAAAAAGGTGGTGATTTTTCAAGTAAATATGACAACCCCATTAAAATGCAACATACGGTTTTCTGCAAAAAGAAAACCTAAGATGAAATATATGCTTTATATAAAATATTTACATATACAATGCACAAAACCCACTACGGTTAGTAACCTTTATGGCTTTGAAGAACTAGATATTTACATATCTTTCTTCTGCATGTGCCTGCGTGTATGTGTGTTTTGTATATATTTTTAACAGTTGACAGCTGTTTTAGAGCATACAGAGATGCCAAGCTGAATGAGGGTCTTGATTACTTCAAGATTAGCTATCTAAAGTTTCTATTCATTTTAAGTGTTGTTAGTTGGAAGAGTCATTAGTCACTTCCTTGTCTTATAGAACATCAGCATACATTTACATTGTTAATGAACATTTGGGGTAAATGAATTAATGGCACTTTTAAACATCAATTCAGTCCTAATAACTTTGTATGTCATAGAAATGTTGGCTAGGATATAAACGGAAATCCTTTTCAGTAAAGGTAACTCCTCATTCCTACAAACAATAAAGAATAAAATTAATTTAAAATGTTTTTTAACCATTTAAAAAAAAAGAACCTCAATATTTAATGAACTAGTCCAGAGAAAAACAGGCACTTAAGGAAAAAACAAAACAAAACAAAAAAAACCCCTATGTTCTAAAATAAGCATATAAACCAGAACATTTTGGTGAAAATATTTCATATACTGATAACACAAAAATATATTCACTTTTAAAATATCCACTTATCAAAGCGCTTGAAGAATAATTTGACTTATTTCATTATGAGTACTTCTTATAAGTATGACATTTAAGAAAAAACATCACTTGGGAGGATTGTATCATTCTTACCACTGAAATTCTTTAAATGCTGAAACTGAAATTGGACACAAGTAATTTTTTTATATTATCAAAACCTTAAACAGCAGTTTAAATAAAAGTAAATATAAAAATAAAGTAACAAAAATAAGTTGCATGCTATTTTCATTAAAAACAACAAGGGCATTTGTATGATGTGGAAGGTATTAAAGATGCACTAAAAACATAAACACACTCCATAAACTCAATAGCTAGTATACTAAAAAATAACTACTTAAGGTATCAATTTTTTTTAATTCCCAAAACAAGAGTTAATGGCAGACCTTTATTTACATCAATACAGAAAAAAAATCATATTTGAAGTATGTAAAATATATGTGAATGACTAATTATAATTTCTTAAAATAGATTTTATAATCCTGATACATGTATTGAGTGAAAAATTACAAATAGTTACTTGAGTCAATGAATCAACTTTAGCAAATATTTAGTGAATTAGTTGAAATAAAGAAAAGGGGTCAAGAATGCTCACAAACTCATTGTTTCCTTCTAAGATACTATGTTATTACTAACACTGAGAAAATAATACAAAGCTCTGATACATATACATTTAATACATTTTTATAGGGCAGACCCCGAATACAGTTGATGTTTTAACAATTTCACTACACAGAGCTTTAAAAGTAAAACACAAATCCCAATTACTAAAAAAAAACAAAAAAAGAATAATCAGGTAAGTGCTTTATCCTGTAATAATCTCAACTTGCTGAAGGAAAAAAAAAAATCCCTGCAAAAATCAACACCAAGAGCTTAGACTTTTTAAAAGATGTTTGAGAAAAGGCCATTTTGCATTTCAACATTCTTATACTAAAGCAATAAACTGTTTAAGTTTATGATTTTTTTAAAAAAGAATGACAGTGCATCAAACACTTGGCTATGGCTAATGCGTCTGTCTATAATTAAAAGTTGACGTTTTGTGGAATCCATCAGTGTCAGAGCGCTCCATATCTATCCAGGGACATGTTCTTAAGGCCCTCTCGCTCAGCCTCTCTAGAGAATGACACACAAGGTAGGCAGGGCTAGCTGGAGACCCTCTGCCAGGTTTCCCAGTAACCTCAAAGTTATGTGCATACAAAACTCACCTCCAGGCTTGTGTGAGTAACTCAACAAGGGGTCAATGCCCACTTCTTGTTCTTCTGGCTGCAGAGGATGTCTAGTTTCAGATAAGGAATGATACATTGTGAGAACTGGACAACGTCACTGAGAGTGACCACCTGGGAGATGAAAAATATGGAGAAAAATTATAAATTTTTTTCTGCTATGACTGGGAATAAATGCAAAATGGAAAATGATTAAATGAGCATTACAAACATTAACAAGTTTTCCAGAGGCTCCAGGGACTGTTACTACACACTGGTAGGCATATATATAAAGAAGCGAAAAAGTGGCACAAGATTTTCATTTCAACAATCTCTTCCCAAATCTGGACTTCACTGGTAACCTCTACCCCAACATTCAATTACATTTATTTTCAGTAAACTTCTGCACAAAAAGCTGAATTGTAAGTTAAATCACTGTCACATTTATAATATCCTTCATTTTACTACCCAAATAATACACATTTACTATAGGAACTTTCAAAATATAGAAAATATAGCTAACTGAAATCATTTGTAATTATATTAGCTAAAAACACCACTGTTAACATTTCAGTTTATTATATGTATTCTTTCTGGGCATTTAAAATGTTTAATGTGATCCACCATGCTAAGTATACTGATTATATAAATCATCATGAGTATTTTCCTTCCCATAAAAAAGTATATATTATCACTTCTAATGGATCCCTGGTATTCTACTATATAGCTATAACAATTGATGTAACCAATTCCTTATTAGCAAACAATTAGGATGCTTTCAGTTCCCCAATACTATAAATAGCCTCACAATGAATATCTTCCAGTAATATCTCTGTGCTGTATCCATGATTATTTCCTTAGGATAAAATCCTATAAGCATAATTGCTGGACCAAAATGTTTATTTTTAAAAAATAAGATTTTAAGGTAGGTTTTGCCAAATTATGCTCTAGAAAGATTTGTATATAATAGATCAATTCATTTCCCCTGGACCCTCATCAACAGTGGGAATGAGTAATTCCTTGGGCTTTTTTTTTTTTTTTTGGACCTATATAACAGTCAATTTTTATACTGCATTTGCTTGATACCTAGTGAGATCACTGAAGACTTCATATGTTTTCTCTGACATTTGTTATTGTCTTTTGTGGATGCAGTTTATTATTATGATTGCCTTCATGATTTGTAAGCATGCTTTAAATATTAAGGATATTAAACCTTTGTCATATGCTACATCTGTTCTTCTCAGAGTGTGTCTGTCTTCAAATTATATACAGTTTTTGTGGAGATAGTAACTTCTTCATTTTTATGTAGCCAAATATATCTGTATCTCCTTTATGGATTCTGCCTCTGGTATTACGCTTCCAAAGGCAAGATTATATAAATAACCACCTGTGTCTTCTCATAGTTTTGAAGGTTTTCCTCCTCAATTCTCATTTCTATAAATAATTCTAATTTAAACATAGATTTTTTTAGAAATTAAATTGTTTTTGAACTTCCAAGCTACACTAACTACTTATAATTTTTTTGTCTATAAAGTACAAATGACTTTCCCAAATCAGAATCTTCCAAAAAATAGACTGGGTTCGCTACTTTTCATCCAAAATAATGTAAGTAACATAATCTTTTAAATTTTAAGAGCAGGGGGGACAAGAAGAGGAAATGTGTAATGCTAAATTGGAAAAGCAAGTCCAACCAAAATGGGTATGTAATTTTACAGGATATAGTCTCCACTTATGGAGGAAAATTCCAGAGAAGCCCATGAACACACAAATCCTTGACCAATCTTTTCCTATCACAAAATGCTCCTTTATCCTGTTTACTTAATTTCTAAAACTCTCATTTCATAAAATCACTCTTGAACACTTTCTCATTTTTATCAGAACCCTCCAACTCTCACCCACCCTAACTTCTTGGATCAGATGTTAACATCCTTTCCCACCCAGTTTATGGTTAAAACAAAAGAAGCAGAGGGTTAGGCTAAATCAACACTTGGGGAAGCACAACTTTTGTTGCCAACATAGTAAGAATTCCTAAATCCATAAAGCTAAACCATTGTCAGTTCTTGTTTCTTATGTGTACATATCAATTAACATATATGGAGCACTAAATATACAGAAGGAACTCTGGGGAATATAATCTAGTAGAGCAACAGTCCCCAACCTCCTTGGCACCACGGACTGGTTTTGTGGAAGACAGTTTTTCCACAGATCGGGGGGGTGGGGTGGGGGTGGGGGTCAGGGGGTATGGTGTTAGGATGATTCAAGCACATTACATTTATTGTGTGCTTTATTTCTGTTATTATTACATTGTACTATATAATGAAATAATTCTACAACTCACCATAATGCAGAATGAGTGGGAGCCCTGAGCTTGTTTTCACTTGCCACTCACTGATAGGGTTTTGATATGAGTCTGCAAGCAATTGATTTATTATGGCCTCTGTGCAGTCAAACCTCTCTGCTAATGATAATCTGTATTTGCAGCTACTCCCCAGCGCTAGCATCACCGCCTCAGCTCTACCTCTGATCACCAGGCATTAGATTCTCATAAGGAACGTGCAACCTAGATCCCTTGCATGTGCAGTTCACAGTTCCCGCTCCTATGAGAATCTAACACTGCCACTGATCTGACAGGAGGTGGAGCTCAGGTGGTAATGTGAGTGATGGGGAGCGGCTGTAAATACAGATGAAGCTTCGCTCACTTGTCCACTGCTCACCTTCTGCCGTGCAGCCCAGTTGCTAACAGGCCACGGACTGCTGCTGGTCCATGGCCTGGGGGTTGGGGGCCCCTGTAGTAGAGGAGAGCAAAATGTAGATAAGCAATTATATTATAAAATAGAATCTGATACATTCTGCTGATCAAATGAATGAGCAGGTTAAAAAATAAAGTCCTCTACTATGGAGAAGTAAGGCTCACCAAATGCCAACACCTAATGGGGTCAGGCAAAAAGCATTATTAATTACAGTTAACATCTATTAAGTAGTGAATATATGACAAAAACTACTCTAAACACTTCACATATACTCAACATTTCATCCTCCCAACAACTCAATGACGTATCTTCATCATCATTTTCATTTTATCAAAGAGAAAACAGGTACAGAGAGATGAAGCAATTTGCTTACAGTCGCACAACTAGGAAGTGTTGAAGCCAGACTCTGAACCCATCCTATCTGGCTCCAAAGCTCACCCTCTACTCAGTACTACACTTGGCTCCTGTTAAGTCAATGAGACAGACAGAAGGCATAAAACAAGGGGGTCTAAGAGGACTGGGTCTGTGAACTATTGGAACATCCATTTCTCTGCTTCAACATTTTCAAGAAAAACTGGAAATCTAGAATTTTATGTGAAATCTCTTTACTTGTAAGTGTTGGCAAATAATTTAAAAAAGAAAGAAAGAAAGAAAGAAACTGTGGAACTGATTAAACACATGTCAAAACTGTATTTGGCCATGGACAACTATTTTCATGTAAAATTCATATTCTCTATACACTTTGTCATACTCTTTAAAAATACAAGGGTAAACATTCGAAAATGAGTATTGCAAGTTAACTGCCAGACTTCCTTAAAATTTCTTTAATATCCTATACTATGTTTTCATATCATTTCTCATTTTTATAGTATATACTTCTGTTAGACTTCATATACCTAAAATATATAAATAAGGGGATTTTATGTATTTTAAACTCTATGAGAAATAGACAAGCAACAAGGAAACTGATATCAAAGTGTATTTCAAAAAGGAACATTAGAAGAAAAAAAAAAACCCTCTCTGTAGCTAAAATAAAATACAACATGACGATGTTCAAATATTCACTCAAGATGCTCAAAGAGACTTAAGGTCTTTTAAACTCCTTAGAGAAAGTTAAGTTCAAGTCATTCACTGATTTTAGCTTTAATAATAATTCTTTAGAAATTGAGATGTCTGTGGTAACACCCAATAAACACAATACAAAATTTACCAAACATACCAGTCTACAACCATTCTAGAGAATCAGGCATCTACTATATGCTAACTTATCATGCCTATAGGTTGGAACTGAGTCACTGAAATGCTTTTATTGTCAAATAAAGCAAACCTGCTGAATAGTAATAATGAGTTATTTTCAAGAAATACGTTGAAGAAAAAGTTTGGACAATATCCTCAATTTTCTTTTAATCATAGATTTAAATAATAATCTAGTTCAAAAGTAACTCATTAAGTAGGTGTTGTTTTGTTTTTTGTTGTTGTTTTAAATACAAAGGGCTATTTTTGCCTTTTGGAACGTAAAAGAATATTTAACTTTGTTGGTTACTGCTACTGTGATTACCTTATAAAATCACAATACAACGTTGCTTTCAAATATTAAGTAATTTTTCCAATTTGTGTTCTGTGACTATAACAACAACCAAAAACAAAGCAGGATAGCAAAGGTTTTTAAACAAATGTATCTATATTTATTTTAATCACTATTTTGAATAAATTTTGTATCTATGAATATCAGACTATAAGAAAATATTTAATAAAAATTCAAATATTTAAGGGAATTTTTTGTGGTCTGAAGATTTTAAGATAACCCCTATAAAAGTCAAAATGGCATAAACATTTTGAAACTCACAGTGGACCACTGAATCTTATGTTTGTATACTTGCTATGCCTTAATCTCCTCTACATAGAAGCTAGACATATATGTAGAAATATATATATAATGACCAAAAATATGTATCTTAGTAAATGACTACTCAAATCCATAATTGATGGAGTTCAGTTTTCTTAAATAATGCCAAGTTGTCTCTAGAATTTCTCTGACTGACAAATTTAGTAAAGAATTTTAAAAAATAAAGGCAATCTTATTTTTTCTAATTCAGAAAGCACAGCAATATACCTTCTAAGACCTGAGAAAGGAGATGTCCCTTCTTTGCTACACTTACTATAAATAACAAAGTTCCTACTGCACATGAACTCAACATTCACAAAACTCAAAACTGGTTGTGCAACGTGGTTTTACTGCCATCCTGGTCGCAGGAATTGACACATTAGGCTGAAAGTGCCATTTAAAATCCCAGACTAATCTTAGGACAGTTGTATTGGCTTCACATGTCTGGTTCTTGCAGTACTAAATCTTAAGATAAAAGTGATCTGTCTGAAAGAAGGGAAGTCTTGTGAAAACAGTATTTAATGAAAGGGTAGGAGTTCAGCACTAAAGCTTGGAAGACAGTCTTAAAGTATGTCAATTAAATTTCAGAATAATCTATTTTCCATGTAAACTGAAGCAACGCAAGCAGTCTGTAAGTGAAAATTTCAAATTATTAGCATGACACAGACAAAACAAAAGGTTAGCTGAATAAAATTTCTCACTTTTAAAATGGCATCATATAAACAAAACCTCTAGAAAAATAGTTTATTCCCTCTGAATCTGAAGTTCTACATATTTCAGCTTATAATCATTCTATCACTGTTTCTATTACATAGGCATAGAATTAGCATTCTGAATTGTGTCTTCTAAAGACATCCGTATTCAGAAAAGCTCATATAAGCATATTCCATTCATTTATATTCTTGCCTGATGGTAAACTTAGTAGTCAAACACTGAAGTTATAGAGTAATATTACTTTACATAAAGATATCTCCTGTAAGAAAAGCATATCAAAGAGCTTAAATGAACTATTTCCAGAGCACAATTATAAAAGGGGGAGAGCATACAGCATGAATGAGTATCTGTTACAGGTAGTATGCATTCACCATGATGGGTATGTAACCTAAAATATGACATCTTGGCTACAAAAGCAAGAAACAGATAGAAGCTGGATTTTTTGTAATTAAGAGAGTAATGGACCATTACCTGTAGAATTGGCAAAAAACAAAAAAACAAAAACTTTTTTTTAGACATATTGGTAGCTAGAGGTAAATTTGATGGTCAGGAATAATGATATTTTAAAGTCTTAAGTTATAAGGGAGAGAAGGAGGTAGAAAAGGAGCAAGGAAGAAAGAAAAAGAAATGAGAAAGAAAACAAAGACAAAGGATGAAGTTCCATTTTTAAATTCTGTCAATCTTGAATGCAAGAGTGCTACACTGGACTTTAAATAAGTTAATTAAGTATTAAAATCAATCATCTGAAAGTCTTAATATTTAATATTGGTTAGATTGTATATCAAAGTAGTTTTATTATTTATTTACTCTAAACCTTTCCAGAATACTTCATCTGACAACAGGGGGTCTGTTTCTCACAAGATAAATGCATTTACAATGCCAAATAAATTATATATAAAAGCGTTTGTCTTAATACACGTCATTCAATATTAAAAATCACCCATTGGTAAAATCCTGAAACCCTAATTCATTTTTACCAACCACACAATTGTATTATTCAAGTGCTGTCTATTAAATACCTCAGTGTAGGTACAGGAGTACAATGAGGGTCTACACACTAAGAACAATGATCAAAAGAAAATTAACACAGATTTAATCCTTATAATTAACAGGTTATTAGAACAAGAATTTTAGGGTAAACAATCTAATATAAATATAGCAGATTCACAAACGATACACACAATCAGAAACATGTAGAATATACGAAAGGTTCACAGGTGGTCTTAAATATTTTATATTACAAAATAGGAATATGTTTGGCCTTTCAATATCCAAATGCTATAAAGTAATAGAACGTGGCAGTTGTGACCATATAAGCAAGAGGAAATTGAGCATTATAAAGAGTTAAAGTGGCCTGACAAAAAGCTCTCCAGCATGTATGCTCATATGGTTTCAGAGTTCTCCTGAATACATGCTCACAAAGCAAAGACTGGGAAAGCAGCTCAGCCTAGTAACCAAGCGTTTTGTTTATTAGAGCCTTCCATTGCTACTGCCGTATTTTATATGTATAGACAGCACCTCTAGCCTTTACACTATTCGGTCAGCTTTTCATAAAATCAAGAGAACTACAACAATTCAGGAAAAATGAGCAAAATAGAAAATGAAAAGAGAAAACAGTCACAGGAACTTGGTCAATTACGTTAAACTGATGATGATACTAAAAACGAGGAAAAGAAGTAAATGGCTACTCTTTGCATAAGCATCATATCAAATCAAACATTTTGCTCAAAAAACAAACAGAAAACACCCCTTAGTGCAAGCCTGGGGAGGCCTGAGTTGTTTCCAGAAGCCTATGAGCAACTGTGAGGAGACCCGTCCGAAAGTCCGTGGGGATCTTATATTTATCCCTTGGCTATTAGTAAGTGGTAGGGCTGCGAAACCCAAAGAAATGTTACTAAAAACAGTACTTTTAATTAAACAATAATAACAGCAAAAACATAGCATTTATTAGGAAGCAGGCACTGTTTAGGCACTTTTACATTTCAACCTTACAATTCCTCTGTGTGGCAGACACTCTTCATTATCTGCTTTTATGATTAGGCAACCACAGAGAAGTTAGAGAACTTAGAGTCACAGAGCTGTTAGTGGCAAAACCACCTCAGGATTTATAGGATGGAAAGTTTCTTTATTGTTATGTTAAATATAACACACAGGCAGACCTCGGAGATACCGCGGGTTCGGTTCCAGACCACCGCAATAAAGCAAGTATCACAACAGAGTCACTGGAATATTTTGGTTTCCCGGTGAATTGGAAAGTTATGTTTATGCTATACTGTACTCTATTATGTGTGCAATAGCATGTCTAAAAAAATGTACATACCTCAATTAAAAATACTTTATTGCTAAAATATGTTAATTATCAGCTGACTATGCAGGGTTGCCACAAACCCTCAAATTTGTTAAAAAAATCATGATCTGCAAAACACAATCAAACGAGGTATGCTTGTAAGGCAAAGCATTCTAGTTTACTTTTCTCCTATACAAGCTTTGCAAAATCTAGTATTAAAAGTTCAATAGGCCCTTTATATTTACAGGGTATATGTGCCCTCCCAAATCACCATCTGAGAATAAATGCGTATCTAGCAAGAAAAGAAAATAACAAGTAAGCTACGGATGCAGACATAGTTTACATACGCCTCAGCAAAATTATAATTTATGAGTAAGCCCCACGACCTTTGGAGTTGCTATCAAACAGCCAAAACTGTGAATTACTCAAATCCCGCGATGCTATGATTCACATTACACCAGTCACTGCAGTTCCAGGTAGCATCACTGAGGGGAGGCCAGCTGCTCAGAAGCATCACCTGATCCTCTCTAGCAAAAGGAGCCTACACAAAAACATCTATACTTTCCTCCCTCCGCAGTTTTATTCACACCTCTTTCCCTCCCGATGAGGCCTTTCCCATTCACTTTTCTAAATCCTAGACATAATTTGAACACCCATTTTTTCCTCTGTGGGCCAATGCCAGAAGTCACTTCTCCCTGCTCCTCCATAGCAGCATTTCCCTCATGTGATGGACCACAGGAGACTGCCTGCAGGACAATATTAAGCAATAAATGCTAGTAGTTAGAATATGAAGAGCTACGTTTGTTCTAAATACATTTTGGTCAACAGCATTAGTACAGATTTTTCTTACAGAGAGAGGTATGTAATTGAAGACTTCAGTAGAAAGTAAAAATTTTTTATTCAAGTTTTTGCTTCCCCTCTGTAGTGTGACCACTCCTAACCCCTTAATTGTAGATTCATCTCTCACTGACACTCTGGCAATACCCTCCCCTAACTGGTCTCCCAGGTTACATTCTTCCTTGCTGCTGTCAACAGTGTTGATTGCCTTTCTGACAAAATTCACATTTTGTTCCGGTCCAAGTGCTCCTGCAGAGATACCCAGGGGGGTAGTTATAATTGGTCTAAGCCAATCATGATGGTCCCATTTCCTGTGTCAGACTGGTTGTGATGAGCCATTCGATGTAAATGGAAGTTGCCCAAGGGCTTCTAGAGGTTTTTCTCTCAATTACAAAGACTCTTAATAGCAGTGGATTAACCAACCTAGATTCACCCTACCTCTAGCCATCTTGCTATAGGTAGTAACAGAAACCTTACTGTATAACCCAACTGAGATTTCCTGTTACTGCCAGATTTCACAGCCTAGCATACCCACCCCTCCTACAGTCCATTACCACACAACATTCAATGCGATTTTTTTCCATTGTAAACTGTTTCCCAACGTACTTAGTGTAAAATCCAAACTCTTGTTAAGAGGCCCTGAATCCAGACCCACGCCTAACCCTCTGACCCCACTCTCCCCTCGGTCAGGATGCTCTGTCCACACAGGACTTCTTTCTATTCCTTAAACAAAAATCCAGCTCGGGCTTCCCTGGTGGCTCAGTGGTTGAGAGTCCACCTGCCGATGCAGGGGACATGGGTTCGTGCCCCGGTCCAGGAAGATCCCACATGACACAGAGCGGCTGGGCCTGTGAGCCATGGCCACTGAGCCTGCACGTCGGGAGAGGCCACAACAGTGAGAGACCCGCGTACCGCAAAAAAAAAAAAAAAAAAAAAATCCAGCTCAGTGCCACTTTAGGTCTTCGCACAACCCCATTTCCTCTGCTGGGACGCTCTGCCCCCTAATACCCTTCAGTTATCTGCTCACATTCAGGGCAGTGCAGAAAGCTTTTCCTGGAGCGTATCTAATCCACTGGCAAATCCTGTTGGTTCGACCTTCCAAACAAAATCAAGCATTAGGCCGTTCTGTACCACAACCACCCTGACCCAGGTCACTGCCAGCCCCGGCTCGGACTATTTAATTTCCTCCAATATGGCTCCCTGTTTCCAACCTGGCTGGTCATCTACGGTCCATCGAACCACAGCAGCCTGTGTAATCCATCTCAGATTTTAACTCAGCTTGTGCCTCACCTCTGCTCAAAGCTTTCCACTGGCTTCTCATCTCACTCAGAAGAGAACAAAAAATCTTCACCAGACTCCACAGGATCTTGCCCCCAGCACTGCTTTTTTTGAGCTTTGACCCTACAGCTCCCCTGCCCCTGCCACTCAGGCTCTCCAGGCCTAATGGCCTCTCTACAGCTCCTCACATGTGCTAGGCAAGTTCTTGCCACCGGGGACCTTTGTATAATACTTTCCTCAGTTCCTAAACACTTCTGTGAGATATCCATCCTCAGAGATGGCTCTCCCACACTGCCTTTCAAAGTCCAGGTTCAACTGTCACCTAATTTGTTAGGTGACCCATGATCAGAGGGCCACACTCGGCACACACCCTCCCTTACTCTTCATCCCATTACCCAGCTTTACTTATAATATGTATCACTACCTCACACAGTACAAACTTACTCGTGTTTTGTTTAGTGTCCATCACCCCCTATTATAAATTCTATGAATGCAAAGGCTTTACCTATTTTATTCACTTCTGTATCTCCCGTACCTGGAAGGTACCCTTATTTTTTTATTATGGCATTCCTGATGACAGTTTGGATGAATCCAATAAAGTACAATGAGAGAAACCTAATTTGAGTCCCAGTTAGTTATTAATTTAAATCAGTTTTTCAAGAATTCCTAGGTACATGTTAGGGATGTATATTAGCACAAAATACATGAAAGAGATTAAAATTAGAGATATTTGAGAAGACAGATCCCATAAAACAGACTAGAAATTAGGAAGATCCTCTAATAAGAATTACTCTAACGAATCAAGGACCGGTCCCTCTAGGTGAGAGGCAGCACGAGACCCTGGGCTCTCTCTTGGGAGAGCCTGCGGCAGCTGAACAAACACTCGGTGGTGCTGCTCAGGACTCGCTCAGAAACACAGCATGGGAGAAGAGAGCCCAAGTTCCCTGTAGACCAACAGGTTCTCAGACACCCCCCAACCCCGCCCCCCGCCCACACACAGACACACACACACTCTTCTGCCACCTGCACCCACCACACTCTACAGTGGCCAAACAGCTCCCTTTTAACGTTGCCCATTGGTTAGAAATGCTCCACGGAAGCCAGGGAAGACCAAAGACGGCAAGAAATCCACACATTTTACCCAACCTGTGATCCGTGCTCTGTAAGTCAAGCCCAACCACTTACTGAAAAAATAACCCATGTCTTGTTCAGGGCTGGAACCAGAAGGTTAGCGGCTCAATATACTAGCACAGTGGGTGAGACCTGGCATAAGCCCTTGCATTTCAACTATAAATGCTTAGAGTGCAAGCTTTACAAAGTTAGCCATCCCACAAATAAACAATAAAAGGACTATGCACAGGCCAATGATGAGAATATGCCATAAACCCATGACTGTGATTAATCAAATTAATGCAGTTCCTGACAAAAGTTAACCACTGGAATTTTAAGTTTCCTTATGTAAATTACCAAAACAAACAAAGAAAAAAGGAATAGTATTTCAATGATAAAAGTTGAGTTTGAAAGTATTTTAGAATAACATCTGGTTTACATTGGACATCAAGTAGATGATATCTTGTGGCTAATCTTTTAAGCCAATTTTATTAAAAATACACAAACACAAAGAAGGTATGCTATACAACTAGCTCTATATCTCCTCTTGTTTTGAAAGATTTTTTTCCTTTTATTTCAATTATCTCAATTATCTGTCTCTTCAGAAGAAATTAAATTCTAGCTAAAAGATGTTTTTTCTATTTGTTAATTTCATGTAAGACCTATCTCATGACTAACATGAGAATTAAATAAGATCACGTGTGGGAACACATACCAAGAACTGTAGTGGAACCAAGGTTCTGCGTTGTAGTTTACTGACAATAATAATCAGTATTAACATTTTTTATACAAGATAGCAGGTATATGATTAACTATATCTTTTTAAGGTTATACTGATACTTCTACTAAGTAAAAGTGATGCAGACAGTAAGTAGAGAGCAAGAATTACCTGGAAAAGGGAGGCAGGGAAACATCCTGTGGGAGGGCTCAGGGGAGACACAGGACAGGCACGTTCCATTCAGAGTCCTGAGGAGTCAGGCTCAGCTTGGTTGATAATCAGGCTCAGTAAGTAAGTGGAGACTACATGTATAATGCTTGACTTACAGACCACACTAAGATCCTGAGCTGTTTCCTAAGGACAGTGGAAGCTACTGAATAGCTTTAGGTAAAGAGGAGAGAATGCGGGCTGTGGCTTCTCCACATTTACTCTTTCTCCAGCTATACAAAACTGCATCCCTCAAAACTTCCATACATATGGCTCCTCTGTCTGGCAATACTTTCCTCACCTTCTTTGCTTAACCGACTGCTACCTGTCCTTAAGATTCAGCTCAAAAGTCACCTTCCCCCACCTTGCTTCAGACACCCATTTACCTTATGTACAACTCCACACTAAAGTGAACCATTCTTCAGTAAAATGGTTGGTTTTCCACTAACCTCTACTCTTTCTAAGGATAGAGGACGTGTTTTATTCATCTATACTCCAAGGTACGAATATACAAGCACTTGCAAAAGTCATTATTCAGTGAATCAACAAAACCCAAGACACGATTTAGTATAATTCCCAGATATGAGGACTAATTGAATTATACTTGTTCCTATGCATAAGCATACAAATTGAAATGACTCAAAAGGGCCTCACAGTATGTCATAGGAGCAAATACTGTCTTAAATTACACTGAGCTACAAGAGCTGAGCTATGCCCCATACTGTTTAATATGACCTAAAACACTCATTTAACAAATACATGTTGAATACCTACTAGGGGCCAAGTACCACAGCACTGTTCCTCATAAGAAACACAAATTCAATAAGCAGTGAGCTTAATTCTATATACTACTTGGTGAAAATTACCACTGTGATACTGTATGTTACAACAGCACTGAAATGTAATACTCACTTCCAACCATAACTTTGGACATTCTCACATCAGATAGCAAACTAGATTACTCAGAATGTTTCCTTTTCCACAAAATCAAAAACCTTTTTGAAATGTCAGCCTTGAACATCATAAAATTATACAGAATGATGAGGAACCAAGCCTATAGTGCATATAAATATGAGAGCATATTAGACTGCATTTAATTACCAATTCAAACAACAACCTGATCTAACCTTTGACAAGTAAAATAAATGTTCTGAATAATTTAACTAAAGCAAACATTTGCTGTTAATGCTGCTAATTATAGTAAGAGCTGGAAAGAGAAGGGGAAGAGAGATGACGAAAGGAAGAGAAGGGGAGATGGAATTTTTTTAATTAAGGTTGAGATCCGCAACTATTCTTTGAAACATGATTTTTTTTCAATGAATTCAATTCGCATAAAAGGGCAAACTCAGTTGAGCAAAGTTGCTTTATGAATACTCAGATAAAGTAACATTTATAGCTGATTAGAGAGCCCACTCTTTCAGCCAGTAAAAATCACTAGACTACCATGGGGAGGGGAAAACTAGGTACAGATGAATTAGGGTATAACTGCCCCCCCTTTCATTCAAGGGGCTCAAAGTTTAGTGAGAAAAAAGCTGAGGAAACAGGTTGCCAGCCTTAGCATTAATTAATCAATTGAAATAATAAAAATACAGATGCCCAGTTTAATCTGAATTTTAGAAAAACAACAAAAGCAATATTTGGAACATGCTTAAACTAAATGTATTCATTACTTATCTGATTGTGCATCCTGTATTTTATCTGACAACCCTACAAGTATATAAATGAAGACGAGTATTTATGGGAAAATATGTGGTATATCCACTGTAGGAGTTCCAGGATTAAATGAGACCAGAACTCTCAAAAGGTGAGATTCCCAAAGAACTCACCCTCAGGCAGGAAAGAGTTGTTTTTCCAGAGCTGCTATCTGATTGCTAATGGGAAAGACCAAAATATACTGCACAAATGGACAGCTCCAGCCCACCGGAACTTGTTTTTCAATTGTCCTAAGAAAAGGAGCTATAAAAAAAAAATACAATAAACAAATGAACAAACAAATGTCTTAATGGAAATCATCAGCTACTAAATGGCAGAAAAATGAAACATCCTGAAAAAAATCCAGGAGCCACCGAGGACCTTGCTGAGTGGAAAGAGAGTACAGGACTATTCTTACATTGATATTATTATCTTTACCCCTGAGAGGAGGTGCATTTAGAAATAAAAAATCCAAAGAAAATTGGACTTTGTTAATTTATTGAGACCACTCTTATTCAAATATATAATCTTCTCATTTGTGTATTATAAATGTTAACTATGATTGATACTGCACAAGAATCTAAGGTATGATAAGCTCTTAGTGTAGCCTTAAATTTAAAATAATTATTCAATAATGCGTAATGTGAAGACAAGTTATACTCCATATAAAAACTGCCAATTTAACTGATTAGTGACTTCAAAAGGGACTACCCTATTTGCTCATGTAGCCTAAGCTTCCACATGAGAACAAAGAAGCCTCAATATGAACATGAAAATGTTTCAGTTATAGTAGAAGATCATCATTATTAATAGAGGCAAGAAAAACTCCAATTCCCCAACTTGATGACACATAAATATATACAGATTTTATATAATTGATAACAGAAAATGGCAATCATTTAAAATATTAAAACTTACCATAAAATAATGAATATGACTTGAAGGTTTCTCTCAGAATCTTTGATATCCAGGTTGATTGTAATTGTTTCATCTTTACCCAAAAGATATGTGTGCATGTAACTTCTGTATGTGTTCTAACACCAAAACCATTTAGATGTCCATGTAAAAACACTGATATATATGCGTAGCTTAAAAATGTAAACATTATAGCCTCTCAAAATAAAAATTAAAATATTTAGGTTTCACTTTTATGAGAGGGAAAGTTTCAAACACTGACAAAATGGAAGATGGATAAAGAAGAAAGGGCTAATTTATAAAGACAGAAGACAATACACAGCACTCACATAATATCTTGATGTCACAAACACTATGGCTATACTAAAAATAGTTTCAAGACATTAATGCAAAAAATAATTCCATGAACTCCATATAGAGCCAATGAAAGCCTGAAAGGGTTTACCAAAGTGTACAACTAACAAAACTGTAAAAATACATAGATAGTGATGTGGGTACACAGGGACTACAGAGGAGCTATACAAACTCTATCCCAATCACCAGAGAATTTCACCAGCAAAAATAGATACCTCTTCTTCCTATGTATATGTTTTAGGCAGAAGATAGCAGCACACTAGCTCCAACATTTCATTGAATACCACAAAAAAATGTTTAAAAGTACATTAAATTAGACATGAATAATTCTTTTTTTTTTTTTTTTTTTGCGGTACGCGGGCCTCTCACTGCTATGGCCTCTCCTGTTGCGGAGCACAGGCTCTGGACACGCAGGCTCACGGGCCCAGCCGCCCCGTGGCATGTGGGATCCTCCCGGACCAGGGCACAAACCCGTGTTCCCTGCATCGGCAGGTGGACTCTCAACCACTGCGCCACCAGGGAAGCCCTAGACATGTATAATTCTTGCCATACCGATTTAAATGAAATCATTGTATAATTTTTAAGACTTTGATAATTTGCTCCTAAATTTCAGTAAATAAAAGTAGATGACAAACTTCACGCCATGCTTTCCTAGTTGTAAAACAATGACACAGTCATTTGGAATTACAATGTGCTTTTTATATACTGAACGAGATATATAGATATCTGAAGGCCCTGAAAACTGTGTCAGGCCTGGAAATTTTGTCCTAGTTTCTAACGGGAATAAACAGGATCAAGCACTTTAAGTGTTATTATTACAAGTAATTTTTTCCTATAAAAATAGAGGCTTTCGAAACCAAATAATTTCCCCCACGAGCCCAAATATACTTTTATGTGTACATTTTTACGAAGTCTTCCTTAGCAAAGAAATGTTTTTATGCTATAACTTTTAAAACTATAAAGGTATATTTTAAATTTCCAAGATTTTAAATCCTACAAAATCAAGTAAAAGATTAAGATGGCCAATTACTCTTAATACAGTAGGAAGATTCTGTTGAAGTTGTGTAAAGCTCTAAGTTTTTAACCAAATATTTGAGAAAGGTCACTACTTATTTAAATGTGGTAACTTAATATAAGTGGTCAAAGCAGTAAATTTACAGAGTTTAATTATAAAATACACTTGTATGGCCTGTTCTCTTTCTCATATTCCAAAACTAATACTTTGCTTTCTAATATAATATGTGTTATTTATATATAGCATGTACATCCCTTGGAACACCAGCATTATTCCTTACAAAATTTTTCTAGTGATTTACTGACAGAGAGCCTTAGCACCAAAAAGGAAAAAAAAGTATGAAAACGTTACTACTAGAATTTAATATTGGACATGGTGAGTGAAATTCTTGCTATATTTCTTTAAACCGTCTCATTTCAAAAATAATTTTATTAAGTACGCTATAGAATTTTGTGCAAAACAGCAACTGTGAGCCCACATGGCAGGGCACATACATGTATCTATAGTCAAAGAAGCAACCAAATATAAAAATGGATCATAAAACGATTTTCATTAGAAGCATGTGAACACAAAACTAAATTTTGAGATATACTTTAACATTTAATGTAATCTTATTTTGAGGACAAACCTAGTAATTTTACTAGATTTTAAAACTTCTAAACTGAAATTTTAAAAGTGAAATTGCTGGATTAAATCCTTTGCCCATCGCTAACTCTAATAAAATATTGTCAAACTCCTATCCAAAGTCACTGTTCCAAATTACGTGTTGATGTGGGAGAGTCCCTAGTTCTTAGTACCATGAGCCATTTCACTTTTTGTCAGTCTGAATGGTATGAAATGGTATCTCATTGTGGTTTTAATGAGCATCTCCTTGACTACTTGATTGGAAATATTTTCATTTATTAGTCAGGGTTCTCTAGAGAAACAGAACCAATAGGAGACCAATAGAGTACTTCATACTATATAAAATAGTATATATTTATGTAAAATAGTATATATTTATATAAAGATATATATAGAGAGATATTTATTATAAAGAACTTGGCTCTCATGATTATGGAACCTAGAAAGTTCAATCATTAAAATGGGCAAGCAGGCTAGAGATTCAGGAAGAGCCAATGTTCTAGCCTCTCAGACAGGAGGAGACAATGTTCTGGTTTAAAGGCAGGAAGAGATGATGATGTATATGAAGTCCAAGTCATTGCACTGTAGGATTCCTCTTGCTTGGGGGAAAGGTTGGCCTTTTGTGCTATTCAGGCCTTCAACTGATTAGATGAGGCCCACCCACATTGTGGGGGCCAATCTGCTTCCTACCCATTTAAATATTAATTTCATCCAAAACACCCTCACTGCAATACCCACAATAATGTCTGAGCAAATACCTGGGCAGCCCATGGCCCAGTCAAGGTGACAAATAAAATGAACCCTTCACATCTGTTTACTGGCCATTTGAGTCTCCTTTTCTGAGTGCTGACAGTTCATAGCTTTTGCCCAATTCTCAAATGGGCTGTCTTTTGCTTAATGATTTACAGAATTTAAAAAAAAATCATGGATATACAATAATTCTAATACAGTACTGAAAAACAAAAGTATAATGCATATTATATTATTATTCAGGTATACTTTAAATGGTTCCCATATGGTGAATTATATTGCAGGATGCATTCTGGAAAAAACTGATTTAAAGAAAACGACATTTTCACTGTGCACAATGAGCAACAGATTATGCTCCTGAACAAGAAAGAAACAGAAATAATTACGATAATACTTTTTTCAATGTCTTTCTCTGTGCTAAGAAATGTTTGCGGAACTGATATTATTAATATTTAACTGAATGCTTACCAAACTCCAGACACTGTGCTTTATTTTATTATGCCATTCAATCTCCTCAGCAGTCTTATCAAAAAGGTGGCATTATTATCCCTATTTTGTACAGGTGAATATTGAGGCTCCCAGGTTAAGGACCTCAGCCCAAGGTCACACACCGAGTGGCTGCAACATGAATTCAGATGCTTATAAAAATTCATTAATAACAAACAAACAAAATAACTCATTGCAAGACGTCCCTCCTGGCTTCACACCATGTACAGTGGCACTGGGAAAGGAACCTAAGGGAATAAAGAAGGAAAAGAGACAACATCCTTGCTATCTTGACACTAACAATCTGTCAGGAGGTAGAATATGGAAAATATATAGACTTGGTAATAAAAGACAGAACGTCATAGCAAAGGAGATATATTAAAAGAGCTCTAACCCTAAAAGGTCAAGGGATAATTACGAGGGACTAAATAGACTTCACGGAGAAAGCGAACTTATCTAGGACAGGCTCTGAAGGAAGAGTAACATTTTGACTGGCACAGATGGGCGGAGAGAGCGGTGCAGAGGTCAACTCAAGAAAGATTGTTCCAAAGGCAGCAAAACGAACAGCAAAATAGTAAATGCCTAGGTTTGCAAAAGGGAAATCTGTGGAGAAAAAGGCAGCTGCAAAACAGACACATAATATTATAGCACACAAAATGCAAATTATTAACAACAAAGCTTTATATTTGAATAGCACTTTGCACTTTACAAAAACTTTCACATATACCATGTGATCTCAACAGGAGTGACACTGTCCTTGAGGGGATGAAAATTGATTATTGGGGTGGGGTGGGGGGAAATGTTAGATATTACAATGGCTTATGGCCCTCCAACAGGCCACAGTACATAAACAGACACACAGTGCATCTGTGTACATCTGTGGTACTAAAATGTCACTGTGAAAGGAAGATGATTAGGGGGACATTTTTTTTAAAGATTTTTTTAAGGAAGCAGTAATGAAGAAAAGGTTGATCATCCCAACCATCTAGTGTGTAAGAAGGGTAACAGTCCTCTTTTTAAAAAGCACATGAGGGGCTTCCCTGGTGGCATAGTGGTTGAGAGTCTGCCTGCCGATGCAGGGGACACAGGTTCGTGCCCCGGTCCGGGAAGATCCCACGTGCTGCGGAGCGGCTGGGCCTGTGAGCCATGGCCGCTGAGCCTGAGTGTCAGGAGCATGTGCTCCACAACGGGAGAGGCCACGGCAGTGGGAGGCCCGCGTACCGCACAAAAAACAAAAAAGCACAAGAGAAAAATAAAACTCGAAGAGTTAAATGAATGAATAAAAGAGAGCATTAGGTAGCTCACAGCAAAATGAAATGTTACTGTGTATACGAATACTTTGGGGGAATGTGTGTGTATGTGCAACATAAAACAATATGCAACTCCACTCATAATTAAAGAAATGTCAACTAAAAAATCTAGATGTAATTCTCATCAAATCTGCCAAATAAAAAAAGATGGATAATATCTAGTGTTGATAAGGATGTGGAGAAATATGCATTTTGATTTTGATTAACTTGATTACAGAAGCGCGCAAATTTTTGAAAAGCAATCTGGCAACTACTATCAAAATTACAAATGCATATACCCTTTGGTTCAGCAATTCTGTGAGGAATTCATCCTACTGACATACCCTCTAGCCAGATCCATGCAGAAAGAGGTTGACTGTAACAGCCAAAAACTATAAACAACCTAGATACCCATCAATAAGGAACTGGTTTTATAAATTTTGGTAATCCGGAAATGGAATAACACAGAGGCATTAAAAGTGTAAATTCACTGATGTAGGAAATATACAAAGGATACTGAAATCAGCAAGTGGCAGAATATATATAGCATGACCCCCATTGTTTTGTAAAAATATATAAATATAAGCTTGCTATGCATGAGGAAAGATTCTTCAGTTTAGAGCCCTGTGTATGCTTTAAAAAAATTAAACCATGAGGATATATCCTATAAGAAATATTTGCTTTTAAAAACATTAAAATGGGGCTTCCCTGGTGGCGCAGTGGTTGAGAGTCTGCCTGCCGATGCAGGGGACACGGGTTCATGCCCCGGTCTGGGAAGATCCCACATGCCGCGGAGCGGCTGGGCCTGTGAGCCATGGCCGCTGGGCCTGCGCGTCCAGAGCCTGTGCTCCGCAACGGGAGAGGCCACAACAGTGAGAGGCCCACATACCGCAAAAAAACAAACAAACAAACAAACAAAAACATTAAAATGACTTGTTCAAGTTCATACAATTAGGAAGCAGAGCTATTAATAAAATTCTATTCTTTCGACTCATAATCCACTTTATATTTCATATTATATTACTTGATAAAGCTTACTACTGTTCAGAAAAATCCATTTGGTTAACTAAATATGGTAATGTCTGTGGTTGCAAAATGCCTACTGAAATATAAATACATCTAACAGGTTCTCAATACCTTTCATGACCTACCCATATCTATCTTTCTAATCTTCTTCATATCTTTTCATTCTCTAAAGATATCCAGTGTTTTCCTACCTCTCTCTATTTATTTGGGCAACTAGCCTTGGTCAAGGAAACGTATCCCAACCCATTTCTCTCTCTGAACCTTCCTTTTTTTTTTTTTTTTAAACTCTTCTAATCTCATGGCTTAACAAAGAATAGATAGTAAATATTGTCAAATTAATGAATAAACATCCATGAGACCCGATCCCACTAATCACTTCTCGAAGTTCATCTCACATATTCCATTCTCTCTGAAATGTTTCCTAACTCCTTTTCATCCAATTTTAAACTGTTAAATTGAATAAATTCAGAAATTGGATCATGTAAAAGTCAGTCCCCTATTTCTACTTCAAATGAGAAAAAAGTAAGTGAAACAGAAGGTTTCTTTCTTCTAAGAGAACGAAAGGGGAAGAAGAGCCCAGAGAAGAGGCCCAGACGGCACCGGCGCCACGCTTTACCATTCCTGCAAAAGGAAGCTTCCAGCCTAACATTGTTGACACCAGGGACAGAGTCACAGTTTCTAGGCTCAAACTGAGAAAATGTCTTTACTAACTACCTGACCTTACGCAAGTTGGTTTAACGCCCTGTGCCTCAGTACCCTCAATGTAAAAGTGGGAAGTACACATTTCACTGGTTTTGTGAGGATTAAACAAATATCCCTGAAGGACTTACAACACCTGAAACATTCGTAGTAAGAACTCAATAACTGTTAGCTATTATTATTATTACTTTTACCATCACTGTCACACTGTCACCGGTCTGGTGGATATATTTACTCAGCTAGGTGATCAGAACAAGATCAAAAACAAGATGGTACTTACAGTTCAAAAACACAGATCCTTTGAGGGTCCCATTAGATTTGTTCACTACCTTACACATTAAAATTAGATTTCATGTCATGTTTTCTCAGTATGTCTCTTAAGAAAGGAAAGAAGGTGGTAAGCAGAAACTGGAGAAAGCAGGGGTGGCACAGGTGTAACATACATTCAACTGAATAAATACCTGTTGAATCCTCCCATGTGCCAGATGCTAGGCTAGACGATAATCATTTTGTGGTAAACAAGACAGTAGAAGTCTCGAAGAATTAATATTCTAGGTGAAGGCAAATACTAAGTCAAGGATAAAATACAGTTCGCATGTCAAGTAGTGTCATATGTTATGAAGAAAATGTCAAGAGGATGAGGACACAGAATGACAGGGCAGGACTGAGAGCTTATTTGAGAGCTGGGAGCTTATATAAGAAACTGTAGTCTTGGAAGGCCCCAACCCAGGAAGTATATAATTCAATAGGAACAAGTGTACAAATACACACTTTATCTTCAGAATCAAAATACCAACCCCAGGGGGTGGAAAGGGTTGATGGTTACAACTAAGCTCATCAGCAACAGCAAAGTAACTAGAGCTCATTCCTCTCTCTGGAGGAAGTGATCATAATTTAGATTAAAGGAACGCAAAAGGAAGTACAATATTTTACAAGGAATAAGCATGGGAATTAACCCTTCCCCTCACAGCCTCCTCATTCTCTAGTTCCCCAAGGCACTCGTGCATATTTCAATATTAGGCATAACATATTATCCATCAGCCAAGGCTTTTACCTGGAATACTTGTATTTGGTTGGAAACTAAGTGGACAAAAATCTCCTCCAATTATTTACCTAAGTTCAAAAACATTCTCAATTTTTTTCACGAGGAAAACTCATTTTTTACATTCCAATAATACATAAATCTGTTTTTTCCTTACAATTCAAAGATAAAATATTTAAGACAGAGCACTAGCTTATTTGACCTATTAATGCCAATATATAAAGAAAGCAAAAATACTGAAGCCTGAGACCAAATTTAAAAGTATAAATATCATTAAGTAAATCCAAGACCTTGAGTTGTTTTTGAGTAAAGGACAACCGTCGAAGGTCAGGAGCTCCCAGCCCAGTGTCTGGCATATCCAGTCCTAATAAGAGGGAACTAAGGGGGAGGATGAGCCCATGAATGAGCTGGAAAAGAAAACTCTGGCACCAACTCACCCAATCTCCACTTCATGGGGCAGAAAGGCAAAGCAAAATCTGAGTCTTTTCTTTCATTGATTAAAAATATTGCCCTTCGTAAAACCAATTTTAGTCAGAAACTGCTAATGGTAAGTATGAATTGGATAAACTTATTAATAGAGTCAGTATAAAAGAGAGTTTGTGAATTGTCTAATACGCCATTAGGTCCTTAATGGTTATCAGCCCTCTCGGCTGTGGAGGTAAATGACAAAAGAAAGTTTAGTCAGCTCTAGAAATTCTTCTGGATTTTGGTTTCATGTAGTATTATGCTTCTGTAATTGTACTTTTTTTTCCAGAACAATTTATAAAGCAGATAAATCTGTAAATCTAGGAACTCAGTGTATGTCTGTTTCTCTCTTTCTCTGCTCCCCCCACCCCCATACAGACACACACACACACACACACACACACACACACACACACACACCCTCTTCATTTTACTTCAGTGAAGTACCTTCATGAAATGGAACTTCTTAAATATACTGTCTTCTACCTATATAACCAAGATCAACATTGTATTTCCTTAAACCCGTGGTGAAGTTTTCTACGGCAATGGCGAGGGGAAGTAGATAGGAGTTAGTATACAGACTCTCTTCCCCAAAGAAATAGAGCAACAAAGTAAAAGACGGAAATGAGGGTTGCCCATTCTAGAATTAGTACAACTGCACAGAATTAAATAGCTTAATTTAGAAGTTTTCCATCTTTCAGGATACTAAAGCATTATTTCTAACACATTAGATGAAGAAATTTAATGACTGATGCAAAAATCTTAAAACTACTCAAAAATGTCCATATTCTCTTCATTAATGGAAAACCAGTCTGATGCATTAAAGATAGCTCTTAGGACAAAAGCATGTCTCCTATCTAAATAGTATTAAATGTACATGGACATAGGTCAAAGGATAAGGAAAATTTAACTAGAACAGAAGATCTGATTCAGATTCAAATTAACATCTTCCCCTTACCTCCTCCTTCTGGCAGTACTTGCAAAACCTGTAGCAACAAACTATCACTTCATTATCTTCCCACAAGACACTGGTTTTCTCTAACACTTTGCAATGCTTCTAAGATAGCATATCTGACATAACACCTCCACTTCTGTCCCACACCTAACAAGATAAAGAAAAGGAAGAAAGAGAGTAGACAACGTTGGTGTTAAAAGTGCGAGAACACAACCCTTCATGAACATTCAAAGTAACTATAGAGCTCAAACCATTTTCACTATTTTCCCATATAGGCATCTGACATGTTCTGAGTTTTCCCTTTAAAGTACTTAATACACTGTAGGCTCATTCATTCTGTGTTAACTGATGGCAATCATTAACTAACGGTTGGAGAACCAGTCCCATTTAAACTAAAATATTACAAAAATAAAGCACAGTAATTAAAAACCCCATGGTGGTGGTTTTAATGATTTTTGTTTAATCAAAGTTGAGTAATCAAAGGCGGTCTTTGAAAAAGGCTATTTTTATTTTTTTACCTAAACAGGATCCCTCAAAGAGGGAGTAAATGGTAAGTCTTCAACTACCCAGTATCAAACTGTGTAACAACATAGTGTTTAAGCTTTCTTCAGTGATAGTATTAAAATGAAGACGTAACTGATGAGTTCCGCCTGCTTTGTAATAATACCCAGAATCATGTGTAGTGATCTACATGCAGAAACATGCAAGATTTTCAGGGTTGAGCCACAAATTAAACCTAGAGATCAGGAAGTGCACGTATTTCTCTCCAACCAAATCCACTCACAAGGCTGTCTCCCAACAGGTTTATTTCAGTGCTTCTCAGTGTCTGTGTACCTGGGGACAAGCATTCAGAGGGCAGGAATCGGCCCATACACTATGCTTTCACAGCCCCAAGCACAGCTACATTTGCACATGACGCTTACTAAATCCTAGTTGAAAGGCATTTGACAATACAATTGCTGAAAAATTCAATGTTCACCCTGCATGTGAAATCTTGTGCCTTGTACCTTATGATTTCAGCAGTGCCATGTGTGCTGTGATAGTTAAGGGCCTGTCAGTGTTTCCATTATAAACTCTGGTTTTCAGAGGTTTGTATCTTGGCCTATAAAAATAGATTCCGGTCTGTAACTTGGCATAGAAAGTACTGGTATCAGCCCAAGAGAACATTTTTTGTTCCAACGATTAAAATAAAAATCTGTTTAGTAGTTTTAAGTTAAGAGAGTGTTAAAAAAAAAAGGGGGGGGGAGTATAGAATGTTTTTAAAAACACACAAAAAACCCAATGCTCTGTGTCTCACTCACTGCTTCATTTTAGATTTTGAAATGATTAACACAATATAAACCAATGATACTGCGTAAATGAAAAGCCTAAAAAGGGTTTTAATTAAAAACATTATGGTCTGGGACTTCCCTGGTGGCGCAGTGGTTAAGAATCTGCCCGCCAATGCAGAGGTCACAGGTTTGATCTCTGGTCCAGGAAGATCCCACATGCCGCGGAGCAACTAAACCCGTGCGCCACAACTACTGAGTGCCTGCGCTCTAAAGCCTGCGAGCCACAACTACCAAGTCCGCGTGCCACAAATACTGAAGCCTGCGTGCCTAGAGCCCGTGCTCTACAACGAGAAGCCACCTGAATGAGAAGCCAGCACACCGCAACGAAGAGTAGCCCCCGCTCACTGCAGCTAGAGAAAGCCCGCACCCAGCAATGAAGACCCAACGCAGCCAAAAATAAATTAAATAAATAAATAAATTTATTTTAAAAATAAAAAATAAAATAAAAGCATTATGGTGGATACCAAAAAAATCATAAAATTTTAAACAATTACATATGTAGGATTTCAAATAATCCTCACATTTAAAGACTGTCCAAGTACTCACTGACAGTAAACCAACACTATTTCAAAGATATGTTTTTCTAGATATGTAAAAATTATTTTTAATGAATCACTAAAATGTAGATTTACTTCAGATTAGTGGAAACAAATCTTCAATTCTATCTTCAATTTATGCAGCAAGAAATTTCTAAAACAAATTATAACTTAAATGTAAGAAACTCTGAAGTAGTCTTATATACTGTTTATTAAAACTTTAAGTTTTGTGGAGCTTTTTTTTTAGCTTAACACAGAAGTTTCCTTCAAAAACACAATGCTGTTATACAACACTGTTGCATCTTTCAAAAACACATTTTTGAAGCAATAACTTGTATCTGTTAAAGGGGGTATAAATTGGTACAACTGCCATGGAGGGTAACTTGGAAACAGCCATCAATTATATGTGTGTATATATATACACTCATATACACACACACACACACACACACACTCTCTCTCTCTCTCTCTTTGTCCTTGAAATTACATTCTTATGAAATTATGCTATGAATATACCTGTATATATGTGAAATAATAGATATAACTTAAACACACAATAATATTCCTCACAGAATTTTTATGATAGCAAAATGTTGAAACCAACCTGAATGTCCATCAATTGGAGACTTGTTAAATAAGTTATATTGTACATGCATACAGTGGTATTACCATCTAACTATTAAAAAGGAATAAAGAAGAAAAAAACATACAAAAGAACGATGTATTGACACAGAAAGACTTCCAAGTTATAATAAGTGAAAATAGCAAGGTCCTATGTTACTATCTGAGAAGGAGAAAAAGAAGAAGGAAGAATTATATATATATATTTAGAGAGAAAGAGAGTTGTATATGCTTTTGCAAACATAAAACATTTCAAAAAAGATACACAATAAACCAACAACAGAGATTAATGTTTTCCACAAAAATACTGTAATAATTTTGGGTGGTATTCCTAATCAAAGTCTCAGTATCAAATGATATAAGGAAAATCATAGGAGAAAGTAAAAATAACTCTAAGCTTGTATAATTACTGAAAACAATACAATTAGGCATTATACCTACATTCAGCCCAGTGGTTCTCAAATGTTGGTGTACACCAGAATCACCCAGGGTCTCAGTAAAACAAAGAGTCCTGGACTCCACCCTCAGAATTCCTGATCAATAGGTAAATCTGAGCTGTTGGTCCAGGGACCATACTTCTAGAGAATCTGTTCTAGATAAATGACTACCTGTTCAAAATTGTACATAAAAACCCACCTGGTACAACATTATAATCTAGTTATTACCAATATTATTTCAATACTAATGCTTGTTTTCTTAAAACAAGAAGTCTGTGTGGTGAGGGTGGATGATTTAGATTATTCTAAACAAGGTGAAATAAAAGGGGAATTTAGTTCTATTGTACTTTTGAAACTTAGCCTTCCATCTCCATTTCTGCCACTAGATGGAAACCAGTACAATGATTAGCTGTCAATTTGCAGATATAAATTGAAAAATAGTAAAATAAATTGAGGTGAAAATTATGTCACATGGTATTAATTACAAAGGGACATATAGCTGTGGGTCCCTATACTGACATACTTCTTTTTTATGACTATATTTATTTTTTGATTAACTTTACGTGTCATTAGCCATTGGCCTGTAAACTGTATCAACTTCAAATAGAGTTGTTATGGGTTGACTTATGACCCCTCAACATTATATGTTTAAGTCCTAATCCCCAGTGCCTCAGAGTGTGACCTTATTTGGAGACACAGCATTATGGGGGAAAGTTAAAATGTCATTATCAAGGTGGGCCCTCATGTAACATGACTGGAGTTCTTACCGAAAGAGGAAACTTAGCCACATACAGAGGGAAGATGATGTGAAGACACAGGGAGAAGATGGTCACCTACAGTCCCAGGAGAGAGGCCTCGAACAGATCCTGCTCCAGAGTGCTCAGTAGGAACCAACCCTGCTAACTCCCTGACCCCAGAATTCTAGCCTCCAGAACTGTGAGATAATACCTTTCTGTTGTTTCAGCCACTCCGTTTGTGATACTTTGTTATGGTAGCCCTAGCAAACCAATACAAGACTTTTCTGTTTACTTTTTTTTCACTTTAAAAGGTTGAATGACTACCGTAAGCAACACATTGTGTCAAATGCTGAGATCACAAAAATGAGTAATATTTGCCCTCAAGGAGCTTACAGTCTAATGGTTTATTAGTTAAGAAGACATGAATGTTCACTATTCATTAATAGTGAATATTCATTAAGATTTCAGCAGTTTTTTCAGAGTTTATTGATGCTTGATTCAATGAGTCACCAAAAAGAAACACCAGCACTGAATACTACTTTCTTTCTATTGTCAACCATAGAACTGTGTCAACTTTCTAACTGGTCTCTCCAACCCAGTGTATACATTACTGGCAGCGCCCTTCCAGCCAGCATCCTTCATGCAATTTCCCTGATCAAAATGTTTCAATAAATATATTAAAAGAACATTCGCTTTTTCCCATTTCAAGTTCTAGTCAGTCATACCTCTCAATAGATGTATGTAACGTCAAACTAATTACTTAAAACCGTTGATTTAGTCTGCACCTAGAAACCTGAAATGGCTTTAAAAGAAGAAGCAATTATTTATAATGAACAGAAGGGGTAGTAATAAAGTATCATGTAATACACTTGTGTATAACTATTCCCCTTCAAATAATCTCTCACGAAGTTCCAACAAAGGATTATCTCAAATTTTGAAGTAGTGAGGGTACAATGTGACAGTTGTTCTTGATTTGTGGATGCTTCATAAAGTACCCACGGCTATCATGGAAATCCTATCTCTAGATTCCAAAAGCTGTATGTAAACTTCTCCTGGAGCTTGTATCTTACATAACCTGCATTTTTTTTTTTTTTTTTTTTTTTGCTGTATGCGGACCTCTCACTGTTGTGGCCTCTCCCGTTACGGAGCACAGGCTCTGGACGCACAGGCCCAGCCGTTCCGTGGCATGTGGGCTCCTCCCTGACCAGGGCACGAACTCGTGTCTCCTGCATCGGCAGGCGGACTCTCAACCACTGCGCCAACAGGGAAGCCCCATAACCTGCATTTTATATTGTGCACTGAGGCTTACAAACAGAGCCTCAATTACAAATGAAAACTTAACTTTGAATTTCTTGCCATTTTATTATCAAATGTCTCAACAACTGAATTAGCAATTATACATATAGTTATCCATTTGTTTTAGCTTTATAAAAATGAACAGCATTCAACTGCCAGAGAAAAATTGTTAGTACTAAATTTTCTCTAGCATTTCTCCTCCCTTCTCCTTTCCTCTCAACAGAGTTCACATACATGGTTTAGGAATCCAACCAGGCTGCTGATAAACCTCAATTATGTTACAAGTAAATAAATTCACTAAGTAAATAAATTTCACACCTTCAAAAATTATTAAAGACTATTTCTTGGCCTCTTTATACATACCACTCGAGTGCCACTATTTCTTTTAGGCCGCAGAGAGAACATCTCTTATTAGTCCTACAATTAACTGATTCAGCAACCCGCCACACTCACTATCTTTGCCTTTTAACAGTTCCAATCAGTAGCAGATCTAGGTGTAATCAACAGCAGCAGGGGGCTTTGGGAAGCAAAACAAAACAAAAACAGTAGGAATCTTTACTAGAATACAGTAATTGATACAAGGGAACATTATAGGCTA